>NC_090671.1:12868796-14155046 GCF_013368605.1 Nyctibius grandis | reverse complement strand
TCCTCTTTGTACTCAAAAAAGGATCTTTAAGAGCAAATTACCCGAGAAATGTGACACCCAAAAGGTGGGGGGGAGGCACAAAGTGCCGCCGTTGAAGCTAAAGCTTCTATTTTCGATAGGAAGAGAACAGGCTCCGGAGGAGAACAGCTCTCGGAGCTTGACTTCTGTACGTTGTGAAACACGTTCTGGGTGGTTTCAGAACAACACGTCACCACACGAATCTTCCTTTACTCCTCCAAAAGCAGCTGCCCCGCGCCGGGTGCGTTTAACGGCGCGTGAATCCCTTGGCACGAGCAGAATTCCCCGCGTGCTGAAGGAGCGAAGCGCCCGCGCGGAGATCGCTGCAGTAAGTGAAGTGCCAGCACTGAGCTACAACTCGTTATCGTCCTTCCACTGCGCTCAGCGCCCGTCTGCCCCACAAAGGGTGCGTGTAACTGTACTTTAGGGTTGGTATTTATGTCTCTTTAGAAGATGGCATATGCTAATTTGGCTTGTCAGTGGTAATGGGAATTGAAAACGCTGTATTTATTGTATATTATTGTGAATATTGGGGAATGACGAGTGTGTGGTACCTGGGAGATAAAAATGTGAGTAAGAGAGAAAAGCCTGAACCCGTGTGTATATTCTTGTTGTTTTGTGAGCGAGTGGAGAAGCGTGTGTGCAGCAGGTGTAGTCGTTGGCGCCCCGAGCTGCCGCGTCCTGCGCTTAGGGAAGGGTGTTCCGAGGAACAGAGACGCGCAGGCACGACGTTTGCTCTTGAATCTTGTCCGTTTCCTGGTAGAGGCTGAGGCTGTAGCTGAGAGTCACTGGGAGGGAGCGCAAACGTGCGTGGAGTTGGCAAGGACCCAGGGGAAACTCAGCAGAAGGGACGCTGGGAGCGGGGTTGTTCCCCAACGGGCCCCATGAGGTGGCATGAAGATCATCAGCTGCGTTTCACGGCAGAGCTGGTGGTGCTGCCAGCGAGAGGGGTGGGGTTTGTTCCATGTATTGGGTTCAAATCGCTGTTTTGAGACCTCAGTGCCCTGGGGGGGCTCACGGCGCAGTCACGTCCCCCCCGGGCGGGGGTCCGGAGCTCGGCACACCCCCTTTTCCAAGGCTGTGGTTACAGCTGGGAGTAAGGAGCTGCTGCTCGTGTCTGCTCCTTCCAGAGAGCGCGTCTGAGTGGAACGTGTCTGCGCCTTGGCCCTGGGAAGTGTGCTGTAAAGCGACTTGAGACGTATTTATTACAATTAATTATTTATGATGACAAATAACGAACTTTTAGTCGATGCTGTTTACACCTCGCTGTGTAAATGAAGCTGCTTAGACAGGAACAATGTCACACCGAGAAATAACCTCCGTCGCCTTTGGGTTGTCCCGAGGAAGGGAACGAGCCCTGCAAGGGCCTGAGCTCTGCGGGGGAGGTTGGCTTTTTTTTTTATTTCACACATTTCTAGGAAGGAAGCGCTGCAGCGGTTTGGCTGTAGCTCAAATGGCCTTTTAATTAAAGCTTTTCTAATCATCATTCCTTCCTTGTGCTTTAAATGAACTTGACATTGTCTGTAATAGGCTTGTTTGTCAAAGCAGAGATTGGTTTGTGATTTTTTTTTTTTTTTTAATCTATATTCATTCAGAATGTAAAATTACACTAAACAATGGAAAAACTCTGGAGCTGGGTATTAGTTCTAGCGCGGTGTGTGTCCATCTCGGTACCGTACACGGCATTAACCTGTCCAGTGCTCTTGCCCGTACAGTGTACACTTGCATAAAGGAGATTCTTAACATCCCCTTAGATGTATCGTGTCCTTATTTGGGGCTGGAAATAATTAAAAAAAAAAAATCCTGGGTTAATATGCTGTAATTTGTAGTCACTTGGATCAGGGATGTAAGTGTGCAGGCCCCCAGCCCTGCCCTAGAATGGTGGCTAATTAGCCCCGCTAATGCCAGCTGCTGTGCCCAGCTAATTAGGCTGATGCCCACAGTCATTACCCAAGACCTGATGCCCAAGGGCCCCTGACAGGGCTCCCAAAGCACATTCACAGCGGCCTCGTGCAGGTCAGAGCAGCACAACACGGAGCAGCCCGTGAGGTGGCACCGGCCATCACCGCTGTGGGGTGATGATAAACTCACCCTCAAATAGCATTTATGATCCCACGTCACTTCATGTAGTAGATTTTTACTGCACGAGGGTTTGGGATATCATTAGATAAAGTTTATTAGAAGGAATTTAACGAGCGTGGACTAATACAGCATTAAAAGGCGTTTTACAAGCCAGCCCTGGGCTCGGAGCTTCTCCTGCGGCTGGAGGCACAGACCCCTCCAACCCTGGCAGCACACGGGGCTTCCCCCAGCTGCCGGGAGTGCTCCCAGGCCCCCTCTCCCCCAGCATGGGCCTGGCTGGCACCTTGCTGCTGGTGCTGGTGGTGTTTTCAGGCTAACGAGCGTGAGAGCAGCAGGGCACGTGCTTGAAGAGCAGCACGTCAAAAATCCTCCTTTGCTGGGTGCCACAAAGAACAGAAACAACCCCCATGGGGCCCAAGGCAGAAGTGTGTTTGTCTGCTGCCTTGGGATGCTGCTAGTAAAGATCACAGAAGTAAAAACCTGTAGTATATTCTCACAAATTAAAAATACTTATATATATATATATATAAAATTATTGCCTATAAAAATTTAAACTCATAGGAAATCTTCAATAACGTGCGCTCAGATAAACACTAGAGCGTGTGATAACGGGGTGTGGAGCGCTAACTGTGTTTTCTAAGTGGTGGATCCCTTCTCTGGATGATCAGGTGCTCGGGTCTGGGCTTTTGCCTAAAGGGAAGGGGAAAAACAAAGTAAAAATGCTGTTTTCAAAGAGTACTTAGTAACAAGCAATTGCTAAAAACCTCCCTGAAGCAGGAAGGGCTGTAAAAGCAGGTCAGTGTCCTGGTAAAGGACACCTGTGACCGCGGCACCGACCCGGGCTGACAGCAAAGGGCCGTGTCCCGCTGCGCGCTGGCTGCCTCACCTCTGTGCTCCTGCGCCTGACAGCACCCTGCGATGTCCCCGGGTTCCTTCCTCCCTTGTTGCTGGTGCTGCAGAAGAACAGGGACACTTTCAGAGGAGACAAGCCCACCCCTTCCCCTGCTCGCACTGCTGGACAGACACGGGTCCTTCACACTCAGGACGCTCTGGATGGTGGTGTGGCTTAACCCAGCTGGCAATTAAGCACCAACCCCCTCCACAGTGGGATGGGAGAGAGAACTGGGGAGGGTGGGTAAGTAAAACTCAAGGGTTGAGATAAAAACAACTTAATAATTGTATATTCTATTTATTCTTATTTTATTTCAAACAAGCAATGCACAGTGCAACTGCTTGCCACCCTCTGCCCACGGCCCAGCCCGTCCCAGGAGGAGAGAAACCCTCAAACTACAATCCTGGCAGGAGAGAGCAACTTCCCGGCACCCCCCTCCACCCTGAGCGTGGCGGTGCAGGAGATGGAATATCCCACTGGCCAGTCTGGATCAGTGGCTTGGGCTCTGCTCCCTCCCAGCTCCCTGTGTACCTGCACACTAGCACAGCACGGGGAGGTGAAAAGTCCTTGCTTTCTTAGCAACCCCAAACACATCCCTGTATTGTCAGCATTCTTCTCATACCAAATCCCACACTAAATCCAAACCCCAGCGCTATTCTAGTTATTAAGAACAAAGCTCTATCCCAGCTGAAACCAGGACAGAAGGTCTTCCTAGACCTTCATTCTCCTGAGCCATTTTGCAGCAGAAGAACCAGGTCCTATTCAAAGAGCAAAGCTGAGAGCGCTACAAGGGACAGGTAACAAGGCATGATCCTGCTTTGTCTCCCAGTGACCATTTTGTCCATCCTGATATAAAAGCCTAAGTTTGCTGGTTGAAACTCAGATAAGCAGCAGCCAAATTAAGCGGAGTGACACCCCTTCAGCCACGGGGGAATCCAGCTTTGCACCACGAGGAAACGAGACAGAGCCCTGGAATGGATTTGTCGCTGCTGCTGTTGGGCTGCTGCCATCTCAAGATCAGAACGCACCAGGCCTAAGGCCGTGTCCCCGCTTTCAGCAGAGCAAAACTTGCTCCTACAGTGCCACTGATCCCTCACCCTCTGGGGCAGGCCCCGGGGGGCTGCTTGAAATGGAAGAGAAAGGCGTTACCTTGGTTGGGTTGAAGAAGTTCTCGAGATGCTGGAGGTGAAAGCTGCTGACTGGAAGTTCCAAATGGGTCTCACACATGGCGTTGTCCCACCCGCAGATTCACTGGCCCCTCGGTTCTTTGGCCTTCCCTCGCTGCCAGCCACCTTCCCGGGCTTCCCCCCCGAGGCAGGAGCAGCGCTAGCTCTGGCTGAAGAGGACAGTGGTGCATTCCTGGCGTTTGCCACGTTACTCAGTGACTTGGTCCCTCGTGCAGGACAGTTGAGCCTCTGCTGCCCAAAGCCTTCTGTGCACCGAGGAGAAACGGCTCCTGAGAGGACAAGAATACAGCACTTAATAGGAATAGTAAATGCAGCATGAGACACCAGAGACCATTCAGATGACAAAACCAGACCTAATTTCCCTTCCAGCAGCACAGGGCTTCATAGCCAAGATCTTTGAGGACACCAAGTTTCAGTGACTTAATCTTTCTTGCGTAAAACTAGACCAATAGTAGGGGATTGAAGACAAATTTTGGAGAGAGAACAGGGTAACAACATCTATTCAGCCTGGAACATGCACAGTGTTCCTGCAAAAGTAAAGGAAAAGAGTGTGCCTCAGTCTGTGCTTTGCCCACACCTTGATGCCTGAGTTGTCTCCGAGCCAGCTCCGGTGCTTTGCTTCTCTCTCTGTTGTCTCGCAGTGCCAGGAGCTGCTGAGCTGGGACGCTGGCTGCGGGGCTGGCTGGGCGCAGGGCACAGTGGCGCTAAAGGAAACACACACGTGAGTGTTTAAATGACGGCTCATTCCGACTTATTCCTGTAAAAACACTGCAGAGCATCACCCCCCTGAGAGATTCGGGTTAGCAGGGAGCTGTTTTTAAGAAGAGGCAGATATTGCTCGTCGACACCCACGTGTTCTTACCCAGAGCTTAGGAATAATCACTGGCTCTCGCAGGACTGAAGCAAAAGTGGGGCTGGCAGCCTGAGCCAGTCCTGCAGAACAGAACCAGCCAGCCAGCCAACAACCACACACTCTCTTATTCAGCCTTCAGCCTCTCACACCTAAACGCGACCCTGCAAAGCCAGGCCCAAGCACGGGGAAAGCAGCCCTGAAGCACTGTCATAATTCTGATCAAGTTCCCGATATCAGCCTGGTATCGGGGGCATCATAAAACCCAAATCCAAGGACAAAAATCAAGTTAAAAGTGATTTCCAAGTCCTGCTGCCCACAGAAGTGCCCCTGTTGGCTATCCTTGTTGTAAAGTTGTGTTTGTCTCCAGGTTAATTACAGCAAGGAACAACAAAACAAGAAGACAGAAACCCATTGGCCACAAAACAAAGATATGAACTGGAAAGGAAAACATTTGTTACCTCTGTTAGATATCAGGAACATGACATGGAACACAAAACTTTAAATACAGGGTGTCCGTTTCGGGGTTGGAAACAAACTATACTGTTGCAACTCAGCTTCTGTCACTAACTCTTAACAAGTCCTGATTATCATACACAAACGTCACCAGAAATATTAGAAGCTGGCAGATAAAGCAGCCTTTGCGTTCTGCATTTCCAAAATAGGTAGGTAGGGGGAGGGAAAAAACCCAAACTCTTCCAACAGCCAACTGTGATAGGAACGGGATGGGACTTAACGTCAAGTACAACTATTTAGCAAAGGATAAGCTATGAAATTTTATCACATCTCACTTCTTTAATACCAAATTTACTGGCACGAGGAAAGGAAAGGCCCAGATAAACAAACAAAATACAGCTTCACTAGTTTGTTAGTTAGGACTGTCAGAGCCGTTAACTTCCCAATTCTTTCAGCCATGAAACAGAAAAGCAGCAAGTTCAGCACTTCCATAACTTGTCTGTAACAGCAGGAAGTTCCCAAGGACTGTCCCTACCCTCTGAGACGCTCCTCCATTGCCTAGATTTGTAATCTGTGTTGCCTACTTCTTCTCTCACCTCCACAGGCCATACGCTCCTGCTCCTCTCCCGCCTCAGCTCTGATTCATACATCCTGCTTTCAACATAACTATGATGTATAAGTCAAGTCAAACGTATATTGTGCAATTTCAGGGCCTTCTGTTTAGCTTTCCTTATAAGGGCTTTCAAAAATAACCGTCATTTTTCAGTGAGAGGCTCAGCATACCACAACACTTTAGACGGGACCCAAGAGGCTTTGTGAGGAGGATCTGCCACAGGGGACAGTTACTTGGATTCCTGAGATGTGCCACAACAAGAGGCTGCAAGACTTGGCATAGCTCTTGAACAACGGGATGTGGTACAACAGATCAAGCTCTATTTAGTACCTGATGATGAAAGACTGTCTCCTCTTCGAGTTGGATGCCACAAAATTCACATGGAATCATAATGTTTTCTTCTGCCTGGACAGCTTGGGGCTGGGATAATAACAGAGACGTCCAGCTTTTGGACCCAGTATCACGCAGACCATCATATTCTCGTAGCTTTAAAGAAGAACTTCTTTTACTGAACGAAGCAAAGGCACTTGCTGGGTTACAACCTGTCTGTTATGCAAGCAACATGGAAAAGTTAGCTCTCCTGTTGAGCACAGATGGACTCTAAAAATCAAAGGTCTTTGCAAAGACCAAATTGCTAGAGCTCTCACAGTATCACTGAGTGAAGACTGCACCCCTGTTCAGTCACGGTAACCAAATAAAGTCTTTACTGCAAACCCCTAGATACAAGAAAGTACTAAACCTGGTGAAGAATCAGATCTTCGGCAGGGTAGAGCTCCTCACAAAATTCACAAGGCAACATGATGATCTTGTCGTCTGCAAAGCAAGTAACAGTTATGTACTCTACCATAGAGGAGTCTGATGCAGTTGGATCGACTTATCTTCAAAATTCCTAAGCAACAGGCTCCTGTTCTGTGCCGTGGGACGGCACCCAGAGCAAATACTAAGGCAATAGTTACTCTAGGCCCACTTGCTGAATTTCAATAAGCAAATTCACATCAGCCAGAGTGAGAACGATGTTTTGGGGTCAAAGATACATTGAATGGTCTGGTAAAAATGCCTATTACTGCCTTCAATAAATCCTTTAGTACCATTTCTCCTTCCAAAATAAGCTGGTGCTTCAGGTCTCCCCCTGATCCTCCCCTTCCCATCATATTTTCTTCAACAGCAAAGCTGTCACCTACTCAGTTGTTATGAAACTCTCGCCACATATCAAGGTCAGAGATTCACTATAGCTTTTATTTCTCCCTCCCTCGCTGTCTTGCTTTAGTAATACCTCTTTGATAGAAACTATTTTAAACACTAATATTGCTAAGTTTTGAGGAAGCAGAAGATAAAATTTAAGAAAGGAAGGCAAAATGGTACTCACAGAGAGTCTAATCTCCTGTGTATTAATTATCTAAAGATAATTTAGAGGGAGTCTCAAAGAGATTCATTTTGACATTTTAAAATACCTTTATAATCTTTGACATTCCCAGCCCAAGAATCCTCTCTTTCCTTCTCCATTCTCTCAAACTTCAAGGAAAAGAAAAACACCGAAACAGCATTTATACTTACTTTTTATGTGGTTTGACATGCTCAAAAACCCTGCAGAGTCGCAGAAGATATTTGACTTGTCTGGTTCACGAGGACAGGCCGATGGCCCCGACTCTTTGGTGTAGTATTTTTCCCAGAAGCCACTGGGAATTTCAGCCGCAGCATTGTTGTGAGGATTATTCTCATTCTGTAGGCTAAGAGCCAACACGTAGTCTAAATCGGCGTTCCACTCCTCATGAAGTGAAGAACGAGGGTTTCCATTTCTCTCCGACTGCTCCAGTTCATCCTCTTCAAAAGATAAATATAAATTTGAGAGAACATTAGATCTGCAACAAGCAGGTCACTTCACACTGGCTCAGCCATGAGGGTCTCACACGTGCACATGTGGACACTCATGGAGGTCAGCATTTCAAAGCCTAGAAGGACACCTCTATCAGCTTCAGGAGGAAGAAGTAAAACAGTCATCCTATTTTTTAAGAAGTAAAAAAGGAGAAAGTCATTCCTCTTACTCCAAAAGTTCCATTCCACGGTGAAACAGTCCCACTCACAGTGCCTCTGGAGCTCCCATTATTCAGTATTTTCACAGAAAGCAACCACACCACCTTATATTTGGATCAGCTGCCAAATGCCAAATTAGAAGCCACTTATTACTCTTCTCTACACCTTAAGTCACCTTTGATTTCTTTGTACTGCTGAAACATTTCTTCTGCTAATGTCCCAAAGTGTTTTTTCTCCTACACAGCTGCTATAAATCTGCTTTTCTAGCACCCTGGCACCTCTCCACAAAGGCCCAGCACAGTTACCTGATCTTAGTCGGTTCCTGATGCCTCGAAGGGCGTACAAATCTGCATCCTCATGCTCAAAGCAAGGCACTGTTCTGCTTCCTCTTCCTTGTTTCTCCTCTTGCCCACAGACTCGAGGATGCTCTTTGAGATCTTTCACCAGGACGTTACGACCGCAGCCACCACAGCTCTCAGTCCTAGCTCCGCAGTAGATTTCATGGTCCTGGAGCTTGTTGGAAGCGAGCTGTATGTCACAGTACTGGCAGACGGCGGGGCGCAGAGGGCACGCTGACGCCTGGCAAAAGCAAGAGGGGTTATTCTTCACATATGGAAGACTGAGGCAAAGGAGGAGGGAGGTTCTTGGTTTGCTTAAGAGCAGTCTATTGTTTCTTTAGCCAGATCCAACACTAAAGAATAGCCTGAAATAAGATACTATGGGAGAAATATAAGCACAGCATGTTGTATAACCTGGGTAGTCATAAACACACCAGCTGAAGCACTCCGAATACTCAGAACATTCTTTTTAAATCTGTAACACTTGGACAGCAGATTCACGCAGAGCTTTTCGAAGTTGGCTTTTAGATACAGTCTTGACACCCAGTACTAATCACATTTCATTAAGTACCGCTAAAAAACACGTTACTGTGTGTTATATTAGGGAACAGATTTACAGCACATTTACTACTCAACAAGAATTGCTTGCGTATGTTCTTTCCCCCACACTGAATGACAGGTAAGTTGCCCTTCAAAGGGGTTAAACATAGATGAATTACATGATATAATTGCAGGTGCTGCAATAATACATTGTTTGCTTTATAAACAAAAATAAAAGCACTCTAAACAAACGTGCAGGATAAACTACTGCCAGTGTTTTGAACTGGACATACCTTCAAAGAAAATCCTTTTTCCCTCACAGACTTGTGTGGCACTTCGAGCTGCCTTTATATGAGCCCATAGGAAGGGAAGGTACTGACATTTATAACAAGATTGCCTGTGACAGCAGCCAAGTGGATTCAGAAACTCAGAAAATCCCACTGTGTCCTATTTTAGCTGATTTTACAAGCTATTTTTAAAGTCTGTTTGGACACAATGAGTTATTAAAATTCACATAATAACTGCAGCAGAGTCAGAAATGCGTAACGTTAATGGAATGAAAAAAGTCAAGTTAATCATACTCTGTACTTTTGACAAAGTGTACCATTTTTCATCTTCATCACTAATGAGGACAAAATCACTGATTATCACAGATATCCCTTTGATATGAAGATTTGAGTAGGCTCCACCACTTTAAGGCAGTTTCCAACCACCTTCTCTCAGAGGGTGTGAATTTAGAAAGCATGGTTCAATAAAAAGGAAGCATAAATCACAGGCTGGGATCCAGGTCTTGGCTGACAGAAAGGCTCTAGAATCAGTGTCTAATAATATAAAGTCCACCCACCTCATGATCCTTCAAGAGACTTTTTTCTATCTTCACTTGACACTTGCAGGTAACCTACAATAAACAGACCTCGTTAGATTAATTGCCATAGAAGTCAGCAGTTTTAGAGGAGAAATTTGTTTCTCACCTCCACGTGTTCCGACTCGATATGGTTCTTCATTTCTGACTTTGGGATTGATTCACTGCAGTAGCAACATACTTCAATATTTCTGCTGCAGTGGATTTCGTGCGTGATGAAATTAGCAACAGGAATATCCTTTTTGCTATGAGAAAGTCACAGAGGTTACTTTTCAGAAAATACACGGACAATTTCAAGCAGTTTTTCATAAAAAAAAATTCTAAGAAAGCTTTCTATTAATTCATATCTTAGAGAACTGAGTAACTACAGAAAAAGGCAAGCCCAACCAAACTCCATGCTCCTTTATAGTTGGGATATTAATGTATATAGCATGCAAAAGTCAGTTTTCACACTGCATTAAGATAAAATCAAGGTGGATTTATTTCCTTATGTGAAAGACAAATTTTGCAGCATAAACAAGTTATCACCAGGTTCAAGTTAATAAACTAATCTGAGAAGATAAAAGTTTCCTCCTGTAAAAAACTTCGCTATGAGAGGTCAAACAGTGCTCTGCTTGGAAAAAATAAATACCAGATCCTGTTAGGGCAGATCTGTTCGGGGCATGACAGCAGTAACCAGAGTACTCTGTAGCCAAAATTCCCCGACTCACCTCAGTTCTACGATCCTCATTTTCCTTCTCATTCTCTTGAGGAGGACGCAAGGCTTACAAACACAAAAGGTGCAAAAAGATCTGAGGCACGAGGAGCTCAGCCCTTATTCCTGCCTCGAGCAGGTAGCATCATTTCTATCAGATGGATGTATCATTCCCCCTTGCACACAAGAAATCAGCCTTCAAAACACCACAATTCACTTTATAACCGATTGCTTAGTGCCTTCCATGCCACCAGGGAGAAACACGACAGCTGTTCAGCTTTCTCCCTTGCCAGATGCCAAGCAGCCAAGAGCCTGGCAAAGCAACAAAGTCCAACAGCGGTGTCTAAACTGCCCATACTCACTGCTTGCAAACAAACCAGACTGATGTTGCAAGAAACTTTGAATTTCAGTGTCTCTTTGAGGAAAAAAAAAAGTTCATTTCTTTAGTTCCTTGTATTTAAGATGCAGCTTCTGAGATTACATCAGAGTCAGTAAATGTATTACAGAGCTTCTAAAGAAAGAGAACTGTTATCAAAGAGAAACAACCACAACAGTATGTGTCTATTGATCCTGTTTTACATCTCTGCTTCCGAGCCCCGTAACCGTTAAACTGGGAATCGTGTACTTCATGTCTACCTCATAGAAAATCAAGTCTTTGCTTCTATTTTAGTACTTTAGTTTTTGTCTAGTTGCCTGTTAAGTCAGAAACTTGAGTAACGGTTGGGAAAATTGCCTTGTAAGACGTTAATGCTGGACAAGGCACAAACAAACCCTAAATGTTTCTAAAAAGACAGCCCGTTCGTTATTAGCTTGCACCTTCTGGTATTTCACAGCATTTAAGGGAACACAGCCGGCTCGCGGATCCCTCTGCCCCCCGGCCCGGCCCCAGGCCCCCGCCCAGCGCTCGGTTTCGTTTCTCACCAGTTGCCGCACAGCCGGGTTTCCGCCCCGCTCACCGCCGCGATGGCCATGGCTTCGGCCGGGGGCTGAGCGCGGCCCGCCAGCGGCGGAGAGCCACCCCCGCTCCCGCAGCGCGGGGCCTGGGGCAGCGCCGGCGGCGGCCGCTGCCTCCCCTCAGCCGGCGCGGAGGGCGGAGGGCTGGGGCACCCGCGCCTCGCGGGCCGGGCGACCGTTCCAGCCCCGCGAGGGAAGCACCAGTACCGGGCCCAGCTCCGCCCCGCGCTGCCGACCGGCCCCTTCACCCCCGCCCCCGGGCCGGCCCGGCCGGCGGCTGCGCACTGCGGTTCTGCGCTCTCATCATGGCGGCGCGGGGCCATGTGCAGGACCCCAACGACCGGCGCCTGCGGCCCATCTACGGTACGAACCCCGCGGCCCCCCGGCCCCGCTCCCCCGGCCCGGCGGACCGCCCCGCCGCTGCGGCCTCGCGGGGTTGCCCCGGCCCGCTCCGAGGGGCCCACCGGGCGGCTTGTTCCTCCGGCGGGGCCCTCCGCCCGCCGCTCCCGCCCCGGCGCCGGGGGAGCCCCGCGCTGCGCTCGGCGGGCAGCCGCCGGGGCAGCCCCCTCCGGGAGCGCGGCCCCGGCCCTGCCGCCCCCTCGGGGGAGGCTCTCGCCTCCCGCCGCCCCGTCCTTCCTCCCGCCGGGCGCCGTTGCCGCGGGGTGTGTGTGTGTGTGTATGCGGGGAGCTGCCGCGGCGGCCGGCGAAGCTCGGACCCGGCTCCCCCCCGGGCCGCCCGCCCGGGGCTGGAAGCGGGAGTTCGTCCGGGCCGGGGGGGACCCGGGCTCCATCCCCTCCGCGCCTCTTCCCGTGGGCAGCGGCGCTTTCCCCTGCGCTCCCCCCGGTGGGAGCCCCCCACCCGCGGTCGGGAGCGGAGGGCGATCCAGCCGCTCCTCCCGGGCGGTACCGCTCTCTGGCGGGCGGTGGCGGTTTCTGTGACGCTTCCTCTCGGTCAAGGTAACTGGTCGGCGTTTGTTTTGTGCTGCAGAGAAGTTAAAAACGGATTCATTCGTAAAAGGAACAAGAGCAGCCACGGAAACCTTGAAGTTGGGCGTTGAGGTGTTGTGGCACAGACTAATTACGGTGTTAAGGAAATTAATTGGGAGACAAGAGTGAAGTAGTTAGGAGGAGACGATCTTGTGAAGAAACCTCTTGTATTAAGCTGTCCCCAGATATTTCCAAGGCTGTTACATGCAGTTGGGCTTGCTTAAGCAATTGTAGACAAGCTTGTCTCTGTTTATGCAAATATAGAGAAAGAGAAAGGAAAAACACTTCCCCAGGCTACTGTATCGTTTTGTCCCTGAAACTGAAGATTGGATAGAGGTTTCAGAACATGTTCTCAACTTTTTTCAACACCAGAAAAAAAAATCTCTCCCTACCAACACACGGAGAGCTGCCCTCCTGTGGGGATGAGCGTGCTTTGGGAATGTCCTTTACTGCTCCAGGAATGAAGGACGGTGTGATATAGGCTTGCATCCATGATGGGCTCCTGTGAAATGGAGGGAGGCAGTTTGGTTTGATTAAAAGTGCAAACACACGTGTCTTAAAGTTCATTGCATAATTATGAGTGTAGCTGTGCTGTTTCTCTTTATATAACAATGTTTTTTCCTTAGTTCTCTTTACATGCTGTGATTGCCATTTTTATTAGCGTGCAATTATTTGTGTTATAACCTGTGTAATGTCTTAAATGTTCTTAAAGAGCTTGGTAAATGGAACTGATATTAAAGCAGATGATGTTGAGTTGTATTGCACTGTATTCATTTCAGAGAGCATAGGTATTAGGGAGAGAGATTTAAAATTGCTTTCTGCTAGTTCTAGGAAGGATTATCTGCAGTGTAAGGTTTGAATTCAGGCTTTGGTGCTGCAGAACCCGAAATAAAGGGTATGTCCTTGAAGAGGTAAATACACAACTTCACAAAAGTCATAAACTGGAGACGTTCAGCGTGAGGTCGGGGGTCTGATTCTTCACATAAAACGGTGCTTTTCAGTTTGCACCGTGTGCCTGGGTTACTGGAGGTTCCTTGACAGCTCTGCTTATCTTTCATCTCAGTTTGTTCTCCTTTCACCTCAAGGTTCACGTGTTGCATTTCCAGCCACTGAACATCTCCACCTACAGACTTGCAACTAATAGAGGCTTAAGTTTATTTTCCTTTAGCTTGAATTCCTTTGGAAGCTGCCAGCTCCTTTGGCTTCCAACAGGCTTACTTGTTGTTAGCAAAATACAATCTTTTTATTCTGCTGCAGTTTAGAGAGGTTTGTGGTTTATTTGATTTACTTTAGGAGACCTAAAGTGGAGATGTTATCGGCACAGCTGTTAAACAATCCAAGACAGGCAGTGCAGCGTGGCAGATAATTTGTGTGTAAGTGAACTGAGCAGAGCAGATCCTTAAATCAAGAAGTCTCTGCTGGTGTATGAAGAGATCACCAGGATGTTCTGTTCCATAGTTTTGAAACCACTGAGAAATCCCTGCTTAAGTTTTAATGTTAAAGGTGCTGCCCAGCTTTTTGTAAGTTAAAATCACCATCTGACCCACGTAAAGACAATGTGTTACAGTTTCAAACTATATTTTATGCAGCAATATTTTGTTTTGGTTAGTGTGGGCAGGCTGCCTCGTTTGAGGTTTTGTCTGTGTGGTCTCAGGAGCCCAATTAGCTCTACTTTAAATCTGCAGCACGCACTTGGCCATGGAAGCAAATGTTAAAGCTGCTGAATATAAATCTCATTAGTATAGATGCACACTTTGTACCATATACCAAGGAATTATTAAAGGTCACCTCTCTGCTTGGTAAAAGAGTTCTCATAACTACGGTCTTGACGAGAAAAAAATGTGTGCTGTAATTTCGATTAAGTGGCATTAACTGTTGGAGTTTGGTAGGGGAGAGGCCTGAACAGTGTGAGGAGCCCCTTCCCTGTTAGCACGTCAGGTGCAGCTGAGCTTTTCTGCTGGGCTTGGGTCAGTAAGTATTAATTTTTGAGGAAGGGGAGGCGAATAGGGGTCATGTTCTGACCTAAATTGCTTGTTTGTAATTGTCTAATAACATGACGATGCACTGTAAGTGAAGCTGAAAATTGCAATACCAAGCTGAAAAAGGGAGAAAATGGTCTTGAGACAGGGGTTTTGTACAGCTGGAGTTTTACTAGATAGTGGGATATCGCCCTAGGAGGTAGTGAAGCTCCCCCTGTGAGCTTTGCTTTTTGTCTTTAAAACCACTCTGGTGAAAGCATAGTGATACTCTGCTAGGGGACAGGTTTGCTCTGCCTGAAGTATGGATCGTGTGGACAAGTAGCTCTTCTCACTTAATACTTTGGTAGATTGTGAGTGCTTAGTTTCTAACCTGCTGCCTGTTAGAAGTCATTGAAAGCCTTCCAGAGGCACACCAAACTAATTTCTACTTTTACCGAAGCAAAGAGCCTGAGCTCCGTTGCCAGCAAAGAGCTGTTGCTGCAGAACCCGCTCTATTATACACCTCTTTTGTTGCTGTAATGATCTATGCGGAGTAATTACAAAAGCTTGTTTGTTTGAATGACTAAAACTAGTACAGCGAGATGAATACTTCATCTACAAAATGACATGTTGCCTGAACGTTTGGCTTAGTAGTAATTGTACAAGGAAAATGCAGTTTGCACTACTGGCCTAAGCACATACAGCATGGTAAAATTAGAGATAGCTTTCCAGAATGGTCTTCTGGTATAATTCTATATATGTTGTTCCTATGCAGATTATCTCGATAATGGCAATAATAAAATGGCAATCCAGCAAGCGGATAAACTGCTCAAAAAACACAAGGATCTTCATTGTGCAAAGGTAAGTGTGATTGCAGAGCACTGACCTTGTTTGGTGAGTGAAGCTCTGAGACTTGGGGAGTTGTGCTGTGCTTCCGAGCAGCGTCCATCATCTTCCAGAGACCACGGTGGTTTCTGAACCCTCTGGAACATCTCGGACTGTTCTAATTCACACAGTTACAAGTTTTCAGGCAAACGTGATCAGATCCTCTTGGTGAGGTGCCTCTAATGACTAGAGTGTGATTGGTTACGCCTGAGCTAATTGCCTGGCTCCCTGTCAGAGCCACTGCAAGCAACCTTGGCACATGGGCTGTGCCTAAAATGCCTCTATTTTAGACCTCAGGTTGAGATGCCAATCTGTAGTAGTTTGGACAGAAGCCTTTACTTGGGCGGTGTAGTCCTTAGTGTAAAGCATAACAAGGTGATTTTGGAGGCATTTGCTCTTCTGCCTCTTGTTTGCTCCCTCCTTGCTGTGCCCCTGTTGAAGGGAAAGGAGTTCTGTTCCTCGGTTTTCTGAACATGTGATTGTCTTTCTACTTTTCTGTTTTCCCTGTGGGTTTTCCTCTACAGTTCATACTGCTTCTACATTTTGAAAGCTTCCCAAGCTGAAGCGCATGTCATTGACCTGAATCTCATTTATGTCACTTCTCTCTGGCCAGTTATTGAAAGAAAAAAATTAAAATTGGCAGGAGTGCTCAGTTTTCAGTCTGCAGGTGGAGAAAACTGAGTGGCAGCTGATGCCTTAGAGTGGCCTGCGTGTTTGTTGAGAAATGCAAAGCCACACTGTTTGATGCAGCTTGCATTTGGAAGTTTTCCTCTACAGCCCTATGAATTAGAAGCTTAATAAAATGTGAAGTTCTGTAGAAGTAACGAGGTGGTTGAGCAAAGCCTCTCCTCACCAGGAATGAGACGATTTTCCCTGCTAACTGCCAACTGTGTTTCTAACAGCTGCCTCTGTGTTGTGTCAATAGGTTCTAAAGGCAATTGGCTTGCAGAGAACTGGCAAGCAAGATGAAGCGTATGCTCTGGCACAAGAAGTAGCAGCACTTGAACCTACAGATGATAATTCCTTGCAAGCACTAACAATTCTTTACCGGGAAATGCATAGACGTAAGCTTTTTCCTTTGCCTCTCTTAAAAATCATAATTATTTTGGTTCTTCCAGGAGTATACGGGACCCACAGTTTCATGGGAAATGTGCAAAGTCCAGGGTTCACGTATAGGCGTGTTATTGAGAGACTCAAAGAATGTAAATGACGCCTGTTGTAAATGCCTTTAAGGCTCTGGTGATCACCATAAAGCAAAGAACCTTGTTTAGGCTTCTCTCATTAACATTATTTTGTACACAGTTGCTAAATGAATGGCATGCTAATAATCATCCATCACAATCAGCCTGGGTTCGCTTTTTTTTTAATGAAAGCTTCTGGAATTTGTTGTCAGTGTATGTGGTAGAGATGACAGATCGCATGGGCTGTGGTTTGGAGTGTGCTTAGTGCTGTGAGACTGTTGTTGAGGGGTTCAGGCCTCCAGAAGCTGTGTGACAGAAGGGAAATCCTGGCCCCTCAATTTGACCACGTTAGCTTTGTCAGTGCGATTCCTTGTGGTGATACAGTATCTTAAAAATACTAAATCGTGAATGTTTGAGTGACAGAGTAGAACCACATGTGCTTTTCTGAAGGAAGCCAGACCTTATATACAGCTTATCTACAGCTCTAAACAGTTGTTGTTTCTGGCAGCTTGTCGTGGTTCTTGGTGGTGGTACCAGCGTTTACTGTTGAACTGCTGGAGCAATGACAATGCGGTGAAACAGCTTCTGTAGAAATAAGTATTTGGTATCAGTCTGCAATGTAGCAATTGCTTGTGCTCTCCTAGTTAATTTCTTTCTATATGCATGTGTGTATGTCTAGGTGGAGTTAAAACATTGTTTCTTTAAGTTTTTGTGTGTATATGTGACTTCAACATAAACAAACCCCTGAAAATGTCAAAAGCCTTTCTGTGATTCTGAACAACTTGTATGAGCGCTAAGCTCAGGTTTCTAACTTCTAGGTTTGTAACTCAGAGAGGAAATAGTAAGTGTTAGGCACTTCCACTTTTGGTCCTGCAAGAAAATTGTAATTAGATGTTTTATGTATGTGTGTTGAGGATATGTAAACTATGTGAAAGACAAATTGTATTTAGTTTTCTAATACTACACTGAGATGTGATTGTAAGTATAAGGAAAAAAATCTGGAAGGATGAAAATGTAAGAAAGTTTTGCATATTATAATAAGTATTTAGTCATGACCTATTAAAAAGTATAGCGTGAAATATTTTACTTGTTAAGAATACTAAAATAAGCAATTGGGAAACAACAGGATGTGACTAACATAAGTAAACCTGCAATAAGAGTAACTAATTTGATATTTGGCTTTGAAAATGTTGTGTTTTGATACATCGTTCATGTGGAGCAGTCATTTTGCCAGGAGTAGAAATCTTCATTCAGTTTAATGCTCCAAAATGGATAAACTTTCTTAAGAAAAAGACTTAAGTGCTACTGAGCAGTTCAGTTGTTGCTGTTAACTCTGTTTTGAGGTTGGTTGGTTTGGTTTTTAAGCACTTTCCTCCTTTGGCTACTGTTTGTACTGCTGGGGGTCCTGGGGGAGAGAGTACCATTTCTGTGGTTGATGGGTGTAACTAGATTACTGTTCAGAGTATCACTGACACTATCTTTAGGTAGCTGTGCTTTAAAATTATTCCCAAATTTATATTAACTCCAGTATCTGGTTTTGGTTTAGCGGAACTGGTAACTAAACTTTATGAGGCAGCTGTAAAGAAGGTTCCCAACAGTGAAGAGTATCACTCTCATCTCTTCATGGCCTATGCCAGGGTTGGAGAATACAAGAAGATGCAACAGGTACAATCAGCTATTTGTGTTCTGGTCATTTAAGGTGTCTTTTTCTATATGTATAACTGTTAATGCCTTCTCATATTATAGTACTCTCCCAGAAAGCTAAGCTGGGTTAATGCAGAAGTTAAACTGTATGTTAGTTCTTACAGAAAGGCTTAGAAGATCGTTATTTAGGGGGTGAGTTATCTGAAGACAGATGCTTTCTTTTCCTTACATGGGATAGGACAACTGTGCCTTTTCTGTGTGTATCTGGTCTGATAGAATATGTTGGTTATTTTGGGAGGTTTTTATCAGTCTGTCTTGAACAGTACGGTGGTTACATAAGATGTATAAAGGAATTCTGGAATAGATACAAGAAGATCTAGCAAGATCTTCTGATCCATGTTTTCAGACTTGATTTACTCCTTAGTTTGTTATCTTTGGGAAAAATAGTCTTGCCCGTGCTCTTACCTCTGGAGTCTAACATATAACTAGGCTTGTAGTGGTTGTAATTCAGTGAAGAAAAGCTAAAAAGCACTTTCTTTAAGTATATCTTGCTTCTCAGTTGGCAGAACAGTGTCATGCTGGTTAGTTTTGTTTTCATCCCTTCCAAATTAGGTGCCTGGAGAATGCCTATAAATGGAAGATTCCTTTCAAAGCATGCGTGTTCACCCTTCTGTATAAAAAAGCACAGAGAGCCAAGTAAATGAGTCCTAAACTCCCTCTCGTTCCCACTGTGTTAAGGTGACTTGAATTTTTGTACAAGTTTGGTTTAAATCACTAAAAGAATATGTTGAGCAGAAGTGTTATTCTCCTTTGTAGCCCAACGTGTATGCTGTTTGAGTTCAAGCTGCAGACAGGGGCTAAGTTATTAATGTACATGAAATTACAAGCCTCATAAGACAATCTAAACTGCAGAGACGTGATTGGATGTTAATTGTCCTCCTGTCTACAACCATAAGTGGAAAAAATGCCAGTCTTGCACAGATAATGATATTTAACATTTATCTGACCTTTTGTATGTTTAAAGTGTCATACAAACATGTATCTAGTTAAGTTATCCAGACATTGTCAGAGAGGAGGGTGTTCCAAATTGGGCTGTGCATTTGACCTAAGGACTGAGAGATGCAAAGAGTGCATGGATGGTAACTGATTAGAGAGGGAGAACAAACCTCAGCGTCCCGTGTTCTGGGGTATTTCAGCTGAAAGTACTAGAAAATACAAACTGAGACTGCAGTCAGGAAATGGGCCCAAAAGTCCATCTGTGGTAGTAGACCATATTATATGTAGTTTCTTAAAATTAATTACAGATTTTGTATGAGTGAAAGTGTTGTCCTTCATTATATACAGACACTGAAAATCTGTGAGAGAAATATGTGAATAACTATTTCTGTGTTAGGCTGGAGAATCTTGAATACTTTGGCTCTGCTTTGGTACAGCCAAGCTTTCAGCTCGGCCTTTGCTTAACCACTACTTTGCACGTGTAGGTGACCTCATGTTTCGGATATCTGGGTCTGTGTGTGTATGAAGTGAGTGTTGAAGGGCAGTTACTTACATGAGGGAGGCTTGTGGTTTGGTGTGCCTTTTGGCACTGAGCACACGAGTGAAAATCAGCACTGGAAATATCCCCCTCACTCCTAAAGAATAACTTTTCTGCTTCCTGATGTAGTTACCACTTGTAATTAAAGCTGTCGTCTGTTTAGGCAATCATACATGCACCTGCTCATTGCTGTTCCTGGTCAGACCTACACAAAATACTTGATCTTTGAGACATTTTCACCCTCTGTTTTCTTCTTCAGAATGTGTGTTAGGATGGAAGAGCTCATGGTTGATAAAAATCCTCCCATCTAGTTGCTAATTCTGTGTTGTCTGCTGCCATCATTGCTGCTTGGCTTGCGTTGTCTGTCATGAGAGCTCATAAACAGAGATGTTTCAGGAATGATGAAACTGTGTCTTATATTTTTCAGGCTGGAATGGCACTTTATAAGATTGTACCCAAAAATCCTTACTATTTTTGGTCTGTGATGAGCCTGATTATGCAGGTGTGTACAGTGTTGCAAATGAGTTTGACTTTCGCTGCAGGTACAGTGCAAACATAGAAATGTTCCAAGTTGCTCTCTGCACTTGACAGATGGCAGCTCTGACTGTGTGGGTTTGGGGAGATTCAAGCACCTGGGTTTTTTTTCCTCTTCTAATGTGGAAAAAAGTGGTGGGTGGGACAACACAGAAGTTTGAGGTGTTACAATAATTCTTCTCTTCCTTAGTCCATTTCAGCACAGGATGAAAACCTCTCAAAGACGATGTTTTTGCCACTAGCTGAGAGAATGGTGGAAAAAATGGTGAAAGAAGATAAGATTGAAGCTGAGGCTGAAGTAAGGCTTGGAGATACTTTCAGCTTGATTTGAACGTCATTGAGATAAGGAATGCACTGTTAAAGGAAGTTGGTTATTTTAACAGTTTTCAAAGATAACAATCAGTAGTGTTCTGGAAGTAAATGTGAATGTAGCAGGACAGAAGGAAAACCAGGAGCAGAGGGTTGAGAGGGATTTGGCAGAGTGTGGCCAAGGAAACTTTTTGGCATTTGATTTGACTGATGAAGTACTTGGGTTTGCTCCCTGGGAGGCCCCAAGAGAAACTTCAGGACTGAGAATGGAAAAAGACCTAAATTCCTGAATGTTCCACCCTCTGGGATGCTAAAGATAGCTTTGCAGTCCTGGCTATGTCCGATTTCTAATGACAGTAACACAAGTCGTTTTATTTCTTGGCACACCTGTATATTCTTTTACTAGCAAATTTCATTGCAGTCTGATCTTTCTTTTAAGGTCGAACTGTACTACATGATTCTGGAACGTCTGGAGAAGTATAAAGAAGCCTTGGATGTCGTGAGAGGAAAACTAGGAGGTAACTTACTCTCTCAATTAGTAATCACAGCTGTGTGGAGGAACAGCAGTTGTTCTTTGCTTCAGACTTACCTAGTGGTTACCAAACAAAAGGCTGTCGGAAGCCTGACTCTTAGCACCAGTTTCAAACATTGATGCAAACTCTGGAGGTGCTCTGGTGCAAGTTGGTTTTACCCAACTGTTTGTGGTCTTTAAGTGATATTCAGTGATGAACTTCACAGCAGTATGCTTAGCAGTAGTAAATTGATAGTATGTTGGTTTGTTGTAGCTGCCATCTTGAAAAAAAAAATAAACATTCCTAATATCTTACATGTTTGTGGACTCTTTCTGGTGGTTAAAATGCACTTGCAGTTTTAAGGAATTGGGATATGAAGGTTTCCATAGCAGATCTGTCCTTCAAGGGCCTCTCTTCTGGTCTCTTACACTTGCTGTCCTTGGCTATAATAAGAAGCTTTGTGCAGAAAGCAGAGAAGGAAATGCATTGATTAAATAAACTTGCCCTTCTGTTTTTAATGTAGAGAAGCTGACAAGTGAGCTCCAAAGCCGCGAGAACAAGTGTATGGCAATGTACAAGAAGCTGTGTAGGTGGCCAGAGTGCAACGCGCTGTCGAGAAGGCTGCTGCTGAAAAAGTGAGATGGTATTTCTGCAGTCCTGCTGAAAAACTGAAGAAAAATTCTGGGCTGGTTGTGAATTGCCTTGTTTAGTGGCTTTTGTAAATGGTGGTTAAAATAGAAGAACCTCAGAGGACCTCAAAGCATTTCCAAACGTTTACACTCCAAAGCCTGAGGAAAAGGGCAGCAGAATGGAACATTAAAGGGACGTGGTGAAGGTCACAGGGAGAGTCAGCGTCAGGACTATAGTCCCTTCTTTTTGAAGGCTGAGTTTAGCGACACATTAATGCAATAAAATTTTGTTTACCTCCTTATTTCTAAAGGCTGTGCTGGTTGTCCAGCTCTAACTTTCATGATGGGAGAGGAGGAGAACTGCATTTACATTTAATTTTCTGGAACCTCATTTCTCTCACTTGGCCAGACTTCATACTGGGAAATGCACGTAATGCTTTGAACAGATGCATCAGGAGAGAGCACACTAGTGTGATCAAATCTGTCTCTTGGAACTGTCAAGAGGGATTTGTTGTTTGCTTTTTGTATTTAGCTGTACCCTAATCTTAAGTATAAGTTAAATACAGAGGTTTGAAGATGAGAAGGTTCTGTCTACATCCACTGTCCAAGGGACAGCAAAATGTTTCTTCTCTAGAGAAGTTGTTCCTGGTGTTTAATATTTGTTAAATATATTTGCAGAGGGAAAAACTGGAGAAAATAAGCATCAGCTTTACAGGACACTTGAACACAACACTGACAACATGTAGAACTAATATAAGGACATTTTGAGCTTTACCTCTTTGTATTTGGTGTCTCCTGTTCTATACTCTTAAATTATTCTGAAGGTGGGCAGGAGAAACTTTTGCCTTAGCATTTTGTGAGGATATTCATGAGCTCTGACTGGAATGTAAATGTGAAGAGGAGAATTTGTAGCTTGCTTCAATTCTTTATTGAAATTGTTTTCTTTAATACGTTTCAAGAAGTTCAGGATGATAGTATTCTTGAGATGTGAGACCTTTTCAAGGAAAAATGATTCTTATTACAGTTTTTTTTTTCCATAATATGAATATTTGTGATTCCTTAAATTCAGCTTTTGCAAGGAGTGCAGTTTTAGAAGCGAGTTACTGTTTTGGCAATTCCCTAAACTTTGTTCTGTGTCTGATTTTTGTTTCAGCTCAGATGATTGGCAGTTTTATATAACTTACTTTGATTCATTGTTTCAACTCATTGATGAATCCTGGACACCTCCAGCAGAAGATGAGCAGTAAGTTAACAGTTTGTCCATGGATTTGTTTTTCCTTTGTGCTACAGCAAATTATTTGCATTCGTATGTTCAGTACAGTACTGTCTGTGTCTTTGGGTGGCTTCTTGACATCAGACCCCAAGTGACATGTTCTCCCTGCTTTGTTTTGGAGGCTGGCAATAGTTTATTGGAAACAGCTGTATAAGTAGTGGTTTGTGCACTGCAGAACTCTTCCAGTTCGTATTTTTAATGGTCATTGAGTTAGAGAATGCATCGTGCCAGATTTCCTTAAGGGTATCCCAGGAGTGTGCTGAGCATGTGTTATCGATGCCCTAGCAGTGGGAAAAATCAAAGAACCTTTTGTCTCTTTAATTGCACAGCTCTTCGGAAGGAGAGGTACACTGTTCTGTAGAGCAAGCTGTGAAATTTATAGAAGAGAGGATAACGGAAGAATCTAAGAGCTCTCGGCCACTTCGGGGACCATATTTAGCTAAACTGGAGCTGATCAGGCGTTTGCGATGCAGAGGTTGTAACGATGAATATAAACTAGGTAAGAGCCACTAACGGGGTGATTTAGAGAGAACACAAACTTGGAACAAGCTATTTGCTAAATCACTGAGTAAAATACAATGTCTGTTATGAAAATATACATGCTGTTGTCTGTATGTAAAGCATTTTGGAAGCATTAGAAGATGAGCCTTGAAGAAAGGCAGGTAGTTCCAGACTGCTCCAGGGCTTGTAAAAACTCTCCAAAGGACCTGTGGGATCTAGGAGCATACAGTCACTGGCATGGTAATGAGAAGTGCGTTTCTGATGCACTGCTTTTGTAGAAAGTCCTGCTGTTACGCTGTAATCTCTGGGTGGTTTTTCCATTAAGTTTTTTGGCAGTAGTACCAGGTTTTGCTGGTTAAAAACTTGCATTTAAAAATTGTATTTAGGGAATCAGTGAAGGAAAGAACGTGATTAGAGCAACATCTGTGCTACTTACTAGTTCCTTTTGTATTTCCATCCAAAAATAAGTTAGATAAGCAGAGGCTGGGTATGCATGCCTGTTATGCTGAGCTCTTATCTGCCAAAGTGCTTCAATGAAGCTCTTGGAGTTTTTTTTATGTGTCCTTGGTTACCAAAGACATTGAGCCTCTGTTAAAATCTGCAGTAGTACAGGTATCTGTTTTCTAAATTACTACGTAGTCTTGAAGAGGGGAGGGAGGGAAGCATTAACAAAGATTTCTCATAGTGATTTCACAGATTCAACTTCAAATAGAGCGTGTTACAGAGATGAACTGGCCTTTTTCCTAGGTGATCCAGAAGAACTAATGTTCCAATACTTCAAAAAATTTGGGGACAAACCCTGTTGTTTTACTGATCTCAAAGTATTTGTGGATCTCCTCCCATCCAGCCAATACACAAAGGTAAGGAAAGATAAAGAAGTGGTGGCAGGAACTGCAGCGCTTGTTTGCACTCTGGTCCCTTTATCTTAAAATACCCGTGGATCATATTAAAAGACTGGAAATATCAAATTTTTACCTTCTGTTTGAAATTCAGAAAACTCTTTGTTCTGCAGAAAATATAATGAGCATTTGAATACACTGAGCAATTTAATTCAGAGAATTTTTACTGGAGAATAAAAACTAAGCTTGATCCTGCAGGGTCTCAGGCCTAGATATAGTATTCATTTGTTTTTTTTATTACCATTTCAAGGTGTCGGGGTGCTTTGAGATGGTCTTGGTTAAATTCTTGTATCGAAAATGAAAGCTCATAATGCTGATGAAAATTACAAGATACAAGCTCATATCTTGTAATGAAAAGCTCCCTAGGAGTTGTAGTTCAATTCATAAACTACCCAGTGAGTAACCTCTCATCACTTTTGTTTATAGATCCCAGCTTACACAATGGAGTAATGCGACAACAGTAAAGAGAAACACCACCCTGTTCCTTCATTTGCAGTTCTTATTGCTGTGTACTGTAACTTTTCTTTTACAGAGACATCCTCCTCTTTCCCTTCCCACTCATCACTTGTTTTTTCCCATTAAAGTTACATGTTTAATGGGGAAAATCTGCTCCCTCATCCGATGCAGGCAGGGTGTCCCATAGATGTTTTGCTTGGCTCTGCTGCAGTACTGGAGAATGGACACGTTGATACTGATCAAGGGGTGACAGAGAGACCTATGGCAGCTTTTCCAGAATCTCTTTCTGAAACAAGCTCTCTTTCACTGAAAAGACTGTTTGTGCAGAGTCATGAGCAGCTCGTTGAATGACTTCAGCAGCTGGGAATCCTGTCACTCACCCCGTTGTTTTTCTAAGCCATTGTGTAAAATTATCAGAGCCGGGAAGGGCTAGACGGAGAATCCTGGATCAGCCAGAGGCTGTTGATAAAGTGTTTGTAAACAAAGTGTAGATAGTGGTGGTGTTTTCTTAGTTTATTCAAATATTTTTTGACTTCTAATGCAAGCTCTTCCCACAGCCTCACTAATAAGGAGACCAGTGGCTCTGGCATGTATGGGTTGCTGCTGATGTTTTATGTTAAAATGTGTGTTTTTCTCCACTGGCAAGAGGTACGGTTAGTAGGATATTTAACTCATAGTTCTGGAAATGGTGATACCATTGTAAGGTAACCCTGAAGTCCTGGAGCACTGAACAGGTTTAATCCTAACCTACCAGGAAACGAATTCTAAACCCAGAGCTGGGGGGAATGGTGTTTAAAAATAATAGTGTAGGCTGCTTGTAAAACCATGACTTTGAATAAATTCTTTAAAATTTTCTGATTAATCTTAAAACTGCTGCTGATTTAGTGCATGTATCATTGTGTCATACTGACATATTCAAAGGTCTTCCCAGTGTATGGCTGGCTGCTGGCTGTCGCCTCCAAAGCACGCATCTGCAGCAGTTTAACTCAGTCAAGGAGTCGTGTAGCTGCGGAGGGTTAGTGATGCTGAAGTGCTGATGCAGTTTTGAAATCTGAAAGTTTAAGTTACTTACAGAAAATATTTATAGATATTTTGGATGTATTCTTAGATGTATTCTTGTTTCATAGCAAAAGATGCTGAAGGTTGCTGTATCCTAGGTGAAGCAGCAGGGTCACACTGAGGCTATACACAGCTAGGGGGACTTTTTTTTTTTAATGAGTTCTGGATAGTGTCACAGTTCAGTAGCTGAGAATGTGGCGATCTTGCTGGGCCACTAGACACACAAGATATTCCAGAAATAATCATCACAACACCAATCTTGACTTCCTAGAGGTGCAGATTGGAGTATGCAGCCTAGCAATTCGGTTGACCTTGCCCAGCTTGGCAAAATCTCAAACTGAAAAGATTTGTCAGCACAGTCTTTGTCAGAGTCTGTGGGAAAACTGGAATTTGTGTGCGTGGTG
The DNA here is from genome assembly GCF_013368605.1 of Nyctibius grandis. NCBI lineage: Eukaryota > Metazoa > Chordata > Aves > Nyctibiiformes > Nyctibiidae > Nyctibius > Nyctibius grandis. Next base: position 14,128,764 of record NC_090671.1, on the reverse strand, counting down.
CTGTGGGTTCCTCCTGTCGAGCTGTCATGCCTTTTTCCTTGGGCATGCATTTGATGTAGTTCTTGTGTTTCAAGACCAAATGTACTAAAGCTGAATTCATTGGCTTTAACTCAGTTTTAAGTTTGTAAACACTGTTGGATTTTAGAGCAACAAAAGAACCACTGTCCAGCATGACTGCATGTTGTGAGGAGTCTGCTGTCTCCTATTAAAATTGTAAACAATGAGAGGCTGCTTTTCTTACAACTTAATTCAAAAAATAAGTCATTAATCAAAGATGATGACCTCACTGAGTACAGCGCATTACTTCAGAGTTGAGAGAAAATGTAATAACTAGTACAAAACCACTGTTTCCTGGAAGTGTGCTGTGAAGCCTTTCAGTAACTAATTATTTTAGTTGCATATGTTATTACAGTGAGTGTTAACAGGTGCTTGAACTCCCTTGTGTGTCAATGTACTGGAAACTTGCCTGTGATTTATTTTCTTCCTCCATCTGTTTGAAACTTACTAAAAGCTATTGAGTGCAAGCAGAGCTGTCTGCTCAGCACCTTTCAAAGAAAAAATAAATATATATATTGAAGGTAGCTCTTTAACCACTGACTGCAGTGTGACATCAGGGTTGATACTGACATTTCCACCTTGCCTTTTTTGCTTGATTTGAGGGAGGAAATGATGCTTTCCGTTCGTGCAGCCCCAAATGCCCTGCAGAATTTAACACCAGTGTTTCTCTTTCAGTTCATCAGCCAATTGCTGGAAGTAATCCCTCTGTCGGCAACAGCAGAGAGTGAAATCGCGCTGCCAGCCGATATCAAAGCCCTGCAACAACACTTGTGTGTGGTGCAGCTCTCAAGATTGCTCGGTATCTATCACGCCATGGATAAGAAGCAAAAGCTGACCGTGATCCGGGAGTTGATGTTAAGATACCGCCATGGATTGGAGTTTGGTGAGAAAAATCTAGAAACTAGTGTTGCAGTTCACTTGCAGCTTTTTATGAGCAAAAGTTCAGAGCTTCTTCGGGGGGGGCAGAACAACACAAACTCCGATGGCAAATATCACTGTTCGTGCACAGCATCCATCGTGCCGCTAGATAATACCTTTCCTTCCTCCTTTATGATGATATCCGTGGGCAGACCTGAATTATCCATTTCCTTTTAATTTTTTTTTCTTTTCAGTTGTGTATCTTCAAGATAAATGAGACATTCCTGGGTAGTTTCGATGGTACATTTGTATCTGTGCACACTTGCCTGTGCCTTTAAGCAGAGCCAAGCTTTATCTCTGGTTTACATAGGACAAATGCATGGGCAATAATATTAATTTGTAACTCTTGCAGTCGTAGGGGAGTCTTTCTTCTTCCAGCAGATGTTGGCATATGAAGTAGCCAAAAGTCCCACTTGTGTGATGAACAAATGCAGCATATATACAGTTGTTTCAGGTTTTAAGACAACTCTGGATTTTATAAATTAAGCTGTGGTTATCATCTGCCAGATAGCTGTGCCACTTGATAATGCTGGCGATGTGAGAAACAGCTGGCAGCACTGTAGTAATTCAAGGGTAATTTTTTTTTTTTCATTTTAGGGAAGTCTTGTTTGAAAACTGAATTGCAGTTTTCAGATTATTACTGCCTGCTTGCGGTTCACCTGCTGCTCGATCTGTGGCTAGAAGGTATGTTCCTAAAATTTTGTCTTGCTTAATACCGCCCTGGATGGTTGTGGTAGGGAGGCTGTGTCTCTGTGGCCGATGTGGACCTGTCCTGGCTTGTTAGGCCCATAGCTTTCTGTTTGTTTCTTTTTTCCTCAGTATGAGGCATTTCAGGAGTCCCTCTATTCAGTTGGTGTTTGATATGAACCTCACTGACCTCTAAAGGGATGTAATTTTTCTGATTAATTCCTGTAAGTCCTGGCAGAGCTTTGCTGATAACTTGCAGCTCAGTGCTGGCTGTCTTCAGAAGCTTGTTCTGAGTTTCCCATGTAGGTAATGTTTTCTCTCCCTTTGCACAAGGCCTGCTGACAATTCCCTTCTGATATCAGAAGTGTTTTGAGATTATTTCTTTCCCTCCCTGACATACTTTGACTTTTGGATCCCCTGCTTCTAGACCTTCTGCTGAGACTGGTTGTGCTGTCTTGAGTATTGCTCTACTCCACATCTGCTCTGTCTCTTAGTCTCCTAATCCCACAGAGTCAGTCTCCCGTGGTGGCTGTTTGTGGGCACTGTTTATATTCCTCTCCTTCAGGAAGGGTAGCTGTCAGTTACGCCTTTGTCTTTCCCAAGGAAGATTTAGTCTTTGACCTGAGTAAATCCGTTGTCAGGTTCCTGGCAGGTCACTGGTGGAGTGTGGGCTCTTGAATTCCTGACTCTGAGCTGCTCTCTTGCATAATGCTTGGGAGTGCTCTGTACGTGTAAGCTAGAAATCCTGAACGCTCCAGGACTCGTCAGGGAAGCTCCCTTCTTTTGCAGTGGGCCCACGTGTGAGTCTGTGCTCTGGACAAATGTGAGCTACATATTCCCTGTGAAGAATTATTCCTCCACCTCTCCCTCAGAGAGCAGCTGTAATGCTGGGGTGGGTGTTATGTTTTAAGGGCAGCAACGTGGCTCGTGAATGCCATCTGTGTGTTTAAATACCTGGGACCATTTTGAGAGGTGTGTAACTTGAGGACGGAAGCTTCAATGCCAGAGTGAATTGTGCTGTCAGTGTTCAGTGCCTCTCTGATCACGCCTCTGTGTTTTGTCTTTGTCCCCAGGTGAAGAGATGGCTGTGTGGCAGTGCCTCACTCTCTTAGAAGAAGGGTTATCTCGTAGTCCTTCTAATGCTCAGTTTAAATTGCTGCTCATTCGAATCTACTGCAGGCTTGGTGCATTCGAACCCGTCGCAGAGCTCTATTCCAGCCTTGATGCGAAGCACATACAGCACGACACCATCGGGTGGGTAGTATATACTGAGAATAATTGGTGATGATGACCCTCCAGTAATTAGTCCTGAGATCTTCAGTTGTCTTTGCTGCTGAAAGTTAGCAATTATTGGATTTTTATATGGTGGTGTGTAAAAGTGTTTTGGAATTATGTGAGATAACATCTACTGTAGTAAGCTCCACTTCTTGTGTGGTTTTGATCAGTTTTGGATTTCTGGAGTATTAACTAAATGGAATCTGAAACAACTCTGTGAAATGTGTGTCTTGATTCCAGTTATAGCTTGGTGTTCTGGCTTGTGTCATTGCTCAGCAAAGCTTAGGAGCGCGAGGTAAACAAACATACCAAATGGCCTTACCTTGGTTAGTGTGTTTGTGGGTATCTAACTACATAAAGCTCTTGCACACTTAACAAGGTGGATGGAGGAACTCCAAGCCCCAACATACTTTCTTTAAAAAAATGAAGAATTCCTTCCATTACTGTTAGAAGGTTAAATTTTAATGTTGTGATTGCCACCTGTTAAATCTCCAGACTTTTCATTAAAGCTGAACTGTGCTGCAGTTCTGTTCAGAGCTGTGGTTGAAATTCAGGATTCCCCAGAGCTGTGTGCTGATGTTTGACTTGTGCTCTGTTGTGTTGCAGCTATCTTCTGACGCGCTATGCAGAGGCACTGGGCCATTACGCTGCTGCATCCCAATCCTGCAATTTTGCACTCAGGTTTTTCCACTCCAACCAGAAAGATGTAAGTTGAAAGAAACCTCTGTGTCCTTGTAACAGAGCAGTTATGTCAAGGTGCCTTACAGGAGTGTCTGTGCGCTGTGTAAGGGCTTACAGAAAGGTAGTGGTTGATAACACAAAGGAATAATATGTGCAACTTTGTGTTTATAGTAAAGGTTTCCTCACATGTGTTTTTCGTTACAAGAGTTTGTAACTTACTGTTACGTGGGGTTTTGCTTTAGTTTTCTATTTATAAAAGCCAGTTTTAATGCTCCTCAAAAAAAAGGTGTGATTACTTTTAAATGAATGGATTGTGATTTTATGCAAGAATTTAAGTGAAGTGTCATGTGGCAAGTAAGTCCTAGTGTCATGTAACTTCTAGCATTTTGGAAAGTCACACAGCAGCCAGGGATGGTGGGTCAAGATGGTGCTGCCATACTTAAGGATCCTTTATATTGAAGCAGCACGTTTTAGCGATGGCTGCCCTGGGCACACAGGGACAGTGAGGAATGCACGTCCCTTTAAAAGGTAGGGAAAGTGCAAGGAACAAGGTGGGAGGATTTCAGAGGGGAAAAACTGAGTCTTGAAGTGTCAGCTCCACTGAAGGCAGAGCAGAGCCAATGACTAACTGCATTATTTTGAAGTGATAGGATCAAATTGCAATACCTGGTCTTGTGCTAACAGGCACTACCTGTTTTGTTCAATTCACCCCAGTAAGTGGTGTGAATGAGAAGTTTGTCTTGAATGAGAGTCTTGGGACTGGAATGGAGGAGATAGTGAGGGGAGAGTAGCTGAATTTCTCCAAAGAGATGAGGTGCTTCCTAAACTGCATGCCATATCTTAGGCATCTAGCGTGGTTTGCTGGTTAGTAAGTGTACTTGTCAATAATCTTACTTGGAAAATACACTCTGATGTACATTCTCGTGCATTCATAGGGAAAATGTTAATTCTGTTTCAGAATTCCCATGGAGTCATAAAAAATGGGTTAGATAGGAGAACAGTGGAACACCACATTTTTGAAGTCTTGGTGGAAATATACTGGGCAAATAGAAACAGAAATAGTCCAGAATTGCGGCAGGGAAGTATATGTATGTCAGTCCCATCTCCCTAGAACTTGCAAGGCAGTCCCATTGTGAGGAGTGGGAATATATCCTGTTTATTTATATTTTACAGTTTGATCACTGTTGAGAGATAGGTGAAGAAAATTCTTTTTGCTTTACTTCATAAGAAACAAAGGTGTGATCCAGTTGTAACTCTTCCGGTCAGCCGCTGGCTAAGTTGGCTCCAAAGGCTCTGCAGTCATACAACTTGCTTTCCCACCATCCCAGGACAGGATAAAAACACAAGACATGTCTGTACTGAATAGTAAAGATGCTCACACAGCAGTCCCTCAGAAGAGTACCCTTGCTCTGTTGGCAGCCCAGGTTATTCCTGTGTACAAGATACCAGTTGCCATTTACCTGTGCCTGGAAGGTAGATGCTGAGTTACTGTGACCTGTGTCTGACACAGAAACTTCGCTGTAGGGAGTGGGGTGCACAGAGAAGCATGTGGATCGTATGATGGGAGCTCGCTCTTGTCTGCTTCCCTCATTTGCTCATTGTTTAAGCACTGATTCTACTTGCTAAGAGTCTTTGGGTTCCTGGGTGCAGTGTTTTTGTGCTGGGGTGAAGCCCTAGATCCAGACAGCTTTCTCCTACATGCCTGTTGTTGGTAGTGGTGGCTATTTTTTTTTTTTTTTGATAAGGGGTAACTTGTTCAGTCTTGTTTAAAAGTCACTTGGTGGATGTTAATGAAAAGCAGACCTGGAACCAACGGTCTGAATAAAACGTTTGACTGCTGGGTGCCAGGGGAAAAAAGTGAACTGAAAAAACTGTCGGATGTCATTTGTCTGCTTCGGAACACTGCTTGTAAACCATGAAGAAATCATCTTTCCCTGGAAAACAATCTGAAGTAACTTCAGGTGTGGTTGTCTTGGAAGAAGATTATTCTCTTTGGCATAAATGATAAAGGTGCTTGCAGCAGAGAAGAGCTGATTCTCTCCAGTAGCTCAACATCTGTACGCAGAGGAGGACGGCCACGCTCCAAGTGCTGTTGCCAGGAAAATGCTACTCAACTCATGTTGCAGAAATCCTGAAACCAGTGCCTGGATGGTTCAACCTGCCTCACTATCACACCTTAAAAGGTTGGAATTGTAAGAGGGGCGAAAGTGATGCAATCAACATTATATAATTCTTCATGCTACAAGAGAAGGATGTGACTCTGGAACCCACTCGCATCATGTCTTGTCTTGGAGACAGAGTATTGCCACCAAAGGACCATTGTTGATCTTGGCTAGCCAAATCTCTCGTGTGTTCTGGACACTTCCAGTGGTTATCACCTTAAGATCCCTTTAGTTGGGAATGCATCAGAAGCTGTACTAATTTGCAAAATAGCAAGTGTCCTTTAAACTGACCGTAAGGTGCAAATTGCAGGAGGTGCAGGCTCAGTTCAGGGTACTGTTCATCTAAGATGATGGCATGTCAAGAATGGAGAGGAAATAAGATGTTTCTTACCATAAGACATGCCCCAAGTATCACAAGGTCAGAATCTGCTACCAGTTTCTCTGCTGCTGTGGTTCTGCTCGGGTTGCCCCTTCATATTCAGGGTCCTGATACCAGCTTCACATTCAAGTCCCATAACAGCATCTAACTGCAATGTTAAAGGAGGACTATCCTTTAAAAGTTACCTTTTTACCTGATGTCAGATACTGCCTGCTGCTCTCTAGGTTGATGTTAAAGATAGCTGGAATGTCTGCTGCAGCACAGAGGACGTGTCCTGTGGCACGCTGTGTGGGACTCTGCCTAGAACAGGAAGCGTGGGATATAAATGGTCTGGCATAAAAATAACAGCTACTGATTCAAACTGATTGCTTTGGATAAATAAGTTTTCTTTCTGACATGCTGAATTTAACAGCCTGAAGTGAATCCTGTTTAAGAGTGTCCCATGAGTAACAGCCACCTAGGATGCTGTGCAGTCCTGACGTAATATTTCTGCTTTAGGAGAGGATTCCAAGGACAGGGAGGAGAGAGAAGGCAGTATTGCTATATTGGGCCAAAACTAAAAAGGCAACTTTATCCTTCTCAAGATAATCCTCCTTTAAATATGCAGAATCACAAGTAATCTCTCTAATTTTCTTGTGTCCGTCCGTCTTTAATTTCTCCAGATACTGCAGGCAAACAGAACACCAACGTGTCCTTTGGGGATTTAAAAACCACGCCGATGCAGTTGAATTAGCGCCCATAGCGCAGTCCCGCAGCCTGACAATGAACCCTGCAAGGCTGTTTATCAGAGGGTATGTTGTTCAATATTTGGCATATTTTCTTTCAATCGGTGCAAATAACCAAATTTCTTATGAAAAAAGACAGAGTTACCTAGAGGACACTTCTGATTTTAGAGGGGAAAAGAAAAAAAGGTGGCTGTCATCTGTGAGTGCTAGCTTCTAGTCTCTCAGAGCCTTCCAGACAGGTGGAGTCTGTTAGGACCGTAGGAAGTTCAGTTAACCAGAGGCCATTTTTGGTGCTCCTCATCTTCAGTGCATTTCATAATCTTGTTCAGAAGAAAATATTTGATTTGCCAGAGTTTCTCGCTTGTGGAGTAATTCTGATGTAAAAAATACAGCCATCTGTCTTGACTGGGAGCATGAATTGTTCATTCTGTCTCTACAGTTAGAAATTTTCATTAAAATACAGTGCTTGTTCGGGGCTCCTTTGTCATATGAGTCTCCTTCTGGAGATTACTGGGATTGATGTGAAATGTTAGTTGTGTGCCTTGTATTGCTGTACTTCATCAGAGGGGAAGCAAACTATCCCACGGACCCTCACAGTTCCCTTTGGTGTTTAGATTGTATTGTAATGTGTATACACTGCGTGATATCTTGTGATACTGTATTCAAAAACCTAATAAAAAAAAAAAGAAATAAAAAAAATGCGTGAGTAATTTTTTTTTAATCAATGTTGCGGTAGTATGTGATGCACATCCAAGTCAGTTCCAGAAAATCTGGGATATATTTATTTTGCCTGAAAGTAGTTCTCACTATGAAACAATAATTTGAATAATGCATCTCAAAAAAAGAAAAGCAGCCTTCCAAAATCATCTCTCCCCTCTAAGTATTTTTCAGTCTCGGTGGCGACAGCAACACGATGTTTCTTAGTGTTGGTTTGGTTATTAAATCTCACTGCCCGGAGGAGCATCTGGGCATTCTCAAATTCAAGTAGCAAAATGGCTGGGGTGACTTGGACAAGCAAAAGTGCAAGCTTCTCCTAGGGACTGAGCACCTGCCGGATTCTGTACCTGTGGGTTCCTGAAAACCACAGAAATGCAGTTTCTTGGCAGTGACCTTGTTAAACTCCAGTTATTCTGAATTTATGGAAGTAACTAATACAGAGGCGGTGTGTGTTTTCTTCCAGACCTCAGAATATATCATTCAAGCCTACAAGTACGGTGCATTTGAGAAGATCCCAGAATTCATTGCCTTTAGAAATAGGCTGAACTCTTCCCTTCACTTTGCGCAAGTTCGCACAGAGCGGATGTTGTTGGACCTCTTACTTGAAGCAAATATGTAAGTACAGCAGCAATAAGTGCAGCACCTCGCACGTGAAAAAATTGGAGATGTGTGCATAGAAAACACTGGCCAAGTGAGACCTTAGTGAGTTGCACTTGCAGCTCTTCGGCAAAAACCCATGAGCTGCTTCTCTCTGCTTCTAATTTGCTCTCCCCTTCAGCATCCTTGTCAGTATCGTGCGTGTGTAACATGTCTGACATCAGAAGAGGTGAACAGTGGAGGGATGTGGTCTGTTAGTGAGCTGTGTTTTCTGTTTTCAGTGATATGTTTGATTTAATGGTGCTTATTGTTACGTACAGATCAACCAGTTTAGAAGAAAGTATAAAGTCCATGAGTCTGAGCCCGGAGGAGGATGACATTCCGTGGAAAGATCTGCGTGACAACAGAGACCTGACAGTCTTGTTTAACTGGGATCCAAAAGACAGGTGAGTGGAAATATCCTCCACTATAGAGTCACACCTTTTCCTCACAGCACACATGGCAAAGAAAATCCTTTCAGGGCAGCTGCCATATCTAAATGTTCTCTAGGCTGGCAACTGCAAACTTAGCAAGAATCACCCCTCGCTTCTAGCAGTGCTGCCTTTTTACATATTAATACAACTTTCTGAATTTCTGACCGCTCCTCCTTCATACACTATTCGATAACTTTTGTACCTGAGTGAAGCTTGCTGCTTTGCCAAATTGAAGCGTTGGCCTGAAAGCATTTGGTGCCTTTCTCTAGGGACATTTCTGAAGAACATAGGAAGCTCTCACTGGAGGAAGAAACCATGTGGTTGCGAATCCGGTCTTTAACTTTAAGGCTAGTAAGCGGACTCCCAACTCTTAGTCACACTATTCAACCAAAGAACTCTGAAAAGACTGCAGAGAACGGCGTCTCATCCAAGATTGATGCAATTCGATCCCTGCTTCAGCAGCTGGAAGCGGCAGTGGATTCAGGGAAGAAGTTTCTAGAACAAAAAATTCAGGTACCCGTTAAGGAAAAAACTATCCCCAAATATTAAATGAATGTGAATGCAAGCAGAGAAACTGAATGCATCTTGTAACGTCCAGCAGGCTGCAGAATGCACTTAACTGACCCTGAGTTTGTAGTGTATGGATCTGACTGAGAGATGTGCCAGAGACAAACACTGTGTTCTGGATAAGGAAAAGCTGCAACACCTTTATCTTTTTCTTTGCTTCTTGCCTAGTATCCTGTCCTTGGCCCTCCTCCTACCCGAATGGCTGGCTTCTTCAGTAATGGCAGCTGTGAATGCCAGACTAGCTTGTTTTATCTTGTTAGTGATATTTATGAACTAGATACCAATGGCTTAGGTAAGTGTTTAACCAGATTGTCATGGTGTGTGGTGGGAGGGAGCAAGATGTGTCTGCATGTAGTTTGAGAACTACCAGGCGTTGGCTGATGTGGACCCAACCTGTTACTTGCGTGTTAATTTTTTGAATGACACTAAGTTATCTGGGAGACTACACCTTAATTTAATGTTTTATGCAAGTCTTCATTTTTGTACAGTGTATGTTGATGTAGTACTGGATCCTCTTTGAAAGCAGTTGCATTCGCTTTTGACTGCTAACACTAAATTACATTTAAATGCCTCTTAGTTTTCTGGAAGCAGAAAATACACAAACTTGTAGTTTTATAAATACTTCTTTTTCTTTCAGAAGATTCAGCAGAAATCCAGGAGAGGATAGGGAATAGTTTCAAGTCTTTAGTAGAACGACTAACAGGTAAATGATAACTCAAGAATACACCCTGGTAGCTAAGGTAGTGCTTCGTGGTGATCTGAGGATGTGCTGCTGAGCGTGCTGCAATTGTGGGGGAGTGTGTTAATGCATCTGCAGACCCCTGTGAAAGATCCTTGAGAACAAGGCTGAGACTCCCCTTGGCTTGTCTGATCGTGAAGCTGTTGCGCGCCACAGAATGTCGTTATGTCCTGTCATTTCACTACCTTGCAGCCTAATCTTAGCAACTGTTGTCTCCCTGGTGCTTGGGCCAGGTGTGCCAATAAATGGTGCGCAGATACTGTTAGTAACGAAATACAGTTCAGAGGAAACTTCAGAGCTGGGCCTTCTGGAGAGGCTTTGGCCAAATTTATCATTAGCTGCTTAGTGGTCAGTCCTCTGTCAGCTTTGCCCACTGCACTGAGATACATACAGTACAGAAAATACCTGTTTAAGTTGATCTGCATGTCCTGAATAAGGCTTTTCTTTTTTTCTTTTCAGACTTGTTCAATAAATGTAAAGGTGATTTGATTGAAGTCAGAGATGGCACCTTGAAAACTCATCCAAACCTCTTAGAAAACCTAGTCTTCTTTGTTGAGGTATATTTTTCTTTGGAAACTAGAAATTTTGGAGTACTTTAGGGTAGAACTGTTGGGACTAAAACACAGTGAAAGTTCTTTGATCTCAGTCACTCATGAAAGCAGAGGTTTTTGTTGCATATTCTAACTACTCTGAGTCTTATCAGTAGCAACACTAAAATGAGTTTAGAAACCTCCTGTAAATGCAACTTGTGACATACTTGTACCTTTTTTCCAGACGATCTCCATTACCCTGTGGGTATCAAGTTACTGTGACAGTGTCCTCCGACCTTTTAAATCCAACCTGCAAAAAAAGAAGAAGAAAAAAAAAGAAAGCAGTGTAGCTATGGTAGAAAATATTCCTTTTTTTTCTTCCCCCACCCCAAATCCAACAGCATATTTATACTGAAAGAAAAATCAGGGTAGATGACATGATAATAAACTGTTTTTCATAAACTTTGCCTTGTAGAGGCTGCCATAAGTTAGAGATTACTCAGGACTAATTTTTAAAACTCCTTTTCTATTTAAAATCAAGTGGTGATGTGCCACATCTCTGATATCACGTGAGGCTTTTTAATAGGAAACACAGTTTAGAGTATCACAGGCCTTCCTGCCTTGAATGTACTGCAGTAAATGGTGACCTGGTGGTGTTCAGCTGGTTTGGTAGATTATAGCTTAGCATTGGAGGGAGGAATAAAATGGTAGACATTACAAAGTGAGTTGTCATATAGAATAGTCATTTGAATAGGCATTAATATGTGTTTCTAAATTAAAAATATGTGTTTGTTTTTATAGCCACCTGTATTTACACATTTTCTGGATTATGTAACTGAACTACAGACATTAACTTCCAACGTAATAGATCACATCAAAGGGCTTGAAATAATTCTGACTGCACTAAAACTTGAAGAGCTGTCGCTCAAGGACACTCTGCTTTTACAGGTAAGAACCTGCAACGTTTTGCAACGTTATTTATGTGCTCTATACTATTGTGCATGACTGATAACAACCTGTATGTACGTGCCTGTGTGATAACTTTGTTGAAAGCTTCTTTTCCCCAAAAAGGAAAAAAAAAAAAGGAAAACAAACAAAAAAAAACCTGTTATGATTGACTTGATTGCTCTTAACCAGAGGGTAGGGACCAGACTGCTAGAAAGCTGAGTTTGAGGGTGGTGAGTTAGGTTTTCTAATAGTGACAGTGACTTTGCCTCATCTGATCAGCTCTAGCTCACTGCACAAAATCTCAAAAAAATGAGATCTAAACACAGGAATTTGAAAGTACTTTCATTTTTGTGGTATGTTAGTGAAGAAAAACTTAAGGTTTTAACATTATTTTGTTTGTGATATGACTTACTCTATTATCTGCATTTTGGCATGCCATAATGGATGCAAAATACTTATTCCAGGAAACATTTGAGATTCACCTACTGCTGATTAGTCACTTCCCTGGAAACAATGACTTGATGCTTAAAGAAAAACAAGTGGCAACACCCTCCCCGCCCCCCAGCTATATAGGTAAAAGCAAAGGCAGGAGTAATAGGCAGTACACGTGCCAAACCTCGTGCCGAATTTAGACATGTGAAGCATGGGCCTGATGAGGAAGTTTGGCTGTGTTAGCCAGGACCCCCACAAAGTCAGTTAGGAATCAGCATTACAGACAAAACCAGGTCTCTGATATATTTATCTAAAAAGGGAAATTTGGCCTACAGGACACTGGCATTTATGTTTGTCTAGGCAGGAGATCTGAAGGCTTTTGAATTGGGGAGGATTGAAAAACTGCACCCATGTATTTCAGAATTGCACTTCTGTCCACTTAAGCTGCTGTTAGCCAGCTTGTATTTTTTTCAATTAAATTGTCCTGTTTATTGCATAGCATGTTACTTAAAATTTCTCTTGTTGCTGCTTGAGGCTGATGTAAATACATATATTAAAAAAAGAAACTGCAAAAGCTGATAGAAAGCAAGGAAATCCCTTACACTGTATTTAATGCAAACTTGAATAAAACCAAAAAAGAACATTTTCTTAATTTCATCAAAGAACCTCCAGATAATTGTTGATCTTTGTAACTTTTCTGGTTCCTCACCGAGTCAGCAAATCCCCCCATCTTGCCTTTGATGCAAGACATCAAATTACTACCCAAGGCAGATCTGCAACACCCAAGCGTTAGATTCACGCGGATTTGAGCAGAAGCGTCTGTGGGAGTCTGCAGCTTTTCCTGTGTTCGTTCTCCATGTGTGCTGCTCTGTTTGTTGTTTGACATTGTTGCAGTAAATCCTGATAAACACAGTCTGTATAGCTCTGCTCAGACCTGGAGCTACGTTTGCAGCTCTGTGTGTTTAGAGCTAAAAGGTGCTTTTGAAAAGTCCTTGTGTTCAGGTATTAGTGAAAATTCTGGTGTGAATGGAGTGATACTGCTGCTTATTCTGTGCTGATGACATTCCCTTTGTAAACTTACACTGTGCTCCTCATTAATTTCTTATAGGTGTTTGTTTCTTAACAGGTGGGGGAAGTTCAATGGGAAGATTTAAACAGTTGCTGTGTAGTGAATGGTTTTTCTTTTGCATTTTGCAGGAAGAAAAAAAGTTTACAAAGACTGTGCAAGGGAAGGTCCAGAGCAGTTACCATCACTCAGTTCAGGAAATTGGAGAGCTGCTGAAAAAGAGACTTGATACCATTAAAAAACTAAAGATTTGAGAAATGCATCCTTGACAGACTCCACAGAGGAGTGACACCAGAGTTCCAGACAGAAGCAACATCCAATATACCATCACTTTAATCCAGAACTTCCTCATAATGCATGAAGGACTTAAAATCATAAAACAATTTTTTTAGGTATTACAGATGTATTGAGCTGATTTAAATTATTGTACATAACTGAGAAGCAGGGACCCTTATCGGGGTTTGACCACTTTTTATACATGTTCATAAGCATATTGCAACAGGAGAAAATTAACTTTCTTCCCTTTTGATCTCTAGAAACAACTGGAGATGGTCTTTAGAAGCAGCAATAGAAATCCAGTGTAAAGCATATATCTCAAAGGAGTTGTATTTTCATCACCATACAGCGTTTGTAATTTTTGTATGGTCTTTGCCTTAGAAATGCAGAAATTGTAGATGCCCACGTTCAGCCGCCTCCAATGAAATGAGCCCGTTTGGGAGCTGTTTTGTCCACAAGCCACCTGGTCCTGCCGAAGGAATTCAGTGTGGGGGTCCAGCAGGGAGAGGTGAGGCCGCAGTGGAGGAGCACCCTCTGCGTACAGCCCTCCGCAGAGCCCGGCCCTGGGTCGCAGGGTGGGAGTAAGCTGTGCCTGGCGGTGAGGCAGGCACCTCTAAGGGGAGAACTGCTGGAGGGAAGAGGTGCTGTCAGTGTACACACACAGGTTGTTTTCACAGTCGCAAACCTGATGAGGAGCAAACTTGGCCGTTAAGCTTTAGAGATGGGAATCGGTGTTTCAGCAAAAAAGACACAACCAGAGACCTTGTATATAATAGCTGCAGTGAAGTCTGACACTGTGGTCTGATTTCATGTCAGTTTAATGTAAAACAGCAATCATCACGACTTTTAAAAAGTGTATTTAGGTTACTGAAACTTTAAGACTTAAATATTTTAATAGAAATTAAAATTAAATCCTATTGGCTTTGGTTTTAAGTTGGCAGAGGTAACTTTTGCTTCCGCTGTAGTATGAGGCTGAGAATACTTTTTGTAACTGTGTGCTTGCTTTTTGCAGTTGATCTTTGATTATTCAAGTACTAGCTCATTAGGCATTCTCTTAGAAAGTGCAATCACATCATCTGCTCCCACTGAATCTGCATTTCTGCTGGGTTGTTTGTTTGTTTTTTCATTTTAAAGGAGTAATGCAGCCTAAAATTGGTAGGCAAAAAAAATTACGTGTTACCTGCAATACAAGGGACAGGTCAGAGTTTACAGATTCCTCATCTTCTGATTTAAAGCAGCTAGTATCTGAAGTCTCTATTTAAAGTTTTAAGAGAGCTGACAATCCTACCTTTGTCATCTCTTCTGAGTATGTTTTGTTAGCAATGCTAGAATGTTGATGAGAGTATTTTTTTAAAATAAATGCCCTGTGTAAAAGAAAAAAAAAAATCACATTGCTGCTCTTGCTGGATTTAGTTTTGCTTTGCCCCATCCTAAAAGGGAAAGAATGTCTGCAGGTTGTCTGAATTGTAATGGATGTCCTGATGGTTTAATTGCAATGCCTGGTAAATGCTCTGGGCTGGAGGAATACCAAAATGTGTTAAGTCTGTTTTACAATAATACTTTTCCTGGAAAAAAAAAAAAAAAAAGAACTCTTATATGTTGTATAGAAATACCTTTTTGGAAAGAAGAGTGTGCTCCTTAAATTAAAGCAAGACTGATGACTGAAACTGATGCTTTGAAATGGGTAGGGTAAGTGAAAACAGTCCCATTGCTGAGATGCTGCAATTCACAGAGAAGCACTGAGCCAGAAACCTGCGCTGCCCCTTTTCCTTGCTGGTGTTCCTGTCCCCTCCCTCCCCCGGGGCAGTGCGGGCTTGGCACAAACACCAGCACTGAATGCAAAGTTGACACAGCACCCTCAGCCCGAGGGGCTGAGTTACGCTGGAGCTTCCTTCCACTGCTGCTACAACAGGTTGAACTCAACCAGTCATATCAATAAGCAATGGTGAAAGTGTAAGTGAAGTAGAAGGTTAATGTAACCAAGCTTTTAAAATCCTCCCATGTGCCTCAAAGCAGAACTTGCTTTAAAGGTTTTCTGCGTCCGCTCTCTTAAAAGCAGAATTGAAACTGCTGGGGGGATGACGTGTGTCATCAGAAGCAAAGTCTGAGAAGAGATGAAACCATGGCTCGCTCTCACTTCCCGTCACAGCATTTGGCACACAGCGTTGGCTGGTCACTCAAACCATCCCCGTGCCAGCCCAGGGGAATACTGACTGCTGCTCAGTGTCAGCTGCTGTCCCATGCCAGTTCCAGCCACTGGTGAACGATAAGCTTGTCAAACAACTACGATTTTTGGATTACTCAGTGTTATAAAACCAGCTGCCATCTCTTCACAAGCTGTAATTTCTCTGTAGGAGGAGACTGTGTACAAAAATGACTATGTACTGACAGGGGGCTTGGTTGAGGGAGAGGGAGAATTTCTCTTCCCCCTATAAATTGTGTACAGTTAAATATATTCTATATTTCTTACAAAAGAGCATTTCCCCTCCAGAATATGTCCCACAGGGACCTGATAAGAAATTCAAGCTATAATCCATTGCTGCTGTTCCCCCTTTTCCACTCCTGGGATTTGTTTTTTGTTTGTTTGTTTTGGATTTTTTTTTTTCTGGTGGTGAATTGAAAAACAGACCTAGAAGAAGCTACCAAGACTACTGTTTACAGACTGAAAAAATACTGCTTTTATACTACTGGGATCACAAGCCACGATCCTTTTACAGATTTCCTCAGCTCTTCTCTTTGCTTAAAATCAGTGTCTGATGTAGATAAAGGTCAGCAGTCCTACCCTGCTTTGTCTACATCCAGGACAAAATGTACAATGCCTGTTTGTGTTGCCCATCATTTTTGTACTTTTTAACTGTTCAAAAATTGCATTTATATTTTGCAGTCATTGATAATCATGACTTTATTTTAACCGCTAGTAATCTTAGAGGAGGGTTTTTTTGTTGTATCTGCAGCCTTATCTGAACTTTCTCTTCCTTGATTATTCATTGTTAATTTATGACTGTAGAAGATATGTATGCCTCAGCCTTCTACGGACTTAAGTGACACAACTGCAAATGAACTGCTTTAAACTGGATGGGTTTATAATTTATATAAAAGTCAGTTTCGTTACAAATCAGTATTGCTGCCTCTTTCATTTTTCTCTCTAGATGGTCTGGAAGTAACCAAAGTGCTCTCCTACACTGTCTAGCTCTGTCAGCCCCTTGGTGGAGCAGATTATCCTGGTGTAGGGCAAGCGGAAAATCAAGTTACCTGCAAAGAGGGAGGATGGAAACAGAGGGGGAAAATGCTCATTGCTTTCCACCTGCAGCCTGGGTTCAGAATGATGTCTGCTGGGAGGAGGGAGCTTGGATGTGTCTGTCCTTTGACATGATCATCTGTCAGTCTGCTGTTGAGGCTTTCTTCATTGCTTGCCTGTACTTCATCCTGGCTTTCAGGGATGAGGGAAGTGCTGCAGTGCATGAGCTGTATCTCCTCTAGTAGCACAAGAGAATCTGAAGTGCTTGAGAGGGCTGTGGGCAATGCAATGGCAGTGGCCATCATGCCTGGCCTGCTGTTGTGTATAAATATATTACACACCACCAGCTGCTCTCTCCTCTCCAGCTGTCCCTGTTAATCTCTGCACAGCCGTAGCGCTGCAGGCTCTCCTGCGAGAGCAGATCCTGCGATCTACCCTTGTCGCCCCACTTTATCTGTGCATTCGCTGCTGGAAGCTGCCCGCTTGTACTCATTTTTCTGGCAGCAGCAGCAGCACCGCGCGCTGCCCGCCGAGGGAAGGGGCTGCCTGGGCGCCCCGCCCGTTCCACGGCCGCCGTGGAAGCAGCGCGGCCTGAGATCAGCGCTCGTGGTCCGAGGGCCCGGGGCGAGGACCCCGCGCGGCCCCGGGACGGGCGGGGCGGGGCGGGGCGGGCCCCCGGCGGCGGCCGGCGCTCCGCGCGGTCACGTGGCCGCGGCAGCCTCGCTCCCTCCACGCTCCGCCATGGCTGCGGCGGCCGCCGCCGGCTCCCTGCTCCTCTGCCTGCTCGGCCTGGCGCTGCCCGGCGGCAGCGCGCTGCACACCAAGGGCTCCGTGCCCCTCGACGCCATCACCTTCTACAAGGTACGGCCCGCCCGGCGGGCGCTGCCGGCTCTGGCGGAACGCTCGCGGGGGGAGGCGCGCCGGGAGCGCGGCGGCCATGTGCACCGTGGCGGCGGCCATAGCAACAGGCGGGCAGGCTCGGAGCGCCGTGGAGGCGGCAGGGGCCCTGGGCAGCGGGGGGGAGCCGGGGCAATGGAGCGGGCCGCGGGCGCGGGGCCGCCCCCCCCCACTACACCCGCCGCCGGCGCGGGGCAGCGCTCGCGGCCCGCGGAATGGCCGAGGCGGCGGGCCCGCCGCGCCGCAGCCAATGGGGGAGCGGCAGCCGCGGCGGCCAGCCAATGGGCGCGGTCCAAGTGGAGCCGCGCCGCGGGGGCAGCGCTGCGGCCGGGGGCGCGGGGGGCCCGGCCCGGCCCGGCTCGGCCAGCGGCACCGGCGCGGCGAGGTCCGGCTGCCGCCGCGGCTCCTCGGCCCAGCGCCGGGCCGGCTCCCCGCCACCCCGGGCTGGGAGCAGAGGAGCCGCTGTCGGCTGGCTCCTGCTCGGCCCGTGACCCAGGGCAGGACCGTGCAGGGGAGCGAGTCGGGGCCGTGAGCGCGCTCTGCTTGGGCCGGTTTCACCTCTTTTTGTGTTCGTGAAAGAGAAGGCAACAGGCTTCTGTCAGACTGAGGTGTTGCAGGTTTTTTTCTGGGCGAAATCACTTTGAAATGAAGGTATCTTCCTAGAGCGTGGCAGGATTTTTATTTCAGTAGCGCCTGGTGCAGCGACAGGCGTCGCAGGCCCAGCTTCGGGCAGATGGCGAGACGCCCATGGAAAGGGAGTCGTCGTATGGCAGGATTAAAGCGTGTGCTGCAGCAGTACGAGCTGGAGAGACAACGCTCAGCTGAGCTGTTTGAAAAGTATCTGCCCTAAACAATCTGCTCAGGCATGAGCAAATGCCTCCTGCCACATGCCAGCCCCCCACTTGATATTTCTGCTGTGACAAACCATTTTTGGTGTTTAAACACTACAGCACTCTACAACCCGTAGGAGCTTCCAGCTCTTCCGCTATGAGAAGAATTTGAAGTAATTGGCAGAATGCTGCAAGAGGGACTTTAAAAGACCAGCAGAAATATCAAAACTGTGACACCTGCCATGTTCCCTTCTTACTGGGACAGTAAATAAAGCGATCAGCAGGCCCAGGACTGAAGACTTTTGTTAGCTGTTGCAGCCAGCTGTGATGTCAGTGCCTGAGCAGTGCTTGCAGTGCACTTTGTAGGTGGGGACCTGTGTTGCAACCTGACCCTGTTCTCTAGAAAAAAAGATTTTGTAAGGTCTTGTCCTGGAGGGAGACAAAAATCCCACGCCAGGTGACCGATTCCATTTCCAAGCTTCTTTCATAGAATCATAGAATCGTTTTGGTTGGAAAGGACCTTTAAGACTTGAAAGGGCATCATCCGAGCGGAGCAAAATTCAAAAGTAATGGTGCAGGCGAAGAGGAATAAATTAAACCACAAATTCTCTGTTTACTGAACCAGTACAGCTCCTCCAGCATCTCCGCGTGCTCCCCGCGCCTCCTCTCTCAGCTAAGAGCTGCGCTCCTCATGCTGGGACACTTCAGAATGACATTAGATTTGGCCTCTATCCTCTTAATGTCCCATTAGAAAT
Organism: Nyctibius grandis; assembly: GCF_013368605.1. Taxonomy (NCBI): domain Eukaryota; kingdom Metazoa; phylum Chordata; class Aves; order Nyctibiiformes; family Nyctibiidae; genus Nyctibius; species Nyctibius grandis. Next base: position 14,109,815 of record NC_090671.1, on the reverse strand, counting down.
TGTTTAGCTGGCTTCCTTCCAAGATGCTAATCAGATTTACAATAAGCAAATCATGTATAATTAAAGGCATTATCAGATCCCCCAAACCTACCATGTACCATCTTTATCATCTAGGGTAGGACTACGCCCACCCAAAGCTCAGTCTTTCCTCCACACTGCGGTGAGTCACTTTTGAAGGCCATAATTATAACATTTCCATTCTCCCTCTGCATCTCCTCGTGTCACAGGAAAAGAAGAACAAGCTAGAGCAACCTTAGGTGACTTACAGATTACCCAAACCCGAAATGCTAACATTTTGTCTTTTTTTTTTCCCCCTTCTTCTTGTTTTAGGTTGTTCCTAAGCATAAGTTTGTCCTTGTGAAATTCGATACACAATATCCCTATGGCGAGAAACAAGATGAGTTTAAAAAGCTGGCAGAGAGCTCAGGCTCCAGTGAGGATCTTCTGGTGGCTGAAGTGGGGATATCAGGTGAGGAACTCTGGACGGATCCCTGCAGCGCGGGTTGGTGTGGAGGCAATAACCCCCACTGCAATTTCTGATTAAAACAGGCTCTGAGGTGATTTGGATAGTGAGAAATGAGACGGGCCGGCCCTGGCAGAGCACAGCACCTGCTGCGGCTGGGCGCTGAGCTCTGCCTCCCGCCGGCAGCATGGGAGTGCTGCTTATCTCCTCGCGGCTGGGTAATGAAGCAAGTCAGCCCACGCTGCTAAACTGGATGCCACCCTCCTCATTCGGAGCACTTTTTGTCTTTTTTGGTTTTTTTCCTTGCTGAGAGAAACGTTTTCATCCGTTTCTAGGGCACAAGCCTTACAAGAATCATGCTTTAGCCACAAGCCTGGTCAAACAAAGCACATAATGTATAATTAATTAATTGTAGCAAGCCCTCCGTTTATTGCTGGTAACGCACAGAAAGCGGTCGTTGCCCTGTGGCTGCTGTAACTGGATGTTCTTGTAATTGGCTTTAGGAGAAAAGCAGTGAGGAATGGATCACTGTCACCTTACTCGCTCTTGCTTTGTAGGTAGAATTATGAATTTAAGCTTACAGGAATTGTCAAACCCACACTGACATCTCTAAACACACATGGATTTAGCTAAGTAGCAGAATTGAAATCTCTTTAAGTTGTGTTTTCTGTCCTCAAGAATAAATGCGATTTATGTAAGATGAGAAAACATCTTGCAGCTTGGCATGCTGTCAGAACTCAAATGTGTAAGTGTACCTTCTCTGCACATAGATCAGGAAAAAAATCAATTTAACTGTAAAATCAAAATAAAATCAATGGATAGAGCAAAACAAGGAAAAAAAAGGCTATTAATTTCCCACAAGGAGGGTGGGGTTTGTATGTAGAGGTCCTGCTGATGTCTTATGCTGTCACGGTCACAGCAAAGCACCATGAGAATCTTGTATTCTTTGGAAAACCTAATGATGGTTTGCCTCACACAAATGATTTTCTGGGATGTTTTTGTTTCAGTGTATGGCATTTCCTGGCAAAGAGGTTATTAGGAAGCGTTGAAACTCTGGAGACAAATATTTATCAGTTTGAGTAGGAGAGAATCCTAAACTCATTTTTTCTTTTGATTAACATACTGTGTTTCATTTTCTGTTGACAGATTATGGTGATAAACTGAACACTGAGCTGGGAGAAAAGTACAAGCTGGATAAGGAAAAGTTCCCTATTTTTTACTTGTTCCAGAATGGTGACTTTGACAATCCCTTACCTTACAGCGGCCAAATCAAGGCCGGGGCTATTCAGCGCTGGCTGAAGAGTAATGGCATCTACCTGGGGATGCCAGGCTGCCTGAAAGAGTACGACATGCTGGCCAGCAAGTTTGTGAGCACCACTGAGAAATCAGAACGCCAGTCCCTCCTGAAAAAGGGGCAAGAAGGTTTAGAAAAAACAAAAGAAACCGAGAAGAAGTCAGCTGAGCAATACTTGAAAATTATGACCAAGATGCTGGAGCAGGGAGAAGAGTTTGCTGCAAATGAAGTTGTCCGAATCACAAAACTGATTGAGAAGAACAAAATGAGTGATGGAAAAAAGGAAGAGCTTCAGAAAACCCTCAATATCCTTGCTTCTTTCCTGAAGAAGAATAATGAAAAAGATGAGCTCTAATATGTTGGAGAACTTTGTACAAGCTGTGAAACACTGTCAAGAGTCCTAACCAGTTCTCCTTATGCAAGCAAACTTCCCCTGACTTCAAGAGAGCAGCAGATTTCCTTCGGGTATTCTCAGTTTAGAAGATCAAGAGGAAGACATTCCTTAAAAACACAGTATTCTAAATGTTGGAAAAATCACCTTAAAGCAAGACACCAGTATTGTGTATTAATATTCAATAACAGTGTTAAAGTAGACCAAAAAAAAAAAAAGCACTAGATTGGCCTGAAGCACATTCCTGGTGGTTTTTACAGCTGTTCCCTGGCAAACAAATAGCAAAATTCAGTCTCACATTCCATCTTACGTGTTGTGAAAGGTACAGATCGGGTGCCCCTCACATCCCCACCTTTCCCTGTTCTTACTGTCCTTGGGTTTTACGCTCTTTAGTCTACCCCTCCTACCTTTTGTTTTCCCAATAGGGCTCCTTCTCTGAGTCTTGTTCTCCTTACCTGTTGTTGACTAAGAGACCCGGAGTTTCCTTTTTCTGCCTTCTCTTTCAGTGACTCCTGTCTTTGGCTTGGGTGTTGGCCAATGCTGGCAGGTGTAGTCAAGACAAGTCCTCCACGTATCAGAACTTGCCCCTCATCTTCTGGCTGGAGCAGCCGTTACAGCAAACATTCTACTGAAATCCTTTGTGGTACCCTGACCGAGCGGAGATTTGAGCTCTGAGCAAGGGCAGAGGCTCCTTGAGGTGCTATTACTCGGACTCGCCAGTTTCTGCAAAAACATGGTTTTTCAGAAGCTGATTAGGCAAATTCGGGTGAGTTTTCTTAGGGCTGAAGAGCACATGCCATGTCTGTGCGTTTTGCCTGTCCTTCGCATCCAAGCTTCATTTCCCAGGTTCAGAATAAGGGGGGTGAGACCAATAAGGACATCCGAAAGTCTCAAGCCATAGTTAACATGAACAAACTATTTTCTCCAGCCTTGTCTTCAGAAGCAATTGACAGTGTCAAACTAAAGCTTCATCAGCATTTGGTAGTTTTAAATATTTGAAAACAAGGTCTTGAAACAGGAAGCAGAAGTATTTGTGCCTGTAGAAGCCCCATCTGTGCTATTTTAATGGAGATGCCTGACCCAGGGATCAGGTCGGTCCTAAAAACTTGATACTGCATGTGTTGGTGTATGAATTCAGATGGCCCCTGGAAGATGCTGTACTCCTGATCAGGGTTACAGAGTTGAAAAAAGAAACACCTGAGCATTTTACCTTCAGACTACGCTTTAAGCCAGGCAAAACTGATTTCTGTGGGAGCTTTGCTGCCTTTTGAATCCTGGGCTGGGTACAAAGAGCAGATATTGCTACAAGATAAAATGTATTAATAATGCTATAATAAAAAAAAAACCTTCCAGTTAATAGCTGCTTCTTAAAACTGCTTTCTCGAGGACGTGCTGCTGATTTTGTGGTTGGAAGGGAAGGCAAAGGCTGATCAGCCAGATGATGCGAGAGGGGCGCAGGTTGTGTGGAAGGAGGAAGGACCCCAAGCACGATGGTTTTTGGGGCGCAGCCTCGACGAGGCCGCTGTGAAGACGCTTCCCGCTTGGCTCCTGAGGAGAGAGGAGGCGCCTCAGGGAGCCCCCGGCGCTGGGCGCCCCCGCCTCGCGCGCGCCCCCTCACAGGTGCCGCCGCCCGCGCGCGCCCCCTCACAGGTGCCGCCGCCCGCGCGCGCCCCCTCACAGGTGCCGCCGCCCGCGCGCGCCCCCTCACAGGTGCCGCCGCCCGCGCGCGCCCCCTCACAGGTGCCGCCGCCCGCGCGCGCCCCCTCACAGGTGCCGCCGCCCGCGCGCGCCCCCTCACAGGTGCCGCCGCCCGCGCGCGCCTTAAAGCAGCTCCCCGCCGCTCGTGACGTCACCGAGAGGCGGTGCTATGAAGACGAGATGTGGAGCCCGGTGCCAACTTAACGGGGGAAGCCGAGCAGGGTCGCTTCGGGCCGGCCCCTGGAAAGGTGACTGGGCACACCACCACGGGGTGTTCGGTGCGGGGGTCCCCCGCGAGCCCTCCAGCCGGGGCTGGGTCGGGCTCTGCAGCCCGGCGGGGATGCACGGCGGCGGACGCGCGGGTCCCCGGGACACCGGCCCCGCTGTTCCCCCGGGGCTCCGGTCCCCATCAGCCCCTCTCTACGACCGGGCGCTGTCCTCAGCCGGCCCCGACGGCGGGGGCCGGGCGCGGGGCGGGCCGGGCGCGGGGTGGCCCCGGGGCGGAGCGCGGGCGGTGCCCGCAGCCCCGGGAGCGGTGCGGCGGCGGCGGTGGGTGCCCATGGCCCTCCCGGCGGAGGCGGCCCGGCTGGACGGGGGCTGGCAGGAGGTGAGCGAGCCCCGCCGGCACCGGGACCCCGGGGGACCCTGCCCGTCCCCTCTCCCGGGACCCTGCCCGTCCCCTCCGTGCGCGCCCCGTCGCCCCCATGCCCTCCCTAGCCCTGCGCCCCGCTCCGTACCCCGCGGCACCGGCAGCCCTGCCCGCCCCCTTCCGGGGCTGGGACGTGCCCCCGGCCCGCGGCCCCCCGGTGCGTGCCCGCCCGCAGCGCGGGGTGCTGAGCTCGTCCCCGTCCTTCTCCCCAGGTCTTCTCGGCGCTCCAGTGGATCCAGTTCACCATGGCCGTGCTCAGGTACAGCGCGCTGCTAAACCCGCGGCCCCGCGATGCCGGGCTGGAGTTACTATTGCAACGACGATTTTCTCCGGGAAAAAAGAGAAATCGCTTCTCCCAGCGAGGCAGATGTGCTCCTGTTCCAACCTCTGCTTTGTTTTTCTCAGTGTTATAGGTTCCAGCTCAATTATTGCCTACGCCATCTTTCAAAATGCAGTGCGGTCCCCCGAGGTAAGGTCTGCGCCTCCTTTTCCCCTCCCTAAGTCGAGGTGTCGGTACCTTGCAGATGGGTCGTGCGTGTAGCAAAGACCCAGGTGGGTCAGGCACTCTGCTAGGAGCAGCTGGAGGTCTCAGGTTTATGTGGTTAAACCTCGTTTAACAGCTGGGAGGCAAAGGGCTTGCCAAGAGTTTGGCCCTTTGTGATAGTTGAAGGGACTAACCTTGAGCTGCACTCACGCAGGGAGAAGCAGGTGCCTTAGCCCTGCGCTTTCTGCTGCTCTGGGAAAGTCCTCCAGTCATTCCTGGGAATGAGTATTTATTAGTGTATCCTCTTCCATGGGGCAAAACGCCTGGAGGGCTGAGGAGCTGTGTACAAAGCTGCTGAAGTGCAAATTGGAGAAGCCCCTGTAGGAAATGTATTTACAGGTGTCCGTCTTCGGGTATGTCTGAGTGGTTTTTCCAGGCAGGTGCGCTACTAAAACTGATACAACTCAAAGATGCTGCAAAGTTCAGACGAAAAGAGACCAGGCTGAAAAGCCGTTTGTTGTGCTGGACTCTGCAGTGGGGTTTTGGAAGATCCACCCTGGCCACACACAGGAGCCACCAACTGAAGTACATCATGGGTTTGATCTGCAGCCCAGAGAACAGGACTTCCAGGGAATGCAGTGAGTTATCCCCAGGGAAGGGAGGCATGCAACCAAGCTAACAACTGACACCTCGTTGGATGAAGCAGAGTGGAGAGGAGAATGGGTGTCCAGGTTTGCAGGGCAAATTTGCACCTCTTACAACATGCAGGGCAGTCTTGCTCCCAGGCAGGCAGCCTCCTGGAAATGCTCTGCCCAGCACATCAAGAATGAGCTGTGGAGATCTCCATGCGTTCCCGGGGAGGAAGAGGAAGGAAGGAAGGCTGGGACTTCACCTTAGTGCTGGGATGGAAAACCTGCCTGAGCTTGTGCTGCACAAGGTGCATATCAAAGGCTCCATCTACCACATCTTCTGCACCTGGAGAGCTCCAGATGTGGTTCTCTCCTGGGGTTCTCCACTCTGGTATGATATGGAGCTGGGTTTGGCAGGTGTCCCAGCGTGACTCAGCAGCCTCGGCCTGTTTAATTCCATGGCTAGTAGTCTGTGTTACTCAGGAGCCCTTGTGCTATTAGTCACATGATGTGGCTGTGGCTTGGGAGCTGCACTCTAGCTGTGAGCCACACATGGCTCCAGGTCCCAGATGGATCCTTCCTGCTCGAGGGAGTCCAGATGTTTCTGCTCAGATTATTTCTGCAAATGCAGATAGGAGGGATGGATACTAGCTGGAGTGACTCGCCTGCATCAGGCTTCCAGACTCTTGTTCTGCTGCCAGGGGAGATCCGTCGCTGGTGTTTCAAAAGCGGCAAAATCTTCAGGAACTTCCCCATCGCCTTGTCCCCATGTTTCTGGTCTTAAGTGGAAATTTGTAAACAAAGGGGCTGGAAGAGATCCATATCAAAGCTGCCACAAACAGCTTATTCCCTGAGTCATGAGGCTCCAGAATAAAATGTTTAAAAATAAACAGCTCTGGAGGCTGGGAGGAGAACAATGTTATAAACACTTCCCCTCCAGCCCCCAGCCTAGGAAATCACATACTGCATTCTTGAGGCTTGTTTTCTGTCTCTACGGGGTCAATAAAACTCTTCAGCCTGAGCTAAATCATTCAGAAGAGATGATGGCAAGCAGCGAAGAAAGAATTTCCTCTGTCACGTCAACAGGTTCTGTGCAGGCAGATGTCCCTGGGCAATGGCCAGACAGAGCTAAATCAACATGTGTGCTCCAGCCTGGCAGCTCATCTGAATCATTACATCTTTACATTCCCTTCCTCTATTTTATAAATACCATTTGGGTTTTTTTCTTTTCCCTTTTACAAAGAAGAGCCATGCTGCCTTTCACTTACCACTGTGTCACCTACTTCTTTATTTAGGTCTGTGCCAAAATAGCTCCTCAACCAACCAGCAGTGCCTTGGTCCAAGGACACTTGTTGCTAGAGAAGAGCCTGGGAGGGGGGGCCAGGAAGACACCAGGTAGATCTCCCTCAAGCTGTGCCATCAGGGCAGAGCTGGTTCAATCAGATCTACCTTACCCCTCATCAGCCTGACTAAGCTCTTTCTTGCTGCTCACAGGAATAACTATCACACAACGTGATGGGTGGCGAACATTTACTTGAAGGACAATACTGAAGCAAATCTCACCAAAAGCTCAGTTCCATGAAAAAAAAACCTTCTTAATATCAAGGTCTCCTGAAATGTTTCCATGCTGTGTTTAGCATTATAATTTCCTGTAGGGAAAAAAAAAATGCCATCATTTTCTCTCCAGGATGCTGAAAATTAGGTACCAAAGACTACAATTAAGAATCTAGATAATTAGGCTGCTTTTCCAGAGTGTCTGCTCTCCCACTAACAACGAAAATGTTGGCCAGAATTTTGCACAAATGTTTTCCTGCAGGATTTACGGTCCTTTTGGCCAGTGCATGCAAACTGGAAATGGGCTGGAAAGTGCCCTTAGAGGAGACGCGACTCTGTTCCAGCAAGATGCGGTGTGCAGCAGGGAGAGTCGTAGTGAAAATCAATCTGGCATGTAAAATAGACTCAGCCTTAGTCACAAAACATGAAACACATAGGAAAAAAAGTCTGTTTCAAGTTATTTCAGAACTGAAGTAGTGTTTGTGTTCACCGAAAGTTTGATGTTTCTATCAGTTGATTTAACAAATACCATCACTCCTCCCTGCCAACCTGTCCCAGTCTGCAAAGTTGTGACATTCTGGACCTTTGAGATATTTTCTGTAAGAGTTGATGCTGCTCTTGGGTCGTGGGGAGTTGCTTGTGTCAGACAGGGCGGTTAGAGCGGGGTGTCTGCGTTCAAACAGCTCGAGAGAGCAAGAGTCAGCAAAGGAGAGCTGCCCTGCCAGCAGAGCTGGGGGACCAAAGAGTGATTAGATGACGGGGTAAAACTGCTGCTGCAGGTGGTCGTGGGAGCGTCGTGACCACCGCCCAGACCTGCTGACCGCTTTAACTTTTCCCAGGTTCGTCCTCTCTTCTACCTGAGCCTCTCCGACCTATTTCTGGGCATGTGCTGGCTCGCTGGGACCCTTCTCTATAGCACGCCAACCTCCAAGCAGGATCTCATCTGCTACAACCTGCAAGCGACAGGACAGGTGAGTAGCCTTGGCATCACCGTTCGCGCTGTTACTTTACACCCATTGCCTTAATTAGCCTCGCTGGTGATCAGAGCGTGGCTGGGGGGGGCTGTTTCTAGACAGGCTTTGGCAGAGACTCCCCGTGTGAACTTGATTTATCAGATCTCCTCACCTTGTGTGTATAACAGAGATAACAATGCGTGGTTTTAGGTTCATCTGGGCGGCAAGAGGCAATGAGGAAGGCAGAGAGAGCATGGGATTTGTGGTTGCCACGTTTGGGTTGCTTGTGTAAAGTGAGTAGGTGGGTCTTAATCTATTTCCCGTTGGACCCGTGCCGACGATGATCTCTGTGCCTCTCACACGGCAGCTTTTCTATTCCTCTTTGTGCTTCCTCCCTCCTGGGCAGGAACAGGCACATTCTGCGATTCGCTTGAGCTCAGACTTACAACATGACTCACACAAACAGCCCTGCTCTTGCTGACCTGGCCCTATCCTCTCTCAAACAATCCCAAGGATGCTCAGGGGCTGCTCCGTCAGCGCAAGCTCAGCCCCACATCCCAGCGATTCGGCTGCTTTCCAGCTGATTTCGTGTGCTGGAGACTAATTGGAGGGGAGTGAGTGCAATACCGTGTTCCTGACAGTTTGCTTTTGTCTCACCGAGTTCCCATTTCAGCATTAGGCTTTGCAAATCACCGCTCTCGAAAAACTCTGCAGGGTACGGCCAAGCTTGGGCCAGAGCGATGATCTCTGCGCTTAGTTTCCTTTTCAAGCGCCCACAAAAATGTGGCTGGGGAAGAGCAAGTGGCTTTCGGGAGCCTTGATGTGTGGCGTGTGGGCTCGAGCAGCTCCCTGGGCGCGTGATGGTACCCGTGGATGGGAACTGAAAGGTCGTTGCTGAGCGGCAGCGTGTGGAGCTGGAGAGGCCCCCCGGGCACCTCAGAGAGGGCAGGGGAGCAGCTGTGTGTGCAGTGTGGAAGTGTTCATGCTGGCGTGGGTCTGGGGATGGGCTCCTGCTGCCCAGGGTTGCTTCAGCAGCTGTTCTCGTGGGTAAAACCGTGTTAGGCACGATGGCGAGAGCAGCGGTGCCGCTCCTGGCTTATCTCTGGTTCCTCGAGCTCCCCTGTGCTGCTGTGGAAGCACCGCAATGTGTTCATGGGGTGTGGGTAACTCGGCTGCTTGGGAATGATGCAGGACAGTATCAAAGATGGTTTTTAGATGATGGTACAGGGGAAAATGAGAAGAGCGTGAGAGAGGCTTTTCAGAGCCAGAAGGTGGAAGGAGCATGCGGGACTGAGGGTGTTCCTGAGCTGTTTCCCTTGCAGCTTTGCCCAGGGGGACAGTTCCTCGTGCTGGTGTGACCTTTTTCTGGCCTGGAGAAGACAGGTTGCACTGCTAGAGGAGAAGTAGGATGGATACAGACAATGCACCATCATCTCTCAGCGGAGACCCTGAGAGCATGCCGTGCTCCCACGCATTTCTGGCCCCTTCCTGCCCTTGCTTTTCCAGCCCGTGGCCGTGCTTGTCAGGGACACCAGCAAGGGATGGGGGCGAGGCGGGAGCTTTACTTTCACACTGGGAAAGGCAGCGCGGGGCCTTGGGCAAGTCCTTGCAGGACTTATCTTTGCCTCAGCCCCACGGGGGACAGCCAGGGTGCTGTGCTGGGGTGGGCAGGGTGCCTGCCACATCCCGAACTCAACCACAGGGGCACCGGGCTTCTCTCCTGCGTGCCACCAGCAGACCACCCCTGGCAGGAGGGCTGCCGCGGTTGGCAGAGCCAGCTTGTGTCTGGCAAGAGCTGTCGCTGCTGTTTGCTCTGGGAGAAATTAAAACAAGCAGAGCACTTGCCATAGCAACCGTGCCTGCATGGTGCACGTGACCCAGCGCAGGACACCTCCTTACTAAACACCCCAGCAATGCCCTTGTGTGGTGGGAACACCTTGTGCGTAAGCAGGAGCCAGTAACAGGTTTAACCAGCAGCTTCTGCAGAGCAGAAGTGATCTGTAACCAAAGGCAGTGAGTAAATGTCTCCTGGCCTCATTCTGCCCGTCCTGAGCGGAGAAGTCTCGCAAGGGTTGCATTCCTGGGTGTCTCATAAATACACATGGCTTCTTTGCACACAAACACCTAGAAAAAAATGCACTGAAGGAGAAGGGTGAGGACAGGCTCGGGACTGCTCAGCAGTAGTGTTTGGACATGGCAGCCCTTGGAGAGACTCACAAGGTTGTGGTTGTCTCAAGGGATTGCCTTAGGAGCCGGACAATATTTTGCCTTTTTCAGCCTGTTTGCCATCACTTTATCACCACGGGCTGACATCGCAGCCGATGGAACTCCCCCAGCATCCATACTGTGTCGTAAAGGAGGAGATTGCTTTGTTTCTTGGACTTCCCCTGGTTCAGCCCCAGACCCTTGGTTGATATTAAATGTAAATACTGCTCCCTTCTGCTGTCCCTTGACTTTGTTCTCTCCTCCTCCTCACCTTGCCTTTGCATTACAATAATAAAGTCACAGAATAAAGATTGTGGTTATAATTGCACAATCCCCCCACATTCTTCCAGTTCAGTTCCATTGGCCTAATAATGTCCTGGCAGGCTCCGCTCACGCTGATGAGCACAAAGGGGAGCCGCAGAAGCGTTATAATGAGGGACTCTCATGTCTCCCAGCTCCTGCTTTATCTCCTCGCGGTGAGCATGGCAGGACTGTCCACAGCCCCGACGCTGGGGCTCGGGAGAGCAGATCTCCCTTCACTTTCTGCTGGCAGCTTCACGAGTGGCTTTGGGTTCCCTCTTCCAAAAAACAAGGCAGTGCTGACATTTTGGGAGCCTCTCTAAGGCATTCTGAAGAGCAAGAGAATAACCTTTGTGAACTGTTTTGATGACCTTCCCTGGAAGTAACTGAAGGGCAACAAACTCTCATTAAACCTTGTCTAATGAGCTGGAAAGTCAGGGCAATGTTCCTGCTGCAAAGCAGCAGCCCCTTGGACTCAGCCTCTTGAGGCAGCCAAAAGGATTTGCAGCCTCAGTGAAGGACACCAGCTTTCTTTAGTGACTACTTGCCCAGTCTTAGATGATACCAGAGTGGTGAATCTGTGCTCCTTGCCTCTTTGGCAGAGGATAACAAATCCACAAAAAAATTCACTTGTCCAGCCCTTCCTCTTTGCCTCTGCCGCTGAAGCATGTGTTTCCTGTAACAAACACAGCCCACACATATATATAGTGCAATTAGGCAACGCTGTTTATACTGGACTGCCTGGACCAACCATGGTTTCAGAAACAAATGCAAGAAAGATTTGGGGTTTTTTTAAAGGAAATTTTAGATATTTTGGTCTCATCTCAAGCTGGAATCAAGGGCTGTGAAACTCTCAGTGGGAAACTGTTCTGCATCTTTTCTTTCCTCCTTTTTTCTCATGGAGAGAAAAGGGCTCTGGGGATGTTAACTCAGGCTTAGTGCAGATATTCTCTGCCCTCACTTTCCTCTTTAAATATACTATTGTTTTCTGTTTCCGTGAATTCACTGTGTAGTTAGCTCATGATGTGAGAAGCAAATCAAAGTGCTGCATCTGTGTTGTGTTTCCTAATGGATGTGGCATAGAGAGGGGTCAAAGTGCTTTTGAACCTTTTATTGCCAGGATTTGGGCCAAAATATGAGCCAAGTCACAAAGATTTGTATTTTTAAGACAGTTTGCTGCCATTAGTTCTCCTGTCCCTGGTTTGGGGCCAAAGTGAAGCTGCCTTTGTGTGATCTAAGGTGGGAACCCCTCCCCTACCTGGCTCTTCCCAGTCGGTGCCCCCCTGCAACCCAGATGAGCACAGGGGCTGTGCAGGGACCCTCACCTTTGGCAGTCCACTATGCTGCTTGGCATCCTGCCTCTGGCCCACGGGCTTCAGGTTCATCAGCGATGAATTAAGTGTGTTATGAACTATTATTGTAGGACTGAAATACTGTCTGTTTGTATTTCTCAGATATTCTATGTGGCCTCTTTTCTATACACTGTCAACTACACCTGGCATCTGTACGTGGACCTAAAGATGAAATACAATCAGAACCTTCACAGGATGCCCCCCCAGGTGAGCAGCACTGACATGCAACAGCCGTTGGGTACCAAGGTCTAACTGGGGGATTGTGGTGGGATTTAGGAGGTGAGTACATAACAGTGTATCTCACCACAGGGACTCTGAAGGCCCTTCTGCCCCATGGCTGTATGAATTGACATATCTTGCCCACTGAGGTCAGCGGAGTTACAGCTGGGTCTGCTGTAGGATCTCAGTGAGACATTAGGCTTGCAAGACCAAAGCAGGCGAAGGCCAATGGCAGTGTGCACCTCGGAGCAGATACAGCTCAGGACTAGGCATTGCTGTGGTTCTTCTGCAGTTAGAAGAACAGCAGTTTGCACCAGCTGAGTGACTGGTTGGCTGCTGTCACTGCCCTTCTGCCAGTGCACGGCAGAGGGGACAGGAAAGCAAGGGGTGCCTGGACAGCCTGGGACTGAGAACGGACGATTTCTGTCCCTCCCAGGTGTCGTAGTGTTCGAGAGCGTCAGTAAGTATTGTAAGAGTTTGAGATGGGAGGTGTGACGGAAGTGAGCTGGTGATAAAAGGACCACTTGACTCTTTACAAAAGCCCTTTGGGGAGCCTGTATAATCGCTGGGAACCGAGGAACAAGGACATAGTACTCAGAAAAATACTCTCTGCATTGCAGGCTGAACAAACACTTCACATGCCGTGTGACCAAAATCTCTCCTTGCAGTTGTTTCATTCCTCACACCTGGCTAAACAGCGAGGCACCACCGTCGCCGTGACCAGTGTGTGGCTCCTGATGTGTTGCTGCAAGATAACAGACTCTTTATGCAGCTCTTCCCACGGAACCCATCAGCCCCGTGCCCCTATATAGCCTTTCTCTTCCCCGGAGCAATCTTTGTGTCCCAGCTGTTCCATCTGTCTCTTCGGTAGCAGCACGCTGGGCAGATCAGTCTGTTTCAAGGGCTCTCGTCCATAGGGTTTGGCTCCACTTGTAGGACCAGGTTCCTTCTTGCTGGACTCCCATTCAAAACCCAACACCTACCATAATTCCCCACCACTACAGCTGTGCCCACGTTGTATTGTCGTAGCTGGTGTGTGGATGCAAGCTGCCAAAGTACATTTCCTGGTGAGCAGGGACCAGGACACTCCAAATTGCCTGCATTTCTTCACCAGAACATGAAGTTCCCGTGAACCAGTGGCTGTACAGAAACGATCATTAAATTAAGCTCTTTGGATTTTGCAGGTTGTAGGTTACGCCAGTTGCATTGGCCGAATAGCAACGATCTCGTCGAGGTAAGATTTCATTCTCTCTGGCAGAATGATGTGGTTTTGGTGAACTGTAGTGTGCTGATCTCTGCTTCCTGCTTATTTTGAAGCAAGTTTTACTACAACCTGTAAAGCTCATCAGTAACAGCAGAGTTACAAACTCAGAGTAAGAGGTTTTGGATGGAAGGGCCTTTCTCTAACCAAGTTAGTTACAACTATATTAACTATATAGTTTTTCAGAAAGTGCTCCCTTTACCAATGTATTGCTGGCATGAATGGAAGTGCAAGAGTTAGTAAAGCTGATAAAATACTCTTCCAGAGCAGTGTCAATAAAAACAATTTTTAAGTCCTCTGTAGTGACAGGAGAAAAACCAAGTAGTGTTTGGCTGGGGCTGGGAGCGCTGCAGTGCAGCAACTAACTGTGCCATTGTCCTTTCTTCTCTTAGCCTGATCCCTTTCCTTCTCATGGTGCCTGTGTTTTGCCTGGGCAACAGCAGTAATTGCTACCAGAACTTCAGCCAGAAGCACGGGTAAGCTTCACACATCTCCCTGAAACAGCCCCGCAGCGTCTGAGCGGCGGCAGGAGCTCAGGCCATGCCCTTTCTCCCCACAGGTGTCTGTTGATGCACATGGAAATAGCCGTGCCCGCCAACGAGCCGCAAACCCTCAGCGGCTCTGTTTGCCGTGCGATGCATTTCTATGGCATTGGGGTCTTCCTCATTTCCTTTCTGATCAGCTTCACAGCCATTCTGGTAAGAAACACGGTCCTTGCACACTAGCCAGATGATCAATGTGAGAAAATTTGCCCTTTGTCATCTTTTGCTTGGGTGTTAGCAGGGGCCAGGCAATGTTGGGGGAAGAGCTGTGTGGTGCTGCTTCCCTTTTCAAAAGGGTGATAGGGAAGAGAAAATATCATTGTGCTGCCGTATAAATCCATCTGGAATCCCATGTTCTGTCAGCGCATCCCAAAAAGGATTTAGCAGGTAGAGAAGGCTCAGAGCAAGGCAGCAGAGATCACACACTGCATGGGTCAGCAAGACCCCAGATCAATTCAGAGTCTTGAGTTCAGAAAAGATCACGTACAAAGCAGCTGTGCTCCCTTGCCTGAAAAGGTTTGATAGATTGAAATGAGGTTTTGGCTAAAAAAGCCATGGGATACTCCGTCCTAGATGAACAAGCCAGACCAGAGCACATGCACGAAGTACAAACGATGTCTGCTCGTTCTTTTTTAGGTTATACTCAGTCAAGCCCGAGGTTTGTACAAAAGGTTCGTCAACTCCACGGGATTCCTGGGGGATCAGCAGTGGGCCATGATTAAGATGGTGGAACAACGAGTGGTTTTTTACCCCATCGCATTCTTCTGCTGCTGGGCCCCAGGTTAGCAGAGAGCTGCGTTATTTTCACAACATTCTCCTAAGACATAGTGCCTGGCAATGAAATGCCAAAGAGACGCGGTTAAAGCAATACCCTCTTGTCCTTCTCTTTTCACAGCTGTCCTCCTTGGAGTGCTGAAGCTGACAGTGTCAACAAACAGCAAAATCTACATGGCTCTTCTGATCCTGCAGGTAAAGGTCTTCCCATGCAACCTCCTCTGTTTTGCCTTCTCTCCCTGAACACGAAAATGAGTGTTTGCCTGTTTCTGATCTCTGCGAGACAAAGCGTGTTCGTGGCCACAGAGATCATGAGTCTGATTGATTGATTTATGCCTTTGGTTGGCAAAGGTCTTTGTTAGTTGCTTTATGTTTTTTCACAGGCTTGAAAAGGCCTCAGTAGCCAAAATCACAGCACCATGGAAAGGGTAGGAAATAGGACTAGAATCCCCAGAAATCAGTTAGTTTATTGCATTTCTATGAAAGTCTCCAAATACAATTCCTCCATGACACTTGTCCAGCTGCTTGATGTGTCTGAGGCAGCATTTAGCAAAGGTTGTTAAAATAACCGTGAGATTCCTCTGTCACAGAATCAATGAGGTTGGAAGAGCCCTCTGGGATCATCGAGTCCAACCATTGCCCTGACACCACCATGGCAACTAGACCAGGGCACTAAGTGCCATGGCCAGGCTTTTCTTAAACACATCCAGAGATGGTGACTCCACCACCTCCCTGGGCAGCCCCTTCCAATGGCTAATGACCCTTGCTGAGAAGAAATGCTTCCTAATGGCCAACCTGACCCTCCCCTGGCCAAGCTTGAGGCTGTGTCCTCTTATCCTGTCTCTGGTTGCCTGGGAGCAGAGGCTGACTCCCACTTCACTACAACCTCCCTTCAGGTAGTTGTAGACTGCACTAAGGTCACGTTAGGATGCAGATAGATAAAATCAGGCTGGAAGTGGGAGGCTTGGCCTGACATGCCAGGTCTCACAGCCTGGCAGGGAGCCGCGGAGCGCTGTGCCGTGCTGGCTGACAAGGCAGCCCTGAGCTCCCCTGTGGTCTCTCCCAGGCTCTGACAGCAGCTTCCCAGGGGCTTCTGAACTGCATCGTGTACGGCTGGACGCAGCACGTCTTCCTCTCCCTCAAACGCAACGCCTGCCGGGACGTTGACACTCAGACTCCTCTCCTGCGCTCCCAGAAGAAGTTCTACGCCAGCACGCTCCCCGCCAGCCCGCCCGACGCGGAGGGCTCCACGTCCACCCTGCTCTGATGAAGCCCTGCGTGGAAGGGGAGCAGGCAGCGTCCTAACGAGACCTCGGCGCATTTTAGCCACGTCAGCCAGACCCGCTGTCAGGCTGGCTGGTGGGAACTGTCTTGCCAGCAGCGAAGTTAGCTGTAGTGCTGGAGCAGCCCGAGCAGAGCTGTCGGACACAGACACTTCAGTGAAGATAGTTATTTATTTTGCAGATGTGTACGGATTGTAAATGGATCTTCAAACTTGGTAAATCTTTAGTACAGACTTCCTCCTCGTGGAAATATCTCTAGAAATGCAGCAAAGTGTATGTAACAGCTCAGAGATCTGGTACAGCTCCTTTGAGGGCAGGTGGTCAAAGGATGTTTTACTTCTCTAAGTATTTGCCATTACAAATTAACAGTAAAGCAAAGGTGAATATTTTTCAATCTCTGACTTTTAATTCACTATAAAAATCAGAACATGTGCCTTACTAACAGCCAGCTGCAAGGAGTGAAAAATTACAAAGTAGCATTAAAAAAACAGCGACAACTTCCATGCCTTGACTGCACTTTCCCCTTCTGTTCTTTGTGCCAACTCCTGCTCAGCTACAACACTCACAAAAATAATCTGCTTTGACCCAGTGGAGCATCTCTGCTGAACCAGGTGAGCAGGACTTCACATGAACCTGTCTATGCTCTTCTAGATGCTCAAGTGAATTATTTACTAAGGTGCCCCTGCTCTATAGAAAACAAAACAGATCTTCAGCTGCATTGAAAACAACTCTCTAACTTTTACACTCTTTATTTTCTAACAGCTTCACTTGCTGGGTCCAACCCAAATTTACTTACATAGTAGGTAATACAAGAAGAGGAAATACTCAAGTTTTGTGTAATTAACTTTCATACAGTTTACACAGTTGTGTAAATCACTTTGTGCAAAATCCAGCTTCGGGGTCATACCCGCAGGGCCCGCAGTCCTTTCCAAACCTCAGCTGGTGCGTTTCCCACTGCTTTCATGGTCTTTTAAACATCTTCATCCATACTCTGCTCCTCATCTGCAGGAGTCTCGCTTCTCTCTGTGGCTAAACTTGTCCTGAAAAACGCAGCTATGGCCCTTCTGTACGTGGTTACAGCAACGAGAGCGGTCAGAACAAGGGCAATGGGAACTGTGATCCCCATCACCATCCCAAACACCTTGCTTTGGACAACCTCCACCCTGGACATCGTGAGAGGCGGTGGAGGGCCGCTGTCCACGCTCCCTCCCAGGCCGTGGAACCGGCAGTCCGGAGGAGCCCAGCCAGCTTCGCGGTGGCAGCATTCGAGGTTGTTGCAAACCCCTTTCCCCCCACACAAAACCTTCCCATCGCACTTTGTCCCCACCGTGGCATCCGTGCGTGTCTTGCTAATACAGATCTTTTCTGGCCCACATCTGGTGCCATCAAGCCCTTCTCTGATATCAGGTGTATCGATGCTGGCGTGGTAGGGTATCCTCTTCACACTGACGCACTGCAGCCTTCCACACAGAGCGTTTTGGGGTTTGCATCCCACAAAAGCAACTTCACTCCCATCGCGGCCACAGTTGCCAAATCGATCCCCTTTCACGTTCTGCTTTTTGAAGCAACTTTCTGGAGCACCCCGAGCTTCCTTCCCGAAGACTTTTCGGCACAGGTTGTCACAGGTCGTGCATTTCCCGCAGTAGCAGTAGCCGTCACCGCTGCACGGTGTCCCGTCGTGCACGTGCAGATCCTCTGGGCACCACTTGGAAATCCCATTGCAATGTTCAGGCAAGTCGCACTCATCCGCCTCCGACCTGCACTTGTGTCCTGCAGCCCCAAAGTGGCAGTTCTGACAGCATTGCCCAACGGAGCGGACGGCCCCCAGCTTCAGCCTGTGGCTTCGGTGACAGCAGGGATTGCCTCGGCACTCCTGCGGCCCCCCGCAGTCACACTGCTCTCCCTCATCCATCACCTTGTTGCCACAATGCTTAAAATAGGGCAGTTTTGGTCTGTGGGGCTCTGGGATGTTGCGCAAGCAGTCGCCATCCCCTCTGCTGAGCAGCTCTAAGTAGCGCTGCCTGCTGCAGTTGCTGAAAGCCTTGGCACCGTCGAGCGAGTCTCCTGTCATGAAGCACTTGGTGCCTTCTCCACACACACACTCCTTTTTGTCATGCTCCATCCCCAGGTTGTGACCCAACTCATGAGTAAAAACTATTGAAAAGGTTATGAAATCGCTCCGTACGTGTGAGACAAGACCTGACTGATAACCAGGCTGGCAGATGCTACCTACGTACGCCAGCCCAACCATTAGTCCGAAGTCCATGTAAGTAAATAAATATGCAATGTCGTATTTCATCCTCTGAGAAAGATCCCAATTTCCCCAGTCGTTAAAATTTCTAAGCACTTCTTCTATATCCTGGCTGTACCTGATGAAGTTGCTGTGCGTCCAGATCTCCAGCCCGATCAGGCAGATGCGAATCTTCAGAGGATAGTAGTATGTTTCAGATAAATTGATCGTATCTATAACCAGGAGCATCACGGAGGTCTCGTTGCTCCCTTGGAAGGAAAACAGGTAGTGGTCCACCACGACAAATATCTCAACGTACGTGGTGCGCTTCAGTCTCTGAGACAACTTATGCTTTCTTAAGGGTTTTTTAGCTCTCATCCCACCTGGTTGGTTTTGGATCACCTCGTCCGTCAATCCGCTCGTCAAGGGCGTGTTCTGGGTCTCCTCGTGCCGATAGAGAAGGTGCTGGAAGGTGAGGGACCCCGGTACAGGTTCGATGCCGTAGCTCAGGTTCCCCATTTCCAGCAGCCCCCTCAGACCCGAGCAGGTGCTCAGCGTGGCGAGGGAGCCGGGGCTGCCCTCCACGTAGCCTAGGTAGAAGCAGTCCTCGGGGACGTGGGGCTGCTTCACCACCCTTGTCCCCCTGGGTCTGTACGTGACGACCGGCAGGTTTTTCACCACAAGCCCTCTCTTCGGTGTGAGGTGGATGATGCGGTTCTCCCCCTCCACCCTGAGGACGTAGGACACTTCTCCCCTCGCAGCTTTTCCCTCCCTGGGGGCCAGTTTCCTTGGCCGGACTATCTCGTGGACAGCATAGCCTGGCGGTGGATGATAGCTGCCAGCCCTGGGGAGGAGAGATGCCACCAGCACTGCCCACACCCCCAGCCTGAGGAGCAGCGCTTGCCCCCGGCCGCCATGATGTGCCTGCAGCCACTTCATTGCCAGTGCCTTCAAAATGGCAGTAGGACGGCTCGGGGAGGACCCTCTCTTCCTTGATGCACTCAGGTGCTGTGCCCCTCAGTGCCCCTTCAGAACGTTCTGTGACACAAGGCAAGGCCGTGGCACAGGGACCATGGGTGCTCCTGTGAGGTCACAGGGATGAAGAGCACCCCTCCCCGCCATGGTTCCCTCACCAGGGCGCTGTATGGTGGCCATCGTTGCCAGGGAGCTGTGGTTGATGTTCAGAGCTGCTCCCCTGCCCCTCAGTGAGATCTGGGGAGCCACGCAGCCTCACCGCCCCCTCCTCCTCCTCCCCAAGGTGTGGTCCTGGCCCAAACATCGCCTGTGACTCGTGAATTTGAGAATTAACCACAATAACGCTTCTCCCAGAAAATTAATTCGACAAATGGCCTTGGCCACCACCTCACCTCCTTTGCCGTCTGTAACCGGTGGGTTCTGGACGTTTTTCTTGATGATGCACAGATCCTGCTGGACGCCAGGCACAGCTTGTTACACACAGCAAACCACATTTCACACGAACACACGCGAGCACCGGCAGGCAGCAACCTCTGCAGCTCTGAATTTTTCATTCCTTGGGCCTCCCCGGCGGTGAGCCATAGCCCATCCCAGCGGGGTAAATCCCCTCTCCCAGCACGAAGCACTCCCACTCCCCAGCGTTCAGCTGCTGCTTTGGGAAGTGCTGAAATAATTTATATATATTTTTTTTTTCAGCTCGCACGGCCGCCTCCGCAGCAGCCTGGCTTTGTGTCACCTCAGCCTGGCAGTTTCTTTACCTGCTCACAGCCTTCCTAGGAGCTCCTGTCCAAATGATCCCGCCAGCTTTGTACTTTTCACAGAGGACACTGACACAAGCAGTAAGGAATATTTTTTTCCCCTCTTTTTTTTCCTTATTTCCTTTTAGATATACTCCATATCTTTTTCTCCTGCAATCAAGCCTCAGAGCCCTTTATTCCCTCCTCCTGTCTCCTGTTTAACACCTCCTGATGTTTCCAGCAGCCACTGCTGCAGACCCCCATGCCCTGGGCTGAGGCCTTGGAGCTCAGCCTCAGCCCCCCGGCACCCTCCTTGCTCAGCCCGGGTCTGTCAGTGTAAACCAGCAGATTTTTAAATTACCCTGAGCACCCCATCATTTTTGTCAAGGACTTTTTTTTTCTCCTATTGAGTGAGGTCAAGCGAAACAATTTCATTTTGCTGTTCTATAGAATAGAAACTTGGTCCCCTAATGCTACATTTGCATCTAGATCAATCTTAAATGAGTCAACTACAGCTGCAGTCTGGATCTAGTGACTAAGGCCAGCTTTCCACTGCTGCCACATGAAGTCCTACACAGGGGAGTTTTGACTCTCAGCTGGTTTTGAGTCACCTTCTTCTGCCTGGTCCTTCGCATCCTCCTCAGGACCCTGTTCTCCAGCCCAAAAGCATCTGACAAGTCTGTTCAATGCTTGGGTTACTCTGAGCTTTCTCACGTGCACAATGACAAGTGCTGTGAGCGCCAGAACAGCAGTGGTTGTTACAGTAATCCCGACGGTGAACCTAAAAAGCCCCTTTTTAGTGACGGGTGCGGGCCCACTGTCCACGATTTCCCCTCAGGAGTCACGAGCGAATACGGGGAAGTTTTTTATTACAAAGTCTTTCTGCCTGAGGTGGATGGTGTAATTTACCCCCTGAATGCTGATGATATAGGACACTTCATCCTGGCTGCCTTTGCCTACCTTGGGGCCAAGTTTCCTTGGAATGACTATCTCGTAGGCTGTGTAGCCCCAAGAGGGCTGGGGGCTGCAGTCTGCACAAGGCAGCAGGAGCCCCCGGAGCAGGAGGAGAGGCCCAGGCCAAGGAGGGGCACACCTTGGCTGTGTCGGGCTTGGAGCCATGGTCGCTGCCTCCCAGGCTGGAGGAAAGAGAGGAAAAGGTGGATAATGAGACATTGGAAAAGCTGCCTTTAACTCAGAAGCAACGACCCCTTCTCCCCATCAGGACAGTGTCCCTCAGGGTCTGTGCTCTTTGCCGCACTCAGCCTGCAGCCAGGCACGAGCCTCCTGCTCCTCTCAGCCAACATACCTTTTGTGAGCTCTTCCTCAGCTACCTGTTCCCCGGGGAGGTGGGACACGGGAGAGCTGCTGTTGGGGCTGGAACAGAAGGGCCCGAGGGGCAACTGTTTGTCCGGCCTCGCTTCAAACGCAAACACTCCATGGGGAGGACGGGGCCCACGCCCCGGGCACCGGCAGGAGCAAGCAGCCCATTAAATACACCCTATATCTCATCCCTAAGAGCCTGCTGCACCCTACTTGGGCTGACCCCGTTTGCCGAGAGCGTGATGAGCCAGTGCTGCTACAGCAATTTGTTTAAAAGGGGATTAAGCGTTCGTAAGTGGAAAGCAATAAGCGATTACCAGGGAAACCATGAACTGGTTGGTAATGGGGCCTTCAGCTGCCCCGCTGAGAGCCTTCCCTGGCTGTTGACAGATACCCTGGCAGGGCTCATCACTCAGCTGAGCACATCTCTGAATGTTTTAACTGTTTGAGGGAAGTTTTCTTGCTGGAAGGGGAGAGTCTTTTCTTATTCCACTCCTATAGAGCACTTGCAGCTGGTTTGGCTGCCTTAAATACTCCCAGGATGCCTGGGAACTCTTCCTCACACCTCTTCCCGATGCTATGGATGCTCGGACAGACAGCACACTATTAACTCCCCAAATTTACCAAGCAGATGGATGTTAACTCTCACAAAGCAGGTGGCCTGGAGCACACGGGCACTCACAGCTGTCCCACTGCCTCTTTTCAGTGCCACTTTTGTTCTGAAATGCTCATGTGACAAGGGTTTGTCTGGTTGCTGTCAGCAAGCCTGTCAAACCATGCTCGAGGATAATAAAAATATTTCAAGAGCCAGGAAGTAAGTGTACAAGTGCCATGCTTGACGGCACCCTGCAAAGATCATCGTCCTAAAGAAACTGGTTCCTAGTTCCTGCCCCAAAGAACACGCTTGGCAGAACGGAGGAGCTGTTATACCTGACAGGGGAAATGCCACTGAACACAGAACCACTCATCCCTCCCTTCCCCGACTGCCCAAACCCTACAGACCTTGGCGGGGGTTAACTGGTAGCACTGGCCACGTACTGCTGCCATCTCATGGAAAGCAGCGTTTAAAAGAGGCGATTTCAAGTTGCCAGGCAGAGCACAGGATTTTCTAGGGCTTTATCCAGCCCAGCCTGTCAGCCACTCGCTCATCTCAAAGCCTCAAGGCACTCCTGCAAAATACAAAGCAAAGTGCTTACTCATAGGTGTAAAGAGGAGGGCTGAGCAGGGCAGGGCAGGGCTGGGGCTGGCAGGAGAAGCGCGGTGCTGTGCCCTCCCTTCTGTACTCCATGGACTTGGGAAAAAAACAAAAGCAGGCAGTAACTTTTAAGTTTAGTAAAATCATTTATATACACCGATGCGTAATATTTACAATATAATACTGATCCAAAATAAACTAACATGTTACAGGTAACACTGGAAAGGAGAAATGAGAACATTTTAATACACAGAAGTTAAACGTGGCATGTGAGGACAGACTCAGATTTGCAAAAGAAAAACCTGAAGAAATGACAGCAAAATTTTGACACGTTGCTATTTCCAATCGAAACCTCTTTTGCCTAGTCAAGTTCTTCTAACTTTTATATATATATATAGCTTAAAATAATCAAGTCACAGGAGAAGTCAGATATACATAAAATTTTGGAAAGGTCAAATGATTTCAGATTTTTCTCTTAAATAAAATTCTAAAAAAAAATCCCCTACAGAGCTTTCCCATATCCTTTTAGTGTTTGTACAAAGAATGTCTTCTTTGATCCCACACGACCCTTCCATCTCAAGATATTTACAATATTCACAGTCTGCTATAAAGGATCAGTAGATTTATTACCAAGTAAAACCTTACATAATCAAGACAAGGTATCTTGCATTTATGTCAACTGAAAAATAAAAAACACAGGAAGGAGAAAGTAAAATACTACTTTAAAATATGTAAATGGATCCATTAAAGTGTATTTAATTTTGAAATCTAAACCATAACTTTTTAAAGAGTAAAATAATCAACTTTCTCATAGAAATAAAACCATTTGACCTTGAATCTTCAAATTATGTTTTCTTAATCTGTCCCTCCCTACCTCCGTTTTAGATCGGGCCATTCTTATTTATCACAGACAATAAAATCAACAGTAAATCCATAAAAAGCAGTTCCTTATTCACAAAAGCCCTTAGAAATCTGACTTTGTGGGGAATTTTTTGCACTCCCATTCGAACAAAAGTGATTTCCTTGTTTATTTCTCTATTTGCCACTCTTAAAAGTTCCAAAACAATGAGATATCCCAGAAACACACATGGATTTCAAGTTAAAAAGGAAATTATCTATTACGTTTAGAGATTGTGTGGATGTTGACATGACCTAGAATTTAGGGCAAGGACAGAAATCCCTATAGGGCCTCCAAACTTGCTGATACTACCAAGAAATGACAAATACTCTTGTCTCTTGCTAAATCTCTACAGTTGTCATCGATACATGTCAGTGCACAAATATTCCACGTAGTGTCAGAGGTACAATTCTGGCTTACACAAAAACTCCCTGTTTCCATCAGTGAAAGTGATGGTCAAGTAGGGACTGTGGTTCTTACTCTGCAATAAATCAGGCATTGGAAAACGGTCAGCAGGATTGAAAGAAAGCTGACGAGGTGCTGACGAAGGATGGGAAATGAAATATCTCCTTCATGTAGAAAAACTAAGTCACTGCTTACAAAATTTTATAGAAAGAGTCAGACACTGGTTTGCCATCCAAGCTAAAGGTTGCAAGGAAGCCTGGTATAGAAAAAAGACATAAAAGAACAAGGCTGGACTGCCATAAGAGTAAATTAGGAGACTCATGGCTCAGGTTTGTCAATGTAAACCCAAAATGAACGAGCTATGAAATATAACAATAATGTTCAAGAGTCATTACTAATAGCCCTGAATTGGCACTTCAGTCTGCAGACCAAACTCATTCAACGTCTGCACGGGTTTAGTACCAAAATATCTCTATAAAAAGCCTTCGACCAGTCTCAAAAGAAAGAAAAGCGTCAGAAGGTAGAAAACTAGAAATATGTACAGATTCATTTGTTTGTTTACTTAAAATTA
The DNA here is from genome assembly GCF_013368605.1 of Nyctibius grandis. Classification (NCBI taxonomy): domain Eukaryota; kingdom Metazoa; phylum Chordata; class Aves; order Nyctibiiformes; family Nyctibiidae; genus Nyctibius; species Nyctibius grandis. Next base: position 14,085,433 of record NC_090671.1, on the reverse strand, counting down.
AAAAAAAAAAGCAGCTTTTGGAGCCAATGTTCCAGACTAGTGTAAGATCTGCCCTGGGCAGCCTCATGGTGCAGGCAGCACAAGGACGTGTGGCAAGGAGCAGCCCTGCATCTGTTGCTCCCGTGGGAGGAGCTCAAAGGCATCAAAGAGACGGGGAGCTTGAACTCCAGAGGTGACACAAGGAAGGATCACCGGTGGATGCCCACAGCAGCACTATGACCCTTGCCAGGATGATCTCTTTCAAACAAGAGGACAAGTTTGAAACCAAGTGTTGGATCTTCTAGAAAGGGAAGAATGGAGTACATGGCTGAACACACACCACTGCTGATCTGGGGACGAAGCAGATGAACCCCACACTTACTGTTGTCCGTAGAAGATCCCACCATGAAAATAAACATAACTTGTACACAAGTAACGAGAACATTCTTCTACTCTGCTGTTGAACAATATGGTAAAAAGAGGAGTCTTATGCTGAACGGCCAATTCAGCCTTAAAGAAGGTCTGAGGAAGATGGGGAAGAAGAAAAAAAAAGAGCTATTGATCAGAACTGAAAACTACAGCAAGCACATGGACTCAGGCACCCTTGGCAGGGCCAAGCGTGGCTCTCGGGTCATCTAGCACAACGGAAGGCTGTTTAGTTGCCTTTACAGAAAGGCTCAGAATTTAGGCGCAAAGGGTAGCTATGAAGTTTGTGCTCCACAGCACTTGCTTCAAGTACTTACTGAGCAGGGTGTTGAGAAACTGTGGCTGTCTTGTTCACATACATAGTCATTGCAGCTGGCTGTATGTATAGCAGATGGAAGGCAGCTTCTGCAACTGGTTATTAAGAAAAAAAAATGGTCTTTAACAATATAATTCGCCCCGTCTGGGGGACTCATGATTAACAGTACATAAGTGATCATATATACCTCAAGGAACTGAGTTTTAAAAAAATATTACAGTACCAATGATTTTTTTTGTATCTACAACTATACAGCATTTTCAAGCAGTATGGAAATTTAATGAAATAATTATGATTTATTAATTTACATAAAAATACTTTTTACAGTTAAAGAATAAATCTTAAATGGTAAAAAAAATAAGATTAAGAAGCTCCAGCTATTGAGAGTCATGGGAGTTTGTCTGCTCTTCGATAACTTGTTTTACTATTTCTGCCAGTTTTAGTCGATCCACTTTATCTGTGAATCCTCTGCCTGAAAGGAAAAGAACAGGCAGTCAGCTGGTGCTGGGCACAAGGAGGACAGCAATCACGGCTGGAACTACACACTGACCGAACACAAAACAACCCTTCACGCAGCAACTGAGGACAGCATTGGCAAGGGAAACAAAGAGTTATGATCTCTAGTTCCACTGAAAAAAATTGAGGACTTAAACACCTAAATTAAAACCCAAGAAAAAACAGAATGAGAGAAGAGACACAACCAAGCCCTTGTGAACCTGGCTGATGCCCCTGGTCCCCTTATATTCGTCAGCATCTGCTCCTGGGGGCTGACACCTCTGCCACCCTGTTTTGTCACGGAGCCATCTGAACACTCCCAAGGCTGCTGGCCTAGTTTAATTCTCTTTCCTCCACAAACCAAGCAGAAGAGATGTTGAGCTGACATAGATGAGGGCAGCAACCTTCAGCAGAAAGAGGGTAATAAACAGCTGGAAGGAAACCAGCTCCAAACAGCTAAAGCGGTTTCTAAAGTGATGATCCATCTGTGCTGTTGTGTTCCTACATGACTTGGTGCCTTTGAAAACTCTACTCTGAATCTCAAACAGAAATTTTAAAGAACTTTCAACCTCATTTCCAGAACATCCATACCAGAAACAGTGTCAAAACCTAAATCAGCCTGACACAAACTCAAGAAATTTGTTTTATTTCCATATAAGGTCACTGCCTCCCCTCCTTCACCCAGCACTAGCACCATTCTCCGTGGAAGAGAAGGAGTTCCTCACCATTCCAGCTGAAGCTCTGAAGAGTGTCTCGCAGCAACTTACACTCTCGATTATACTTCCATGCCTCCTGCATCACTTCATTCAGCTTCTCATCTTCATTCTCTCCTATTTAGGAGAACAAAGATAAACGGGAAGTTTGTCATTCTGCCTCGCAGCAACACCCAGAGCTTCAGTAAACAGTGTGTGCAGTTATGCCTCCTCGCCTCACGCAACCTAGGAAATCGGTTTGAAAGCTGATGCTCCCGTTTGGAAGTTATTTTAACAGCTCTGCATGTCACTATTGACACTAATATTATGCATGCACCAAAATTACAGTCCACAGACAATGCTTTCCTCTTGAGACTGAGCAGGATGACGGGAGTTTTGTTTATCCTTCCTCACTACTGACACAGACTGATCTTGAGGCACAGCAAAACTCAGTGTCTTGCATGTTTAGGAATGGAACTTTCTTAAAAGTGGCAACCTTTACCAGCCTGTGGTAGAATGCACTGAGCAATCACATCTCTCAGCTTTTCCAGAGCCACGTTGGAATCGTTACTTCCATTCTCAGGGTCGTGGATATAAACACCATCCTTTGGCTTCGTGCTGCAGAAGAACAAGGAGGAAACAATTACAATTTGAATGCAACTCAAGTTCGTTACTCGTTGCATAACTGCACCAGTATGATGCTCTCTTTCACTGTCTGGAAAGTTGGGGCTGGGAGCTAGATTTACCATTAATTACAACAATGTCCTGCATTATGAGACTACTTTAAATATGAAGGAAAATAAATATTCCTTTAAATTAATTAAAGTAAGGGTAATCCTAATATGCATGATGCTATTTTTCAGATAGGTAACTTGAACAAAGAGAGGGAGATTAACTCAGGAGCATGGTTATAATCGAATGAAATTAAAGTCTTTCTCCATGCATCACGGCTGCCTGCGCTTTGATCTTTCAAGAACAGCTTTAGAGAGTTACCCCAGTAATTTCCTCTTGCGCAGGATTGGGTTGTTGACGGAGTGAAGGGGTTTGAGGCTGACTTTGAGGTCTTGGATTCTCATGTTCGCAAGCTGTTCCGCGTGAGCCTGTTGTATCCCTGCAACCATTGCCTGGAAGGAAAAGAGTTGCACTTGATGTTTAATTCACAAAGAAGCTAATTAAAAGAACAATAGATGGACAATGTTAGCCATGAACAAAAAAAAAAAAAGATACACCAAAATCCTATTTATTTCAGAGATGCATAACAAAAATCAAGTTTGCATTATGCTTAGAACTACACTCAGTGACTGTGGGGCAACATATCCCAACCTCCCAGGGGCTGAGTAAGACAAAGGATCATCTCTACATCTCACGTTCACAAGCTTCAGCGTGCTGACTGACCTCCTATTTGAGCAGAGTTTAAAGGAAGCACGAAGGGCTATTCATCTGCTGCTAATTAACGAGGTCAGAGCTGTAGTCAGGTATAAAACATGGGAAAAAGGAGAAAAGACCTACAGAAGAGTCCTCAGGCACATTTACTGCCATACTCTGTTCTCTACTTGTTAGCACATGGCTGCTCTTTACTGCCAATCTTGGGGCACCTTCACCTAGCCCAGATTTCAAATAGAACCGTTTCCATTTTCTTACAAAGCTCTCAGGCTCTCGTTAAGGCAGAAGGGGAGCTCTTTGCATAACACCACGTGAAAGAAACAACCCAAACCACCAAAGAGCTACTCAGCTCCACTATGCAACATTCTTGATAAAATAAAATGTTGGTTAGACCTTGTCCATCATCAGCTGGGCAGAGGGTAGGATGTTATCAAGTGCCTCAGTGGAGTTGAGCCAGGGATGGTCCAGCACACCTTCAATGGTCAGCCGCTCCTCAGGTTTGACCTTCAGCAGCCTGGGAGAGGAATCAATCAGTCCATAAAGAGGTCTTTGTCGATTCACAACGTGCTGCTCTGTCTGGGATCAGAGCACTCAGCAATCTCTAAACATCAGAGGGGCCAAAAAAAGAAACTCTCCCTAGCAACTAAAACACCAAGCTGACCCAAAAGCAGTGTGACTTTCTACCAGCTTCACTGACCCTTAATGCCCTGATATTTAACAGCTCATTCAGTTCTATTCAGCAACTCAGTGTAAAAGAAAGGTGCTGAAGGCCATTTTAGTACTACCTGTGTACTGCTGAACTCTACATTCACAGCCTCCCAGATGGGAAATTATCTTCCAGATAAACTGGAAATGATCCAGGTCGACACTCTCTGGAAATGCACATCTAGAGCTCAGCCATGTAACAGTCTCCACTCGTACCAAGGGCTCTGGGCATGGTGAAGTAAGGCAGAGTTTCAAAGCTGGAAACTTGTCTGCTGAATTAACTGCTCTCACCATGCAATTCCCTAGCTTTTCTCCCCCTGCAAAAGCCTCAAGTAATGGACGCTTTGGCAGGCTACAGCACCTCAAAATAAGAAGGAACTTTATTCTGAGATCTCTGAAAACTCCATGGAATTAAATTTTACTAGAATGAAACCCTGGAAAGAGATTTTGCAGATAAACTCATGTTCTCATGATAACCACAACTGTTTAATAAAAAAGTAAAGTTTCACACAGAGTGCTGACAAGTTATCCCAAGAGTCTCAATGAGAAACGGAAGGACTTGAGGAGTTTGTCACACTTTCTTAGACAATACTCTAAATCAGCTTCCTGGCTGCAAAGCAGAATTATTTAATGTACCAAGAAAGTGGAAATAGCTTTTACAAAATGCCAGCAGGACCACAGGCTAGCTCATAAATTTCACTTGCAAGGCCATGCTGCCAAACAGGTCATCAGTTCAGTTTTGATACCAAGACCCAAGACACATGCATTCCTTTTCCATAGGTTTTCAAAGTCCTAACCTATTATCAAGCACTCCAGCTCATAAAGCTTGAGGTCAGAAATGAGCTCGACATGCTTGAAAGGAAGCAGCTGCTTGAATGCAAAATATGACCTCCAGAAGCAAGACCCCATATGAATAACAGTCTACATAAATAAAATGTAAACTTATGCAGAGTTCTGTAAAGTCTAAATGTATTCCTGCACCATAAACACAGATTCAGACTCACTGGCTGGAAAAGACAAGCAGGAAAGGGAGTCCCTGATAACATCAGTGAGAAAATTAAGTGAAGTGAATCCAAGTAACAACAGTCTGTGAGCCGAGTTTCATGGCCATTTTAAAAGACAATGAAACCTTTTGACTGTGGAGCTTCTGAGTGAGAATAAAGAGTTGACCTTGGTGTAAGTGGAAGTTTCATTGCAACATAATCTACAATTTATTTGGTGAAAGGCTGTGGACTCTCCCGCACTGCTATAAACGGGTCCTGGCACCCTTTCCAAACAATGTGAAGCCCCTGGAGATTTTACAGTACGTCAGAGGAGACAGTGACACTTTGAAATTGTTTAATGGATTGATTTTTTTTTTCTATTTACATTGCTTTTATCCTTCCAGTTCCTCTGGTGATACAAGCAAAGGCAGTAAGTCCCTCTCACATTTTTGAAAAGCAAGTGAGGTCAAGACCTAATCAGTGCCACATTCTTGCTTTCAAACAGGACCATGGGATCACACTCTTTGAAACATTTGCAATTGAGAGATGTGCCTTGCATGAAAAGCAGTTTCCATTAGCATTTAGAATAAAACACCAATGCAAAACCTTATCTCATAGTCTGACACCTTGTGACAGATCTTAACCTCTTTTTCCACGCCTCACTTGACTCCTTTTAGACTGCATATTATATGCTCAGATCTACTGATGTTGGCCAGTTCCTATTACTCCATCTAAACGTCCCCTGATTTTAAACAGGAGTTTAGACATGACCACAGGAGGTATGTGCCTAGAGATGTGGCAGCCAGTTGTCTAGATTGTTCTGCAGCAAGGTAGTGTACTCGCTCCCCTTACAAACTACATGCACAATGCACTCTAGTAACTTCAGAGACAGGAGACATCCAAAATTGAACACAACAGTTGTGGAGGAAAAAAAGAGAGGGAAAGAAAAATATTTACCAGACTTCATTGGTGCTGAATATGATAGAAAATTGTTCAGCTGTATGTGCTGCAGACAATCCCCCCCGCCTTCGGAAAAATGAGCCCTTTGAAGTGATTTTCCAATTTCTTAATATAAGCAAAGAGCAATACAACATTTTCCTCAACTGACTCACTTTCGCACAATGTCTTTCGCCATTTCTGAGATCTGGCTCCACTCTTCCTCGGGAAATTCAAAACTTCCTGTCATGATCTTTTTCCGCATGTCCTTTGGAATTGTCCGACTGTGGTGTTTGGAGTAAAACGGAGGGTATCCACACAGCATCACGTAAATAATGACACCCAGGGACCACAAGTCACAGCTCTGAAAGCAAGGAAACGATCACTTTGGGGCACAATTTGCAGCAAGCAGTGGTGTAGCTACGTTAAAAGTTCTACGTGAGTCTCTAAGAAAACAGAAACACAGCTCAGCTCCTCCTGAAGGAGCATCTGAGGACCTTCCTGGATAAATATAAGCACAAGATAACTCCACGCTGCCGAGCTAAGCTACTTCCAGTACCCGAAAGTAGCTTGTTTACTGGAAGAGCTCCTGTAGCCCTGTGCTGGGCAATGGTAAATGGTATGGAAGCAGCCAGTGTGTCAGAGGGTGGGGTGAGCTGCACATTTATTACATCGCTGAGGATACTTGAATCCTAGTCTCTCTATATCAGAACATAAACCAGAATACAGTCATTTTTTAGAAGGTGAGACTAAAAAAGGAAACACCAAACAAACGAGCTGGCAGAGATACTTAATCAGAGAGGTCTGCAATGAAAAACACACGTCCTGAAAGCCACGGAGATGAAGAAGCTTCAGAAAGCCAGGAGTGGTATTTCACGGCTGCTCACGCTGCGCTCCCTCCTGCCCTCCCACCCCAGCCCAGAGCTCCCTCCCCTGCCCTTGCACTAGTGTTACTGCTTGTGTGATACACAACGAGCTCATCCAGCCAAAAACCAGCTCAGCAGAGCAGCTGAGAGCCAGACCTATTCCCCATCTGGATCTCTGTGTATTCAGGCAACATAGACACTACTCAGAAGAAGGGAAGAGGACCATAACAGCCTAGACTTCAATTCAAGCTTCTGTTGGACCATATCCTTAAGGATACAGCTCTGTCATCACTTGGTTATGGCATGGTGCAGGCCAGGGCTGGTAGGACCTGCTCTGACCCTGTGTAAACTGATCGTAGCGCAGCTGCCAACTGAAGTAACCTCAGCACCACTCTGTCTGCCCCAGGCTGTATATTCCACCGCCTACTCTAGGACAGCATCAGCATTCATGAAGCTGCACAGATAAACTCAGCAAAGAGAGAATCCCTGACCCCAATAACTGTTTTCTGACTGGATCAACACCAACCCAGGAAGGGCCCCTCAAAGGTGAGACTGTTTTCTTCTGGAGGAAGCAGATCAGCTCATACTGATCATTGAATCATACCCTGAGCTTTTGGCTTCTACAACACACGTGGATGCTGATAACAAAAGAAACTCCAAGGATTTACCCCATGTATGTATCCTCTTCAAGTTGTTTAAGCCAATCTCAGATGGTTCCAGAAGTCTAAATTTCTGTTTAGGTACCTAAATTCTCATAATTTTTCTAGTGACCGGAAATAATTTCTAATGAAATCAGTGGGACTTTAGGCATGTCAGTAGGAAACAGGTGTCTAAATTCTTTGTGGACATGGTTCCAAGATTCTGTTTCTCAAGAGTCAACCCCTTCCAGCCATGACATACACACACAGCTTAATAAAAATACTTGGGGAATCAAAGATGTGGTTTTTCCTCCAATTTAAATCTGTGGGACAGAGCTGCTGATCACAAGGGTGGATCACAGGCATTTCCACTCAGGCTCTGAATTGCTGTGGAAGGACAGTGGACCTGGGAGTTTCTCACACTCTATTCTGGGGAACCAGGCGTATGCCAGATGCTGCTTTTGCAGAGTCACACTTGACAAGGTAAGGATGAGGCTGCTGCTTTCAGCAGCCCTTCCAGTTAGTGCCACCATGACTGAAAGCAGTTCAGAGTGACCGATCAGTTCTTTAAATGAAAGATGAAAACAGAATCACTGTATCATACTGTAAATCCCAGCTGGAATCACCATCGATACTCAGCACTGCAGTCAGAAACCAGCTAACTTTAAAGTTGACACTCAAAGAAAAACACTCAGTGGTTCAAGCACTGCTAAGCCAGCAGGAACAAGTGATGATAATATGGAGGAAAACGTTTTGGAATGACCAAAAGGGAGTACAACCTTTCAGGATGCTTTCTGTCATGACTTTGCCAAGACTCTAGCAGCAGTTGTTATTGCCCATGGCTACTGCTACAGACACCACAACACACTACTGGTCATTTTGCAGAAGATTCTTCCTACAGACAAGGTACCACCACAGCTGCCTGAACGAGATGGCCTAAAAAGTGCTTTGCACATCCAGAAACTTCTGACAGCAGAAGAGAGGGTCCCTTTGAACCAGCCTCTTGTGGAGGTGAAAGAACTTCCCATATGGTCACGCTCCAGCAGAATCATTCCACTCTCTCCAAAATCTTGTGAATATTTAGTGCTCCTTTAACAGCGTTTGTATATTTTTCCTTTAATTAGAAGATCATTAATTAGGTTTGGACCAAGCGTGTATTTTATTATTCACTCCATCAGGAAGAACACGGAGCCAGCAGCACCTTTTAGCATATCATTTCTAAACTGAGATAAACAGCTCCCTGCACAGATCGTTATCTTCTAACCTGCCAGTTCAACTGAATGAAACCTGGTCTGAACCCAATACATTTTAGGGGAGAAATACCACTGTGTACCTGGTCACTCCTCTTAGAAAAGTCAAACAAACCACACTTTTGGGAAATACAGCCCCAAAGATACCACTTCCTTACAGCTGGAAATACACAAAACAGCAAGTAATGGGACATTTCCCTACTGTTTCCTAGTCAGCGTGAGATATTTGGCTCGTTAGATGTACTCCTGTCACAGAGATCAGAACACTTGATTGCTCCTGGCCATAAGTGTGTAATTTCAGGGCAATCAAATTTATTGCCTTAGGTGATAAACTGTGTCTATAGACTACTTCTACAGCAGATACATCGAGGGGGTGCAGGGGGGAAGACACTGTGCTTTAGAGATGTTGACTTGTGGACTATTTCATAGTTTACCTTGTTGTAAGTGTAAGGTGTTGGAGAGGTGGGGATAATACCAGATTTTTCTTTCTGATGTCGTCTTTGTGCCTCCAATACCTGTCACCATGAAAGGAAAAAAAAAAATAATGCAAAATCCATCCCACTTACAAGCACCACAAACAGTAATGCCTATGCCAAAGATGCCTGATGCTTTTCCTTTAGGTGGACTTATTCCAGCTACTGAAGACTCTGCCAAACTCAAACCGTTCTTCCTAAGACTGGAACTTTCTACATGGGAAAATTTCAGCTAAAATATTTTGCTGCTTTGGATAAAAATTCCAGTTTTGCATGAATTAAAGCAATTGCTCACATCTCTTGTTCAAAAACTCTAACAGACATCACTATGCTTTGGAACTAGAACTTAAAATGTGTTTGGGGGGTAACCCTAGCTCCAGAGATGTCCCTTTTTGTCTCTTCCGTAAACAAATCAAATCAAATTTGTCCCTCACTGATGAAATCTGAGTTTCTAAAAAACAAAATCTCAGTTTAAATATGCTCAGGAAAAGTTTTTTACGGGCTTGGTAGTTAATTTGTTTTAAAAAGCCCTGTCTGTAGTACACATGGCCCTTCACCAGCAGGCTCCAGTGGAGGAGGTATTTTCAGGGCACTGGACTGTGACCGAATGGTATGATCTCTGCAGCTGCTCCTCCTAGTCATTGAAGGCTGCCGACATGCCCAGTACTGCAATTAAACATCCATCTGCAGATTTCTTTTAATTTTCTTCAGGACTCCAAGACAAAGCACAAAAGAGAGCAGGGAAAGCAGCACTACAAAAACCATCCTGTCTGTAATTATAGATTATGTCTTAATGCTCACTGACAAGGAGGCCAAGCCACGGTGGACGGGTAACCCTCTGGCACTGCCCCTTTTTGAGCAACTGCCTTTACAGAACCTTTTTGTGTCAGCACAGTCCTTTTTTATGTAATCTTGTACGAGCCCCAGCTGAAAGTAGGACTGCAAAGCGGGGACTTTTCTAAACCAACCACTTTAATACAATAGAGGCCAATTGTCAAAATGCTGGAGCAGTCTCCCTGGTGGGAGCCAGGCCTGGGAGGGTCAGGAGGCATCAGCAATAAGTCAGGGCTAAGAACACAGTCTGGGAAATTTGCCTCACGATCTCCTGCTGTAATCAACAGATCACTGTGGCACTCCATCTTGAAAGGCAGCTCAAGATCCCTGCGCCCAGAAGCCCTTAATAGGGCAGCAAAAGCTTTTAAAATGACATGGTTATGGAGGCACAGGCAGTAAAGATCATTATTCCCCTTTAGCCTCGAACTGTAATAATTTGTTACCTGAGGTGCTACGTAATACGGAGTGAACTGTGGTGTCATCAAGTCACCTTGGTCTACTTTGGCAAATCCAAAGTCACACAACTTAACAGGTGCATCCTAAAACAAGGAGAAGAAGTTTCGTTACAAAATCTCATTGTATCAGCTTTTCTAATACATCCTTCTTGCCTTGTACTCATCTTACCTCTGCCACACGTACTCCTCTCTTGTATTTATACCCTTACCATTCCACAAAGCACCTAAAGGGGTCACAAGTTCATCTTTGACACAATCCTTTTTGTTTTCCTGGCTGCACTGGGTCAAAAGCAGTCCCCCTCTCAGCTTTGGAAAGCACTAAGCACATTGTAGGGTGGTTATGAACAGGAGAAGAAAGAAACAGGCAAGTGCTATGGATTTGTCAGTCAAAGAACCTGTACGGCATGTTAAAACATGGGGAGGAAATGGGGCAGAGAGGATCTTCTCCTCAGGAAAGCAGGATTCTATGTTGAGGTGGAGAACCCGACCCATAGTTAACAACAGCACCAGGGACAGGCTGTACTCTGAGCAGATCAGTGTGTGGGAAAGCAGGAAGCCAAAAAAAAGGTCATTTTTGTCAGCAAAACACTGCATTAATGTCACTTTACATTTTTCAACTATTCTGAAAATCACCACTGAGGCATTTCACAGAATTCAGCAGTAAACAAAGAACACCAAGTCTTCATCTTACCAGAGAGTTATCCTTGAAGAGGAGATTCTCAGGCTTGAGGTCTCTATGTGCAATGTTTAGTGAGTGGCAATGCTGCAAAGCCAAAGCTATCTGAAAAAGGGCACAATAAATCAACTACAATTACAGAACTCCTCCTTTAGCCCAGACAGTTATTTCAGCTTTAAAAAGGACAATGCCAACACAGCTTAGACCCCCGAATTGTCACTCCACTTGGGTACAATTCTGACTTAAGACAAGCCTGGCCACACTGCACAGTAGTGCAGTACAGCGTGATGCTCAGGAGATGAAGCCCACCAAGCTCTTCAGTTTGCATTCACTCAAAGCAAACAGAAAATAAAAGCTAAGTTGGACTGGGCTTCCCAACCATTTCAATTTAACTTGAGGCATTATTACCCCCCCCCAGAAGCAAAACAGATCATGGCAGTGTCCTTTTATATGCTGTGCTAGGCCTACAAGGTCACTACACTTGCTTGCACGCTCTCCAGCAATTACATTCTGTGTAACAGTCAACAACAATTCTTGCTTCAATATTTCAATGCATATTTTATTCCATTTGTTACTGACTTAAGAGTCAACATTCAGGCAGTTTCATCTTTTAACTTTTGGCAGTACTGTCTGCAATTTCCTCATTTCATCTGATATTACACAGAAACACATCACTTGATTCTTTCAGAGACAGCTTCTTACACTGCTGTGGTTTAGAAGCCTGTAACCCAGTCACAAAAGCTCTACAGACTGCACAATTGAAAGTGTAATTCATTTAAAGAAAAACAAAGCATAAACACTTAAACAGCATCACTGAAACAAAAGTAAGGCAAAGCCACACGACCCTTTTTGGAAATATCCCTATTGGCTTCTGCAGGAAACCCAAACACAGGACCCTGGGTGAAGCGCTGAGTCCTTCGAGTACTGCAAATCACTGGGACAAGAGAACTCGAGTGTTAACTTAGCTCAGGAACAAACACAAACACATCCCCAAATAAAACGAGGTAGCTTTGTGACAAGGTTTTAACTGTTACTGGGTACAAGGAACCTGTAGTTCAAGACTGATGAAGAACCACTAGATGAAACAGTAAGACTTCAGCGTTGCTTTCAAACTTCATTTGTATAAACATCAAAGTGAAGAGTTACGTGGGAGATGAGTAACCCAAGTGTACACACAGTCACAATTCAATTCCAAGTCTTGTCTTTTGGTATAGTTTAAAAATACTTTCCCAACGTGTTAATCCTGGAGGCTGCCTTGCATTGTCAAAATCAAACGGACCAAAAGACATGAAAACAAACTGTCAAGAATAATTCTGTACTTCCACCTAATTTCTTTGTTGGATGAAGCCAAAAAGGTAACAGCACAATCACCATTTCCTTAGAAACAAGTCAAAGCACAAGACAGAAAAGTAAGATGAAACGATTTGACCCTCTTTTTTGCCTCAGTACCAAACACTCTCTCCCCAGCTTAAAGGGAAGCAAGTGATTGGGACATGGATACATTAATAAAGTCATGCTAATTTACATCAAATGCTGTAACATCTTGTCTCACGTTTTCTTTATTCACTGCAGTGATCACTGGTGTGGGAGCTGGACATTTACTGCTCAGTATCTCCAGTACAGCCTCTCACCTACGGTTCATACATCTTTTGTTTGGAATGCAAATACACCCTCTGCAAGGAGCAAACGAAGGCAACTCAGGCCCTCGGCTTCATGCCGTGGCGCCAATTCCCATGCAGAATTCAGCCATTTCGGCAGCAAGATCCTTCTGCTAGTCCTCTGCTGTGGCTCCCTAGGAAGGCTACCACGACATACAGCCATACCATCTTTCCCACAACCCTCCCATTAACCCAAGCTTTCTCAAACTGGAGCTCAGGAGCCACGCGGGGTTTGGTGAGAGCCTGTGGACTGCTGGATGTAACACTTTTGGAACAACAGTGAGGGATGCAGCAGGACGATGGTGCAAGAAGAGAGCTCTCTCTGGTGAAGTGTTCTGTAGACCAGGTTAGGAAAACCATTGCTAAGGACAGCAGAGACAGCAGGGTCCCAACCCAGAAGAACTAGCCCACACCTTTAAACTCTTTGCTTCTATTAAAACTTCGGCATTGTCAGGTTATAACAAAGCAGGCAATGATCATCGGATCATAACTGAGGATTATTTTAGCTTCCTTTTTTCCCACCCCCCCACCCCAAGAAATTGTTAAATACTTTAGCCATCATCATTCATGGATTTGCTTATACATGGATGTTAACTTGCCTGCTTTGTTACTTGGCTTGCTTGCTTCTCAGTAAAGTGCCGGTGCTGGCTGATTCTGTGAAATAGCTCTCCCCCTTCCATCATCTCCATTACAATTAGGAGCCGAGCCCTGTTCAAAAGCATTTCATTTTGTTATATTAAAAATAATCAAAAAATAACAGAATTGCTAAGCTAATAACGCATACTTCATATCTAGTGACGCAGGCCAAAAGAGAGACATATACTTGCTTCTTCTACAGTTGTTCTAGCCATTTGGGTTCCTAATTTTGCCTTTAAGCAGGTAAACTGCAGGATTTTCTGGCTCCCAGCACAATCTGACTCCCTGATTGTCAGCCAGGAATCTACAGTTTGCTCTTCACGTTGGGCTCCCACACCCAGCTGGAACAAACACCATGGACATGTCTACATGGATGCATTCAGATACACGCAAGCTCCACCCACGCTTTCCACCAGCAAGCCAGCTTGGACCTGGAAGCCGTTTAGACTCATCAACGTATAACTCTGCCCTCAAAGACTACTACAGCGTGTAAAGTCTTGCATTAAACAGGTTAAACAGCTTCCAGGCTGGAGCTGGCTTAGAGCTCAGCGTACACCTGCCTGCGCCCATCCTTGCTGACGTGCCGACCTGCCCAGGCGCTAGAGGTGTTCACGGCAACTTCGAAGCAGAAGGTTGAGGAATTCTCTTTGATGCTTTTGAGTCTGGATACTCCACTGTACCTCATTACTGTAATTCACAGTTTTATTGCCATAATTATGAAGGATAACGAAGAGGAAGCGTGGAGATCAGGACTGCTAGATCCTCAAGAAACTTAACTTCTAGGTCTTCTCGCCACACAGCAAAACCAGATACATCAGAGACTACGACAGGTCTCAGCTCTTTAATTCTCCCAGCTCTGATTTTTTTTTCCTCAGCTAATATCCAATTAGAAGACGATGTTTTATCCCAAGCAATGAAAAATAATGTCTGCTTCATGTTTTGCTGTGTTCATTTTAAGCAGGACAATGTATTTTAATGAGAGTTTACAGGGCAGAACCTAGTATTTTTAGAAACAATTCTCTCTCCCTGTGTTTTTTTCATGAAGAATGGCACTCTGAGTTCCCCAGTGGCTCACAGGCATCACCATCATGTCAAAGGATCTCACTTAGGATTCTAGGTAGCAACAAGAGTCACAGCTCCAATCCTGCTTTAACAGTGCTTTGAAAGCAGAAGGAAGCTCAAGGGTTACAATTAAATTCAAGCTCCTAAAGCAACATCAAAGCAGGACAGAAGCTAGAAGTTAACCTACTCTCTCAGACAATGCAAGTATCACAGACTGAATCAATGAAAAACCTAAGAAATGAAGATATATTCAAAACCAGTAGTGAAGGACACCAATTAATTTAAATATGCGAGGGTCTGGGCATTGATGGGGAAAAAGCAAGCATTGCTTAGTCTGAAGTATAAACATCATATCTGGAACACCCTATAAATATTCATTTTGGGCACATTGTGATTAAAAAAAAAAAGGCAAACTCCACTATACCTTGGCCTAAACATGGCAAGCAAGCTGTGGGAATGAATCACCCTATGTAATCTTACCTTGGGCTGGATTCATGTGGGAACTGCACACTGTTAGCATAAACTTCAATAATTTGAACAATATTTGGATGTGTTGCACACATCATGTGCAGACGTACCTTGAAGAGAAGGGAAGAAACGTTACTGTACGCGGTGACATGGACTTGACCAGTTCTGCTCCTCCCTCTGCCCCCAAGACCATGGCACACACGAGCCCGTGCGCTGCCAGCTGTGCTCAGCACCAGTCACACCTCAGTTAAAATTATTCAGAAAATAAGAAGTGCCTACAAGCATTCATACGAGGGACCAACAGCCATTACACTACTTGGACCAAGTAAGACAAAAAGATCACACGTTGCCAAACTATTTGTTACAGACCATGGAAACAAACCCAGCAGAGTTCCAGAAAAAGCCCAATATTTTATTTATTTGCGTTTTTTAAATAAATCTAAAGCTAGAACTAGCTTTAAAGTAGCAACAGAGATACCATTGAAACCGAAAATTTATGAATAAAATCTGAAATTCCATCATCTGGCTTCTTTATGGCCTGATGAGCTGGCACTCACAACATGTGAAACCTCATCTCCTGTTCCAAATTGCTGAAACAGGCACCTAAGGAATTTTCTCCAGTTTAAAGCTACCTGGACTGCTAAATTAAGTCAAGGCTTGATGCTCTTTGTACATAGATTATTTTTCCCTGGCAATTTTAAATGAGAATTTGCTCAGTAACAAGAAGTGTAAGTTGCCCAAACCTTGAGGACAATTAACGCTTCTTTCACTTCCATGACACCTTGAACAACTGCCCATCATTTTCAACAGACTGTTTGGCACCTTGGCACATCTCGCCAGCCACAGCAAGTCACAAATAGTATCAGTGAGCTTATTTGGTTTCTCGTACACAGATAAACCCACACCAGTTCGAGTGCAACTTGAAGCATTCTTGGCAGTTCTCAGAGTAGTGACATCCAAGAGTGAGATGTATGGAAACAAAATGAGCTCTAAGCTATTCATGTTACACGACACGGGACGCAGGGAGAACGCTAGCTTTAAAATGCAGCTCTATAAATTACACTTGCACACACACAGCTACCACCTACAGCAAACTGAGTTAGAAAGACCCTGTTTCACCCACCACCTCACCCCTAGGAACCGAGCACAGCCAGGCTAGAGGACCAAACCCAAGGAATCTTGCACAGCAAGATCTGCAGAACACTTTTTTTTTTTAAAACCATTGCAACAATTCACCAAAAGGGTGAGACTTCGTGGTGTGTCAGAAGGCAGACAGTATAAACAGGAACTATACCTCATTTCTAGCTTTTGGACGATCAAGAAGAATTTTCAGTGCAAAGCGCTCTTGAGAGGATTTTTTCACGCAGACTCTGGTATTACAGCAATAAAATTATTCAGTCAGCAAGAAGGTTAAAGAGACACTTCAAGCAATTGATCTGTAGTTTGCTCTCTACGTGGGGATTAACAGGAGTGCCCACGATCTGGAATATACAGGGCACCCGTCACCACGTCCCAGCTTGAAAGCCTCAGTTTTCAGCCTTCCACAACAATCTCATACATTATGCAGAAACACCTAACACAAAGTTATATTTTCAGCAATGCAGAAAAAGCACTTTGGAGCAACGAGTAACTGCAGGCAAGCAGAACGCGCTCTAGACATTCAGCCTGAAGAGATACTTTTGATGAAAAAACCCAAACCACGCTGTGGCAGCCTGAATATCTCCAGTGGAGGGAGGAGCCTGCAATAAATAAAGTGTTTCTGAATGGAAACCAAGTGAGCCACACACGGTTTTTTTCCTCTCTTTCCCCCATTTAACATTAACAATTGAACTGCGTCAGAGGGAAGGGCCCACATATTAACAGGCAGCTAAAAGAATAAAAAACAAAGGGATATTTTAATAAAGATCAGAGGCAACGCAGCAACAGAAAATGAAGGAGGAGAAACCAATTGCCTGGGCAGGAAGATAAATGGTGGCAAAAGACAATCGCCCTGTCAAGCGCCCAGAAACAGAATGGTGCAGACATTTGTTTTCCAGCGCTTGTTCAAATCCCCCCTCCCAAAGGGGAGAGTTCTTGTTGAAAAGGGGACATATATTTTGCTTTACAGAAAGCCTCCAGTTCCTGCAGGGGTTAGGAATTCACGAGGGGCCAGTCTGGTATGAGATGTAGAGCTCGTGGCACTATCTGCTTTGGCCTCACATGATGGTGTGAAAAAATAGCTGGTAAAAATAGCTAATGGGTGCACAGAGCTGATGCCCCAAGTGCTGATAGTGTAGACGGGAGCAGAGACCTTTGCACCGCGCTGACACTCGTGTCAAAAGGACAAAGGTGTTTGAGCAGGATTTTCTGCTGCCACCGTTTCACAACCGACTCCTGCTTTGCCTCGGGAATACGGCAGTGAGACGGGACAAGGCAGAGGGGTGAGGAGAGTTTTTGCTTCAAATGTATCCCATAAAAGACAATACCTCAGCTGCGACCCACATGGAGTACAGCGACATTTATTTGTTTATAGAGTCCTCCACATATCACCTCACAATTAAAATACCCGCTCACTTCTCCACAGCTAATAAAACAGGCTGAGGTTACACACAAACCCGCAGGGGTATTGTCTTACCTAACAGGACCACTGATCCCAGCTCCCAGCTTCTGAGTCCAGTTAATGTTGTACTCCTCTAAAATGGAGGTTTCCTATTCAAGAAGGAGCAGGGGGAGGGGAAAGAGAGTAAAGAAAAAAAAAATAATAAATTACTACATTCCTTCCAAAAAAACCAGCTCAGCAAACCTGCTTTGCAAGATACCTGAGCAGAGAAAGAGCCTGCTTTGGGGTTTTGCTTCACCTAGGAAAATGAAACATAAATACAAATGCTCACATAATAATATATCTCAGTTCAAAATTATTTCTGTGCAGCTGAGACCGCTCACCCTGGCATTTTGAAACAGGATTATTGAGAACAGTAAATGGGATCTTGCACCTTTCAAACAGAAAGCGTACCAAGGGCACTTCACCCCCTGACTCTTGAATCCAGCTTCCTACCTATAAATGATCAATCACAACTGAACACAAAGGCCCAATTTCAGCATTATTATGCATTTTTTGGTCATATGGTACAATGGAAAATGATTTTCCTGCTTTCTTTGGGTTTCCAAACCTTTGGAATCATTATACAGTAAATCAAACCGTGCATGACTAGTTTTAGCTTGTCTGATAATGAACCAGGCTCATGTTTATAATCCTTTTGTCCAAATCCATATAAACAGGGTTTGGCTTTGCTATGACACAGCTTGGGTGCTATCATGCTTAAACATGTCACAAGGCGGGACGTAAACGCAGCTTTAGTGCACAGCGTTTGATTAACGCCGCTGCCGTGTTACCCAGACGGTGACCGAACAGAGCAGGGCTGAGCGGTGGGAATGCTGGAGCAAGCTCAAGTCACAGAATCACAGAATCAATGAGGTTGGAAGAGCCCTCTGGGATCATCGAGTCCAACCATTGCCCTGACACCACCATGTCAACTAGACCAGGGCACTAAGTGCCATGGCCAGGCTTTTCTTAAACCCCTCCAGAGATGGTGACTCCACCACCTCCCTGGGCAGCCCCTTCCAATGGCTAATGACCCTTGCTGAGAAGAAATGCTTCCTAATGTCCAACCTGACCCTCCCCTGGCCAAGCTTGAGGCTGTGTCCTCTTGTCCTAGCGCTGGTTGCCTGGGAGAAGAGGCCGACTCCCACTGCGCTACAACCTCCCTTCAGGTAGTTGTAGACTGCACTAAGGTCACCTCTGAGCCTCCTCTGATCACCAGCCCACACCTACTAAGTAATACACACCATAAAATCCTGCCTTTGTTTTTTTTATGAACATTGCTACCTACGTTCAGGAACAGCTGTCAAAAAGCCATGCTTTTCTTGGAGTTTGTAAAAAAAAAAAAAAGCTAGCAGTGGAGAAGCTTAAGCAAGCAGGTAAAATACTTCCCAAATGCACTGAAAACAAAAGGAAGAGTCCACTGCTTGCAAAGCAACTTTATTCCGATCACATTTTCCCCTTCTGTGAACTTCCATTCAGAACATGCAGCGTTTCAGGATTCGCTCATGCTACAAACTACGAGAAGACTGAGAACACTCGTGCTCTCAGCTAAGGTATGGAAAATGGCAGTGCCCAGCCTGGGATGGGTGGGCTCTGCTGCAACGGTCCTGGATGAACACTGCTGCCAGGCTGGAGCCAGACCTCAAGCCACACGGATTAAAAACAAAGCAAGAGAGGAAAGCTGATATTTAAGGCAAGATCTGCAGGGATTAGAGAGTGAAAAAGATAGATATGAAAGGAAAAATTGCCTTTTAACACAGTCTGGAGTGGGTATCACACGAATCATAAATGACTGGCGTGAAAGGTGTAAAGGAAGAAGTTAATTTTAACTTTTAACTGGAGATTTTATGAAGGGTTTTAAGAGACAGTGGAAGAAGAGCACAGTGGATCACACACGGCTGCTTGTTTTCAAACAGAAGCACAAATAAACTTTCTTATCAATTTAACTAACATAGATTTCACTCGTAAGAAGCATATTAGGGAAAAGCTGATTTAATTTTCCTGATATTCAGGTACAGAGAATTGAAGGTGTCACAGGTGGAATGAAAACACAATTTTAGAAGAGCATTAATGAGCAGAGAAAGGGTTTCTCTGAGCTGGGGAGTACCTCCTCGGCACATGCTTTCAAGATCACGCTTAAGTGTTTAACTTGTGAAGTCAAACCACTGAAATGGAGAAGCAAACGCCAAAGTCTGGAGCAACATCGTGATTTAGTGACAATTCTTCGTTATTTTTTCCAGTGTTTTACTAAAAAAAGCTGATATTTTTGTTTTCTGCATTTTAATTTGGATTCGAATCTTCCTTGAAAAGCAGCTTTACAACTTAGAAATAAAAATGAATAATCTAGTGATCAAGAAATACTATTCAAAATTTCCTAATGACATGAAATACAGTATTTGAGAACTTTGATCTCCATCAACGTACAGAATTACTTCTACCTCCTTCTAGTTCAGAAACAGGAGCTCCACAGCTAGTGCCAAGACTATATAGCTGCAAATCAACACGGGTTCATAACATTGCATGAAATATTTAAAATGTACAGATATAAAACTGCTCTCTGAAAATATCAAAATCTATTTCAACTGGGAAGCCTCAATGCCTTGCCTCTTCATTTAGAGTAATGTCCTGTGGATGCAGGCAGCAGAGGGTACGGTATCCTGTACTTAGCTCCACATCTGGAGACTAAAATGCCTTACGGTAGCACTGCTGCACAGCACTGAACTTGTAGACTGGGCTGACAGGTCAGCTGGAACTAATCTGCCGGGCTGGGAACAGAGGCAGGAGAGTGCCCGAGACAGCGCTTTCAACAAAAATCTGCAGTGGTGCAATTTCTTCCTGTAAACCTTTTTGCTCCTACTATTAAAGGAACTTTAAACTTCCAATCACTCCTTAATTTCCAGTGGGCAGAGGGAATAAACTAGTCTGAAATTTATTCAGTTACAAAAAAAATTCACACAAACTTTAAGAGCTCTCTTCAACAGCACAACTCCCTTTCAGCAAGCTCCGAGTGCCTAAAACAACGGTGTGAGCATCCTCCCACGCAGAGTCAGCAGTCTGGGATGCGAACAGCCTGGAAAGGCAGGACTGAGATTTCTCCCAGCTCCATCTCCAGCAAGCTGCTCTCAGACAGGGTCAGGCATGCACTGGGACTGCTTGGGGGAAAGCTCACGTGCTTCTCGGTTTCCACTGAATACCAATGGGAAAAGGTTTGAAATAAGGTACTTGAAGAATCATGCACGCTCACTACAGTCAATTAAAAGTCCACAGACTGCTGCTTGGACAAACTCCACGTATTCAACAAGTGAAATGCCAACAACCAGTGCAACTCCACCTCCGCTGCTCCAACACGCAGCCTTCCAACTTCAGCTAGTTTGCCCTAAACAGCGATCACTATCTGGAATCACAGACCTTAAACCTGCAGACGCAGGTGAAAACCAACCAAGCTTGAACAATAACCAAGTATTTGAGAAGCAGAGAAATCAGCATAATATATAAAAGTACTAAATTACATTTTAGATTCAGACAATGCCTATAACCCGAAAGATTTGCCCAGAATCTGTTTGTCCTCGGTCAGAACCCCTCCAAACCGAGGGGGGCAGGAGGCAGATACAGAACTGTCCCTACACCTACACAACCGCTTCGTCTCTTTTTGTTTTGTTTTTAACCCCCAAGAGCTCTGATGTGGATCTTTACTTCACATCAAGTACCACAGGAATACTTGAAGAACCTTCTTTTTGAAAGCCTTCCAGACAGCTACTTCACCTGCACCATGCCAAGACTGATAATGAAGCAGGAAGAGACAGTGCACAATTTTGGTACTTGATCCTGTAGTTTAATTACAACCTGGGTTGTCTGAACACAGTGCTTAGATTTCCTTCTGCTTTAGGCTTTTTTAGTTCAAAAGGCAAGACTCACATATCAATCAATCAATCTAGATTTCAACAACACAAGACACTGTTGCTACATCTCTTGCATTGATTTTTGCCCCCAATGAGCTTTGTAAAGTCAGACCCCACCGTGGCAGACAACAGGGCTAAGGAAAGATGGCAAATGCCGATACACGGGGTCTTTTTACCTACATCCTTACGGCATTCATTCATCTTATTAAAATAAGCATTTATGAAAGCATCCAGAACCTGTGACAGCAAATGCTTTGCACAAGATAACGAGCCTGCAGAGCGTCTTTAAAACATTGTTTTATTGTCACTTCATCTCAAAAGGGTTTCCCCAGCTTCTTCAGGAAATCCGCTCACACAGGTCACAGAAGGATTCGCCGGGAAGCACTAAGCTCACACACCGATTCTCGCTGTAAAAAAAGAAATCCTGAATCCACCACCACTTGAAACACAAACATCCCACACGCCAGATTTGTTTTCACGACAGCATCCGCACAGGAACTCGGAGATGGACGGAGGCGACAGCATTGCCTCGACAGCCGGGGACTGCTGCGAGGCACAGACCCCGCTCCCGGCCACCCCGAGCAGCCCGGTTCTGCTCCCGGCAGTCTCAACGTCTCAACACCGATCCTCCAAGGCCGGGTCCCGTGGAAGCCGTCTGCCTGCAGCTCCTATTTCCCTGCCCGGTGCCTGGCGCTCCACACCGGAGCACTGCAGGTGACGAGCCCGAGGGCAGCCGGGCCCCGGCGGAGGGGCAGTGAGGCACAGAGCCGCAGCCATAAGAGAAGGGGGTACCGGGACCCGTCGGGTCGCAGGGCCCTGCCCGGGCTGCCCACCTCCCCTCGCAGGGCAGGGGACGAACGGGGGCCGGTGGCGGGGAGACCCCGAGCGCCGCTGCCTCCTGCCTACCTTGATCGTCTTGTCCATCTCGTGATCCTCCGACATCCTCCCGCGGGGCTACGGGCGGCCGGGGGGGGCGGGAGCCGCCGGGGCGTCCCCAGCGAGGGACAGCGGGGCTGCGGGGGGCGAGGGCCGGCGAGGCAGAAGGCAGGGAGGGAGGGAGGCAGGCGGCGAGGGCGGCGGCGCGGCCGGCCCGGGGGCGCTGGGCCGCGCTAGGCAACGCGCAGCCCCGGAGGAGCCTTTGTGCCACCGCCGCACCGCCGCATCCCCGGCCGGGCAGGCCGGGGGGGGGGGCCGGGACCCCGCGAGGAGGCGGGGGAGCGCCGCGGGGAGGGCGCGGGCGGGCCCGGAGCCGCCGCTCAGCCCGGGAGACGCCGCCGCCGAGGCGCCGCCGCCGCCCGCGCCGCCCGGGAGCCAGGCATTGCCGGTACCCTGCGCCGGGCACACCCGCCGGGCGGCGCGCCCCGCCGCGGCGCCACCGCCCCCTCCGCGCCCCGCGCGAGAGGCCAGCCCGCGCCCCCCGCCTCCTCCCCGCTCCCACCGGGGAATTTTAGGAGCCTCCGCCACTGCGGTGGCGCGGTTTACAGGCGGCCGCCGCCACCCCTAAAAGCGCGACATCGCCATCAAGGTCCCCTCGGGGCCTTCTAGCCGCCGGCTGCCTTCTAATGACGTAATGACAGGGAGGGGGCGATGACCCCCGGAGGGGCGGAGCGAAGCGGTGCGGTCCGGCCCCGCCCCCTGCCGGGAGCGCCGCGAGAGGGGGCGGGGCGGGACGAAGCCTCGCGAGATCTCGGGGCGGGAGCGGCCGCCCTGAGGGGGAACGTGAGGGGCCGGGGGCGGTCGGGGGCTGGTGGCGGCGGGAACGGGCCGCCCGGGGCCTGCGCCTTGTCCCCCCCGGTCGTGAAGGGGAGCGTCTCCCCCTCAGCACACCCGCCCTCCCGCGCAGGCCTTACTCTCGGTACTTCTACACGATAAAGGTGTCTCCCAGCGCAGCCCCCACACGCTCGCTGAGGCACAGACCACCCTCATCCCCCCTCCCGATGCTCTGGCACCGCCAGCTCTTCCTGCTTTGCTGGGGACAGGTCTCAGGTGTAGGGGCTTCCTCTAAGACAATAGGGGAAAGTGGGCAGTGGAGAAAGTCAGTGAGAACCTTAGGGATTGCTTGAGGCAGGGTGTAATTGATGTGTGGACGAAAATGCACTCGAGCTCCTCAAAGAAGGCTTAACTTCAGTAAGACAAGAATGTTTATTGAGAGGAGATACAATGAGAGCAGGGGAGCAACCCAGAACAAACTTTTACCTCACAGATTCACACCGAGAGGTTGCCCCCCTGCCCAGTTACACAACCAAGTCTCAGTTCACTTTGCTTACAGAAGAGAGACGTGTGTGTCAGGGGTACAGGACAAGGAGTAGAGCACTAGCTGCGTAAGCCAACAAAGCATTATTATAAAACCTACTGCAGACTAGAGAAGGATTTAAATGATTTCGTGGAAAAAAGCGTATTCATCAGATACAGATGCAAGAAGAGTACACCCATAGAATGCATTAGTACTCAATTGGCTGTATTTGGTATTTTAAAAAGATAAAGCCAAATAATGTTTTTTAACAAAAGCTCCTTCAGACACCTTCTAAATAAACATTTCTTAATGCAGAGTTATGTATTTTCCACCTAAGTTTTGCCTGTGTTAAGAAGAGGTTTCCTTGCTTTGTACCTCATGAAGCTGCATAGGTGTTTCCAAATGTGTGGAGAGGCGGCTGTACTTTAGGAGTTTTTCTGTGGAATTTTGATTGTCACCTAGAAAAAAAAGAAAAGTCACAAGTTATTTTCCTGGAGACAATGTTCGGTTATATTCACTTGAAGGCCGAGAGGCTGCAGCATCCTGCAGAAGAGAACCAGAGGACAGTATATTCCAGTCAGCAGTCTGGGATCACCTTGGTCTGGAGACCTGTCTGGAAGGCTCGAAGAGAAGGGGAAGCTCGAAGGCTGGGTCTGAGTTTGCTTCAAGCATTAGAAGGACAAATGCACCTCTCAGGCCAGCCTATAGTAACAGGCACAAACAACGTGGAGCTACGGCAGAGGGCTGGGAAGTCCTTGGACACAGGGATACTCACGTTCTTCACCTCTACATATGGCTCCAGCCCATATTCTCCCAGCTCTCGCCCGTTCCCAGAAGCTTTGTAGCCACCAAACGGGGCTTGTGCACCAAACACGTCATAGCAGTTTATCCTGAAATGGAAACCAAGAGTCACGCACGTGTAGTTTCAGAACTGCTTAATGGAAGAGCCCTTTCGCAGCAACACCTCTCAGCTGACGTTACAGTCAGCGAAGTACACGTAAAATTGGATCCAAAGCAGAGACAGGCTATCAAAGAGCAAGCTTAATGCAAAATAGCAGCACACAAAGAAGCTTCCAGCAGCTTAGAGAGAAGGAAGTGTCGAGGCTCACCAAACTGTTCCAGCTCGCAGGCTCTGTGACACATAGTTTGCTTTGTCAAGATCCTTTGTAAAGACCGCTGCTGCTAGGCCGTACTTGGAGTCGTTTGCTCTCTCTATGACTTCCTCAATCGTTTTGAATTTCAGAATCTGCATGACCGGCCCAAATATCTGCAAGATCCAAACAGAGCATGTGAAAACCTGTGTAAATTGACTGCGTGGGAGGCTGTGCTTGATGCTGCAGTTATGTATATATGCTAGAACTCACACAGGACATAAAATTCAAAGTATCACTTCCCATGTTACATAGTGCCCAGGATGTAAGCTGGAGGGAAGTTTAATGTGGCAACTTTCTAAGAAGCATCGAGTTTCACAGTTTGTGAACATCCAGTTCTTGCAGACCCGTGGTTTTTTGCATCAGAGGGGGCAAAATGATGAAGCAGTGAGAAGCTGACAAAGGCGCTGCAGGTCTCACCTCCTCTCTGGCAATCGTCATGTTGTCCTGCACATCTCCAAAGACGGTGGGCTGGATGAAGTACCCTCTGTCCGCAGCGGGGTTGCCACCACACAGCAGTTTGGCTCCTTCACGCTTCCCAGTACTAATGTAACCGAGGATCTTCTTAAACTGCTCTTCATCAACCTAAGAGCCACGAGCACAGACAGATCAGCTTCACCTTTACTAGGGGTAAAAAAGGATTCGACTACAACCCGCTGTGTGTGCGACTGTGCTCTAGCAATTCCGCATTTCAACAGACTGCCAAGCCAGCTTCAAAGGGAGATGGTAATTTTTAAATGCCAGCGTCAAGTGGAGGCTTTGGAATAATCAGAATGGTTAATTAACGTCTCCCTCCTGCACAAGCAAGGAGATAATGGGCACAGTTCAAAGGAGATGAATCAAGAGGCCGAAGGACACCTTTCCTTCTTATCTACTGATCCACAGTGACTCAAGATTGGGGCTATCTCATGAGATAACAGTTCAGGACATTTCCTGCTCTTACCTGAGGCCCCTGTTCAGTTTTAAAGTCAAATGGGTTTCCAACCACCCTGGACTTGGCCTTCTCAACACTCCTCTCCACAAACTCATGATATATATCTTCCTGGACATACGTTCGGGATCCAGCACAGCAGCACTGCCCTTGGTTGAAGAAGAGGGCAAAATGGGCTTGATCCACAGCCCAGTCCACTAAGATTGGGGAGAGGAGAGAAAACAAATAAGCAAACAAACCCAACCAGAGTCGGGAAGTGACTTCTTGTGAACGACTCTCATGCAGACCACTGCAGTATCGGTGATACAAAGCCCTTTCAGTTGACAGGCATTCTCCATGCTTTGGAAGTTACATACACATTTAATTAGTATGACAGTCTGTTAAAGCGCCCCATACTAGTGAAAAAAATCTAATCTGAGGCAGACTACAGCTCTCATTTGAAATTATCAGGTATTAAGGACAAGTTATTTTAGATCTAGAAGCATTTCCTTCCTTACTACCATATAAAAGCATGTGTGTTGGCTCATCAAGACCAAAAATGAGTCTATATGCAAGAGATGAGGGAAGCAGAACTTCGTAAGACTAGAAAAGACCGGTACACACAGAGAGAAAGAGAAAGAAATGAAACCAAAAATGGAACTAAGACTGAAGGAAGATACTGAAACAATTCTCATTTGTTGATAACTGAACTTCTTCACAGCACTGGGAAAGGAGCGGGAGTGGAGAAGTGCTGGTACACAAACACAGCAGCTACAGCAGGAGGCACGGAGACTTCCCTGGGTGAGAACAGCCAGGCGGTGTCGGAGCTGGAGACTCACATGACACAGGAGACATTTCCTTTCCTCTCCAGCTCTGCTCACAGCAAGCCAACGTGAAAGGTACAGATCAAGTATTACACTAGCAGGTGCTTACTGTCTGCATCAGACATGATTATGTTTGGACTCTTTCCTCCAAGCTCCAGTGTCACCCTCTTCAGGTTACTCTCTGCTGCAGCCTTCTGGATCAGGTGCCCAACCTGCATCCAGAGAATAACAAGTATTAAGAATTCACTCCTACATACAGCAACACCTGGCAGGGCGGCTGGTTGCAGATCTCAGTCAGCAGTTTAATAACAATCCCTTCATTGTCAGTAAGGGAACAACTGAAGTCTGCCCAGAGTTTTGCCTCTAGTAAGAAGCAGCCCAAGGGAACCAATAGAAAGTATTCTAAAGGCAGCACCTAAAAAGGGTCTTATATAAAGTAAAATTAAATGTCACACCCTGAAGTCAGCTGTATTTTTCAAAAAAGAAGCGTAGCACTCAAAGCACCTCCAGTGTTTTGTACAGAAAAGGTATATCAGCAATGAGATATTCCCTGTATCCCAAGGGCTTAAAGGTTAAGGCACTCCCTCACCTCCGTGGAGCCGGTGAAGGCCACTTTATCTACGTCCATGTGGGAAGAGATGGCAGCCCCCGCAGTGGGCCCGTAGCCAGGGATGATGTTCACCACGCCTGGTGGGAATCCAGCCTGCCAGTTCACAGCAGGAGAGAGCAACGTTATTCCTTTTACAAATCAAGGACTTCACCTCCCCTCATCTGTTAGTAATGCTTCTGTAGGCCTCCCACGGAGAACAGAGCCTTTTCCACTTCCATTTCCCACATCTTTAGTTTTAATGTTCAGTTTGCAAGAACCAGGACAGCTCCCTGTCCCCCATATCCTAAGCATAGTTTGGAGCTATATGTGTTAGCTTTCCAGTCACCCTGAAGTTTGTTGTTTAATTGAACCTCAAAGAGTCCTTCCCTAATCAAGATTTACATCCTCTGCATACGCATTTATAAGGACAAGGGGTTTCTTTGCTAAATCAAACGCTAAGATACCCAAGACAATCCAGCCTTTCTCTGGATCAGAGGGCCCTTCTCTGTTCCTGTCACATGCTGGCTGCAGCTCCCCAGTCTGGCTGTATCACACAGATGGAAACCCAGCCTCTTGCTCACCTCTTTGATTAGATTAGCCACGTAGAGAGCACTGAGCGGGGTTTGCTCCGCCACTTTCATCACAACCACGTTCCCAGTAGCCAGGGCAGGCCCCAGTTTCCACGCTTGCATCAACAGCGGGAAGTTCCACTGAAAAACAGGGAGGTGTTTGCTGGTCTGAGCTTGAAAGTTTCCTATGAATCAGTAAGTAAGCAGTGAGTTTCATTCAAATCAGCAGCACCCATGGAAGCAGTCTTTGATCCTTCCCTAGCTGCTCTTCAACGTTTGGCTCCTTTTCAAGCACTGCCTTCTGCTTGTCCAGGAAAACTCTGCTCTGAAGCGTGAGGTCTCTCAGTACCACTGCAAACCCCTGACCTTTTTGGAATTGATCTTTACTGTCAGTTTAACCGTTAAATGCTCTGTTGAGGCGTTTTGAAAGAAGTAAGTTGCATTTTAAGACAACTCTTCATGCTAACACTGAATTCTTGAAATGCTGCAGGAACTACTGATACATTTTACTCACCGGGATTATCTGTCCACAAACTCCCACCGGCTCATGTCTTGTGTAACAGAAGAAGTCTCCATCTAACGGGATGGTTTTGCCGTGGAATTTATCCGACCAACCTGCAAAGTATCTAGCAACAATAAAGTTTTGGTCACTGAATTTATAATAAGTTTCCTGTCAACAGAAAATAAGAAGGACTTCCTCCAGCTATTTGCTTTCCTCCCTTCTTTAGTCAATAAAACACATACCAACAGATATTTCCCAAACAGGTGATTTTAAGAATGGGCAGTAAACCCAAACATTTGTCTCTCCTGCCTTTGCCAGCGCTTTGCATAACCCACATTGTGTCACTCCTGTGCTGTAACACAGATCACTTTGGAAAGGCACAGGAATTACAGCCTCGTTCTTAACAAAAAATAAAAAGAGAGGAAAACAGGGTGTCTGATGCCCTGCTATGGGCTGAACGAGACCAACAGGTCCGATCCAGCCCTGTCACCCACAACGCTTCAATCAGAGGCATCTGGTCTCCACATGAGCAGAGGTTCAGCTGCCCCGGGCCAGCTGAGCACAAGCGTGGAGCATGAAGAGTTACTGCGCTGTCCCCATAGCCCTGTGCCTACCTGAGACATTTGACTACCATGTCCAAATCCACCAGGTAGGAGACAGAGTACGGTTTGCCATTATCCAGAGTCTCCAGCGCCTACGAAAGACAACGAGATTGCCTGAAGGGATGGGTGGCGAATGTCACGCGGATCGATTTAGCTTCGATTCTCAGTTTGTGACTCGGATCAGCTCTGCACGTTGGCCTTTTGGCTTTCAGCTTCCCAAAACTACGTCCTCATCCTTTGTAGTGCTCTCTCACAGTTTTACCTGTGGCTGAAGTCCCCATCACACCCAGCGGGCACAAACCACCCGTTTCTGCCTCCCTCTCCCCCAGGTTAGGGATCGCAGCAGAGAGCTCAGCCACAGAGCACGATACGCACCGCCAGGTAAGCCCGGTCCCTCTCGATCAGGTCAGCAAGACGATTCAGCAGCTTCCCCCGATGAGAAGCATCCATCCTCCTCCAAGGCGAGCCCAGCTGGAAAGCTGCCTTGGCTGCCTTAACGGCCTTGTCCACATCTGCCTGCAGAGGAGCCCAGGCAAGAGGGTGAGACAGGAGTAACCAGCCCCCAGTCGCTCTCAAAATACAGCTGAAGCCCTCCCTGGTCTCCAGGAGAAAACAGCCTCCAGCCAGACGGCACAAGTGGCTGCTAGTGCTGCCTTTTGGGGGCGAGAACTTGCAGCCTTGACAGCGGCCTCACTTCAAGACACTCCTTGGTCTCAGGGCAGAGCAGCGCACGGGCTGCGGCCCCCAGGCCACTTGCCCCACGAGCATTGACCTGAGTAGCGCTGCAGACCCACAATGTCAACTGCTGGGTTAGCTGCATCCTAGAATAAGGCATGGAAAAAGCTCCAGAAGTGTGCTTTTGACCCTCTTTCAGGATTTGATTTCGCCAGCACAGTCTAAACCAGGTTTTTCTTTGATCAAATAGCTCTAATCCATCACTTTCTCCTGTCAGGGCATTACCTGGTTTCTAGTTGGTTCTCTGTTCTGGCTTGCTGTCATGGTCTTGCTAGGACAAGCCAGTCTACCACGGACAAGCAAACAACAAAGGGTTTCCCTCACTCACCCCTCCCTTGGGGAAACCAAACAAGTTTCCAGACTGTAGGAAGAACCCAAAATTGCTGGGAAACACCACCTCAGCTCTGCCACACACTCCCAGGAGGGCCTTGCGTAAGGCACGGGATGATTATATGACTCCATTCCCCACCATCACGCTCTTTTTTTTAACTTCCTAGGGTTTTTGTTGAAAGCAGTAGTCAAGGAAGAACACGAGCAGCACTCGACATGGTATTTGTGCAGGTCAGACACTCACTACTGCAAACCCGGCACTCGGCGGAGCTGCCTTGGCCAGAGATGAGTTAGTGTCTTCCTCTGTAACCCCTGTGTACCTGCTCACGTGGAAAACAAACCGATCTCGTCAGGAGAACGCTTACCTTATCGCCCTCAGCAACCTGGCAGATAACTTCTCCTGTTGCTGGATTGATAGAAGGGAAGGTTTTCTTGCTGACTGCATCATGCCATTCATTATTTATGAAAATCTGTAGTGAAAAAGAGCAAAGCAGTGTTAAGCCTCAGAGCCAGACCTAGGTGAAATCAGTGAGAGCTTTAGCTGTTTGGAAGCATCTTAACAGGCTGTTTAATTAAAGGAACTTGTGCGGGCTCCAAAACTGCACCAATATGAAGGAGATACTTTAGCCTCAAAGGACACAACAAAAGACAACAGCCTCAAGTTAACAAAAAGAATTCACATCTCAGCAAACAGCATGTGAATTGGAAGTGGTTCCCGTCTCAGGAGGTCCCTGCAAGGCTGGCTGCAGGGACACCGGGAGCCTCAGGAGACTGAACAGTGGGAAAATGCTCCAGGCACGGACGATACAGTTTATTTCGTATGTGGCACTAGAGCTTTCGCAGCATTTCCTTGATTACAGAATCACAGAATCAACCAGGCTGGAAGAGCCCTCTGGGATCATCGAGTCCAACCATTGCCCTGACACCACCATGGCAACTAGACCAGGGCACTAAGTGCCATGTCCAGGCTTTTCTTAAACCCCTCCAGAGATGGTGACTCCACCACCTCCCTGGGCAGCCCCTTCCAATGGCTAATGACCCTTGCTGAGAAGAAATGCTTCCTAATGTCCAACCTGACCCTCCCCTGGCCAAGCTTGAGGCTGTGTCCTCTTGTCCTATCGCTGGTAGCCTGGGAGAAGAGGCCAACTCCCACTCCACTACAACCTCTCTCCAGGTAGTTGTAGACTGCACTAAGGTCACCTCTGAGCCTCCTCTTCTCCAGGCTAAACACCCCCAGCTCCCTCAGCCGTTCCTCGGAGGTCAGACCCTCCAGACCCTTCCCCAGCTTGGTCGCCCTCCTCTGCACTCGCTCCAACACCTCAACATCTTTCTTGAAGTGCGGGTTCTTCTAACCTCCACAGGCTCTAACCTATGCCCGTACCCAGCACCGAGCCAGGCGCCTGCCCCGCCCGCTCCCATACTTTGCTCCTCCGGTTATTCGCCCCGACGGCAGCGGTTTTGCTGGAACAGCCGCGGGGATCGCGGTGAAGCCCGGTGGCAGCGGGACACCCAGCCCCGCCGCTGCTCCCCGGGTTGCCCGTTCCCGAGGGTCACCGCACCGCGAGGCTGCGGGCCCCGGGGTCCGCCTGCCCCGGCCCCTGCCCAGCGTCACACCGGGGTGTCCCCAGCCCCGCACCGCGCTCGCACCCCCCACCCCGGCGGACCGCGGCCGAGCCGGGGAGCCCCAGAGCCGCCGCCCCGCTCCCGCTGGCTCCCGGGGCAGCCACCGCTGCCGCCAGCCGGGGCTGCCCGCAGGCAGCGGCCGGGACGCGCCTCCCCGGCCCCGGCCCCGGCCCCGGCCCCGGCCCCGCCGCGGTCCTACCTTGTTGCAGGCGATGTCGGGGCGCGGGTTGGGCGCCGGGAGGGGGGAGGCGGCGGCGGCCGAGAAGGGCCGGGCCGGGCCGCGGCAGAGCCGGGAGGCGAGCACCGCCGCCCGCAACATGCTGCGCTGCGCCGGGCCGGGCCGGGCGACGGGCACTGCCCCCTCGCTGCTCCGGGGCGGCCCCGCTCCGCCCCCGAGCCGCTCCGCCCGCCTCGGCACGGCTCGGCACGGCTCGGGGCGGGGGGGGGCAGCTGGGCTCGGTCCGGCACTGCTTGGCTTAGGTGAGCCCCACTAGGCTCGGTCCGGCACGGTTCGGCTCATGGGAGCCCAGCTGGGCTCGGTCCGGCACGGCTCGGCTTGGTTCTGTCCGCATCAGCATAGCCTGAGTTGAACCGGCTTGGCACGGCTCGGTTCGGATCGAATTGGCTCGGTTCAGCTGGGTTCGGGCAGTGCAGTTTGGCTCAGCTCGGCTCAACTAGGCCCCGTTTGGATCAGCTTGGCCTGGCACAGCTCAGTTCAGCCCAGCTCAGTTCAGATCGCATTGGCAAGGCTTGGTCTGGTGCACCAGGGATGCCTCGTGGGTGTCCAGCACCGCCTGTCCCTGTCCCTGTCCCTGTCCCTGTCCCTGTCCCTGTCCCTGTTCCTGTCCCTGTCCCTGTCTGTGCCCAGGGACCTTTGTGCAGGCAGCAAGGAGAAAGGCAGCAGAAAACCAGCAGCACCTCTGTTTTCCTGGGTAGTTTTGTGGGGCAGGGGAGGTGATGAGGGACCCCTGGTTATCTGGACACGCCGTCATCAGCACGCTCACAGGAATGAAAAAAAGAAACTCCTGTGTGTAGGGGGAGTGGAACAAAGCCAGCAAAGTCCTCTCGCCACAGGGACACTACTCCGTGCATGCCAATGAGAGGCTT
The DNA here is from genome assembly GCF_013368605.1 of Nyctibius grandis. NCBI lineage: Eukaryota > Metazoa > Chordata > Aves > Nyctibiiformes > Nyctibiidae > Nyctibius > Nyctibius grandis. Next base: position 14,052,847 of record NC_090671.1, on the reverse strand, counting down.
CGTAAAACTGGTCCCGACAATGGCTAAAGGCCTTTTCTGCTTGTGCAACTCCGTGCAGGGAACAGAGATGTTCTCAAGTTATCATCACCATCACTAAAGAAGCCACAGACCAAAAATACGAAGAGTTTTTAACCTCCGAAATAAACCTGTGGGTAATGACCCTGCATCTGACAGCACCTCTTTAGCTCCCGTAGCGAGGGGTCTGTGAAGGGTAACTGGGGGGGTGGCTCTGGTTTATTGAAGGGGCCAGAAAAATTGTAGAATAAGTCAATTCAAAAATAGTTTAACCCACTGTCCTGGAAGACCCAGGTCGCTGAAAGTCTTGGTGGTAGCACGGTGGTAGTTGGTGCCTCTGCAGGTCTCCAGGCGTTTCCCTCGGGAGGGGAGTATCAGCCCTCTTTTGCAGGGAGGAACCACGAAGCCCAGAGAGGGAAAGCGACTGCCCAAGGTTATCCAGCGGGACTCAGATTAGGCTGCGTATTTCCTAGATCAGCTGAAAAGAAATCCTCTTGTGCTGGATCTCAGCCTCTCTCATCCATATCCGCTGAAGGGTGACTGATTCCCCTCTGTGCCCCAGACAGGGGGTCCTGGGCAGCCCTTTAGGAGGTGGCACTCACGAGGACCGCTTGGTCCAACATGTTCTCCCTCCTGTTGCAGACCTGCATGGGTTAAACCACTTTTGGGAGGTACCAGCAAGACCTGTTTTACCCATGGAGATGTGCCTGTGTGCCCTGCATCTCCCCGGGGGACCAGGTTGGGCTGTGTATCCACAAGGCACATCTCAGAGCCAAGCTCCAGCCAAGACCTGCTACGCTGTCCTCTGTGTGTGTGTCTTCTGCTGACACCTGGATGGACAACCGATGACACGGAGCATTAACCCCATGTTAATGCTTTTGCTCCTCTTGAGCAGGACCCTTCCCTTCCCTGGGGCTTAGCAGACAAACCCCAGCAGCACTAAAACCACATGCAAATGGAGGAAACACCTTCATGGCAGACCCAGCTCTCAGCTTCAAACTCTCAGCCCTGCAATAGCTGCCTGGGATTGAGCCTGCCTGAAAGATGAGATGGTGGGAGGTGCAGCTGGCCAGACAGGCTCAGATACAGGCTTAGATACAGGCTCCTTCCCCCTTCACAGCAGAGCCAAGTGCCTGGGGGAGAGGTAGAATTTCACCCTGGAGCCTGGGAGAAACCAAAGCTCAGGTCATTCCTTACAGGTGCTGGTGCTGAGCAGCCAGCATGGCCACCCCAGGGCTCCTCGGCAGCACCCCTTGTGCCTCTGAGAGCAGGCGTGTGGTGGTGACCCTGGGCAGGTGGATGTGGCCTTGTGAAAGTGGGCTCTGAGGCTGCGCCCACGCTGGAGAAGCTGGAGAAGAATTCAAAGAAGTGTGTCCATCACTTTAATATTGAATTAATACTACACATAAAGAGCTCAGGAATTACCATGATTGTTCCCACAGTTCTCTCCTTGCTGCTGGTCTCTGAGAAGCACTGAAAGCCCCCATTGCTCCAGTCTGCACCCTCCGTGGTCCCCAAAGAAACCCAGAGAGATACACAGCAGTCATGGGACAATGGAGTCGTCCCAGTTCCTCCCAGTTCCATGGACCAGGCACTGCCTCAGCTCTGAAGCTTCCCCTGAGGCCAGGAGTCCTCAAGGACCTGATTCAGTTCCCCCAACACTGCCAGATCCTTGTAGAGTCTGAAGGTAGCTGGAGGTGTTGTGAAGGAGGAACAGACACCCTGCTCCACCCTCTTTATTCCCAAAACCAAGTCTTGCACCCCCACCCAGTCATTCCTGACCAACTTCCCCCTCCAAGGCTGGTATTGACTGCCTGCAGCCTCATGATCCAGGGGTGGATTTTGCCCCACACCTATTGAGCCGGGCAATAAAGGCACTGAGCCCAGACACGAGATAACAGCAACCACCACTGAAACTCAGCAGCTCCCAGGCTGCCGTCAGCACGACCTCTCCCATGACAGAGTGGCTGGTTTAGTCTCATGTCCAAGGCTCCCCAGCACTGCAGCTAGTGGCTCCGCTCCAGTTTGGAGAGCGCTGTCCTGTGAACCACGCAGGACCTTCAGCCAGACACAGAGCTCAGGTCCAAGTGAAGCACCAGGCTGGGGTCTGCACTGCTGAGATGCTCTGATCCAGAGACCTGTGTGAGAGTGAGATCAAAGCACACGCAGGGCAAGTAAGGGGCTGCAGGACCAGGGAAGGACGGCAGCAAATGCCCCAGACCCTTCCAAACACCCTGGAGAATGCAGTGCTGGGGAAACGTCCTCACTGGGGATCCCACAACAGACAGGACAAATCACCCCTGATGCTCACGGGCCCCAGACTGCGATGTTCCTGGTGTGGAGGAGGCCCCCGGAGGGAGGTGTCCCTGTGTTGCTTTATTTGGGCCAGAGAAGGGTCAGATGTTAGGTGCACGGGTGTGTTCACCTGGCTATCCTGATCCACGGCCTGGAGAGCCGTTGTCAGAGCCACTGCTTTGGTCCTGGCACTCTCTGCCTGATGGAAGACGACAAGACACATTATATCCTCCTGCATCCCCCCACCCTAGTGCTGGCCCCCTCTGATAGCCAGTCCTGGCTCCCTCCCAGGCAGGACGCTGGGAGCACAGCTGTGTGCCCAGTGCTTTGGCCAGACGCGCTCATGCTCGCTTGGAAAGAGAAACCGAGCGTTGCTCCACTCCTTTGGAGAGGATCCCCCCGGAGACCCGCGGGGACGGGCAGCCTTCAGGACCAGGGTGCAAAGTCTGCCGGCTCCCCGTGCGGGACGTGGCAGGAGCAGCTGAGACGCTGCCCTGTTCGTCCGAGAGCCCCTCGGCCAAGGGCATCTCACTGCCAAGCTCGCTGGGACGAACCTCCACCCCTGCAGTGCCAGCTGGCACGGGGCAGGCTTGCCCTTTCCCTTGGCCCTTGCCCAGCTTATGAACACAGTGACAGTCCCAGGCCAGGACTATTTGGCTGTTTAACGCTCCACTGCATTATCTTTCTGCTGCAGGCAGCAAGACTCCTCCCCTGGCTTTCACAACACACTTCCACAGCAAAGCTTCACAGTGCAGAGACAGTGCTGAGGGAGAGAGCAGTGGGATGGACAGGGAGGTGGCAGGGTGAAGGGGCTCTCTGCTCCCCCAGCCAAGGAGCAGTGTCCCTACCATAAGCCCAAGGCATGGAGTAGAGAGAGAGTGGCAGTGCTGGTGTTTGGAGACTTGGCGACTCTCTCCCAGCTCTGAGGATGAGTGTTTGGGAGAAGGGCGAGGAGACCTGCTCATCTCAGCGCTTCCAAACACCCCAGAGCTGCTGCTTCCCCTCCTTTTCCACCTTCTCAGTGGATCAGCTGCTACGCGCCCTGAAACGCTGGGTTTGCCAGTTGCTGCCAGAGCACAAAGAAATGCTTCTGAAGGGCTGAACAACAGATGGGATTTTTTTTTTTTGGCAGCTAAAAGGCAGTTAAGTAACCCAGGAGGAGCTGATAATACCCCTAGAATACATTAAGACCATAACCTGGGTAGCAAGCCAAGGATAGGGATGTTTGCTTTCCTGACACGCTCTGTGAATGATTACTTGTGACACCACTCCCAGCAAATCTGTTTGCAACAGCAGCCAGCCCAGAGCCACTGAGCCGCACCGTGGCCAGCAGCAGCACCGGGAAGTGGAAGCACAGAGAAACCAGTTTGCAGAGCCCGGGCAGGGGACCCAGGGGTCCTGATACCTGCATACTGACCTGCCCTGCCCCGCCCTGGCAGAAGGAAGAGATGTGTAATTAAAACTCTACAGTTTGAGACCTGACGCTGCCCCCACCTCTGCCACTGACCCACCACATGACCATGGGCAAGTCACTTTGGTAGCTGGTTTCTGCTTCCTCACCACCATACCAGGAATGACCAACATCCCTCCATTCTGAGGGCTCAGGGCTGCAGCAGCACGTGCCCCGTGCAGGAGAGGCCAGGACGGTGGCAGGGCCAAAGTCCAAGTGGCAACCAGAGCCTGCCCTGCTGATCACACTTGGCTTATCACTGGGCAGGCAACTGTTTGCTGATGGGGACATCTGCAGGGACAGCCCCTGCCAAGGAGAGCACGATAAGAGAGCACAAAGGAAGAAATGAAGCTGTGGAGCTTGCAAGCAGCTCCCTGTCCTACCTGAGGGACCTCCCAAAGAGGCATCGGGAGCGATTCTAACAAAGAGAATTAACTTAGCCTTTCCCACACAGAGGCAGCAGCGAGGCTTCCCCCTGCCAGAGGAAGGGAATGAGCAAGCACTGAACTGGAAGGTGTTGAAAAGCCCAAGCCCAGCCAAGCTCTGGGGACTCCATCAGCATTGGTGGCAGGACCTTGGTGGAGTGGCACCAGCGATCACAGCTGGGCTGGCATTAATCTGCTCATCCTGAAAGGGAGTGCCAGCTTCTGAAACTGCTGTTTCCCAGAATATGAACTCTGTTACCCAAATGCAGCCAGCAACAGGAACCTGGCCCCTTTCTCCAAGACATTGGACTCTATGAGTGCCAAGTGTCTGATGTGATCATTAAGCAAGAACACTCAGAGTCCCCAGTCCCCCACCCTGGTATAGGTGCAGCAAAGCAAAGCTGCTTTAGGGAGGAAGATGTCTCACCTTCAGCTCTAGAAGAGGACATGGAGTCCATCTGGGCTGGGAAACCAGAAAACTCCACCAGACACCCATGATCTTTTCCAGCTTGCAGCAAAGACTCTGGGCCATCCCCAACGGGCTGGTGGGGGGAGCGACCAGGGGGACTTTGGGCTCAGGAGCTGCCCCAGGACGTGGCCAGGTACCGTAGCTCCTGCTGAGGAATGGGCCTTGCCTGGCCCAGGTGCTGTAACGTCGTGCAAGAGGCTTTGTGGTGGGGAGGCTGTCAAACACACGGAATCCTTCTTTTATGGCGAACTCCCAAGCCAGGTCGGCCACGAACTCTGCATCCTCTGGGCTGCTTTCACCCGGGGCTGGCCTCTCTGGGGACAAGAGAATAGCACACCTTTGTTTGAAAAGAGCCCTTGTTATGTACTCACATCCCAAACGGCGCCATGTGCCCTTGTCTGGGCCCGCCCAGCAGGACTTCGGGAGACTCCTCTCTAAGGCATACAAAAATAACATCTTGTTTCTCTGATAAAGACTCCCAGGCCAGACCTGATATATGCAGATAAACAGCACTGAGAGTTCACACCACCCCCCTGCTTTCCTCCCTCTCTTCGAAGGTGGTGCTTAGTTTGAAGGTCTGAGAGCTCCACCTGTAGGACACGGCTCTGAGCTCTGAACTCTGGCCTCTGCTCAGCTCTCCCATGAAAGAAAAGTGACCACGTAGCAACCTCCTATCAGCACAAACAGGAACAGACCAGACATTGCACCCAGCAAAAAGCAGCTGCTGGGGAAATGCTCCATGTGTGTGCTCCCCTCTGGCCCTTTGTTTTGTTTGCAGGACTCATCCTGACTACACACCAAAAGGTTACAGCAGCCTCGCACCCTCCAGAGCCTGCGCTGGAGCAGGGAGGGAGCTCTGTGCTTTACAGGATACTCCATTCCCATCCCTCTTGTCTACATGCAGCAATAACTCGCTGCACAATTACTCCCAGGTCACTCATCTCCAAACACGAAGGTGAAACAAGATCTCTCATTTTGAGCCCGCAGGAACTCTGCTGAAAGCACACAACTGCCAGCCACGCTTCGCTGTAGCACCTGGGATTTCGGAGCTCTCAGGATTCACAGCCAGGAGCGTTGGCACCCGCTGGTGATCTGACCTCCCCCAGTACAGTGTGAGAGCTCTCCCCACTCCGGTGCTCATGTGTCTGCGCTCTGGCTGCAGAATACAGCCAGTGGCATCGGGTTCCTCACCTGCCAGAGAGCGTTTGTAGAGTCCCTGCAGCATCGCAGCCAGTCGGAAAAAGGCAAAGGCCATGTAGAAATTCCAGTTCTTGGGATGCTCCACTCCCATGTGCTCACAGTACATCTGGGAATACTCCTCTGCCGTGGGGACTCCCAGGTGCCCCAAATCATACTTCCTCAGGCCTGGAAGACGTGAAGAGGCAACAGTGAAGCAGCAGAGAGTGAGGAGCTCAGAGCTTTCTAGGGATGCCATGAGGCTTGTGGCAGAGCCATGCAGCTGGGGAGCAGTGGAGATGCCTGCACCCACCCAACACCTGCACTGCTGCTATGCTGTTCCCATACATACCAATGGGGTTTTGGCACCAACCCATGTAGGTGAAATGCATCATGGGCAGTTTTCTTCATTGTGGGAGTCTGTGAAAGCAGGGACTGATGGATCTTCCTCCTAAATGATGGAGTGATTTCCCTCTTGGTTTACCCCTATATTCTTTTTAACAAATGTATAACTTCATGGACAAACCCCTTCTGGGCTGGCCTGGCTCACAGCTTTCCCACCCAAAACAGCTCCCCAGCTTTACAGCTGAAGGGAGAGGGAAAGTAATCCAAACTCATTTTTAAATGCAGTTTTGCAAGCTGTGAAGCAGGGCTCTCCTCTCTGGGGCCATCCCTGACATGACTGCTGACAAAGGTCCACATGCATAAACAGGGTGACAGTACCAGCCAGGACAGGGAGAACATGGCAGGGTATCTGCCAAATGGATGGCAGATACGAGACAGACTGGGGATGGGGTGACCATGGCACAGCGATCACTGTACATGCAGAAAGGTGTTTCTGCCCTGCAGGGATGGAGGATTCTTCAGGGAGGGGAGAAAGGGCAGAGCAGGGAGTATGATAGGAGACCCAGAGTGCTTTCCAATTGCAATGAGCCCAACTGCCAGCTGAGCTCTCTGGGCAGAAGCTAATCTGTTTCTGAACTCTGGTTCCTCTCTGTGTGTGTCAAACGTGACTTTGCCCCTCTCTGTACCTCTCAGTGCACTGAAGTGAGGTGGCAGGAAGAAGGCCATGCAGTTATTCGCCAAATCAGAGATGGGATCTCCTAGAGTTGAAAGCTTCCAGCCAAGGACAGCAAGGACTTCTGGCCTGTCTGGATGAAAGACCAGGTTGTCCATCCTGTATCAGAGGGAAAAAGAGATCAGAAAAGACTCAAGAGGGGGAAAAAATCCCCGTGCTCTGCAGCAGTAGGTGCTTTCCAGTGCTCTTCACTCTGTACAAAATTTGCCAAGTCCTTTGGGAGGCTGCACAAGTGAAACATTCATTTCTGCAATCATAGGTCAGGGAGGACAGAGATTAGTCAATAGTGAACTCCACAGTTAATGACAAACTGAACTGTGCTTTGAAGAATGAAACCAAGCTATTCAGGGCCTCAGATCATTAACAGATGTTACAGGAGAGGCTAGCAGGCAAGTCACTGTCCAGGGGGATCTGCTGGTCATTTCAAAGGCACACAATAACTCCAGGTCCTGCACTGCCACGTGCTGTAGATGATGTGCAGTACAGCCTTGCCCAGTTTGAGCCCCAGGAGAGGGCAGTAGCCTACTGAGGAGGAAACAGAGAGGGCAGCCATCCTGCCAGGGTGCAGAGAGCTCACCAGCTTCCAGTCACGCAGGAACTGTGTGCGCTAAACCTCGTGGGAAGGAGCCTTGGCCCAGGGCAGTGCTGTCAGCCAAGCAATACCTGAAATCCCCGTGCACGAGCGTCATCTTCTGAGATTCAGGAAAATGCAGAGGCAGCCACGTGATGAGTCTCTCCATGGCTGGGATGACATGGGTTTCCATAGCTCGATACTGCTTTGTCCAGGTCTCAACTTGCTGCTGAATGTAATTACCTGTAAAAAGGGAACGAAGGCTCTCAGGGAAAGGGACAGGCACAAAGAGGCTTCAAAAGAGATGCAGAAAAGGTGCATGCAGAAAAAATAAAACAGCCAAGCAGATCTCAGTCCAGCACCCTGAGATAAGCTCCAGGGGTCTCTGTGATTTCCAGGGGTCTCATACATTCTTAACTGGCACTGGATTTGATATTCTGCTGGAAATAATCAGATCCTGGACAAAAACATAACTTCTCCACCAACTCCAAGAAGCTGAGGTGGCCCTGCAGAGAGACCGGAGGAGCTGAGGATGATTGGCCAGAGATGGCAGTGAACAAGTTCCTCCTGCACCCACAGTGCAGCTCTCGCTCGTGGCAGGGAGCTCTGGGGACTGCTAACAGTAAACACAGCCCTGGAGGGTCTGAAGCAGCCCTCCACACCCTCCCACCGTGCCTGGGGATTCAGACACCCCACTGCCCGTCTTCACTTTCCCAACTGCCCTCAAGTTCGGCCCAAGCCCTGTACCCGAGCCTATCTCTTGAAATGCTGATACACAGGAGAAAGAAACAGTGATAGAGGATACATAGACTTCTCTCACCATGCTCCCCGAGGTCCTCCAGCTTGGCTGCTCCGAGGTCTACACTGTGGATCTTGGAGAGGACGTCACTCATGGCAGCATAAACAGCCCTCCGTTGGCTAGGCTGCAGCGCGGGGAGGGAGACGTCGCTGTAGACACGGCCAGCACAGTGCTCCATCAGGTAGAAAGGTGTGCCAAGGGTGCTGGGGAAGCAAGGTGGAACCAGCGGGTCTGAGGTTAATCCTGCTGCCTACCACCCCTCAGATCTCCACTGCATTTTGAACGTGCCCCCAGGCCTCACCTGCATGGCAAGGTGAGGAGCAGCCTCAACATCCCTGCTCCGTGAACGCTCACACCCAGCTGTGGCCTGGGCTCAAGCCCAACTCGGGCTGCCAGGTGGTGGCACATGGCTGTGGCACGATCCGTCCCGGTCCCTCCAGCCCCAGGGAGCTGAGCTTGGGGCTGGGCTACAGCATCAACTGTCTGCCTGCCTCCTCTGCAGTGGGCTCTGCAGCCGGGCTGTCAGGCTGCACACAAACACCACGAACGGTGGACACACATTTAACTGCAGTGCAGAGACTTTATTACTGCAGCCAGCAGAGATCTGAGCGTAGCTGTGCTGACTGCAGGCTAGACAGGGTGTCCTGGTCACAGCAGCTATTGCAGCTGTAGACCTTGTGGCAAGTCTGAGGACTGGCAGTTAGAAAAAATCACCTCCTTACTGCAAACCTGAGAAGATGGAGTCAGCAGGAAGCCCTACAACATTGTTTTATAGCGGCTTCTCAAAGGAAGACAGCATTTTGATTAATTGCTAAAATAAGGACACACCTAAAACAGGCCAAATAAAAGTGTCACTGTCCTTTGAGCTCCTAGAGGCTCCTCTAGCCCAAGACTGGGCAAACACTAATGAGACCAGTGCACTTTGTGAGGTCTGGCTCCTTCTCTCCTCTCCTCATCTTTGGGAGAATCTAGCTGAAGTTGTCAAGCACGGAGTGAAAGCTGAGGGACAGGATTACCTTCTGTCCTCGCAGAGAGCAAGTACAGCGGGAACAGGAACACCAGCCTCAGAGAGTGCTTTCAGTACCCTGCCAGGGAGAGTCCGAGAGCCATGTCAGCACAGAAAGGCATTAGGGAATCGATACTAGAGCTGCATTGTTGCTAGGCAGACACACAGTGTAAAAAAAGAGTCACGTGCTGTTTTAAACACACTAAAATAACATGGCTGGGGGTAGGGGAAAGCAGCACACCAAAACCTTTGTATGGCCCTGAGACTAACACGCTCTGAAAAACCAAGGGGAGATCACAGCAGCCCCCCCACGAGCGTCCTGCTGCTCTGCTGCTGTGGAGGCAGGGATTTCTGGCACAGCAAACTGGTTTGCAGCGGGACCCCACTAGAGAGGCGCTTGCCCTTAGCCAGGCTCCTCTCTGCTCAGTTGCAGTGTTGTGCTGCACCTTCTCTCCCACCCAAGGTGCCAGACGCCGCAGGGAGATCCTGCGTCCCCCGACACGTGCTGGGAGAGCTGTGGTGAGCTCTGTGGATGGGAGCGATCGCAGCGCAGGAATGGGGAGGGTGTTTTTCACAGCGACGTGGTCCTGATTGCAGCAGCTGCAGGGCAGTAGCGCAGCCTTGTCTCTCAATCCAGGACTGCTCACGCCAGCTGTACCAAATGGAAAGATCACAGACTGGAGCTGTGGAAAATGCAGGGGAGGACAACGGGGGAGGCAGGTGGGTGAACCGCGTGTGTGATGTGGAACAGAAAAGCCAAGGCTGGAATAGAGCATTGTCCCTAGGATGGGGTTGTTTGGGATCTCCCACAAGTCTTCCCTGGTCAGCTGCCACGAGGAGCACAGCTCCTCCTCACCTGTATTCCCTTCTGACAGCAGGGCCTGAGGGATGAGGGCTGTCAGAGGGCTCCTTCTTCAGCACCAGCGAGCGCTCTCCAAACTTGACATAATAGGTCCGGGTAGACTGTCCGTAGCCAAACTGCCGTAACACTAGTGGGCCTGTGGAGTCGAGAGCAGAGGGGCAGCAGACACAAGCGTGAGCTGGGATTGTTTCTCACCACTTCTCCAGGTTTTACTTCCCCTTCCTGCGCCCGGGTCTGAGATCTCACTTGCCGCAATCAGGAACCTACACTTCGCTCCTGTGTCCCACGTCCCTGGGGACCACGGCAGTAGCTCATAGGTGGCTCACAGGCCGGGAATATTCCTGGCATCTCTTTGGCAACTTGTGCTCAACCCCTCCCAACTGAGGAAGTCCTAAAATGTTGTTTCCCATTTCTGGGAAACAGTGATGGATCACTGAAACCTGAGCGGCTGCACCGTTCGCTTGGATATTAGAAGCTTTTAGTTAATATTAGTTTTCAATCCATCTGTTGTATGATGGAAAGAGCCAATGGCTCCAGAATGTGCAAGCTTTCAGGCTGAAGAGCAAAAAGTGCTGCAATACCTGTTGCGTGGTCACAGAGAACATTTTCAAGGTACTTTTGGAGATGATCTTTTGGGATTTCCATGCTCCGTCTCACTGAACGAGTATACGGGACAAACCCTTGCAAAGGAAAACCCAGACAGGTTTCCAGCTCCTTAAGTGCTACTTCTGGATCATCGACCTGAAAGCAGGAGGGAGGGAGAAACACTGGATGATCAAAGATAAAATTGTCTCGGAAAGAAAAAGCTCTGCACACTTGTGATGCATTTATCTGAGTCCAACAGCACTGATGCACTAAGACACACAGGAATTGGCTGGCCAGTCCCTGCCAGCACAGAGTGCCGTCACCAGTACTCGCTGAGCCTCCCGCCTTGGTCTCTGTCCCAGAGATGTGCCTGTTACTGTGGCACTGGCGCTGCGAGCTTGGGCTGGGGTACGAGCTGGAACTCCCTGTGTGCAGTCCAGGGGAGCAGAGTTCACTCCTCCCACCAGTCCCATGCTTGTCCTTCCCTCTCACCAAAGTAAAACCCCTGTGCTCACTATCTCCGAAGCCTGGGGTTTAACCAGTCCCCAGCTGACAGGTCCATGAAGCCTCAGAGCTTCTAGGAATTTATTAAAAATGCCTTATTTTCTCACATCAGATGGATGTGGTTGTCTCAACCATATGGTTAGGGCTGTTTCTCTAATAGAGAACTGAAGTCCATAAAGGAGAAGCGACTTCTCCGAGGTTACACTCGCTGTAGGGTTTAGAGCTGTGAATGAAACAGGCCAGTGCAGACTTTGCCAGTAATCCTCCCCTTTAACCCCGCCACATCCTGTAGCAATAAGGACAGGCTGCAACAAAAGGCTTGGCAACACGAGCCTGCCACTGAGATTGAAAATCCTGAGCCATTCAAGTCAAACACAGCTTCTGGACTTAGAAACGGTACCCAAAGCCTGCCCTGGCTGCATTGCTCTGTACCTTCACCGTTTTAATGCCAAGCTGGGCTGCTGCTTTTAGGTTCTGGCTGCTGTTGTCGAGGAAGATGGATTCCTGGGGCTGAACGCCCAAGCGCTCCAAGCACAGCTTGTAAATACGATGATCTGGCTTGTGCATTCCTTCCCGACAAGATTCAATCATCTACGGCAACAACAAATGGATTATGCATGAGCCTACTGTGACCACAAACATCTGTGCAGTGTTGGAAATGGAGGATGGGAGGGAGGGAAAGAGACTGACAGTGTAAGTAACATGTGAAATAAAGGACACGGGGAACGGAGGGCTGACAGAGCTGGCTAGGATGTGATTCAAGTGACTGCGTGGGTGCCAATTGCTTGGCTGTGGCTCTGTCAGCTCAAATAAACTAGACAGGATCAGCCAGTCCTTGGATGGAAGATATCCAACGAGATTTCACGATGTGGGAGACTCACTGGATGTCCCAGACCATGCTGAACCAACTGCTCAATGGTGTCCAAGAAAGCCTTGGATTGCACCACCTTCCAAAGGATCTGGAAAAGTGGTGTCCTGACCCTTACACCTATCAACCATGCCAGAGCAATCTTCACAGCAGCAGAGATGTTGACCATAATCATCTGCCCAAATTTGCATCAAAAAAGTCTCGAGTCAGTCTCTGAATGCTCACATTGTCCTCACAACCATAAAAAATGCGAGCAGTATTTCACCCCTGCACTGATAAACACTCCAGGAATAGAAATGAATCTATTAGATAGACATAAAAGCCAATCCTAATGGAAATTCACATTCAATTCAATTTTTTTTCCCACTAATTACTGTGCAGTGCTGTTGCCTGCTGTTACAGAAGAGCCACATCGCATGACTGATGACACCGGATAGGCCATGGTTATTAAAGTGCTTTGAAACAGTCTGGGATGAAAGGTACCACAGAGCATCACTCCACTAAGAGAACTTCATAGGCACTGGTGTCACTAGTATAATGCACAGAAAGCTGAGTCGATAATGACATAATGTTGATAAGATTACTTTAAAGAGTCCCAGGGTTTAAATGTATCAATATGATGACTCTTTGCATATTTTCTTCTCTCAATCAAGCCTATAAAACAAATTTAAATCATGAATAAACTCCTGAAATTCAACGATGTGAGTTGGGACGCACAAAAAAGCAAATACTCTGTCATGCTGAGGCGAGTCCTCATCGCTGCCTGTTAAAGTGAAGCCACTCGAACCAGTCTCGAGGGATGAAACAAGCTTTAAAAGAGGAAGGACTAAAGATAAAGCAAGCAGGGGCACTGGGTAATAACATTTATTTCTTGTGTAGTGTTCCAGCCTCTAAGTCCTTTTACAACATCACTAACTACACGTACAGTTGTGGTCGCGTGGGCATTTCGCAATGAATTCTCAAATGCGCAAGTACCTGCCACTCACTCAGACCCTCTTCGAGGCCCAGTCACGACAACGAATTACACATGTAAAGAATTTTAGTTGCTGCTTTCTGTAGACCTAGCTACAGAACTGCATTTTGGAATCCATCCAGGCTTACCACATCAAAGTGCTTTCGGTCTAGGGGCAGAAAGCTCTCTCCATTCTGCAGACAGAAGTCGTCGCTTAGAAGAGCTGTCTTAAGACCTTCGGCACGGATACACTGTACTGCTTCTGCCATTACGGGGAGCTGTTTTATCATCTCATTCCTGATTAAGTCCGAGAGAAAAGAGTCCACTGGAACACAGACATTTGCCTAAGAAACCAGAGAAACCCCCAAGAATGATAATTAGCCATAAATGGGTTTTAAGCAGGGAGGAAATCAGTGTGGTTGGGTAGGTAGGTAGGTTGCCTGATCATCTTATCTTGCTGTCCTACTTCCTTTGGCAGCAGAAGGCAGTCAGTGAATCTCCCAGCTAAACTGCTCAGACCAAATAAACCCACGTTCTCACATTACTAATTCTACAGAAGCAGCAGCAGAGATAAAGGGCTGAATTTGGGAAAGAGAAACGCACTAGGACCGTGCCTGCCATGGAGTCAAGGCAGGTTAGAGATAAATACTGCTTCACCATTCAGCAGGCAGGAAAGGAATTTGTGTTTTAGATTGAGCTGTTTCAAGAAGACTTTATTCAAAAGAGGATTCTTGCACTGTGTTCCTGGAGCTGTGGTGGAGGGGCTTCTACTGATCTTAAGAACTCTCCCTGGAGACCATGGCCTCCTTCCATTGAGCATGCCCACGTACGAACTAGCAGCAGAAGCCTTTCAGCTGGTCTCTGACTCTCTGATTTCTCATCTCAGCCAATCCTAGAGGTGTCTTGAAATAAAAAAAGTGATGAAATATGCAGGAAGAGGCTGATGGAAGCAAAGGCAAATTCAGCTGACCATCCTGCCTGGGTACCAGAATGATGATGGCAGTGAGAAGCCTGCCCTGATCAGACAGCAATGCTTCCTAGATGGTAAATCCAGACCCTTCCATCAAAGGATTTCTATTAAAAGCTCCTCCTTCCTCTCTGAACCACCACATTGCAGGATCCCATCTCCCTGCAGTCAGGAAGCACAAAGAGAGGAGTGGGGAGTTAGCTTACAATCTCAAAGCACTGCTGTCCCAGCTCCTGCAAAAACTCCACAGTTGTCAGCTCTCCTCTTGTGTACTTCAGAGTGGGACTGTTTTCCCCCCCAGAGAGTATGGCTTGCTGGATGGTGCCAGCTGGAATACAATTCCGGGCCTCCCAGTCTATGGAGAGAAAAGTAAGAAAGCCAGGAGAGAGCACGCATGGCATCATCAGAACTGAGAAACTAGCCTGAAATCCCTCTGAGGTCTGACACATCAGAACCGACATGCTGGACTGGGGTCCCAGATTTACCCAGACACGGAGAGCAGAAGTTTTGGCATTCCCCCAGCTGAAGTACCTCACCTCTGCTTCTGGTGTGGTACCCGTGGGGTGAAAACACTGAGTTCTTAAAGTGTCCTGAAGGACAGCACTGACGTTGGGTGGTATCAGCCAGTGTCACTACAGGAGTTTCATTACCAGATGGGTTCAGGCCCTGACCTGGAGCTGTTCATGCAGTTCCTGATTGCTGTCAGTTCTAGTACTTCTGCTGGCACAACGGGGTACCATCATTGTTATCACAAGTTCTTGAATATCTTACCAGAACCAGAGGTGGCTGACAGCGACACCTGAAATTTATTTTCCCTCCATGCATAGAAACAAGAGGAGCAAACGAGAAATGAGAATACCCACCCGTAGCTGTCTTGTACGGGGACGGGAGGAGCACTCCGCTCGCCTCAAAGATCACAGCTTTATAACGGCACCATCCAGACAGCCTCCGCCAGAATAACCCCTGCGGGTGCCACCGCATCCCGGCACGGAGCAGGTAAGGGGCACGGGCAGCGCTCCTCAGGTACATGCTGTGAACCATGGAGCGTGTTAGGAAAACTCGCAGCTACCAAGGAGAGAGGCTAGGATGCAAGGTGTGGAGTTACAAGAGTAAATATTTATTCATGTGTGTGAGGTGGACGCAGCACTGCAGGGGGGGTCTCACGAGAGCGGAGCAGAGGGGCAGAATCCCCTCCCTCGCCCTGCTGGCCACGCTGCTGGGGATGCAGCCCAGGACACGGGTGGCTTTCTGGGCTGCGAGCGCACATTGCCGGCTCATGGTGAGTTTTCATCAACCAATGTTTGACAATAAACAAATGGTGAATTAGGGCCTGAATGTTCGAAAATGCAGCGTATTAATTTGAACAGTGATAACAAAAATATTCTATGCTAAATAATGTGCTAAATAATTCCCGGAGGCTAAACCTTTGTAAATGTTAACTGAGGTAGTATTGGAGGGCAGAGTAGAGGGGGGGGAATCACCTCCCTCGACCTGCTGGCCACGCATGAACCATACCAACACCTGGCAGAGAGCCCTGAGCTGCACGATACCAGCGTGGTGGGTGTGAGGGGAAAGAAAGGAGGTTTTACTTATTTTTATTTTAATCTTCTTTTTTTGGGGGGGTGCTTTGGCCTAAGGGGATGAGGCCTGGTCTGTGTTGCCATGGTAACGGGGCCTGTGGCTCTGGTGCAGGCCTGCCCAGGCGGGACTGTCACCCCCCTTGCTTCCCCCCCAGTGTCTCAGCAGTCAAGTCACTCTTTGTGGGGTGCGGGGACGGAGAGGGGGGTCCCGCTCTCCATCCCCCGGCCCCAACTAGGCCTAGTCCAGGCCAGCCCTTGCCAGGAAGAGGGCAGGCTTCACTGTGCCATTTGACCGCCCCCCCCCCAAGTCTCGCGAGAACACACCTGGAAATCTCGCGAGGGAGCAGCCGGGCCGCCCCTCGCAGCCCCCCGCCCAGCACCATCCGCCGCCGCGTCGTCGCCGCCGCCTCTACGTCATCGCGTCGCCGACGTGACCCTCGGCGGGGTCAAAGGGGAGAGGTGAGGGGGGCGGAAGCGGTGTCAGGTCTCCGGCGGCCTCCTCGGAGCGCGGCGGCTCCGCGGTGCCCGGGCCCATGAGCGTGTCCCTGGTGGTGATCCGGCTGGAGCTGGCCGAGCACTCGTCGCTGCCCGCGGCCTTCGCTTACAACGCGGCTGGTGAGTCTCTACGCTCCGGTTTCCTCCCGCCGCGGAGGGGGAAGGAGCTGTGCCCTGTCCGCGGCCCTCAAAGCGCCTGAAGTCGGTGCTGCCGGTGGGTCCCGGTACCGGAGCTCTGCTCCCAACACCTCCTTTTTTTTTTTTTTTTCCGTGCGCAGCTCCGGAGATGGCTGCGGAGAGCACCGGGGCGGCCCTGGCTGTTGTGCCGTCCTGTTTGGAGGGGAAAGGCCCCGGGGAGCGGGCGGCCATCCTGCACCAGCACCTCGGCCGCAGGGAGATGACCGACGTGATCATTGAGACCATCCAGCCGCGGCCAGGTACCAGCCCCGGGGGTGGGTCATGCTGGTTTTGGGGGTCTGTGGTTGTCACCCACCCCACTTGTGTGGTGGCCCCTTGCTGGGGGCGGGGAGCATGGCGATTCCCAGGCACTGGACACACCGGTGACAACTGTTGGGCACTGTGGGGCTGGGGGAGGTGCTGCGGGGTTTGCGGGTCTTGGGTCGGTCACACAGTTTGGAAAACAAGTGGAGAAGCTGAGGAATGTGTGTTGGGGTCTGTGTGGGAGAGCTGGTTATTGCTGACAAACATTTCCCACTCCGCAAAGGTTTAATTAGTTGTGGGCTACGTCGTGAGCTGGTTGGTGTTTTGCTCACCAGCGGGGCTGGTCTGTGGGAACGGGACCCGTTCAGCTCTGTGGACATTTAAATTCCCTGATAGAGGGGAAGTTTCAAGACTGAGTTTCCCCTGGAACAGCAAAGGTGAGCGGTGTCTCACTCTGCTTTCCAGGTTGTAACTTGACTTCTCGGGGCACTGTTGGTACGTGCAGGCTGTGCTTAGGGAACAGCAGACGTTTCTGATGTACCATTAGTAACGTGGAAACTTTTGATTTGTAAAAGATGAAACAAAAGCTGGCATGGAAGGAAGAAAATCTTCAGAGGCTGCATCTGCTGAGGACAAAAATAAACACGACGATCAAAGTAAAGAGCGTGAGGCTGCTCCAGACTCACCTTCGAAACAGCTCCCTGACCAGATTTCCTTCTTCAGCGGGAATCCCTCAGTTGAAATTGTTCACGGCATTATGCATCTGTACAAAACAAAGTAAGAATGCCTGACTCATTGCAGCTCTAGTGGGAACAGTGCTCCTGAGTAATGCCACCACCCGGAAGGGCGAGGCGGTCACCCCGGGGCTGTGGCTCCTGAGCTGGGACAAACAGGAAGGGTGGCTGGCACCTGGGAGGGCAGATGGGTGGAGCCAGAGGCTGGCCCGGGTCCCCCAACTGTGGGTGATGCTGCTCCAGGTGGACAGGGCTTGTGCCAGGGGCTATAAGAGCATAAAACAAATGCAGGTTCCTAAGAAATGGTGTTTGAAAGCAGCTTCTCAAGGGATCCCACAAGTAAATTGCGATCTCTGGGGTCCTGGTGGGAGGCCTGAGGAGCTGTCTGAAGCGGGAGGTTTCATCCTGTATCTCAGGGATTACAACTCCATGCTGTTCCCCTACAATTGCTTGAGAACTTCCATTTCAGGTCTTGCTGAAAGCTCTCAGGAGACACAAAATGGGCATTTGAAATAGTAACAAACGTTGCTCACTTGTTGTAGGAATAGTTCTGAACATGGTGGCTTGCCAGCTTCAACTGTTTTTTATAGAAAAACAGATGTCAAATTATTCCTGACAAAACCATTGTTAATTGGAGCCGCCCAGTTTCACCCTTTGCCAAAGAGTAATAGTTTCACGTGGGTACCCTGGACACTTACCCCAACCCCTTACTTCTCTTTATTAATACCTACAAATGTGTAAAAGAGGGTTAAGACTGACAACAAAGCTGTTGTAGGAACTGTGGCTGTTGGAAGCGTGGTGTATCCAGCCCTGCCTTTGAAATGACGTGAGGTTGTGTCGCTGTTGCCTTACCAGCAAGATGACCTCTCTGAAGGAAGACGTGAGGCGCAGCGCCATGCTGTGTATCCTCACGGTCCCCGCTACGATGACCAGCCACGACCTGATGAAGTTTGTGGCTTCCTTCTACGAAGTCATCGAGCACATGAAAATCATCCGGGATTCCACTCCCAACCAGTACATGGTGCTGATAAAGTTCAGCTCGCAGGTAAGAGCTGGAGGTCCCTTTGCTGTAGAAGGGACTGCGCTGTCACACAGAGCTGTGGTTGGGGAGTGCTGTCTGGCTTCACCAGCCAGCTGGTAGCCAAGATTGTGCTTCACCCTTAGAGAAACAGTCCTGTCCTATTGCCCAGGGCTTTCCTGGGGCTGCTGACTAAGATTAGTCCCACACCCTGACCTGGAGGCAAGTGTCTGCCGTGTTCTAGCTATCCTATTTCGTGCTGGCAGGATATTTAATAAAAAATAGTGAGGATGCAGAGTTCTCTGCTGGCTCAGAGCATATCCAAAAGAGAGTGGGGCATTGCACTGTGCTGAACAGAAAGGGCCCAGCCAGTGGGGCTTTGTTTGTGTTTTGGGAAAGACTTGCTCTGCTTTTCTGAGGAGCTGGGTGGTCTCCCAGCTGCTGCCAGTACAGTGTGAAAAGGACAGTCGCCCCCAAAGCCGAGAGCCTAGGTAGGGATGAATTGATAACCAGACAAGTTTGCTGCTCACAGCTCTTCCTGAACTATGTAGCTTTAAGCTTTCCCCCTGCCAGTTCCCATGTGGACCCTCTCACTTGTACCTTCTTTTCTCCCAACCACAAATGACCTGTTTTGGGGCTGGGGGAGAGGTTTCCCCCAGCCGTGAATGCTGCGTGAGGTATTTCCCCTGCCTGTGGCACAGATGCTGTGTTTGGGTGCGTGTTGTGCTATTTGCAGTAGTCACAAAGATGCATTTTGTATATCACTGTGTCTAATTACCTGGGCAGACACCTAGTGCTGAACAGCCTTGCTGCAAATCTGTAAACAGATACTCAATTCACCCTGAAATTCCTGATTCTTAGGGAATTCCCTGAAGCCTGGTTCCCCAGTGACCCCCGTGGCT
This sequence comes from Nyctibius grandis, assembly GCF_013368605.1. Classification (NCBI taxonomy): domain Eukaryota; kingdom Metazoa; phylum Chordata; class Aves; order Nyctibiiformes; family Nyctibiidae; genus Nyctibius; species Nyctibius grandis. Next base: position 14,033,655 of record NC_090671.1, on the reverse strand, counting down.
GTGTCTGCAGGCAGCAAAAGCAAATCTCACGGGCCTTTATGCTTCTGGCTGGAGTGCCCAGGAGTATGGGAACGTGGCATTCAGCTAATTTACCTCAATCTGGTGTGATTGTTTGTGAGAGGAAGGCTTTGGGGAGGTTACTGAGTGAAAATGGATTACTTATTTGGCATGTTTTGGTTCTGCCTCTTTGCCGGTGACTCTCAGGCCTGGTTCGGAGCGTGCCTGAGTTGTGACCTGTGAAATAGATCCTTTCCCACAGATAACTTTTTGCTCCTTTCCCTGACACAAGTATCAGCATCCTGCAACGTGGCCCTCTTAAATTTTTGCAGAGACCAAATTTGCTTTGCAAATGCACTGAAAATGCTGACAAGGGGCAAAGCTGAAGGGAAATCCGTTATTGCTGCTGAATGCTCAGACACCAGAGGAGCTGTCACTGCTCTGAACTTCGCTAACACTGAACCCCGTGCCAAGGTGCAATGCCTGCTGGCAGGAGCTACCTCTGCTGGTATTACAGAGCTTGGTGGAGAGGAGAAGAGACAATACAGCAGGTTTCTCCTCCTCTTCCTCGGTTGTATCAGCTGCGAGTTCCCTCTTTTTAACTGGCTTCCTTCGCTTTGTGCACAGGCTGATGCAGACAGCTTTTACATGGCGTGCAACGGCCGGCAGTTCAACTCCATCGAGGAGGATGTTTGCCAGCTGGTGTACGTGGAAAGGGCTGAAGTCTTCAAATCAGAAGATGTAAGTTTGGTTTGGTTTTCCCTGCGCTGCAGAGAATTTTACCGGATTATTTGGACTGGGCAGAACGCTGCAAGAACTGCTGAAGTGCCTCAACCCAAACCCCCTTCCCCATTCCAGTGTTGCTACTTGGGACAGTTTGGTGACTTCAGGGGCTTCCTCCCTCACCACCACAGCGCCTCTGGCCGACACCTGCCCTGGGCAGTGGGTCTAGTGAATCGAGAAAACAGACTGGGGCTGGTTGCAGCCGCCCTGAGCCCGTGCTGTGATGAGGATCCTGGCTGTGGCCTATTGAATGTTGTGGATTTATTGCTTTTTAAAATAAATTTCTAACCCCTGTGTAGACTCACAGCATTACTTTGTAGTGTTTGTACCCTAGCGCCAGCAATAATGAGAGAGAAATTAGACTTTTTCTTATGTAGGTGCTTAATTTATGGTGATTGGAAGGTGCCGAGCAATTTGTCTCTGCTTGTCCTTTTGAAGGGGGCCAGCCTGCCTGTGATGGATCTGACAGAGCTCCCGAAGTGCACGGTGTGCCTGGAGAGGATGGATGAGTCCGTGAACGGGATCCTCACCACGCTGTGCAACCACAGCTTTCACAGCCAGTGTCTGCAGCGGTGGGAGGACACCACGTAAGAGGCTTTTCTTTATTTCCACATCTGAAACTCTGGTGTGAGCGTGGTGGTTACGTGCTGACAAGACTGGTTCTGCTCATCGGAGCGTGGGGGCAGGAACTGCTGCAAGTTCTAGTGCTCCCTTTTCCCATTAAGGGACTCCCAGAGAGAAATCTCCCCACCAAAAGTAATTGAACAATGTTTCCCGTGGGCCTCGCTGCCAAGGCAGGAAGGGAGTTGTAGAGTAATGCTGATTATTTTAAAACATTGTAGGATAAAAATACTGGGGCAAACAGCGTGGGATGCACACACAGCCCTGTTTCACTCAGTTGTGTGTGTGTTTGGTCACTGGTTTCCTCGGCTGAGGCTGTGCTGTAGGCAGATCTGCACATCTGGCTGGGGCTTGGGAGTCCTCTTGGGAGCCCTGCAGCCTTGCTGTCTTGCTTGGGTGCTGGGAGAGGAGGAAGAAGAGCTGGGCAAGAGTGGGTGTGCAGGGAAACAGCACTGGAAAGTGAGACAGAAGGGAGGCAGGGCGGGAAGGGACGATGACAAGATCACTCAGTAAATCGGGAAGGGGAGGCAGCTGCTCTAGACAGGCGGGCATGGGCTGAGCAATGGGAGGCTGACACTGGCTCAGGGAGACCCTCCGTGGCACTGGGCAGTGCTGGGGACCAGACCTGTGCCTGTCCTTAAAGCAGCTCTTCTTTTTGCTACTGCTGACCCTTTCCTGTCCTTGCTCTTACCATCCTTCATATCCCTGTAGATGGGGATTTCGGTGTGTCTGAGCTCCTCACTGCAGAGCCCCTGCCTGGCACCCGGCGGCTGCTATCAGTTGTGTGTGTTTTGCATTCTTCTGGACACTGCTGATGTACTGCACATCAGGCAGCCATAAATACTGCAGCAGGAGGCTGCCGATCTTCACTGTGTTTTCTTCTCTGTCACTGGTCCCACTGATTGCCTGATTCTCTGGTGGAGTGTGAGGAAAATTTTAGCCCTCTCTGTATCGTTTGTAAGCCAAAGTAACAGAACCTCGGTAAGATCAATCAGATTTGTAGCTCTTCAGGTTTATGGGCTGCTTTGCCCCATCAATCAAAACCAGTTTAAATTTGAGGCAGTGGAGCTTAGCCAGTGTAGGAGCAAGATCCAACACAGCACTTAAATATCTAATCTACAATTTAAGCAGAACTTATGCTCCCGATCTAGAACAACGATAAAAGAAAACCCCTGTCCACTTTGCGTAGGCGCCAGGGAGGCTGTGAGTGTCTGACTGTCTAGAAAGCTGACTGCAATCCAGTTGTCTCCTCCCTTGAATATTTCTGTAGCTTATCCAGCAGCTAATGAAAAATACATAAACAGTCGTGGCAACTGGATACACAGCCTCAGTTACCCCGCTGCCTGGGTGAGCTTCCAGCGCTTACAGTCTGGACAAAGGTTCCTTCCAGTCTTGGGCCTTCTGGAAGGGCTGAGACTGAATCTGTTGTGTTGGGGTGAGATTGAAGCATCTCCTCATCTGCTCAGGGTTGTTTTAAGTACTAAGGTACATTTGCCAAGTGTAGGTGCCTGCTTCTGTGACTCGCCTGTCCTCAGCAGTGTGTAGTTACAGCATCCTTCCACAACAGCGTGTAGCTGCTGTGTGCAGCCCTGCAGGTGACGGGGAGCTGGAGATGTCAGCTGGCAGCAGTCAGGAGGAGCAGTGTTTAGAGACGTGTAACGCATCTGTACAAGCGCTTCTTGCAGTGTTTATGGCTGAGGCAGGGACGTGTTTCTTGAGCTCGGTCGTGGCTTTTTTTTTTTTTTTGCTTACTGGCAGAGGCTGAGGTTGCTGGCAGCCCCACTGAGGCTTTTGGTTGCAGATGTTCTCTACACCTGGACTGCAGCAAAACCAGATCGAGCTGAGGCTGTGAAATGGCTCCGGAAGAGCTGTTCTTTGTTCTTCTGTCACTTACTGGCTTAGAAGGAGTAGCCTTGTGTGGAACAGAGGCAAATCTGAACGGGGTGAACGTGAGCTGAGGGATGCGTGCGCATAAGGAGCGTCCCACTGCATAAGGCATTTACTTTGAGCTCTCTTTTTAATTACCCTAATATTCAGCTGGAGCTCCTCATGCCTAATCACGATGCTTATTGCCCTCTAGGTGTCCTGTCTGCAGATACTGCCAAACGCCGGAGCCAGTGGAAGAGAACAAGTGCTTTGAGTGCGGAGTTCAAGAAGTAAGTAGGTGGGTGGATGGTGAATGAGATCTGGACTAGATCTGACTGCACAGCTGCTCTGGTTGCTTTTGGGGTTAACTCTGTGGCTGCTTTCGGGCTGATTTTACCACTCAGTGGTGTATCTGCTTTCCTTTTGAGTTGGAATCAGTACTGGGAAAGGATCTTGCCTCCCAGGTTTCCTGTTCTGACAGATGTTTCTGGTTCTTAGAAGTATTAGCACATAAGCTGATCAGAGTGTGTGTGAGGAGTATGACAGCAGGCAGCTAAACTGACACTGAACTTGGTGGCCTCTTCTGGCCTGTGCTCTTCAGAGCTTGCTTCTGTGGTCCTGCTGAGGTGCCTTGTTCATTAGTCAAGGCCATTCTTCCACCCATGCTTGTGGTAATCTATCAACTCGGCACCTGCAGGCTTGTCATTGGCTCGAATGAGCAGGTACCTCCTCCTCTTTAGCCTTCCAGCTGAGCAAGGCTTCAAAGAAGGAGGGGGAAAAGCAAACACTGTTTGCTTTCTAAGGAAGTGACTGGATGTACACGCCATCAGCAGGCCACGGGTGTCAGATCCCATTTCTCAAAGCACCAGTGTTGTATGTACAGAGCTTTCTCATTCTGTCGACAGAACCTTTGGATCTGCTTAATATGTGGGCACATCGGCTGCGGCCGGTACGTGAGCCGCCACGCCTACAAACACTTCGAGGAGACCCAGCACACCTACGCCATGCAGTTGACCAACCACAGAGTCTGGGACTATGCTGGAGGTGAGCTCTCTGTCTTCCCCTCATGTAGGGTGACCTTGTTTGTAAAATGGCTTTTGGGACCCCTTAGTAAGAGTGCTTGTGATAGAGTTTGCTTGGAGATTAAGGGGGTTGCATCTGTACTAATCCCTTGTCTTTTGGGAACATCCATCTCCTCTCTAATAGCAGTTTTCCTGGGTCTGTAGCAGATGGAGGAGGGAGAACATGATTCTGTAATGAACTGGGGCAGTCCTGTAGTCTCTGTGGAATGTGTTTGTTACTCCCTTTCCATCAATTTGCCCTGAGGTATGGGAATGGGCTGTTGTAATAAATATCCTGTAAGGTGTCTGTGCGAAGTCTGCTAAATAACAAATACATCTGGTGTTGGCTTTCTGCCTTGCTAATACGCTGTCGCAGCAGTCTGCATGGTTAATTGTGCCGCATAAAGTGTTTCCCCTGGTGTCAACCTGGGTGTTCTTCAGCTAAAACTCCCTGTGGCTGAATTTTCTCTCTCCAGATAACTACGTCCATCGACTGGTTGCAAGTAAAACCGATGGGAAGATAGTTCAGTATGAGTGCGAGGGAGATATGTGTCAGGAAGAGAAAATCGATGCCTTACAATTAGAGGTAAATATTTTGGCTTGTTGGACTCTGCGTTGTGCTGCTGTGTGGAAGTGTTTCAAATCCAGATATGACTACAGAAAAGTACAACAGCTTATGCAGCAGACCTGCTCCCAGATCAGCTGGTGATGCTGCTACAAACACTCAGGTGACTGGAGAGAGAAATAGGTCTGAATGCCCAGACTCGCTCACCAGACCCTTCCTAGGGGAGCTGTGACTTGGCTTTGGAGCCAGGGTGTGTATGGAACTGTCAGTTCGAGGAGTTCAGCTGGTAAACTGAGCACGTATGTGGGAATCTGTAGCTGTGTGCTAACCTTGGCTGTCAAAGAAAGCTGACAGGCTTGTCTGATACCAGCCCTGTTCCGCTCCCTTCTCTTGAACAGATACTGATTATTTTGTACCTGTTGGCCAGCTTCTCCTCTCCTAACTAAAAGGGTAAAGGAGAGAAAATTACTGCTCCACTGAGCAGATACTGCAGCATGATTTCAGCCGCATTAGACACAAGGGTATCTGAGGAGGAACAGCCCACAGAGACCAGACTTCATAAGGTTACTGCTCAAATAAATGTTTGGTTGCTTTTCCATAAATTTTCTGAGTAATGCTTAGATGCTAAACCAGCTATTTTTAACCCTTTTTTTCCAGGAGGTTGGTGCTTAAAGTATGTAAGACCTCTCTGTCTTAGGAGATCTAAATGTTTCTTCTAGAGAGAAGGAATTTGGCAGTGTATTTTGGCGCTCAGATATTGCTGAGAGCGTTCAAGGCCTTTTGCACATGTTTAGTTCTGTAGTGAATGCCTAATTTGGGGCTTATTAGCCTGATGATAAGAAATAATCACGTTTTCCAACCTTCTCGTAACTCATTTGCAGAACCAAGAGGGAAAAGATGGGATGTAACGCATATATCCTTGTTCAGATGCCAAAATAACATTGGAATGGGCCGTGCTTGTTGGAAAATAATGATTGTGAATAGTTGTACACAGCTGAGGGTGCTTTCCCAGAGCTGTTCTTACAGTGAAGCTGGATATGTGCACCTACCCTTCTGCCTTGGGTTTTGGGCTGTGGATGGGGAGCTCAGCAGCTCAGCCCTGGGGATCTCAGACTCTCGTGACAGGGATGGTTGATGCTTCATTTTTCTGTCGAGTGTAAAGCTTGTAGAGATTTATTGCTACTACAATGAAAAAATCTGTCTCCTCTTTGAAAAGTTCTTGGCATGATACTGGATATGGTTTGGTGGGACTTTTACTTGATCCTCCTTGTTGTGCCCTAAAGGCTTTCCTTGACTTTAAAAAATCAAGTGATTTGATTTTGAAATCAAATTGCTCAAACACATCTGCTGGCTCAGCAGTTTGCACGTATGTTCAGGATGTCCTATATGCTCAATTTCATCTGATTAAATTGATTTGTATATTGGAGCCCTTTGGGCTTCTTAATCAGACTAGCCACCCTGGTGGAAAAGCTGACTGTTGTGTGTGTGTGTCTCCTGTGTTTATAGTACTCATATTTGCTAACGAGCCAGCTGGAATCGCAGCGGATCTATTGGGAAAACAAGATTGTCCGGATAGAAAAGGATACGGCTGAAGAGGTGAGCTCTGCTCTGGGCATGTGTGAAACTGCTGAAACAGGCCCCTGGACACTGTGAAGTGAAGTGGGAGCTGGAGCTGTTGGTGATGTGGCCTCACACAGCCCGTTTCACTGCCAGCTGAGAAAATTGGCTCTGAGACGTATCCCTTATCTCGCTGCTCAGATCTAGCAATTTGCTGCTCAGTGGTGCAGAAGGAGGTAGATTGCCACCTAGATTGAAGGTTGATTTAAATGTGCTGCTCAGGAAACTGCAGCAGTGGTGGAAACAAGTCCGTGCTGCTGCAGGAGCCCTGCTTGCCGATGCCATCCGTCTCACGCTGACGTGTATCTCTAGGGAAGGTTAGTGTAGCAGAGACAATATGACTTTAATTTGCTCGGCTGCAGAAAGTGGGAGCAGTCTTTCTGCTCCAAATGCATATTGATCTGCCCTTTCTTTTTGATCCCCTATCTCTCCTCATCGCCCTTTGGGAAAAATTCAGAGTCTCCTCCTATAAAGCATCCTGTAGGCAGGACTGCTTCAAAAGGTCACGGGCAAAAATCCAGCGAGAATATTTTAATGCTTTTCACTCTACATAGCTCCTCTCAGCTAGGTTTAAAGTGAGTCGGGATTTAGGGTTGAGTCCTTAACTGAACTTTCTGCATGACTTCTAATTAACCATTTAATGCAGTTAAGTAGCATTGTCAATGTAGAAATTATGACCATTGAAATAGTGGTCGCTGACCTTGGTCTATAGAACCATCCCAGAAACCTTTTGGAGGGCCCTATAAAAGGAAAAGCTACAGCAAATATGGTCTTGCATGCGACCAGGAAACATGATCCACAAAGCAACTTCAAACTGACACGACTACGATGTGTGCCCTAAACGTGGTTTCATGTTTAAAGTCCTTACAATTGTCTTCATGGCACTCGCCCCATGTAAGCCTTGCCTGGATCAGTGCCACTGTGCAGCGTATTCCACTATCAGGGCTCAGGCTACTGCCCCAAGTTAACCATCAGCTGCACAAACAGTCAGTGATTAAGGCTGGAAGGCTTCAAACCTGCTCTGCATTGACTCTGGCATCAGTGGAGGCACCATGTGTGCTGACGCTGACATTTATCAGATTGCTCCTTCAGGAAAGCATTTTTCCTTTGAATTCCTCTCTCCACTACATGCCAGCATGCTTTTGACCCTAATATAGGGGAAACCAGTATTTCTAAATCTCCTGTAAGTCCCATGTTGGAGGTTTTGACACGTGCAGTGCCTAGGGAAGGAGAGCTTGGGTTTCTCCAGCAGTAGCAGCCTGGAGTTGTGAGGCGGAGGGGAAGAGGAAGCCAATCTACGTGTGTTTCTGTTTGCGTTTTGCCTGAGTAAGATATTCGTGTCAGTGGGTCACCGCCTTATGACAGCAGGCTGCTGAGTCAGTGCTGAGCAAAGGAGCGCGTTAATTTTCAGGCTTTGACCGTACTTATTTGAGGTTTCATTTCAAATGAGCAAAAGCCTGACATTGTAAAGCCTTAAGATGGAAATTTAAGTCTGCTGACAGATAGAAAAAGTCTGAGAGAACAGCGAAACGAATGCTTAACTGCAGTCAATGAGAAGTTAAGGCTCTGGTGCAGCTCCTGTGTGAATGGGGTGCCTGGCACAGATCTGCAGCCTGAGTTGCTGCCCTGTGTGAGCAGCTTCCACGGCAACGTGGTCCCTCGTTGGGGTACTGTGAACTGTCAATGCAGAGGGTCTTTGTCAAAATTAAGCCTTTTCTTAACTCAAAGCTTTTGCTTACCTGGATGTAGTAATTGCTCAAAGCCTAGAAACCACTCCAGAAAAATGAATGTCATAACGAAAGCGCAGAGGACTTTGATCTCTTTGAAATGCCCGTGTGTTTGTTTTTACAGATTAACAACATGAAGACCAAATTTAAAGAGACCATTGAGAAGTGTGACAGTCTGGAACAGAGGCTGAATGACTTGCTCAAAGAAAAGCAGTCTGTGGAAAGGAAGTGGGTACCGCTGCCAGGTTTAGTTCCATGCAGCCATTAAAACTCTGCGCACTGACATCCAAAAGAATGAATCTTGCTATTCCTGGGCAATTTTGAGCTATTTAAACTGGTAGACTGAGAACACAGCTTCTTTAAAAAAAAAAACAAACCAACCTCTCGTTTCTGTAGGTGTTCACAAATTGAAAGTGCCTGTTGAGTGGAGCGCAGCTTTTGGGCTCTCGGCTCCTTTTCCATGGACTGCATATTTAGCAGTCAGTAATCCTTCCTCTGCCTGCTCGGAAGGAGCTGCCAGTGTGTTTCCCAACTGGCGATCCATCCAAAGAGGCAGCTCAACAGAGGCATCTCACCCAGCACGGAGGAAAATGTAGATCTTAGGAAGTGCCTAGATGAAAGGTGTCAAGCGTGGGGACTGTGCAGATCGGTGTGTTCCAGCTCCCTGGGTGGGACTGTGGGCTCTGTTCTTCCCAGCCCACCAGGCCCCCAGCGCTGTCCTGGTTGGAGCAGGGAGCTTGGGCTAGCGAGCTGTGGTTCATGCAGCTCACCTTGCTGCGTGGAAAGGAGGCTGTGTATGATGCCAGCAAACTTGCAGGGCAAAAGCACTGAGTTGTTAGGAGCAGCGAAGCGCTGTCTGTGAATCATGAGGCTACTGAGAGCCTTGTGGGAGCATCTTGCTTCCGAGTGAAGTGGTATCTTCAGGATCTTGTGCTCGGAGTGTGGCAGAGCCAGCACCTGGGAGCCCCTGACTGCCCTGAGCTCTCTAAGGACCCTGTGTGATCTCTGTGCCCTTTTCAGTGCCTATTCCATAAGTTGCAGATGCGTGTTCGAGGTTACAGTCCCCTGCTCCCAACCCCACCCTGCCTGTTGGCATTTGGTACAAGGTGGAATTGCCTCACTTGCAAGGGAAGGGATTCTCCTGGGTTATGCAGTTGGAGGGACAAAGGGAGGGATTCTGCTTCACAACATCCTATTCCATATGCAGGTAACACCATCCGGACAGGCAGGTGCTAGCAAGACTTAAGCGGGGTAAAAAAATCCTGGGGGGGGTTTCGGAGTCCTCGTGTGTTGCCTCCCCTTGCCCATCTTTTGCCAGAAAACCAGGTTCCAGGTGGTCTTGGTGGGGCTGGGGAGAGCTGGGGCTCAGCTACCCTAAGGACTGGAAACAAAAAGGCTGCAGCAGTGTTTGATCTGTGCTTCTCTTTGCAAGGTGTTCTCAGCTGAATAACAAAGTGGCTAAACTTTCCAACGAGCTGAAGGAGGAGCAGGAGCTGAACAAGTGTTTGCGAGCGAATCAAGCCTTGCTTCAGAACAAACTGAAGGAGGAGGAGAGAGTGTTAAAGGAAACCTGCGAACAGAAGGACCTGCAGATCTCTGAGGTCCAGGAGCAGTTGCGGGATGTCATGTTCTACTTAGAGACACAACAGAAAATCAATCACCTCCCAGCTGAGACCCGACAGGAGATTCAGGAAGGACAGATCAACATTGCAGTGGCATCGTCTGCCAGCTCCTCTGCGGGGGGCACGGGCAAACCTTCTTCCAGGAGAGGCCGTGGCAAGAGGGGCAAATGAAACTCGGAGTGCCCTGCTCCTGTCCCGAAGCTGGCCGTGCTGGTGGTCGGCCAGGCTTTGCCTCTCGGGACTCCGGCTGGAAGCACCCAGTCCACTAAAGCTCAGCTAGAAATTGTCTTCAGAGCTGCTCATAAAACTGGCTGCCAGTCACTGGAGGTGTCTGTGGTATTTAAAAGCATTTCACTGCACTATTTAGCTATTTTTAGGCAGATCTTAATGACCATTTTGCCTTCCTGTCATGCGTTTGACTTTCTTCTCGGAGAGTGTCCTGGTTTGGGGCAGGTGGGCGTTAAATACCACGTTCCCTAAGGGGATGCCCTAGAGTAGGCTAGGCCCAGTGCGTAAGGCTTCTCCAGTTCTCCTCCATTAAAAGTATTCTCAATTAAATGATTTTATTTAAGAAACAGTGTAAATTAGATTATATACATCTCCTTTCAGTAGGTGCAGTCCTGACACTGCAGAACAGCTAGCGCAGGAGTAGCACTGTGGTCTGGAAATAAAAAGGAGCGGGGTGTGGAAAAGGAACCATCTTAGTGGTGTAAGAAAAGGAACGAGTCCTAAAGGGTTGTAATTGGGGATGTTAAACGTGTTGAGGGACTTTGGTACTATCTGTTTCTTCAGAAATAACTTTGCCCCAGAGGTATGCAGATGCCGTGAGGGAGATTTGTGGACAAAGCAGGGTGGTTTTTGTTGGTTTTCTCTTAGACTCGATGCTCTGGGGTGGGAAGAGTTTTACCCTGGCTGGAGAAGCGACTGTCCCGAGCGTTTAAAGGCTAATCCTTTATTAAAAAGGGCTGGGGGAGTCCGGCCGTTTGTCTTTGAGACCCCAGTATGACCCTTTTCCACTGTTGAAACTGCAGGAACAGCCTTGATCTTAGTCTGTAACGCTGAAAACGCAGCTCTGACCGACCAGCTCCAAACTGGAACAAATAAAGCAGCTCCTCCTTTGTTGCCTGAAGTTGTGCTTTTTGGGCAATTGAAAGGAACGAGCTGAAGTAAATAGGCTGACTCTGGGCAGGTGAGTTGTTACAATCTGCTTCCCGACTTTACGGACTGGAGGTGTTGAACTCCCTCGCTTTGAAAGCCAGGGCACGTGTCTGTGCACTCCTGCAGCCCCTGCTTGGGTTTGGAGATCTGCCCCCATCACCTGTTCCCACCTTTTCTAACTTTGTAGCGTGAAAGTACACTAACTCTTTTCTAGCGTGTGAACTGTACAACGGGGCCTCTGCCTTCTGTAAATTATTCTAAGGACCGACAGATGTACAACACAGCTTGCTCTCCTATAGAAACTATTTTATTTAAGATATATTTTTACACCATCTAAGATGCCCCTGACCTTTTGCTGAAAGCTCGCTTTGTGTAGAACACTACGATGCTGTATATCTTGGAATTCAATTTCAAAAAATGCGATTGAAAATTAAAAGTGTGCAGTAGTTGTGTGTGTGTGTATTCCCCTGGGAGGGGAGGGAGGAGAGGGCAGGGAGAATGTGACTTAACTCTTTTCGAAGTCTTCTACTTGTTAACTCAAAGGCAAAACTGTCCAGACGAGCTGGGGCTCGTGGTGAAGGGGAAAGTCCCAGTGAAGGCCGGGCCGTGGCTCTTCCTTACCCATCATCTGGACACCCGAGTGCCTGGAAAAAGCGGCGGCGCTCGGACCACTCCAGCCTGCGGTCAACTGACATCTGCAACTCGCACAACAGGTCAGCTTTGTGGCTGATGACTCAGTATAGCCGCAGCAGAAGGTTGCAGCAGTGTAAAACTTCCCCCTGGACAGCTGAGATTGGCCAAGCTCCTGCTATGATTAAAAACCTTAAAACAGACATTTTATTTTTTTTTTAAATCATGAAAGAAACACCCCTTCCCCCCTGATGAACAGCAAAGGGGTTTTACTGTCTCTGCTGGTGGCTGGAGTGGTATCAGAGAGCTCTAGGGCAAAGCCTGCCTTGGCACGGGCCGTGCAGGCTACGTGGCAGCAAGGGAGAGATGTTCCAGCAGGAGCAAGAACCGGGGCCCTGCTGTCCCCCAAAGGGCTGCTGGTGGCCAGCACCTTCCGTGAACTTCACGGGATCCTGCTGTCCCCCCTCTGCAAAAGGTCCCCGAGACACAGGCTGGCAGAGAGGGAACAGGGCAGCAAAACGACTTGTGGTTCTGCGTACGTGAGCAGGAGAGTAACGGCGAAAACACCCGAGGCAGCTCGGTGTGACCACCCGAGAGCCTCCGAGGTCAGCCCCGCACCTCTGTGGGGAGAGCACCCAGCTGTTGGGCACCGCAGGAAAGGCTGCGGGATTTAACGTGGCCGGGGAGAAACGCAGATGGAGCGGAGCGACAGCCAGAAGTCGTGTGAAGCTTGGCAGAGCTCTCCGCGCTTCGAGGATGCTGAAATGATTCACTCCAGCAGCTGTTGCTGAGCGAGCGGAGGGGAGAGGCGGTTAGACGGGGTGCGGGGTTGGCACGGCTTCTCCTCAGCTGGGAGAAGCAGCACCCACAGCCCGGGGGGACGGCAGGGACAGAAAGGGCCGTGTCACCCTGCTTGGAAGGGACGTGTAGGGTTGAGCTGCTCGGCTCAACGGCGAGGTGGGCGTCCCACCCGCCCCCGCCAGCACCCACAGGGTCCATGCGTGAGCTCCCAGCAGGATCTTCCGGGGTGGGAGGGGAATGCAGCGCCCATGAGACCTGCGGCCACCCAAGCTCCAGCACCCAGCTCCCTGCTGATGGGTTTCCACGAGCCCTTTCGGGGCCAGCCCAGCAGCAGCCCCTCCCCAGGCAGCCTGGCTGGGGCGACGTCTGGCTGACATCGCTCTGTTTCACACGGTTCCAGGGACTCATTAATTTTTTGGTGAGCTAATTTGCCCCTTGGGAAGAACCTGTCCCTTAACGCCAATTAATCCCCTCCGTGATGCTGGTTCTGCTCTTTTAGGACCTGGGGTCCCAGCTGAGCTGACGTGTCTGGTTTATGCCCTAGAAAAACCTTGTGTGGTGCCGCTGGCAGAGCGGAGAGGGAGTCACCCCGCAGGCAAAGCTCCGTGGGTGTCTGTCCGTCCCTCCGAGCAGCTGGAGCACCCCAGGGCCACGCCGTGCTCCCTGTGGCCAGCCCAGGCCCCTCGGCAGGGCCACGCTGCCGTCCCACCACCCGCTCTCCTCTCCCTTTACCTTTCCACCGGCGCCCGATTCCCTTAAGGCCCCGTGGAAAATTCCTGCCTTGATCTGCACCAACCGACTTGTCTGTTCTCGTTTGAGCTCCAAGAAATTCCCATAAGTTTCTCCGAGGCTTTTTTTTTCACCCCCATCTTTTTACATAAATGGACATTTTGGTTTAGTGACTGTATTTGAAAGGCGGACACGTGCGGCTGGTCCAGCTCCCCACAGCAGGTCCTACACCAGCAGCATTTGGAGGGGAGTTTCGCAGCACAGGAGGGACATTTGTGTATTCATTCTCCAGCCCGAATTCCTGCACGCGTTTCCCAAGGCGAGATCCAGCTCCGTGCACTGGTTCACCTCAGCCTTCCAGGGGTAACAGCAAAAGAGCGACAGGTTTGCTTGAAGCAGGAAGCAATTTGTGCTATTTGCTTTCATTTCAAGCCCCAGTTACAACCCCACACCTAACGCTTCCTGCTGCTGCACCACCCTTAAGCAAACATTATTTATAGCAGCGAGCAGCAGTTATAGCTTTGCCCCTTCTCGACCTGGAAGTAATTGGTTAATTAAGTTAGACAACAAACCCCAAGATACTCGTATGGTTTCCTTCCACCTTCTCGCAGGGAGCTGGAGAGTCAAACTCCTTCCATCCCAAGCTGGTTAAAAGCATCAAACACCTCGGAGAGAGCAAGGTTTGCTTCCCCACCAGGAAACTGGTCTCTCTTGAACCTTCTTCAGGGCCACCAGCTCCTATAAAGCTGCTGCACCTGGGGGGTTTGCTGCCTTGCTGGAGCTGGGGTAGGTGGGGGCTCTGGGAGGAGGGTTTCCTGAACCATGCTGGGAAGCAGTGGGAAGCTTTGCTGCTGGCTGGTGGGAGCTGTGCTCTGAGTGGACATGCCTGAGCTCACCAGGAGACTGAGAACTTGGGCTTTTGCGTGCAGGTTTAGTAACATGATGATTTTGTGGTTGTAGAGGTTGTCTGGGTTTGTGGGCTTGAGGGTGGGGGTGTGAGGAGGAGCTATTGGCTTGCTTGTGCTGTGTTAAGTGTGTGTCTTCCTCCCAACCTGAGATCCCTGGGGCTGTGCTGGTCTCTGGTGCTGGGCCCTGCATGTTTCTTGTCATCTGAAGGCAGCACTTCAGTGGCAACACTTTCCTGTGTGCTGCTGAAGGGGTTGTGCTCTCAAAAGCGCTTAAGTTGAGCTGTGAAGTCCCTGTCTCTGCGCGTGGGGTGTTGGGAGGCCGCGCTGGATGGGGAGCTATGGGTGCTCCACCTAATGCTGGTGGAGGTTGTGAAACATTCACGAAACCCACCTGGCTGCCCCAGCTCAAGCAGCCAGGCTGCCCTCCTGCTTTTAAGGAGGGCTTTTCCTGGAGGCAAGTTGCAACTTAACTGGTTTTCTTGCCTATTATCAGTGTCCCTATGTGGTGGCAGTGGTCTTGGAGGATGTACCCGAGTGTTTTCTGGCTGCAAAGCTGGTGTTCTTGACACCCATTAACCTGCCTCTGCCTCCCAGGCTCCCTCTTCCCTCACGTCTCTATTTATATGTGACTTTGTGGTATTTATTAGTCTACTGATGTGCGATGCTGTTTGTTAGGTGAAGAAATGTATGCTCTTGCCCTGCAAAAGAGAGGGCTTTGAGCAGGTGAAGGAAACCCACCTTGGTGGGCCCTTCTCTCTGGGGTGGGGGAGACCCCCACTGCAGGTGTGAGTGAGGTTCCAAGGCAACTTCAACTTTCTGAGCTCTGTAAACATAAAATAAAACCACAGTAAATCTGTTTAGCATGTAAAACGTGACTAGATCTCCTAGAACAATTCCTCTACGCTACTGGTAATCTTAGTCCAAGCAGAATTAACATAGGCTGGAGAAACTCCTAGTGCTGTTGGCTTGACTCCATGGCCTGTGTGGAGTCCCAGTTGGAAAAACCTTCTGTGAGGGCTGGAGGAGCCGAGCAGGAGATGCAGCTGAGCGAGATGGGTGAGCTGGTGATGTCCACAGAGCCAGGGATGCTGCCGCAGCCAGCGGCCCCACGCCGATGGGGGGGAGCTGGCCAGTCTTGTCCGAGCACAGCCATGCCAAGAGTTTCCTTCTGCGAGTGCAGGGGTTGCACGAGGAGCAAAGAGGACTTTTTCCAAGCACTTCTCCTTGGCAGCTTTCAAACATGCTCTGGCTTCACTGGAGTGAAAAAGAAATCCCAACTGGATCCTGCCTGCTCCGTGAAGGAGCACCGAGCTGAGCGCAGCCCCGGGACGCGGGACCTCCTGGCCTCCACCCCTCGCTAACATAGCCCTGCAGCTTCATCGCAAGGAGCCAAACACCTACTCCTCCTTCCAGGAAAACAACGGGGAGGAATGAACAACTGTGTAAGAGCCGAGGTTTATAGGCAGCTGGGCGGGAACACTGAAATCACGGCATTTTCCTCTGCGGCCATCGGAGTCAAACTGCAGGAGCAGTTAAGAGGATTAGATATTTTTGATCATATTTGCAGCTGCACTAGCTGTAACCGAGAGGAGAAATCCAAATGCTTCGTCTTGGGAAGTGATTCTGAGCCTGGAAGGGAGGGTTCCCTCAGGACCCCGCATCTGGGTACGTGCTCGGCCCCGGCTGTTGTACGGAGCCACGAGGAGCTGTTGTTCCTACAGCTGAAGTGGTGGCGCTTGGCTCCCTCGAAGACCCAGGCTCCTGTGGAAAACCCCCTGCGAGCCAGCCCGGAGGCAGGGCTCTGAGTTGCAATAATGTCTCCAAAATGTCAGCTCCTACGCAGAAGGTCTGCGTCTCCCAAGTGCCAAAGCCTAAACCAAGAACACGTTAGAAGCCCTGCCAGGTTTAGACCCAGATGTGAGAGGGAAGATCCCTCCCTGAACATCACTAAGAGGATTTCTTTAACAGTTGTCTTAGCCCTGCGGTGCTTTAGCAAGGAAAACTAATTTCACTGTGTGGTTAAGTTTCAGCATCTAGTTCTCACGCATTTAGCGCTGTTACTGTCCAGCTAAAAATACCTGACTGCTCCCTGTGAAGCTCAGCCCTGCAGAGATGCTGGTGATGTGCTGCCAGCACTGGAGTACGAAGCTCTTCTTCTCTGCCCAAGGGACACCTCCGATGAGCCCTTGGCCCTGACCGCAGGCAGGATGGGCTGAGGAGGAGTATGGAACCCATTAAGCTGTTTTTCCAATCTTAAACAAAAACGTGGCCGTGTAGCCAAGGAAGAAGACATCACTCCTTGACATGCGTGCGTTTGCTGGAAGCGCTCGGCCCTGCTAGCAGAGGCTGCCTGACGTTCCCGTGCAGAGGGGTGGCGGTCCTTTCTCCACGGATGGAGCCTCAGATGATGCTCCTGGCTGAGGGAGACAGGTTCCTCCTGAAGCCAAAGTCCCAGATCTGAGCCCCAGGTGTAATGTGTCAGAGGAGGGGAAAAGTTCTGCATCTTACTTCCAATTTGCCTGATGATTTTAGCACAGAGGTCACAAATCCAACCCTTTCCCGATGTGGTCACATGGCAGTCATCTGTCAAAAACATCCAACAAGATCATAATCCTAAATTTGTCCTTTGAATGTACCTGTGCCTGTTCCGTAGGAGTTTCCTTCTAATGCCCAGGGATTAATACCGAAGTGCAGTGAAACATCTGAGGTGAAGGGGCACAGTGGGCTGGTAATAATAACTGAAAGCTGCTCTGTGAAGCAAACCTGAGGCTGACTTGGTTTTTAATGGACATCTGTCTGTAGGGGGAAAAATGCCATGGCAACTGGCTTTCTTGTTGGCGTGCCTGCCTCAGCGAAGGGACTGGGAGAGGATGGGTATTGGTGAGTCTGTGTAGCTGCGCTTGGGAAACATGGAGGTACAGCTCAACGAGGCTGGGAGGCAAAGGTTGTTTATGCTCTGTGAGCACCAGATCTTGAGGGATTTAAGAGCTAAATCTTGGCATAACGATTGCTTTGTGTGCTGCTGCTGCTTAGCGGGAGCTGGGCTGGGTTCCCCCTCTCCCTTTTGTAAAAATGTGAAATCTAAAAGCGTGAAGTGCTTGGTTGAAGATCGACTGGCAGTTTGGTGTGCAGAGTTGGTGTCTCCATTTGCAGCTCTTTCCCCAAACAATTGCTACAGAGCTACAGCATCGCTGTGCTGGTCCTGGAGCTTTGCCTCTTGAGGAAGGAAATGTCCTTGTTTAGTGTCTGTGGCCAATGGAAACGGAGAGCGAGGCTCATTAAAATGTTGGTTATCGGTAAAATGAGCTCTGGCATTTCTGTATCTCTCTCCTGAGCTTTGTGGCCATGAGCATTTCCCTTCGTCTCCTGTTCGTTGCAGGAGAAGCAGCTGGCACGCATGGCTCAGCGGGCACGTCTCATCAGCACCCTGTCTGAGCTGAGCTGGAGGGGGATGCTGGTGGGCTGGGAGAAACTGGGAAGAAATAGCTATAAAAGTGCAAGTGCGGATCAAAAACTGTACCTGGTGGGAGCTGGTCTCTGCTTGGAGTCGAGCTGGGAATTCGAGGGGCTGCAGGCAATGAGAAGACACTATGCAGTGACTGGGGTGGGGGCAGCAGTTGTCCTGCCTGGTCGGGTTGGAGCTTGGGCTTTGGTTTTGCCCGTTGTCGTGCACTTACCTCTCTCTGGTTCGGCCAGCAGTGTGTTCGTCAGTTCAAGCTGGCGGCAGCTTTGCTGACGAGCTAATGTTGTATCTCTCTGGGAAGTGATTCTTGTGTGTCAGAGGACCTGATTTGTTTGCCTAATGTCTTTCCAAGTGTTTGGAGGTCCCTGTGCCCATAGCGCTGTTCACAAAGCTTTAGCCTCCAAGAACAGGGTTAGGGATAATGGGAGGAAATAACAGAAGTCTTCAGGGAGGAGAAAATGCGTGTGTAGAAATGCTCAGTTCTGTGAGCTTCTCTAGCAGCTGATTTGGCTTAAAATAAATGCCGAGTGTCCGTGTCAGCCGTCCCTCTGCAGGCACGCGTGTCTCATCTTGTTGAATGCTGTTGAGGATCACCCTGGGTAGCTCGAGGACGAGAGCCCGACACCTAACAGCAGGTTAGATCAAGGAAATGTTACATCACGTAGCACTTCCTGGTAAGTAATGATATTATCAGCCTCATTCATCTTTGTATGCAAATACAGCCTGCACATGTAGTCACAACTCTGAATGAAAATAGTATTCTTGAAAAAGAGGAGCTCTAACCTGGAATGTGGACAGAAAGGGCCAACTGGGACGTGATTCTCCATTAGAAATTGTTGTTCGCTCTTGACCACAGATTTCTTTGAATTCTGAACATCTCTTTAGCCAGACTACTGCATCCACTGTTGGCTGTCCTCTGTCACAACCTCATTTGCAACCCAACTAGTAGCTATAATATAGTTATATATATTATATAGTTTCTATGTAACTATATACTATATAGTATTATATAGTTATATGTATTATATATTATAATATATATAGTTTCCCCACACTTCAAGAAAGATGTTGAGGTGTTGGAGCGAGTGCAGAGGAGGGCGACCAAGCTGGTGAAGGGTCTGGAGGGTCTGACCTATGAGGAACGGCTGAGGGAGCTGGGGGTGTTTAGCCTGGAGGAGAAGAGGCTCAGAGGTGACCTTAGTGCAGTCTACAACTACCTGAAGGGAGGTTGTAGTGGAGTGGGAGTCGGCCTCTTCTCCCAGGACAAGAGGACACAGCCTCAAGCTTCGCCAGGGGAGGTTCAGGTTGGACATGAGGAAGCATTTCTTCTCAGCAAGTGTCATTAGCCATTGGAAGGGGCTGCCCAGGGAGGTGGTGGAGTCACCATTTCTGGATGTGTTTAAGAAAAGCCTGGCCATGGCACTTAGTGCCCTGGTCTAGTTGCCATGGTGGTGTGAGGGCAATGGTTGGACTCGATGATCCAAGAGGGCTCTTCCAACCTCATTGATTCTGTGATTCTGTATAATGGTAGGGAATAGCCAAAAAAGGCAGAAACCGATAGAGCCAAACCCTGAAGTAATAAATACTGAATATTAGGATTAGTGGGCTATCAAGAAGAGCTGTATGCAGGTGGAAGTAAAGGGACTGATGTGCTGTAACAGCAGGATAATCCCATTACGCTGGAAGTTTGGGTAGTCCGTGGTAGAGGGGCACTCACAACAGGAAGGTGAGGAGCAGTGTCGCTGAAGAAGCTGGCTGCCACTGGATTCGGGAAGACATACTTTCATTTGGTCACTTCTGTATTTACTTTTAATGTGTTTTTTTTACAAAGATGCTCGACAAACACAAAAGGGAGGGCACAATGAAAGCCAAACAGAGCTTAACAAAACAAAGAGTACATTGAAGGAGAAAACAAGTCAAACTGCAACCGCTCTTGAGTCCCTACCACAGATGTGAACACGAGTCTTATTCACACGCTGCTTTCCAAGCACGGAATGTTACCCCAAAATATAGTTTAGTTTGTTCATATCATGTCTTAGAAACCACCTCTGCCCGTGGAACTTATTTCTGTATTTTTGACATCCTTGAACATCAAGGGCTCCATCTTCGGCAGCGGGACCCCACAGCGTGGCTGCCACTTCAAAACCCTGCAGGCTCTTTTAACAGTTCTTAACCTTTAGCCACATAAATAGTGACTAATTGCTGTGCACTGTAAACATTCCTAGCTGAAAAAGCACTGAAGTAATGTCCTTTAAAAAAACCCAATTATTAAGTGACCTGGATACGTTATACTCAGTCTCTTATCAGACTTCCTTGTGCTTTTTCTTGGTGACTTCCTTTTAAAATGCAAAGCACACTGATGAAACGCAGTGTTGAGTAAGTAATCCCTGCTAGCCGCAGCTTACTCGAGTTAGTTTCAAGGCATGTTTTGGTTCCTTTCCTGCTGCATTTCCCCTGTTGGGGCAGCACTTGGAGGCCCTCCACTTGAGGTCCAGTAGGACCAACCAAAAGATGAAAGACTTTATAAACAGTACCCTAAAGAGTTTGGTTAAATGCAGGGGTTTGTATGCTAGAGGATTTTATATATATAAATATGTGTGTGTGTGTGTGTATATATATATTAAAAAAGGTCTTTTCTTAGCTTCTCTTTGGTAATGTTAGTTATCCCATCACGTGCAGTGAAACAGATTTCTGCTTCTACAGTAAATGGTCCTCAACTTGTGCTGGTGGTAGCACGAGCTAACAATGACTTAGCCACAGGGTTATTTGGGCCTGTAAAGTAAACCAAAACAAGCAGCTGAACAGTCAAAAGTGTAGGGGAAAAATGCTAATTTAAGAAAGCTGTTAAATATTTGTTATCTTTTTACCATTGTGTGCTGCCACCCACAACTCTCCCAACCGCATGGGAAAGCTGTTGCTTTACAAGCAAGGTGTATAAATAATGCCTGCCTAAGAGCACCGCTCCTTTTTATTACATTGGGATCCTGTGGGATTTCTAGAGCATTTCTATGAATAGATTAAACTCTGAGCATTTTGAGTAACCATGGCTATAAATCAATTTAGCTCTTGGTTTTCAAGTTACATCTGCTCTTACTAATCCTGTATGTACATAGATTTTTTTTTTTTTTTTTCTTTTTAACAGGACAGACCAGGCTTTATTTTTATGTATTGGTATGAGTTGGTGAAACCACTGCTCGGTGTAAAGCAGGTACCACGAACATGGCAGAGCCAGCCACTGCACCTTAGATTTCTGCAGGAAGCTTGGTGATGGCAGATAGGTAACAGCAAGGAGCGATGGGTGAACTGACATCTCTGGCTCAAATATTGTGTTTCTGTCAGGGCAATGCAAATTTTAATTACTTTGGACTGCAGCAATTTAGGGTGAACAAAAAAAACCAAACGGATATCTGTAATACTGAGGGGGTGTCAGCATGGAACGTGGCAATGCGTTCGGCCCCATCTTGCTTTCCTGGAGCTGGCTCCAGGAGGAGGAGGAGGGCGCTGGGATGTGTTTACTGGGGATACAGTTCGGTATCTCTGTGGTTACAGGCAGGAGCCGGGCTGCAGCTCGGCGCAGGGGCTGGGGTTCTCCATTTCGCCTTTCACAGCCACTCGGCGGCTCGGCCATTTTTTCTCAATTTTGGTGTCTCTCGCCGTCTGGTTTCTTTTGAAGGATGCGCTGCTGGGCCGAGCCCGCCCTCCCGCTCCTGCTCGCTGGCGGCCTCGGCGGGGGGGGCGAGCGGGCCCTCAACGGGGCCGGGCGGGCAGCACCGGGCCCGGGCGGGGCCGGTCCCACCAGCCTCTGCCCCGGCCAGGCCTCGGCCTGCAGCGAAGGCCGCAACGCAGGGCCCTGCGCCGCCGGGCGAGGGGCAACGCTCCCCTCAGGGGCCGGGGCCTGCGGGCCGCCCTCCCTCACCGGCCGCGCCGGGGGTGTCCGCCCGGCGGGCACCGGCTCGGGTTTGCCCTTGCGGCTACCGCGGGCGAGGGGGGGTGAAGGCGCGGGGCGGGCTGTGAGGGCGGGGGGCTGCGCCCTTGGGGGCCTCACGGCACCGCCGGAGCCTCACGGCACGGCGGGGCCCGTCCCCTCCCCTCGGTGGGGCCGGGGCTGCGGCGGGAGCTGCCGCCGTCCCGCGCCGCCGCCTCACGTGTCCCCCTCCCCTCCCCGCCTCCCGCCTCCGCCCCTTCACCCGCCGAAGCACCGCCGCGGCGCCCTCCGACTTCCCGTAAAGAGTCCGCACCCGCCGCCCGCTCCCGCGCCACCGCCTCGCCGCCCCCCGCCCCACTATCCCCCCGCCGCCGCCGCGGGGGTGCCCGAGAGGCGGCGGCAGCCACCGCCGCGCCCCTCCGCCTCGCTCTTCCCCTCACTCCCCGGCCCGGCCTCCCCCCCACCCCCCCTCCGCGGATCCCTCCGCGCCGCGCTCCGCTCCCTCCGCCCCGCTCGCACTGTTTGGGAGCAACCGGCCGAGCCAGCGGCGCCCCGGCCCCGCCAGCGCAGCGAGGCCCCGCGGACCGGCGCTCGCCCAGCCCCGGCGCGCACCCCCGGCCCTCTCCCCATCTCGTCATGTCCCTCAAGCAAGCGGCAGCGGCGGCGCAGGCCGCCGGCAACAACCGCAAGCCCCCCGGCGGCGGCGGCGGCCCCGGCCTCCCGTCAGCCGCGGGCGGCGGGAGGCAGAACATGGGCAGGTGGGTGCGCGGCGGCGACGGGCCCGGTCCCGGCCCCGCCGCGGAGAAGCCCGGCGCGGGCGCCGCTCCCCCTCCCCCGCCGCCACCCCCCCGCCCCCCCTGCACCGGCCTCCATGGGCGGCGGCGGCGCGGCCGGGAGGGGGAGCGGGGCCTGCTGCATGGCGGGGGACGCGGCGCGGCCCGGCGCGGGGGGCTCCGCCCGGCGGGGCGGGAGCCGGCATGGCGGCGGGCGGGGCGCACGCAGGCCCGCCGAGGGGCCCGCCGGTTCCGCAGTGCCGCCGGGGCGAGGCCGCGAGGCCAGGCCGCGGCCGGTGCCCTTCAGGCGGCCGGGGACGGCGGAGGGCACGGCGGGACCTCCATTTTCCGCGGCGGGGTGACGCGGGGCGGCGGGCGAAGCCCCCCGCGGCCTGGCGGGGCCTGCGGCGGGGGCGAGGGGCGCCGCTTCCCCCCGGGCCAACGTGACCCGCCTGCTGAGGAGGAGGCGGCGGGGGGCGGCGGGGGCGAGGCGCCGTAGCCGGTGGCCGCACGTGCGCGAGGGGACGGCGGCGGGAAGGTGCCGGCCGCGATGGCGGCGGCCTCGGGGCCGGGGGGCGGCGGGGAGGGCCCAGGCGGGGGGGGGGGGGGGGGCAGCGTGCCGGCCTTGCGGGAGCCGGCGGAGGCCCGCCTGCGGTGGGGCACCGTCACCTTCCTGGCGTTTATTGTTATTTATTTTAATATATACACACCTATATATTATTTTTTAAAAATTTAAATCGCAATAAAATTCTCGCGGGAAGGGAGGCCGCGGGAGCGCTCGTTGGCCTCGGCGGTGGATGGTGGTTCCAAGCACGGCTTCACTTTCTCAGAGATTTGGGGAGCGAGGAGTGGGGGTATCGCTCCGATTTGGCTCCGATTCCCCTCCTCGCATCCCCCCCTCCCCGCGCACGCTGCGGAGGCCCTGCTGTCTCATACTGCCTCTGGAAGATTGATCCTGCTCCGTAGCGGAGAGCATTAGCTGTACAAATTCACACGTATTTGAGGGAGAGGAGGGGAAAAAAAATACACTTTCTAGTGTTGTGAATTTTTCCAGTGCTGTGGGGGTCATAAGAAACAAACAAAGTGGGACAGTAACAGTTTTGAAGGTCATAGTCACTCAGAGCAGTTTCATTTCAAGTTTTATTCATCTTGCTCTTCAGCTTGAGTTTTATTCTCACTCAGTTTTGTGCATTGGCAATAAAACAGAATTTACAGTGGGCCCATTGTTGGACATCACTGGAAATAGGGTTTTACTTTGTTCCCAGTGTGTGGAACTGGAAGCGGAAAAGCTTTGGTAGGGTTGAAAAGGACAAAAAAAAATAACAACAATAATACCTCAACACTTCATTGAAATGATTTAATAGTTTTTACATATGGCTGTCTAGATTGAACATGATGTTTACTGTGCTCTGCTAAACAATTATCCCTGCCAGCACACAGTGGCACTGTAGAGGTTAACGTGAAGGGCAACAAAACCTATAGCTTTTTTTTTAAAAAAAAAATATCAGTATGCTGGTGAGCACTTGTCCCTGTAGATTAGGGGATGCAAGCTTCAATTTCTCTCCCAAGTTTTAACATTAAAGCCACTAGGTTTCTCCCACTAGTGTTGCCTTTCTAGTTTTGTTGGATAAATTCCACTTCAGAAGTCCTTAGGAAGTTCTAGCGGGGCTGCTGAACAACCGATGTGTTCCCTCAGAGGTGTTTGTACTCTCTTTTTTGTTGATCAAATTTTCAAGTTATTTCTGAATGAAGGGTCTGTAAAATCACAGTTCCCAGGCTAATGGAGCCCCGTGGAACACCTCCAGAGAGCTTCTCCTATTGCTGTCCTAAGGAAAAGTCTTGTCGTTTTGGGAGTGCAAATTCAAAGATGGTTCATGCTGCGAATCTGTTCATGTAAATGAAAAGCTAAGGTGCTTTTCTGTTCAAAAAATGAAATTGTTTTTTAGCTGGCCTGCATCTTGATTTCAATTTAAAGCATTATATTATTTAACACAAACTTAACCAGTTTATGCCAAGCTTTCTCAGTAGCAGTTTTGCAGCTCGTTTCCCTGCATTCTCTTTCTTATCTTCTTGAGATGCAAAAGAATGTTACTTTTCATGGCTAAATTGCTCTTAAAGGCTTAGATTTGGGTAGAAAGCTCGTTGATCGTTAACTGTCCTGGACCTAATTTTCTGCTGGGTGTTTATTACTGTCAGACTTAATTGGGCTGAGCACCTGGTCCTTCTGTTTCTGGTAGTGAGTGGAGGGTCAGCTTTGCTCACTACCTTTGTTTCCATGGTTTCATAATGATGGATATATGTATTTCATATTAGAAAAGGTAAAATCTCATGTGAACAAATAAGACATTCCAGTATTTGTTTTCATGATATTACTAATTTCTTTTACATAAGGGGAAAAATCACAAACGAAGGTATCTTTAAAGGTGTTCAAGAAAAACAGGAAGGATTAATACCTTTTATTTTAAAGAAGTGCTGAGTGAGATGCTGTGTTTGTTTGTTTAATAGCAACTGCACGCGCAATATGGCAGATGGGAAATCGGGCTGTAGGGGGATGCCGATAGCATGTTGAACTGTAATTGAAGAAAACGGAGACCTCATCCACAAGCGTGCTCCACTGTGCTAGTCAAAACATTATTTAATATCTGCTTTTTGGTGTTTAGTTCAGTTTTGCCCTTATACAAGCACAGGAAGGTTAGATGTCCTGTGATTGAAAGTTGCCTCTGTCCCAGCAGTCCTTCCAGCACTGCATCCTTTTTTCTTACCAATTTTTCCCCATTGTTATTTTGTCTGAAGGCAAAACACCTCAGACTCAGGTTTTGGATGGTTACGTGTCTAGTTACAATTGTGGCAGAAGGTCTTTTTTCTTTTTCTTTGGTAACTTTCTTGCCTATCTGGACTTGGGACTTCTTTAAGAATACTGTAAGTTACTATCTTTTACACATGGCTTTGACCATTAGAAAGTAAAACTTAAATGACCCCATGTTGCGTAGCTTGCTTTTGAGACTTAACGCTTCTTGCCTACTCTTATTTTCCTTGACATCCTTTTTTATTAGCCTGACTAAAGGCTTAAGTGAAGGGCAGAAGAGAGGTGTCCCTTCTGTTCAGACAGAAGTACTCGGGGATACCGAGTGCTGAGGCTGGAAGTGACTGTTCTGGAGGTCTGATCACACGTGCCATTCTAGTTTGTTCTAACATCTTTGTGTGTGTCGGTTTTAATGCAACCGTGCTAAACTGCTGAGCAAAATGAATGGATAACCTGCAGGTCTCTTTCCTTATCGCTGTTAATGCACTTTAGTATGATATTATTTACCTGCTTTTGGGTAAGTTTTAATTTAACAACTGACTCATGGCAATGTATATGAAGAAGGTTCTTCGATGACTAAGTCCATCAACAGGTTACAGATGTGCACTGGGTCAGACTTGAGTCAGGTTACTTATGTATTCAGACGCTACAGAAGTTGTCGTCTTCTAAGAAGACAGGAGTTGATGTTATTAATGTCAGTATTGGGGAAACTACAGAAATCAGTGCTGCAGGACTTCTTGTATAATCTTATTTTGACAGCATTGGTTCATTTGACTTATATAGACAAATACTGCACTTAAATAAAACTTTGTACTTCTGATTTCTCCCTTAGAAGAAAGCTTTACCAGCTTTCTGCACTTGTAATGGAGGTTCTTTAGAGTATGCTGTAAATTTGTTTTCAGAGCTGTGGTAATGTCAGCCAGTGCTCCAGAAACATCTATGCACTCTGTTAAATTCAACAGTCTTTGTAGTTGCACCTCGGCTCTAGACATTAATTGCAGTATGGTTGTATTTGTTTCTTTGTCTCGAAGATGCTGCTGGAGAGAAAACCCGAGACTTTCTTTCACATCCTGGAAAGACCCGTGTCCCTTGCATTAGTTTTCACTTAACTGGGAAAATATAAATGCGTGACCTTGTTTTGCTGATACAAACGCTCTACTTGGCATGTAAACATTAGGGTGGGAGGTGAGGGATGCTGAGGAATAGGATAGTAAATGCTCATAAAAATAGAAAAAAATTTGCAAGTTGCTGCTGGGGAAAAATGTTTATTGTGCAGCATTTGGGCTTGAGCCCTTATGGAGACTTTCACTCTTAAGGTGTAACTGCTCGCCTGCAGTGAGTTGGCTACTAAGTTTAATTGCTTGGTCCTTACTCTGTCTGGTGTAGCATTTTTCTGACTTTGTGACTTTGCTACCCCAAAGGAAAAGGCTTACAAGCTGTGCCTTGTCCCAGGCTTACCTTTAACCACGTTTCTGCAATACAAAATGTATTTTTTTGTTTACCATCCTTACTGTAGCCAAGATGTGGTTTTAGGTAGCAGTGCCAAATTGCTACTGACCCTTCTAGTTTCCCCCACCCATGTTTCTTAGTGTTACTGTCCTGTTTTAAATCGTGGTAAACTTCTGGCAGAGACTATCTACTTTCTGCTTTTGTAAAGGTCCTGGTTTTTTTTCATATGATGCATCGAAGATGTGTCAGAGGGTGGTTTGAACTTGAGTCTTCACCTGTTGGAATATAAACCTCAAGTTGATGGCCTTGGTTTTAGCGGAAGATACACACAGTTTGGATTGAATTGTAGCATTGGCAGAATTGGTGAATGTCTTTTTTGATCTTAGTGAATGTCTTTCCTTTTTTTTTTTTAATGATTTGGGTTTAACAGTTGTAGCTGGAAAACAAGAGGTCAGGTGTGTAAAGACATCTGTTAGATCAGAATAACATGTAGAATTTCTGCAATTAGCATAACTCGTGGTCTGATGTGGAAGCTAGGACCTCTTGCCAACGTGGATGCGCACAGTCAGATTGTTCCTTAAAGAAATGTGGGTAGGAACAGTAATTTTGGAAGTGTGGTAAGAGATGGAAAATCTAGAATCAACCTAGAACACTTAGGTTGGTGCTTGAAGGGAATACTCCAACTTTCTGACCAGTCTAGCAACCCAGTTATTTAAGTTCTAAGAATACATGTCACTAAAAAGGGGAGAGCTTTCTGCTTCGAAGACACCAAACTCTTTCACTTTTGACCATTTCTATAGCTGTTGTAGGAAGGAGTATCTTCTAAAATCTTGGGGACCAGCAAAGGGAACTGGTGAAATTGTTTGACTTTGACCACATTCTTTGAAATCCATGTTGTTGACACTTCTGGTTGTAGTAAAATGAAAAATCAGAACTGGACTGTACCTCCCTTTTATTTGGGTGTTTCACATCTGGTGGAATGACTTTCAGAAAGAAGAGGATAATTCATCTGAATATTAGGCAAAAACTATGTTCCAGGTTCAGCACCGTGCTATAGGTGTCCATTTGGCAAATGGCAGACTTAGAAATGGTGAGACTTGCTTGTCTCCAGAGCAAGCCTGATGGGAAGTTAAGGCTGATAGGTAATGAAATAAAGGTTGTTTGCATTAGGGTTTTTTTTTCCATGAGATTAGTACTCTGCAAGTATTCTGGAAATGTCAGCTAGACATCCGAAATCTGCAGTGCTGCCAATCAGCAAACGTCATTGGTGTGCGTGATGCCGTGTGAGACTACATTTCTGTTTCAGAAGTGTTTTCTTAAACGAGTCAGGTGATAGTTCAGTGGTTTTTCATTTTTCCCTCATTAAGGCCTTTCATGGTTCTCTGATGGACTTGCTTATTTCTGCAGAATTTATTGGAGGGATATTTATGTTCAGTGGGAGAAGTTCCTTTGATTTCTTGACTAACTCATGAGCCCTGTTTATAAGGGCATGTTGTTTTGAGAGCAAGGTATTCAACCACAGCATAGTGTTTGCAAAAGCGATTGAATGCAGTTGACATCCAGTTGGATTTAGATTTCAGTGTTGTTTGGATAATTTGAAACATAGACATGATCTTTGGGTCTCTTTAATTAAATGGTTGTGCATCTATAAGGTGGGTCTATTTAAAAAAATAGTTTTTTTTAATAGAAGACTTCATTTTGCCTCACGTTATGGTGGGCACTCCTGAAGGCCTTGTAATACAGATCTAAATCACTATGAGAAATGTTTGAAACTAGGACTTATTGCTACAAGGAAGTAACTTTGAAATAAGGCACACAGTGAAGTTGAAGAATTGTAGCTTCAGGGATGCTGTTGGGACCCAAACGTCTGAGGTGGAGGGCACAGACTGTTACATCTCCGTTTGCCGGGTAGTAAGAGCAGACAGATTAATTAAAAGCTTTTTGAAGTGTCCCGAGTGCTACACATTGACAGATTGGCATTAAAGTAGTTAGTGTTTCTGAGGGGATGGGCAGAATTAGTTTCGCTTCCTGGGTTGTGATGAGCAATGTCTGTAGGTAGGGCCTTGCAGTCGGGGCTCCTCGGTAGCCTGCAGCATGGGTCCGTTACCTGGGTGGCCCTGACTCGGACAGGGATGATGTGATGAGCCTCTGTCCTTAAAGAAGGGTCTCTCTGCTCAGTAGGGATTGGGCCTGAAAGTGGTTTTTGGTTTTGTGTGCCAGTAAGTTTTGGAATTTGCTTGAGTGACAGGATTCTACTTAAGAGAGAATATTTTTGGATTTTTATAATGACATAGGCTTAGTGTTTTCTTCATTTTGTCCTCAGTTTTATTGTAGGTAACCCTCTTGCCTGCTAACCAATGTTACTTGCTTGTAGGTCAGTAGTTTGGAGGATAAATGCTGTGGGCCCAGTCGTTGTCATGTTCTGCTCTAGGGGGGTGCTGTTTTTCTCAACATTACATTAAAATAGGTTTTTGAATTCTTACTTGTTAAGAAATTAACCAGTTTTGGCAGTTCTTTTAATCGTATCCCATGTATGTATTTAATTTCAGAGGTCGCAGCAGTGGCAAAGGACCGCCTCAACCTACAGTAAGTATGTTTTTTCCTCATTGTACCACTTCCTAGATGTGATGAAACAAGTTACATACAATGAACCCAAGTATCCATGTAAGAATAGCAGATACTGGAATATTCTCTCCAGTTTTTCCTTTGGATACCTTCATGAATATTTTAGACTGAGATGTGTTTTTCTAAAGATGTAGCATCTTGCATTCATTTAAGTCTCCTGGGAGGGTGAAGGGGGGAAGGATCACTTAAACTTTTGACTATGCTAATATAAATCTCCTGCATTTTCTTGCAATTAATAGTTGTAGATATGGATAACATTTAACTTAAGGCAACGCTTTTGAATTAATTCCTCTCTGAAGACTCTGACATTGGCCTCTCCCTTAAACAGATGACAATAAGACAGCAATTAGTTAAATAAAAATAACAGTTTTGTTTAGCTTTACTATAAAATAGCTAACCCAGTATTATCAGTAACCTGAATGTGTAGCTTTAGTTATTGTCGAGGCTGTATATTGTTGAAGTATAGATGTGGCTTGACTTGTAGAACATGATTTTATCAAAGCTAAAGATGTGTATCTCGATTTAAAGAGCGGATCTTTGATCTGCACTAATCAAATATTTGCTAATTTGTTATTGACCTGGTTTTCAAGAATGACTGATTTTGGGGAATGAGGCAGAAGTAGGAAGGTTTAAAAGGACTACAGTTTGCTTACATAAATGTTTATTGAAGATAACAAGTCTCTTCAGTAAAAATAAAGAAGCTTTGAGAAATAGTGGTGAAAAAGGTCATATGCAAACACTAAACATCATAAAAGTGTTAGTCTTTACGTCCTCCCTACTGAGTATTGAGCATAGGAGTGTCCTTAAACATGTCTTTTTCAGCCCAGGGAGCGTGGCTAACATACAGGAGTGAGGGGATTAAGTAGCTGACAGTTTAAAAGATACGTTGTCAGTTAAAAAGCTCAAAATCTGATGAGGTCCTTGCATGTTTCACAAGCATGAAGTTGACAGGGAGAGATACCAGATGTTGCAACAAAACACAGACATCCTCCCCACTTCATGGATGCTTGTGTGAGCGTGTCATCTAGCAACCTGGGTGACACTTGGGCAGCTCTCCTGGTGTAGGATCTCACATTCTGATACTGAAGTGAATTACTTTTGACTAATTTTATGATGAGTTTTGTAGCTCTTTGGCACTCCATGATTTGATTACTTTAGCTTCTGTTAATACACATAATCAGGTCTGTTAGATGAAAAGATGTAGTTCAGCAGGCCCTGAAAGCACCTTTTTACTTCTACAGTAGTTAAGTACCTTATCCTGTTGATGGTTCTTAAACCAGAGAGGGATGTTAACAGGGCTTTTTCAGGTAGGAGTCTGGGCATACAAGCTTCACCCAACCAGCAAGAGAATTTCCTTACTGAGTGACATTAGGGGCACTCTGTAATGTTTATCTTGTTTGAAAGGGTGTTCAGTTCTTTGTTTGATCAGAGAAAGGGGTAAGGGTCCTCTGGAAATCTCGTGTGACCTAAGTTCTGTGTATATTGACTGATTAAGGTGTTGGACCAGTGTTTCTAGGAACTAGTATGTACTGATGGAAGCCTGCATTGGCACACTGGCTTTCTGAATTGTTACAAGTGTTTTTCCCATATTCATGACAACTTTTTTTTTCATTTTTCAGATTTCTTTCGATGGCATCTATGCAAACATGAGAATGGTTCACATACTGACATCAGTTGTTGTAAGTTTTCATATTTGAAAGGGGGGTAAACAGTTTCTGTAGTGACATAGAGTTGTTAACTAGTCCACTAATTGTAATACAATGGAGTGAATATTAAACTTCAACAGTAGGCATGTTTTGCCAAGATTGAACTTTAAAGAATCACAGTATTTTCTGTATTTTTGGCTTGGAAAGGTTCAA
This sequence comes from Nyctibius grandis, assembly GCF_013368605.1. NCBI lineage: Eukaryota > Metazoa > Chordata > Aves > Nyctibiiformes > Nyctibiidae > Nyctibius > Nyctibius grandis. The sequence continues at coordinate 14,002,673 of NC_090671.1, read as the reverse complement.
ATACAGTTTGCAGAGGTACAGCAAATTCCTTAGGTGCATTGGTCATATTTTGAATTTTCTGTCTTTAGAGGGGTTATGGATAAATAAAATGAGGCTTTGTGCAGAGAATGGAAGCCTTTCTCCCCACATTTTAAGGGAAGTCCTGACATGCCAAAATTAAGTAGGGTGGACTGCCCCACATCTGCTTGAGTCTAGGATAAGCCTTCATCCTTATTTGTACCCACACATATGCACAGATTTTGTTATTGCACAGAAACTTGTTTGTGTGCATTAGCTGGTCAAGAGTCTTGTGAGTACCAAATATGCTTCTGGGAGTATCTTTCAATCCCTTCAGAACGAGTTTTGGTCCACACCCAGCTGTTTGCATCTGCAGAACACAGAGGCGTATTTGTAAGTGGGCAAATGTTGAATGAGGAGATTTGACTAAAAACTGAGCTGTATTTTTACACATTGTACTTAGGTAAAAAAAATACATCTTGGAGAAGATCACTCAGATGTCATTTATCAGCCTGGTAGAAAGCTTTCTTTTCATTTTTCTTGCATTCTAGGGATCCAAATGTGAAGTACAGGTGAAAAATGGTGGTATATATGAAGGAGTTTTTAAAACCTACAGTCCTAAGGTAATTTTTTTCATTTTGACTCTTCCCTATTTTAAACGATCCTAATACTGAATAATCAACGTTTGATTAAAATTTGGATATTTATTATGAATTATTTTGAATATTCATGTTTAGGTTTGCACAAGCAGGTTCATTTTTGCAAACTATTGTAAATGTCTGTTTTTTGCAAGTATGTGAAGTTACCCAGTAGCTTATTGTGCATTAAGTTAGTGTATTCTTTTTATCTCTCTAATAGTGTGATTTAGTGCTTGATGCTGCTCATCGGAAAACTGCAGAATCCAGTTTGGGGCCAAAACGTGAAGACATACTAGAGAGTATTTTGTTCAAGTCTTCAGATTTTGTTATGGTGCATTTTAAGGATATGGATACCAATTATGCGAGAAGAGGTACACTTGTTTTTAAAGTTGTCTATATCTTAGATCATAAGTCAAGTTTTTCAGAGAAGGTGCTTTAGGATCCAAAAACTAAAGTTCACCTTTAGACTCTTAATTCTTAATGAGTGGGGAACATCCAAATATCCCATTAGAGGGAAGAGCAGATGCTCAACACTCCCCAAAACCAGAAATTTATAAAAATTTGAAAAAAAAGATTGCAAAACCTTTGTGAGAGCGCACTGCTTTGAGCAGCTGTTTTAGGTGTCTGGAAAGCAAATCCTTAGTGGTGTTACAAAACATTTTACACATTTTATGGGAGACTTTTTTTTTTTTTAAATGTCTTTCTGAATTAGTCTATAAAATGTTATATACGAAGCCATGAATAGACAAATTCTGTATTAAAAGATTATTGTTCAGAGTTGGTGTATATATAAAGTCTATATTTAGTTAAGTAACTTTTGTCTCTAAACATGCATTCATATAAATATTCTAAAAATACTGCTACAAATGGCGCTAAAAATTCTTAGAAAATCCACTATTTGTGTTTTTAATTTCTGCTTTACTACTTGTAGATCTGTAGGCAAGGCTCTCCAAAATACAGAAGAACCTAGAGAGGTGGCAGGCAAGTGGTCTTAAAATCTTGAAGACATGGCTTGAATCTGTCAGAATTAAATGATTTTACAGGCAGTCAGGCAGTCTTCATACTACTTCTTTTGATGTCTGACCTCCAAGACCCTAGTTATTTTTCTGGAACTTAAGAGGTTCGTAAGTCAGACAGCTCTAGATCCTTTGCAGATTTTTTGGGGGGGCAGCAAATCTCAAAGAGTTTTTATGCTTAACGTTCCTTGTTTGCTGGGCAAAGACATAGCTTTCTGTGCCATGGAGTGAAGTTGCATCTGTGTACATTTCCAGGTTGATCAACAACTGCCACTGGGAGCCAAGTGGTTATTGTAACACATGTGCTTTATCCCCACGTAGCAGTGACTTAGAGATGCGTAGGGACTGGTGGACATTAATGAGATCTTTCTCTTTTCATCGTGTGTTTGTACGTGCATATGTTCTTGCCTGATTTAAAGCTGAAGAATGAGAGGCTTGTTGTTTCAAGGAATTTGCTTTTCCCAGAAGAAGATGCATAATGTTAGAGCAAACGTAGCATTGAAATGCAGATAAGTTCCAGGTTCTGGATGGGACTTTGAATTTAAATTACAGGAGAGCTGTTTTATAATGGGTCTACTATGAACATCACTTTAATGTAAATGCAAACTGGGCTCTCCATTACCCAATCTTTACACATTTTGAGCAGATGGAATGAAGACTATACTACTACTTCTAGGAATAATTACTCAATGGAAGTTTTCTAGAAGAAAATGACTGCTTCAGGTTGAACAGTAGCTCAGTTCGCTTTATTAGGTGGAAAGTCTTTGAATCTAAATCTCTTAAGTAGCTGGAGAGGAGAGCTGAAATAAAGCTGTAGAGACTTGGAGCAAGATAAACTGGAAGGCTGCAAAACTCAGTAACTCGTAGTGGGTAAATTAATCTGCTTTCCATTTTGTCTCAAAAATGTTTTATCTTGAAATGACTCTTGGAAGTGTAAGTCAGTCTCTGATCACACCTGCAAATTAAAGCAATGAAGGGCTTTTTGCTTCTTGGGAAATTAAATAAGCAAGGATTCAAAAGAATGGAAGTGTCTGAACATGCATGCAGGAACCGCTGGCTTTCTGTTCTTATAAATAATCCCAAATCTTCATGGTACTGAGTCAGATAAGCCTGCGTGACTGTCAGTAAAAACTGAGCCTGAGTGAGGAGCTGGTGCTCCTTGCTGCGTTTGTGTTGGGAACGGTTCCTGTCTGGTGCCCAGAGAAGTTTGACAGTGTTGCACTTATCCAGGAGCAAATATTTTTAAATTGCCTGGCCCTCAAATGTTTTTTGGCTTTCACAGACAAGTTAGTAGACAATTTGGATATATTTGGTTGGAAAGGCAGCTTGCTCTCACTTCTTTAAAAACGTAGTCAAACAAAAGGGCACTTCACAAGCCGTGGGAGAGGCTTACCTGGAGTAGGGTTTGTTGGGGTCTGTGTGTATAGTTTCTCCTACCCTTTGGGAGACTACTAGACTTCTGAGGAGGCCTTGAAATAAACTTAATTTCTGCGAAAGATACTGTTTTGGAAATTTTAGTGCATTCTGGTTTCTTGGTTCAGTATAGGTATCTGCAGTTCTGTGGATGTTTATTCTGGCATTTGTTTCTCTGCTGAGCTGAAGGAGTGTGGGCAAAGGGTGCTTCTGACTCCATGGGTCTCGATCTTCTGCCTTACCCTCAGGCTTGAGTAGCAGAGATCTGAGCTGCATTCTCTGCCTGTCTGACCAAGTCAGATGGAAGAGACTGGAAGAGTACTGGAAAAGAGCAGCAAGTGGGGAGAAAGGGAATGGGATGGATTCTCCTTTCAGAGGAGCAGAAAATACAGTTGTCTCTGAAAGAACCATCTGAAATAGTCTGCCCAAGCACCTTTCATTGCTCATCGTACTGGTGCAGCTTTGGAGCAGTGAGCTGATAATTCATCCTGCAGCTACCTCAGTAGTGCGAGTGCAGGGGAGGTGACGACAGTATAGGCTTGGGGTGGGTGAAACCAGCCCGTTTGGAAGCAGCAGTCTTAGGTTTGCTTGTGCCAAGCATGGCATTGCACCTTTAGACACACCAGTGGAGAAGGCGTGATGCCTGCCCAGACTGTGGAAGTTGGAAGGGTTGGGAGAAAAAACAGTAGGTCTGTGTGGATAGGGATGTTCTTAGTTTGTTTAAAAAATAAATCTGTTCCTGCTTCCTGGGCTCTTACTTGCAACTCTGTCAGTCTGCATAGACCTTTGTGCTCGTGTAGATTCCCATTAGGCTTCAGAAGGAATGAAGAGGAGTCACCTGAGGGTCTCTCACTGTGGAATTAGGGCTTTCTGCAGTACAGGCAGGCTGATGAATGAAACATGCATTGGAAGACTCAAGGTGAAACTGGGTTATATCCATCATCCCCCTTTCAGACTCTTCTGTCTGCATTTGAAGAGGCACAGGCACTGTCTTCTGCATGGGGCAGTGGAAATCAACGGCTAAAAATCCACTCTGATGTGCAAGCTGAAATCCTTGGCTGTACATTAGTGTGTAATGTCTTTCTGCTTCACCTTCCGAGGCAAAGGTGAAGTGCCTGGATCTTGTAGTTGCTCGATTATGGGCTGCATGACTGAAGTAGGAGGGAATATTTCTCCTGTGTTCTACAAACAAGCTCCTCGCAGTGTTTCCTGCAGTCCTCAACACCAATCATTCAACAGTGCTGGTTTGCATATGATTCAAATTTGAGTAAGGCGTCAGAGTTGCCTTTTTGGCTTCTCTTTAAAGACAAGACAATTCAAGATCATAACTACTGTTAAAGTAAAAGGCTGGTGCAATGTTTTTATTGGTTTTTTGGCACTGTTACTGCACTCTGAGAAAAACATTACAAATCCAATGAAAAAAGGCAAAAGAGAATCAGTTATTTAAGTTTTGCCTTGAATTAGCACTGAAAGTGGCATCCTTCCAGAGACAGTGTTGCAAGGGGAATAGCAGTAGGCATATTAGGAACAAAGGAAGGAAATGTTGGCTCTGCAGAGCTGGTGGTAACTGGTTTTAATGTTTCAAATCAGTAGTAAGTGGTTACAAAACAAATGAGAGTTTACTGTTGAAACCTTTAAGATGAAGCCTCAGTTTACTTTGGCCATGCTAAACTTGATCAAATCTTGCAGTGTCCAGCATGAATAGTGCCGACTGGTTTAATAGCATTTGAACTGCAGAGTTGCACTTAATTGCACATTTGTGCTCTTCACCATTAGTAGCTCAAAATATGTTTGCAAAAACAAGCATGTTAAACACTGAAATTAATTAAACCCGGACTCTTAATTGCTCTATTCTGGCAGTTTTTTCTTTAGCTCATTTAATAGCACATCCTTGAAGAATTTGCCCAAGCTGAGTTTTTCTCAGAATGTGTATATTTAATTTGCTGTTGCTTAATGTGAATTTCTGTTACACAGAATTGTCCTTGGGATTTTTTTCCGGTTAGCAGGCTTTAAAACAAGAAGCACGAGGTCTTTGATATCAAACCTCTTTGCTTAGGAGATGTCCCATTAAGCAGGTACAGAGGCAGTGGGGGCTAATTGAGTGTTACAGCTCGGGCTCTTTGTTTGACCAGTTTTCATTTGATCTTTAACTTGGGGTTTAGCATGTAGAAAAGGAATTGATTAAAAATGTGACCCTGGCGAGGTGTCATGTGAATTGCTCATTCAACAGCTCAGAGATAGGAGGCACCAGATCAGGGGGAGGCTGAGCCTGTGCAGTCAGTGTCTTGTCTGTTACTACTCTGCCGGTCAGCACTTGTAGCAGCAGTTCATGTTCTAGCTTCTACTTTACTAATAATCTTAAGGGCAGTATTTTTGTTTTGGAAACAATTATTTGTCAAATTTTATTTTTTACATGTGTTCTCAATTTTGTTGCTCATTAATTTTGCTAAAGTCTTGTTTGACTTGCTGCAGTTTTAATCTCTGGTGTCCCGTGTGTCTGCCTAGCTATTTGTTCCAGGAAAATAGTGATCTGTGCCTTGAGGTGCTGCTCTGCTACATTTAAACTTTGCCTGGATGCTCATGAGACCATAGTGTCTGTCTAGAAGTCTGCCTTTGTAGCTTGAATTTCTCCTTACTGGATTGTCTTTGAATTGTAGAGGTTAAATTGACGTTGCAGTCTCACTTGTGACTTTAATTCTAAAGTAAGAGAGAATGAAGAGCAGTGAAGCTTCCTGTGCCCCATGATGTACTGGATTCTACTGGGAAACTGTTCACATCTTAGATCTGTAGCATTTGTTAGTGGAGTTTTTGTTTTGACATGTTTGGGGTTTTTTTCCCCCCAGTTTATCTGTATCATTATAATTTTTAACAGCAATCTGCTGAATGTTTATGTGGCTTTTTAAATAAGAAAATTAGTGGGTTGAGTAGATGAGTCTTGTTAAGCAAGTATTTTATTCATAGTATCTAAAATGGCACAGTTGTGTATGGAGTTTGTCTGAAGTAATTTAATAGAAATTAAGGAAACACCCATCTAAAATACAGATTACCTCCATCAGGTGCTGTCACCAGTCCTCCTAACTCGTATTTATCTAATCTCATTGGAGAAGAGTTCCCTCTTCCCCCAGTGAAGTAGTGTAGAAGCAAATTTCAGAGTTTCCTGATTGACATAAGCAGCCTCCAACTTGCATTTGGTGTAAAATGTCCAATCTGAGAGGATCAAATATGAAACATTGAATTAATGAAGTTCAGCACAGAAGCAGCACTGGTCTGTCGGGGTTAGGGCAGTGTTGGCTACCAGGTATTGATAAGGCAGATGTAGAGGTTCCAAATACAAGTGCCTTACTTGTACCTCCTCTTAAATGTGCTCTTTTGTTACTACTTAACTGTGGATTGAGGTCGCACTGTGTTACTATGTAGTTTCAGATGACATTTAAACATACCTTCTGTTTTTTATAGTATATTTTAAAAGCTGTTTGTGTGAAGGGAAACTGAGATATGTTTTCTTTCAAGTTGGTATACCTTAGAAATCTGTAGGCTATTTGGAGGGGGATTTTTGTGAAGCAAAATGGGGAAATATTTGGGGCCGTTAACAGGTGGGAACATTCCTGAAGTTTTACTATGGAAATGATCTTTGCAAGGTGGGAGATGTATAATCAGTTTGCATATGTCTGTGAGAGGGACTGAAAGAGTTGAGCTTTGCCTGAATTCAGCGATATAATGTGCAAAAAATCCACCTGTATTTATATCTGATGTCTTCCAATTTTTTCTCTCTCCATATCTGTTGTAGTTCCTTCAGAAACAGGTAACTCTTTTGGCAGTCACTCTATGTCTCTGCATCTTGCCTTCCATAATGCTTTCATAATATGTAACGGAAACTTAATATCTTTGCTCGCACATTTACGGCGCTGTAAAACATGCATGCGTAACCTCACGGAATCATTTAGAGTATCTCGCGGTTAGCTGATGACTTCTGTTCTCACCCTTGATTTTTACCTATCCTGAACAGTTGAAAATGCAACGCTTGGAGTTTTGCATCAGCACATAGGCAGTACAGTGGCACAATGGCTCAGTTTCAGAACAGTTTACAAGCGATCCCAGAACGGGCCTGCTAAAGGAATTGCGTTCAGTGAGGAGCTAAAATATAATCTCAATTAAATGTGTTAACCTCCAGCTGCGTAGGTGCCATCACAGCTCTGGGTGGCAGGCTGTGACACCTCACAAGGGGATGGGTGCAGGTTTTTGCAATTTCACGTGAGCCCTAACAGTGGTGTGCCTTGTTAGGTGTCTTTCATTTGGCTTTCTTTTCTTGTTTTACTAATTCTTTTGTATTTTAAATGGATGTTTAGCTAATAAGCTCTTATTATTCATACATTTTCTATAACATTTTGTTTGTATAAGCTTATTAACAATGCTTAATTGCTTACCCAGAGTTCCTTTGGCCTTTGTGTGTGAGTTGAGCTAGCATTTCATGAGATAGTGCTGGATGTTATTAGACAGACTGAGCCCAGTTCACTTTTATGGCAAATCATACCAGTACATGTGCAGAACTTCACTGTGAAATTGGGTAAAACAGGAATAATAAGCTATGTCAGCAGCCTCTCTCAGTGATTGTTTAAAAGCTGTAACATCAGTGGCCAGCTTCATATGTTGTGAACTCTTTTCCTGATGGCTTTAAAGTTCATTTTTCTTAGTAAGATTTCAGATCTTGCCAAAAGTTAATTTAAGCCCCATTCTTCTATATGTGGCACTGCCTGGTGGTTTGATCTCATGTTTTCTAAAGGTCTGAAATGTTTGCCCCTTATTTTATCAGTAGAATGATAATAGGAAATTCTAGATTGAAGGCTTATTATTTATTTATAATCTTGTAACAAGCTTATTTTATTTTTTAAACTTCCTTCTGTTTAAGTAATTTAAGAATTTGCAGGCAGCTCTGAGATTTAGTTGCTTACAAATATAAAAGCTTGGCTTCCTTGATGAATGGCTTTGTACATTTTTTTACAGCGCTTTAATATTGTAGTATTATTCCTTCTTAAGTCTGACTTGAATGAAACATGAACAGGTGAAAATAAAAGCTCGTGATCTTTATTTTTTTAATATGTGTTTTTATAATTTATGTAAACAACAGCAGACCCTTACTGCTTAGTGCATCTAATGGTATATTTATTTTCATACGTTGTTGAGAACAAGAGGTAGAGAGTTTCTGAATCTTGCTGTGTGATTTGGGTGAGCTGCTTCTTGAACAAGCCCTTGCAGGGAAGAGGACGCCTCCGTTCCTGGCACAGTGAACGGGTGCACCGAGCTAACGGATAGTTGAGTTACACTGCAAAGGGAGTAGAAGTGTGTGCGTGCATGCTGGTGTGTTGAGGAGTTGTGGAAATAGAAGAAACTCAGGTATTTGAAGGGAAACTTGTATTTTGCCCGTTTATTTAGGGAATGGGATTAGGTTGCATTCATGCTTTTTTGATATTTGCATAATATGGTAGAGTGCAGTTGTGTGGGCTGTTTGGAAAAGCATATTGTACAAGTTTGGGGTTTTCTAGAGGAATGGGGATCCTCAGGTAGTCCTTTTTTTTTACAAAAACATACATGTAGTTTGTGTGAAATATTTTGAAGTATCTGAAAGTACTGCTATTCTTCAATATTTTAGAATTTAGTCTGTACTTTTGTAGTTATTCTAAGTATGAAGTAGGCTCCTTTCTAATGTAGTCCTGTTGAGCACAGCAACTACAAGAGGAGGTGAATGATGTTTAATGTGCCTGCAATTCAGCTGTATTTGGCTGTTCCTCAGGTAAACTAGTGTGTACAATGTTTTCCTGTGCTTAATCAAATTGATTTCACCCCCATCCATCCCCACTGCGTTGTAGATGCTTTTACTGATTCAGCCATCAGTGCTAAAGTGAACGGTGAACACAAGGAAAAGGATCTTGAACCGTGGGATGGAGGAGAGACCACCGCTACCGAGGAGCTTGAGGCATTAGAGACAGATGTTGTAAGTAATGCTTTTTTATCATCTCTGTAGAAAATAAGATATTTCTCTGGACATGCCTTGCAACAATTCCTTAATTTTAATCTGGTAATGAACTTTTGATGAAAATTGCTCTCCTGCATTGTATGGGTGTATGTTCAGTCTTTGCTAGCAGCTGCCACAGTACTTTTTTACAATTTGAATAAGAATAGCTGGATTTCAAATGCCACTTTTGGCAAATATTGACAAATGACAGCTGCTGTGGTGAGGGACGTGTTTGACTCACGGACTGGCTGAAAGAGGACCTTTGATTAAGGACTCCAAATTCAGCAATACACTGAAGTGATTTATGTTTAATCAGAGCATTCCTGTCTGACTATCATTGCGTTTGGAAATGATGGCGAAATTGTGCTTAGCTAACCGTCTCTGAGCTCAGATGAAGGAAATTGATGGAAGTCTGACCCATGACTTAATAAGCACAGATACAATCTCAGTAATGATGAATCATTAGATGAAGAGTATGGTCTCAAATGACGTTTCTTTATATATCGTAGCAGTCAGCTTTTACTCAACCATGCGTTCTTTTTAGTAGGGTATTCAAACTGCAATATGTTAAAGAAGATAATATTACTGATTAGAGGAGAATCTAGTCATGTTACTGTGGAGCATATTAACTTTGTCTGAGTAGAACAGTTATCCTGTCAATTTTAGTGTACATATTGTACAGCTGAGACTTATTAAAATGCTTAATACTGTCAGTGCTTTTATGAAACATTCAAAACATTTATCGTTGTGCTTGAGTACTGTAATAGCAATTTCACTGAAGCAGGGAAGTTGTGCAGATCAACAGGGGTCTTCTGCCTGTGGTGTGTGTGGCTCAGATAATTGCATTAGTAGTGCTTTTGAAAACGTCCAGCGCTTGCCACAGCGAGGGACACTTCGAATGTTCAGAAGTGTCAATTTGCACTTTTTGGGAAAGGCATTAATGTGTGTATTTCTTGCTAGCCAGTGATCTTCTAGTACAGGGTGGGCATGGAACTTAAAAAAAACCTCATAAAAACAACACAAATACACAACAAATTAAAAACTGGCTTTTGAAGGTAAAACCTGTGCATCTGATGAACAAAGTTCTCTGAAATAAATTGTGGCTTTAGTAACTTTGTTATCAGGCCAGTGAATTCAAAGGCCCTGTGAAAAAGGGCAAAAAGTTTAACTTCTGCTATCAGCCCTTCATTTTAAGGGAATGTGTTTCCAGTGTCATTTTGAAAAACAAGCATCATTTTCTTCCAGTCTAATGGATGGGATCCCAATGACATGTTTCGTTACAATGAAGAAAATTATGGTGTAGTATCAACTTATGACAGCAGTTTATCTTCTTATACGTAAGTTCCAAAATATTTTGTTATTCGATTTGTGTTTAATGTTCTCCCTGGTTTGACAAACTCTATGTTCTGAAGATCATTTTGCATACTTTCTAAAGTTGTGGAATTGAATAACTGAAAAAGCAATGAATGAATAGTGCTTGAGAAACCTTGCCAGTGTTCTGTGAATAGTTAGATGTAGTAATCATTATATATTCCCTTAAATGGGCACTGTTGATGCCCATTGCAACATTTTCTGAATTTAGGCATGCAATAATGCTTATTTCTTGCAAAAACTGTTATGAATAGGGTGGAAAATACCAAATTGTGAAACTATAATCCATCTTTATGTGGCTGCTATACCTGTAGTTTGTGTTTAACCTAGCAGAACAGTTTGACTAAACCCTAATTTTATTGCAACAGTTGATCTGGTTGATACTGGAATGTTGCTGATATTTAAGGGGAGCTTGTGTGCTGCGGATGACTTCTTTAGCAGACTTGTCCAGATCTCAAGTTTCAGTTACAATATAATAGTAACTTGAATATAGAAGTAGTATAAAGCCTGCTCTGGCTATTTTGGCAGTATGGACCTATTCCCACTAGTGTGCAGCTATAATGTTAACTGCAACTGCGAAACAAATCAGTTGCAGATGTTCAACAGCCATTGTGAAATGGCTTTAATGTTTTCCCACTCTTTTAACCCCCAAAGTATAAACTTTTTTTTTTTGAATGTCCAGGAATTGCAGGGAATATTTTGCTTTTTATGTAGAATTGGAACACTTGTCTAGAGATCTGTGGTTCAACAATTTTATTTTTCCTATTTTGTTAAGATAGACCTGTAACATGGTGATAATCAAAGTGTCTTAATCGGCTTACGTTTGAATCCTGGGGAAGCTGTTCTTTCGTATACTTCACTGCCCTAAGTACTTTTTGTACTTTTGAACTTTAGTCTTCCATCTTTCTGCTTTATGGATATTAATGGAAACAGATTAAAAACATGAAGGTGGCTCTAAATTGCCAGAGACAGATTCCACTGTTTCCTAGTCAAGCAGCTTGCTTTGCAGATCAGTCTGCTAAACTGGGAAACTCTTCTCCAGATTCTCCATGTGATGAGCAGCAGCGTAGCTAAATGCTTGTATGTGCAACTGAAGGATTGTAAAGGATTTATTGTTTGTTTTCTCTTCCTAGAGCTAAGCGTTAGCAGGTATAGTTTGTCGAACTGCACAAAGGTGTAACTTTGTGTTCTAGCAAGCGTACTGTGTTAGTATGTTGATCAGCTTCTCTGATCACTGGGGTTCTAAACAACATCATCTTGCCCATCCCCTTTGTTTCATTTTTAGTGGCCTTTTCCCCATTAGAAAATGTACTACTGCATACATCCCTTTATTTTTTTCAGTCACTTTAAATAAATGAGGATGTATTGGGTGTTCTTCTTTCTTGTCTGTATACTGAATATAGGGTAAGCGAGGCCCATGACTTCAGATTTGTATGCATTGTGTTTGTGCATATCTTATTTGAGCCAAAGCTCTGTGCTGAAGGGTAAGGTTTTTATTTAATATTCTTGCAGTTACCGTTGATAAGGCCAGTAGATGTCCTGGCTGGCCAAAAAATGTGTGTGTGGGGAAAAAACTTGTGATGCAGTAGCCAAGCACTGGCTTGGAATTTGGCAAAGCCACTTGTTTTCCTAGTTCTGCCACCAACACTTGAGTAATCTTGCATATATTATTTCATACTTGGCTTGTATCTCCATCTACTTTCTTTGTTCTTCTTTTTTATGGTATTCCAAATATGAATTAGTGATTATATAATGCCCAGCATAGCATGGTCCAAGCCTCAACTGTGGTCGGTGTTTTTATGTAGTTTACTCTAAAGTAAGGTGAGATGAAACAACTTATGGAAAATCAAATTAGAATCAAAGACAAAGCGCAAAGTTGTTTTATAAAACATGATACTTGAACAAAAGTAAGGTAAAAACCAAGACCATGAGTGGACAGAAGGAAGTGCCAGGAATGATGACGATCTCTAGTTTGCTCTTTCAGTATTTCATTGCCCAGGTATTGAATTCATACTTGGTGGCTCCCCGAAGGGAGCTATATATGCTTTTTGCAATATGGTATTATCTAGTGCAGATACACGGGATGAATGGTTTTGAGGTCCTAGGACATGGCAAATGAGTCATGGGTTTCTGGTCCCGTGCTCTAATGTATTGTATTCATCTTTTCTGCAGTTATTCATAACAGGGAGAGCTGGAATTCTATGGCTGGAATTATCAAAGGATTAAGCACGTAGCTGTCTAATTTCAGTAGGATTGGGGACTCTTGTGTCTGTTGTGAATGTGTAAATAGCTAAAGAAATTCAAATTTGGTCTTTTACGGTAGCTTCCTATCTAAACAACAGACTAAGGCTTTTTATTACTAATGTACTCAACCGTGTTAAAAGTTGGAGCATTTGCACAGCTTTAGGGACTGGGGATTTTGCAAGTCATATGGAAAAACTCTGCACCCTGACCTCAGCTCTCTGGGCAGGTGAATGACACTGAATTTGCACATAATATCAAACCAGTCCAGGAATATTGACATACTAGAAAAGACAGCAAGTTACTGGTTTAACAGCAAGGGTTTTTAACTCTGACTTGGTTAGAATTAACGCTATGTAATTTTTGTAGCTCCTTTGTGCTTTTGAATGCCTTTCAGAGATTCTTTTCCTTTCCATTGTTCTTTTAGGGTGCCATTAGAAAGAGATAATTCAGAAGAGTTTTTAAAACGGGAAGCCAGAGCAACTCAATTAGCAGAGGAAATTGAATCAAGTGCCCAATACAAAGCTCGGGTTGCCTTGGAAAATGATGAAAGAACAGAAGAAGAAAAATATACTGCTGTTCAGAGAAATGCTAATGAACGAGAAGGACATGGTGTGAACACTAGGTACTTGCATACACTATGAACAGTATTTTTATTTAAATAATGTAGGTATTTTGGTATAGTAGCAATTTACTCATTGAAACTGTGCTTTTTCAGCAGGGCTGATTGGGTTAGGAACCTTGTGTAAACAATCATGTGCTGTTTTTGGCACTCCTGCTAACTTGTGCACCTCTGCCTGGTCCTGTATCATCTCTGTAGTGAAAAAGACTTCCCCCTTCTGATGTGTCACTATGGTGAATTTATACCAAATTACAGGACAAGGCAGTGGTTTTGGTATGTCGTGGAGAATTTCAGGCATTAGTACTAAATCATTTAGTGTCTGTGGGCTCATAGAAGGTGGACTGTGTGGTCAGTGTCAAAAGCCAATTCATGAGGTGAACGTTAGGTCAACATCTGATAATATTTTGAATTTTCCTTTAACTTTATTTGAGAAAGAACATATCAGCAGCACTTGATCAGATACTTTTCATTGTCTTTCAGTTCTGTCTGAACACTGATAGAAATTTCCTGTGTTTCAGAGAAAATAAATACATTCCACCTGGACAGAGGAATAGAGATGTCCTGTCCTGGGGAAGTGGAAGACAAAACTCACCAAGGATGGGCCAGTCTGGATCAGGCCCACCAATTTCAAGGTCTGGATCCCATACTTCAGAATTCAGTCCTAACTCTGGAGCCGATCAAAGAGTAGTTAACGGAGGCAAGTATCTGAAGTCAAAACTAATGTGTCTTATAAAATCGAAGTCAATTATCTAATTATGTTGAAACTGTGTATGATGTCATCTTAGGGTATGTATTTCTAAGCTGGGTTAGTTAGAAATTCATCACTTAACACAGAGGTGGTGATTTTGCTTTGGGTTTAACTTACTCAGAATGGAACACGCATTTGACTGCACCGTATGTACCTTTGCGGAGCAGAAATGTCACTTCTTTTCCTTCTCAGACACCTTTGTCTTAGATAATGGTGCAGTCTGTGGTTTTAAAGATTAAAAATTGCTTTATGTGTTCCTACTGCTAGGCTCTGTGTGGAGGAATAGCAATGCTGACACCTAGTGAAAGGGATGTAGCAGCTGAGGAAGCATCACTCTTCCTTTCTGGTGCATGGATCAATTCTGTTTCCCATTAAAAAAGAATAAAGCAACACACTAACTTTATAATGATGTGGGGGAAAAAAATCAATGTTGGGAAAGTAAGAGAAGTGTTAGGGGAAAAGGAATCAAAAGCCTTCTCTCCAGATAGCTATTTGAGTATTTTCTGCTATACACATGGGTAATATTCATAACCAGAGATCACTAGGCACTGTATAGCAGGAATCGGTGTTTCCTAAACCAAACACCATTTTTTGAGATGGATTTCAGCAGTAGCCTGTCCTTGAGGCATTATTTTCATAAGTTAAAAAAGCTATTATGAGAGATTGCTGTGAATAAATGAAAAATGTATAATACTCAAGTGCCTCTATCTGGAGAGGAGGTCTGAGAAGCATCTAAAGGTAAGTGAGACTTCCTTTTCAGAGACAGAGCTAGCTGTGGGAAGGATGTATGACTGAGTCTTGCCCAAACAGTGCTAACCTTGAAATTTGTTCATAGTATTTGTGGTTTCTGTCATCCTGTTACTCTGCTGAATGAACATCATATACCTAAAATATTCAGAATGGCTTGTGAATTCAGTTCCTTTGTTTTGGAAACAACCCTATATCCTAGGTTAAAATACTACCTTAATACTTCAGATAACTGATAAAGGCATAAAAGTCAGGATTCAGACACTGAACACCGCTGTTTTTTGTAAAGATACAGTTCCTAGAATTTATATTACTCATCATTTGGTTTGAAAGTAGCAGTTTGTATAGTCAATAGTACATGTGAACCGCTGTTTGAGAACCTCTGGTAGCTATTTAAGGACCTTGTCAAGAGTGATGCGTGCTGTAGAACATATATATGATAGGCTAACAGATCAAACTTTACTGTCTATTCCTTAGTAGTATTTGTAGATCCTAATTAACCCTTTGGGGAGTTTGTGACATTCAGCTGTTAAATTTGACCCAAAGTGGAGGAAATAACCTTGCAGAGACTATTTTCTTAGTTGCAGAAATAAACTAACCTGTCCCCAAAGGGTTAAACATGAGAAATCATTTTGTCATATTTTACTTTTTTTTTTCTGTTGACCTTTTTCCCCATAATTTTTCTTTAGTTTTTATACTTTCCTTCATATCATTTGTTCTGTCAGGTGTTCCCTGGCCATCGCCTTGCCCATCTCCTTCCTCTCGCCCACCTTCTCGCTACCAGTCAGGTCCCAACTCTCTTCCACCTCGGGCAGCCACCCCTACACGGCCGCCCTCCAGGCCCCCCTCGCGGCCCTCCAGGCCCCCGTCTCACCCCTCTGCTCATGGTTCTCCAGCTCCTGTCTCTACTATGCCTAAACGCATGTCTTCAGAAGGTACAATACCACGATTTGTTCATGTTTTTGTTTGTCTTTGTTTAACTCCTTTGTGAGTTTAATTACAAAATTGTTTTTCCTCTTCATTACTTAACCTATAATTTGTGTTTAACTTTAGTTTATCAGACTATTTCTATTAACCTTTTTATTTGAAGAACTTTACAAAAACAAAATAAAGCTGTGAAATTTCCCAAGTTGGTATGAAATAAACTCAGCTTTGTAAACGCTGCTCAGTGTCTTAACCAACAGCAACATGCAGGACCTGATAACTTTAGAGAGCATTTTTAGGAATATAAATTTATATAAAATATCAACTATTTTAACACAGTTGTTTCACAAAAAGCAGTTTTAAATTTAACTAAATAATCGAATTACCTTCTGTAAAAAAAACAACAATAATAATAATAATTAAAATGGTATATTTAGAGAAGTGCACTGTGGAATGGGATAGGATAAGCTGCTTCAAAGGCAAATCTGTAGAAAACCTTAAATCTGTTTGCACTGAGGCAGAACAGTAAGTCAGCTCCCTGGCAGTCGATAATATGCAGAGAAGGGTTAGCCACGAGTCTTTGGTAACTGTATGCAGAAGTATCCGAACTAAATTTATTTGTCCTCTGAGGGTATGGTGAGGAACACATTTTAAATGTTTATTTTATTTTATTTAAGTGCACTTAAAAACTAGCCTGCACAGCACAGTCTAGCAAGCCTGGAAAAATGCAAACTGGTTATACTAAACTCACTGGAAACCTGCAGTCTCTGCTGTAGCTGGCTCCACTGGAGCCACGGGAGAGAGAGCAGTTGTCCCACCAGTTGAGCCAGTAACACTGTTTGCAGCTTGCCTGATAAATGCTCAGGATGGTCCGTAAGCAGAAGGTGGATGGCAGTGGGCATGTCTGTGCAGCGTGCTGCTGTCAGTTTATCAACGTGAGCTTTTTTATGTGGTCAGATACTGAGAATCCACATGGAAATTCAGTTATTTTTTTATCACTCGCGATTGATTTGTCAGGCACGCAGTGAACTGCTGCTTACTGCAACATTTAATTTCTATTGCTAGAAGAGAATTGCTGGAAAATGTATATTCTTTAAAATACTTGCCTGTGTATAATTTGGATTGAAGCGTACTTTAGATTCATGGTTAGAGGCTGACATTTAAGATTCATGTAACCAGAAGAGGTACTTGATATTTTAGAACCTTACCTGAAACCAGAAAGCCATTACCTGAACTTTTCTCTATTATTGACCTAAATTAAAAATGAACTCTAATCAGCCAGATTGTCTTCCATTCATGCACAGTTTTTCTTTTCAAAGTATCAACATTTGGGTCTGATCTTGTGAAGAAAATGTTTGTTAGGATGTAGAAAGTGTATTGCTGCTTAGGCTTGAGCGTAGCTGTTCTGGGGCAGCTGTATAAGCTGTGCAGAATTACTGTATTCACGTATGACTTTAGCTTCTGGCATTAAACATGCATGACTTGAACCTTGGGATAACAATAACTTGTTTAGTTGCAATTTTGCTGACTTGTAAATGAATTGTGACCTGCTGCAGGCCATTTAGCCTCTGTGCAGAACGCTCTGCTGAAATTCCCCAAGAGCATTGGTCAGCCAGTGGTGACTACTCTGTAAATAAATGTTTGGTATCACTGACCACCTGACAAAAGCAATGGAAATTTCTTTTCTTTTCTGGAAAATGTTTGATAGCCTGGAACTGTGCTTATCCAGAGGGAGCTGGGCCACTAACCTTTTTGGCTTGCCTTGCGGTAAGCAATATTGGATACTTGAATTCAAATATTTTACATCCAGGACTTGCATACCTGTTTCAATTCTGATAAAGCTTCTAAATATCAATGAACGTGAGCTGTATTAGCAAAGTGATGAGTGTGTTGGTAGCCTGGCTGGACCAATGGCTTGGCCTTCTTAGTCTCGTGGATCTCCGGTTCTAGTCGATGTCAGTGTTAATTGCTTGACTGTATTACTGCATTATCGAGAGTGATTAGATTAAATCTGGATTGAAAAACAGATAGTATATTTGGGTACTCATAGTGATGGACATTAAGTACTTATTGTGTGGGGTTGTCTTCTTTTTCTCAGGGCCTCCACGGATGTCTCCTAAGGCACAACGGCACCCTCGAGGTCACAGAGTCTCTACTGGTAGGGGTACAATTTCAAGTGGCTTAGAATTTGTATCTCATAATGCACCAGGGGAAGCATCTACTACTGCAGTGGCACGAGGCAGCCCTTCAGGTGGGACGTGGTCATCAGTTGTCAGTGGGGGTAGGTAAAGCTTGGCTTATTGCAGATGGCTTGCCAGGGGTACTTTAGAGTGTGAATGCTAAGCAGAATACTGCATTTCTAGACAATTCAGGCTCTGAATAAACACTGGTCTGCTAACTTAGCTTGCTTAGGTGAGGTGGGAGAAGGATGTTCCCAGATAGCTTAGTAAAATAGTTGGTGAGTCGGTCCTTGAAGTGCAGTATTGTCTTAGCTGCAGAGAGGTTAAGTCAGGTGCTGTATGAAGAGGAAGGAAGGAAAAATGTGGGAATTATTTGTGGAAAGAAGTAATTTTCAGGAAAGTTATTGAAGGAGACAAGAAGAGTTATATATGTTCCATTGCATCACTGAATCTGGTTAATGGCAGCATAACTGGGTTGTTGTTTACAAATTAAGGAGATGTTTGGATAGAGGAAGGTTGGTGTTAGAAGATGAATTGATGTTCAAGTTAAGTTGGATGTATTTTTCCTTTAAAAATGATGCAGGTTTAAGTGGTCATTCTAAGTACTGTAGTAGCAGATATAGTCAGTGTCTCGTCTTTTCTGAATCAGTTAACATCTTTTTTTAATATTTGACTTCAAATTTAAAGCTCAGTCTTGTGACACAGGCCCTAGTCTTGAGTTTTTGTAGTTGGGACCTTGTTCTAGTGAGTTGTCAGGAGCTGGGCACTTTCTTGAATCGAAGGGCAAGTGAGCGAGAGTTTGGAGTCTGATATTTTTGGCAGTGTAGAATTCTAGAGGAGTGCAGTGGGAATGCATTTTTCAGAAAGAAGGTATACATTAGACCCCCATAGACCTGTTGCCTTGTGGAAAAGATTTAAACTCTTCTGTTCTGGCACTATCTCTGATTCATCTTCCCACCCCTCTAACAAGCCACAGTGGGATGAGCAGGAAGCAGGAGGTACAACACCGTTTAAAGAATATACAGCTTTCCTGGCTGCTTTAACACAGAACAAAAATATACATCAAATGATCTTCTTTCAATAGGATGTGTTGTTTTTTTTCCAGCTGGCAAACCTCCAAAAGAGGACGCTGTAAAATGGATGTGTTTTTTCAGCCCTTTTAAAAAATGTTTTACAGCTGTTTGTGTGGAGACCTGACCACCTTTTCTGTTCTGCCTGAAACTGTGTTAATGTGAGCTGTTGTAGTTGTACTGCTGGGGGGCTGGGGAGCATATTGCAGTTTCATGGTGGGACTACAGGGCAGTTGATATATAGTAGGGGACAATCTGCAGAAAAATCACACTGCTTATCTGAAATGCTGCGTTGTTAAGAACTAGGAGATGTACCTGAAAGGTAAACAGGTTTTCAATTACTATCTAATGTTCCACTAAGTATTTTAAAGCATGTTTTTTAGTCATTTTTAAAATAAGCAAACTGCTGAGCAGATGAGGAAACTTAGCCTATAACTAGTTTTTCCTCTTTGTTTCTAGTTCCGAGATTATCTCCTAAAACACACAGGCCTAGGTCTCCAAGGCAGAGCAGCACTCCCACGGGACCAGCTCTGCCTTCTCCTCAGCCTGGTACTATTCCCACTGAATCTGTTGCCATGCCTGTTCCAGCTGCCTCTCCTACACCTGCCAGCCCTGCATCCAACAGAGCAGTTACCCCTTCCAGCGAAGGTAAGTTGCCCTTGCCAGCTTGCAGATGCTCCCTTTCACTAATCTCTGACAATGAATATGCCTATAGAAGAGCCTCATTTCTAAATGATGGGAAAACTTCTGATGCATTTACTTTTACTGTGTAGTGAGTTTGCCTTTTCTCATGATGCTAGCTTTAAACTAAGGTTGGAGAGAGGCTTTTTTGATAAATCTATATGCTTAATTTCTTCTGCCCTTTAAGGAGTATGGGCTTATAGTGTTTATAAGTGGGCTTTATAAGTGTTTGACTTAATTGAAGATTTTTTTCAAACTTGAGTTCCTGAATGTTTTCAAATTCAAAGAAAAATAGGCCACTGGTTTGAAAGGAAGAGGGAAAAAAACCCAGAACGTTCAAGAGCACAGACAAATGTCTAAGAACTCTCAGGTCTTTGTAGCATTCTGTATGAAGAGCTTGGACTATTGAAAATAATTTGCTCTTAGTTTACAGTTTTTTCAGTGTAGTTAAGGTTCTGTGTATGATGAGAGGGATGTGTTTGACTGGGACTTTCTCATTTGGCTTACAGACAGTTGGGTGGGGAAGGGGGGAGGATAACCCTCCAGGCCCTAACTAGGTGGCAGAAAATGTGTAACTTAGGGTTTTTCTTTTGTAAGCTAAACATGATTAAATCTCTCTCCTGTTTCTATCTTGCCACCTCTCTTTGGTCAGTTTGAGTTGTGTATGAGAGAATAACTGGCAATTTCTCTTCTAGCTAAAGATACTAGGCTTCAGGACCAGAGGCAAACTTCTGCAACTGGAAACAAGGAGAATATAAAGCCAAGTGAGACTTCTCCTAGTTTTCCTAAACCTGAAAACAAAGGTTTGTATCAAAAGCCTTCGTATATACCTGAGCAATGTAGGAATTCCAGCACTAAACCTTGCTGTACTGACTGCTTTAGTTAGCCTTTTAAGGAGGACTTGGAGGCACTCTGGCTTGGGTGTTCTACAGCAAAAATTTGGTCATGCAGTTGTGAAGTGGCAGGCCTACAATTTTAAATGTTCTTGACTCATTTCGTCAGCAGAACGTGTAGAGATGCTCGTGTGGATGGTGGGATTTCTTTACACTTGTTTTTTTTCTTTTTTTCATCTCTCTTCCCTTCCCCACCCCCTTCTTTTTTTCTCTGCTCACAAAGCTATTTTTTAGCTCTCTTTGGACTGAACGAGTGTTTCTACTTAGAGCTGTGCTCACAATAGTTCTGAGCATTGTGGTCAGCGTAGTTTTTTGTAACTGTACTTCTTCGTATTATGCCTTAAATTTGACTTTTTCATTGCTTTTTCATTCAGTTCTCAAAAAAAAATCTTTTCGTGTTGTTGAACTTAGAATCGTAGAACCATTCAGGTTGGGAAAGACCCTACAGATGAAGTGATATCACTGTATTTCATTTTTAGATATGCAAGCATTACCTTTTTGCAAACTTAGTAGTGTAGGGGTTGTGTATAAAACTTGTGTATTAGAAATTCTTGGACAATGTTGGTATTGTATTTGGCAGGTGTATCTCCCATTGTTTCAGAACACAGAAAACAGATTGATGATTTAAAGAAATTTAAGAATGACTTTAGGGTAAGTTTCTCTATATGTTAACTTAAAGGTATAGTTCTCATGTGCATCCAGGTTATTTTGATGAATTGAATACTCTGCATGTGTTAACAGGAGAACACGTCCTTACTACTCCTGCTTAATTTATGGAAATATCTATAAGAATTCATGCTAGATATTATAAAATCAATGCTGACTCTTGCTAGTACAATTGCCTAATACATGTAAATGTGCCTATTGACTGTACACTGAAAATAGTACTTGAAACCTCTTTGATCGTTAGGTACAAATAATTATCACATTTACGCTCCATATGGAAGAGCTGTTTCAAAATGAAAGGGTTTTGCTGAGGAAAATGGAAGATGAATTCATATTACTTATTTCCTGGTTATAATGTTTATTAAATCAGGTTAGCTTTTCGAGTGTGACTGTTAAATCACACAGAGGAGTGAGTCCAGAGGGTTGTCTTAAGCTTTCCTGTCACTTCCTAATCAACGTGTATGTCAGTTGAGTCTCTGAATAGCTTCTTCCACAGTGTAGGCTTAAAACATTGTCAATGTTCATAGATTTCTTTCCTAGTAGAAATAAAAATGCATGTTTTAAAAGGTCCTTTCCAGATGGCTGAGGCCTATGGGACTGTATTTTACTCTCTGTACGTGATAGCATTAGATTGTCTCTCCCTAGTTCTGTGTATCAATTTACTGAATATATTCCTTGGGTTTTTTTTCAGTTACAGTCGAGTTCCTCTTCAGATGCAGTGGATCAGCTGCTAAACAAAACCCGAGAAGGTGAAAAATCAAGAGATGTAGTTAAAGAAAAGACAGAATCAACCTCTAAAGAATCTATCATAGAAACTGGCAGTAATACTAACTCTAACGGTGGCAGTAGCAAACCTAATAGTCCAAGTATTTCTCCTTCAATAAGTAATAGTTCTGAGCAAAAGCGAGGGCCTGAGGTAACTTCACAAGGTGTACAGACATCTGGGCCTGGAAGTAAACAAGATAAAGAGGATAAAGAGGAGAAGAAAGATACTTCAGAGTGAGTAATTATGCCTTTTAGAATAAGCACATCTGTTATTAGCATTTAGCCATTTGTAGAAAAAGCTGTTGTGAATGTGTAATATCTTACTGTTTACATGGCAAAACAAGTTCTCTGTGTTACACAGAGGAAACAGCAGATGAAAGTCATCTAATGAGTCAGAGGCAGAGCTGCCTGTAGAACTCTGGTCCTGTTGATGCCTAATCCATATCTAAATGCTTATTTAAATGTTTTCCTGGCTCATGTGAGCTGTAGTATCAACAGCAGGATAACTTTTTTATGGATAAGTATAATAAGAGTATGGACAGTAAGAGTGGCTTTTTGCATGCCATGTGTTGTTTGAGTTCTCAAAAATCTGACTCACAGATGGAAATGAGGTATTTTATCTCTTTATTTTTTTGTTAGGGAGTTCTGCTGTTATGCTTGTAAAAAAATAATGCTGAACGTGATTTTTTGTTCTTTATGTTTAGGCAAGTCAGAAAATCAACACTTAATCCTAATGCTAAAGAGTTCAACCCTCGATCTTTTGCTCAAGTAAGTTATTTGATACTGTTTAACATTGCCTTTGAGTAGATGTTTATAAGCAAACCTTTTACTTGGAGGATAATCAAGCTAACCTTGCATATGCATTGCTGAACTCTGTTTGTAGCCGAAACCTTCTACTACACCAACCTCCCCTCGTCCGCAAGCTCAACCTAGCCCCTCCATGGTGGGTCATCAGCAGCCAACCCCCGTGTACACTCAGCCTGTTTGTTTTGCACCAAATATGATGTACCCGGTTCCAGTGAGTCCAGGCGTGCAGGTAAGTGCAGCGTATGCTGCAAACTTGTTAATGCTTCAGATGATTGTCCACCAGTTGAGGAGACTTAGGAGATGTGAGTTGAAGCAGTGAAATGGTACAGCTTGTGTTACTCTTGTAAATATGGGCACAATTACATTATTGTTAAGGTTTAGCTATGTAAATACTCTCTCTTCCCAGTGGTCCCTCAACCTAGATGTTCTAATAGTCTCAAACACTTGTAAATTCCAGCAGCTGTTACATTTATTGTTAATCTGTGCAGACGTCCTCCCCTGTCCTCCAAGCACAGTCTTACTCTGTCAAGTTTTTAGCAACTGTTTCTTCATCCTTAGCTTCCAGCTGTGTCCTACTAGTTTGTAGTAGTTGTAGGGGTTACTAGAATTTCAAATCTAACTGTTACAAAACTGTCTGATTTAGTACATTGCTTGAAGTAGCAGTAGTAGCGTTACTTGACTGGTTGTTGCAAACCATATGGTCTTAGTTGTTTGTACATGGTGGTCCAAGAAAATGTCATAGGTTAGGCAGAGTTCACTAAACTGTGTAACAGAGTAAAACACATCAAAGCTGAGTAGGGCCCACATCCAGATGCACACTCACTTTTTAAAGGAATATCATAGCTTCAACTCCTCCTTCTGTTTCAGCCTTTGTATCCTATTCCCATGACGCCCATGCCAGTGAACCAAGCCAAGACATATAGAGCAGGTAAAGGTGAGAATAATACTGCCTGTTTGGTTCTTAGTCTGCATGCAGCATGAATAAATTACCAATGTTTGTGTATTTTCTAACCTGTGTTAATTTGTTTTCGATTGATACTGTAAATGCTATTTTTAATGAAGTAAGTGGAAATACTAACGCGTTTCTAGATAAACTAATTCAGCCAAAACATGATAAATTTGAGTAATGGGGAGTTGCTTGGTTTGGAATCTAATTTGACAACCAGGAAAATGTCTCTGTTACTTGGAACATTAGGGTACGCTGATCATCTCCTATATTCCGTAAATGTTGTGGGTTTGTTGAAAGGGAACTTTCTGTACTGGTTTTCTGTACTGGTTTACAGCAGAGCCCTGAATGGTGCCTTAATAGAGAGTTTTTTTTTGTCAACAAGCAAGATCACAATTTCTTCAGAAAGAGTATGCTATGCTGCTCTTCTGGAAAGAACTTACTGCTGGTTCCAGTTTGTTCCTTCTGCAACAGTAACTGAGCAGCTGGACTAACAATACCATGGTTTTAACAAGTGACACCTGTGACTGTGGAGACGAGAACATGTGTGGTGAGATGCACTCTTCTGTGCAGTGCAGCGAAGGAGCAGAAAAATGACAGTCTTGTTTTTATAGTCATGTTTTAGATAATGCTTTAATTCTACACAGTGCATGCTTTCTTGCAGTTTTATCCAGTGGGTCGTGCTGATAGCTTCCAGTGCTGCAGCTCCAGTCACTGGAGGAGGAAATTGTTTAAAAGAGCAGTTCTGCTGTTTAGAAATAAACAAGTAGCCTTTATGAATGTACAGAAGACAAAAACCTGCAATGTATTTCTGTTTTAAAACACACTAACTTTACTGTGGCCTGACCCATGAAATCTTGTAGTTGTTCTAACACTTGATTGTTTGAATCAGTAATATGTTGCTGTGTACTCACTTGCTGTGTGAGGCTGCTCTCCTATTCTGAAGTCGTTTTTTAAGTTTCATTGTTTTCTGTGTGCAGCATAGTCCTGAAGGAGCTGCATGGGTTAAAGCTCAGTGCCTTTACGCTGTTCGGGTTGCATCCTGCATTTACTTTTTTTCTGTTGTTAATTTGCAGTGTAAATACAATCATCATTGAGTGAATTTACTGACAACTTCCAACATTTCCCTCCTTCCCTCTCTCTAAGGGGTCTGTCTACATTGCACACTGCAGTGGAGTTTACAGGTGCTTGAGTTAGCGTAGTTATTAGTTGCAGTCTCACTGCAGCAAGCTGGAGCTCGCCTTGAACTCTCACGCCCTGTTGCTTAGTAGGCTGAATTAGTTTGTTCTGAGTGCCTTGCTGATGTGGTTCAGTTGGTTGTCTTACCAGGATAGCTCAGGTAGTCCCACACTACCGTGCTCTGAATCTTTCTTCCTTCTAATTATTCCTACTCCTCTTCTTCTTATAGGTTGACTTGTCCCCTTCAGTGTTGACTGTGACCTAAAAGTTGCTTTCTGCTATCCTGAGGGGTAGTGCAGAGCTTAAAAGATGTGAATACTTCAAATTGCAGCTGCGCAGAGACCTTTATTCTGCTCTCCTCAGCCATAAGCACGAGTAATTTTAACAGACTCAGCTTTGCAGTTGATGAAACAGTTGCTGAGTAGTTCCCATAGAGGGTGAATTAAGCCTTTTGAAGGGGACAGGATCAAATTTGATTAATGTAGGTGTCCTGATATAACCTTTCTCTTCCATTACTGATTCTTCTCAGTCTCTCTCCCTCCACCTTTCTTCCTTCTTTTCACAAAAAAGCAGGCCTGGGTTTGTGGCCGTATACATGGCTCAAAGGCAGTGCTGAAAATCAAATGTTTCTTGGAGGAACTCCTTTTCATGCTGTTCCTTTTTGACAGAGCTCTAATATGTGGTTAAAGGTGCGGGGTGAGGATATTTCACTTGGTCACAGTGACATTGTAATGTAAAACCTTTCAGGAAGATCATCGTTCCTTGTCCTGTGTTTCTAATGTGAGGCACTCTTTGCTTTGTAGTACCAAATATGCCACAGCAACGGCAAGACCAACACCATCAGAGCACCATGATGCATCCTGCCTCGGCAGCAGGCCCTCCAATTGTAGCTACGCCACCTGCTTACTCAACACAATATGTTGCGTATAGTCCCCAACAGTTTCCTAATCAGCCTCTTGTGCAGCATGTGCCACACTACCAGTCTCAGGTAAGAGACCTTTTAGTGTACATGATAAGTCAAACCAGAAATAATTAAGTGGCTCAGTCCTAAATACCTATTGTCTCCAGTCATAAGAAATCCCTCTGAACAGTTTCTGTGTTCTGGAGCATATTTGGTGGTGGTGTTACGTGCTTCAAAGCCTGTAACAGATTTTAAGGTCAGTTTAGAAGTTATTTATTATTGATACTACCTTTTTAGCTCTTTGGAGAATTCCTTTCAGGTCATGGCCAGGACATCTCCTAGTTATGTGTCCTAAAAATAAACTATTTGGTGTACTCCTCTTACTTCAAAGGCTTTTAAGTATATGCATGTAATTGGATAAATATATAATGCATTATTAGAGTGGCAAAAATTAGATATGCCAATGGTTTTTGTCAGTTTCTAGCCCACCCCACTGCAGAAAATGTCCTTAAATTTTTAGAAACAGTTGGGATAATAGTGATAGTATGAAATCATGTTTGCTCTGCAAGTAAGGCCAAGCTATTACTATTTCTGAGTACATAATTATTGTTTAGATGACAGTTTCTGTATAATGGTCTTCCAATTAACTGTCTGTTTTCTTCTTTCTGTTGAATGCAGCATCCTCATGTTTATAGCCCTGTAATACAGGGCAACGCCAGAATGATGGCACCACCAACACACGCACAGCCTGGTTTAGTATCTTCTTCTGCAACACAGTATGGTGCGCATGAACAGACGCATGCTATGTATGGTAGGAAACGTTTTGTGTTATATGTAACTTTTTAAGTTCTTGTGTTGTGCAGGGATGTATTTAATCTCAAGCTTCAAACGTGGGTATCATTCAGTAGATGTGGTTTATATTTCATAAGATGATGAGCAGAGCATTGAAAACTGAGCCACCTGGTTAAAATGAAAACTCAAGTATGCTGATTTCGGTAGGATGCCAGTGACCAAGATGAGATTTCAACCTGGGAGCTGCTAAAGAATATCTGCTGAAAGAAGTTTGTTCAAGTTCTCTTGATGCTCTTGACACAACATCCCTTGATTGTTTCTTGATTATAATTAGGACTTGTTTTATTACAAGGCTGTGACCTCAGTTTCAAAACTTGACTTTAGTTCTGACAACTAGTGAAATGCTGTCTTTATGATACTACTAGCATTATTAACAGTATGAACACTGCTGTTTAAGCAAAATAAAACATGTGTTGCTTACCTTTCTTTTTTGGTAAGTCAAGAATAAGTATATGAAACAGCTCGTGTATTGCTCTGACTTTGACAGTTAGTCTCCAGCATTATCAGATGGGCATATTTCACTTACAGTGAAGTGCTGAAAATGTGGGTTACCTTGTTACAAAGTAAAATGTGAACGAACTTCTAAAGCGTTACAAATGTATGATAAATCATTGCCCAGCTCAGAGGAAAAAAAACCTCACTGCAAAAATATGCTGTTGAAAGCGGTAGAATCAAGGTTGCTGGAAGGCTTGGAAATTGTCATAAAATGTCAAAACAGCAGATGGTCTCTTGAAAACATGGCATTTCAATACTTGTTATAGCATCTGAGGAAGACTTTTATTGGGTCACGTATATTATTGACTTAGATTCTAATAAAAGATTTTCTGTACCTTTAGACATCTTTGTATGTTTTCCGGTGCTTAGTTTTACGCTGCTACTTAATGGAAGTCCATGATGTGTAATGACAACTTACAAGGCTAAGGATCTGAAGTTTAGTGTGAAATTAATTCTGATTTTTCAAAGTCTGTGTCTCACCCATCTGAAAACATCCAGTCAGATCTCTGCAGTGGTATGGTAACATAGCTAAGAAACAAAAATAACAAGAGGGAAACCTTTTTCGACACTTGGAGGAAGAACATTTCAGGTCATTTGTGCTGAAGCTGAAATGGAAGTTACTTGTAGAGATTAAGTCTTTCTCTCACAGGTCCTTGCTAATTGTATTACTTTGATCTTTTCAACTCTTGTGCTTGAGGTGTCCATGTAAACAGATCTTCTGTTTGCTTTTTCATTAGATTAAATAGAATTCCGATAAAGTGAATGATCAAAGGCTTTCAGAGCTTTATTGGTGAAAACTCTCCTCTCAAATCCTAATTAAAATAAAACCAAACATGAGATCATCGGAGATTTGATTCAGAATGGTTGCATGTGACTTCCTGGCAATTTCCCATTGTGCACCATCCTTATCTTCTGTAACCAGTGGGCTCTACAGCGTTGAAGCAGAAGCCTATTCCCTTGGTTGGCTTTGATCAGATGTCTGTATAGCTTTTTCACTGGTATCCTAACTTACAACTGTTAGATCTCATTTTGTGTTGGTTTTGCAGCTTGTCTGTTGTAGGTAAGCGACTACCTACCAATGCAAACGACTAAGTTGGGTCAAACTTGAGAATTCTTTGGTATTTCCTACCGTGTAATTAAATATTACTTTTCCAAGAGCACCTAATTTAACAGAAATTACATGTCCTCATGTGTTCTTTCAAGTAGCTACTTGGTGACTCTTCTAAATATTCTCCTGCCTTCCCAGTAAATGGTCAAGTGCTTGAAATTCTTGTTACTGAAACCATTCAACCCATCTGGATCGTGGACTCCATAAGAGACACTTTTTTTACGAGTATGTTCTTGCCATGTGCAGGCATGTTTATTGCTGAGTGAACGTGACTTGGCTCAAATGCACCCTTAACCTGCAAAGTTTACAGTTAGCTACACATGAAATGACTTCTCATGTAGTGCAGCACTGTCTCAACTCAGATTTTTGCAAGTCTTCCATGTGCTGAGTACTTGAAGACCGTGCCTGGACAAACTATGTTTCCTCAAAACCTGTCCATCTGTAACATACTCACTTCAGCTTCCCTTTATCGATATGTGAGCACTTGGGAAAGATGTAGGAATGCTTAAGGTGATAAATATAAGCTGCTGATGGAGTACATGGCTAAAGAACAACGTGCTGGAATCATTCACGCCTGATTGAGTGACTATAAGAAAGTATCTGTAACTTACGTTCTGTGTTTTGGGAGTCTTAAGCTTACCCACAGTATCTTTGAACTAAATATACCAATGCTCTTTGATTCTGGTCCTCTCTTAAAACTAATTTGAAAGTACAAAATAACAACTTCCTGAGAAACAACAACCACTGCTGCTTATGATTTCTGGAGCACTTGCTCAAACAAGTCCTCAGATGTCCTTTTGGCTCTTTAAATTGCTATCTGATTTTTTAAAAAAATACATTATTCTTTATTTTTAATTCCCCCCCATTGATATCAGGATTCAGTGGGCTATACTGCCCTTTTATCCTTCAAGGTACTGGTGCTTTCTTTGAGATAATTCTTGCAAAATTCACTCAATTTTTTTCCTGCGTATGTGGTAGAGAGAAGATGTCTGCAAGGACAACCGCACTGAGATGTGGGGGTTGGGGGGCACTGCTTATCAAGTATTCTTAAGGTGTGAAGTGTTTTCTGGCGAGATCTGAAACTCCATCTTCACTAATGGTTTGGGACAAGTTAAAAGTCTGTGGCAAGTAGTAACTGCCTGCCAGCGAAGAGAAATGCCAGTTGATCCATTAAGTGAACTGCCCCCACTGCCAAAAGTTTGGGTTTTGTTTTCCTTCCTGTCTCGTGAAGAGATAGCGGAATCCCACATACATACAGTGACCTACACTTGTTGATAAGCACTCTTCCATTTTAAAGAAAAGTATTTTTGTGTAATGCTGTTTAATGGGATATTTCTGCGCTTCTGGGATCTCCTTGCCAGTCGTTACAGTGTCCTGCTTCTGTGTCACAACCTGCTGTTGGCAAGAGCTCAAGAGAAGCAGAGCAGCTGAGCTGCGTGGTCACCAGCAAACCCACCTAGACCATATGACGGAGGAGTGTTTAAATCATTGGGGTTTTCCCCTCAAAACACAATTGGGAAGGACAGTGTTCAAGCAACTCTCTATCTTCCCGTCTACCAGCCAGACGATAAAAACGTCTGTTACACACTTCAGCTCGTAACTCCTGGAGACGTGAGCCACTTAGATGTCCTTCTCGAGGGGAGTTTGAAACGCACCTTTCACTGCCGCACGCACATCCCTGAACACGGAGTTGTCGCTCTTACCCCGCTGAACCACACGTTGGTTTCAGAACACGCCATCTGTCTTGGAAGTGTTGGTTCTGTGTGATCCCCCTGACACCAATATCGGTGGGCTGGCAGAGTTTGCTGGCCATGGTTTGCAGTTTGCTTGGTCTGTGTCGCACAAAGAGCTAAACTTGTCTTGTGCTGTTAGTAGAAAATCTGGTTAAGTAGAGGGTGGATATATTCATTCCTGTGACAATGAACTTGTGTTAGTTTTACCGTGTAGCTGAATTGCCTGTTTTCAGATAACTGGAGTCCTCTGAAAAACTTTACTTTTGTGTTTAAAACCAAACTTGTGTAAAACCAGACCTTGGTTTTATACAGATGCATTTCCTGTTTTTTGTGCTCTCATTCCTCTCCCCGTTCTCCCTTCCCTTTTCCCTTCTGCATATGTTTTACTGGTCTGGTGTTGTCTCTAACTTTATCTGGTTTCTGTCTCAGCAGTAGAGTAAATTCTATTACCCTGATAGTACAATGGTGGATATAATATAAACTGCAGAGGATTCTCCAGGGACTAAGAGTGAACCAGTCACCAAAGGTGTCTTGGAACTGTTAAGAATGACAGTGATATAGCTGAAAAAGCAAGGGGCCAATTTCTGGTTTAATGTAATTACATTTTAACCTTCTTATTACAGTGCACTGTAAGAGACCATTAATTGACATGAAGTTTATTTTTGTGTTGATTAAGAACTGGAGGCCTCAGTGTCACAGTTTAGAAGGAAGGCTTACCTGACACTTGTGTTGTTTCATCTCCACTCATTTGTAAAACTAAATATCCAGCTCTAATAGCACCTAAGTGAATAAAAATATCTGCATGGTTCTACAATCTTAAAAAAAAAAAAAAATAATAATTTAAAAAAAAATGATGCTGACCTTTCCAGAAGACGGGAAGTATGCACGTGGCAAGAGGCTAATTTACCTTTCTATTTCCCAAATTCAGCATGTCCCAAAATACCATACAGCAAGGAGACAGGCCCTTCTTTCTACTTTGCCAGTGAGTTGGGTTTTTTGTACTAATTTTGATTGTACAGAAAAGCACTTTCTAAAGAACAGATGTTAAAGGAATGGGACGTGTTGAGGGAACAAGTTTCCTTGCACCAAACCAGTATGTGGAAAACGCAGGAAGGTTCCTTCCCATGGACAGGGGAATGAAGCTATTGGAGAGATTTCTGTGAGCACAGGAAGCTGATCTGTCAGCTGATCAGTCTTTTAAAATGTGTTTTGCATGCTGAATGATCTCTAACTTTACTACCCAGTCATTTCATCTGCAACCAGAAGTGAGCGCTGCACGTGGATTGCCTCTGCTTAAAACCTAGGTGAACTGCCTCACTCCCTTTTTTTCGTGGCCCAAATGGGATTTTAAAACTTGGCAAGTTAATCCGCTTCCTAAAAGGAGAAGTATCTTGTGCCACATCTCTTTAAAAAGCTGTGACTCAAGTTCTGAGCCCCTGGGAGGAAATAACTCGAGATGTAGCTGAGGTGGAGGAAGCTCTCTCTGGAGCTGGTTCAGTGCAGTTGTCAGTGTTATATAGAGAGTGACTAGCTGAGGGCTCCTTGCTGGTGTAGAGCATCAGCTGCTTCCTCCTTGGCAGGTCAACGTTATCAGTTGTGTTACCTGGCTCCAGCATGGTGTTGCCCGAGCTGGTGTCCTCCATCAGTGTAGGCGATGGGAGAGGGGCTGATGTTGTCCATACTCTCAGTACACAGCAGCTAATACAGACTTTAGTTGTGTGTGTGTACAGGGAAAGGTGGATAACTAAAAAATACCGCCCTGTATGTTGGTGTTCGTAGCACTTGGGGGAAGCTGGTTTTGGGGGGAAGTGGGGTGGTGGCAGGATGAACTGTAGTTGTCGCCCAAGGCATAGGAAAGGAGGATTTAGTTTCAGGGTATTTTCAAACATGCTCCTATCCTGCAGTGAGACTTGTTGCTGTGTCTGTCTGCAAGTCCACGCAGCCTATACTGGGCGCTCTTCTGGGGCTTTTTGAGTTAGCTCGTGCAAGAGGGATGTGAGAAATACCCCTTGTTCTCCAAAAACCACTTCTGGAGCAGACTTCCTGTGTTTCTTGTACAGAAATGGTTCTGCGTGAACTAGCGTTGTAGGGTGCTGACCTGTCCTGTTTTCATGCGTCTTGGTTTGGTGCACTGAAATAACTTTAATAAGCTCGTTCCTTTCATGGATAATCTTTTAAGTGAAGTCCACTCTACCTGTGTAAAATGACTTCTTTAAATGTATGTATTATGAAAGAAACATTTGCTATTTCTTTGCTTCCTACCATTCAGGTCTTTTAAATGTAGTTATCCTCACCATCTTACTGGGTCTGGCAATAGTTTTGAAGTTTGTTCACTGGTCAGTTCTTGAAAATAGGCTCTTCAGTGCATCTCTGGACGATGACCACCATTGGCAGCATTGAAATGCCTACCAGGGAAAATAGGAAATGGCAATATATGGTTTTTGCATGTACCCTTGTAGCTGGGAGTTCTGCTTAATTTCTGCTGCTCTGACCTTTTGATTTCAGCTCCTTCTGTGGGCTTGGTGGCTGACTACTGCTTGTTCACCCCTCAGAA
This sequence comes from Nyctibius grandis, assembly GCF_013368605.1. Taxonomy (NCBI): domain Eukaryota; kingdom Metazoa; phylum Chordata; class Aves; order Nyctibiiformes; family Nyctibiidae; genus Nyctibius; species Nyctibius grandis. The sequence goes on along the minus strand of NC_090671.1, from coordinate 13,970,116 downwards.
AAACGGGTTGTACTTTTGTAGAGTTGAATTCAGTCATTTATTCCCTCTGATATTTTTTGCTCACTTCATTACTGAATCGCTTCACTCCACTGTGAATCTCTGCAAGGTTAGTGCAGTTAAATAGTCGTGTTAGGAAACAACTTGATGAAAAAGATGCTGAAGTGAAGCAGGTCAGCCCAGGGAGTGTGTATTGGAGAGAGGAACAGAAGGCATCAAGGGTGAGAAAACCAGTGTATTTCTGCTGGAATGAGCTGAGGTTACTTGCAGCAAGGAGATAGGCAGAGCTGTTTTGTCCTTCCTGGAGCTTTCTCAGCACTTTCTTGCATACTGACAATGGGGGAAAATGTTTTTGATAATTGGTGGTATCCCCCCCCCACCCCCCCAGTCTTATCTTGAGTTGTTTTGATGAACAGGGAAAAATTCTTTCAAAAAGTCCCAGTGGAAGTGCTTTAGGCATGGCTAAGCAGGTGAATTTCTCATGACTGTTTTGCAAGATTTCTTTCACAGGCTTGCTGGTCTCATAGATTTCATTGGTTTGTCAGGAACTACTAATTGCATTAGCTAAACGTGGAAACCTTTTACCTTTCTGGAGCTGAAGTTTGAACTCTGGGTTTGAACTAACAAAGATCTATACACGTATTCCAGGCTTGCTGCCGCTCGTCCTGAACAGTTCTTGCTTTGCATGCATATCTGTACAGGATTTAGATAAGTGTCCACATAACATTTTTTGAAAGACACTTTTAATATTACTACTAAAACATAATTTGCAGCAGCATCTGAACTAGTTTTAACCCAACTTGTAGAGCTTATTAGAGTAATTTGTTAAAGACAAAGTGGGGAGAAGGAGAGGAGAAGCTAGGCAAATAAAAATTCTTCAATATAAAAAAAATCTGGTACTTTAAATGCAAAGCTATGGATAAAAGATATTAGAAGGTTATGGAAAAGCTGCTACTATGACAAAAACTTGATCCTCCCCCTGCTTGTGTCTGTGTTCTTCAGGGTACTATTCCTCGGTTTAACTGGTTTCTTGAGAGAGAAATTCTTCATTGTGCAGTTTTATTGTATAATGTGTCTGCTTCAGAATAACTTAGTTTATTATTCCCTCGGCTATAAAGAAATGAAAGATGAATTGCACAAATGCTTTGAGGGAGTACCACATTATTTTGGGGGCTCTTAACAAGTAATGTGGCAGGATGTGGGAAGCCTTGAATACCTTACCACTTGGAATTAATTTTCATATACATTTTAAAACCTCTTGAGTGGAGTTGAAGTTAATTTGTAGTCAGGCTTGCCAGCTCTGTGGCTGAGGATGAGAGCCGAGGAAGGTTTCTGGTAGCGTGCCCTCTGGCAAACAAGTCAATCCCTCTATGCGTTTATTTCTGTTACTTTGACAGAGATAATAACTTCTGGCCTTCTTCAGAGTGTTGGATAATAATGAGGTTCAGAAATTTTCCTACTGTAGGAAACCATAAACTTGGTACTGTAAAAATGATTGGTGTTTCCAGTGATAATTTTCATGTAGCCCTTGTAAGAAGGAGCGGCGGTTGAAAGTCAAACAGACACAAGGTTGAGATGCTGCTGCAAAATCAATTTTAGTAGTGATATGAAAAAAAAAAAGACTTGCATTTGAAAGGATACTGGTAGTTTTGCCAGTGTGCATAGGAAATATCGAGGTTCTCTTTAAAACCCCTCTCAATCAGAAATGCTCATAGTGCATGAGTATGCTTGTACACTCGTGCTTAAGTTCACTGAAGTATGTTAGGATCAACTCAAACTGCAAGAATTTAGGGTTACAAATGTATATGAAGTTCAGCTGCATTAATAGCCTGAAACTGTAGTGCACGTCACTGTTAGACCATTTGCTTAGTAGAGCTTTCCAGACAGCAGGGTGGGATTAAGTTAAATGTGGTAGGCAGTTATTTTATAAAGGAGAGACCTTCATAGTAGCCTGTACAGGGGAGAGAAATCTCAATTAGGCAAAAAAAATACTGTCTGTATGTATTCTAGTGAGTTTGAATCTTTAGAACCTAGTATTTGTAAGGTTTATAGCAAACCAAACTGGAGGAAAACAAGCACTTGCACGGGGTTGTAGCGTGTCAGGGCTGGTTAACAGAGCACAGCGGGGTTGCTGTCCTTTTGAGGCTTGCTTTTGCTGAATGGTGGTGTGCTTTCAGATGCAGCTACATTTTTGTCCATTTTCTCCACTCATCTTGTGTTTCATCCCTTATGTACACTCAAGCAGTTCTGTGTATTCATGAAATTAGAGCCCAGCCCAGGGAAACTCTTCAGAAGCTGCAGCAAACTAACTTGCAACCCACCTCACGAGCCGTGAATACACGGGGCAGGTGGTTGCAGCGTAGCAGTTGCTCTCCAGGGTTCTCCCTGTGCCCTGCTTTTCATGGTTGTTTACTAGGGCAAGAAAACACCACCAGAAAACCCATCGCTTCTAAAGGCATGCTGCAGACAGGCACCTCGCTGGCCATCAGGTTCTCATGTCGTACAAACCCCATTAAAAAAAGCTGTAACCCCATAGATAGTTAGCAGTAATTAACTTGTCAGAAAGGTACCAGATCGCCTAAGGAACAGATTCAGGAGCAGGTTAATAGTTTGCTTTGACTGTCTTTTAGTGCTATTGTCAGCAAAACTATCCTCAGTCTTGGCAAGCTGTAGTAGTGGTGAGAGTAGTGCGTATTGTCATGTGCAGAAGCCTAGTTGCAAACTGTGGACTGGTTGTTGCCCAAGTTCTAAAAGCAATAGGGGAATAGGAAAAGCATCTTCATTTTCTTAGGGAATGGCTTTCTGGTTGCATGCTTTGTGTTTAAAGGAGGATTTGCTGTCATCGTGGCTTTTCATATTTTGATTCCCTCAGAAGTCAAAAAAAAACCCCCAATTTACTCTGTTTTGAAGCAGAACAGGGCAGGACTCCTCAAGGAGGGACTTGTTGATACTAGTTTGTTGGTGGAGACTGGTATGGCTGTAGCAACAGATGTGGTTTCACTGGTGTGAAAGTTTTATGTTGTTAAGTTTTTTCTTAAAAAAAACTTTTTCTTTTGACTTCAGCAAAAATTTGATGCTCAAGTTTTCTCAGCTGTTACATATATACTGTGTGTCTCTGTAGCTGTTAAGCATACATGCAGTGTGTATACTTACACTGACTGTACTGTGAGCAAGTTCCAGAAGAGTAGCATGGTGAGGTTAGCCAGGTATAAGGCCAAAGAATTTTTTGGATGGTGGAAATAAAAATGGCTTGTAACAACACCTTTGAAAAGTATATTTCAGGAAAAAACTAAATTGTATGAAAATGATAAATTTGATATTTTAAACTGGTCTGTTTGACAAAACAAAAGATGAAATACTGCTTTTTTCTATGTAGTATCTGTTACATTGTCAAACTAGGGAAGATGAACTGTCTAATTATGGTTATTTATAGACTTTCCTGCAAAACCAAACTACACAAATGCAAGGTAAGATACTCAGCTATTTGCAAGATAAATATATTTTTTTTTAGAAGGGGGAGGGAATATATTTACAGTATGTTTGAGATATAGCGAAGTCTTCAAGTACAGATGGTGACTTGATGAGATGCATGTTCTGTATCTATTGTTAAATATTCTTCTTTTTCATCCTAGTTTCCACTGGCTCACTTGCTCAGCAGTATGCCCACCCTAATGCTACCCTGCATCCTCATCCTCCGCACCCTCAGCCTTCTGCCACACCAACTGGCCAGCAGCAAAGCCAACATGCTGGAAGCCACCCTGCTCCTAGCCCCGTGCAGGTAAGAGAACTCAAGGGAGTGAATGTCTTTATATTGTGTTTAACACAATCTACTGGAAGGTATTGCATCAGTCTGATGCTTGTCATTGATATTTTGATTTCTTTGAGAGGAAGAACGGTAAGATGGAGCAGTTGCCCCAGCAAACTGTGTGTGGCAGATCTCATACAGCAGTTGTCTAGATTCCCCTCTGTTTTCTGGAAGGGAGGAAGTAGAACTTAAGTATAACTTAATTTTTCTCTGCTTGCAGTGGCTAGGACTCAGAGGTGGTAGGCTCATGACAGTTTGTTAGATAAGCTAGCAAAGAAACTTGTGGCAATACCTTTTCCTTAGTAAGGACCAATATCAGACTCCAACCATTTATTTCTCCCTCATCACGGGGGATGAGGTATAGCTTGTGTCTGTGTTATGAATAAGGAAGGATCATAATTTTGTCAGAGCTTTGAGTGGAGTTAACACTGGAAATAGCAGATAAATGCTGAGAAGTATTTGATTGTATTTCATTAAAGACAAGCAGCTGAAAACAAAACAGGTCTTGTGATAGTGCTGCATGCCTTAGTTACCTACTGGTAGTAACTGTGGGCTGCTAAGTGCAACTGGGAAGTATATCCAGCCCCACGGTTGTGGGGTCTCCTTGTTTTTACCTGTCTGTCCAGGTTCCAGCGGGCTCCTGCTCACATGACTTTCTAGTGCAAGGAGAAAATGAACCTGGTGGAAAATGAGTTTCCTCATGACCATAAGAGTGTTGATCCTTAGATTTGCCACTTAAAAGAATCACTATTTAGAGTAGTTTTGCAAACCTTTCTTATGCTAGTTTACAGAATAAACATGTCTCACTTCTAGACCATCACCTAAATGATCTTTTATCTTTTTTTTTTTATTTTTCAGCATCATCAGCACCAGGCTGCTCAGGCACTCCACCTGGCAAACCCACAGCAGCAGTCGGCAATTTACCACGCAGGTCTAGCTCCAACCCCACCTTCCATGACGCCAGGCTCCAATACGCAGTCTCCACAAAATAGTTTTCCTACAGCACAACAAACAGTCTTCACCATTCATCCCTCCCATGTTCAACCTGCATATACCAATCCGCCACACATGGCCCATGTCCCCCAGGTAAACACAGTTTAACAACCTTCAAGACTAAATGTCTTAATGCCACAAAGTTAGGACAGTCGGGCCTGCTGAAGTGATTGCCATTCTGTCACCTCTCAGCACAGACTCCCTGTTGTTTTATTTAGGTTTCTGTCTGTACATTGCCTTTATTTAGAATTTTACAAGATATTTGGACCTCAGCTTCCAACACCCAGTGCATCCGCAACTGTAGTTTAATGAAGACATCTTAAGGTGGCACTGCTACTGAAAGAAATTGAGCTCTCTTCCCCGTTCCCAGCTCCCATCCTTGTCCTGCCCCACCATTCTGCTCACAGAACTGTTTGGCCATGCAGCAAACCAGACTGGGGACATGATTCAGCTGAAGTGGGCCTCCCCTACCCCCATTTTAGGCTATTTCTCAGTCACATCAGTTCACTACTCAGGTTCACTGCATGATCACAGGAAGAGCTGGCATACAGAAAGGTTGGAGGTGAGAGCTGAGTGGAGGAAGGCTGAATTGCTGCTTTTGGTGGCAGTTTTAGACTCTGCATTGTAGTCAAATTTATACAAGTACATCCAATAAAAGATACTACACAGGATTACCAGGGTGTAGCAAGGCACTGCAATGGGAGATACTGCGTGAGATTCAGTTCAGATGACTGCAAGACAATCCTTGCTGAAAGAAAAACGTGTGTGTGTGTGTGTGTGTGTCTGTGTGTGGTTCTAAATGAACTGCTGTGCAGGAGCTCCCTGATGATTGTTGGGCAACTTAACGACAGTCCTTGCTACAGGATCAGAAACCCACTTCTCTTAACTGCTCTGTTGTGGTCAACTCACTGAAAAATGGATTTTGGGAAGGGAAGCACATGATTGATTAATCAAGAGCTCTGTGTAAAGCAGCGTTACAAAGATTTTCTGATGTTTACTAAATCTCATGGATTTAGCGTGCTTTGTCAAGGAACGGACAATTAATCGGTAATTTACTGGCACAATTTCCTCTGCAGACCAAGTACTTGGTGTCTGGCTTATGCCTTCTCATACAGGTTAACAATAGTTTGGCATATCATGACTAACCGTAATTAGGGAGGTTAGTCTGACTAATAGGTGTCCAGTCCCTTGCAGAATTCTCATAAAATCTTTGCTTTGGTCCCTGGGACAGTCAGTTAAGCCAATTAATTAATAGTTAGTTAGGAATTGTTTTACTGATGTTGAGTTTTTTAGCTTTTTTAATTCCATTAGGCTTTTAATTTCTCTGCTTTTATACTGTGGGAGGATAAGGAGAGGATGTCCAAACTTGACTACTGCTGTGGCATCTTGCCGTGTCCTCCCAGGCTCTGGTTTCTGCCAGAAACCAAGCTGCTTGCTCCGCTCTGGTGTGGTGGCCCTGGTGTGAATGCCGAGGTTGTAGAGCTTGTGGGGGTGCCTTGCATGCAGCCCTTCAGAAGGGTCCTGCGGGAGGCTCCTGGGTTAGTGGCACGTTCAGTGCCGTGCTTTGAAACATGATTGTTTCAAGGTCAGCTTGGAGGTGAAGCTGTACATGAGTTGTGCTGTACACGTCACGGCCAGGCCCGTGCCTGCGCCGTAGGATGCGACCGTTGCCTTCCTTTCTGTGTGCCAAGCACCTGACAACCAAACCTCGCTAAAGCAAATCAGATGCAGCTTCTAGTCAGGACTTTTAGCAGGCACAGGCAAAGCCTGCCTTACCCTTGATTTTTGACTTACGCACTCTCTTCTGCTGGAATTTTTTTAGGATGAAAACTACCATCTGTAATCCCTGGTATTTATACCAAACTAACTTTTCAAAATGAAGTAGTTCCCTCAAAAATCTCTTAATGAAGGAATAACTACAGTTCTGTAAGAAATGTTAAATGCATGTAATTATTCCATGGTGGGGAAACTAATCACTGGATTTAATAGTTTCTTAGCAGCCTCATTTCCACCTTCTGAACACAATTCTGGAATAGCGTGTAGTAGGAATTTCAGTTAGGCTGACACGGGGGATCAGTTGAATTTCCCTTTAGGTTATCAGATGGATCTTGAGCTGTTAGATATCTCACTTGAGAAACAGTACTTTAAAATTCATTACAGAGTACTGTCAGCTGCCAATTTGCAAAGCGCTGGAGCCACAGCAGAAGGTTTTTCTCCGGTGTGTGTGTTGAATCCAGCTGCTGTATGAATAGCTGCTTTATAAGGATGGCTCCTGTAATACCATGTTTGTCAAAGTAAAAATGATCCCGATCCTGAAAGGTATTTCTGTTTCACAGCCTTATCTTCTACTCCTTTTTTTAGAGCAAGAGTGAGATTTCAATTGCAGTTCCTGCCTTTAAAGGCTTCTCGAGTGCTACTAATACAGTGCAAGTCTGATAAAGAGGTTGAGGAATGTCTGTGATGAGTCAAGTAACCCTTTTGTCTTTAAGAAATAAAATTGTAGCCACTGCCTGCTATGTGTCTTTACTGGCATGGGAAACTCGTGAGGCTGCAATTCCTGCACCGTGATGCTCTGTTAATGGGATATGGTAGGAGGACAAAGCAAACCTTTGATCCAAATGCCTTTTTTTCCCCCAAGAGAGGCCCACTGAGAGCTCTAAGAGTTCCTTAATGTTTTGTGCTTTTAAGAAACTAGTGTTTACTAGCTTTTTAAACCAACAAATTGATGACCTCTAGAGTCATGAACTGCTTGGAGCTCAAGAAGCCAACTGACAAGTTACTGGACTTGTTTGCCAGAAGGTGATCAGCCATCGCAAAGATTAATCTCCTTTTTCCGCTGAGACTTAACTATGATTGCTAAGATTACACAAGGACCTTAACTGTGATGAGCTTCACTGGAAACAGAACCAAGCTGACCTAACAGTATAAAGGCATGAAATCACTCATCTTAGGATGACTGCTTAGATGAACGCTGGTGTGGGCACAGGTCACTGGAGAGGGTGGTTTCTAGGGCAGGGAGCCATGGAGGAATGTGGAGTTGTGTAACGCGCAGCTGAGGGAGGGATGCCAGACCCTCAGCTCCTGTCTGTACCCGATGCATTCTCTGCATAGGAAATGCTTTGATCTAGGCTACTAACAGTCATGTTTTGAAGATTTGTTGCTGAGGTGTTTGGTTTTTTTTTTTTAAGTGTCCCACCTTAATGCTGGCAGTTTCTCCAGCGCTCTCTGTCCAAATGGCTAAAATTGAGAATGTGACTCGGAGCCAGCAGTAAGGATTTGAGCCCTTTTCTTTTTATTTTTTTTTAGTTATTATTTTTGTGTTAAGATCTCTGACTTAATCCCTATAGCTAATCTAGTTAAAATGGAGTAAATCTCCGGATTTACTGGTACAGCTGGAGAAAAACTTGACAGTCATGTGGCCAGGAGTGATGCCTCCTTGTGACCATTATACTAAAGAGCTCTTTGTTTCAGGCTCATGTACAGTCAGGAATGGTTCCTTCTCACCCAACTGCCCATGCTCCAATGATGCTAATGACGACACAGCCACCTGGTGGTCCCCAAGCCGCCATCGCTCAAAGTGCACTACAGCCCATTCCAGTCTCGACAACAACACATTTCCCCTATATGACGCACCCTTCAGGTGAGGAGTGTGTGCCCGGGAGACCTGCACCTTAACTGAGCCAGGTCGTGGTAGGGAGAACTGTTATGAACCAGATTTGGGGAAAAAAACAACAAAAAAAACCAACATTAAGATGTCCTTGTAGAGTGGCAGGCTGCATTTCTGCTTTGCCAGCCCAAATGTGAGCCTAGATAAGCGTACGAGGTGTAGCTAATTTAGCAAAGACTTTGCTTCTCTCTCGCTGGAGTAGAGAACTGGATAACTGTGCAGACACTGGCACTGTGGGACTGCGTTCGTCCGGGTTCTGCCGTGGTTTTGCCGTGGGGGATGGACTGTGTAGCCTGTTTATAATGATGTGGGGGTTTATTAAATTTAAAGTGATCGGTCTGGAGGAGAGGAGTGAAAATGTTGCTTGGGGGTAGGGCTGTTAGACTTCTAATGACTGAAGTAAAGTGACAGCTGAAGTCTAATCCTTAATTCAGAGTAACATTCTGCAGCTTTGTGGGAAAAGTAGGTGCTGTATGACTTCTTTCTGCTTTAAATTTAACCTTACCCAGGTTTCTTTATTGTTACTCGTTTCCAAACAGCCTCTAAACTTTGGTAGTGAACTAGATAACGTGATTTTGTTTCTTGGGGGATGTGTGAGCAGAACAAGGCTGCTTTCTGAGGGTTTAGGTAGGGTAAAAAAAACATCCAAAGGACATCTTGATATGCAGGGTTTTGTTTTGTTCATTAAAAAAAAAAAAAAGGAAAAAAAAAGGAAAAATAAAAGAAAAAAAAAGTTCAGCTCAGTAGTTGTCCTGTGACCACTTTACTAGCAAACTGTTGTGTGGCTTGCCAATTTATTATTTACATTTGAACTTTTTTTTTACAGTACAAGCCCACCACCAACAGCAGTTGTAAGGCTCATCTGGAATAACTGAAAGGCTGGATACCTTTTGTAGGCCAAATACCCTCCTTCTACTGCTTCTGCCAACTGGAAGCACAGAAAACTAGAATTTCATTTTATTTTGTTTAAAAAAAAAAAAGAAAAATTGATTTCTTGTAACATCCACTAGGAATGCTAACAGTTCATCTTGCAGTGGGAGAGATTCGGACTGAGTAGAGGCATTTAGGAACTTGTGGGCTATTCCATAATTCCATGCACTGTATCTGAGTCCTGCAAGTGCCCCAACTCTGCTTGCTGAAAACTGGAAGTTATTTATTTTTTAATGACCCTTCAAAGTTATGAACTCATCAGCTAGCAAAAGAAGTAACAAGAGTGATTCTTGCTGCTATTATCACTAAAAATCAAGACTTGGAGATCCCTTTTACTTCTAACTAAACTTGAAACAGGTTCAGTAAAAAAAAAAAAAAAATTCTAATCGTCAAACTGATGAATTATTATTTATAAATCACGTTTGATGAGATAATCACTATCGTGAGACAGTGATGTAACTTTTAAGTTAAGAAAACTTTTACTTTGTAGATAATATAAAATAAAAACTTAAAAAAAAATTAAAAAATAAAAAAAGTTTTAAAAACTGACCCTACTTGGTGTTTGTGTCTTATTTCACCAGTATCTTTCTCTAATGTGTCCTCCAGCTTTTGATCCAAATCAGAGTGTTTTATCTGGTGTCAGGTAAGCTTTGCCGTGTGTTTCTGTCGTGTCCTGCTGCCGTGTCGTGTGTGGTTGTATCTGACGTGCGGGGCCACCGCGAAAATAAGTCGAAGGTTTCAAGGTGAGAAGTTCTGTTCAGGTTTTGAACGGTTTCTTGTGTTCAGATTCCCTAATGCCTCAGCCTCACGCTGTTGTGGCTGGCGTCAGGAGGTGTCACAAGTGGGCCTTGAGGCGGAAGGTGATAAAACACTGCAAGTGAGTGGAGCTGCTGGAGGAGGAACGGAAGAGATGGGGTAAGCGTTCCTTAGCACCATGACTGGGAAAAGAGGGGGGAAAGGACAGGAGAGAGCGATTGACTGCCACCTCCTTCTGTAAGGCACAGGGCTGTGGTCTTCCTACCCGTTCTGCACGGTGCAGAATCACAGAATCAACCAGGTTGGAAGAGCCCTCTGGGATCATCGAGTCCAACCATTGCCCTGACACCACCATGGCAACTAGACCAGGGCACTAAGTGCCATGTCCAGACTTTTCTTAAACCCCTCCAGAGATGGTGACTCCACCACCTCCCTGGGCAGCCCCTTCCAATGGCTAATGACCCTTTCTGGCTGACCAGAAGGTGATGCTGGTTAAACTGGATTCTACTGTCGTGCTATAGAGGCAGGACAAGTCAGGGGCCGTGCATCCAACCCTTCATGGACAGCAGTTACCAACAGCCCCTTGGGGCTTGGTGAAAAACGTGCAGGGGGATACAAACACCACGGCAGCTTCTGTGAGTCCTTCCAGGTGAGAGGTGCAGTGAAACCATGAGCTCCTGTTGGGGTGGGCAGCAGGGGCATGAGGTGGACACGGACAGCGATGGGGACTGGGGGCAGGACTCCTGGAACTAGTCATCTGAGAAGGAACAGCTCGCTCCCACAGGCTGTGGGTTTTCTTTCCGTGTAAGGGAAGGTTTCTGAGCATCCAGGATCTCTGAAAATAGTATCCAGGCACCTAGAGAGAATCACACTAAAGACTAAAAGTGAGAAACAAGTTCTAAAAACAGTTTATTAAGAGCAGATTTTTTTTTTTTATATTATGGTAAAATTGCATTATTTAAGAATAAGTTACTTGTACAGTACATACAGAAACAACATATAGAAAAACCTACTATCCAAGAAGAACTCTTCTGTGCAGGTGAAAAGTAGAACTTTCAAATGGATAACGCTTTTCATCCAACAAAATGTTGGCTGGAATCATCATCCTGTTAAAGGCTGGAGTTAGAGAACGCGCAGTCGCCTCCCCCCGTCTGGGAGTTGCTGGTGAAGGTTGGGGTCTGTTCAGGTCGAACAAGCTTAAATTAACATTTGGGATGCTGTAGTCAGACGTGTTTGTCAAGATTTCAAGGCTTTATATGCTTGTTAGAGTAAAACTGCGTTGGTTGGGTGACAGCAGTGTTCTGGGGGCCGGAGACTGCCAGAAACAAGAAGCTTCGGCCTCACCGTGGACCTGGAGCTCTTCCTCGAAGCTTTGCCCCAAAATAGTTGCGATGCAAAAACCATCGGTGAGGCAACGGTGGTGTCAGTGTGTGGGACCTACTCCGGGTTGCTGGTGCTGGTCCTCAGGGTGGGGATGGAGCAAGGAGGGAGGGAGGGAGAGATTAAATAACGCTTCGTGACATGAACTTCTCCAGAACCTGTCACCCATCAGGACACGCAAAACCCCCCCGTGAGGGAGGGTCTGTCAGCAAACAGCAAGTGGTTTCCGAAGCGTAAGATGGAGATGAGGGGAGAAGTGCTGGCTGGACCCAAGCGTGAGGTTATGCACTAGAAGGCGGGTCCCTGCTGTCACAGAGAGCGAAGGCACTGCCCGTTTTGTATCTTTATTGCCAAGAACAACTGTCCTGAGTAGGTGGCTGAAATGGGGCTGCCCTCCCTAAGGGTCCCTCCTCAGGGAAGCTGTGTGAGTGGCCATGGGGCACCGAGAGCTGCTGCCGGCTGGGTCAGGGCTTTGCTACACTGGATCCAAACTCATGTTGCACATGTCCATCTCCAGACTAAGGCACAAGCTGAGACCTCGGCGGTCACACCTGATTATTCCAGCTCTAGGAAACACTTTTTCTCCTCCATGGGAGGCAGCTGGACCTGCCCATGGCTTCCCCTCCTCCCAAAACTCAACACTGGTACTTCATAAAGGCCGATAAAAGCCCACGTGGGCTGGGGAACTAAACCTGCTAAGACTGAGGCTCTTTTCCTAAGTTTAGAAGAATATAAAAAAAATTCCTTCAGGTTGCTTATGTTCCATATGCTCCATCCTATGTTCCGTGGAAGGGCTCAATGCTCTTTGCTCACTGGTGTAACCCAGAGGAGTACCTTACGGCTGGAGTAACGTGTAGGTAGGGCTGCGTGTCCAGTTCTGACCTGCGGCACAAGCCAGATGCTTTCTCAGAGAAACGGGATTTCAAATGCAGCCCTTCAGGAGCTGAGGAAATAGCCCCAAAATCCCCCCCAAACTGGGTCCTTGTGCGGCTGAGGTTGGGTGGGGAGGACCGAGACGGGGAGATGGTGGAGCGGGGTGGCTGGAGAGGGAGAGCAGCAGCTCTGGGCTTGGCTAGAGGCTCTTCAACCCAACAAGCCCCTGGGCAAGGAGAGGCGAGGTGGCAGAACAGCCCTTGGTGGTGAGGTCTGAGAAGGAAATAACTCTATTAAATAATCACAGCGACTTTCCCAGTGCTCAGTAGTGGGGCGAACAGGAACTCACATCCCCCGGAGTTTGTTTGCACAGGGGAAGTGGCTGAGGGGGCGATAACGATGTATATTTTGCTAATCAAGCTCAGCAATTTCCATTTAAACTACAGAGAAACCCCTTGCAATTAAACTGCAAGTTAAAAATACCACGTGTGTGTGCACGGCTAGTTGTTGGCGCTTGAACAATAAGCCCTGACACGCCAAAACAACCCGTCCCAGCAGCATCTGACTGAGCTGGCCAGGGCTGTGAATCCCTTTCTCGCAGATGCTCTGACCATAGGGTGATTGGCACGAGACCACCTTGTCTTTTGGGGAAAGACCCCTTGAAATGTGGCTGCTGGCAGCTCAGCAGGGCTAAAAACTTTGAGCCTTAGCAAGGTGCAGCATGTGCAAGTGTTTTCCAAGGTGAAACCACGCACTGAGCATGCAAAGAAGCCAACATCTCCCTCCTTCATCCCTACAAATGCAAGACTGGGGGAGTTTTTTTATTAGCAATGAAGGGACCTGACTTGCCTGGCACAGCCCCAGCTGTACGCTCCTGCCGTTCACAGAATCACAGAATCATCAGGTTGGAAGAGCCCTCTGGGATCATCGAGTCCAACCATTGCCCTGACACCACCATGGCAACTAGACCAGGGCACTAAGTGCCATGTCCAGGCTTTTCTTAAACCCCTCCAGAGATGGTGACTCCACCACCTCCCTGGGCAGCCCCTTCCAATGGCTAATGACCCTTGCTGAGAAGAAATGCTTCCTAATGTCCAACCTGACCCTCCCCTGGCCAAGCTTGAGGCTGTGTGCTCTTGTCCTGTCATCATTCAGTGCAGCCTTCGTGCTGGTCCGGGGAGGAAAATGGGATGCTCTGGCTGAGGTCAGGGCTGGCTTTGGCTCTCCAGCAGCCTCCCTGGGTTTGGCAGTGCTGGAGGTGCGACCGGCCAGTGCAATTTGCTCTTGCTGCTCCGATTTCAAGACCGAGCATGCGACAGTATGTGCTGGGAAATGCTGATCCCCGCTGAAATACAGGATGTGTCAATTTTCAAGTCATTTTAAACAAGAGGAATGGGGACAAAAAAGACCGTGCCTGCTCTGGAAGCACAGCCAGCCCGGGAGAGGGCTGGGGCAAGAGATGGGGAGGCACAAGATGCAAATCCTCAGTGGTTTCTCAAATTGATGGTATCCAGCTTCTCCCAGCCCTCAGCCTTTGACCACTCCTTACAAAACCAGATCTGCTCCCACGGCCACTCCCTGGCCTGCCTTTGGCCCCGGCTGTTTCAGTCCTGCCCACGCTGCATCTGCCCTTTCTGGCCCAGCCCAGCGCCGTGCTCATCCCCTTCCATCCCTGACCTTGAGCAGAGCTTGGTTCCTCAGGCTTGGGCTGCCAACCAGGCTCACCCTGCGCTGGCTTAACAGCAAAGCCCTGCCTCGAGGCTGGGTGTTTGCAAAACTCCCATGAGGCTTTTTGTTTACTTGCTTTCCAATTAATTCCTAAATGCTCCCACCTCAAGGGGAAAAAAAAAAAAAAATGGAAAAAAAAAAAAAAAAAGGCTTTCCTGTTCCAAGGCAAGTTTTGCATCCGAAATCCCGGGGAGCGCCACGCTGAGAAATCTGGAAGTTGGGTGCTGTGAACATCCCCTCCGGCGTGTCGCAACAGCTCCAGCCCCTTCCTTATTCTTAAAATAACGGCAGCTTCTAAGAAGTGGTTCCTCTCCGGGTGCAGCCGCACTGGCCGCCCCAGGCACGGGCAGGTACAGTGATACAGAGGCCATTGCGTTGCTTCAAATACCGCCAAACTCCTGGTTACACAGTGTTTTGGGGGGGTGGGAAGAGGCAAGCGAGAGTGGGGTGGGCAGGGAGGTAAAAAAAATGTTTGGGGGGGGAAAACTCACTTTAGATTTGTGCCTAAAAAGCCTCCATCACTGGGGTAAAACGCCTCCATCACTGGGATAAAAACACCTCCATCACTGGGATGAAATACCTCACTTACCGGGATAAAACGCCTCCATCACCGGGATAAAAACACCTCAATCACCAGGATAAAACTCCTCCATCCCAGGAGTTACCTGCTGTCAGTCTCAGCGTTAGTTCTCAGCTAGTGACGTTATTAACGATGGAGCAGGTAGTTAGTGTTCACTTCTTAATTAGCAAGGCTGATGGCGCAAGCATTCATGGCTGGTGCAGGGAAGGACTGCAGCTGCGCTGGGTTAAAAAGAAGAGCAAGAAAAGCCAGGTTTTTTTTCCTTATCTGAAAATAAAGCCCAAACTCCGACCACGATCGACATCGTGGAGCTCAGCTCCGGCCGGTCGGGGTTTGCCGGAGGGTTTGGCAGCGGCAGCACGTGCCGGGGCGGGAGGACGGGGCTCATCCCGGAGCAGCAACTGGTTGATGAATTTATAGTCCACTTTTTTCTTTTTTTTCTTTTTTTTTCCCCCCTTTTTTTTTTTCCCTTCTCCAATTATATGGGTGTAACGCAAGACCCCAGTTCCTTCTCTGGTTGTGTCAGGGATGCTCGGCACGCAGAGATGCAGGCAGGAGCGGGGGGTGTAAACAGTAACGAGAAAGCTTTGATAATAACAACAAAAAAAATAAAAAATATCAGGCCCTTTAACAGGCCGAAGAGAGGGAGCACACCCGTACTGGAGTGAACAATTACCCCCTTCCTTGCAAAAATAGAATAATCATCCCTAACCAGAAGGAAGAAACTAGGTACATTCTTTCTCTCGATGGGATACCCGGAAAGTCTCTGGGATTTCTCCACCCGAAAGTGCGTCCCGGTGCCGGCACGGCGCCCGTCACAGCGGCGTGTACTGGTTGTCGATGGCACGGACGTGGCCCCGGCCCGGTGCCTCCACCTCGTAGTCCGACTCGCGGTGCCAGTGGCCAGGGGTTGCGGGCACCCCGCCGGGGCGCAGGCTCTGGGCCAGCTCGGCTGGCGGTGGCACCAGGTGGAAGATCTGCTCTGGGGGGGTCTCGTCGGGGCCGTGGGGGCAGGAGGAGCCGACGGGGCCGAGGCTGGATTCAGGGCTCCAGCTGGGAGCGGGCAGGGGGAGAGGGACGGTGCTGGCGGAGCCGGGAGCTGCGGGCAGAGACGGCCGGTCGGCGGGATGCTCCTGCCCCGCGGGGTTGGGGTGCGGGTGCATCCCGCGGCCGGCGGTTTGGGGCAGCTTCTGCTTTCTCAAAAGAGGAAGCCGGGAGCTTGGGAGTCACCTTTTGTGCCCGGATGCTTCCACTTCCCTCCCCAGCCATGTGTGCCCCCGCTCTGCCCAGCCCCGGAGCACCCGCAGCCACCCTGGGGACTCTCCTGCTGGGACCCCCCATCCCTGCCCCCCCCATTCCCGTCCCTCCGTGCCCGCGTACCTTGCGGCTGGGGCAGGACGACGACGTAGCGGGACAGGCGGACGTCGCAGGCCGCCCCGCACTCCAGCGGGATGGGGTAGCGGTGGAAGTGGTGCAGCATCTCCACGATGGAGGAGAAGCGGAGGTGCTGGACGCGGCACTGGCCCCGCTCCGTCAGCGCCAGCCGCAGGTGCTGGG
Source organism: Nyctibius grandis (assembly GCF_013368605.1). Taxonomy (NCBI): domain Eukaryota; kingdom Metazoa; phylum Chordata; class Aves; order Nyctibiiformes; family Nyctibiidae; genus Nyctibius; species Nyctibius grandis. The sequence continues at coordinate 13,953,850 of NC_090671.1, read as the reverse complement.
GAGGGGTGGGGAGCACGGACCCGTTACCCTTCCACCAGCTCCCTCGCTGGAGGAGATGATGGGGGACATGGGGATATTTGGGGTGGGGGGGGGACAAATGGCCCCAGCGTGATGTCCTGCATCCCCAGCCCGTGGTACCCTGCTCGGTGCAGGGGCCTTGGGCATGGGGCCACCAGCCCCCTGTGAGCATTGGGGCAGGGACCCAGCAAGGAGGGCATCTTCATGGGGTGGGATGGGATGGGGACCACAGCATGGTGGCATGGCTGCCCGAGGAAGGGTCTCCTGCGAGATCCCCCTCCGCCCCAGCCCCTCTCCCACCCGTACCTTTGCTCTGCCCTGGAAGTTGAAGGTGAGCACGTACTCGCCGCGGCGCGTCTCACTCTGCCGCACCAGGAAGACGCCGTGGCCCTCCAGCCCCCCGAGCTGCACCAGCTGAGCCGCCTTCACGCGGGAGATGGGCCCGTGGAACCAGGGGCAGGAGGAGAGGAACTGCTCCATCTTCGGCCCCGCCGCCTCCCCCGGGCCCCCCGCTGCCGCCCCTGCCAGGGCACAGGGATGAACGCCCCGGGGACGCGGGGACCCCTGCCCGTCACCCCTGTTCCCCTCCCCTCTGGCTCTGCCCCCCAATTTGGGGATGTCCCATCAGCCTGGCCAGCCATGGCAGGGACCCCCCCGCAGCGAGGGATGCCCCCGCACCCCTGCCCTGTCCCCAGGGTCCCCTGGGCGTCCCCGCTGCTCACCTTGGCTGACGGTGCTGGTGGTGGGGCTGGTGGCTGCGGGGTCGGGGTGCCGGCACGCCAGGAGCTCGGCGTCACCCACGTCAGACCTGTCGGGGACGGGAGAAGCCAGGCTGAGCACCGGTGGCGGGGGACGGGACCGGTGCTGGGGGACGCGGAGCAGCTGCCGCCATCCCCAGGCCTGGGGACACCCACCGGGCTCTTACCCCCTGCGCGCGCACTCCCGGATCTCGGCCATCCAGGAGCTGAGCTGCTGCTCGTCCCCCGCCTCGAACAGGACATCGGTGGCGTTGGTGACCTGGGGGACATCGGACAAGGGGGCTTCAGAGAGAGAGAGAGACGTGCATTCCCCCTCCCACCCACCCGCACTCGGGGTGACCCCAGCCAGGGCAGAGCATCCCCCCACCCCGCACGCCGCATCCCCCCGGGCACCCCCTCCCCGGCGGGGAAGAGGAACCGAAATTTGGCACGTGGGAGCTTTTGGCAGCCACATGCACCCCGGAGGGTGGGAAGGGGCTCGGGGTGGGCTGCGGGCCCCCCCCTCGGCCAGGCCCTACCTTGAGGACGAAGGTGTGGAGGTTGTCGGGCATCTCGAGGCGGGTGCACCTCCGCACCTCCTGCACGGCGGAGCAGGCGGCGTGCAGCTTCGGCTTGGAGCTCTGCAGAGGGGAGCGCGGCGGCTGAGCGGAGCCCCGACACCCCCGACACCCCCAAACGCTGCCCCACGTCCCGCTGCTCTGCCAGGACGGGGCCGAGCCTGCCAGGAGCCACCCGAGGCACGGCAGCTGGCAAGAAAATACCCACCTCTGCACGGAAATACCCCACTGGCAAGGAAATACCCGCTGTGGCAAGGAAATACCCTGCATGGCACTGCCTGGCTGCTGTCGGGGCACCCTGGGGGGGATGAGCAGTGCCAGGAGAGGGGACCCATCTTGGTGGCCCCCCAAGGACCTGGCAGCAGAGGGATGGGTGGAGGAGAGGAGGGAGAATGGGGTTTCCAGCGTGGAGAAGGGGGTTCCCAGCATGGCAGTGTGCGCACCGATGGGGAAATGGGGGTGCAGGCAGGGAGCACCCCGGTTACGGGGAGCCCACAGCTCCCCGTGGCCGGTTTGGCGCTGACACAGGCACGTGACAAAGCGCTGAGCAAACACTTCCAGAAAGGCCAAGGACACCCCTCCCAGCAGCTTTCGGTTCCTCCGCTGCCCAGCGCACCCGCAAGTAAGCCACCGACTGCCACAAGCCCGGGCTGTACCCAGGGGTGTCCCCAGGGGACCCCTGCACCGGTGCTGGGCGATGGAGCCAGCCCCTCCGCACTCATCCCCACGGCCGGAGCCAGCCCCAAAGCCCAGCCGGTGCTGGTACATGCCGGGCACGCTCGTCCCCCCGCGCTGGGCTCCTGTCAGCGTGGTGTGACAAAACTTTTCCTGGCCGTGATTCATGCACCGGCTTCAGCGTCCCCTGGGCTGAGTCGCGCCGGCTCCAGCCGTCACCTCCGACCCGCGGCCACCGTCCCCGCAAGGATGCTGGGCTGTGTTTGCCAACCAACACACATTAATTTTGCTCCGAGCTTGCGATGCTCGCAGCAAAGTCACCCCTGCCATGTCCCCAGCCAGCTGCATGACCCCAAGGAGGTCAATCACAGAATCACAGAATCAATGAGGTTGGAAGAGCCCTCTGGGATCATCGAGTCCAACCATTGCCCTGACACCACCATGGCAACTACACCAGGGCACTAAGTGCCATGGCCAGGCTTTTCTTAAACCCCTCCAGAGATGGTGACTCCACCACCTCCCTGGGCAGCCCCTTCCAATGGCTAATGACCCTTGCTGAGAAGAAATGCTTCCTGATGTCCAACCTGAACCTCCCCTGGCCAAGCTTGAGGCTGTGTCCTCTTGTGCTATCACTGGTTGCCTGGGAGAAGAGGCCGACTCCCACTGCGCTACAACCTCCCTCCAGGTAGTTGTAGCCTACCCTTCAGGTAGTCCCCACAGGGCAACTCAACACTCTCCACGGTCACCCAACCAAACCGTGCTTGGGTGCTTTTTTCCCTCCATCCCCCCCCTCCTTCCTCCCTCTCGCCTGAGCACTTGGTGTACTCTGGGGCCGGAAACGCAGCGTGAGAGGGATCAGCCCTTATCAGCGCCGGGCTGCGCCGAAAAGAAAGTTCTTAGAAGTCGCTCGGCATCGTGCACCGGGGCTGGTGCTGCAATCACTGGCGCCGGGGGTGCCACGACCCGCCGCGGCGCCGGTGCTTTATCCCAAAGGAGTGTTTTTCTTTTTGCCACCCTTGGAAGACGACCATGCCCTGTGCAAAGTCCTGCAGGAGCAAGCGAAGGGGTTGCCCGTCCTGGCTGTTTTCCTGCGCGTGGGTTGTGCCACTTGGCACATCCCCGAGCTTGCCAGCGCGACAGGTTTTATCGGCCTCCCGCTTTCTTAGGAAGAGGGAAATTCCAGGAAAAGGGAGTTCGGCGAAGCCCCCTGCGTCGAGAGCATGAAGGGAGAAGGAAATGATGCAGCAGAGAGATACGGCGCCCGAAAAACCAGTCGGGCTTCGGAGAAGTGCCTACCGCAGGCACGGTGCCCCCGCCCCCGAGCCGCCGCACCTCACCACAAGATGCCCTTCGGTGGCGGCCCGTACCGGGAAAGGGAGTTCTCGGTAACCAAAACTGCACACTCAACACGCCGCGTGTTCGCCCAGCGCCCACGGGCTCCTTCTCGGCAAGAGAGGTGCCACGGCAGCATGGTGGGGCTGGGAACCCCCTGCCGCCGGCTGGGCTCGGGATGCTCGGGGTGGGACGGGATGCTCAGGATGGGATGGGATGCTCAGGGTGCTCAAGGTGGGATGGGATGCTCAGGATGGGACGGGATGCTCAGGGTGCTCAGGATGGGATGCTCAGGATGGGACGGGATGCTCAGGGTGCTCAGGGTGGGATGGGATGCTCAGGATGGGGTGGGATGCTCAGGGTGCTCAGGATGGGATGCTCAGGATGGGACGGGATGCTCAGGGTGCTCAGGGTGGGATGGGATGCTCAGTATGGGATGGGATGCTCAGGATGCTCAGGATGGGGTGCTCAGGGGTGCTCAGGATAGGACACAATACTCCGGATGCTCAGCATGTTGCACCAGCTCAGCCCCCAGCCCAACTGGCATCAGCTCCCACCCCAGAGGCTTCACCCCCCCACTCCCCAAAGGATCCTGTGCACATGGGGAAACCCCAGCACAAGGCTGAGCACCCCTCAGAATCACCCGGGGACACGGCGCCCCATAAAGCCGCACTCCCAAGTGCCCAGAACACAGCTGCCACCGTGCCATCACCACAGCGTCCCTGCTCCTGACTCCTGGCACACAAAACCAGCTGTCCTGGGATGTAACATGGGTAAACTCCAGCTCACAGCAGCAGCAGGATCCAGCCCAGCTCCCCCAAACATCCTCTTCCCACAGGGGCTGCCAGTGGCTGAACACTGCTGGGGACATCAGGCCACCGATGGGGACGGTCCTGTTGGCTGGGGACAGAGGAGCCACACCAGATCTCAACTGAACCCCAGGATTCATATTTTTGTGCTTTGCAGGGGATTTTTCTAGAGTTGTTTAAAAATATGAACCTTCAGCCAGGCCAGAGCTGTCCCCAGCGCCAGGGAAAATGGCACAAACTGGAAGATGGAGGAAAATGCCCCCAGGATGCAGCTCCCTGCCCAGAGCATCCCACTGGAGCCCAAGGCTCAATGCAGAGGGGACACCCCCCCCTGCACCCCCGTCCTGTGTCCCCACATCCCCGATGCCTAGGGGGGTCCCGAGGCCGGGGGGCTGCCCGTGCCAATGAGACACCAGCTCCTGTCGCGGCGATCCTCCCTCCTCAGCCCTCACAGCTCACCTTTCCTCCTGCCTTTCACTCTCTCACGTGTGGGAAACCACCACCCAGGAGGGCTGGCTCAGCACGGCGGGTCCCTCTGCACCTCTCTAACAAGAATATTTCACATTTATATTCTATTTTTGGAAGCAAAACTCCTCCCAGCGTGGCTACACATGCCGAGCAAGCTCTGGCCGTGATGCTCTGAGTCGCTGCCGTAAGGAGCACGACTGGCACGGATGCCCCCGGGGCCACTGCAGATGCTGGGGGGGCTTTTTTGGCTGGGGGAAAGAGGCAGGCAGCCAGCTTGCTTCCCAGGGCATTTGGCCAGTGCCCAGTCCCTGCTGGCAAAGGCGGCGGTGGCATGGGGATGACAGTGGTGGCACAGTAATGATGGTGGTGGCATGGTCACGATGGCAGTGGCAGGGCAATGATGGTGGTGGCACAGCGATGACGGCAGTGGCATGGCGATGGTGGCAGTGGCACGGCGATGGTGGCAGTGGCACAGCGATGGTGGCAGGACCAACAGTCCGAGACTGTGCGGAGCAGAGAGCAAATCCTTCGAGAGCGGCGGGCGCTGGCGCCGGCCCCTCCACGCGCCGGGGCTTTCCCTGCGCCGGCTCTTTCGCTTCCACCCTGAGTCACACCGCGCGCTTGTGCAAGGTGCCCGACGGATACGGGCGAGATTTGTTGCTTCTTGTAAATCACAGAGCCCGCCGTGTGCCCCTTACGCAAGGGACAAACCCCAGCCCAAGCTGCAGCGCGCCCGGGCACGGCTCACCCCACCAGGCTGCCGACGGACGGACAGACAGACGGCCACTGCGATCGGCAGCGGGGCGAGCGCTGGGTTGTGCCAGCGTGAAACCACATCCCGCACCCACAGCCCCGGGGAGTTTTGTGAAGTTTCCCAGGAGCACGGGGACACGCAGCCCCGTCCCGAGGGATGCCGGGCGAACCGGAGGGGAAACACATCCCATTGCCCCGGCGCAGGGCAGCGGGGTGGCAACGGGGGTCCTGTGGGGCTGGCGAGGAGCACACGGGAGGGTGCAAGGTGTCTGCTGCCCCGGCGATCACCCCCGAGGGTTTGTGCCACGGGGAATGCCAGAGTTCGACCTCGGGGACTTCACATCACAGATAATCCCAGGGTTTGTCCTCGGGAGTTTACACCGTGGTTAAACCCAGTGCTCGGCCCCAAGGACTTTGCACCATAGATAATCCCAGCACATGTCCTTGCGGCTAATCCCGGAGTTCACCCTCAGGGATTTGCACCACGGGTAATCCCAGAGCTCCAGGGCGTTGGTGGCACAATTAATCCCAACACTCCTCCTCGGGTGCTTGTGCCACAGGTGATGCCAAGGGGACAGGTCCACCCTGGGCAGCCCCGTGCCAGCGCCGGTGGTGGGGACAGGGGCTGGGATCCCACCGATTCGGGCCCTTTCCCTGCACACCCCCGGCCTCTCACGTGCCTCCTGCATCCCACATCCCCTGCAGGGCCCCTGCAGCCCAGCTCACTGCCTCAAAGCTCACTGGAGAGGACCCCAGGGTGGCACAATCCGGCCTCTCCGCCTGCATGCAGAGGCTGTTCACTCTGAAACCTACTGACAGCAGCAGTGAGTGCCATCATGGGGTTCTCTGTTCTGGTTTGGGGCACTGGGTGTAGGAGGTTTCCTGCCTCTGTTAAGCAGAGAAACACAAGAGCCTCCCCCAGACCCCACCATCACCGCCCCCAAAACCCCTCTCTGCCCACCCCAAACCCCAGCAACGCTGGAGGGACAAAAGAGTTTCCAAGACACCCTGTCTCCAAGCACCCCCAAAGCCCGTGGCAGGGGACAGAGCTGTCCCCGAGGGGACCGGGCTCAGCGGTGACAAGAGGCACCGTTGTGCCGGCCTGAAGCGCTGGCTCGGGGGCGGCTGGGGCACAAAGCTCCTTCTGTTCCCATCCCGAGCGGCTGCCGAGCGACGAGGAGAGAAAACAACCCACCGAACCCCTATTTCTTATTAAATTAAACCCAAGGTGCCACAAAAACACAACCCCGAGAGCCGCTGGGGTACCCGTGGGGAAGGATTTGGGGGGTCTGGCTAGAAACCCCCCCTGCCCTCAGGGCTGGCTGCCCCTCCTTGTGCACCGACAAACCTCAGCCGCCGCCAGATCTGCACGAACGAGTCAACACCCCCCCCCAAAATCACCCCAAATCACCCCAAAAGCAGCGAGCCCCGCGGCTCACGCTCCCAGCGGGCTGTGGGAAGACGGGGGCTATAAACAGGATCTGCAAACAGGCAGCGGGCGCCAACCTCCCCCCCCTTATTTTTATTTTAAGCCAAGCTCGCTTCCAGCTTTAATAATTTCCTGGAATAAACAACGAGCGCGGGCGGAAAGTAAACAAGGTGTCTGCGTGAGCCAGCTGCAGCCAGGGACTGGGGCTCCCCAAAGCCTGGGGATGTGGGGTGCCCAGCACGGACCCCAGGGGGTCCCCAGCACGTCCCGGGATTGTGCATCACCCTGGGGCTTTGCATCACCCAGGACCACGCAAGACCTTCAGGAGCCCACGCCGGGGCATGCGATCCCCCCTGGGTGGGTGTTTCGGTCCCAAAGCAGGACCTGCCCCTCACCCAGCTGAAGGAAGCAGATTTGCCCAAAACTCTTTGGTTTTAATTAAATCTCAAGACAACGACAAACATCATGATGCCCATCACGGATACTGGTTGGAGCTGGGACCGGCTGCCCCGCGGGGAGGAGCGGGGTCAGGATGAATCCCCCGAGACCCCGCGCTGCCTGTGCAGCCTTTCATAAATATTTACTGTTGAAAGAAGCAGCGCTCAGCCTCGAAACAACCACATCCTGGGCCGGAAAAAAAAAAGAAAAGAAAAAGGAAAAAGCAAAAAAAAATGAAAGACAACCACCCAAAAACCACCGCCGGGCACCTCACACGGGCTGAGCGGGACCCAGCACCCCCCAGCCCCTCGCACCCCCAGCTGCGGGAGGCTCAGGGGGAAGTGGTGCCATCCTCGAGTGCTTTCCCAATCCCTTTTCCTGCGATTCTCTTAATATCTCCATTTATTTCTCACTCCTCGGCTCGCACACGGTGCTTTCCTACGCGAGCAGCTCCTCAGCATCCCTGCTTCGGGGCCATCTCCCTCGCATCGCTGCCATGAGCTGGGGGGTCACAGCAGTGGGGTAACCCCCCCTCACCCCAGCCACAGCCGGGTGGATTTTAAAGGATGGGGTTAAAAAAAACCCCCATCAAACCCCAACAACACCGGGGAAGCGGCAGGCTGGGGCTCCGTCCAGCACCCTTCCCCTCTCAACCCCATCAAGCCCCAGCGAAGCCCATCCCAGCAACACAGTTTCCAAAATAAGAAACTTTGCTCTTCAGCAATTAACAGCGGGGCTGCGGTTACGCTGCTAAAAGTGGTTGGTTTTTTTTTTTTTCCGTGCATGACCAAGGATGGAAAAAGTTGTGGTTAATAAATGACAAATAACCTTTTGTCTCATCGCCCTCCCCCCGTGTGCCCTCACCCTGCGATACCAAAAAAAAAAAAAGAGGGGGGGAAAAAAAAATAGAAAAAGTCACCACCGAAATCTCAAAAAGCCGAAAGGACGCCCAGCCCCGCGCGCCTTCGAAGAACAGAGCGGCACGGCGCCGAGAGGGCGGCGGTGAAAGTCTGCGGGCGGGTTTCGGTGCAGCTCTGGGCGCCTTCGGGTGGGGTTTCGCCTCTCCCAAGGGAATCGCAGCACACCCAAACCCCCCGCCAGCTCTTACCCCATGGGAGGTTTCCCAGCTCCTGCCCTGGGGATGCCAGGAGAGGAATGTGGTCCCTGGAGATGCTGGGAGAGGGATGCCAGGAGAGGGATATGGTCCCTGGAGATGCCAGGAGAGGAATGTGGTCCCTGGAGATGCTGGGAGCGGGATGCCAAGAGAGGGATATGGTCCCTGGAGATGCCAGGAGAGGAATGTGGTCCCTGGGGATGCTGGGAGAAGAATGCAGGAGAGGGATACGGTCCCTGCAGATGCCAGGAGAAGGATGCCATGAGAAAGATGCCATGAGAAGGATGCCATGAGAAGGATGCGGTCCCTGGGGATGGTGGGAGAGGGATGCAGGAGAGGGATGCGGTCCCTGGGGATGCCAGCAGAAGGATGCCATGAGAGGGATGTGGTCCCTGCAGATGCCATGAGAGGGATGCAGCTCCTGGAGATGCCATGAGAGGGATGTGGTCCCTGGGGTTGCCAGGAGAAGGATGCCAGGAGAGGGATGCAGCCCCTGGAGATGCCAGAAGAGGAACACGGTCCCTGGGGATGCTGGGAGAAGGGTCAGGTCCCTGGGGATGCAGGAAGAGGGATGCCAGGAGAAGGATGCCAGGAGAGGCATGCGGTCCCTGAGGATGCCATGAGAAGGATGTGGCCCCTGGGGTTGCCAGGAGAAGGATGCCAGGAGAGCGATGCGGTCCCTGAGGATGCAGGGATAGAGATGCAGCCCCAAAGGATGCCAGGAGAGGGATGCAGCTCTCCGGCCACATGCTGTCCAGCCACCAAGGGACGATGCAACAAGGTCACTCTTGGCTGGAGGATCAAGACAACAACCTCTGCCAGCCTGGGACTGTTTAACATTATTATTGCATGAAAGAGAGGAAACAAAAAAAACGTGGCGTGAGCCAGCTCACCCCTGGGCGAACCACGGAGGGGAGGGCAGGAGCACACGTGGTCCAGCCCGCTGCAGCTCGCAGGATGGAGGACACCAAACGGGATCCAGATTGACACAAATGTGCTTTTCCCTGGGCCAGGGCGATGATGGGATGTTGAGATACTTCCCATCACAGGCAAAACCCTTCTGTGGGCAACCGGTGCTCTGCTTACAGTGGCCAGCAGCAGCTCCCCCTCCGCCACCGCCTCTCCCTATATCCTCAGTTGGGTCACTTAAGGCCACGGTTGAGCCGCCCCAATTGCTCCTGGAGGTAACAAAGCAGCTCCAGAAGGAGCCGGGATGGGGACCACAACGCCGGGACGTCCCCCACCCCATGCCTGGCTGGGGATGGCAGAGCCCCAGGCGCTGAAAATCGGAGCGCAGCGGCGCGGGACCTGCTTGCTCAGGAGGTGGCAGTTCTCAGAAACCCGCTTCAGGTGAAAGGAAGGGGAAAAAGGAAAAAAACAAAGAAAAAAAAAAAAAGGAAGTCAAAGCAGTCTCACGCTGAGCAGAGATAAAAATACTGCTCCTCCCGCAGCCCCGGCTGCAGACGTACGAGCCGTGACACAGGCACCGCGGGTTCTCGCCGGGACGAGCCTTCCCAGCCCATCGGTTCAGGGGACGCGCTGGATTTCATTAAAAAGCCATAAAGCAAGCGGCGCAAATGCAAATCCCATTTCCCTTCTCCTTCCTGTAAAAACATCTGGTCGACAGAAACGGCTCGGGACGTTTCCGTCGCCAGTCACAGTTTTCACGGCGTTTAGGACTTGGGGCTGGGGCTCAGCTGATGGACAGGGCAGAATCAATGAGGTTGGAAGAGCCCTCTGGGCTCATCGAGTCCAACCATTGCCCTCACACCACCATGGCAACTAGACCAGGGCACTAAGTGCCATGGCCAGGCTTTTCTTAAACCCCTCCAGAGATGGGGACTCCACCACCTCCCTGGGCAGCCCCTTCCAATGGCTAATGACCCTTGCTGAGAAGAAATGGTGGCCTCATGCCACCCAGCACCATCCCCTCACCCTGGCACCGCTCAGCAGCACAGCATCCTTTCACCCCTCCTCTCCCCAGTACACCAGCACCCTCCGGCATGTCCCCAAGATGGGGGTCCAGGTGCCTCCTGCCCCTCCCAGGAGAGCTCCGGATCCAACCATCGCCAGATCCCTCCCAACATCGCTTTTCCAGCGCTCGAGGGAGAAAGGAGCGATGCCCAAACCAACCTACAGCGGCTGCAAGCATGGGAAACCCCATCTCATCCAGCTGGAGCTCCTGTGGGACCAGCACATCCCTGCGGGGTGGGATGCCCACGCTGGGCAGCTCCCACACGCACCCAAGCAGTAAATGGGGATTAGGGCTCTTCAAAGCTCCCCGCTCCCTTTGATGCCGGGCACGTTACGGGATTAGGCTGGGAGGCCCCGTTGGAGCACACCAGGGGGGGAAATAGTGGGGAAAAATGAGATAAAAGGTGCCAAAAGCTTTACAGCCGAGGGGCTGAGCTGGATCACCATTTACATCGGATTGTTTAAAGGGTAGGAAGGGAGAAGAGGAGGGGGCTTCTGGGGAGAGCTCGAGGGCGACCGAGCCTACTGGGCCAGAGACCAGCTGGGGGTGCAAGCCCCCAAGGGCTGGTTTTACAGTTGCTTATTTAAAACCATTAATCTTTCATGATCATCAACAGCATCTTCAAATGAGGAGCAGATCCATGACACGGGTGAAAGGCAGCGGCAAAGCCCTGTGAGCACCCCAGGGCTGGAGGATGGAGGGGAGGGGGCTCCCTGCAGCCTTCCTCGGGGAGTTATTGGTTATTATTTAGTTATTTTAAAGGAAAAAAATAAAACACCACCAAGCTGTTGTGTTCCCACCGCGCCGGGGTTTGTTCCCGTGCTGGGTTTGGGGAAGGGGACGTGCCAGCACGGCGCAGGGCTTTCCACCCCCCCCAGAATTCAACCGCGGTTACTGGGAAAGGGGCTGGATGGATTCTGCTGGGAAGGAGCCAGGATCTGGCCCCGGCCCAGTTCATTAGAAAGGAAGGACCCGCCCTGAGAATATTTGCACAGGAAGCAATTTACTGCGGAGAGTCGTGAAATCCAGCGAGAAACATCCCCCCTTCTGCAGACCTGGCTGAGAAACCCCCTGCTCGGGAACCCTGGGGGACCACAGGGTCCCCCCACCCTGCGGGGATGCACCGGGGAACCTCCGTGGGACGGAGATTTGTTGCAAGGAATAAAGCTGCAGAGCACGGGGCGAACTTGCTACACGGCTGGGTTTAAATGCCGCCCGCCCGTGGGTCAGAGGTGCTCAGGGGCTGCGGGGAGAGGAAGAATGTGCTGGGCTGGCTCCCCAAGGGGTGGGAGGGGAGAAAAATGAAGAAGAAAGGAAAAATAATGAAGAAGAAAGGAAAGGAAAAAATAATGAAGAAGAAAGGAAAAAATAATGAAGAAAAAAGAAAGAAATGAAGAAGAAAAAAGAAAGAAATGAAGAAGAAAAAAGAAAGAAATGAAGAAGAAAAAAGAAAGAAATGAAGAAGAAAAAAGAAAGAAATGAAGAAAAAAGAAATGAAGAAGAAAAAAGAAATGAAGAAAAAATGAAAAAAGGAAAAATATGAAGAAAAAGGGAAAAAATAAGAAAAAAGGAAAAAAATAAAGAAAAAAGGAAAAAATAAAGAAAAAAGGAAAAAATAAAGAAAAAAGGAAAAAATAAAGAAAAAGGGAAAGACTATGAAGAAAAAAAGGAAAAAATATGAAGAAAAAAGGAAAAAATATGAAGAAAAAAGGAAAAAATATGAAGAAAAAATGAAAAAATATGAAGAAAAAAGGAAAGACTATGAAGAAAAAAAGGAAAAAATATGAAGAAAAAAGGAAAAAATATGAAGAAAAAAAGGAAAAAATATGAAGAAAAAAAGGAAAAAATATGAAGAAAAAAGGAAAAAAAAGGGCAAAAGCAGTGTTTGCAAGCGCCAGGTCCTGGGGGCAGGCGGGACGCAGCTCATCCCGCGGGACAAGGGTGCTGCTCCGGGGTGCGAGTGCCCAATATCGAATCTTGGGGTGGTTTGCCAGAAACAGGAGGCATTTAGCCGGCTGCTCCCTGGCCCGGTGCCACGGTGAGCGGCAAACACAGCCCGAAGGCACGGACAAGGCAGAGCCCGAGACTTCCTCCTTCCAAAGCACAAGTTAGTCATCAAAGTCAGCACAAAAAAAAAGGAAAAAGACAGCAAACCCCCAGCTCTGCGCGCCTGTGTGAGCCCGGCCCCGCGGAGGAACTGGCTTTTTAAAGATTAAACCCCGCGGCTCCCCCCGCCCCGCTCCCCGCTCACTCCCATCCTGCAGCATCTCCGCTCCGGGTAGCCGGGATCTGAATTTCTAGCCACAAAAGTACTCATCAAAAATAAAATTAAACTCCCTTACGGGTCCCACTGGGAACAGAGGAAGGCCCGGAGCCTCATTTCTCTCTTCCCTTTCCATTCCCAGCTTGCCAAGGCGAGCAGATGCCCTGGCTGCTGAAGCCACAGCACGGCGGGGACAGGGGGAACTTGGGATTCACCAGACCCACTGACCCCCCTCGCCTGGCTGGGACAGGTCCATGGGGCTGGGGATGAGCAGGATGGAGGCCACCAGCCCCTAACCTCAGCTCTGCACCGAGGGCAAGGCAGACGCTCTGCTTCTAGCCAGAAAAGCCAGGTTTGGGGTCCCAGAAAAGCCAGGTTTGGGGTCCCAGCAAGGGGACATGCAATTGCACCTCAGCAGATCGCAATAATTAGCGCTCATATCGCCCTCAGCACATGGTTATGGCATCTTTCACCCCCAAAACATGAGCCCGCAGCGGTGGCTCTGCTCTCCTCCTCAGAGGTCTTAAATAAACATGCTGCAGCAGAGGGAAAGCAGTGGCAGAGCAAACCCGTCTGGGTCCAGACGTTGCTCACAGCGACAGATCCTTGGGGTGCACCACAGCCCTGCTCCTCCCCAGGGGACACGCCGGCACCCTGGCACCATCCCCAACCCACCGCCGAGGCACCCGCAGCATCGCCTGGCCGAAACAGGCAAGAGCCATCAGGTCCTTACCTTGGGTGGGTCGAAGAGCTCCAGCACGTGCTCCTCGCCGTCGGGCATCCCCACTCGCCGCAGCACCAGGCGGCACCGCTGCCACCGCGTCCCGCCGTCCAGGAAGGTCTCGTCCAGCAGCCCGTACTTGAGGAGCCCCTCCTTGCGCACCTCGGGGGGCTGCTCCCGCGACAGCCCCCACGGCAGCACCCGCTTGCCCAGTCCCGGCTTGAGAGCTGCCACCTCCGGCGTCGCCTCCCCATCCCCGTCCCCAGGGAGGGTATCCGAGGAACGGCGTCGGAAGAGGCTGCGCCAGCTCCTGCGCAGCTGGCTGAGCGAGAAGGGCCGCCGTGCCGGCCCCGCCAGCTCCTCCGAGCTCCAGGACTTGCGCAGCCCCGACGTGGTGGCCTCAGGGGCTCGGCTGGGCTGCTCGGGGCGGGCGCTTGGCTCCAGCTCGGCTTTGGTGGCCACCGTGCCCAACGTGGCATCCGTGTGCCGCCGGTGCGTCTCGCGGTAATCCCGCGCCGGGCTGGCGGGCAGGATGCAGAGCTGGTTCATGGCGAAGCCCTCCTTCACCTCGTGGCAGAAGTACTGCTGGAAGAGGTCGGTGAACCGCACCGAGAAGTTCTCGGCGGCCAGGAGGTCATGGTGCGGGTGCTCGGTGGCGAAGCGCAGGTAGTGCCGCGCCAGCTCCTTGGCGGTGCTGATGGCGTGCAGCTCGCAGAACTCATGCCAGCCCCGGGGATGCGCTGGCGTGCCGGCCGGCAGAGCGTGCCCGTTCATTGCCGAGGCTCCAGGGAGGCGGCCGCGCTGCAAGACAGAGCACACCGGGGCGTCAGGGCAGTCCTCCCACCCCGGGGTGGCCGCATGCTGCTCTGGATGTGTCCCCATGGGGCAAGTGGCCCAGGGCGCGCCGTGGTTAGTCTGGCCAGGGCGCTGCAGCCGTCCTGGGGACACCCGGCTCGCTGGTGAGTGGCACGGACACGCAAGCAACCGCTCCGGTTTGTGACCATGCACAACACCGAGCGCCCAGCCCCGCCGCAGCGCCTGGCATCCCCATCCCCACCTGGCAGGGCCGTGCCTCAGTTTCCCCACCTGCGCAGTGGGGCACAGGCAGTGGGGTGGCTGCACGGCTTCCCCCCAGCACAGCCGCCCACCGCCCCACGGGGCCGCCCGGCCGAGCCGCATCCGCTCTCCTCCTGCCAAGGCTTCGCAGCGCCGATGGGTTTCCCTCCAGGGACCTATTTCAACAGAGCTGATAAAACCGAAGTGGGGGCGGGAGAGGAGGAAACAACACGAAAAGCTGCAGAAACGTGGGGCTGGAGCTGCCTCTCCTGCCTGGGGACATGGCCAGGGATGAGCACATCCCCGGGGGATGCTCCGAGGGGCCGTCGCGCTCCGGCAAACCACGCCGTATCTCTGCCCCGAGCAGATTTTGCTGCGAGGCCAATCTGAGGGCACCCACGGCCGGCACGCAGCCGCCCCGGCTGGGCCTGGCAGCGGCGATCCCCACGGCCAGCCCAGCTACCCCACGCTGCTTACCCCACACCTCGTGCTCGCCCGCGGCACTTATCGGGGCCGCGCACTCCGCTGGGGCAGGAAACATCGGCCAACCCGCCCGGATCCTGCCATGCCGGCACGGGCACCGCCGCCTCCCTGAAACTCCGGCCGGCGCCCCGGCTGCTGGGAGGGGAGGAAAAGTGATTGCATTTGTTGCGGGGGGAGGAAAAATATTAAAAAAAAAGAAAAAAAAAAACCCCTCGAGGGGCCGGGAGGAAGCGAGCGGGGCGATACGGAGCGTGGAGAGGTGATAACGCCGGGAAGCGGAGCTCTATCTCTGCCCACCCGCCACCCTTCCTAGCACGTCCCGTGAAGTTTCGAGGCGAGGGGAGATGTTATCTGCCCCCCGCCAGCCTCGCCGGGGGCCCGGCTTCTCAGAAGAGGCTCGGGGCCGGCCGGCGTGGCGGCGGTGCCGGGCATGCGCCCGCCGGCGCCCTTGGCTGAACCCCGCGGCGGGGCCCCCCGTCTATCAGCGCCGCCAGCCCGCCCGTGACTCAGCATCCTCCGCCTGCGCTCCCGCTTCCTCCCGGCACCCGGGAATTGTCGCCGCGGCCACCGGCACCGCCGGCACGCTCGGCAGGATGGGACGCTCCCCCAAAACGCAGAGGGGAGCGAGGCACCCCCGTGGACGGCTGCTCAGGCGGGTGGGATGTTCCCAGGACGGGGAATTTGCTTGCCAAGTTTTCCAGCTCCCTCCGCGCCGGCTTCGGGAGAGGTTTGCGGCGTGGGAAAAGCCGGGCTTCGCCTGTGCCATGCGGCGTGGAGCAGCCGACGGCCACCTCGGGCAGCAACCGGCGCGACGATGGGAAATGCACCCCCGCGATGCCGTCCTCCCTGCTCCTGGACACGGCTGGATCCACGCCTGAGCTACCACAGCAGCACCCACTCCTCCGCCCGGCCCCGGGTCTCGGCAGGGACACGCGTGCCCAGCGCCGGGTGGGCTCCTCCCCGCTCCAGCCCATCGCACTCCACGGTGCCGGAATTCAGCAGCTTCAGGGCAGAGTTTATATCCACATCCCTTATACCCCACAGGTTCCTACAAGGGGGTCCCAGCCATCCTACGGGTCACCGCAGAGCCACAGGACTTGTCACGACGACTAATTGCTTTAATTCACGCTGCCTGGAGGATCCAGCCCACCCTGGGACACAGCACGGGCTGGCTGGGATGGGGGGCTAACATCCCCCCGGCCTGCTGGAAGGGCTGTACGCCACCCCGCCCGCCTGCCTCAGGGCTGTTTTGGGGTGCCGGGGTTGTTTTGGGGTGCTGGGCCAGCAGCTTGAGGAACAGCGGGATGGGACGGGCTGGCTTTGATGCGGGCTGGGGCGGCGAGCCCTGGCTTGTGCAGGATCTGGCCCCGCCGCCGAGCCGCCCCCAGCAGGTTTCTTGCCCAACGTGGCAAGTGCCGCTGTGGCAGCGGGTGCCAGCACTGGCCGGGACGGCAACCTGAGGCCGCAGCTTGGATCTGGCAACGGCTTATTTGTGCCTTCGCAGTGGCAAAGATCCCAGTAAACGCATTTGTTGTTTAATTGCACCCAGAGGAGCCGGCAGCACCGGGGGCAACGTCCTGGAGGACGAGCGGCTCGGAGCCAGCTGGCCACCCTTGCCACGGAGGGGTGCGGGATGCGGCCCGCCGCCTTCCCACCACAAAACAGCCACGTGGCGGGGGGCTGCGGCCGCGCAGGGAGGGCACCCACCAGCACCCAGCGCTGCAAATCTGGCCTCGAAGGGAAACGTTACGGAGCAGAGACCGTGTGGCCGTGCCCGGGGCTGAGCGAGCCCGTGCAGGGGCAGCCCCGGAGCATGTGCCGCGATCCGAAAATGAAACCGGCCCCGACTCCTCGCCGCGACTCTCCACGCCAGCAGCCTGAATAGGAAATCTGATTTATGTCCCAGCTCTCCTAGAAAAAACCGTTCCCCAACCGGAGGAAAAGCGGCTGGTGGCATTTTTGGGTCCCTTTTATAAGTGCAAACTGTTCAAAATTCACCCCCCCGCCAGGACTATTTTCAGGAGGGAGACGCCCTCGCCGGCCCCGCAGCTCCCGGCTTCCCGAGTGGCAGAAATACAAAGTTCCCACAATCCCAAGAGCGGGACATTGTTCCTTCCCAGGATGTCCCCCATGAAAAGAGCTATTCTGAGCCGCAGCAGCCTTCCTTGGCACGGCCCCGCGAGGCGGCTGGACAAGGCCCCGTTACAATGAACGGCACTTTTCAATGGGAGAGCATCCGGTGGGGGGGGTTCAGGGGGACGGGGGTCCCCGGGGGGGGTCTGGAGGGATGCGGGTCCCCAGGGGGGCCAGCCCACAGGGGGTGGGCTCACAAGGGTTGGGTGGTGGGGAGCATCCCGCTGGGATGGTGCCGGTGCAGCCCCGCAGCCCCTCTCTGCATCCCGATCCCCCGGGGACCAGATGGATGTGACCCCGGGATGAGAGCGCAGAGGGGGACAAGCGGGGCGGTGGGGCCATGTGGGGACGGGCACGGAGATAGAATCATGGTTTGGGTTGGGAGGGACCTTAAAGCCCATCCAGTTCCAACCCCCTGCCATGGGCAGGGACACCTTCCACCAGACCAGGTTGCTCCAAGCCCCATCCAACCTGGCCTTGAACACTGCCAGGGAGGGGGCAGCCACAGCTTCTCTGGGCAACCTGGGCCAGGGTCTCACCCCCCTCACAGATGCAGATGCTCAGCGAGGCAGGAGGTGCAGGGGAAGAGGTGGGAAAGGGTCTGGCTGCAGCTCCCAATGCGGGATAAGGGGGAAGGAACAGAGGAGATCACCCTGATTTCACCCTCCTCCAGGCTGGGTCACAACACACGTTCATGGCACGTCCCCTGCCCTGGGCACGCTCGCTGCAGGGCGAGCACAGCCACCCAAAGCAGCCCCAGCTCCACTCACAGAAAGCCCCATGGAGTTTTACCGCTACCCTTCGGCCGTGCCTGCCCTCCCCTCCAGCAGCCTGCTCCCACTGCTGGGGTAAATATTGCTGATTTACCCCCGAGCAGAAGAGAAAGCCCCAGCCCACGCACCCAGGGCAGCACGGGGACTCCACGGGAGGCAAGGAGGGCTATAGGGCCCCCCCAAAACAGCACCCACATATTTAGAGCATCACTACAGAACAGCTGAGACCATTTGTGCACCAGGCCAGCACAACCCACAGCAGGAACTGCCCAGCACCATCCTGCTCCCCTCTCTGGGAGCAGCCCCGTGGCGGTGTGGACTCTCGGGGTCTCATAGAGGGTGACGGCACAGCACCATCGCTCCCTGCGACCTGCCAGCTGTTTCCATGAAAGCTGGAGGACCCCAGGGGGATCTCAGGACCTTCCCTCCCTCCCCTTCAGCTGAACTGAACCAACAAACTCAAAAGCAACAGAGGAGCAGGTCGGAGAGATCCCACCACATGCCGACAGAGGCTGTTTTCTTAGGAAAATGCATTACAAGGCGGGAGGTTTGGGGGGCTGATTTTGCTCTCCTCTCCCCACCTTCTCGCAGGTCACACACCCCCCTGATGTGCCCACCCGGCCCTACACAGCTTGCTGTATGAAAGGCCAGCCCTGGCCTTAAGCTACGGCTCCGCGTGGGCTGAGCAGCGCTGCAGAGCTCCGGGGATGCAGCTGATGTCACAGCACTTTAAATCCAGGGGAAATCCACCCGTTTGGCTTCCCCTGATCACTCCACCAGGACAGTCAGGACGGAGACAGCCCATCCCAAACCCATCTTGGGTCAAATAAAAGCTCCAGGCTCGCTTGGCTTGCCAGAGCTCACCGGGACGAGCTGCTGCCACCAGCCCAGCTCCCCACAGGCTTCCTGTTCACCTGAGCGCCCATCACCATGGCATTTGGCACCTATCACACTCTCCTACACCCACGGCCTGTGGGGAAAAGCCCGGCAGCGGGGTGGCCTCTTTCGACGGGGTTTGTTTTGTTGCATGAAATGAATCGCTGTGGTGTAGGCGTGGGAGAAGCTGGGCGCAGGCAGCTCTCCTGGGGGAGCAGCTGGCTGGGTGTCCCCAGCTTCACCCACGGGGACAGCGGGGAGCAGCCAGCAGCTCAGCCCCGCACCGACCTGGTTCTCCCTCCCCACCGCAGCGGTCCCCTGTCCCAGGGTTGGATTTGGCCCTTCCTCCTCGCCGGCGGCACCACAAACCCCGCCAGCGCCGAGCTCTTGCACTTTCGCTTCATCTCACCCGCTCGGATTTGTCCCCACGTCTTCGTGGTGCCAGCGTCAGCGTGGGGAGGGCTCGCTCTGCGTGAGGGGGGGGTAAGACCCCTCAAAGGCCACCAGCGCTCGCACCCAAACCTCTCCGGTGCGTACACGGCGCTGGCAGAGCCGCTGCCCCGCGGGCTCTGGTGAAACCAAAAGGGATCTTTGAGGCAATAAACACATAAAGGCAAAGAAGAAAATAAAAGTAGTATCGGAGGTGGGAGGAATGCACAGGGACAAGGCTCTCCTGCACCAAAAGCCAGTTAAAAAGAAATCCGAGGCGTTGATCTAGTCCCAAACAAGTCAAAGCGAAACCTGCCAGTAATTTCACGGGCCTTTAAACTCCAATCCCGTAACCTACCAGCGAAGCCCGATGGCAGACGGGGACACGCGAGCGCAGGCAGCGCCAGGTCCCCGCGCCAGCCACCTCTTCCCCCGGCTGCTTCCCCTACCTAAGCGCAGCAACCCGAAAAGTCCCCGGGACACCAGCCCACTGCTCCAGCACATCTTGAATCCATTTGCAACAACGATATCGAAATCGCAACTTGACAACTCGTCCCGGTTTCCTTGACAGTAAATCCCAGCCCAGGGAAGCGATGACTGTGTTATTGCCGCTGCTGGAGCCAGCGGGTCCGGGCTCTCTGCGGGTGACCCCGCTGGGGTTTGGCACGAGCAGGACTGGGCACGCTGGCAGGGCACGGGGAGGTCACTGGGGTGCTGCCCGCCGGCGCATCGGCCTCGTGCCCCGAGCACCCGCGCCTGCCAAGCCAGGCAGTGCCTGGAGCCAACGGAGTCTGCAGGGAGCAGAAAGCCAGAGGAGCCGCTTGGCAGGCTCCAGCTGGCACCTCCCCTGGGGCTCGCAGAGGGCACGGGGGCAGAGGAGAAGGGGGCCGTGGGGCGGGCAGGCAGGGCACAGCCCCCATGGGCAGCACAGCACCCCACAACGGTGGCTGGGGCAGGTGGGCATCACCCCACAGGGTCCTGTGCCCTCCAAGAGGGGCCACTCCCGTGGTGGGGGCTGCAGGGGTCTGGGGGCAGGCGGAGGAGAGGGGCAGGGCTAGCTCCATCCCTGGATCAGGGGTCCCCAGGATAGAGGTGCTGGGAAATGGGGGACCCTGAGGGGGACAGGGATGCCAGAAGAGGGGGTGCTCCAGGGTAAAGGGGTGCTAGAAAGATGGGGGTCCTCAGGATTGGGGGGACCCACAGGGGAACAGGGCACCGGGAGTGCCCACGGGGGATAGGGGTGCTGGGAGGACGGGGGTCCCCGAGGGTGACCGCAGCCCCTGGCAAGAGGGAGCCAGGGGAAGGGGCCCGGGATAAGGGTGTCCCCCCGCAGAACAGGGGTGCGGGGGGGTGCGCAGAAGTCCGCGGGCTCAGGGCTGGCAGAGGAGGGGGGTCCTGCTCCCGGAGCGGGGGGCGCTGGGGCTCCGCGGGGCGAGGGGCTCCGCGCCCGGGGCTCCCGGGAACGCTCCGGGGGCTGCAGCAGGAGGAGCGGCCGCTGCGCTGCCTCCCGCCGCCGCCGCCACTTTCGCTTTGCAGCGGCCGCTTCCCGGGGACGCCCGGCCCGGCACAGTCCGGCACGGCACGGCACGGCCCGTCCCGGTCTGGCAAAGCGCCCGGGGCCGCCCTGCTCGGCTCAGCCCGGCCCGGCTCAGTCCGGCCCGGCACAGCCCGTCCCAGCTCAGTCCAGCCCGGATCCGCACAGCCCGTCCCGGTTCGGCACAGCCCGGCTCAGCCCGTCCCGGTCCGGCACAGCCCGGCTCAGCCCGTCCCGGTCCCGCTGCGCGCCCGCGGTTACCTGCAGGAGAAGGCGTCCGGCTGCCGCTCGCCCATGGTGGAGCGCGGCGGAGCGCCCGGGGACGGGACGGGACGGGGCGCACGGCTCGGTACGGCTCAGCACGGCTCGGAACGGCTCGGCTCAGGCAGGAAACCGGGGCTGGCGGCTCCGCATTTCCGCCGAGCGGAGCCGCGGGGCGCGGACCCCGGCCCCGGGCGGGTTATGTAAAGCGGAGCGGCGCGGCCGAGGGCGGAGGCTGCGCGGGGGCGGAGCGGAGCGGTGCCGGCTGTCTGTCTGTCTGTCTGACTGTCTCTCTCTCTGACTGTCTCTCTGACTGTCTGTCTGACTGTCCGTCGGTCCGCCCGGCCCCAACAGCAGCTCCGCGGGTGCGCGCCGCTCCGCGCCGCCCCTCCCCGCCGGTGCCTTTATCTTATCGCATCCGCGCCCGCGGAGGCAGCGGCATAAACAGCCCGGCTGCACTCGTGCGGTTGGTGTTATTTATTTTTTTTATTTTTTTTTAGCTTTTATAACTTTTACAATGTTTTCTCGGTGGCTTTGGGGGTGTCCGGGCACCGCAGCCCCCCCCCGGCCCCAGCCTGGTCCCTGCCCCTCGGGGGTCGGGAGGGAGCCCAAGCGCGGGGTCGTTTGGGGGCTCAGGAGGGGTGTGTGCAGGAAAACACCCCGCTTTCCTGTCCCTGCCCAGCCGCATCCTCCCACGCTCTGCAGGCTGGGACCCGAGGGACCTCTGCGGTGGTGGCAGTGGGCGAGACGCCGTCTCAAACCCCATTTCTCATCATTTTCCTCCGCCTTTCGGTCGAGGAAATTGTCTTGCTGTGAAAGGCACCTCAGGGCACTGCCCGCACCCGGCGGGAACAGATGAGGCCACAGGGCCCGTGGTTGCCCCACACCGTGGGTGAGGGCTTCAGCTGTGACCAACAGAGTGGTCACAGTGTCCCTCCAGTGCCGAGCAGGGCTGGGGGCTGGTGTGGGAGCACACGCGCCAGGCACGGCCATCCCGGTGCTGTACTGATGCCATCCCATCCCCGGGGAACAGGGGTGGCATAGAGCAGCTGCGGGGCACGGGAAACGGGAGGAAAATGAACTTTCTCTGCACCTTGTTCCAGGAAAGGGCTGGTTTGCGGTCTGTACTGTCACATCTGGCCCGTGGACATCTCCCACGCACGTCACCAGCTGTCCCGAGAGCTCCTCCGGGGCCTCATCCTCCCCAGGCAGCAGCAGTGCTGGGGATGGAGGGGCTCTCCTTGCCCTGCAGACCCCCACACTGTGCTGCTCACGCCGGGCACGCAAGAGCCATGGCAGAGCAGCCCTGGCGCTCGCCCCGCACACCAAGCCAGGAAAACCCAGGGAAGCGGCAGTGGGATTTTACAGACACTGTGTGATCGATCTGTGGGTGTTGGGAAGGTGGAAGCTGCGGGGTTTTGCCCTTGGAGAGCGGGGCCGAGGCACGCTGAGCTCTTCGGGAACAGGCATCTGTGTGCCACCGCCAGCGGGCTCCATCCTCGGTGAGGCTTTAAAACACACCCGAGTCGCTCGCCCCATCCATTCCCAGTCCATCCCCTTCCGATAAGGAAAAGGCTGAAATGGGAACCCCATGGCTGGCCACCCCCAGAGCACAGCCCTGGGCTGCCGCCAGTGTGGGCACAGCCCTGCTGCCCCCCTCCAGCCCCCCCACACCCCCACACCCGATCTGAGCTACAACCCCACGCTCCCCGTGGGCATCGCCTGCTCCAGGGGTCTGTGCAACCGCAACCAACCAGCACTCCCCAAACCCCTCAGGGAAGTGGCCAGGAGTGACTGATGTGATAAAATCTTACCTTAAAAGCTGCTTTTTAATTCCTCCCGCCGTTGCTTCATGCATAATTGCACCTTCTGGCTTTTCTCTGAGCACGGAGGAGCGATGGCAGAGCCCGGTGCCTGTTCCCACGGCGGCTGTCCCAGCTCGCACCTATCGCACGCTTTTCTTCACGAGCTTCATCTATTTCCAAAGCGCCTTCTCTGCGCCCGTGGCCTGAGATTTCTCTTTTGTTTTGCTTCCTGTATGGATTTTCTACAGTCCCTCACTGCTAATTCACTACCACTGACTTCTGCTTTTTCTGTTTGTTTGTGCAGAGCTGCGCGGATGCCCTTGTGCACGCACACACACACACACACATGCCGCTGCTTCCCTTCCGCTCTGCGCCGGGCTCAGCTTTTAACCATTGCTGCTTTCCTCTCCCCTAAAAGCCTTCACCAGCTTCCAACCCTCCTTCCCACTCCTCTCTTCAATTCCCACCCTCTGGCCCGCTTGGTTTGCGGGATGCGTGGGGCGGTTTGGAAGTGGCACATCAGCATTTCCCGGGGTGGGATGTCATGGGCTGCGGGTCACCTCTGCCATCCCGCAGGGAGATGAGGGTCCCCCTTCTCTGCCCAGAGCGGGGGTCTGAGGGTGACATCTGGAAATGCTTGGCTAGGAGGGGTCTGCGCTGAGCTGGTGATGCCCCCCCCAAAATCTCAGCCTGGCTTTTGTGCCCTTCAGAGGGCAGGGTGGGGATGGAGGGGGTGGTGATGGGCAGGGTGGGGGTGGAGGGAATGGTGATGGTGATGGGCAGGGTAGGGGTGGAGGGGGTGCCCCACAGGCCAGCTGCCCCCCGCAGCCCTGCTGCACTGCCCACCGCTGCCCCTAGCCCTTCCCATCCCAGCTCTGGCGGTGGTGGGGGGGCCCGGGGGCGGTGCAGCCCCGGCCGGTGCCTGACCCCCGGGCTGCCAGGCTGGAGACCTGCGTGGGACGGTGAATCCCGCGTGGGCCCAGAGTGGGACAGGGGTGCCCGCACCCCAAAATGCAGCGGGGAGGGTTGTGCTAGCCCCACACTGGTGATGCTGTGATGGTCACAGCTTGTTCACCTTGAACCCCAGGGCGCAGCTTCTGGGGCCATTTGGGAACCCTGGGGACCAGCCATGATGGAGACCCGCCCCCCTTCTCTGCCGTGTGCCGCCTGGGGACGTGCACAGCACCGGGCATCGAGCAGCCCCTTGGTACCCCCCCTGATTTCCAGAAGCAGCCCCCCCCTCCCCGAGCCAGCACCCGCAGTGACTCAGAGCTCCCCGGCTCACCGCGCTGAGCCGCCGAGCACCCGCCGCTGCGTAACCGCACACCAAGTCACCAGTCATGGGAGCAGCAGGAAGCGGAGGCCGAGGGCGGCCCACGTCCAAAAAGGCACCCAGCAGCCCCTCGCCTCCTTTTCTTCTCCCTCTTCACTGCTGGTGGGCAAGCTCAGCACGGGAATTCCTTTTCCCATCTTTCCCAGCAAGACCTGGCAAGGGAAACTGAGGCACAGGCTCTGGGCTCCTTGCTGAGGGGACACCGGGGGGTGCAACAGGGAAAACATCATGGGGCCGCTCCGAAGGGGAAGTGCTGGAGCCCGTGCGGCGACACGCGACCGTCCCAAGGGAGACCCAACAGGAAGCAAAAACCCGCAGGGGAATTTTGCTGGTGGTTTTTGAGGAATTGTGGCGATTCTCCAAAGCAGCTTCCAAAGGGCTCCCCAGGAAGAGGCTGCTGGGGAGGAAACAACCCCTGCTAAAGGGGCCAGGATTTTGGAGCCCCAGAGAAGGAAGGCAGAGCCAGGAGTGGGGCACCTTTTTTCACTTACCCCAGCCAGTCTAATAGAGATATTGCTTCTTCCCACAGTCCTTCCCTCTCCTCATCTCGCCGTGTGAAAGGGCACCTCTCAGCAAGGCAGGGAGATAAGCGGTGCCGAGGGACCCGCCGCTTCCCACCAGTGGCCTTGGACAGAGCCGCTCTGCTCAGGAGGGAAGATAAAGCCCAGATGTTTTTTTAGTGCTGGTTTAAATCCCTTTTTATAGTCTGCAAAAGAAAGTCTTGCAGGTGATAAGGAAAACCCTCGATGAACTGAAAATCACTGCCATGAGCAGAAGATTGCAAAGCCCAGAGCAGCTGTGTAGGGTGGTGGGGGCATCGGTGGCAGAGGGGCACAGTGAGGACCACGACCTGTGGGCAGCTGTGTGGGTCACCGACAGCAGGATTTCCCAGTTGAGGGCCTGTAAAATGAGCGTCAACACTGTGTTTGCTAAAACATACACAGGGAATGGAGAAACTGGAGGAAAGGGACTGTGATAAGGAGAGGAAATCCTTGATGCTGGTATTTACTGGGACACGGTGACGATGGCAGTGCTGCCGAGGTGGTCCTGGGGCTGGTGAGCCTTGCAGTGCGGAAGGCCAACCAGGAGCAGAAGTCAGCCTGGAGGCTTCTCCCTGCCAAAAGGTTTTATGGTTGCTCTGGGATGTGGGTACTGGCAGTGGGAAATCCAGCCCCAGCCCCAGCGCTTGGCACCGCTGGACCCACTCACCCCTGGCCCAGATGGGGCAAGTGCTGGCCACCCGGCCAAGAGCGCATCAGCAGCTCGAGAGCCACGCAGCTTCCGTGGTCAGGAAGGGGCGAGGGGGCCGTGATCTCTGCCCACGCAGTTGCACAATGCCCAGCTAACAGCTCGTCACCCCCTGCTTTCGAGCTCCTTGTGCCAGTCCTCACCTTCCCCCGGGCATCCATCCAGGTGTCTCCATTTAGCCCACACCGAGGGCTAAAAACCAACCAGCTGTTCTATCACCCAAGACCCCTCCCCAGCTGAAAAAGGGAACTGGGAAAAGGAGGGAGAGTCGTGGGTTGAAATTTAAACAGATTTAATAAGAAAACCAATATCAATACTGATACAAAAGGCATAAAGTTATACTCAGCCCATAGAGTGGTGGCAAGTTCCTCCAGGGACAGCAACTGTTGAAAAGGGAGGGGGAAGGAGGGGGAACAAAAGCCCCATCCAACCCCCCATTTATAGTGGATGTGAGGTTAATGTTACAGGATACACCTGTGGGCCAGCCTGGGGCAGCTGCCCTGGATTTAATTGCTAATGGCCTTGATCACCATCCCACAGCTGGCCACAGACTGAAACAAAAAGTAACAGAAAATGGATCCTATAAATTTTATCCCCACAAAACCAGGACACCAGGCCACTCAGCTCCTGCCTCAGCTTGTTTTTGTGTCCACCCCATCCATCGACCTCTCCCGGTCCCCACCAGACGCTCCTGGGCAGCCACTCTCTGCCCCAAAAACCTGACTCAGGGCTGTGCAGTCACTGTCAGCACCAAGCTCCCAGATTGCCCACCCATGAGTATATCCATCCATACATCCATGTGTACATTCATGCGTACATCCATCCATCCACATGTACATTCATGTGTACATCCATGAGTACATCCATCCATACATCCATGTGTACAACCACATGTACATTCATGTGTACATCCATCCATACATCCATGTGTACATCCACATGTACATCCACACGTACATCCATGTGTACATCCACGTGTACATCCATCCATGTGTACAACCACATGTACATCTGTGCATACATCCATGTGTACATCCACATGTACATCCACACGTACATCCATGCATACATCCATGTGTACATCCACATGTACATCCACACTTATATCCATGTGTGCGTACATCCATGTATAATGTGTACATCCATGCATATATATACACACACATCCACACATGTATACATCCATCCATGTGTACATCCATACGTCCACCCATGCGTACCCCCCCGGACGTCCGCACCCCCCTGCACTCCCCGGGTCCGTGCTCCCGTCCCTCCCGGCGCTGCCCGGAGCTCGGCCCCGGTGCCCGGAGGTTTGTCCCGCCGGGGGTTCGGGCCGAGACGGGACCTGCCAGCACCGGGGCCGAACCCCGGAGCGGTTCCTCAGCCGGGCGAAGGGGCCCCCCCCGGGCCGCCCCGGGCCGCGGTGAGGGGCGGTGGCGGAGGAGGAGCCAGGCGGGAGCCGCGCTCCGCCCGCCGGGGCCGGGCCGGGCCAGCGGGGCGGCAGGAGCCGGGGACAAAGGTGGCCGTGCGGGACCGGGAGCGGGGCCGGGAGCGGGGCCGGGAGGGGGAGCGGGGCCGGGGGGGCCGCAGCGGAGCGGGGCGGAGCGGGCAGGGACCGAGCCGGAGCGGGGCCGCCCGGGGCCGGGGGAGGGCGGCTGTCCCGCTCCCCAACGTCCCCAAGAGTTTGGGGACCCCAAAGAGGTCCCCGAGCTGCGTGGGGGAAAGGGGTCCGCTGGGTGCCCCGGGAGCCCCCGTCTCATCTCCTCGAACCCTTTCAATAGGAATATAATATTCCTGGCACGCGTCTGCCTTGTGCTCCGCGGGCTGGGCTGACGTGCTAAACCCACAGCCGTCCCGACGTGCTAAACCCACAGCCGTCCCGGTGCCGGAGCCAGCAGCCGGAGTGGGGACACCGGGGTGCTGGTCCCCACAGCCCCCTCGCACCGTCCAACCCAGATCCAGCGCTCCCACGGCCCCCACGGCCACCTGCGCATCGCTGATGCTGGCGGCTGTTGGAGACCGGAGCTAGAGGCACAGTCCAGGTAGGTGGAAAGCCTGGCACGGCGAGGCCACCGGTGATCAGGGGACAAGGGGAGAGGTGGCCTTGCCCAGGTGACAGGTTTCGTGGCCACGGCTCTCCGGAGCGGCAGCCGGATCTGCGGCGCAGGCCATAAACCCTCCCTGCGTGCGGCGGGGAGGAGCGCCGCGACACAGGGCAAACACGGCGCCGGCGGTAAGGTCACCTGCGCCAGGTGACGTGGGGCACCACGACGAGCCCTGCCTGGGGCTCCTCTGTGGGAAAACACTCAGCTGGGGGGGGAACCCCACCCCAGGGAGCCCCAGGGCACCCCAACCCACCCGGCACCTTGGCTGGGAGCAGGGTTATCCCAGCTGCGATCACGCGGTTGTTTATTCACCGGCTCCATTTCCTGGGTGCCAGGGCCGGTGCCACTGGGAACAAAATGCTGGCGGCTTATTACCGTGCAATTAATGCCACCCTCCGTGTGCCGGCGGGCAGCTGAGCACCCTCTGTCCCCGCAGGGCGCGGAGCCATGAAGCTGAACGAGCGGAGCCTGGCGTTTTATGCCACCTGCGACTCGCCGGCCGACAACGCCGGCTTCCTCTACAAGCGCGGCGAGCGGCACACGGCGTATCACCGCCGCTGGTTCGTGCTCAAGGGCAACATGCTCTTCTACTTCGAGGAGCGGGAGAGCCGGGAGCCGGTGGGCGTCATCGTGCTGGAGGGTTGCACCGTGGAGCTCTGCGATTCGGCTGAGGAATTCACCTTCGCCATCCGCTTCGGCGGTGCCAAGTCGCGCACCTACGTGCTGGCGGCCGAGAGCCAGGCTGCCATGGAGGCGTGGGTGAAGTCGCTCTCGCGGGCCAGCTTCGACTACATGCGCCTGGTGGTGCGGGAGCTGGAGAAGCAGCTGGAGGAGATGCGCTGGGGGCTGGCCGGTGGATGTGGGGGCTGCCGGGGGCCACCCGGCTCCTGGAAGCTGAAACCCTCGGGGCCAGAGCGGTCCCCGGAGCGGCTGCCAGCTCTGCCCGCCATCCTGCCGAAGGAGAACGGCTGCGCGGTGTGGAATAATGTGCCAGGAGCAGATCGGCTGCCTGAAACCTCCAGCTGCGGCGGGCACGACGGTGAGGGGACCCCGCGGCCGCCGCCACTGCCACCGCGCAGGCGGGCATCGAGCAGCGAGGCGGGCAGTGCCGGGGTGGCCATGGCGGAGAGCCCGTCCACCTTCTGCCAGCTCCACGAGCGGTATGGCCGGGAGGTGGCCCAGCTGCGGCAGGACTGGCTGGAGAGGCGGCGTGGCCCCCGGCTCTGAGAGCTGGCCAAGCCCTGGGGACCGAGCCAGCCTGTCCCGTCAGGACCCGTGGTGCAGAGATTGTCCTTGGTGCCACCTCGGTCCCCTCCTCACCCCAGGATGTGCAGCCCTGTCCGTGGCAGTGATGGACACCTGCTGATGGTGCCACCAAGGGCCCAGCGCCGAGGGACACTAGTGCTGCTCTGTGGTGGTGAAACGCCAGCCTGGCACCGATGGCAGCTGGGCTCAGCGTGCTGCCAGCCAGGTGCGAAACCTCCGGGCTCTTGGGCATCTCATGCCAGGCAGTGGGTGCTCCCCGCAGGGGTGTACCCCCAGCCATGCCCAGGCGTGGGTGCAGGGTGGTCCACCCAGCGCAAGCGACCTACGAACCGCTTGCTGGCTGATGCCTCCTGGGAATCGACCACTGCACGGGGTCTGCTGGGGCCTCTTGATGCTCTTGCAGCGGGGTCACGCAACGACAATGCTTTTGGAGGAGGATTTTGATGGGGTCTCGCCCGCCTGAGTCCTTGCGTGGGTGTTTCACAGCTGGGGAGCTGGCAACCACCTTCCCCTCCCTGCCCGGCCCAAGCGCCTGGCTGAGGGCGGCCGAGCTCCGCCGGATCCCTCTGCTCCAGCAGGATGTGGTTTGAAAATGAAAATATCAGCGAGCACAGCCCTTCCTTAACGGAGCA
This sequence comes from Nyctibius grandis, assembly GCF_013368605.1. Lineage (NCBI taxonomy): Eukaryota > Metazoa > Chordata > Aves > Nyctibiiformes > Nyctibiidae > Nyctibius > Nyctibius grandis. The sequence goes on along the minus strand of NC_090671.1, from coordinate 13,924,606 downwards.
GCACCGGCTGCCTGGGGAGCTGGGGACACCCGGCACCGGGCAGTTTGCGCAGGGGGCTCGCTGCTCACAGCCCAGCCGGTGAGCCCGCAGCGGGCAGACCCCGAGGGCACCGCGGCGGCTGCGGGCACCACCTTGCCAGGCAGATATTTCGGGGCAGGGCATCATCCCCCAGCTAAGGGGAAGCATCGCTCGTGGCAGCAAATGGGAACGTATGTGTCAGCGGCGGAGGGTGTCGAATGATTCATGTGCCCAACCAGAGCGAAGCTGGTGTCTCATGCCAGCGTTTCTCTTTTATTTCCCCAAGGGTTTATATTGACACTAAAGCTGCTGGTCTGGAGGTGGGGTGACCTACCCCACGTCTGGGGCGAGCAGCCGGGGTGCCCTGGGTTTGGGCCAGTGGTTCCAGCTCCTTTTGCCCCCTTGGGACAGGGACAAGGTTTTGCTACAACAAAAGTTGTTTCAGAAATTCCCTCCTGGTCCTGGTTCTCGTTTGTGCCTTTAAGGCCCTGGGCAGGAGGGCCCAGGTGGGAATTACTCCTCTGTTTTAATGCTCCTCCTGTCCCCACCATGTCCGTGGGGCTGGGCAGGGACTGTGTCACCTGAGTGGGACACGGCTGATGCCAGGGTCTTGCAGCACTCTGGAGCCCTACATCTGCCTGATGGGATGGGATGGGAGGGATGGGATGGATGAGATGGGATGGATGGGATGGGAGAGACGGGATGGGTGGGATGGGAGAGATGGGATGGGATGGAATGGATGGGATGGCATTGATGGGATGGGATGGTGCCACTCGGGGGACATTGGGACACAGAGCGCCAGGGTGGTCCCACAGCAGGGACAGCACAGTCCTGCCCTCCATGACAGCTCAAACCACCGGGCACAGGTGACCAACACAGGGCTTTGGGCACTGGAAAAGCCACCCTGAGGAAGAGCCGGGAGCACGGCCCTCTCACCGTCTCACCAGTGGAAATGGCACCGGGTGCCGTGGCGTGAGATGCTGGCACGTTACAGGCTGGGTGGGGTGTTACAACCATCCCTCCAAACCTGGGTTACAGGCAGCACCACGTGATGCCCACCCAGGTTTGGGTCCCCCTGCTTGGGTGGCCCTGCACCCTTGGTGGAACGCTCGCCCGGAGCCGCCGCAGAGCGCGGAGCCCAGCTCCTGGCCGGGCATGGACCCCGCTATGTGTTTCGGCGTCTGGAGCGGTGCCACTGGGTGCAGTTACACCCACAGCACCCAGATGGTCAACCCGGCCCGTCAGTCGGCTGCAGAGGAAGACTCCGGGTTCCATGGCAGCTGGCCCAGCTTCTCCAGACGTTCACATATTCATTAGAAATAAATCCTTCCAACATGTTAGCCGACAAACAGGCTTAAACAGATACGCAACATATGGATTTATTAATTCATCAGACACAAACACCCCCACCTCGCGTGGGAAGCTGCGAGTTCGTCTGGCGATGGCTGGCTCCAGAGCAGAGCCATGCCAGGCTGAACCTCCCGCCCAAGGATGCTCAGCTACCCCGGGGGCAGGAGCAAACCTGTACCAGGGATGAGCCCGGGGATTTCACGGGGCAGGATCGCACCCTGTGCTGGACTAACCCCATTCAACACCCTCTTTTTGGGAGGTGTTTACAGCAGTGAGAGCTCTCGCCATAAACCCAGAGCGAGCCTGTGCTCCTTGGAAGGAGCCAAGATCAACCCAGGTGCCCGTCCCAGCTGCCTCCGGACAAAACACACCCCAAGGCCAGAGTCGTATCCAACTTGTGTATTTAGTGGCTCTTTTACAGAACTTGTTCCTTCCAAAAATTGTTAAAACAAAGTTCATCGATCTCATAGAAACTTTTGAAGTACAGTACACGAGCCCAACAAAACCGTGACGGGGATGTCCTGCTAACTTCAACACAATAGGGGTGCCGTGCTCAAGACCATCCTAAGTGCTTCCTCGAATCCCGTTCCACTAGAGCGGGAGAAGAGCAGTCAATGGTTGCTCCTCAACCTTCTGTGGCGCGGCGGCGGGGGGAAAGAGCGGCCGGGGGCAAGCTGGGGCTGGGGCTGGCAAGCTGAGGAGAGCCGTGCCTTCGCGGAGCCGCTTTGAGCATCGCTCCCCGACTACCACCCAAATATAAAAATACCTTCTCTTCGGATAAAAACAGTGGAAAATCAGTCAATGCACAGCCCCGGAGCCTGGCAGGGAGCCCTCCCGCTGCCCGTCCTGCTGGGCGATGGCTGATGCCACGCGGGCAGGGCACAGAGCAGCCCAGCGCGGTCCCCACCCCATGGCGTTTAAAGGCATTTTGTTAACAGCGGGGACAGGGAGGTGGCGGGGATGGTGCCACCACCGAGCTCCTGCGCCTTTGCACGAGGCCAAGCCAAAGCCGGATGGCGCTTTGCCCAATTCAGGCCTGAGCTTGCCCAAGCCCAGCGTGACGGCCCGGGGCTCATCCTGGCTTCACCGGCAGCAATCGCGGCTCCCTGACCCACGCCTGGGGACACGGCCGCGGCGAGGGGACGCTCCTGCCCGGGTGCTCTCCCTAAAAAAGTGCTTCAGCCACAAGAGCTGGCTGTGATGCTGGGAGCAGCCCCGAGCAGGGCTCGGCCCCCCTGGGTGCTGGTCCCCATGGACTGGTGCCCAGCTGCAAAGCTCAGAGGCTCCATCTTTTTTCTTTCCCAACCAGACGAGGGCAGAGCGTGGGGCACCAGGAGCCCACGGATGCCCATCGTGGGGCACCAGGAGCCCATGGGATGCCCATCGTGGGGCACCGGGAGCCCACGGATGCCCATCGTGGGGCACCGGGAGCCCACGGATGCCCATCCCCAGCGAGCTGGAGCTGTCCCCGAGCATCACACCCGGGTCCCTCTCCCCAAACACCAGACATGGGTTGGTTCCTTTTGCTTTTGCATTATTTTTTCTCTTCCTTCGGGACGTCGGGGCTGCCAACGGCCGCCGGCTGGAGACAGTGCGAGGGCCGGCGTTGGGACCACGCTACATCTTGTTCCAGGAAGCTATTGGAGACATTCCTACAACCTACACAACCGCACGGGACACTCTGCGTTACAAAGGTTCCAAAAAAAAACCATAAACCACCAGAATGAAATACATCCTCGATGGCAGCAAGGTTTTGGCTTTAGAGTCTTCGGGGACTGTGGCACAGTCTGTGGCGGGGGCAGAAGCGACGCGGCGTCTTACAGACGGGGGTGGGAACGGCTCGGCCAAAGTTGCTTGGGTTTGGTCAGTCTCATAGTGCTTCTCGATGGCTTTGCTCAGGCAGTCTCTTCTGAGGGTTGGTTTTTTGTTTGTTTGTTCATTTTTAATCTCATCCAGTGGCAAACTACAAGACTTCAGTGTACATTTAATGACACGACTGCTACATCATCTTGATTTTTTATAGCTATCTTTAATATCAAAGCAGCTTAAGCTGTTAATAAATTCCAAAGTATCCTTTTATTAAAATATCTAAAAGAGGTCTATAAATATTTTTTGTTTTCTTTTTTTTTTTTGCCTTTTCTTTTCTAAAATTGTTCCCAGTTTTTTTCACATTTAAAACAAAAGAGAGGGGTGGCTTCATTGGGTGGGGGGGAGGCCCTTTCCATGGGCGCTCCCCTCCGTGGCGCCGGCAGCCTGTGGCCTCTCGGTGCGCACTGCTTTTAACAAAATATATATATATATATATATATATGGGGGGTGTGTATATATATTCAGGGTGCTCAGAACTCCCACTCGAGGGCCTCCTCGCGGTTGGCGGCCCGCTCCAGGCGGTGGATGATGTTGTTGAGGTTGGCCATCTTCTCATGGCGCCGCTGGATGCTGGTGCTGAGCCGGGGGCCGGGAGCCGGCGGCAGCGCCGGTGAAACCGGCCCGGCAGAGGACGGTCCCGGTGAGGCCGAACCGGTGAGGCCGGGCGAGGAGGCTGCCGAGGGCGATGTCGGGGAGACCTCCAAGCTGCAACGGGACGACCCCGCGGAGGACTGGGAGCTGTCAGGGTGCGGCAGCGGTGGGGGTCCCGCGGTGGTGGCGGCACCGGCACGGCCCCCTCGCCGCGGGAGGCTGCCGGCGCTGGGGGCTGCGGCATGGGGGGCTGCCCCCCGCTCCTCCTGGGGAGGGCCGGTCCCCTCGGCCGGGCTGTGCGAGTCCCGCCGGCGGCCCCAGGCGCCCGCCTCCCCCTGCTCTTCCTTCACCTTCACGGCGCAGGGGTGCTCGTCCCCCCCAAACACGGGTTTACGGTCCTCGGCATCCGAATCAGGGCTGTGCGGGGCCCGGCGCCCCGGGACGGCCGCCCCGCTGCTCTGCTCCGGGTCTGTGTCGTTGTCCTGCGAGCCCTCCACCAGCATCTCCCGGCGCATCCGCGACCTGCCGGGACACAACGGCCGAGGGTCGGCGTCTGCCACCCACCACGTCTTAGAATCACAGACTGGTTTAGGTTGGAAGGGACCTTAAAGCCCATCCAGTTCCAACCCCCTGCCACGGGCAGGGACACCTTCCACCAGACCAGGTTGCTCCCAGCCCCATCCAACCTGGCCTTGAACACTGCCAGGGAGGGGGCAGCCACAGCTTCTCTGGGCAACCTGGGCCAGGGTCTCACCACCCTCACAGCAAAGAATTTCTTTCTAATATCTCATCTCAATCTCCCCTCTTTCAGTTTAAAACCGTTCCCCCTTGTCGTGTCACTCCATGCCCTTGTAAAAAGCCCCTCTCCAGCTTTCATGTAGCCCCTTCAGGTACTGGAAGGTGCTAGAAGGTCTCCCTGGAGCCTTCTCTTCTCCAGGCTGACCAGCCCCAGCTCTCTTAGCCTGTCTCCAGAGCAGAGGGGCTCCAGCCTCTGTGTGGCCTCCTCTGGACTCGCTCTTGAAAAAGCATCTCCAACCAAGAAAATGCAACAACACCGAGGTGTAAAACCCCACCTTTAAAACATTTTGGGGGGAAAATCACTGCTGCTTGAACACATGGACCGGATTTTGCAACACTTCGGGCTGTTTCCAGCCAAACTGACCCAGTTTTGCGAGTGTTTTCCACTACCTTTTGTTGTTGTTGTTTAATACATCACACTTCTCAAAGGTTTACCTTAGGGCGGGTGTGTTTGCTGAGAGCAGGAGTGGCTTTCCTGGAACCACGCGAAGGGAAAGGTCGTGGGTTTAAAAACCCCGTTAGTCAATGTTTCACCAAAATGCCTGATTTTTCAAGCTCTCCCCCACACTCCCCACGTGATGGCTTCATGTGAGAAACCTCAGCCGGCTCCATAAATATTGTTGAGAGTGGGCGGCTCTTGATGTGGGTCTGAGGAGGATTCAGGAGCCACGTCTCCACCTGAGATAATGCCTGAAGATGAAGCCCGTGCTGCTCCCCGGGCCGGGCTGCTGTGGGGATGGATCCTGTGCTCCAGGAGCCTCCATAAGGCTCTCCCCCACCCATCATGGAGCTCCTGCTCAGTGGCAGGTGATGTACCGCACCAGCGAGCAGGTGGACATGAGCATGGCAACCTTTTTAGATGCTCAACATGACCTGGTCAAGGTGGTTGATGCCACTTGACCTGCCAGCCAGGGCACACAGAATCACAGAATCAATGAGGTTGGAAGAGCCCTCTGGGATCATCGAGTCCAACCATTGCCCTGACACCACCATGGCAACTAGACCAGGGCACTAAGTGCCATGTCCAGGCTTTTCTTAAACACATCCAGAGATGGTGACTCCACCACCTCCCTGGGCAGCCCCTTCCAATGGCTAATGACCCTTGCTGAGAAGAAAGGCTTCCTAATGTCCAACCTGAACCTCCCCTGGCCAAGCTTGAGGCTGTGTCCTCTTGTCCTATCGCTAGTTGCCTGGGAGAAGAGGCCGACTCCCACTGTGCTACAACCTCCCTTCAGGTAGTTTTCGTTTCAGCTGCAATCCTGCACTTGGGGACCTCCAGTGACCACATGTGGGTCTGCACCTCCTCGTCTAGGCAAGAGGGACTGGGAGGGCTGGAAGAGGAACAGTGACACCACCTTGGTGGCACAACACCATGAGATGTCCGTAGCTCGGGAGCGCCCGTACCTGTAGTTGTGGAACCAGTTGATGACAGTGTTGGTCTTGAGGTTGAGCTGGAAGGAGAGCAGCTCGATGGTCTGCTGGGAGGGGTAGGGCTCCAACTGATAGGCTTTCTTCAGGGCTTCCTTCTCCTCCGGGGCCAGCACTACCCGTGGCTTCTTGATCTGGAGGAGGCTGAGGTCCTGCGGCTGCAGGCTGGGGCTGGCGCACTCGGAGCGGGCGCCGGGGGACTCGCTGTCCGAGCCGGCGCTCATCAGCCCGTACCGACGTTTCAGGTAGGCTGCAGGAGAGGAGACCCAGCTGCGCGCCGCTCGCCCCCCCAGCCCAGGGAGCCCCCCACTCAGCCGGCACCCTGGACCCCATGGGGCTGCATCGCCCTGACCCTCACCTTTCTTCTCCAGCTTCTTCATGTCGCGCAGCTTCTCCACGTTGTGGGGGTCGTTGAGCCAGAGCTGCATGCGGACGAAGGGCTCCCTCCCCTTCAGGCTCAGCTTGTGCCACGGCTTGGGCCTGGAGAGGAGATCGGACACCGAGCCCTGCGTCAGGCCCAGGATGCTCTCCCCGAACAGCCGCTGGCCTGGCGGAGGAGAAGCAGAGGTGGTTAGAGCCGGGCGGAGGAGCGGGGCGGGCGCTCCAGTCCCCCCGCAGAGCGGGTGCACCCCATTTCCCGGCCAGAACCCTCCCCAGCATGCTGGGATCCCCCCCGAGGACCTGCAGCAAACCGGGGGGGGGGGTCTGCGGCTACGGGAATTGGGGTGATGCATCCACGCAGCCTCACCAGCAGCTCCCGAAAACCCGGGCGGGGAGAAGGTCCGCACCTAAATTGTTGTCCGTCAAGACCTCCTTGACCTTCTTGGTGATGGAGTAGGTGTCCAGCTCGGGGGACATGGCGACCATCTCCTGGATGCCCACGGGTCCCTGGCTGTTGGGGTACGCCTTCCCCCCCAGCGCAGGCACCGAACGGCTCTCAGGCTGCTGGTTTTCTTTGCTGCTCTCCAAGGCCAGGGTGAGGGGCTCCTGGCAGCCCTTCTCGTGCTCGGCGGGGCTGGGGGGCGGCGAGGGGGACGGCTGGGGCTCGGCGGGGCTGGCTGCGCGACACCGGGGGAGAGGGGTCAGCGGGGAGGGCGGGTTATTTTGGGGGTGCCCGCGGCTCTGCCCTCTGGAGCGGGGGGATGCCAGCCCAGTTTTTCCAGCGGCCACGGCAAAGCGGGAGGAGCCGGTGGGATAACTGGAGAGAAAACACCACTGGTCTAAAAAACCCGTTACTTCTTCACGGCAGGCACAAAGCCAAGGGTTTTTGTCGTGGTTTTCCTTTTTTTTTTAAAAACTCAATGAGTTTTAAAAACCATTTCTGACAAAACAACATTTGAGGATCTGTGTAACAGCCCCAAAGTGCCCAAGCGACTCATTAAGGGGGTTCAAATGAGCTGGATGCATCAGAGGAGTGGGGGGTGAAAGGGGCTTCCCAGGACCAGGGTGCAGGTAGGGGTGCTGGGGCAGCTCTGGGACGGGGGTAGGATGCGTAGGGCAGATACAGATGTGCTGGGGACACCGATGGCACGCGGGGACGGCAGAGGTGGCACTTACCCTGGGAGGGGGTCGGCTGCTGGCTGATGCCTTGGCCCAGCTGGTCGGTCAGCCAGAGCTGCATGCGGATGAAGGGCTCCCGCCCCTTCTGCGTCAGCTTGCTCCACGGCTTGGGCCGCGACAGCATGTCACTCACGCTGCCCTGGGACAGCCCCAGCACCTAGGCACCACGCAGGCGTCACCCGCTGGGGCCGGGGGGCTGCTGCCTGCCCTCCGTCCCCGCGTCGAGGGAGGGGAAGCAGGTTGCTATGTGCTGCCATGCTCACAGCCCCACGGCACATCCAGACCCCCTTGGCCCCAGCCACCGGTGTGGGGACCATGGTGGGTCCCCCTGGGATACCCAGTGAGCTGGGAGGATGGTCCCCGCAGGGCTCTGCCCAGGGGACAGGGCGTTCCTGGTGGGAAGTGCCACCAACTAGTTGGTGGTGGCCACCAGGAGACTGCTCGGGGTTGGGTCAGACCCTGAGGACTCAGCATCCTCCAAGGGGAAATCCAGCAGGGACCCTGGAAGGAGCTGGCGGAGGCCACGGATGAGCCCCAGGCTCTGGGTCGTGGAGCAGAGGGGACACCAGACCCCCCTTCTCCAGGCTGGTACCTTCTCTCCGAAGATCCTCTGGCAGATGCCGTTCTTGGCCAACTTCTCCTTGACCTGCCGGGTCAGCTCCAGCGTGTCCACCTCCCTGTACATGTACATCTCGTACTGCTCCGGCGTCAGCGGCGGCACGGTGGGCTTCAGGGTCCGCGGCACGTAGGCGGGGTAGTAGGAGAGGCGACCGCCGGCCGCCGGCTCTGCGCCACCTCCCTCCGCCTTCACCTCCGTCAGCCGCTGCGGCTCGTCGTCCGCCGGCGGCAGCTCGTCCTCATTAGCGCAGCCCTCGCCGGGCTCGCCCCGCGGCCAGCCCCGGCCGTTGGCCATGCTGGAGTAGCTCGAGGAGGAGGAGGAGAGCGAAGGCGAGACGGAGGTGTAGGGTCGGCTGAGCAGGCTCCGCTCCGACGCCCAGTGCTGGTCGAAGTAGGAGCCGGCATCGCCGATCTCCGACTTCACCTTCCGGATGATGCTCTGGACGAAGGCGGCGGGCGAGAGGACGGCCAGGGGCGGCTGCGGGGTGCCGGGGCTGGCCCCGCTCCCCTCCTCCTGCTTGACGTAGGTCGGGACGACATTCTGGCTGACGGCGGCCAGCGTGGAGCGCTCGGCGGGTGGCGTGTCCCCGGGGCGCCCGGGGCCCCCCGACTCCATCTCCAGCAGCGCCCGCTGCTGCGCCTGCATCTCCCGCCGCGCCTGCTCCAGGATGCTCTTGATGGCGTCCTCCGAGCCGCCGCCGCCCGCCCCGTTGGCCACCGCCTGCGACGCCGATGGCGGTTTGGGTTCCCCTGCGAAGGAAAGGGGTGAGGGGAGCCCTGAGGAGCGGCATGCATCGCTTCACCACGCAGCCAGAATTCGAAAAGCAGGAGAAAAGGGATTTTATCCCGATGGGGTTTGGCGTGCTCTGCATGGAGCGGGCGCGGGTCGGGACCAGCAGCGCCCACAAAGCAAAAGCTGTGACACCCCCAGCTCAAAGCGAGCTGCTTTTTTGACGATTGCAAAATAAATGCCACTACCAACACCGGCAATAGACAAACATGTTTGTTTTCCCTGTCTGTTTTTCCACCGTTCCCATCTAATTTAATTCTCTGGGATTCTGCTTTCTCAGCACACTACCTGTTCTAATGCATTGCATTGCTTGTAATTGACTGCGAGCGCAGCTGCTTGGATGATTCCTCGTGCCAGATGGATCCTGCATCCACATGTAATCACAGAATCAGTCAGGTTGGACGAGCCCTCTGGGATCATTGAGGCCAGCCATTGCCCTCACACCACCATGGCAACTAGACCAGGGCACTAAGTGCCATGGCCAGGCTTTTCTTAAACCCCTCCAGAGATGGGGACTCCACCACCTCCCTGGGCAGCCCCTTCCAACGGCTAATGACCCTTGCTGAGAAGAAATGCTTCCTAATGTCCAACCTGACCCTCCCCTGGCAAAGCTTGAGGCTGTGTCCTCTTGTCCTAGCGCTGGTTGCCTGGGAGAAGAGGCTGACTGTCCGCTACAACCTCCCTCCAGGTAGTTGTAGGCTGCACTAAGGTCACCTCTGAGCCTCCTCTTCTCCAGGCTAAACACCCCCAGCTCCCTCAGCTGTTCCTCGCAGGTCAGACCCTCCAGACCCTTCACCAGCTTGGTCGCCCTCCTCTGGACTCGCTCCAACACCTCAACATCTTTCTTGAAGTGTGGGGCCCAGGTATCATCTGGTTTGGGGCAAGGGGAAGGAAAAGTACATCCAAAGCTTCCAAAAGCCCAGGTACAAACGCCGCTGCATGGAGACTCTTCCGTCCCTAACGGTATTTAGCAGCATTTCTTCCCACCGTGCCCCAAATCTCTATGGATGTCAGCGGGGGAAATGCTGAATAAAGCCCATTTCGGCCCTGCCAGGGCTGGGCCACCCACACGCCAGCACCCACCTCCCTTCTGCGACTCGATCTCCTTCTTTGCCTGCTCCAGGATGCTTTTGATGGCGTCGTCGGAGCCGGTCTCCGGCGTCCTGATCCGCGGCGTGATGCTCCCTGATCAAAGAGGCAGGAGAACAGCTCTGTCACCCGCGCGCGGTTTACAAGCTCCGCTTGTACGTCAGGAAGCATTTACCACTCCTCGTGTTTGGTTATTTTTAGGGATGCTGGTTTTAAGACAAATGTCACTCCCGATTAGTCGCTAGCCAGAGCTCAGGGAGCCCCGGTAGCCCCTGCTGCCAGCTCTCGCCTCCAGCACGGTGTCTCCCAGCCACGTTGCTCGCCCCGTCCAAGGGCACCCACTCTGCACCGGGGTACAGGTTGCTGAGCAGAGACACGGGGACCACGTCCCCCATCCCTGGCACTGTGCCCTCCTGGCTGTGCAGGCAAAGGGTTAATGCTGGATCAGATCCAGGGGGGTAAATCGGAGCCCTCTGCGTTGAAACACCAGCAGATGCATGGACCGGCATCGCTTTGTCCCCCGTGCCACCGCGGGGACCCCAGTGACCAGCTGCCACTGCTGAGACGGGGCCAGGAGCCACTGTCCCCAGAGCCAGGTGTTGCTGTCACCACGCCACAGTCCCACAGCACCGAGACTTCATTATTGTAGCAAAACATTCCCGAGCACATTGATCCATACGCCACGCACCAGCCCGACGAATAATTAAACGGCACTTGTCAGAAGGAATGAGTGAAGCACACCCAGGGATGCAGCTTCCACGAGGGGTTGTTGTTAATTGCTACCATTTGCCGGGGCTCCATCCCGGCACCCAGCTCCATCCCACCCGGTGATGAGCAGGGGGACCATGAGGGACAATCCCCAGGTGCTACCAGTGACTCCGCGTGGCACCACAGAATCACAGAGTCAACCAGGTTGGAAGAGCCCTCTGGGATCATCGAGTCCAACAATTGCCCTGACACCACCCCGTCAACTAGACCAGGGCACTAAGTGCCATGTCCAGTCTTGTCTTAAACCCCTCCAGAGATGGTGACTCCACCACCTCCCTGGGCAGCCCCTTCCAATGGCTAATGACCCTTGCTGAGAAGAAATGCTTCCTAATGGCCAACCTGAACCTCCCTGGCCAAGCTTGAGGCTGTGTCCTCTTGTCCTATCGCTGGTTGCCTGGGAGAAGAGGCCGACTCCCACTGCGCTACAACCTCCCTTCAGGTAGTTGTAGACTGCAATAAGGTCACTTCACCACCCATCTCGCCCACACACCACAGGCCGGCGGGCATCCCCGCTGCGGCACGGGGCACCCTGGGGTGCTGCGTCGGGAGGGGGATCCCACGGCACCGCTCGCAGCACCCCAGGGCAGGACCCGTCGGCCGGGGCCACCCCAACCACTCACCTCTCTGGCGCACCTGGATAGTCCTCAGGGCCAGCACGTTCTGCTCGTCGGAGAGGAACTGCTTCATCTTGATGAACGGCTCCTTGCCCTTCACCGTCAGCTTGCGCCAGGGCTTGGGCCGGGCCAGGATCTCGCTGACGGAGCCCTGCGACAGCCCCAGCACGTAATGCCCGAAGACCCGCTGCCCGATGTTGTGCTTCAGCAGCTGCTCCTTCACCTGGAAGGCGATTTCGGCCGTGTCCAGCTGCTCCTCGTCGGCAGAGCCGCCGGCGCTGCCCTCGGCCGGCTCGCCGGGTGGGCTAGTGGCCGCCACCGTGACGCTTTTGGCCCCGAAGAAAGCGGAGGGGAAGGGCAGCCCCCCGCCTGCGCTCTCGCTCTTGTAGGCGGGCGGCTGGAGGTGGGGGGTCTTGGGGTCCCCCGAAAGCTGTTCGCCCCCCGGGAAGGGGGACAGCGAGAAAGTCTGGGGGCCATCAGGAGCCAGGGTGGGGCCAGGCAGAGGCGGGAGGGGAGTGGGGGAGGCGGGCTCGTCTGCCGGGGCGTGCTGGGGGGACGGGTACGGCTGCTCCATGCCCAGCGCATCCTTCCCCGCCTCGTCTTCGGAGTGATCCTCTTCTAGAGATGGAGGAGAGAGGAAGACGCACTGGAGTCCCCCCAGCCAGCGGCCCCAGCACGGCCTCACAGCAAATCACCTCCTGCCTCAGTTTCCCCAGGTGCCATCCCACCCCTTGTCCATCCCCCTGCCCAGCTCTGGGCTCCGGGCTCCCTCCCACAGCCGGGGCAGGATCCGGCCCCGCCGCTCACGTTCCCGGGGATGCTCCCGGTGGGACCGCGGACGCCACAGGACCCGGGGACCCTACCAGTGCTGGCCAGCAAAGTGGGCTTCTCCAGCAGGTACTTCTGCGAGGGGTAGAAAGCCTCCTTCCCCAGCAGCAGGGCCTCCTCCGCCTTCGACACGCTCTGCAAGGAGCCAAGCCGAGGTGGGAGGGGGCAGCGGAGCCCCCGGCCGCAGGGCAGTCACGCAGACCCCAGCCCGGCGAGCGTGCTGGAGCGCGCCGCGGCACTTGCCTGGGGAAGGCTGCAGCTGGCCGAGGCCACCTTCATCGCCTTCAGGATGCTGGGAGGGAGACAAGGGGGTGACTCTCAGGCATCCCGCTGCCATCCAGCTGCCGAGCGTTACGGCTGCCGAGGCGGCGCCCGGCCGGCCGGGGCAGAGGCGGGCAGCAGGTGCGGACGCCCGTCGAGCCGTACCTCAGCTCCGTTTTGATCTCCTCGTAGTCCGCCTGCGCCTGCAGCTTCTCCTCCAGCTTCTGTGGAGCAGAGGAGGGGAGTCACACAGAATCACAGGATCAATCAGGTTGGAAGAGCCCTTTGGGATCATCGAGTCCAACCATTGCCCTGACACCACCATGGCAACTAGACCAGGGCACTAAGTGCCATGTCCAGGCTTTTCTTAAACACATCCAGAGATGGGGACTCCACCACCTCCCTGGCAGCCCCTTGCAATGGCTAATGACCCTTGCTGAGAAGAAATGCTTCCTCATGTCCAACCTGAACCTCCCCTGGCCAAGCTTGAGGCTGTGTCCTCTTGTCCTATCGCTGGTTGCCTGGGAGAAGAGGCCGACTCCCACTCCACTACAACCTCCCTCCAGGTAGTTGTAGACTGCACTAAGGTCACCTCTGAGCCTCCTCTTCTCCAGGCTAAACAACCCCAGCTCCCTCAGCCATTCCTTGTAGGTCAGACCCTCCAGACCCTTCACCAGCTTGGTCGCCCTCCTCTGGACTCGCTCCAACACCTCAACATCTCTCTTGAAGTGCGGGGCCCAGAACTGGACACAGGATTCAAGGTGCGGCCTCACCAGTGCCCAGCACAGAGGGACAATCACTTCCCCAGACAGGCTGGCTGCACTATTCCTAGTGTAGTCCCCAGCCCCCGTGGACGCACCTCGATGGCTTCGTTCTTGGCAGCCAGCTGCCCCTCCAGCTCCGCGATCTGGTTGGCAGAGGACTCCTCCAGCTCCTGCAGCGAGCTCTGGAGGTGCTGGACGTCCTTCAGGAGCCGCAGGATCTCCCGGTCCTTGGCAGCCAGAGCCGCCTCCAGCCTCGACCCTGAGCACATGGAATAGTTCACTTTGTCCTGCCGGGAGAGGGGACACCGTCAGCTCCCGGCCACCTAACGCGGGGACACAGGCCACCCTCCCCATCAGATGCGTCCCCGCAGGGAGCAGGAGAGCCCAGGACTCAGCCCCACGGGATGGGGATGCGGGTGACGCAGCCGTGGGCAGGGACAGACCTTTCCTCTGCCCTTACAGGTCTCCCAGGTACGTCTGCTCCGTGCTATGGGGGTGCACGTCCTCCACCCCACAGAAGGCTGGGGCTGCAGGTAGGGTATGGCCAACGCTACCACCCCCATGGTGGAAAAATGCCTCAGTCACGGGCATTTCGGGCTTGTTCCCAAACATGATGGGTGTTCCCAAACGCAAAAGGGTGCTCCTGAATGCAACGGGGTGTTCCCAAGTGCAATGGGATGCTCCTGAACATGCCAGGGTGCTCCTGGCTGCTATGGGGTGCTGTGGGCACTATGAGGTGCTCCTAGCTATGATGGGGTGCTCCCAAGTGCAACGGGATGCTCCTCAACATGACAGGGTGCTCCTGGCTGCTATGGGGTGCTGTGGGTGCTTTGAGGTGCTCCTAGCTATGATGGGGTGCTCCCAAGTGCAATGGGATGCTCCTCAACATGCCAGGGTGCTCCTGGCTGCTATGGGGTGCTCCCAGCTATGATGGGGTGCTCCCAAGTGCAGTGGGATGCTCCTGGCTGCAACCAATGCTCCCGGTCATGACAGGGTGCTGCCAGGCGTGACGGGTGCCACCGTCCCCGAGGGGTGCCCTCACCCTGGCAGCGCCCGGCGGGGAGCAGCAGGCCAGGCGCAGGGAGCTGTTCACGGCCGCCAGCTGCTCCCGCAGGCTCTCCACCTCCCTCTGCGCCGCCTCCGCTCGCTGCAAGAGAGCAGAAAGCGCGTCAGGCCGGGCACCCGCAGGGCATCCCACCCCACGCGGTGCTCCAGGGTCTGCACCGACCCACGCCTCCCACTCCCACCACCGCCACCATAAGCCCCCCCCCATATTACAGAATCAATCAGGTTGGAAGAGCCCTCTGGGATCATCGAGTCCAACCATTGCCCTGACACCACCATGGCAACTAGACCAGGGCACTAAGTGCCATGGCCAGGCTTTTCTTAAACCCCTCCAGAGATGGGGACTCCACCACCTCCCTGGGCAGCCCCTTCCAATGGCTAATGACCCTTGCTGAGAAGAAATGCTTCCTAATGTCCAACATGCCCGGGAGAGGCTGAAGGTGACAAACGCCGGCTCCAGCAGCCAGAATGGAGACTGGCAGAAGCCCCAACACACCAGTGACCCCCAAAACACAGGTCAGGGGGTCCCACTGGGCTGGTTCGGAGGAGCCACTTGGCAAAGGAAAGCAGAGCCCCCCTTTATAGGGCTGCCCAGTCCTGGAGCTTGGTCACCCCGTCCCATTTTCAGGGACAGACACCCAGGCCACGGGGATGCTCGGGGTGCTGTGGTGAGCACAATGCCTGGGCTCGGCGGGGAGAACCCCATCAGCCCTGGGGTACGTGCCCTGCGCTGGCTGGGAAGTCCCCTCCCGGCTCACCTGGTTGGCTTTTTCGAGGTTCGTCATGATCATGGCTACTTCGTCCGCCCTGCGATAAGAAAGGAAGAGGCGTCAGCCGGTGCGGAGGCAAGGGACACAGCCCCCCACGGCGGCGAGGGCCCCTGCCTTAGGGTTGGGGACCCCCCTGACTTGGGGGGCTGCTGTGGGCACTTAAAGCATCTCAGCTCCCCCAGCAGCACCGCGGGGACACCCTGGCACTGCCTGGCTCAGCCTCGGACACGCCAACGGCCTCCGGGCACGACCGGGCATCGCCGGTGACTTACTTGGACGCAGCTTCCTCGTCGTATTTACACCGCAGCTCCAGCAGCTCCGTCTGGGTGGCCTTCAGCGCTGGGAGGAGGAAGAGGAGGGTGAGTTGTGAAGTGTGGGGCTTGGCCCCCGCCGTGGCCAGCAGCCCCTTGCCCCAGCCCCCCCTACCTGCATGGAGCACTTTGATCTTCTCCTCTGCCTCCCCGAGCCGAGCAGCCAAAGTGACCTGTGCCTCCTGCAGCCCCCTGCGAGAGACGGGCATCGGCGACGCGCCGGCAGCACCACGGCCGTGCCGACCCCGCAGCCCCCCGAGACCCCCTCGCTGTGTCCCCTCCTCTGGGATGCTGGGGCAAGACCGGTGGGCGCCGGGATGTGTTCAAGCCGTGTCACCCCCTGATGTTAACGGGTTTATTGCCCCAGATGTGAAAAAATTCACTTTGGGCTGAAAATGGTCCCTGTGGCTGAAACCCCTCCGACGGGGGGGATGGCAGCCCAGCCCCGCCTGTAATTAACGGGAGCAGGGGAAGCAATCAGGGAAAAGTTGTTCTGCATTATTTATAGCCTGCACTTGCCAGGAACTTACTAGCAGAGATCTGCAATTTAGGGTTTGAAGATGCCTCGTTTGTTTCCCAGCGCAGCGTGTTAAGGAATAACAACAACGGCACCGGGAAAGCCGGAGCGTCCCTGTTAAAAGGGCATGTAACGGGGTTCATCCTCCCACCCGAGCAAAGCCACCACGTGCCAGGGAGATGGCATGAGAGGCCGGCACGAGGGACCTGTCCCGGCTCTGCCTGCACCCACCGCTGCCCTAAAACCACCTGGGATTGGGGACGGACGGACAGACGGATGCCTGGAGCGCCTCAGACTGTGTATCAGGCTTCTGGACTGGATGTACCCGCTCTCAACCCGGCCACCAAAGGAGGCACAAAGGGAAGGAGGGGAGGGAAGGACAGACAGACACCCCCGTGCAGAAGCGGGGACAGAGCCACGTGTTCCCGCAGAGCCCCGAAATGACCCCCCCTCCCCGGCACTCACGTACTTCTGCCTGTCCGCCTCGTCCCGCTGCAGCGAGGGTTCTGCACATTGTGCTTTGCCGTCGATGCCGGAGAGCGGGGCCTCGGCCGCTGCCACGAGCTCGGCCGCCGGTGACGTCCCCTCTCTATGCTCTGCGGGGGGACACGTTTCACACAGCCACGCTGGGGCCAGCAGTGGTGGCCGCCGGGGACCACGGACCAGGGGACAGGTCCTGGCCCCGACACCCCCTGCATCCCGGGGATGCTCGGAGGCACGGGGTGGGACTGGGCTGGGGACCGCTGCTGCCACCCTTGTCCGGTGGCAGTGGCATGGGGTGGCATGGGGTGGCCAGCGCCAGGGGGTACCTTTGGTGCTGACAAGCTCCGGGTGCTTCTTCCAGGGGCGGCTGAGGTCCTTCAGCGGGGCAGGTTCGGGCTCGAGGCGCTGGAGCTGCTGCAGCCGGTCCTCCAGGCTCCGGGCAGCCTCCAGCACAGGAGCGGGGTCTGCGGGACACGGCGGTGAGCGGCAGGGATGCCCACCACCACCCTCTCCTACCCCCCCGGGGACCCGCTGCCCACCCTCCTCACCACCCACCCCAGGGCAGCCGCCCTGCGCTGAAACCCAGAGCGGGTTTTGCTGTGGGGTGCCAGGTGCCACCCCCTCGGTCCCACGCTCTCCACCACCACGGGGTCCACAGGGCATCACGTCCCTGCAGCGCTGGTTGCCGCGGGGCCCGGTGGGGCGCGGACAATGGCGGTTTGTGCCGAGGTAAGCAGGTGCCTTCAGCGCCGTCCGTCTTCCCTCTGTCAGCATTACACCATCATTAGCCAGTGTCTGCTCAGCGGGGTGTGCCATTATGTCTCCCAGGGCTGATGTAATTATACATTGACATAATTAACCCAGCAAGCCCATTAAGCAGGCCAGCTAAAAATTCATCTATAATTATTTGTTGTGTGCATGCTAATGAGTCCATCTGCGCTGCCATTGTACAACACGAACAAATTAATTTACAAGTCTGGATTTTTTAATAAGTTCAAGAAAATGCCTCCTATTGAGCCAGGTTAATATAGGTTTGGGGTTTTTTTTTTTTTTTAGAAAAGAAGAGGAAAGAAAATAGATTTGAATTCTCCAGGGTCAAAAAGTTAGGCAGACAGGGAAGTGGGACGGAGCCAGGCGCGCTACTGTACGGCACGGACGCGTGGCGTGAATCCGAGGGTAAAAAATAACGACGATGGGGAAAAAAAATCAACTAACCGGCTGTGTCCGCTCCGAAAGGGACACAGAGTGGGGACAGCAGCAGTGCAGGATGGGGGGGGCCCAGCACCGCCGTGGCCATGCCGCGGGACTCGGGGTGGTCTGGGGCTGCGCCGGCACGGCCCGACCGCAGCACCGGGCGTCTTTGGAGTGAACCTGCCCCAAGGACGCAGGATTTGGCCTGGGACGCTCAGCAGAGATGCTCCTTGCACGTGAGTGAAGCCAAGACATGCGCCCCCCCCCAAGACAGGCTTTGGGGGTCCCGCCGCTGCCCTCCCACCTCACCGCATCGCTGCCGGGGGGAGCAGGGCCCCACCGCAGCACCCGCCACGTGGCTTCCCCGCAGGACCAGTGATGGCCAGACCCCAAAAGCCCCGGAGCGGAGGGGAACGACCCCCCTCATTTCCGCGGGACCTCACAGAGAGCCCGTGGGGGCCAGGATGGGGGGTTTGTGCCCAGAGCTGCGGGTGGGCACCCAGCCAGGGCGGGCGCTGAGCCCTGCCACACGCTGCCGGCTTTGGCACCGAATCGGTGGCTCAGCTCTGGCTGGGACCCTCCCGGGCTGCTCCCGGCATCCCGTGGCTCAGCACCCCTCGGCTCCCGGCACGCCGGGGCTCAGCACCCCTTGGGCTGGTTCCCCATCCACGGATGCAGGCGCACGCCAGCGAAGGGCGTCACAGCCCCGAACCGGCCTGGGTGCTCCCACAGCCATTAATAACACCCCTAAGTACGTGAGATAACGACACGGCTAATTAAACCCCACGCCCCAGCTCGCAGGTTGTGGGGGCTGGGTGTCCCCCCACGCTGCCCCAGCCCCAGGGGCGTTGGCAGGAGGCTCCGTGCCAGCCCGCCAGCCGCCTCCGCAGGGATAAACGCCGGGGCAGGCCCCGGCCGATCTGCACCGGCAACTCCTCTCACCTCCGTGATGGGAAATAATATGGGAGGAACTGGCCCGAGCGATGAAGCTCCGGGGATTTTCCTTGGGTCAGCATTTCCCTGCTGAAACGCAGCCAGGGCGATGCCCCAGTGCGCTGCTCCCCGTGTGGAGCTGACAGCCTGGGATGAACCGGTCGGGAGAGGAGCTTTTAGAAGGGAAAGGAGCAACCAATCAATCAATCAATGAGGTTGGAAGAGCCCTTTGGGATCATCGAGTCCAACCATTGCCCTGACACCACCATGGCAACTACACCAGGGCACTAAGTGCCATGGCCAGGCTTTTCTTAAACCCCTCCAGAGATGGTGACTCCACCACCTCCCTGGGCAGCCCCTTCCAATGGCTAATGACCCTTGCTGAGAAGAAATGCTTCCTGATGTCTAACCTGACCCTCCCCTGGCCAAGCTTGAGGCTGTGTCCTCTTGTCCTATCGCTGGTTGCCTGGGAGAAGAGGCCGACTCCCACTTCACTACAACCTCCCTCCAGGTAGTTGTAGACTGCACTAAGGTCACCTCTGAGCCTCCTCTTCTCCAGGCTAAACACCCCCAGCTCCCTCAGCTGTCCCTCGTAGGTCAGACCCTCCAGACCCTTCACCAGCTTGGTCGCCCTCCTCTGGACTCGCTCCAACACCTCAACATGTCGGGACAGGTTAGAGGAGACGGCGCTGACTTATCTACTATAATATACACATGGATATTTATTTTTTATATATATATTTTATATCTATAATAAGTGCTGCCACTAGCTGGCGTTATTGGCTGTCCTTTAGTGGCACCGGCAGTGCTGCAGCAGCCTGGGCAGTGGGCAGGGGTCCCTCCTGGTGTCCCCAGCACAGGGCAGAGGGGCCGGGGGCCTTTCCCCATGCTGGAGGGGGTCTGGGCCGCCAGCAGACCCGCTCCTGGACACCCCACCGCAGCACCACGCAGCTGCTGGAGCAGCTCAAGGCAGCCCAGTGGTGGTGGGATGGGGCAGGAGGTGTCCTGGGTGCTTGTCACCTTCTCCTGAACGTGCACAGCTCCAGGGAGCAGCCGTGTCCCTGGGGAGAAGCAGCTCATCCCTGTGCCAGGGGCTGAAGGGTGACGGCTGCTCCATGCTGCTTCCCGGCTCCAAGAGGAGCACAGGGCACCCACGGTGCACCCACAGTACAACCATGCTACACCCATGGTGCACCCATGGTACACCTATGGTGCACCCATGGTACACCCATCCTACACCCATGCTGCACCCATGGTACACACTTGCTACACCCACGCTACACCCACGGCATGCCCACGCTACACCCACGGTGCACCCATGGTACACCCATGGTACCTCCACAGCACATCCACGGTGCCGTCACCTCTCCCACCGGGGCAGCACCTCCTCCTCCACCCCATCCCAACCTGCTCAAACACATCCCCCAGCACCCTACGAATCCCTCCACGAGCCAAAGCCAGCCTTAAATCAAATCATCCCCAACAACAATGACATTAATTATGCTTTTAACACATTTTACTGCTTCCCCCCTTCCCTTCACGCCACATCTGTGTGAACAATATCCAAAAGATTTACGGTTTTCTCCCGTAATTACAGACACGCAGCCAGCTCACTTATCAAAATACTTGCTGAGCAATCAGGCTCCGTTACAGTCTCTGCCAGAGATTTGTGTTGACAGCAGCCATTCAACGCAAAAAAACGTCGAATCAGGACTTATGTGGCGCGGGTAAAGTGTTGCACAAAGAGTTTGTCTGTCGAGAGACACACGGACGGGGGACAGACGGGGACAAAAGGGCGGGTGGGGGGATTTGGGGAGCAGGAGGGGAGAGGGGAGCAGGAGATGGATGCTGTGGGAGAGCAGAGAGAGGGGAGGAGGAGGTGGGTGGTGCAGAGATCAGAGAGGAGCAGTTTTGGGGTGTGCACGTGTGTACATGTATGTGCATCCATGTGCATGCATGTGCAAGCAGGAGAAGCACGGCGGGTGGGCGCGGTGAGGTGGGGAGGGAAGATAACCGGGTTCTGGAAACGGAGCTGACATTTGGTTCTTGTAGCACAGGAGGAAAATTTAATGAGGACAAAAATATGTCTCCCTAATTCCCCTAAGAAATCATTAAAACATTTTGTTATTCCTAAACGTCTGGAAAATGAATTAGTGGCCCTGCAGGAGCCCTTCTGCGCATCTTCAGCTCTCCATCCTCGCCGTGCTGCGGGATGCTCCGTGCTGCCATGCCCGGCACAGCCGACCCCTGGCTCAGAGCACGGCAGAGCCCACGGTGGGGAGCATCGGGGAGGGGGTCCCAGCCCCTCACCCAGCCCTAGCACCGACTTTGCCACCACAAGCCTCAGGGCTGCCCCGTGCCTCAGTTTCCCCTTTCCTAACGCCGGGACGCATTTGGCTCAGGGGCTGCAACGCAGCGATGGCCAAAGCTGCTCCCGCTCCTCTCTCCGGCTGGTGCTCCCAGGGCACCGTGCATGGGCGATGCCCCTTGTTGGCACTGGCACGTGACGCGTTAGGCAGCTGGGTTGCCACCGCGTTGCTTACCTGGAGCTTCGATTAACTGCTTGTAAACGCTGAGGAACGCCGTCTCAGCCTCCTTGCTCCTCTTACTAAGTGCAATCACCTGCAGGGAGATGGAAAAAGGGGGTGAGAGATGGGCTCGGGGGAGGGAACCAGCTCTGCTGGCCCACCCGGGACCGGTGCCACCCGTGCCCGGCACACGGGTCCCCCCAGCACGGCTCTGTGCCCGCTCCGCACCCCGCGCAGCCGCTCGTTGCCTTTGGCTAAACCCCTCGTGCCGCTGCCGCGTCACGTCGCCCTAAATCATTGATGCGCTCTGAGTAAATGAAAATTATAATTTAATGTTGGCGCTTAAATAAGAAATAAAGCAGCCTGCCCGGTGTTGGGCTGGAGCCGGCACACAGCCCTCCCTGGCCACCCCCTCCCCAGTACGGCACGGCCGGGGCGATGCCTGGGGCAGGAGCGATGCTCCAGGCCCAGGACATCACGCCCCGTCCCCCTGGGGTGCTGCGGTGCCGGTGACACGCTGGCTGGGTGGCGGGGAGACGGCGCGCTGCGTCGCTAATAACCAAACATGTCACAGAATCACAGAATCACTCAGGCTGGAAGAGCCCTCTGGGATCATCGAGTCCAACCATTGCCCTCACACCACCATGGCAACTACACCAGGGCACTAAGTGCCATGTCCAGGCTTTTCTTAAACCCCTCCAGAGATGGTGACTCCACCACCTCCCTGGGCAGCCCCTTCCAATGGCTAATGACCCTTGCTGAGAAGAAATGCTTCCTAATGTCCAACCTGACCCTCCCCTGGCAAAGCTTGAGGCTGTGTCCTCTTGTCCTATCGCTGGTTGCCTGGGAGAAGAGGCCGACTCCCACTCTGCTACAACCTCCCTCCAGGTAGTTGTAGACTGCACTAAGGTCACCTCTGAGCCTCCTCTTCTCCAGGCTAAACACCCCCAGCTCCCTCAGACGTTCCTCGTAGGTCAGACCCTCCAAACCCTTCCCCAGCTTGGTCGCCTTCCTCTGGACTCGCTCCAACACCTCAACATCTTTCTTGAAGTGCGGGGCCCACAACTGGACACAGCAGACCACTCGGTTAAACCACTCTGAAGGCACCGACGGACTAATTACCAACCAAAGCCCAAACTTCACACCCCAGCCCGGCGGCATCTCCCGTGCCGGAGCATCTTCTCCCTCCTCCGCGCTGGCAGAGCTCCCAGGTCGTCCCGCCAGCCCGGACTGCGGTCGCTTGGCATTCAACCCCAAAGCAAACCGCTCATTTGTAATCCAGCAGCCACCTGAGCAAACCGCCCTCTCCTTCCAAGCTCGCAGGCACTGGAGCACAAAGATCATTTTTCTATTGTTAAAATTGTATAAGCTGGGCTTTTTATAGCGTCTCGTACACAAACCTACTTTCTCGGCGCCGTGCTTCCAGCCGAGGAGGAATTTGGGGGCTTTTCTTCAGCGCTCTGCAAAAAAGCTTGGCTTCAGGGTGCTTTAAAATAATAATAATAAAGTGGGGAAGAGATGGGGGAGGAAGCAAGCAGGCGGCGAGCAGCACTCCCAGGGTGACGGGGACGCCTGGACCTGAAGCTGCTCTAAAGAGCCTCATCTGCCCTGAGACGGTGTCAACCAAAGTGTGCAGAGCAAAGAGCTGGCCCTAATGTGTTCTCCATCTCCTCTCCATCACCCGGGCCTGCCCCCCAACCTGTGCCAGCGGGGAGGAGCTGGCCCAGACCTCTGAATCGGGCTGTTTCAGCTGAAGGCCAACCGTGTCCTGGGCTGCATCCCCAGCAGCGTGGCCAGCAGGTCGAGGGAGGGGATTCTGCCCCTCTGCTCCGCTCTCGTGAGACCCCCCTGCAGTGCTGCGTCCAGCTCTGGGGGCCCCAACATCAGAAGGACACGGAGCTGTTGGAGCGAGTCCAGAGGAGGCCACGAAGATGCTCAGGGGGCTGGAGCCCCTCTGCTCTGGAGACAGGCTGAGAGAGCTGGGGCTGGTCAGCCTGGAGAAGAAAAGACTCCGGGGAGACCTTCTAGCACCTTCCAGTACTTGAAGGGGCTACAGGAAAGCTGGAGAAGGACTTTTTACAAGGGCATGGAGTGACAGGATGAGGGGGAATGGTTTTGAACTGAAAGAGGGGAGATTTAGATGAGATATTAGGAAGAAATTCTTTGGTGTGAGGGTGGTGAGACCCTGGCCCAGGCTGCCCAGAGAAGCTGTGGCTGCCCCCTCCCTGGCAGTGTTCAAGGCCAGGTTGGATGGGGCTGGGAGCAACCAGGTCTGGTGGAAGGTGTCCCTGCCTGTGGCAGGGGGGTGGAACTGGATGATCTTTAAGGTCCCTTCCAACCCAAACCAGTCTGTGATTCTATGATAAAAAGAGGAGAAAATGGTTAAAAATGGGGGAGCTGAACGTCCCCGCAAGCAGGCCCAGCTCAACAGCGTCGGGACGGCGGCATCCCCGCTCCCCCCATCCCCGCGACGCCCATCGGCCACAGCAAACCCGCCGCCGCCCGCAGAGCCCTCGGCGAGCTCCGTCTCCGTGTTACATATCGACGTCCTATTAATTTCCCTCCCTCCCTCCCCCTCCGCGCGCACGGGCCCAAGGTGAGGCCCGGCCTTGCCGCCGCGTGATGAATTACATTTACGCGCCGGGTCCTTTTCATGGCTGGTGACTTTCCAGCAAAGCAATTATCACTGTAGAATGCGTAATAGCCTAATTAATTACTATTGTCAGGCTGGCCTCTGTGCCATGATTATACCTTCCGAAGCCAACTTTTTAAACATTTGGAAGCAGAAATATTATTATAATTGACTGACAAAAGGGTAAACCTCCCTCCCCGGCGCAGCCAGCCCTCCTCCCGGCACGGCGGCGAGGACCGACCGTCTGAGCATCTCCCCTCCGAAGGCGCGGGATTTGCATCGCACCGGCGCTCGGTTTATTCTTATATCCACGAGATCAAGTGCAGGATAAGTAGTGGGTTATTTCCATCTAAATACTGGTGGCAGTAAACCACAAATGAGCTCTTTTTTCAGCGGAGAGGAACAGCTGTCAGGGGAGAAAGCGGCAGCAGAGACCCCAAATGTTGAAGAAAATTATGAAAAAATTCATGCAAGCCTTCGCTATTTTCCTCGCTTTTTTTTTTTGCTGATGTGTAAAGAAGTCGGGGAGAGCGGGAGGGCTGCGGAGGGGCGAGGGGGGAGAGGCTGGGAGGGAGCCGCTGTCCCCTGGGAGGGCTCTGGGTGATGGGTGCTGGACCCTCCGCGTGGCACCGGCCACGCGCCTTGTGCTGGGGTCCTTCGCTGCCTTCCCAGTGCCCCACGTCCCGCTGGCTCCTTAAACCCATCACACACGTGCACAGATCCGTTGCGCACCCACAGCCCCATCGCACACACGCACAGATCCATCACACCCCCACACAAACCCACCGCAGACACCCACACACCCATCATGCACCCACAGACCCATCACACACCCAAAAACCCATCGCACACCCACACCCATCGCACACCCACACACCCATCGCACACCCACAAACCCATCGCACACTCACACACCCATTGCATACCCATCACACACCTACACACCCATCATCTCACACCTACACCCCCATTGCACACCCACAAACCCACTGTACACCCACACAAACCCATGGTGCACACCCACACACACCCATCGCACACC
Source organism: Nyctibius grandis (assembly GCF_013368605.1). Lineage (NCBI taxonomy): Eukaryota > Metazoa > Chordata > Aves > Nyctibiiformes > Nyctibiidae > Nyctibius > Nyctibius grandis. Next base: position 13,899,788 of record NC_090671.1, on the reverse strand, counting down.
CATCACACACCCATCGCACACCCATGGACCATCACACACCCACACACCCATCGCACACCCACACCCATCGCATACCCACACCCATCGCACACCCACACAAACCCATCGCACACCCATCGCACACCCATCACACACCCATCACACACCCATCACACACCCATCACGCACCCACGGACCCATCGCGCACCCACAGACCCATCGCACACCCATCACACCCCCACACCCCCATCACACCCATCACGCCCCCACACATCCATCACACACCCACACCCATCACACACCCACACACCCATCGCACACCCACACAAACCCATTGCACACCCATCACACACCCACGGACCCATCGCACACCCATCACACACCCACGGACCCATCGCACACCCACGGACCCATCGCGCACCCATCGCACACCCACGGACCCATCGCGCACCCATCACACACCCACACACCCATCTCACACCCAAAAACCCATCACACACCCAAAAACCCATCACACACCCAAAACCCCACACCCACCCAAAACCCCACACCCACCCCCTCCCCACCCCCTCCGCCGCCGCAGCCCCCAGCCCGCTCCTCCGAAGGCAGGAGCAGCTCACGCTGTTTTCACAAGCCCAAAAAGCAATTCACGTCAAAAAAGATCAATAACATAAAAATAAAGCCTGAGAATTCTAGTTAAAGGGAACGTCATAGAAATATGTTGTTCACGTTCGTGATTCGGAGATTAAAAAAAAAAAAACACGAATCGATATAAGTTCTTCAGATGATGTTATTTCTAATGAGAAATATACCAAGACTGCTGCAAATAACTGCTTAACGGAGAAAAAAAACGTATTAATAATTTACTTTATAAAGCACAGGATCCCAAACGCAAGAAAATCGCTGCTGGTTCTTAATTTTGTTGTAATACTTCCTGACAAGTTCAATGACGCTCTGGCGAAGTTCCTCAGAGCAGAGTCACACAACATTCAGCTCAGTAGGTTGTTTTTTTTTTATCCCCCTCTTTTCCCACGGGCTCTGGGAGAAGGTGCCCACGCTCTTCCCTTTCTCCGCACCGCAGGATTTTGGGGCTCAGCCCCTGCCAGCCCATCCCCAGCTGAGCCACAGCCTCCACTCACAAAATATTTCAAGTTATTTTACCATCCTCACCAACATAATTTAATACATTTTTTTTCCCCCCCACTGGCTGGTTTAGTTGGTTTTTTTCCCTTTTTTTTTTTCCTTTTTTTTTTTCTCCTTAATTTATTTTTTTAGTGCATTTGCTGACAGTTGGCAACTCCAAACCATCTGCTACCGGCGCACACACACACCGGAAAAAAGGCTTCAGCATCAAACCCAGCGCGGCTCAAAGGAGCAGGTTGATTCCCAGCCGTCGGCATCAGAAGATGCCACTCAGGTGGGTTAATGCCCAGCGGGGCTGGATTTCTTGCAAGCCCACAAAATTATTCCCCTGTAAAATTATTTTCCTGAAAAATTATTTTCCTGTAAATTTTCCTGCAAAATTATTTTCCTGTAAAATTATTTTTCTGCGTAATTATTTTCCTGCAAAATTATTTTCCCATAAAATTATTTTCCTCCAAAATTATTTAAAATCCCCTGGGTGGCTGGCGGCAGCGGTCCAGGTCGGCGGAGGAGCTGGGCAGGGATGCGCGGGGCTCTGCACCCCTGGCACAGACGCAGCGGGGTGACAAGGGGGTTCCCACGGGGTGACAAGGGGGTTCCCACGGGTCCCCGGGTCCGGGATGGAGCCACGCTGGTCCCCGCACGCGAGCACACCCCCAGCATCACCAAGTTTCACCTCCCATTTAGCAGAACAAAACTTTTAATTTAGATGTTTTCATCTATCTATCAGAGTAAAAAAAATATAAGTTTAAAATAATGACTGTAATAAATGAAGGTAATTAATTGTAGTTTGTTCCTTTACTGTCTAGTCAGCTTAATTTTACCTTTTCATCTAATAATGAGAAAATAATTTTTGTGCTCTGAGGGTTAATGATATGTAACTGCAAGAGCTGCTAATTGCATGTTGCAAACTATTCATCAAAATCCCCATCTGCGCTACTTGATTATGTTTGCTAAATTATTGCTTTGAATTATCTTTCATAAAGCAACTTTTGTAATTAGCAGGGCTTTCGCTTTGCTCTTTTCTCCGTCGCAAGGATATTCAAACTTTGCCCGTCTCAAGCTGTTGCCATTCAACTGCCATCATGAAGAGAGAAAAAACTGCCCTTTAGCTAATTGAGGGGGGGAAATAAAAGCCAGGTTTATTTTCTGGGGGTACAATTTATCCTCCTGGCCCCGCTCGTCCTTCCTGGAGGGAAAAATTATATAGGAAGGATATAGGAGCCTGAATGTGTATGGGATGGATTTGGGAATGGCAGAGAGAAACGGCCCCAAAGGCCCGTCCGCCCCCACCCAGGGTAATATTGAAAAATATTGGGGTTTTTTTCCCTTCCCATTTACAAGGAGGAGCAGAGGGGGAACGCTCACCCCTCGTCACCGCGCCTCCACGGGCCCCTTCCCACGACACCGGTGATGGAGCACTCTGCTCTCCCCGGTTAATATTCATGGAGAGTGCTGAGAAGTGTGATTTGGGGGGGGAAAAGGTGGTAAAGAAGGGTATGTTAAAATTGAAAAAGAGGGGAAAAGAGGAAAAGAGAGAGGAAAAGGGGAAAAAAGAGGGGGGAAGAGGAAAAAGAGGGGAACAGAGGGGAGAAGAGGGGAGAAGAGGGGAGAAGAGGGGAGAAGAGGGGAGAAGAGGGGAGAAGAGGGGAGAAGAGGGGAGAAGAGGGGAGAAGAGGGGAGAAGAGGGGAGAAGAGGGGAAAGAAGAGGGCGAAGAAGAGGCGAAGAAGAGGCGAAGAAGAGGCGAAGAAGAGGCGAAGAAAGAAGCAAAGAAGAGGGGAAAGAAGAGGGGAAAGAAGAGGGGAAAGAAGAGGGGAAAGAAGAGGGGAAAGAAGAGGGGAAAGAAGAGGGGAAAGAAGAGGGGAAAGAAGAGGGGAAAGAAGAGGGGAAAGAAGAGGGGAAAGAAGAGGGGAAAGAAGAGGGGAAAGAAGAGGGGAAAGAAGAGGCGAAAAAAGAGGGGAAAAAAGAGGCGAAAAAAGAGGCGAAAAAAGAGGGGAAAAAAGAGGGGAAAAAAGAGGGGAAAAAAGAGGGGAAAAAAGAGGGGAAAAAAGAGGGGAAAAAAGAGGGGAAAAAAGAGGGGAAAAAAGAGGGGAAAAAAGAGGGGAAAAAAGAGGGGAAAAAAGAGGGGAAAAAAGAGTGCCCAGGGCTCCCACGAGCCTCGCCCCAAGAGAGGCAGCAGCACTCCGGTGTCCCTCCTGTGCTGCCCGGCACCGAAGCAGCCCAGAAACGCGACCTCAAGGGAGCAGAATCCACCTTTTGGGATAAAATCCCCCAAAACCTCCCGTGGGAAAAAAAACACACCCTGTTGGGAGGGAAAGGGGCAGCTGCCACCGAGCTGGGAATCGCATCCTGGTCTCCCTTCCACCCCCATAAATCCAGAGCCACTCGGGCGGAGGGACGGGCTGGGGCTTCCCGAAGGACATCGCTCATATTCTCGTAGCGGATCTAATGAAGACTATCGGAAAAAATGCAGTATTTAAAAGACTGAAAATGTATTCCTATTGTTATCACTCTCTTTTATGTGTTTATGCATAGTGCATCGGAATGAATCAATACTGGATTGCCCTATAAATAAACGAGCGCATCAGTAAACCCAGTAATAAAATGAAGTGATGAAAAATATGGAAATCAGTCGCATTTGTGTAAATCCACTTATTGTTTACTTTCATATTTTCTTATGCAGTTCCGTAGCTCCAAAGAGACAGATTTAAAAATCAGGTAATGCTCAGCAGATGACAGATCCTAATGTGTCGCTGCTGGCAAGCTCCGAGTGCCGGCAGCTCTCCAGGGGTTTCCATCGAAGCACATTAGAGGAGCAGAGAAAGCAGCTCCCGAAGAGAGAGCATTAAAAAGCCGGGGAGAAAGAGGTGTCCTGAAGTGCAACGCATCTCACCGGCATTGGAGACCAAAGCCAAGGCCTCTTGTCCCAGGCAGCTAGCGATAGGACAAGAGGACACAGCCTCAGGCTTTGCCAGGGGAGGGTCAGGTTGGACATCAGGAAGCATTTCTTCTCAGCAAGGGTCATTAGCCATTGGAAGGGGCTGCCCAGGGAGATGGTGGAGTCACCATCTCTGGAGGGGTTTAAGACAAGACTGGCCATGGCACTTAGTGCCCTGGTCTAGTTGCCATGGTGGTGTCAGGGCAATGGCTGGACTCGATGATCCCAGAGGGCTCTTCCAACCTGATTGATTCTGTGATTCTGTGATCTGCGGAGCCCCCAGGGATGTGGTAGGGGCATGGGGCTGGGGGGCACTGGGGTCAGGGTGGAGGGTGACGTGAGGTGCCTTCTGCAGCAATGTGGTGGGCTGGGACCACGTCGTCCCACCCTGGTGCTCAGCTCCTCCTCAGATCGCCCATTGCAACTTTCTCTGGTGCATCCTGGCCACGTTGGGACATTTCCCAGCCACACCACAGCACCTCCTGGTCATATCGTGGCATCTCCTGGCCACACCACGGCACTTCCTGGTCACTACGTGGCACCTCCTGGCCACACTACGGCACCTCCTGGTCACATCGTGGCACCTCCTGGTCACATCGTGGCATTTCCTGGCCACTCCACAGCACCTCCTGGTCACATTGTGGCATCTCCTGGCCACACCACGGCACCTCCTGGTCACATCGTGGCACCTCCTGGTCACATCGTGGCATCTCCTGGCCACTCCACGGTACCTCCTGGCCACTCCACGGCACCTCCCGGCAGTGACAGCTCCTTCCCCTGCCTGGAAGCTCTCCAGGCAGGGCCACCATCCCTGGTGTCCTGCAGCAGAGCCCTGCCCGCCCTGCCTGTACCCCTGCCCACGCGAGGCACAAGGACCACCCAGCACCGGCCAGGGAGGCAAAGCAGATGGATTTGATCAGCTACAGAAACCCTTCAGGGGTTGGGGACAGTGACCCTGCGCCTTGGATATACCAAGCCGGGTCTAGTCTGTCCCTCCCAGGGCTCTCCCCTTCCCATTTCAGCCACCCAAGAGCCGATGGGGTGGGAAGGGGCCAGGATCACAGCCGGGACCATGAGGGGCGAGGGCACGTCCTGCCCGCTCCCCTGCCCACCTCTCCTCCGAGCATTCCCCTATAACGCTGCCACTTCTTCCTCCCACCCACGCAGGCAGGCGGAAGACACTCCTCCCCACACAGCCCCGAGCAAACCTATCTTAGAGTTGCTCTTTTTTTTTCCCTTCTCATCTTATTTTCATTTTTTTTTTTTGAAAACCAACACATCTCCCCGCCCCATCTGGGCTGCGAGCTGGGTGCCAGCATCTCGGCACCCAACGCTCGATGTTTGCTTTTTATAAACGCCTCGAAACGCAAAGTTTCCTCCCACGCTGCCGGGACGCATCCAGGAGGATGGAGCGTCCAGGAGGATGAAGCGTCCAGGAGGATGGAGCGTCCAGGAGAATACTGCATCCCCCCGCAAAGCCCCTGTCCCCCCACAGGGACCCATCTCTGCCCATCCAAAGGAGCTACCAGAGAGATCCCCATACCCCAAGGTCTGGGGCAACAATTTGTCTTTATGGCTAATTAGCTGCCCTTCTTGTTAGTCACTTACATCTACAGTTCTTAAAAATCTAGTTGCCGGGGAGGGAAACCCTCCATCCCACTGAGTTAATTCTCCAACAGCAAATCTCCTGCACCTCAGGTACATTTTCCTTAAATTCCTTAAAATTCCCAACTGAGTCCAATTAAAAGAGACCAGGCGCTTTGCCAGCGCCGAAGCAACAGAATTAAGCTCCTTCTGGAACAAAACAAAAACAAAAGGAGGGGAAAAAAAAAAAGAAAAAATAAAATAAAGGTGGTTTAGGAGCGTTGAGTTTTTAAGCTTGCAGGAATATAATTCCCCCGGCCTGGTTTTGCGCAGCCACGGCGCGATGGCGATATCGACGAGGGGGTTTGTATGAATAATTGAAGAAATTCTGTGTTCCCCGCAAAAGAAAAGGCGAGGCGAGAGGGTTGTCGAGATAATCAGGAGCTCGCTAATCAATATTCGCAGCCCCAGCCGCCTCCTCGCTCCTCCAAAAGGAGCAGTGCCATAAGCTCATCAGTAACTGTAAAAAAAACATCGCACTCCGCGTGTCAAAATAGTCAAGCGCAGCATATTGTATCGCCAGATTTCCCTCCCGGTCCACCCCGGTGCCAGCTTCCATCCATCAGCGGGGAGGGAAGCCGGCCAACGATGACTTACTTACGCTTAAGTGTTCATAAATAAGGTTTTTAAGATATAGATGGCTTTTTAATTTTAGTGGAATGTGAGGAAAGAAAATCAAAAAAAAAAAAAAGATGGGGTTGACGTGATGCGAAGCGACCTCTCGGGTGCTCCCGGTAAATCCCACCGGGGGATGTCCCGGTCCCTGTCCGGTTTGTATCCCAGTGAAAACAGCTGGAAAAAATCTACGCTGGCACCATAAAGCATGGCAAAGCCTTTGTCTGATGGGGAGGTATGGCGAGAGACCGTGAAAACCTCATTAGACAGACCCTAATTACCACCCTGCCGTCGGCGGGAGGAGATGGAAACCACAAAGCCTGAGCGAGGGGGGAGGTTATTAATTGCTTTTTGATAAATTGGGGGCCGAGGTCGGGAGGTGCCTGCGTGGGGCTCGGCTGCAGCCAAGCAGCTGGTGATGCACATCCCAGCCCCCAGAATCCCTGCCCAGCTGATGGGTGCCCAAAACGGGCACTTTTTGGGGCAAACTGGGTTTGCAAGGGAAGGAGCTGCCACTGCCGGGCTTGGCAGCTCATCCCAACAGCAGGACCTGCGCTTTGCTCCATCCTCACGTTCCACCAAAGCCTCAGGACCAGGACCATGGAGCCAGCCTTGCACCCTGGCGCTGGGGGGATTCAAGCCCAAATCTTGGGGGGACCGGGTCCTTCCTCCCCTTCCCACCGGCATCACCCAAACACTGCGGTGGGACAGGAGCAGCCACATCGCAGGGCGGCCACCGCCGTCCCCTGCTCGACGGGGTGACCCCGGTCATCCATCACCCCCTACCATGTAAACCCGCGCCACTGCAGACCTATGGAGCCAATCACCAGGGGTCACCACGGGGTGTAAAATTCATACAACGAAGCTGCCGGTCTCAAATGAATTTGGGCGAGATTGCAAAGCTTACTGCCTTTTATTGGACAATATAAATATTTCACTGTTATATAAAAAAAATATTGGCGAGAAAGCAGATAAACCCGAGTCCTGTGTGTATACAGAGAAGCAGGGAGTGAAAAACGGCTGTCAGCATCTTTGTAACGGCCTTGGCGCCGTATGGGACCAAAGGGGGTTTGGTGCCCGCAGTGGCACGGTGAGAGGGGGGGTCCTGGGCACCCCCAGCCCGGACCCACCGGGGCTACGTGGGGAACGGGAGCGGTGCCGTCGGCGCAGCCCAGACACAGGGACGACGGCGTGGTCCGAGGGGCTGTGCCTTGACCCCACCGCGATGGAGAGCGACACGTGGGACGTAGAAGCGGACACGGAAACCTCGGAGGCTCGGCACCATTCCCAAGAGGCAGCTGCTGCCCTAAGCAGAGGGTGCCCAGGAGCGGGTGTCAGGGACGGCCTCGTCACACGGATCAATCCCAAATACAGTTTTCCCCACCTTGTCCTTCTGGGATCGTATCTGTCCTCATCTGCAGACCCCCGTGCCAGCACAGGGCACCCTGATTTCACGCTCACCAATACATCAACCCTTCCCCTTGACAACAAAAAAAGGGAAAAAAGGAAAAATAAAAAGCCTGTAGGAATCGATACCTCTCTCACTACCTATATTTTATTAAAAACTTTAGCATCAATATTAACGTTTAAATCCTCACCAAGCTGAGTTTAATCACCTGTAAACTGCACCCACAGCCACGTGGACTTTGCTCCTCGCCGCAGTGAATACAACCGAGGAGAGGCAGCACCAACACCTCTGAGCATCACCTCCCTGTCCCCGCGGAAGCCCCCCGTCCCTCAGCAGCATCACTGGGCACGCGGGGAGGGGATGGTGGGTGATGGAGACGGAGCCACGGCGGGTGATCTGACCAGGTATGGAGCCGAAAGAAGAAGGGGGAGAGGAGAGAAGGGGAAAATTCGGATCCCAGGAAGAAAATGATGCATAAATACAAAATATCTGGGGCTCTTGCTGCCAAAAAGAATCTGCTTTCAGCCACGACGTGAATCACAACCTTTGGGAGGGGGGCAACGAGGGAGAAGGGTTTGAATGGAGTCCATTAGCGGCTGAGGACGATGAATAACCCGCAGGCAGCAGGAACCGCTCCCGAGCCGCTGGTGAGGTCACGCATGGCCGGCACGACTGGCAGGGAGCTGCCGGGGAAACCAGCCGGGGCTGGGACCAGACCTCGCTGATCCCACCCAGCAGCCGCCTCCTCCCTTTGCCTGGAGGAGGAATACAAGTTTGTGATGCTTTCGCGGCTGCTCCGGCCCCACCAGCACACGTGGGTACAAAGCCAGCGGGCATGGGGGCCAAGAGGGAGCGGGGCTCAGTCCTGCTGCTGCCACCAGTCACCCCAGGGCCTGTCCCAGGGCCACCAGTGGCCCGTAGTCCCGCAGCACAGATGCTGAGCCGTGAGGTCTTGGCATCTAAAATGGAATCGGGGTTTATAGCACGTTATCAAAAGAGCCGTAATGGGATCGCGCAGAGGGCAGAGATTTGAGGCACGCATCAGATTTCTGTTCCCGGAGAGACAGGAAAAGGTTTAAAGAACCCATCTATCACGGGATGCCATCTCATGAGTAGCATTGGCTGCTCGCAGGCAGCTCCACCGCCCCGGGGTTTTGCCATTCTGCTCCTTAGCGGAGGCCAACGAGGGGCTAAGGGGGGGGGAGCCTGGCCCTGCTCCCCGCATTTAAATCTTTGAGGATTTAATCAATCAACCAGGTTGGAAGAGCCCTCTGGGATCATCGAGTCCCAGCCATTGCCCTGACACCACCATGGCAACTAGACCAGGGCACTAAGTGCCATGGCCAGTCTTGTCTTAAACCCCTCCAGAGATGGGGACTCCACCACCTCCCTGGGCAGCCCCTTCCAATGGCTAATGACCCTTGCTGAGAAGAAATGCTTCCTAATGTCCAACCTGACCCTCCCCTGGCCAAGCTTGAGCCTGTGTCCTCTTGTCCTATTGCTGGTTGCCCGGGAGAAGAGGCCGACTCCCACTCCACTACAACCTCCCTTCAGGTAGTTGTAGACTGCACTAAGGTCACCTCTGAGCCTCCTCTTCTCCAGGCTAAACACCCCCAGCTCCCTCAGCCGTTCCTCGGAGGTCAGACCCTCCAGACCCTTCCCCAGCTTGGTCGCCCTCCTCTGGACTCACTCCAACACCTCAACATCTTTCTTGAAGTGCGGGGCCCACAACTGGACACAGGATTCAAGGTGCAGCCTCACCAGTGCCCAGTACAGAGGGACGATCCCTTCCCCAGACCGGCTGGCTACACTATTCCTAATAGAGGCCAGGATGCCATTAGCCTTCTTGGCCACCTGGGCACACTGCTGGCTCATGTTCAGCCGGCTGTCGATCAGCACCCCCAGGGCTCTTTCTAACCACTCTTCCCCCAGCCTGTAGCGCTGCATGGGGCTGTTGTGGCCCAAGTCTAAGACCCAGCACTTGTTCTTGTTGAACCTCATCCATGCCCCCCGCCACGTTTGTCCTGCATCCCGCAGCCTCCTCTCCTCCCAGCCCCTTCTTCATCCCATCCATTCCAGCGGCTTCCCAAGGCCAGGGCTGGGACGGCGGCAGCAGCGTTCGAGGGCTGCGCTTCCAGCATCACGTTCATTACCATATTCATTCAGTGTTTATCTCGCAGATGTACGGATCCGTTACAATGGAGAAAAAAGAGAACTCAGAATTTGTTCTCAAAAGATATTCAAATTAGTTAATCAAGAGTCCTTTTATTACGCGTCTCATGTACCAGCAGCAACTATCCATCGAGATAAATGATCAGCTGCTAATAACTGATTACATTGCAGCAACTGTTTTCTTATCCCTATTACCACCATGTTTAAAGACATTTTATAAATTTCTAATTATTGTAAATTGTTTCTCCTTTTGAAAACATCTTCCCATAGTCATCAGCTGTCAATTTGCCCTGAAAATCTCTCTCTCTCTGAAATGAGCTCATAGCAAGATGCTTGGGAAGCAGAGAAAACCCTTCCTGGCTCGTGGCTGGTGGGATGCAGCCCAGTCACCCCCATCCTGGGGTGGCGAGGGGATCAGGATGCTCCTCCAGCCCTTTTATCATGGACTGGACTTGAAAGGAAAATAAAAGCATCCGTGAGTTGGATCAGTCCTGGATGGTGCTGCCTTCACCCATGGAACGGGCCATCCCCCCGGATGGATTCGCTCTCCAGCGAACCACAAATACATAATCCATCAGTAAATAACACAGCTCTTGACAAGCACGAGGCACCCGCTCCTGCAGACACCGCATCCGAGGGCAGAGCTGCGTTTGGGAGAGCCCTAAGTAAGATTCCGCTTGCTTTTTGCATGTTTTATACATTAAAGCTGCGATAGTTGAGAGGGTTCGAAGCCAAGCAGGACTTTAAACCCAGTGGTGGCCTCGAGCCGATTTCTGGGCTCCATTCATTATTGCAATCAATCAGCTTACAAAAAAAAACAACCACAAAACCAACAATAAACCACCCACTAAAATCTCTTAGACACTTTGATGGAAAACATATCTCCTGCCACCTGCCCCAGCGGTGACCACGGGTCAGGCTGCAGCCAGGAGGGGCTGTGCCGCGACGGGGACTGCGACGGCATGGGCAGAGCATCCACATGCTCCTGGAAGGGCCCTCGGCTCCACGCGGGGGGCAATGAGCCCCCGCCAGCATGGTGCCAGTCTGCCACCACCGGTGCCACCACCTCGGGCGATGGTGGCTCTGCTGGTGACATTTGCTGCCCGGGGACAGGGATGACCAGGACAGTGGCACATCGTGGACGTGCCCCACGGCATAGCTGGGCACTGGAGATATTTGCCAGGGTTTGGCCAAGTGCCTCCATGCTGGAGCCAGTTGAGCCAAAGCCGTTGGTGGCAGCTGTACCGTGGAGGCACGGGATGGGAGGAGGAGGAGGAGAAAGGCTGCTCAGGACAACCCCCCTGCAGAGCAGGGCCCAGGGCTGCCAGGAAACGGAGGAGCAGCCGGGGGGGACATGGAGGGGCCGAGGTCCTTCCCGGCTCCAGGGGGGCTCAGACCAGGGGAGGAGACGCCGCAGGCACCAGCCATGCCATTATCCGCTTTATTGATGCTGTTCTGAAGAAAGCTAATCAATATATTAGATTTCCCAAAGAAAGAAAACACCAGCTGCCAGCAGCACATAACTCCTCCGCCGCGGTGCATTTTTCCATCAAGCCCCGGAGCCGCGCGTGTCTGCGCAAGATGAGGTCACGTTCAAGAGGTGCCCTCCCGCTCCCCCGGTGGCCAGGTCAGGGCCAGGGCCACGGCCATTGCTTCGCCACGTGGCCAAGCACACGCCTTCCCCCTCGGGTTGAAATAAAAACGTGAAATTCCCCAAATATCTTACACCAGCATCACCGTGGGGTGCAGAGAGACAGCCCAGCACCGTGCAATGGGGCTCCCCAGGGACCCCCACCCTTTGCATCCCTGCATGGACCCGCAGTCCCCAGCATGGATTTAGGCTTTGGGGAGTGTTCCCAAAGCGCTTTCCCCATCGGTAAAAGCCATCTCCAAAACTGTCCTTTGCCAGCCGCATCCCCATGGCAGAGCCATTCCCGCGGCACCGACCGGTCCCAACCGCGCCCCGCGATAGTCGCTCCTTCAACCACGAAAGCTGATGCCGTGGCAGCCCCAAAAGCCGTTTAAAAAGGACAGGATAAAGCCGCGTTGGACCTAAGGCTCGGCACCGGCAGGGAAGCGGGCTGACGTCACGGGGAATTGATTAGTGTTTTAATAGCATTAGATCATCGAGAGGGTCCAGACCTGCTTCAGAAACCCAAATGTTACGTGGATTCGCATTGAAAACCCTAAAGCAGGGCGCGTTTAAGCAAGGCAGAGTAAATGTCCCACATTTCCCCAGGATTATCTGAACCATATCAGATATAATCCAATGATCTGTAAAGTGATTATACCCAACTGCATATAAGAGATCTCTTCTGGTAATGCAATATTTCATCCAGCTGCAGACATTAGGAGGAGGCAAACAAAGGAGGAGATTTAATAAGTGGAAATAAAACTACAGGCAGAGATAGTTTTAAATTTTTTTTATTTTTTTTTTTTGTATCGCATCTAATTGCAATCAACAACAGACATCTGACACAGTGACAGCATCAGCAAAATTGCTGCTGAGAGCACAGAATCTTTGTCTAAAAATAATCAGACATTCAGCGCGCCACTGTTTGTTATAATGGTAATCGATGCTGGAGGCTTTGAATTCCATCAATTTATAGATCTGCTCTGTTCTGCCTGGTGATTGTGTTCTGCACACATCCACTCCCGCCCGGCGCAGGCAGCGCCGGGGCACTGGGTGATTAAGATAAGCTCAGATTCCTTTCATACATTCCTTATCAGCTCTAATTCTCCACCAGGCAGAGATGTTCACAGCAGTTAAAGATTAGTTCAGCTTCTCAGACGCCAAATTTGAGGGTATTGATCAATAAATCAAATCACGGGCAATCAATCGCCCGATCCGAAGAGTCTAGCCGATGCATTATTACTGGCGCCTTCCAAGCTGAGGCTTTTTCATGGGTTTCATCAAAACGCTGCTTCCCTGGCTCCCCGCCAGCTCCGGGGCTGCCTAATAGACTCCGCAGCAGAGGAGCTCCAGCCCAGCAGAAGAGCAATAAATTTCTCATCAAACAGCCGATAGAGAAACAAGATGAACATCTGTTTTGCTGCAATGAAACTCCTGTGTTCTTCAGAAGCTGCAAACCAGGTCTGACAGACCACCCCAAAGGCAGCTTTGCCTTCAACAAAGCAGCAAAGCAGAATATTTTGCCCGTTATTTCAATCAGGTAATTTAAGAAGACTTTGCATTCTCCTCTCTGCAGCTGCCGGAGCTTTACAGACAGGATTCCTGCTCAGTCGATAATAAAAGCCATCCTGGGACCCGGTACTATGAAGGCAATTTTATGATACCCATTATGTGGCAATGTAACTTCATTAAAAGCTGTTTATTCCCTCTAAGCATTTTAAGCACTTTCCCTCACCCATAAAGAAGAGCCTCTCGGTGCACTGGGAAGGTTATTTGTGCCCAGAGCCGCTTTTGGGCGTTTCTTGCTTGGGACGAGGGTCGTGCTGGCAGCGGGATCCAATCAATCAATCAATCAATGAGGTTGGAAGAGCCCTCTGGGATCATCGAGTCCAACCATTGCCCTCACACCACCATGGCAACTAGACCAGGGCACTAAGTGCCATGGCCAGGCTTTTCTTAAACCCCTCCAGAGATGGTGACTCCACCACCTCCCTGGGCAGCCCCTTCCAATGCCTAATGACCCTTGCTGAGAAGAAAAAAAGATGGTGACTCCACCACCTCCCCAGCAAAGGGGCTTCTCCTCCCGGCCGGCAGCGAGACAGGAGCTGCCGAGAGGCAGCCGTGTATTATTTTTATTATACTCTCAAGATGAGCTACGTCAGCTGGAGCTCTGTTTAGGTGGCATTTATTATGCCAGCTTCTTTTATAAATTAATACAGACAAGTACCCCAAAAATCTGCCTCTGCTGCAAAGATGGGCTGGCTCCTCTGCACACCCCTTTGGGACAATCTGGGGGGTCTCAGCCTTGAGAGCTTAATTTTCCAACCTGGCGTTATAATTCAGCAGCCAGAGATGGAGCCGCAAGCACGGCGAAGCGGGAGCCAGCCCCATCCTGCAGCCAACTGCATCCCTGCGGCGTGCGAGGGGCGCCTTGCTCCGAGGGAGGGACAAAATTAAATCCTTAAAAACAACCAACCAACCCCTAAATCTCTAATTTAATGCTCCTTATTCCTGCTGGCAACTTCCCACATTAGACAAAAAAAAAAAACCCCACCCTGATAGTTTGATCCCATCCTGGTGCTCAGCGAAGTATTAATTTAACGCGTTCGTTCTTCGTAAGAACGGTCAAGGGCGAGGGCGGGTTGGGGACATTTCCCCCCCACAAAGTCACTCGCATGGGTCACCCTGCTGCCAAAATAAATCCCACGTGGTGCTGAAGAGTTAACCCACGGCAGGATGGATGTGTGTCTCCACATGAGATTTAGCAGCCCATCCATCTCTCCGGGTAGGTCTGTACTTGAGACGTGAGGCATCATTTAATGGCTATTCGTGCTCTGCTGATGTTCAAGAGCCAGTGATGCCACCAGGCAGCCACCTCCCTGTCTAACGATGCGTCCTCAATTAGCCAGTGGGCTGGGATAAATTATCCATAAAGCAGGGCAAGCTGGCCCGAGTTTCTAATTTCTCCTTAAAATAATGTGAAAGGGTGTGAAGCTCCAGTTTTTTTGCTTCTGGCACATTTTCTCCTCCGGCCACTGAGGTTTTTCACACCACACAGAGGCCATGATGTCTTTAGGGATTGGACCTAAAGGTCCATTTAGTGCTGGACCAGTTCTGGGCCCCACGCTTCAAGAAAGATGTTGAGGTGTTGGAGCAAGTCCAGAGGAGGGCGACCAAGCTGGTGAAGGGTCTGGAGGGTCTGACCTACAAGGAACGGCTGAGGGAGCTGGAGGTGTTTAGCCTGGAGGAGGCTCAGAGGTGACCTTAGTGCAGTCTACAACTACCTGGAGGGAGGTTGTAGTGGAGTGGGAGTCGGCCTCTTCTCCCAGGCAACTAGCAATAGGACAAGAGGACACAGCCTCAAGCTTGGCCAGGGGAGGGTCAGGTTGGACATCAGGAAGCATTTCTTCTCAGCAAGGGTCATTAGCCATTGGAAGGGGCTGCCCAGGGAGGTGGTGGAGTCACCATCTCTGGAGGGGTTTAAGAAAAGCCTGGACATGGCACTTAGTGCCCTGGTCTAGTTGCCATGGTGGTGTCAGGGCAATGGTTGGACTCGATGAGCCCAGAGGGCTCTTCCAACCTGATTGATTGATTGGACTGTCACACATCGCTCTCGCACCCTCCTGAGTTAATATTCCCCAAAACCCACCTCTGGGAACGCACTCAAAGGACACAGCTACATCTTCAGCAATTATTATTTGGGACAACCATTGCCACGAATATCCACGTTTCAAGGAAAAGAAAATTCCCTCCTTATTACCTTCAAAAAACCTGCACCTTTCTCCAAACGAATGGGCAGAGACTCGCGTGGCTTGCGGGAAGGAAGCGGGGCATGGCACGCTCCCGCGCTCATCGCCGAGCACTGAACTCAACAGCAATAGCTCAATATTCTCCCATAAACGCACACACAAACATACACGAAATACTGTTAATGCCTCGGTATTTCTTTAAACCGAGCGGCCAAGGAAAAATAGAATTACTAGAATACATTTTAATTGATTTACAACAGCACTTAGTAACAGCGATAAAAGAAAAACTTGTTTTATTGGACCTTCTGCTAATTAGCTCGACGGACTCCAGGTCAGAAAAGTGTATCCCTTGCAACCCACCCCAACCCCGACTGGCACCCGACACGGAACAGCTTTTACACACAGAAAATCCTTTATAATAATCAGAGAAAACCCGCTGCCAAATGGTTATTGCCAAGAGACAGCTCCGAGGATGGAGCCGCTGAACGGGATGAACCAGCCCCTCTGGCGGATTCGAGCATCCCCTTTCCGTCCATAAACACGCCTTTATTGCGACTTCAATATATCCTTCCCTTAACGACTTTTAAGGGCAGCGGATAAAGTCGAAAGAAGCACACAAGCAACCAGCAAATGTTTAATATTCAATAAATGTGTCAATTTTACATACGGAAGCAAATGGGGCTTCATTGAAGAATTGGTAAACTTCCTCGGAGGAAAGTAAGTGCGTTTTAGCCTTCAAGGGGTCCCCGATGAATAGAAATGGAATGTGATTTGTGATAAAACTCAGCTGCTCTATAAAAGACGTTAAATAAATGTTGCTCTTTCACTAGGGATATACAGAATTGATTGCATTATAGACTGATTCGAAGATGCACGCTCCCCGCAAGCTATCCGCTCGCTCATGAGCGGCCCGCTCCCATCGCCTCTTAATACCTGCACAGAATTTTCTGGAAACGCTTTAAAATCACCCCCTTCCCCGTGGTTTTACCCGCTATGGCATCCCGAGCATCGTCTGGATCCAGCCCAGCCTTGGGGAAACACCAGACCCTCCGCCCCGGGCAGCTCGATTCCTCCCAAACCACAATATTCCCTCATTATTCACATCGATACAGTTCATAGCACAGAATCTGGAATCACCACGAAACGCAAAAAGAAGCAATTAAAAATATTTTCACTACCAAGCCCACGCCAAGCCCTCGTCCGCCCCGAGCATCCTCCGCCGGCGCCAGGGGACCCGACCCACCGGAGCTGGCGGGTGACACCCGGGAAGGGCAAGGCAAACAGACCCACCTCCGACAGACAAACGAGAGGCCGGCGGTACCACCGCGGCGAGCGCAAACTGTGATATAATTGCGCTGCTGCTACATCATCTTTAATCAATAACATCCAGGGCTGCCACCGCGCACGCAGCCCAAATCCCAGCCTCCGCCAAGAAACAGCATGTTGTTAAAAAGCCCAGTAGCTTTTTTTTTTTTCCCCGCTAATAGGCAGCTCGTTCCCTCAACCCTGCTGATTTTTTAAATAAACCTAAATTCCAATAATTGTTTAATGTTTAGTTTTATTTAGCTCTGGTTCACCTACCCTGGCTCTCCGTATCAGAAATTGATATTTTGCTCCGGTGGCTGGGAAAAAAAATTAGGAAACTGTTGGTTACATCTCATCAGCATTAGACCATGCCATAACCACAGCTCGGGGCAGCCTCCAGCCCGCTGGAATAACGGCTCCACTCCCCCTAAATTCAGATTTACTCTAGATTTCCAGGTACCAGCTTCCCCAGGATGCTCAGGAAGGGCTCCTGGCACACAAGCACCAGCATCACAGGCTTTCCCACGAGCATTGGATTTTTTTTTCCCCCCCTACCCAGCGAAACTCTGGATTTAAGCCCAGAAGAGATGTTCTTACTTTCCCTTTAACACCCACCAGCGCCGCACGTCAGTGCTGCTGCCTTCCCGTCTCCCCCCGAGGAGGTTGAAGGTGGTTCTGGAAAAGTACAGGAAAGCTACAACCAATTCCTTTAGGAGATCCATCAAGTCAGATTAGCAACTTCGTTTCTTATTAGCTATTTTCCATCCTATCATATTAATATTTGTTTTCGCTAATACAATGCAGGAGTCTTATCATATTAGCAACTTTCACATCACATTAGTGAAAACAAATACTAATACAATACAATACTAATATGACATGATCTGATGGGAAATTGCTAATACAATAAGACTCTCCTACCGTATTAGTACAGAAACATCGTGTGTCCCAGTTAGGGCTCTCGTTGAACTGGGTGAATACCCGGCATTGCCAAAACCAGACAGTTCATCGTGACCAAAGGTGCACGTAGGGACATGCAGAGTCAGGCACCGAGGACCCTGTTCTGCCGATGACCCACAGTAGATGCATTAAATTGCAATGAAAATTTCTTATTCAGAAGTAAATTAGTGAACTTTGGGTCCCCTGCACCGGGACAGGCTTCCCCAGCTGAGGATGGAGAGCCAAGCCACCCACTTCCCCCACGGCTCTGGGAAACACCGTGGCCTGAAAACTTGTACAAGCAATAATCATTTGAAAAAGAAATCAAATTAAAACACAGAGCCTGTCATGTAGTTTCGGCGTTAGCAGCTGCCTCTCACCAAGCCCCCAACACAAACCGGTGGCGGTGCTGGGGGGAGCAGCCGTGGTGCCAGGAACTATTTCAAGGAGCACGAGACTCCACAGCCAGTTCACAGCAGCAACCCGTGTTGGGAGCACATCCAAATGCCAAGGAGGGGATGTCCCCAGGCAGAAATGCCATGAGGAGGAGGAGGAGGAGGAGGAAATCCAGATCTTAAGCTGAGGAGGAAGTCTGGACCCCCGGCAGCCAGCGCACCTCCTTCGAGCAACGCTCAGCAACTTTCTGTTCTCTTGGCAATTTTCTGTTCTACTGAATTAGGAGTCTGTATTGAATTAGTATTCGTTTTCCCTAATATGATATAGAAGCATAATCACGTTAGTGACTTTGATATCGCGTTAGGCTCTACCGCTGGCACGTGTCCTGGCCCCGGCAGCGCCCGGCGGGCAGCACCACGGCCGAGGAGGAGCCTGCACCAGGAATACCCCAAACATGGGGCTGGATCCCGCTCTCACCAACCTCCCCGAGCCGAGGTGCCTGCTGAGGGCACGGCCAGTGCAGGATTTCTCCGCTCACGATGGCAAGATGCGAACCAAAATAAAGGGTGCTGCGTCCTGAACGAGTAACTAATTAATCTAAAATTAAAGATTTCCAAAGGCAAAAGCTGCAGCCGCACAGCAGCAGCCTAACGGCACCCACCCCCCAGGGACGTGTCCCCGTGGCACTGGGCGCTCCTCTCTTCGCAAAGCCACGGCAATTTGGGAATTCAAAAGCTGAGCAGAGAGCGGGATGCAGGTGAACAGATCGGGGTTACAGCAGGGATGGGGGATGCTCGCTCTGATGCAGCCAAGAGCCGGCATCCTCCCATGGGAAAACCCCAGCCAGCACTGAGCCTGCCTCAGTTTCCCCATCAGGATGACAGAAGGCTCTGCAGGGCACCCACAGGCCCCAGTACGGGCACGTGGCCCCGGTCCTTAATTAGCTGATGAAGCTGCAACAAGCACAAACAGTGAGATAGGGACGGGGAGAGAGAAGGTCCCTGCCCCGCAGGGCACGGAGGGATCGGGGAGGGAGGGAAGGGGCCCAGGGCCAGCACAGGGCTGTCGCTGGAGCGGCTCTGGAGCCAATCCCACATGGCTCAGCATATTGGCAGCGGGGCTGGAATGTCCTTTACGTCAGGGCGGGCGGCTCCCAAGCTGCCTTGCCAGCGCACATCTCCCCGCTGCTGGGGTGGAGCGAGCGGGTAACGGGTAGCGAGCTGCTGCATCCCTAATTAGCTCTTTTATGGACTCAAATAAATTGTCTTCGTGCTAACATAAAAGCGTGTTTCTTTTAATCCACTGCCCACGAGGCCCTGGCAGCATCACCCCTGCGCCTCCCACCCAGATGCCATCGCCCATCGCGCGTGTGAGCAGCGCTGGGATGGACCGAAACGGAGAGATGCTCCAGTCCTCTGATCACCAACAGCACCAGGGCTGGAGCAGAGCTGCCCAGGGAGCATCGGTCAAGAGCAGAGCAGTCATGGTGTAAGATCAGCACATTTTATATACTTTTTTTTATATATATATATTTATATATTTATATATTTATATATTTATATATTTATATATTTATATATTTATATATTTATATATTTATATATTTATATATAAAAATCCCGTACCTGCTGATGCCCACGCAGCCATCCCAGGAGAGCCGGCAGCTCTCAGCACCAATCACCCAACCTGGAGCCCAGAGGTTACAGAATCACAGAATCAATGAGGTTGGAAGAGCCCTCTGGGATCATCGACTCCAACCATTGCCCTGACACCACCATGGCAACTAGACCAGGGCACTAAGTGCCATGGCCAGGCTTTTCTTAAACCCCTCCAGAGATGGGGACTCCACCACCTCCCTGGGCAGCCCCTTCCAATGGCTAATGTCCCTTGCTGAGAAGAAATGCTTCCTAATGTCCAACCTGAACCTCCCCTGGCCAAGCTTGAGGCTGTGTCCTCTTGTCCTAGCGCTGGTTGCCTGGGAGAAGAGGCCGACTCCCACCCCACTACACCCTCCCTTCAGGTAGTTGTAGACTGCACTAAGGTCACCTCTGAGCCTCCTCTTCTCCAGGCTAAACACCCCCAGCTCCCTCAGCCGTTCCTCACAGGTCAGACCCTCCAGACCCTTCCCCACCTTGGTCGCCCTCCTCTGCACTCGCTCCAACACCTCAACATCTTTCTTGAAGTTACCCCAAGAGAAGAGCTCCCGGCCACACGCAGCTGCGTGCACACGCGTGCAAACACACACATATTTTCAAACCCTACGAAAATCCTGAGCCTTCACTGTCAGTGCTGTATATCACTTTGAGATATAAACCATATTAGCAAAAAGAACTGAATTATATTGCATTCATGATGCAATTAAACACTTCACTAGGAATCAATGTAAAACTGATGAGGCCTGAAAGTAGTGCATATGGCTTAGAACATTATAAAACATTACCTTCACTCAAATCCTTTTCAGTAGCAATTTAAATCTTCTTACAGTTACTGCTGCCAATGGTAAACCATCTACTGATTCATAACAGCGCACGGGAACGAATGAATTTTTTTAAAAATTTATTCAACTACTAAATTACCCATGAAACCGGAATAGCTGACAGGAGTAATCTGAATTATTATTAGCTCTGCAAGTATTCTGCATTAGCCAATTTAAAACCACGGCTCACAGGCAGAAACCAGTTAGTACAGGCAGGGTGTTAAATGACTGCCATAGTTCTTCATTTTACTGCTGCTTACGTTTAAAGGTCAAGAGATAAAAATTACATATGACTGCAAACACAGAAAGGGTGTTTATCTTTTTTTTTTTCCTATGAATCAGGTCAACCAGAAACTTTAAAAACATTTGGAGATATCACTGTATAAACCACGATGCCTCGGAACTACCCCAACATTTAGGAGGTGGTTACAGAGGCTGCACTGAGGGGGGTTGTTCTTCCTCCTCCTCCTCATCCCCGTAGCTTTTTGTGCCAGCAAGATGGGAGAAGACAGGGATGAGATGGTCCCATTGACGTCCTGCTCCAGCCACCTCCTTTAAAACACAGGCACAGCGTTGTGACCCAACGTCCAGCCGAGCTGTGGTTGTGGGATGATGCCTCGGATCACCCCATGGTCACAGAGGGTCCCATCAGTGAGGACCAGTGGCGGTTGGAGGAGATCATAGAATCATAGAATTGTTAAGGTTGGAAAAGACCTAAAAGATCATCAAGTCCAACCATCGACCCAATGCCACCATGCCTGCTAAACCATGTCCTGAGGCGCCACATCTAGACATTTTTTGAACACCTCTAGGGATGGTGACTCCACCACCTCCCTGGGCAGCCCCTTCCAATGGCTAATGACCCTTGCTGAGAAGAAACTCTTCCTAATGTCCAACCTGAACCTCCCCTGGCCAAGCTTGAGGCTGTGTCCTCTTGTCCTATCGCTGGTTGCCTGGGAGAAGAGGCCGACTCCCACTGCGCTACAACCTGCTCAGCCCCTGGCACGGACACCCTTGGTGCCCCCAGGTCCCTGCCTGCCCCTCTGGGGGGCCAGGAAGGCATCCAGCCCCCCCCAAAGGCAGATCCAGCACCGCAGCGATGGGCAGAGCGATGCCCAACGCCAGCCCAGCTGCACGCACATCCACGAGGACCTCGCCGGTCGCTTCTCAGGGCTGCGGAGGGCAGGACGGGGCGGGTTTGCAGGCAGAAGCCCCCGGCGCCGGCGCGGAGGCGGTGTCTCTTTAACTGACCATAACACTGCATCATCCTTTCTCTTCCTATTTTCAGTTTTATTAGCAAAGCAGCACAATGTTTATACTAGTGGGTATTACATTTGCCAGAACAATTACGGTATGACAAATGGCACATCAATGTAATCCATCAACTCGGCCCAGACAGGAATCCTTTATCCCGGGCTGCCATTAATTCCCAGCCGGGTCTCTGGGGTCCCATGCGTCAGTAACCATGACAACCCAGGGGACGCGATGGCATCTCGCCGGGAGAGACGGGCACCCCGCGGGGGCACGGGGATTTCACCTCTGGCGCCGGCACGTCAGCCTTGGGATTGAACATGGGGGGAGCCTGAGTGGTGAGAGCCCTCCGTGCAGCATCTGGACCATGCAGGAGCCCAAAGGCAGTGCGGGGACACCAGGAGAAGCCATAGAGGATGGTGGCACTGGAGGATGGTGGCACTGGAGGATGGTGGCACTGGAGGATGGTGGCACTGGAGGATGGTGGCACCGCCCAGGCTACAGCTGACAGCTCCCGTGGGGATTCTCCAGTGTCTAATACAACACCTGTGCTCACATCCCCTCTTCTCCACAGAGGAAAATCGTTTAAGTTGTTTTTCTCTGGCAGCCTGATGGTCCATTTCCATGAAAGTTTTCAGAGTATCTCTTAAAACACTTACATCTCCAGTAATTGGGGTAAAATCAACCAAAGGAATCCAATGTTACTGAGGGGGATGGACACTGAGGACAAGCCTCAGCCCTGAACGTAGCCAGGCACAGGGGGACGGGGCTCCCTGCCCGATGGCACGTGGCACGGGCCGGTGGGGTTGAAGGCCACGGAGCTCACCGGTTGGACGCACAACAGGCCAGCAGTGCTCTGACATCCCGCTCCACACAACCGCTGGCCAGGAGGGATGGCTGGAGCGCTCCAGCCCAACGAGCTCTGAAGACCTCCAAGGATGGAGGTCCCACATCTCTCTGGTCCAAGGTTGCACCTCTTCATGTGGATGAGCTTTTTCCTTCCACCCGCACCCTCCAGGACGATGACCCTTGCCCAGCACAGTGACCTGTGGCTAGCGATATGACAAGAGGACACAGCCTCAAGCTTCACCAGGGAAGGTTCAGGTTGGACATTAGGAAGCATTTCTTCTCAGCAAGGGTCATTAGCCATTGGAAGGGGCTGCCCAGGGAGGTGGTGGAGTCACCATCTCTGGAGGGGTTTAAGAAAAGCCTGGACATGGCACTTAGTGCCCTGGTCTAGTTGCCATGGTGGTGTGAGGGCAATGGTTGGACTCAATGATCCCAGAGGGCTCTTCCAACCTCATTGATTCTGCGATTCTGTGACCTGGGAGCACAAGTCTTCAGGGCAAGGACTCGTATGTTTAGAGAAATGCACACTTGGCATGAGCTGATGGATTTGGGGTCTGAACAGCCCACACAGACCCCTCCTCTGCTTCCCACAGACCATCTCCGGGAGCACACTGCAACTTCCATGAGTTTCCACAGCCCGTGGTGGGTTTGAAGCCACGCACAGCATCTGCAGCGTGAGCCAGGATCACATCTGCTCCCTGAGCGACCACAGGTCTCAGGTCCCACCAGGGCAAAGCCCCAACTGCATCGAAGTTTGCTATGAGATGAGATACAGCTGCACTGACCCATGGCCAAAATCACCTGGTGACACCTGGGCAGGCACAGCCCACTGCTGGGCTCCCCAGACTCCACACTGGGAGATGCCCCCAGATGCTCCCTCCCCACCCGTGATCACACAACTTGGCCGTTTCTTTCCCAAAAATTCGACGTATTCCACCAGGCCAGAATTGCCAGGGGCTGGCGCAACCCCCAGATAAGGGAAGGACCCAACCGCTGCTACTCAGAAGTCCAAACCAAGAGGAAAATCAAACCCTCCCCCTGGCCACGCTCTCCAAAGCACCAAGGGTTTTCTCCTCCTCTGCCAAATCAATTTGGCCCCGACCCAAGGATGTACGCAGACAGCCGCGACTACCTCCCCTGTTTTATTAAGCCATTACCAGAATCATCTTATCCCCATTTATAATGTTCGATACATGGTCTGAAGACTTCTCTAATCCAGTAATTAGATGCAACACTCAGATGGATGAAATCAGGAGGGTGTTTTACACAACTGCGCTGCGTTTTCTAAGGGTCTGCCCCTATTTTTAACCCCTTGAGCAGTTGGCTCTTGCCTGAATCCCTCACCCAGAAAGGGCTTGGCTCGCTTTTTCGAAAGCAGATGGGTTTGTGGGGTAATGCCACCATCCCAAACCCTCTTTGCCTCTGTTGGGGTCCCCTCTCATCCCAGCACAGACAGAGCACAAATACCCAGGAACATCCCTGGCACATCCCACAGAATCACAGAATCACTCAGGTTGGAAGAGCCCTCTGGGATCATCGAGTCCAACCATTGCCCTCACACCACCATGGCAACTAGACCAGGGCACTAAGTGCCATGGCCAGGCTTTGCTTAAACACCTCCAGAGATGGTGACTCCACCACCTCCCTGGGCAGCCCCTTCCAATGGCTAATGACCCTTGCTGAGAAGAAATGCTTCCTAATGTCCAACCTGAACCTCCCCTGGCAAAGCTTGAGGCTGTGTCCTCTTGTCCTAGCGCTGGTTGCCTGGGAGAAGAGGCCGACTCCCACTCCACTACAACCTCCCTTCAGGTAGTTGTAGACTGCACTAAGGTCACCTCTGAGCCTCCTCTTCTCCAGGCTAAACACCCCCAGCTCCCTCAGCCATTCCTCGCAGGTCAGACCCTCCAGACCCTTCACCACCTTGGTCGCCCTCCTCTGGACTCGCTCCAACACCTCAACATCTTTCTTGAAGTGCGGGGCCCAGAACTGGACACAGGATTCAAGGTGCGGCCTCACCAGTGCCGAGCAGAGGGACGATCACTCCCCCAGACCGGCTGGCTACACTATTCCTAATAGAGGCCAGGAAGCCATCGGCCTTCTTGGCCACCTGGGCGTGTGCTGGCTCATCCCCACCCAGCACAGATCCCATCTCTCTTCCCATCCATCCCCAGCCAGCAGGAAAATTAAGGTTTTTCCCATCTTTCCATAGGTAACAGCACCGGCCGCTGCAGCTGTCACAATAAAACAGTTTTGTCTCCAGCCTCTCCCACGTGTGGGGCCAGGCGATGGCTTTATGCCCCCAAATCCTGTAAATCATCTCAAAGCCATCCTCACAATTTATAGGTAGGACATTAAACATTATAGCCACTGACGGCATCAAATTACACTTGAAAAATTGAGTTCTGCCGGAAAATGAATTTAAAAACTAAATTAAATTAAAACCTAACTAAATTAAAATTAGGTTTCTAAACTAAAATGACTTTTTAATATTTTCAGGAGGAAAAAAAAATAACCAACCCCTTCTGTCAACTAATAAAATTTGCTGCTGTCTTTTATAGCTGACAAGTCCTGTCTGAGAGCAATTCTGGTTATGCTGCATAATAAATAACTGGAATAGAAAAGGCGGTGAAGGATGGGACAATCAGCTGTGCCATCTCGCTCCTTCACAGGGGGCTAGGAAAGGACAGCAAGACCCCCAAAGCAATTAAAAAAATAACCATAATTAACACAAGCTTGAACAAACAGCCGGATGAGGCAAATCCAGCTCTACCATAACGATGCCGACGCAGCCCTGGTGTGCTGGTGGGACACTTGGGGACCGTCACAGCCCATCGATCATGCATCATCCCACGAGGATGCTTGGCCAGGGTGTTGGAGGGAGGTTTGCTGACACAGGACTCAAGGGATTGGGGAAAAGACATATCTAAATGCCCTCATTCATTTAGATATGTCTTTTCCCCAGGTCCCTTCCCTGCCAGGTCTGCAGGGACTCATCCCACCCCACGGATGGGGACCATGGACCACAGCATCCTGGACGTGAGCTGCAACATCAGCGCCGAAGCACCATAAGATACCACCTACTCGCTTTATCTCACGCTCGAGGCTCCAAACCATCAAGCTGAACCTTCCTAAAGTCTCTCCCCAGTCATTAATGGCGGTAATTAATTCATCCCGCTTTTTAAATAGCGTTCGATGTATGAGCCTGCCTGCTCGCGTCTCGATCTCGTGTTGTCAGGGCTTTGATAGAAGAGATACAAAACCAGCCTGGGTGACCACACGCCTATTGATTATCAGCGCAGGCAGATTGAACACGGACGCGGTAATAGGACGCTTCCAAACGAGCTTTAGGAGACGAGAGAGATCAAGCATGCAGCAAGTGGGTCTACACAGCCTCATCTGATAATTCCCAGTATTCAGGAGGAGTCTGCAAGGATTTGGCCCTGGAAAAGCATCCGGAGGAGGAACACCGGGTGGATGCTGCGAGTTCCCAAACCGGCACCATCCTCATAGCATCGTGTGCGGGTGCTTGAGCCGAGGCACAGAGGCTCAACCAGCAACAGCAGCACCGCGTCCCTTCTTAAATGCTCTTTTTATCTCCCAATATTATTTATTGCTCCGTTAAATCGGCAGTTCCCTCAGTGAGGAACTTCCCCCCCCGCTTCTCCTCCGACTCGCTGCTGCTTCACAAGATGCCAGACTCGGGGGCTAGCCTGCTAGACGCCAACCCAACGCTCCTCTTTCAACAACATTCATTATCTCAAGCTTTCCATAACAAAAAAAAAAAAAAGAAAAATCTTGACCCCACTGGCTGCCAATAGTGGAGAAGCTCACGGAGGAAAAGGCTTTTATCTTCGCATCTCAGAGAAGAGCCTCGTGTTTGATCAGTCGGGGGTTTTTTTCTTCCCTCTTCGTACATTTTGAACTTTATAGACTGATTAATTCCTCCTATCGCAGTAAACTGCTGTGTATATTCTCGAGTGTTGACTTGAGTTTCTTTCTATTAAAAAATAAATATCTTCATAAGAAATTAGAAGAGCTTAGCACATCTTTGCTCTGTAAGCAAGTTGGAAGGACCCTCAGTCTGGAACAGTGGGATGGAGGAGGGGAAAGGGGCAAGTTGAAAAGATTTGTTTTAAATTAAAGTTCAGGATTAAAGGCATCAGGCTTTCAAGAGTTATTGTGAAAGCCTTTTTAAAAGTCCCAAGTGGATAGTCCCTAATCTTCTTTTAAATGGCTACATTTAGAACAAGGAACCCTCCAGCCCTCCAAACGCCAGACCCCCGCATCTGGCACACGGCATCAGCGAGGGCTCGGGAGCTGGTGGGGTTTTTTATATGATCCCTGTTTCACAAACACCCAACAAGATTTGAACTATTTTTGTAAGCCCTGAGTCCATAACACCCAGCTCTCCTGGACTTGGTGTCAATAGGATAACAAATAAGCGCCCGTCCCCGCTGCCCATCAGCACGAAGGATGAAAGTCAGGAGGAAAAGATTGGAGCCACTGAGTTCAAAAGTTAATTTCTCCGGCTAGGCAGGGAAGGCAGAGGCAGACACCATCCCCGATATCGACAGGCCAGATCAAAGATCCCATTTATCGTAATTTATACCCTACTCTTTCATTTTGCCCAATTATCTTAACCCTTATCTCTTACCACAGATCAGCGGGCTGGCTGGCAGAAACCCCAAGCTGGTCACAAAAAACCACAGTTTCCATTTTACCCTCTACCTTCCAGTTTAAGCTCTTCCATCGTGTCTAACAAATAAAGGATTTGACTGAGTTCGCAGCTATTTCGGATGATAAATGCTTCCAGATTTATGGTAGTTATTCATGCAAGGACTATATTACATGTAAATCAATACCATAAAGAACAATTTGCTAAAAATAATAAATACCATGTTTAGGCTTTAACAATATTAGCAATGGGGGAGTCTTCGTGGCTGTACGTAAAATAACTGCACCTGTTCGAGCGCCCAAGCTGAGATCAGAATAGTGCTCCATGCTAGTCCACCCTAAAAATAAGGAATAACGGCAACGCCTGCTCTTCCAAAATAGCTCCTGGAGCCCTGAGGGGCTGGGGGACCTTGTTTTCCATCCACGTGGATGTTTGATTACGGAAATAACAAATAATTTGCAAATAAATGCAAAATAATTTGAAAATAAGTTCAAAAGCTGCTGCAAACTCACTTGCAAGGAGATGCCCACCTTCTGCAGAGACCTCCCCGCTCCTGCCTGTCCATCTCCCACTGCAAACCAGAACTGGGCACCAGTGGCTTTTCCACCTTGAGGTATACACCCAACCCACCCATCAACGGTGGTCTCTGCGTTTGGCTTGTTACAGGGGAAGGGAGCAGAGGTTTGGGGTTTATTTTTATTGTGGTTTTTGGTGTTCCCACTCCAGCCAGCACTGGGCATCCCTGTCCCACAGCCAGCAGCAACGCGGGACGTGCCACCAGCACCCTAGCAGGACGGGCGCAGGGAGAAGGACCCTTTCCCACGCGACTGAGGGCTGTGCAGAAGAGAGACATCTCTCCCTGTAACTACATAACTCAGAATAAAAAGCTGAAGCTCGAACACAGCGCAATTAATGCAGGAAGCATCGATTTCTGCACAGCACCAAGCTGGCTCATTAATTCCAGGTGCTCCTACAAGCCAATTCCAGCACGGCCTCCCTGCAACAGCAGACTATCGAAGGCTGAAATTCCTTCATGCACTGACCTTTTAGCACCACGGAGCTTCAAACCCGTGCACCCTCAGCCGCTGCCCTCCCCAGATCCCACATTTCAGCCGCCGGTGTCACGAAGCCACGCGAGACACCATCACAGAATCAGATTGGAAGAGCTCTCTGGGATCATCTAGTCCAACCATTGCCCTCACACCACCATGGCAACTAGACCATGGCACTAAGTGCCATCTCCAGTCTTCTCTTAAACATCTCCAGAGATGGTGACTCCACCACCTCCCTGGGCAGCCCCTTCCAATGGCTAATGACTCTTGCTGAGAAGAAATGCTTCCTAATGTCCAACCTGAACCTCCCCAGCCAGGAGAGCATCTCCCCACGCTGGGAGCCCGCTGGCTCAAACAGCCCCCGGGGGAAGATGGGACCTGGGTGCAGGACCACGGGTCAGGCAGCCAAAAACCAACCCCAAGAGGGGTAAAGCTGCCTCTTCACCCCAGCACCAGGGTCTGTGCGGCTGGAGGAGCAGATGAGGCTGGAACCCAACTGGGAGCTGCAGGAATGGGGCTGGGAGACAGGGGACCAGCCAGCCTGGCCCCCCCCAGCACCCAAAGCACCCCGCTCTGCACCGCATGGGACCACATCCCTGCCCAGGGGTGGGATGCAGCAGACGGCAGGGACGCAGCAGCATCCTTCCCACTGGAACGACTGCCAGCTCTGGTTTGCACTTGACAGAGCCTGACAAGAGCAACAATCACAGATTAGTAAGAAAACTTCTTGCTTTTCAACAAAGGTTAATAAACAGTGACAGCATTAAGTCTCTTCTGATTAACTATGCTGAAAGATATTATTGCCGTTTGTAACACGGAATCATTATTGGATTAAGCACAGTGTATAAAAATGAAATGTGAGTTTTAATCTCAAATGCAGCCTCTCCGCGCTCCCACACAGAGCAGGCAACTCGCAAAAGCTTCCTTGTATTAAATTCCCTGTCTCCATCTGTGAAGAGATACCATCTAAACCGTGTCGCCTTTCTAGTTTTTGGGGATTTTTTTCCTTTCCTTGACTGTATCAAAGCCACCGCAACTTGACTTGAGAAGCATCTAAAAACGAGCCACATGTTCTGGCTAAAATTAAGCCCCAAATCCCCTGTCATTTCCAAATGCAGCATCTCCCAGGGAGGATTTCGCTGCTCTCCAGCCCCCAGCATGGAGCGGGCAGGGATGAGGGCAAGGGGCAGGAATTGCTGCGCTAATTAAGGAGGCACTAAATTAAACGTTCTGCCCATGCATGACCACCTCCGTGCTTCCTCACCCCATGGCTCTGGGCAGAGACATCTCAGGGGGAACAATGTCCAAGGGCAGGGCAGTGGGACAAACCCAACACTGGGCATGGGATGGGACCTGCAATGATCATCTAGTCCAAGATATTCAAAGGGAAACAATTTTTTAAGACGACAATTAAAAGCAAAACTCCCAAAGCGCGAAGCCTGAAGGCAGAGCTGGGGCTGACACCGCTCATGACCGTGCAGCGGAGAGGGAAGAGAAAACCTTCACGTAAACCTCAGGATTTGCTGTAACCTCACGATTTCCATACGCCACGTAAATTCTCTTCAGCTGCTCACAAGGCATTTGTGCACAAACCCGACATTCAAGAAACTTCAAGAAAGATGTTGAGGTTTTGGAGTGAGTCCAGAGGAGGGTGACCAAGCTGGTGAAGGGTCTGGAGGGTCTGACCTACGAGGAACGGCTGAGGGAGCTGGGGGTGTTTAGCCTGGAGAAGAGGAGGCTCAGAGGTGACCTTAGTGCAGTCTACAACTACCTGAAGGGAGGTTGTAGCAGAGTGGGGGTCGGCCTCTTCTCCCAGGCAACCAGCGATAGGACAAGAGGACACAGCCTCAAGCTTTGCCAGGGGAGGTTCAGGTTGGACATTAGGAAGCATTTCTTCTCAGCAAGGGTCATTAGCCATTGGAAGGGGCTGCCCAGGGAGGTGGTGGAGTCACCATCTCTGGAGTGGTCTAAGAAAAGACTGGACATGGCTCTTAGTGCCATGGTCTAGTTGCCATGGTGGTGTCAGGGCAATGGTTGGACTCGATGATCCCAGAGGGCTCTTCCAACCTGATTGATTCTGTGGTTCTGTGATTCAAAGGAGGAGAAAGGTGCTGCTGTGTTTAGTGGGACATACTCAGGCCAAATCGGGGCACAGGACAGCCTGACGCCAACAGCATTACAATGGCAAGGGATTTTACCCATTTCTACACAAAATTGTCTATCAACAAGAAAAGCTCACGATCAAGCAGAATTTTGTCAGCTTGAGGGTACGCTGGGGATTCCTCCCTCCAGCCCTCCCACCAGGACTTGGCCAGGAGAAAATCAGATTATAAAGAAAGTTAATAGTAGAAGAGGTTCTTTTTCACTGAAAATGCCACTTTTATGAAAAACCAAGCCGCATTTTCTGCAGAAAAGGCATTTCTGAAGATGTTCTCGCTTGAAATACTGAGAAAAACAAATCTGAACATCTCCCAAAAGAGAAGATTTCTGTGGTTTTATTTTAGGAGGATTCTCTCCTGTTTATCGTTCATCCTGTTGGTATTACACCTACCTTATTTCACTCCACAGCACTGGGGCTAGTTTATAACATGACATAATAGCTTAAATATTCTATTATCATATTTTTTCTTATTTTTATTTTAAAATCATTAAGAGCAGCTGCTAGTTAGCACCGACTGAAACCCCTTATCTCCTTTTCCAGATGAAAGGGGGGTCTGTTTGTTGTAATGAAACCAGTTTGCACCTAGATCAAAGTCTCTGCTGTTCGCATCGTCAGAAAAGTGTCTGACACTCATGTCAAAGTGTCAAGCTATTTCATTACCACGCAAAGCAGAGACACTTTGACTAGAGGAGATAAGATGCTTCCATCAATCAGCGTCCAGAAAGAGCATCCCCACTATGATTAAAAAAATAAAATAATAAGGTGGCTTCAGCCACAGCATTCGAACTGTGGTTGCATAACGAGGCGACGTAGTAATAAATAATGGCACGAAAGCAAAGCCCAACAGCAATGCACGAGCATCCCACGATGCTCCTTCTGGGGGTCACCAGCCAAGTGGAAATCCCACTTGATAAACAGGGAAAATAAAGACCCGCTGCCCGAGGGGAGGGGGATACTGCTGCCGGCTCATCCTGCTGTCAGCGCCAGTGCCCCAGGTTCAAGGCAGGAGTTTTGGGGACATCCCTGGCCTTGCAGGTGGGAGAAGATGAGTCAAGCCTGAGACATGCCAGAAAGCCTAAAAACAACCCATCTCTCTGCCCACGGAAAATAAAACACGTAGGTGGGAAAGCCCTCGCCTTTGCCACCTCACAGCCCAGGCACGGCAGAGATGAGGATGCACAAGGGGTGGGATGAACCAGAGGAACGTTAAAATGCCCTCGAATAAATCACCAGCCTAACAAACTGCAGCCCAAGCCGACTTCTTCTGTGGGGTGCCGCCAAAAATACCCCAACCGGGCAGCCCCGAGGCGCAGGCAGGGCTCGGGGACTTCCACAAGGACAAGGAACAACCTACGAAACCAGGACCAGGTCAGCAAAGTTACAGGAGGGAGCTGGGATGCCTTAGATAATAGCAAAGGGGATGGCAGCAAGTTGGATCATGTCTTAAGGGACTCATCACATGCACAGAGTGCTTTTGTGTTTGGAATGGACAGAAATTCGAAATAATCACAGAATCACAGAATCAATCAGGTTGGAAGAGCCCTCTGGGATCATCGAGTCCAACCATTGCCCTCACACCACCACGGCAACTAGACCAGGGCACTAAGTGCCATGTCCAGGCTTTGCTTAAACCCCTCCAGAGATGGTGGCTCCACCACCTCCCTGGGCAGCCCCTTCCAATGGCTAAGGATCCTTGCTGAGAAGAAATGCTTCCTAATGTCCAACCTGAACCTCCCCTGGCGAAGCTTGAGGTTGTGTCCTCTTGTCCTAGCGCTGGTTGCCTGGGAATACCATCACTGTAATGCTGGCAGAGCTGCCAGCTCCGAGACTGGCTAGAAGTTATCAGCTGAGCTAATTCTGCTTGTTTAATTTTATATTGCCTTCAGGCACATTCATCTCTCCCATTTTGCCCAAATGCTCTCTCTGGAGGAGGGAGACTCATTCCCTGGGCTCACCCTCCCACAGGATCCACGTGGATTTATAGAAGCAGGAGAAGAGCGGCCGCGACCCGCACCGAGGATGCTTCTCGGGTTAATCCAGGTCGGAGGCGAGCTCCCGGCCGGAGCGAGCCGTTTGGGACACAGATGCAGATCCTCTCCGCTAACCTCTTTGCAAACTCCTCTTGCAAAATTGGTTTTTAGCAAAGCCACTTATCACCTTAACCATCTATCGATTCCCTGACTCCTGGCCAGAGCTCCCAGGATCCAACAGAGCGCGGGCAGGAAAAGCAGAAAAACACGACTGCAAATGAGGGCAATAAAGCGCGCGGCTGAGATCGCCCCGACCGCAAGCGACGGTGGTGGCCAGAGGCTCACCGGGGACTCCAGCGCCCTCGTCTTGGGGCAAATGCTGACGGCCAGAAAAGTTCTGCTATGGTTTTTTTTCAGAATCAGAATCAATCAAGGTTGGAAGAGCCCTCTGGGATCATCGAGTCGAACCATTGCCCTCACACCACCATGGCAACTAGACCAGGGCACTAAGTGCCACGTCCAGTCTTGTCTTAAACACCTCCAGAGATGGTGACTCCACCACCTCCCTGGGCAGCCCCTTCCAATGGCTTATGACCCTTTCTGGGGCAAAAGGGGTCATTTTGCCACATCCAGCAAAGAAAAGATGCAGGTGAGCTGGCTCCATCCCACCGGGGCCAAATCCTGCCCTCCAATGTGGTTGCATCGCTGTGCTGGGACCGATGCACGACTCCAGCATGATGCCAGGACCCCCAGTTCCCACCTGACAGCTGCAAAAGAGAATAAAATATAACCCCCACCAAGCACCCCTCTCCAGGGAAACCCCCCCATCACGGATGTGTCGCCTAAATCCGAGCTCCGCAGCCAGGACCGCCCGACGCCAGGACACGGGCTGTGAGCAGGAGCTCGCGGCCCCGCGCGCTTCCCGGCAGTATCGATCTCCCAGCAGTAAGAGCCGGTATAATTTTGCTTAGCTTCAAATACCTGGCGATGGTGAGTTCTTTGGCCACAAGATTATAAAGCATTCTCTAAAACATGAGAAAAATATTAAGCCTCCTTATAGTTAATAACACACTATATACTGTCTATCAAGCTGGCTGTTTGCTATTGAGAGCCTACTATTAGACACTTATTTAAAAGGCCTTTCAAGGCTTCCCAGGAAAGTGCAGTTACGCTTTTTTTTTTTCCTGGCAAGAACTACTATAGATAAACATCAATTCGCTCCCGCGGATCACAGTCGCAGGAAATAAATTTTTCAGCAAGCTAAGTTCCATACAAAGCCTCCTCAAAGCTCCCATTTCACACAACGTCAATGTTTGGCCTCTGAGAAATAAAAAAGCTCTGAGGTTGCTTTATCCCGAGCTAAATTATCAATTGTAGCTGCTTAAGAAAAAAAATAAAAATAAGGCATTCCAATGAGAAACCAGCGTGAGAGGCAAACACCACGGCTGCTAGATGGTGATGAAGGTTAGGGACAAAATGGGGAGAGACAGGGATTGTGCTGGTGATTGATCCGGACCCTCTGCGCCAGCGTTTGCGGCCCCGAACGCATCGCTGCGGCTCTGCGCCAGCCACGGCGAGGAGGGAGCGAGCAGCTCCGGGCGAGCTCAGCAGCCAGCGCCTGCGCTATTTTCTTTTATAGCTTTTGCAAGTAGCAGACTGGGATCAGCCATTGTAAAAGTATTTATTTGTCACCAAAAAAAACCCCCCTCGCCTGCTATAACAGCAAAAGCCGGGTCACTCGTGAGCTGCCCGGCATCCAGCGAGCCCGCGGCAGCCACGGCTAATAACCTAATGCTTTTAGGAAGCATTTCTTCTCAGCAAGGGTCATTAGCCATTGGAAGGGGCTGCCCAGGGAGGTGGTGGAGTCACCATCTCTGGAGGGGTTTAAGAAAAGACTGGACGTGGCACTTAGTGCCCTGGTGTAGTTGACATGGTGGTGTCAGGGCAATGGTTGGACTCAATGATCCCAGAGGGCTCTTCCAACCTGGTTGATTCTGTGAGAAGGAGTTACGACCCATCGGAGCCCAAAAGTGCTTTTCGAAGCAGCTCACCAGGGATGGGACAGGAGGGCAGGAAAAGCCTCTCGGTTCACCTCCCCCCAACGATGCCCTTGCTATTTTGGGTGGCAGAGCTGGTATCCCATGGGGCTGCCGCCTGCCCAATAACAGGGTCCTTGCAGGGCACATCCCAACCCCGAGCTCCAGGACTCGCTAGCGCTGTCGGAGCCAGGACCATGCTAATATTTCAAGATGCTCCATCTGCTCTTCAAATAAAGAGATGCTGGGCTCTGTTCTTGTTTAATTATTAGCCTAAAAAAAGACCTGAAACGCAGAAACCCTTCCAGGCTCAGGTCAGGCATCCTGGTAGGGAGGGGGGTTCTCCAACAAGAGAGCACGGGGTGGGTAAGGAGAGGACCGCTGCCAAAGGCAATCCGCATGTCCCCTATGGCTACCCCCAACAAACCCAAACACCCAAATTGTTGGAGCTTCCTACCTACCTAAACACCTTAAAAAATCAAGGAGGAAAAAGGACAGGACTATGTGCTGGTCTTGGTAACTCCAGACTTGTTCAGCGCAGCCTTCGAGCAACTCAAGGGCTTGTACCCACCAGCCTTGGGACTGCCGTGAGTACAACCTCACAGACCCAAAACCAGACCCCCAGCTGCAAAGGAACAACCCCCTCACGTGCCCTTAAATCACAAATGAAGCAGCAAAGCACCGTCTCCAGGACCCACAGTGGTGGCAGGACCAGCCCCGGCGCAATTTTGGGTCAATCCTGTCCGGAGCAATGACACTAAAACCCAGAGACCATCAGCGATTCATTTACTCAGTTGCTGAACACGAGGGCAGTTTGGAGAGTTAATAAGTTACCAGAGGAGCCACTGCCTTTCTCGAGCAGAAGAGCTGGGCAGCTCCCCATTGCCTGACAGCGGACACTGAAGACCGATCACCTCCATCGGCGCTTTCTAAGCGCCCGTTATTAGATAAAAACCAGGTCAGCTGCCCCTCTACTCTTTGCAAAAATGTTCTTCTTTCAACTCATCTCAGAAAATAACCGGCAGATGCTCAACGGAGGAGCACATTTTCCATCACTAAAATAAACTTAATTTTTAAGTCGTGAACTTGTGACACCCATTGCTCTCCTGAAAATAAAACCGCCAGGGATGATATAATATGCAGATTTAACCTTCTGATGTTGCTAATGTTTTTAGCAGAAACTGATGTACCGCCCGTGCCCCAAAGCTCCTGCCATGGCTATCAGCAAACTCCCATCACCTGCGCCGTTATTTCCAGGTTATAGAAATGAGCCCTTGGGCTTACGGCACTGTAATAACACCGGGCACTGCAATTTCCCGAAGGAGACCTCAGCGTGTGGCTGGTTGTGGCCAAAGGTCAGCAAACACGGGGGACGTGGGTGCCCACGTGGGGCTGGAACAGGCTACAGCACCCAGCAGGACCAGGGAGCTCGTACATCCCACCGCCGGCATCCCCACGCTTTTCCTGGTGCTTAAATCACTACCTCACCAAATCAATTAAAAAACTATACAAATAAATTCATAAATACATCCAATTTTAAATAAGAAGCAACCCTTCCAAGAAAAAAAATGGAGGGGAAAAACCCTGCCAGGAGCAAGCCCCCACACAGCCATGAGCTTAATTGATCCGTAGCAATAGGGAAAAATATTTATTTAGGTTAAGGAGGCTGCCAGAAGGCACAAATTTTAAAAGTAAAATCCCAAAGCACCCAGGGCAAAACTATGCAAATTACTGTCGCAACCCAGCCCTTATCTATACCAATATCTGCCAGCAACAGACCGTCCCCAGCCAGCCACCGCAGAGCCATCGGTACGCTAGTGACACGCTTCCCAAAGTTATATTTATGAGACTTTTACCTTTGCTGTTATTAAAAAACAGAGTTTCATTTCCAGAGTCCTGTTATAGAGGCTGTTAACACTTGCTTCAAAGCAAATTTTGACCCAGCAGATTCCATTTAGGAAAAAAAAAATAAGGTATTTTATGTGTGTTTTTACAAGAAGAAATGCACGCGGTTAGCAAGATGCAATGCAATATGGCAAGTTTGGGATGCTTTTTGCACCCTAAATACTCAAAGAAAATAAAAATAATAATAAAAAAAAGCAGCAGCACCTGCCCAGGTCCCCACGCAGTATTTAACTGTCAATGGGAATCCAGCTCTTCTAGTATTAATGGTGAAATCAAAGTTACTCCCTCTGGAACTCTGCTTGCACACAGGACCTTGGGGGTGTTTAGCCTGGAGAAGAGGAGGCTCAGAGGTGACCTTAGTGCAGTCTACAACTACCTGAAAGGAGGTTGTAGCAGAGTGGGAGTCGGCCTCTTCTCTCAGGCAACTAGCGATAGGACAAGAGGACATAGCCTCAAGCTTGGCCAGGGGAGGGTCAGGTTGGACATCAGGAAGCATTTCTTCTCAGCAAGGGTCATTAGCCATTGGAAGGGGCTGCCCAGGGAGGTGGTGGAGTCACCATCTCTGGAGGGGTTTAAGAAAAGCCTGGACATGGCACTTAGTGCCCTGGTCTAGTTGCCATGGTGGTGTCAGGGCAATGGTTGGACTCGATGATCCCAGAGGGCTCTTCCAACCTGGTTGATTCTGGGATTCTGTGACCTCTCTGCACCCCACTGGGGTTTGTCCCCCGCTCTCCCAGCACCCACAAGCCCATCTTGAAGGTGCTTCTTGGTGGCCCTCAGGGAGGGGTGAGCCAAGCAGCCCCGCGGTGCTTTTATATAGAATATTTGGTGATCGGTAAGGAAATGTTTTTCCATCGATAACAACAGATAGCTAAATCCAAGCCCCAGCGTGCCCTCGGATCTCTTAAACACCATCACGGATTTCCTACCGAATCAGCAGACAAATCAAATCGCCGGCACGAGGCTGCGGATAATCCTGACGCCGTATTTTGGGGGAGCCGGGGCTGGGGAAGGCGGGGGGCACGCTCCCACCCCGGCGAGGATTCGCGTATTAGTGAAAACAAACACTCCTGTAAATAACGAGCCCCTCGTCCTGTCTCCGCCGCGCTACTCTTATTGAGTGAGTCAGATGTTCTGCTGATTAAAAATTGATCCATTTCAAAATCTAATCAACGGAATAGGATTCTTTCATATGTTATCAAGGCAGCTGCTGACAACAAAAACCAAACCTGTTATTAACCCATGAACCCCGATGACCTGAACCTGGCTAGGCTCTGCAACTGTAAATTATTCCGTAGTCCAAGAGCAATACCCGTAAGCCTGATGAATTTACGCCCCGACCGGAGCCGGTGGGGGTTAAAGCCAATATCACAGACCCGGGGGTCCCCGGGGACGCGGTTCACGACACGCTGCCACTCTGTGTCATGCCTGGGAATACATTACCGGCGGCTGCTCGCCTTCGCCTTGCAAATGTCTAGTCCTTTTTTTTTTTTCCCCATTTTTTTTTGTTTTTTTAAATGACTTTCTGGATTCAGCGTGGCACCGCAGGGAGCAGCCACACGCCGGCAGAGCCCAGGCAGCCCCGTGGGCACAGCGGGTCTCTGCCCAAGCCCAGGTCACCACCGTTGAGCAGGATTCATAGAGCAAACCGTTTGCATCCCTGCTTTAACCATAGCCCTGCTGGATCAGCCACAGAGGAAAACCGTGGGAGCAATTGGGATTTATTTTTTATTTTAATCATTATTTTTAAGCCCCACTTGCATTCCTTGCCCACGCTGCTCAACACAACAATGGAGACGTTGCAACGGGTTGATGCCGCCACTGGATGTTACCCTGCGTGTTGCATCTTGCATCATGGGCTGGTGACATTTCTCTGTTGGCAAAGACCCCCTGCTCAACACTGCTGAACGTTTTATTTCCTACCCCGCGCTGCCCCGGCCGCAGGCAGCACCAGCCGGGCTGGTCACCTGCCAGTGGATCCACCCAGCGTAAGGGGCTTGAACCAGAATGGGGAAAATCGGCACCACATAAACCAGCTCGAATATAATGTCAGCCCTTCTCTTAAATCATAATATATTTATAAGCTTAATGACTCTCTGACCTCTCCTTAAAGCCCGAACAACCCCTGGGGACCCCCCCAGACCGGCCGCAATCAATCCTGGCTGGGCTGTGCAGCACCCTGGGGATGCTCCCTGTGTCAGGTGGGAGGAGAAACCCCTCCTGTCCCCCCAAAAAACCCACTGGGTACCAGGGCCACACCAGAGCTTTTTGGCTATTTAATAGCAAGCCCATCACCGTCCTTCACCCCACAACCTGATGGGGAGCTGGGGGACCCCAGAGGGCATGGGATGGTCAAACCCACCAGGTATTGACCTTAAAAACAGCCCGGAGCACCAGCAATCAGGCAGTGGGTACTGTCCCCTCCAGAGAAAAACACAATCAGAGCATTTTTGTGTTATTTTCCCCTTTTTTAAAGCCTTCCTGGTTAAAGGCTTCTGGCTGGACATCCCCAGGCTCCCCACTGGGAGCAGGCTCATCGCCCACGTAACTCCTGGGCTGGGGCTCTATGAGCACCCCCACTATGGGGTCCCTGGATCAAACCCCAGGAGGCTGCACCCCACATCCCTCCTCATGCACAGTCCTGCCCACCCAGCTCCAGGGCCGCCCAGACGCCCCCACCAGACCCCCCCTGCCCTTCAGCATCCTACAGGGATGCTGCCCAGAGGGATACCAGAGTGATTCAGACACAGAGAAGGCAGCAGGGTTTTGCCTCTTGGTTAATCAGATATTCTGTATAATTTCATTACATTCCAAGGTAGATATTGGGGGAAAAGAGTCTTGGAAGAGAAACTGAGCACCAGCTCCAGCCCAGGAGCAGCCCCGTCCCGGGGTCGCTGGTTTGTCTCACCATCATCATCATCGCAGCTCTGGGGGCTGCAGTGCCTCCCTCAGTGCTGCCAGGCTCACCCAGCACCAGCCATCGACCCCTCCGCTCCCTCCTCACTATCTAATAATCACACTTGTGCAAAGCTGTTGCCATACAGAAGGAAGAGAGAAAACATCCTTGGAGAGCCTAACAATCAGACAATTTTTAAGATCATGGAGCATTAAACCATTCCCAATAGGGTTTACTAATCAAACAGCCAAATCCTTCATAACCAACCAATCCCTACAGAGCAATTAAATCCTTCCCCTTTAAAACACTTGGCACGCCGTCTGGGGAGAAAAAGAAAAATTTGCAAAATTCATTTGATAAATTAACCAGGGAAAAGAAAGAAGTGAATCAAGCTTTGTTCTTTTCATTTTTTTTAATTATGGAATTCACAATGCCTGAATAATGTTTAATAAGAACTATGAAAATTCCTAACAGTATTACAACACAACACAAAAGAATTAACCTGGTTACCGTGAAAAATTGCATATTTAATTAAGAACAGAGAGTTCAAAACTATCCAGAGATTTCAAAAGTACCATTGCCTAAGGGGCTAAATTACACGCTCGCAGTGCTGCTAACAGGGCTGGAGCGTGCAATCATTACCCAAGTGTCCCCATTAAGTGACAATGGGCAGATGACATCAAATTCATTTCAAAAGCAACAGGAATTGAAGCATTCACTTGGGTAGTGGAAAGGAAAGTGACTATCCTGCTGGTATAAACCAGACCCCTTGTTGATAAAGGCAATAATTAAAGAATAATGTTAATTAGCTGCTTTTATTTGAAAGAAAAGTGCAGCGGCAAGAGACGCCGCTACCTCTGCGGCGTGCGCCGAGCGGAGAGTGGAGCGGGCAAAGCTGCTGCCCTGGATGGCCACCAATGTCCTGGATGGCCCCAGGCACCCGCCAGCCCCGCTAGCCCTCAGCTCTGCCAGGGCTGGGGTCGGGGGGAGTTCGGAGGTGGCCGGGACCAACAGAGCGCAGCCCATCTCCGGTGCCGGAGGAAGGGAACCGGAGCGGCATGGCCAGGGCATCCCGCTCCGGTGCGATGAACGTGGCATCAGCAAACGCTCATGGGGGGAGAGACCCTGTGCAGGAGCCTCCACCAGCGACTCAGGTGCTGAATTCGGGGCCCAAAGGTGCTGCTGAGGGGACCTCACGGGACCCAGCGCGATGCTCTGCCCCGACAGGGAGGGTGGTGAGCTGCTGTCCTGGGGATATGGGCAGCTGCAGCATGGGGGTCCCCAAGAGCCTTCCTCCTGGAGGGCACCGTCCTCCCCATCACCCCCTCCCAGCTGCCACACGCTGCTGCATGGCATGTGGGCATCACGGGGGGCTTTTAGCCCCCCAAAACCGTATCACAGAACCAATAAGGTTGGAAGAGCCCTCTGGGATCATCGAGTCCAACCATTGCCCTCACACCACCATGGCAACTAGACCAGGGCACTAAGTGCCATGGCCAGGCTTTTCTTAAACCCCTCCAGAGATGGTGACTCCACCACCTCCCCGGGCAGCCCCTTCCAATGGCTAATGACCCTTTCTGTAAAGAAATTCTTCCTGATGTCCAACCTGAACCTCCCCTGGCCAAGCTTGAGGCTGTGTCCTCTTGTCCTAGCGCTGGTTGCCTGGGAGAAGAGGCCGACTCCCACTGCGCTACAACCTCCCTCCAGGTAGTTGTAGACTGCACTAAGGTCACCTCTGAGCCTCCTCTTCTCCAGGCTAAAACTGGCGTCCCCACAGCGGGAGAGCTCACGGCTCCCTGGGTGCACTGCCGGACCCCACCGCTCCCCCCTCGGCCAACAAACCAGGGGGATGAGAGGGGTAATAATTACCCAGCTCCCAGGGATGAAGCAATGTTTGCAAACCTGTCCAAGCGCCGCAGACGAAGGCAGCTCTCCCCATCAGCGTGATTAATAAAGAATAAATGTCCTCTGCAGCCAGGCTGAGCAATAACACAGGGCCCCGGCGCCGGCTGTGCTTCCACCGCACATTACAAGACCCGCTGCCAGCACCAGGTAATACTTTATTATGTTATCCCGACGGAAGAAAACAAAGGATGCCCGAGGTCCTGACTTCGGTGTAAAACTGCAGGAGCGTTACCAAAGGCAACGGCAGCGTGCTCGGAGCGGCTGACGCACGGCGCGGCTCCCACCAGAGGAATATTTACACGGGGTTCAAATTGGTTATTTACTTTTTTCAGAAAGAACGAGCTAGCACGCACACGCCGAGCAATTAATATTAAAACAGCCACGCGTAGTCGCTTAAACCGCGGCTAGATCAATGCTCGGGGGTCCTGGTGCAGCTTTGGGGAAATCATTAAGTGCTGCACCAAAGTAGTCAAAAA
The DNA here is from genome assembly GCF_013368605.1 of Nyctibius grandis. Taxonomy (NCBI): domain Eukaryota; kingdom Metazoa; phylum Chordata; class Aves; order Nyctibiiformes; family Nyctibiidae; genus Nyctibius; species Nyctibius grandis. The sequence goes on along the minus strand of NC_090671.1, from coordinate 13,858,214 downwards.
AAATAATTACACAGCAAGGCTGGATAAAAAAAAGCACTGAAACCACGTTGGAGGGAGGTGTTGGGCTGCATGAAATCGGGAAGTAACGAGCACTTCAGCTTTCCAGGCTACCGAGTCTACGGGGAGCTGTTGCTGATGACGCCCCATGGCTGGTGTCTTGCTGGCTTCAAGAGCCAGTTCCCATTGTGCTGGTACAGCCCAGACCTCTTGACAGAGGTGCCCCCCCCGAGACCCTCACCGAAACGGCACCCGCAACCCTTCCGAGGGCCCTTCGCAACAGACAAGGGCACAGCCGCGTACCCAGGGCACAGGCACAAGCGCCACGATGCTGCCAGGCTCCTTTTCGGGGCGATTTGCCCCAGGATGCTATTGCATCTTGCAAGAATACACCATCCCTTGTGGCCCAGGAGTGGGGAAACTGAGGCACAAAGCCACTGCACAAGGCAGCAAGAGGGTGCTGAGACAGAGCCCAGCCCAGTGCAGAGTGTCATAGCTGTTCCACTCCATCCCAAACCGCAGAGATCTCAGCCTGCCATGGGGAAGGGGACGCGATACCTTTATTTTATGGTGGGAACAGGAATCCTGAGTTTAACCCTCTCACAGAAAAACCCAGCACCCCATGCTCAGCCCCATCCACCCCACCCACCAAGCCCCGAGATCACAGAATCAACCAGGTTGGAAGAGCCCTCTGGGATCATCGAGTCCAACCATTGCCCTCACACCACCATGGCAACTAGACCAGGGCACTAAGTGCCATGGCCAGGCTTTTCTTAAACCCCTCCAGAGATGGTGACTCCACCACCTCCCTGGGCAGCCCCTTCCAATGGCTAATAAGAGATGATGGGGTGAAGCACCCACAGACCCCACGCCCCTCAGCCCATCACCAAAGCCAAGCCAGGAGAGGGGGATCTCAGCAAGGCAGCGATCCCGAGCGAGCTGGGCCCACCACGGGGCTGAATCCTCCTTCCTGGGTTTTGCTGCCTCACACGACACGCCACAAGCTGCAGGAAAGTGTGCACCACAAACAACGTAATTAAAGGAAACTCAGTCATAGATCCTAACGCAACACACACCAGAAAGTGTTACGAAAGTGGAAAACTTTTTAATAAAGTCTGCAAGTATATATTCCTCCTTTATCAACCTCGAGATTTATTGACCCAAGCAGCCATATTGACTGAATAAATCTTGATAATGACCCCAGTAGAAGTCAATACCTGCTTATTATCTCCCAAGTTGGGGAATTACATCTTTCGGTAATAGGAGCAAGATGGTACAAAATGTTCTGAGAAACTTCACCCAGCCTTTTTGGGGGGGAATGGATGCCTTTAATGTGCCTTTTCCAACCCGAGAGGGAACCTGCTACACCATTAACATAGCGAGCTGCGGTGTGGGTTCTATCTTGAGGTCTGGCAAGGGAGGGGGCACACACTGTCGTTTTTGAACCCTAAATTAATTTTATTTCCCAGCAGGCTGTTGAGGAGCAGGATGCTGCAGCTTGCCATCGCCCTCCCTCCCCGCAAACAATAGCCCTGCGTTTTCAATTTGCCATGTTGTGTTGGCAGCTCCCGGGATAATCCCCTGAAATTCAAGACGTGGGAATTCCCGCAGCTGGGGATGTACAACAGTGTGATCGCACCAGCACCCAAGGGAGGAGGGCAGCAGCATCGCCGCCATCCCACAGGACACACGGCCACCCCTGGGAACTCAAAATCACTGCTCTTCTCCAACCAGCCAAAACAGGAGGGGAAAATGGGGGAGCAGACGCGCTGCTCCACCCCCAAATCCACAGGCAGGCAAAGCCTTCTGCATCTAAAGCTGGTGCTGCTTTTGCCAACAGTTAACTTTCTGTTCAGCAGAGAAAACAGGAGCTGTGGGACCGGAGCACACAACAATTATGCCTGCATTTTTATTTGAAGTCTCTGCAGACGGCAAGAAAAATTAACTGAAGGGAGCAGCTCCTGTGCCAGCATATGGAGGGAGATGAATAGCGAGTTCTGCACGCTCCGCTGAGGTTATCTAGTTAAGCAAGTACCTCCTAAAGGACTCGCAGGCTGGGAGTGTACTGTTTGCTTAATCTGGTCATAAATAATAATTCGGTTCACCAAACGCTTTAACATTCAGCTCCACCCGCAGCACAAAAGCCCTGCTGAGCCCTGCCACGCTCACGGCCGCGAGGCAGCGGGAGAGGACGGCGCAGCCCAGGGACCCCAAGGAAATGGCTCCCCCCTCGCCCTCGAGCCACGCAGGGCATCGATGTAAGAGGCTCCTCCACCGCCCAGGCTGGTCTGAGCTGGAGAACCCAGGAACCCCCCCCATGCTCTCCCCCATTTCGGTGGGCACAGCAACCCCGAGTGCTCTGCTCGCTGTCCCCAAGCTGGACAACCCACCCGGAGGTGGCAGGGCCGATACCCTTCGGTCCCACAAAACCAAATTATATTTCCATCCCTGTCCCCTACTCGCCTCTTGGTCACAATCCCTTTCCTCCCCCCCCACCTCCAAGGCCACAGAGACAATCCACTAAACTGGATCAGGAGGCCAGCGCGTACGTCTCTAATGGGCTACAGCACGCGCACAATTAATTAATGGATTTATTAATTAGGGAAGAAGTCACTCTTTGGGCTGGAATTGGGGTCACCAGTTTCTAAAGTGAGAGCTGCGGAGCTAAAGATAAACTCTCATTTTCTGCAGCTCTTTTCTTGTCTGGCAGCGTCTCAATTATTCAGCCACAGGAAAAAAAAACCCAACACATTTCACTTCAGGAGCTTCATGGTCCAACTTTCTGCCGATGCACAACACAGACTCAACCGTAGGTGGGACCAGGAACGTGGCCCATCTCATTCTCCCCTTCACATATAAAATTGGAGCTATCAGAAATATCAACTATTTGCTTCTAATGAAGGATTTGGGTGGAATAGTGGGATGAGGGATGAATGCTGCACCTCAGCCTGTCCCCAGGAGGGAGCTGCGGCAGAGGGAGGGGACACCACAAAGTGGTCAATGATGGTGACATCCAGAGACACGGGAGTCCCCCAGTCACTGAGCTTTTAACAGGTCATGCTGAAGCATCAGTTACGCTTTGGTGGTCAGTTCAGCTGAACCTCCTTGGTGGCACATGGAAGGGACGAGGATTTCTAGCTGCCATAGCCCTAGATCTCTAAGGAAACAGGGCTCCTGGGTGAAGGGAAGAAACGTCCCCAGTGTCCCTGCCTGCAGAGCACAGCCGCAATAGGAGACAGCAGAGAATCCACATGAAGAGCAGCATCATGAATGCCCCGGTCACTGGGAACCTCTCAAGAGGAACACAGAGCTATCAGACAACAGACAACCCAACCATGAGACAGACATCTGCAGGGAACCAGGCTTCATTAGTGCCACCGCTCCTAAATTCATATTAATTGTTTCAACAGGACGATTCTGCAGCCCGTGCTCCCCCGTGTCCCTACGCACGGGGAGCAGCTGGAGCCACTGGAAAGCACAAACCACGGTCACAACCCCACAACGCTCCTCAGCCAGCCCTGGGCACGGGCTGCACTTGCATAAACCCTGAGATTTCAGCTTGGAAAGATGAAACCCCCCTGAGATGGGGCACCCAGAGCCCCCTCAGGCTTCCCCCTTCCCCTTGGACACAGCAACCACACATGATCCCACCTCTGCAAAGCAGGGGTGGGAAGGGATAGTGCGGGGTGCTGGAAGAAACTGGAAGGTCCCACTGGTCTCTTCATAAGAGCCCTAAAAACCACATGGGACCCGGGGAATTTGCAGAGGCGAAGTTCCCCCGTTCACAGCCCCAAAAGCACCCTGGCCTCCCCCCAGGCTGCTCCACAGCAGCGCAGTTACGTTTGTTAGTCCAAGCTCCAGGAATTAAGCTTCAGCCGAGAGGACTGATAGCTTATTTACTGCTGTCGTCTATATAAAGAAGAATTTTGACACATTGTTAAATGATAGCACATTTAGATAAGTCAAGCTGTCATATCATTTAATGGATGTCTAAACTCCCTCTGTAGCTGATATGTAAAATTTATGCACTTCAGAATATCATAAGGTTATAATATTTTAATCACATCCACATTTTTTTTTTTTTTCCCCTCCCCTAAACTTTGAGCAGCACAAACACTCCATCAACCTCACCACGCTCCGAGGCTCCCGGCACACACCTCCCGGCAGAGCCACCACCAAAGTTTCTGCCCAACTCCGCTCTGGCACACGGAGAGCATTTGAATCACAGGAAATAAACCAAAGAGCATTTTATTTGACGAACCAAACCCTGGAGCCGTATAGCCAGAGCTCATCTGCATAATGAGATGTGAAGACGTTTATAAAAGATGGCTATAATCAGTCTCTCTCCCCTCACTCGCGGTTGTATTTATTATCCCAGATCAGCAGCTCACAACTCTTCCCATTTTTTGCCGTTTTAACACGGAACGGGGTAGATGAAAACGGCGTCGGGCACGTGGAGCGTGTAATCCATACACCAACCAGAACGTAATAAACCTACAGCAAATTAAAACACAAAAAACCCATAAAGGTACGAATCCCGCTATGACTATTATACACAAGAAAGCTGTAAAAAAATACTGCATTAGTAATGTACACAATAAAACAATCTCATAACCCAGTGAAATATGTCTGGTATTATCTTTGATAGAATTTTATCTCTGCTCATTTCCGAGACTATTTGCTGTAAAAAGGCTCGATGCCGCTTCGATCAAAGCGCTGCCGAGTAGCACGTTATCTACATGTTTTACATATGCCCACCATCCATCAGGGCTGCTCAAACTCCCGGTCAGCCCCAGGCCAGCAGAGCTGCTCCGACACATGCATTGAAAAGGAAGAAAAAAAAAAAAAAGGAAAAAGCTCTTGGAAGAATAATAAATGGATTGTTTCCCTTTTTTTTTTTATTCTTTAAATAGAGGGCATCAGGCCAAGCTGGCACAAGGTCACCTTTCCCACCGTGATCCCGGCGAGGCGGCAGAACTGCTGCCTGGACAGAAGTCAATCCCCACCGCTCCCCCTCCAGCTCCGCACCCAACCACAGCCACCCGGCCAAGCAGAGCTGCCCACCTCCCAGCCCACCTCGCCCCCCGCCAAAGCCACCCCCTGCCCTCCAACCAACCCGCAGAAAAGTCGCTGCCAATATTTGTCTTGAAATAAAGGTCTGCACGCTCCCGGGAAAAGTCACCAGCGCGATGTAGCGAGGAATGCTTTTGTATCGGAGGCGCTTAGACCCGTAATCCCTTCCCGACCACAATGCCACAACCGAGCAGTCGTGGCAAACCGACCGGCCGCGGTACCTGCGTTACTTTTAGGGTCGCGTAGCACAGATGTAGCACGTAATCTGCTTAAAAGCCAAAATGTATTAAACGCTGGAGCTGTTGACACAGTACCGGAGCCCCGTAAATCGCATTTCAGTTTGTTTACTCCCTCCATGAAGCATGCTGCATTTTAAACTCCACAATATCCTACCGGGATAAACCCATTTAATATCCATGTAAATGAGCGTTTCGGCTTTTGTCGTAGATCCAGGTTGGGTTTCATCCCATTATGTCGGGAGAGCTATTGTGTTAATTATCCGCCTCCCCGCTACAGAGGTGCCAGTTTAAGGTCACAAACTGTCCGCAGCCCCTGACAAACCTTCCCCCGCACCCGGTAACAAAGGACTCACCGTTAATTTCCCAGCCCGCGGGCACCACGGCGGGATACGGCGTCCGTGACCTGCCCAGAGCCACAAAGGATCCCTCTCCCACCGCAGCCGTCCCGGGTCCCGCACCCCGGCCGGCCCCAGCACCCACCGGCAGCCGGCTGATGCCGATCGCCTGCGCTGACATCCAGGGCTGAGCGAGCCCCCGCACCGGCACCGCAAAGCCCTGAGTGACAAAGGGAGCGCGGCGGGGGCTCCGGGCAGCCCCGCTCCGCCACCCCCCGCGCTACCGCGCATCCATCACCGCAATCCAGAGCCGCTGCCCGGCTTCAGCCGAGAGCAGGGGATGCGATCCCAGAGCCGCCCCCGCTACCGGGAGGGGGGACGCGGGACACACCGGGGACACTCCGCAGCCCGCGGGCACCTGCGGGGGGGGGGGGGGGACCGCCAGAAACTTGGCGGAGCGGCGCGGGGAGGGGGCCGCGCTCCCCGCAACTTCATCCCGCGCAACTTCCCTCCCTCCCCTCCGTCCCCTCCCGCCGGGGCGGAGCGGCGGCCGCCCCCCGGCCCCGCTGTCACCTCGGGGGCGGCGGGGCGGGGGCCGGGGCGGCGCGGCTCCATCGCCGTTAGCGCTGCTCCATGCTCCCGGGCGGCGCCGAACAAAGAGCGGCGGCGGCGGGGATCAATTTCTGATACCTATCGATGGGGAAGGGCGGGCGGAGGGAGGGAGGGAGCGAGGAGGGGGGGAGAGGGAGGGATGGGGGCGGCCGCCCGGATCCCCCCCCCCCCCCCACCTCCGCCGCCAGCCCCGCGGCCGCCGCCGCCGCCACCAACCTGGAGCCGGCGGACATCAAACCGCGTCCGGTATCGAAACATCGATCCCACGTCGGCGGCCATCTTGCGGGAGACCGGCGGCGCGGAGGAGCGCGGAGCGGCGCGGAGGGGAGCGCAGGAGCCCGCTGCCGCCTCCACCGCCGGGGCCGGCCCCGCCGCCGCCGCCTCGCCCCGCCCGCGCTCCACGGGGAGGGGCGCCCCCCCCCCCCCCCCCCCCCTCCGCGTCCACCCGCGGGGCGTGGGACCCCCCCGCGCCCCTGAGCCTCGGTGCCCTTGATTTTTTTTTTAAGGCAAATCGGTGTTTCACGGACCCCCGGCCACCGTGGGAAGGTGGAAAATCGCCATCCCGAGGCCGACGGTTAAACTTTTTCAGGTTTATTTTTTCCTGACACATCCAGCACCTTTGACCCTGGTGGGAACCACCACAGCAAACAGGCTCACAGCACACCACGGCCAGAAAAATCCCCAAATTCAGACTGGTTTAGGACTGATATTTTTAAATGACTTAATGCGGTAGAATTCCAACAACTTCCACACCAGAACGGGGCACAGCCAGTAGCACTGGGGCAGTAACAAAACCTGCCCAGAAATACCCCCTTTGCTTTCCTACCAAAAAAAATAAAGAGCTTTATGGTTTCCAACCCAAGTTGCCCCATATCCTGCTGTACCGACCACACCAACATCCAAAGGGCTTCCAGCATTAATTTCCTTTCCCCACGGGAAAGCAACAACCTCCCAGCAGAGCTGTGCCGCCTTCGCACCGGAGGGACCCCAGTGCTGCTGGCTGCGACTCGCTTTTGAGCGCAGAAAGGCTGAGCTGCCCCTTCGGGTACGTTTTGCAAGCAGGTATTTGCAGACCAAGCAAGTGCAGCAGTTTAATATTCCTGTTAAGGCGCAGGTAACACCCCAAGCTGTCGTGCAGCCACGTGCGTGTCTCTGCGCACGGAAAAGCCCACAGGGCTCCTGCCAGGCTGTGACACAAACCCGCATCCCAGCTCTCCTCCCCAAGACCCAGCGTGGGGGGCCCCCCACCACCCCCCCAGCGAGGGGGACGCAGTCTTGAAGTGTTGCCCTGGCTCACAAGCCATGGGCACTGCTTTGCCTCTGAAACTGCAGAGAGGGCGAGGGCAGCACACTGCAGCCCCCTCCTCCATCAGCACGCTGGTCCCCCGGTCTTACCTGTCACCAGTTGCCGCTGCGGAGAACCCCGTGCTTGGATGGACACCAGCAAAGCCAGGACAAGTGCTCCTGCAGCCATCACTCGCAGTCCTTCACTGTCCCAGCCCCAAAGCTCTCAGCTCCTCTCGCTGCAGCAGACCTTGCGGCACTGGAGCCTCTCTCTGCACGTGGCTGAGGAGGAAGCGGCCCCTCAGCTGTGCCAGGGCTTGGCCCCACCTGGCAGCCCAGGTGGCATCCTGCTGCCGTTACCTGCATTCTGCAGGACTCTCAGGATTCCACTCAAAAGCACAATTTGAGTTCACAAGACACCAGAGAAAAGGAATATCCTTCAAACTGTGCCTTGCTCCACAGGCGCATCCGACTGTCACGGGGGCAAGTCTGCTCCTTCCCTTCTTGCTGTCTGAAGTTCACCTGGGCCAGCAAAACTGTCCAAAAGGATAAGGCAGACACCCAAAGTGACCTTGGCACCACGCTGTAGCACAAACAGCTAGGAAATGATTTCATCCTTCTCATCTCTTCCACTCTGAGAAACTCAGAGCTGCTCGCAATCCCACAATTGCAGAACGCCTCAGGCAGAAGAACGAGTGAACAGAAAATCAAAGTTCAAAGAAAGGATTTGCAAGAGCCAAGGCAGTTTGTGTTAGAGAGAGCCTGGGTGCTCCTGCGAGCCCTGCTCCAGCCTCTTCCCAACCTCCAGAGCCGGCTGGAGAAGGGGGGTCCCACCGCAGATCGTCCTCGTGGTGCTGCAACAAAAGCATCCGCCTGAAACTGGTGAACCCCAGATGCAAATGCTGAGCTGAAACCTCAACCCCGTTGGCATCAACGGCAAACTCCATGGATGCTCTGAGACCCCAACCATTGGGTGCTTCTGCTTGGGTACACCCAAGTCAAACACCAAACTTTGCTCTAGGAACCCAAGCGCTATAAATAGCTCCTCTTTTAATCCCACAACCACAAAAATCAGAGAGCCCAACCCCCTGGGAGGGATTGAGACTTGTAATGAGATTGGGTCTGCTGGTGGTGCCAGGCAGGTGCTTCACCTTGGGCTTAATGAGGCTGTAATTAGCCAGGGATGAGAGCACAAGCTGTGCAAGGGGGGATCCCTCCATGGGAATTCATTTCCATCCCTCTCTCAGGGCCATGCACAGGGGGAGGTTTGGTTATAAGATGGGTCAAATAAACCCAGTTGGGATGGATGGTCTTTGCTGGGGTGAGAGTTGGTTTCTGCTGTTTGATGCCAAGGTGTCGTCTCCGTGCCAGTGGTGGGGACGGCTCAGTCTGTTCGTGACCAAGATGCTCCAGGCATTTGCTGCTGGAGACCATCAGAGACGGGTCCCAGCAAGGGGACCTTCTCCCTGCGCCCACAAAGCTGATCTCACGCCCATAAATCACTGCCCCGCTCTGCCGCCGAGGGAACAGAAGGGCCTGCTCATGAATCAGAAATAAAACTAACTTGGCGTCTTTGGTGAGCAAATTAAATTGTGGGCTTGGGAGGAATGTTTCTGTTTGGCCAAATCATTAATAAATCAATGGGAGCCGTAAGGAAGAGGAGAGGGGCTGCACCCCGTGCGGCACAGAGGGATGGAGAGCTGCGGACCCCCTGCGTCCCCTTGGGCTCTGCCCCGCTGGCCCCAGGGCACCCCGGGGAGAGCAGGGGGAGCCCAGTCCCACCACCCGCCCCTCCACCCCGGGCTCACCCACCCCGGGGAGCGCTGTGAGGCGCAGGTTAATAAATCAGTTTGTCTCCAGAAGGGTTTGCTTTGTGCGCCTGACAATAGCCTGTTGTAAATGGCAGCCCCTCGCCTCCTCTTCTGAAAGGCTTTTAATTAAAACAGGGAAGGGGCTTTTCTGGGTACTTAAAAAAAAAAAATAGTCAGATTTCAGCACACTGCCATTCCAGGCGTTAATTTATTCTCGCCTTCCTGCCGTTTGTGATCCACAGGATAAGTCCTTTGTGCGGTGGCCCGGCCCCACTGGGCAGCCGAGGGGCGATGCGATGGTGATGGGTGATGGTGGGCTTGCTTGGCCACCTTGGCCCGAGGATGGGCATGGGGACACGAGTAGCCACACCGAGGGACAGCAGTGCCATCGGGGTGAGCAGGGAGGAGTCAGGCCCTGGCACTGGCCAGGAGCTCGGGGTCACCTTTAGCCCTGGGCACAGGGCAGAAAGACCCTCGTGGAGACCCCCACGGTCGCTCCCGGAGCTCTGTCCCCATGGCGCAGGGGAAGGCGGCGTGGCTCCTGTCAGCTGTCAGCGAGCGGAGCTGGGACCTGGAGTCCGGGACACCTTGGCAGGGGTCCCACCGCCTCCCCCGTCCCTCCGCTGCAGGGTCGCTGCCTCCTCCAGCGGGAGGGGCCAGGGATGGCCAGCAATGCCCGGCCGTGCCAGCCCCGCACCCGGCTCTGCCAGCCCCGGGCAGCGGAGCCACCCCCGCAGCGGGGCACGGAGCCGTGCCCAGCCCTTCCCCATATTCTCACAAATGATTTAAAGTGTTTGAGAGCGTGGAAGCCCGTTACCATTCGTGGCCAGCTCCCCTCTCTCTGCAGCCTGCCCTCTCCCCGCGTCCCTCTCCCCCTGCCCCTCTCTCTCCTCTCCCCCTGCCCCTCTCTTCTCTGCCCCTCTCCCCCTGCCCCTCTCCCTCCTCTCCCCCTGCCCCTCTCTTCTCTGCCCCTCTCCCTCCTGCCCCTCTCTCCCCTCTCCCCCTGCCCCTCTCCCCCCGCCCCGCACCCCCCACACCCCCCCCCCCGCCGGGGACCGCGCAGCTCCCGCACCGCGCCCGCTACAACGGCGCCACCTGGCGGCCGCCGCTGCGGTTGCAGCGCGTGCCGGGCCGGGGGCGCACGGCGGGACACGGGGGGCGACACCGAGGAGCTGGGGGGGGGGGGGGGCACGGCTGGGCATCGCGGGGGGACACCCCCCGGGGAGGACACTAAAGGACACAGGGAGGGACATGGGGGACACAGGAGTGAGACACGGGGGGGGCACAGCACCCCCCCACCTCCCCTCGGTGCCCAACGCGGCTCCCGCAGACCGTGCGCTGAGCTGTGCCCGGCCTCAGCCCTCGCTGCCCCCTGGGTACCCCAGGATGCGCAGGGAGGGTGTCCGGGCCCCTCCACTGGCCACATTTCTGCCAAGGCTACTTATTTCCAGGCACATTCCCCCTAAAATTAGCACACGCTCTTTAATTAATTTTCCTCTTTTATTGCTTCGCCCAAATTATCTCGACCGCGGCGCCGTTCGGCGCGCGCACAGCAGATAACGCTGCTATTTATGGCTTTTCCCCATCAACGCTGCGGCTCTGGAGGCCAGGATGGCCACCTCCTCCTGGGGCCGCATCCTGTGCACAGCGCAGGGCACATCCCCGGGGCAGGCCAGCAGCTTGGGGACGGGGGTATCGTCCGTCCTCGTCCCCATCACCTGCCCTGTCCCCAGGCCAGCTGGCTCCCGGCTCGGTTTTGCGGGCGGCAGCTCTTCCCCAGACCCCTGAGCAGGGCAAAATCTCCTGAACATCACTGCGGTGATATCTCCTTCCGAGTGAAAATGGAGCTGAATCAGGCAAAGCTGCTAAATTCAGTGTGTCTGGAACGATCTGTTAAACATTGAAACCTTCTGAACACCAAGGGGAGACGGATAAAACCCTCTGAAAGCTCCTGAAGATGCCACCAGCAGAAAGGGGCTGCGATGAGCAAGGGCAAGCCCAAGGAAGGGGAAGGGTGCCCCAAACCCCCACGCAACGGGAACAGTGGCCGAGGGCACAGGGGCCGTCCGTGGCAGAGGAGATGGGCTTCAGCCACCAGCCAACACCGGGACACGCGGGCCACCCCCATGGCCCCCCTCGGTGTGAGCACCAGGGACGGGGTGGCCACCGCCGCTGCCGCCTTCAAACTGCAGCTCTGAGCTGCACAGGAATCCATCTTTCTACCTTTAATAAGGTTTCTCCCTTTAAAAATAATCATTACCAATAAACAAATATACAACCAGTGCATATAAGCACCAAATTAAGTAGCTACATGCATTTGTTATATTTGATATAGCCTTGTTAACTGGGAATTCCTACGTTTGGAATATGTATTGATTTCAGCAAACATATATTATTTTACTGTAAGTACCAACAGCCATTGTAGTTAATATAGAACAGTTTAATTTAAAATGCATTAGTTTAATAAAAATGCATAAAATAGAAGAGAATTGCATTAGCTTCAATAAAAAATTCAATTTCATAAATATTATCCAGTGTTAAAATGCATTGATTTCCCAGGAAAATGTATTGGTCAGAGGTAATTTACATCGGTTTGAATGGGAATGTACCGGCGTGGATACATATGTATTAGTTGAGGCAAATGTATCTGATTGCAGAGAAAAAATATCTGTTGGAGCAGAAGATATTGGTAAGGAAACCACAGGAGCGTGGAGCGAGCGGCTGCACAGGCTGGCTCTGGAGCATCCCGGCGCGCCGATGCAGCCACGCTCGGCCAGCCCTGGGGTCAGGACACCCCAAATCGGCTCCGTCGATGTCCAGGCTTGGGGCTACCTGTGGGCACGGTGCTGCCAGGCTCCCTGGGACGAAGGGAGCCGGTTATGGGGCGCGGGCAGGACCCGGCTGGGGCGCGGGCACGCGGCTCGCTCCGGCAGAGCACACCGGGGTTAATCAAATCCTTTTGACTCCATTTTTTATCGAGCTCAAGAGGGGCTGTCCTATTAACTGGAAAGGCTTTTTCATGTAAAACACAGGCTCTCTGGCAGATAAGAAGGGACTGCGCTTGGTTTTGCCACGGCACAGATAGGTGTGTTGTTCCCTGACGTCCATTCACAGGCTGCAGCCGCTTCCCAGCAGCTCTTTTGTTCCCTACAAAGCCCTATATGCATGTATGTACATACATATATATTTAAAGCACTCATTTTTTTCCCCGATGCCAGTAAGTCCCCCAATATCCCCAGCAGGGGAAGGAAAAGATGTGGCTGGAGCTGGAGCATCCCCAGGGTCCTCAGCGGGGCGGGCAGGATCTGGCCCTGCAGCACGCAGGATTATGTCTGACAGCGAGAAGTGAGCAGCGGAGCAGATGCACCGTCTTACAAATTACAGCAGGAACACAGGCAGCCATCTACACCCCATCCTCGGCCAGGATTTCCGTGCCGGGCTTGGCCCCTGTGTGCCCAACCAGCCCCTCGAAGCCCCCAGCCACCATCTCACCCCCAATTGCAACATGGGTGACCCCGGGGAGAGACTGACATCTGACTTCTTCCAGGCTGGGCAGGCAGAAAAGGTGCTTCCCCTCCCCAAAAATATATTCTGGGTCATCTCCGTGGCTCCAGGGCTGCCTCCCGTGCCACCAGCCATGCCCCGGCATGGACACGGAGCCGGGGACGGGCAGTGCCCGGGCGGTGCCAGCAGCTCCACGGCCGACCGGTCCCATTAAACCACTACACATCACTTCCCTGAGGCTTATGGATTTTTCCTTAATGCCACAAATTAAGGTAATTGGGCTCGGCTGGCTGACGAATCCAGATGAACTTGGCAGCAGGAGGGAGCATCCACACCAAGACTGATCCCCCTCATCCCCGGCTGTGCCCGCATGCCCTGGGCTGGTCCTCACCCCAGCTCTGCCCCTTGGCATCTCACCTGCTCTTTTGCTCAGACAGACCCTAAAGCCCACCCTGAAATCCCTTCCCGCAGCTGCAGCTCCATCCAGACGAGGTGGTCACTCCTGGATCAGAAGTTTTCTCCTCTCCAGGCACTCTTCCCTACATGCAATGCCATCCTCGCTGGCTTGGCCGCGGCAGCCGGGCGTCGAGGTGCAACCAGGCAGTGGGTGCCAGGGATTGAACACGGTGTTTGTGTCCTCTGGGGGAACGAGGGCAGCGTCTGGGTAGAGCCCACACCTCTGGGGATCCCATTTCACGCTGCCTTTGTTCCCAGCCCTGTCCCAGCCCTCCCCGCTCACCCATTAGCTCCGGGGATGGGGAGAGTTAATCGCGTGTGTCTCGCCGGGACCAGGGCGAGCAAGTGTTTGGCTGAGCTGGGTGACAGGTGCCTCGGTGGGGGGTGACACACGAGAGAGGAGCCCTGCGTGTCTGCGGGAGCTCAGCATCCCCCTCCAGCCCCATCCCAGGGCTCTCGGACGGGGTGATGCACCTGAGCCGGCGCTGCGGCAGGATGGTCCCCTTCATCCAGGGATCTTCGAGCGTTACCAGCGATGGGGCCCCGCTGCACCCAGGACAGCGGGGCTCCTCCGCCTCCAGCAGCCAAGCAGCACCCGGCTGTGCCACGCCAACGCTGCGGTGGGGCACGACAGCTCTCAAAGACGTCTGGTAGGACCATGGCAAACCATCCATGTCCCAAGGCTTAGGGGGGTGTAGCCAGGGGTTCCCCCAGGCCAAATCCTCCCTGCACATCCCAGTGGAGGGGAAAAGCCTGGCCGCAGCCCAAGTGACAATCGCAGGTGGAATTTGCTCCTGTGCAGTCCCCACCACGGGTCAGCATCTCCGGTGTGGGAGCTGCGGGGCCGCCTGGCACTTCATTAACCTTGAAACCCTCTCTGGCTCACATGTCACATCAGCCGGTGACAACAACGAGCTGCTATCCCAGATTAGAGAGAGAGGGACGGAGAAAGTCAGAGACAAGAGGGCTGGGGGGCGGCGAATTTACCTATTACAGCCAAAAGCGGGCATGGAGTTATTTTTAACCCAGGGCGGGCTGTATTTATTGTTTCAGCCCGGGGGAAGTGAGGGACTGCCTCCACGACACCCCTCCCAGCGCCATCGGCAGCGACGCGAAGCCATGGTGAGTACTGAGAGCCCGAAGCTTTAATGGGCAGGGAGCGACGGGGGCGACGGGGACATATGAGCTGAGGATCCCTCCTGCCCCAGAAAGGGGGTAGCAAGCCGGGGAGCATCCCACGGGGAGCAGGGAGGTGTCTCCCACGCTAGCAGAGGTTTCTAACTGGGGCAGACCACTCTGGGGTCCAAACGCCATCTTTCTGCTTCCCCTTCCCCGTCGTGTCCCCCAAAACCCTCCCACTCTGCCTCCTCCTGCCAGACCCCCCTGGTTAGAGGGAAGGGCTGCCGGAGCGTGGCTGGACCGAGGGACGACGGGCAGGGTGGGCGACTCTGTCCTCCGCTCCTGCCCAAAAGATGCATCAAGCCACTTCTGGTTGTTTCAAGCCTCAGTACAGGAGGAGGCAGATTTTTTTAATATGCAAATATTTTAATAAGTGCTGTGATCTTAGCGAGAGGCACGGGAAGGTGAGGAAACACCTAACACCTACAGCCCTTGTGTGCAACCTCAGCAGTGCTCCCAAAGCCGGGTTTCCACCGGGGAAGATCTCACCCCAGTGCCGATCCTTTCACCTGCCGTAGCCTTGGGGGAAGAAGTTATTTCCCGACTCCTCTTTCCTCAGACCTATTTGCCTAAATTCATTAGGAAAGCAAAGGTGGAGCTGTAATTTAAGCAGGAATCTTAACGTCCCTCAGTATCTTGGAGGGTCGCAAGTGCCCAGAGCTCCTGAGCAGTGCACGGGAAACCACCAAGCACCCAAGTGCAGCGGCAGCCCCAGCCCAGAGCTACTGTGAAGGACTCATGACTAAGAATAGGGTAGTTTCATGCTTTTGTTCCACACCATAAAAAGCCAGTGAGTTAGTGATACATACCTGAACCCCTGCAGGCACCCAAGAAAGCCAAGAAGAGGACTGAAGGTGCTAATTCCAACGTCTTCTCCATGTTCGAGCAGGCCCAGATCCAGGAATTCAAAGAGGTAGGTGGGATACCACCATGTCAACTAGACCATGGCACTAAGTGCCATGGCCAGGCTTTTCTTAAACCCCTCCAGAGATGGTGACTCCACCACCTCCCTGGGCAGCCCCTTCCAATGGCTAATGACCCTTGCTGAGAAGAAATGCTTCCTAATGTCCAACCTGAACCTCCCCTGGCGAAGCTTGAGGCTGTGTCCTTTTGTCAGGGCAAAGGTTGGACTTGGTGATCCCAGAGGTCTCTTCCAACCTGATTGATTCTGTGATTCTGTGTGATTCTGTGGTTCGGTAGAAATGACCGAGGGTCCTTGATGCGATGTGACCTTCAGCTCTTTCCTCAGCACTTTCAGATCGGTGACAGCTGGTTTGCAACAGGAGGCAGCATGCCTGGCTTTGAGTGCTTTATTTTAAAAGTGCAGATAACAACTCGGTGACGTCGTCAAGTATGGCATCACCTCAAAGCTTCCTAGGACCCCACAGCCTGCAGAGGAGCCAGCAGCATGCAGGAGAGCAGGAGCAACACCTCCCAGCTAGCTCTTACCTGCTCTGCCAGGAGCTCTTCACGACTTGCCTTACCCCCTTCACAGCTGGCACACTGTCCTGTATAGATCCCAGTTAAAGGGATAACTGGTCCCAGTTGGGGGAGCTGATGGCTTAGGCTGTCCTCCCCAGATGGTCTCATCCTGGGGCGAGAGGGCTTTGTCCAAGACAGAGGGTCTGTAGGGCATTAGGGTTTGGGCTGCTGTAGGAAGCCATCACCCCACACTGCCCAAGGGCACAGGAGCCAGGATTGCTGCGGGATTAAGCTGTTGCTCCCTCACTGGGTGAGGACCCCCCGAAGCCCCATCTTGGACAGGTCTCAAAGTGCCCTTGTCCCCATCCAAGTCAAAGGGAGGAGGAGGAGGAGGAGGAGGGTACTAAGGCCTTTGCAAAGGCCAACAGCTCTCCCTGTGCTCCCTGCATTTCTCCTGCACTTCTAGGCGTTCACCATCATGGATCAGAACCGGGACGGCTTCATCGACAAGGCAGATCTGAGAGACACGTTTGCTGCGCTCGGTGAGCCCCTTTTAGGACCCTCCCCAACAGCTTTGACAATGTTAGACCTATTAAGTGAGAAACCAGCTGTGAGCCCCCATTTAACCAAGCCCCAGCAGTTACCTGGGTCTCCTGTTTTCCTGAAAACCTCCTGATCCCAAACCGCTTCTGTAAGCCCATGAGATCCCACGTGAGCCTTCTCGCGTGCTAAGAAGCACCCGCCTGTGCCCATCCCACGGCATCCCTGGGTTTATGGGCATCAGGGGGGATTTACGGGGTTTGTGGGAAGCTGTGAAGTTGTGAGCTTGGCTCTCTCATCACGGAGGCCAACAAGAACCAGCAATGGGGCCGGGGAGTCCCAAAGACAACCCAACCTCAGGTAAAAGGATGTAGGCATTCAGTCCTGTTCCCTGCTGACACCGGGGGCTAGGGGGAACCACAGCGCTGGTGGTTTTGACCCAAAACATCTTCCGAGGAGGGCTGAAGTGGGCTGATCCATGGGGCAGTGTGGCAAGGGAAGGAAGCAGCACAGCTCAGTCCTTTGCAGCCCTCTCTTCTGTGATCCTGGAGCCTGAGAAACCAGAGCTGGAGATGTCCAGCCCACCCCTTCTCTGCCAGCACATGATTCTCCCTTCGTCACTTCTGTTACTGCTGTTCCTTGTCAGAGGTGGCTCCCCAGGGCTGTGCCACCTCCCTCGGGTGGGGGAAAATCCTCCTGGGCAAGGCTCCCATGGTGTGTCCTTCAGCCCCTGGCACATAGAGCAGAGCCCGGAGGTCCGCACACATTTGGGACACACGATTCACCCAACGCTGCTCTCCCCTAGGGCGCCTGAACGTGAAAAACGAGGAGATCGATGAGATGATAAAGGAGGCACCCGGCCCCATCAACTTCACTGTGTTCCTCACCATGTTTGGGGAGAAACTCAAGGGTGAGAGAGAACCCGGGGAGCTGGGGGGGTGGGTTGGTGGGCACCCACACCACCACCAATACCCTGTCCCACCTGGGGAAGCCACCAAACTCCAGGGTCCTCCGTCACCCTTCCAGGTGGGACCCATCAGAGGCTCCTTGGAGGCCTCAGATGGGAGCTGCTAAAGGAAAGGCGATGGCACCGTCTGGCTGCACCCTGTATCACTTACACAAGCGGAGGCATGCAGCCTCCCCGGGAGGCTACATGGCCCCCCTGTGCCTGGAGCTCTATAAATACACCCAAAAGATTAGATAGATGCCGGTGGTGACACACAGCCTGCTTTGTGGGCACACCACGACCCTACGTCTGCTCCTCTCCATGCCACCACCCACGCTCAAGGTCCCAGCTGCGGGGTCGGCATTCCTGCAGGGCCCCCCACTTCCCAGCCTGCCCCTCATCTTCCCCCCGAAGGCTGGGGAAGCAGGAGGCCGCTGCTGGCTTCCTCCCCCGCCGCCTCCAATGGCCGTGACCGTGTCACCCTCAGGTGCCGACCCGGAGGAGACGATCCTGAACGCGTTCAAGGTGTTCGATCCAGAGGGGAAAGGCCTGAAATCTGCCTAGTGAGTGCAGGGGTGCCCAGGGGGGAGAGCGGGCATCCCCACCGAAGCCTCCCTGGTGCTCACCACGCTCTCTTCTTTGCAGCATCAAAGAAATGCTGATGACGCAGGGCGAGAGGTTCTCCAAGGAGGAGGTACAAGCTCCCTCCCACCCTCTGCCAGCCTCCCGTGCCCTCCATCCCGACAGACCCCCCTCCCAGCCCCAGCCACAAACCCCTTCTATGACGCCTTTTCACCCCGACTCTTTCCCGGCAGGTCGATCAGATGTTCGCCGCCTTCCCTCCAGACATGTCTGGCAACCTGGATTACAAGAACCTTGTCCACGTCATTACGCACGGCGAAGAGAAGGACTAGCCCATGCTCGGCGCTGGCGCCATGAGATCACCTCTGTGTAGGTCACACCGGGGGGGGTCCCTTTGCCTCCCCCCACAACCCCCTCCGTGCTGCAGACCCGCTTGTCACGGGGAACACATGAATGGCAGCCACATTAAACTGGTGAGAGGAAATCCAGCCGCTGGTGTGAGTGGTGCTTGGGCTGGCGTGGTGCATCTGTGCCCAGCGGGACCCCCGGATCCCTCCCCAACCCCACTGCCCCCAGCCTCCCGGCCCCGCTGCACATCACCCTCACGTGCTCGTGGGTCCCTCCGTCCCGCTGTTTCCCAGCCTGACCCAGCTCCCAGCCCCAAACAGCCTGTTTCGCGCCAGGCTGTGGCTAGCAGCCACCTGGTCCCACAAGCCCAGGACCAACACTGAGCTCGGCTTTGCTTTAGGCAGCAGAGAGTTGCCTGCTTCTCCCAGCTTAGCAGGGAACACCCAGCAAGCGCGCTTATCCCCCCTGCATCCCCCCGTACCCTCCCCAGGCCCCCCGGAGCAGGCGTGGTGCAGGACTGGGACCGTGGTCCCCATCACCTCCCCAGGAGCCGCGCGATGCCCTGCTGCGGGCAGCACGTTGGGCTGTGCAACGGGGACGGCACCCCCCGCAGAGCAGCTACTCCCACCCCCGGCCGTGGCTGCTGTCAGCACCGGGCAAAGCCACACCAAAATATCATCTGGGGAGCTTTCGAAGCGTGCAGAAGGTGTTGGGCTCCTTCCAGAGGGGAAGGGAGCTGGAACGACAGCAGGGGTGAAAAAGCACAGGGGGACTATCAAGAGTGAAACTATTTATTTAAGTTCTTCCAGCTGAGCTCCTGAATCTTGATGCTGTTCCTCCCCCTCCTCGTCCACGCAGGAGGTGGTGCCCTGCTCCTTCTCCAGTCTCTGAAGAATCATCTGGTACAGCTGGTCGTGGTCCAGCGGTGCCTCCGCTGCCCAAGAAAATGGCCGCCCTGTCACGCACACAGCCACGGGCCTCATACAGCCGGTGGGGCGCGACAGGCGCGTTGGGATTGGCTGGGGAGGACAGGTGGCAGCAGGGGATTGGCCAGGCAGACAGAGGGGAAGCGTGGATTGGCTGGCGGCGTGGCCCCAGACCCTCCCTCCCACCTCCCACACTCACAGCCATAGATGGCGTCGGCGGTGCCGTCCTCGATGGGCTGCAGCAGGCAGACCTGGGCCCCGTCCTTCTCCTGGGGGAGCTGGATGCCGGGAAGGAACGGGCTGGCGAAGGACTCTGCCAGATTCCACTTATCAGCCACCGTGTAGCGCTGGACGGACTCTTGCAGCAGCAGCTTGTCGATTATCTTCCCCAGGAGATCTGGGAGGGAGAGAGGGAACGCCGTCCCGCAGGGCCCCGCACCGCACCCCTGCCCAAACCCACCCCTGGCTCTTTGCTGAGCAGGGGATCCATGGATCTCCCCGAGGCAGTGCCAGCAGGCAGCCTGTCTCCCCAGGGGCCAGGGCCCAAGGCTGGGTCCTGCACCCAGAGCCAAGATGAGGCCTTTGGGCTCCACTCTCATGTTTATACAGCCAGAATTTGCTGGCAATTTGGCACCCTCAAATTCACGTTAGGGACAGCCAGGCATGACGGGGCAGGGGAGAAAAACCAGCTCAATTAAAACACAGTGCAAGCAGGTGGTGGACGTACAAGGTCCGGGCCATGTGGCGGGGGAAGAGGGGTAGCTCTGACCCACCGAAAACCTGCATCACGTTTGAATTCGTGATCTGCCCGTCGTCTCCGAGCTGCTTCACTATCTGCATAACGTCGCAGCCGACGTCTTTGAGGAGGGAGTCCAGGCCAGATTTGAGCTGGTTTAGGACTGTGCTGGTCTCTTTGCATCTATCCTGGTAGCAGTCGGCTTCCTTAGTCTTCTCCAACAGTTCTTCCTGTCAGCAAAGGATTTGGTAGGTGTCAGAACAGCCCCCTGCTCTCCCCACCACCCCAGTGCTGCCCAGTTCCAGTCTGGACACATCCAAGGAGAGGCTGTGGGATGCTCCCATCCCTGTAGAGGAAAGGCTCTATGAAGGGGATCCCAAGCTTCCCATGCCCCAGACGAGGCCCCAGCGTTGACAGGACTGGAATCCCTAGGACACATGCTGGGACAGAGAGGGCTCTGCTGCCCCCGCAGAGGGAAATCCTGGCCGCCATACCTCCAGCTCCTGCAGGACACCAGTGCTGCTTCTCTCTCCTTGCTCCCGCTCCATCTCGAGGCCCGTAATTTTGTTCTGTGTAAACACAAGCACACGCAGGGGGTGCTGGCTGAATGCCCACCAGACGGGCCTCACAGAGACTGGGGACCACCCCTCCGCCCTGGGAGCAGGGACAGCCCACTTGGCCCCTCTGGGGACCTCTGTCCCCAGGCCAGGAGGGCAGGCGATGACCCCACCACAGGCACCACTCCTCGCTCCAGCCAGCCCTGCACACAGCCAAGGCAGCTCTAGGACCCCCTGGACACTGCAGTATTTTTGCTGGGTACACGGTGGCAGCATTGAGACGCTTTTAGCTCAGAGAACGCAGCGCTCTATCTATCATCCCAGTTATATTTTTGGCTTCCCCTTTGCATTCCCCTAATCCCACCCATGTGGCAGGCTGTGAGCTGCTGTGGGCAGTCATGCTGGGACACATGGGAGAGGAAAAACCCACCCCAGCCCAAAAGCACCAGCTAAGAAACGGGAGACATGAAGACCCTGGAACAGACCTGGATGTCTTTGATCCTCCTCTCCATCTTGTGCACCTTCTCTTTCAGCTCCATGGAGTAGGTGGCATAGGCCATGTTCCTCCTCTCCTTTTCGGTGAAGCCGTTCAGCAGCCGGTCAATGTCCCCATCTTCTGCCAGCTCCAGCAGGAGCATGTAAGCCACCTCCTGGCTCTCTCCTTGGCCCCGCTTGGCCTGTGCCTTCAAGGCTGAGGGAGAGACAGAGAGCCTGGGCTGTGCATGGCCCCACGGGCTGCCCTTTGCAGAGCCTTCCCCTGCGGCTGCTGTGGGTTTGGCGGGGTGCTCGGGGCAGAAGGTGTCTTTATTTCACTCATAAATTAAGCAAGGAGCTCACAGTCTGCTTGGAAATGGGGCAAACACAGTGGGGTCCCTCCCCGGGAGGATAAAAGGAGCCATGGTTGCACATGGAGGCAGCTCCCTGCCTCCCCATCCCTCCCACTTCCCCAAGGGCACCCCAAGACACATGGTTTTGGGTAGCCCCACTTGGTTGTCACTTTTCTTCTGCAGGGCAGAGGGGGGGTGAAGGAGCCTGCGGGCAGGGGAGAGGTCCTGCCTTTGGGGTGCAGTACTATAGGCAGCCCCCTTGCCAACCCTGCAGGCTCCTGCCTTGCGGTCCCACTTGCACGTGGTTTCTCTCATCTGATACCTTTTCTCAGTTTGGCTTGTTCCTCCCATTCAGAGCGGGATGCCAGTTTGGTGAACATGAAGGTTTTCAGGCTGTTCTCCTGGTCGAGGATACGCCCTCTAGTCTTCATCTCGATATTGTACTTTTCAGTCTCTTCGTTGTGCCTTTCCTTCATTCTTGAAATCCTTGCCAGAGCCTCCGACCTGCGCACAGAGAGCAGAAAGTTACACCCTGCGTAGGGATGAGGTTTTGTATTCCTGGCCATTCCCATGCATTTCTGTGCCTGACCCAGTAAAGCCCCCGTGATGCTGTGCACGTTGCCCAGCTCTCATCCGCATGCAGCTGTGTTAGCCCAAGGCCAGCACCAAGCTAACACAGCTCTTGCTGGGGTTTTCTACTCGGACACAGCACCCAACCGTGGCAGCCAGGCTCACTTTGACCGGAGCTGGCTGGCCTCTGCTCCAGGTCTGCTGCATCCCCCTCTGTGGGCCCAGGTGGGACTCAGAGCAAAGAGACTGCTCCATGGGGCAAGTCACTCCATCTTGAGAAACGTCTGGCATAGGTGGAGTAAATCACCCTGGAGGTACCAGTCCCCCTGCCCTGACCAGGCACCTAACCGTTAGCACCCAGCTCTAGACAAGAGTGGTGAATCCTCTCTCTGAAGTTGCCTTCGGTCTCTCTTTGCACCGATTCTCGTCACTGGCATCGCCCGTCGGTGCCGAGTTTGCCACAGAGGGCTCACAAGGCCACATACCGCTGCTCGTGGGCTTGTTCCAATTGCTCAGCGGCAGTGTTTATCCTCCTCCGCTGCCGATCCACCTTCTTAACGAGCTTGAAGTGCAAGTTGTCCAAAACGGCCTTCTCCATTCGGATGTGCTCAACCTCTTCTCGCAGCTTGTTGTTTATGGTCATGATGGTATCGAAACAGACAGTGGCCTGGGGAGAGGGAAGCAAAAGCTTTGAAGCCAGTGCGGGACTGAGGGGCTCAGGTCTCTGCTGAAAGACCTTGACCTGGGCTGGGACAAACACAGCCCAAGAGATTTTCAGTTGGTCCTGCACTATCCTCCTCCCCAAGACAGGGGAGGCAACAGTAGGCCAGGCTGATGACAGAAGAGACCTCAAGCTGGCGTTGTCCAAGGCAAGGTGCCTTCAGGCAGCTCGGTTTTATCACTAAGCAGGTGCAGACCTTCAGCATTCTTGGCATGGCACAAGTGCTGCATTTGGGTCACCAAGCTTGAAGGAGCCTTTGAGATATTCTGGGAGCAATCAGGCCAGGGGAACAAACCAGGTCCTTTGTCCAGCTTGTGTCAACCAAATGCATTTGCACCATCATCCATTGTCCTCACCAAAAAAGTGTTTCGCACCCAGGCCCCAGTGTGGCCCCGCACATGGTCTCCAAAGGTCTGCAAAATGGGTGCTTACGTGGTTTAGACGCATCTCCGCTGTCTCCAACTGTTTTTTCAGCCGTTTGCTGCAGTTTGCTTGTTTCACCTTCGCTGTTCTTTGCTTTTGCCTCAGAATCTGTTTTTCCAGCTCTAGTATCTGCACACAGAGAAAAAAAAAAAAAGGAAAGCATTATCTCCACCCCTACGTTCTGGACACTTAGCCAAAGAAAATACCCTCTGTTGACCTGAACTACAGCAGCCGTGTCATTAATGAGCTCACAGTTATAGCAGCAGCTTTAATCCCAAACGATCCCATCCTGCACACGCAGAAACATAAACTGGAACTAGGAATGGGTTTATTTTCATGTCATGTGGGAAACGCAGCTGCCTCTGGAGGGAAATTCAGCAGGTGTTGAGCAAGGCTCAGCAGCACCCTGTGCAGAGTGGAAGAGGCCATGAGGATGGGTGTTGGCAGTGGTACTGTGCTGGCCAGACAGGGATCTGTGCAGCCCTCCCTTGGGAATGTGTGGAGGAAAACTTTTGCCAGAAGTGGGGAGCTGCCAGAGGAAATAAATCCACGAGAAGAATGAAGTAGTTGGAGAACAACGAAGTGGGGGGCAGGTGGGAGAGGCATGACACAGCCAAGAGACCCCCAGCTGAAAGCTAACCCTGTTATGGAAAGCTCTGCAGCACCTTTAGCAACTGGAAACTACCCGAGCATGTTCCCTGACCCCTGTCACAGGCGGCTTGTTTAGAGCAGAAAGCTGCAGGGACCTGTCACTTCTGTAGCACTGGGTTTCCCTTGGCCTCCCATCCCACCATTGACCAAATCCAACCAGGCTGTCCTCCGGAGAAGTGATGGGACATCCCTCAGATGTTGCTGCTCCTCTATTTGCCATGCCTCAGGCAGCACAACTAAATGTTCCATTTTTGCCTCTTTTTCAAGACAAAGAAAAGCCAAGGGAAAAGCAGAGGGATGCTGCGTGACCCCAGGCAGGCGTGTGCCATCCAAGAGGAGCTGCAGAGACCAGGGGCACAACAAGGCTGAGAGTCACACCTTACTTTTCTAGCCAGTGCTGCTGACCTGAACGGGAGCCTGGCTCTCTCCGTTTGTCATTGTCATGTGTCTTTTCCCAGGAGGCAGCATTATATTCCAAGGCCCGAGTTAAATGCATCTTACATCGAGGAGTTTCAGCCATAGGGCTCACTCTGCCACTCTGCTCTGCTCTACCATGCTCAGCCAGGGAACGGTCCAGATGCTCCTACCTGCTTGTCCAGCTCAGCTAATGGAGCTTTTCTGTCTCTAAGCAGATCATCACACTTATGTTTGGTCTGCAAAAGGCGCTGGAGCTCCACACGATCTCTCTCATCCAGCACCGCGTTTCTCGTGCGCGTGACCTGGCTCGGCGTTGATGACACCACTTTGTGCTTCTGAGGCAGCGACGCTCTTTCTTTTCTGTAAAATCGGAACGTCAAGCGACAGTTAGCACATCCCACCTGCAAGGCCGCAGCTGGTCCTTACCCCTCTCCATCTCAGCACCGAGGTCCCCACATCTCGGCGTGGAGGAGCTTTCCAAGCACAACGCAGCCGAGTGAAGCTGCACTCACTCCTGAGTCTGGATTTGCCGCCTCACGTTGGCAACGTGAGTTTTCCTCTTCTCCGCTGCTACCCGAAGCTTGTTCTGCAGTCTCCTCATCTCTCCAGCCATCTTCTTTTTGTCCTTCACAGGCACGTCCGAAACATTCTGCTTCAAAGAGGACCCTTCCCCCTGCCACAGAGAGGGACGGTTTGGTCACTTGAGCAAACACAACCAGCAGTGGTAGGCAGCAGAGCTGGAATCTCTCCAAGGGGAGAAAGGAAAGCCGGGCAAGGGGGTGGCTGCCCGTCCCTCAGCACCCCCTTGCGTGTTTGGCACATGAGGAAGCCATCACAGATGGCTGCACGATGAATAAAAGGAGAGCATTTGTAGTGATGTCATTGTGAAACACGGTCCTCTTACCCAGTTTATAAGTAGGGGAAAAACATGGTTTGAGCTATTCCACCCCGTTCGGTACCTGGGTTTCCATAGAAATCCCAGCGAGGCCAGACCCCCCCGTGCTGGTGGGCAGAACCCCCGGGGAGCACGAGCAGGGGACATCACCTGGATCCAGCCCCCGTCCCAGTGCAGCCAGGGAGGGCACCAGGGCTGACCCCACAGCCCTCACCCAAAATCCCAGTTGTCCCCAGCCCCGCTGCAGCCCCTGGGCTCCCCTGTCCCCCCTGATGCTGCTCACCCCACCCCAGGGTGCTGCGGTTCCTCTTCAGGCAGGGACAAGACCCTGGTGGCAGTCGGGTGTTCCCAAGGAACGTCCCCTATTTCCACTGGGAAGCGCAGGAGATGTGAGAGCCCCACAGTGACCCCATCCTGTGCCCCGCACTGCCCCGCGCTCTGCGCAACAGCCACTGGCCTGTTTGCCACCACAGTGACATCACAGTGGAGTGTGGGCGGGTTCTCCATGGGGACTGTCACCTTGTGCTCGAGTGCTGGGAGCCCACACAACATGGACCAAAGGGGTTTCCATGCCCCAAAACCAGCCCTGAAGCATGTGCTCCGCTCTCTCCCTGGCCACATGCCCACAGCAGGCAGACACCCTCATTTTACCCACTCCCACTTCTCTTTGCCATGTTTGTATCGTCCCATAACCGGGGACTTTGACCGGAGAGCAGCACTCAGGGCTCTGCCATTCCCAGCAGCGCTTCGGGGCCATGGAGCTGCCCTTCCCTCCCCTTCCTCACCGGCCCCCAGCCGGCTCCATGCCCTTCCTGCCTGGTTTCTATCAGTTTTGCTCATGGAGAGGCAGCAATGACCACACCGCTGCCACTGCCCTCGGCATCCAGACACCCTCGAGGTGCCGCCGTCGGCAGAGAAGCAACAGTTGGCACTGCCAACCTGGGGGATGTCCCCAGGGACAGAGCCTGTTTAGGCAGCCAATATAGGGGACAAATTGAGGATTGGCACCTGCTTCTCTCTCTTCCAAGCACACAGGAGCAGTGGACTGAGTCACAAGAGCCACGATCATTCCTGCTCCATTAGCTGGAGCGTGTGGCCGGCTCCTTCCCAGGCACCCGGCGAGCCCTGAGATCCCTGAGGGCAGGAGCACGAGGCAGCGCTGGAGGCTGCCGCAGGGCTGCGTTTTGTAGCCCTCGTGTTGCTTACTCAGCTCTGGGATGAAGGGGAACAGAGAAGTGCTGAAGGTGAGCAAAGGACATCTGCATCCCAGTTTGCAGGGCTGCGGCGACTTCAAGGCGATGAGCAAAATCCCCAACGAGCGCATCGCTCCTGGGGCTGCACCTCCCCGTTATCCCGGAGACTTTGATGAGCTAACAAGGCAGCTGTCAAGTTCCAGGCTAATTCACAGCCAGACAGGCTCTGAGGACGCATTTAATTGGGAATTCTTTTCACGGCAGAAAGCAGAATGTGGCATTAGATAAGAAAAATCACAACCAAGGGCAGAGCGATGCTGGGAAGGCACCGGAGCCTGAGGGTCCCGCCGGGGCCAGGAGAAGCTCCCAGAGCTTTTCATGCTGCTCCTGCATGATCGACAGCTCCGTGGGATAATAACAACAACCTCTCTGGGGATGAGGTTGTCACTCTGTCTCGGTGGCCCTGGCTGTGTCATACTGCAGATCCCTTCCCTCTGGTTTGCTTCTCTTCACCCTCAGCAGAAATAGGGCCAAACCCCCAGTTCAGAATAAAGGTAGAGCTACAGGAGGGGACGTTATTTTTCCAGAAACAATGCCAATGGGTGGCTCAAAAGCCTGGTTTCCCTTGGCTTGGACTAGTCCAGCCTCAAAATACAGCCCATATTGTCTGTGCTTTTTGTACTCCTCCTCCATGGACCAATTCTCAATTGTTTAGCAACAAACAAGTCAGTAAATTAAACTACTGAAGAGGGATCTGATTTGGTAGAGTCTGTGTCTGTCACACTCATTGCAGAAGCATTTATTTTACTAAAGGGGACTGTTTTCACCCAAACAATGCTCAACTGTCAGACTTGCTCTGAGTGAGGATGACTCCAGTGTCTGGATGGACCTTTAAGCTGTGGCTGAGCAGGACAGGAATCGGAGCAGGATGAGATCGTCTGTAACATCTGAATCCAATGGATCTCCATCTTCTGGGAGAAACAGAAGAAAAGGGACTTTCTGTGCCATTTTCCTCTTAACCTATCTTCCCGGATTTAATAGGTACATTTAGCACTGATTGACATGGAGAAATTATTCCTTCAGCTGCAGATTTGGGGTCTAATTAAAACTACTTGTACTATTTTAAGGGCCAAATTCTGATGTGTGCAAGCAGCGTAAATCCTTCCTGATCTCAGCAATGATTTCCCCGTTTTACCAGGTCCAGTTAAATGGTGGCTGCAGGGGATGGTCAGAGCTGGGCTGGCTCTGGTCTGAGCTCACCTACCTGGGAGCGTCCCACCGATGTCAAAGAAAATCTCTGGGGTAAGCTAGAGAATCAGGCCCATATTTTCATGCAAATGTAATACATTCATGTTACTTAATGCCTATTTATAACAAATCCAGAACTTAATTCTACTTAACCCGTCTTCGGTGTTTGACACATGAAATCTGTGAGTCAGAGGGACTATATATGGACCTGTCAAAACTTTCTTTTTCCCCCTCATATAAAAACCTGGATTAAATCATAATCAAACTCCCATCAGCTCCAGCAGCGGTGCTGGGAGGAGCGGGAAGATGCTGACAACTGCTAAGGCAGCTGGTGGTGGGGAAAGGTCTTCTCAGCCAGCAGTCCAACGGCAAAACCTTGCAGAAGAGGTCCTGAATTCAGACACACGCTGAGTCCATCTTCACTGAAACGTCATCCTGTGGACCTGGAGCAGTACCTTGGCCTCATGGCATCACCTTACCAAGACTTGGCTTGTGAACGGCCTCCCACGAGCCCATTTTCTACCCAGGTTCTTCTTTCTTTCCTCTGATGAATGGTTACCTTCATATGTGCATGAACCATGCCTTTGATGGACAAGACCAGTTTTGGTCCTAGAAGCATTGCAAACACATCGAGAGCTGTAGACCTGCAGCCTTTTGCAACTGGCCTGAGTTTTGCTCCATGTGTTTCTTACAGAAAAGGTTTCTTTCAAAATACACGCGGCCTAGTCCTCAAATGCTGAGCCATTCTCTCCCTGCACCACACCACTTCTTCTTGCCTGCCCTTCCTTGGCACAAACCCTTCTGGGAGAGGAGGCTCTCACGCCCAGCATCTGAAACAACACTGCAAACATCTGCAATTTTCCTGATTTAACACTTAAAATCTCAACAAAATCAGAGACAAATATGCCGGATACTCTACAAGCGTGCAGCAGAACACCCTCCTCACGCTGAAAGTTTACAGTGTAAAAATAACAAGTGCATATCCGTCATCAGAGATGACAAAATAGCACAGAAGTAGCCGGTTTCCACCTCTGGGTATGTTTTCCTGCCAGCCTGCGAGTGCAGCAGCAACGGCCTTAAGTAGCAGGATGGAGCAGAGGTGTCCCTGCATGGGCACACGGCTCCAAGTGTTAAGAGTAATTGGTATTAAGTAAGGGGAGAGGAGGCTGGTTGCTGCCTCCTCGATTACAGCTGTAATTCCTCTTCACTCAAAGAGGAAATTGTCACCATAATTCCCTGCAGGTGGTTTTCTTCTGAATCGCTGACACGGAGTGAAAAGTGATTTCCAGCAGCAAACTGACTCCTTCACAGCATTATTTGGTATTTTTTTAAAGGATCATTTTAGGAGCAAGTTCCCCAGGCCTTGACTTTGGGACAGCAAAACTCTTTTCCACTGCAGGCTCAGCCCCTCCAGCGGAGCCTAATAACATGGATTTGTTCACCCCTCTGTGTTAGCTTGCAGATGCCTTTGACTGCAGCAAATGCTTCCTAACGTCCAACCTGAACCTCCCCTGGCCAAGCTTGAGGCTGTGTCCTCTTGTCCTATTGCTGGTTGCCTGGGAGAAGAGGCCGACTCCCACTCCGCTACAACCTCCCTTCAGGTAGTTGTAGACTGCACTAAGGTCACCTCTGAGCCTCCTCTTCTCCAGGCTAAACACCCCCAGCTCCCTCAGCCGTTCCTCGTAGGTCAGACCCTCCAGACCCTTCACCAGCTTGGTCGCCCTCCTCTGGACTCGCTCCAACACCTCAACATCTTTCTTGAAGTGCCTTGACAAGGCAAAGCTCCTTCAGCACAAACCTCCCTGGAACACAGTCAGCCCAGCAAAGCCACTTGCAGCCTTTTTATTTGATTTAGGACACGTCTCCTGGTAATTACCCTGTCTTGGCCCTGCCATTTTTCTGAAGCAGAATTTCAGACCAGTTCACGCCGAGAACAGCCGCTTTCCCAGCCCACTGCCGGCACCACAGCCCTTCTCCAGCGAAGGAACAGATTGTTCTGAACAGTCTGGTCCACTTGCCATTTCTACGAGCTGGCTGGATTTGCTGTTTATTGCCACTCACGCAGCAACTGATCTTTTGCAAGATCGCAGCTATCAGTTGCCTCCCCTCCCGTCGGCCGTTGCTTCATGCCCCTTGCTGCTGGTCCAAGGCT
Organism: Nyctibius grandis; assembly: GCF_013368605.1. NCBI lineage: Eukaryota > Metazoa > Chordata > Aves > Nyctibiiformes > Nyctibiidae > Nyctibius > Nyctibius grandis. Next base: position 13,828,570 of record NC_090671.1, on the reverse strand, counting down.
TTACAAGGGACAGCAGCTGATTTTTGTAACAGGAGGTTGTTACTCAAGAGCTGATTTAAATTAAAGCTTTAAAAAAGAAAATCCCAAGGGTTTAGGCTGCATATTTCTCTTAGTGTAAATCTGAATCGACTCCCAAGGAAACGCAGAGGTGACGCTAAGCAAAGTCGGGTTATAACGAGCTTTCCTGGGTGGTTCGCTTGGTGTGTCAGCAGGCCTTTCTGGGACTAGTTCAGAAGGAACCTGCACAGCTCGGAGATGGGTTAGAAGAGAGAGCCCACATCTAACCCTGCTGCTGACGGCGATTTGCCATGGGTTGGGCATGCAGGAGTGGTCATCCCCACTGCCCAGGAGCACCCTGTCCCACCAGCCGTGACTGGTCCCTGCCTTTCGCAGTGGTACCCCACCAGGGGCAGGCAGAGGCAGGGTGCCACGGCCGGGGCCAGGGAGCTCTGGGCTGGCCGGGGCAGAGGGATGCAGGGACGCAGCCATCCCCTCCCTGCTCACTGCTCAGAGGGAGGAGAGGAGCAGGAGGCAGCAGAGCTGCGCCAGTTGCTTGGCAACTCCCCTGCAAATTTCCATCCTGTCAGAAAACGTTTTTCCCAGCGATTCGGATGAGTTTCGCAGGCGCAGGATCAGGCCTGGCTGACCAGGTGGTTTTAAGAAGCCACGCACCATACCTGGAGGGGCTGCGCGTCCACTTCAGCCAGGACCCAGCCAGGCAGCCAGACATGGGCTGTGAAACACGGCTCCTGATGGGCTCTGCACAGCAGGGAGGGCTGCAAGGGGGGTGACCGGGCTTCCTGGGGCTCCTACATCCCCATCTCAGCTTCTGCTCAGGGACCACGATGCTGTGCATCATCCGCACCCTAGCAAAGACAGGGGATGCAATGGGCTCCCCCTCTGCCATCTGCAGGCAACCCCTGAACGGGCATGAGCTGCCTCCGAGGGGGAAATGAGCTGCCGACATGAGCCCAGGAGAGCTGCTCCCTGGTCCCGCTGGCCGGGGAGCCCTCCGTTAGCTGCCCCTTGCTCTCTCTAGGCTGAGAGAGAAGCTGAACCAGGCTGATCCCAGCTCAATCCTTGCATCCCTCCATCGCTGCGGGAGCAAGGCTGCGGCAGCACCATCCCCTGCTCGCCCCAGCCAGGCTTTCCTCGGACATCCCATGCTTCAGCTGTCCTTCAGTCTGTACCTGCCTTCCTGAAGCCCCAAAATTGAGCGGTCAAAGCTGACCTGAAAATCGCCCTAGCCCTTCTGTGACCACCCACCACCTGCTGTCTGCACCCTGCCTGCGGAGAGGGAGAAGGAAGACGGGCCAGGCTGTTCCCAGCGTTTCATGGAGAACAGAGACGGGAGGGAGCGTCCTCAGAGCAGAGCAGGACGCTGGGGGCTACGCTGGTGGTGGAAATACAGCTGAAGAGAAAAAGGGCAGGGGCTGAGGGAGTGCAAAATGGCCCCACATCATTGCCAAGCAGGCTGGGTCACGTCACATACATATCGCAGCACACACAGCATCTCTCTGCATTGCTACTTTGCTCCTCTGCTGCTTGCATTTCCCACGGGAGATGCTCCTGGCTTTGTCACCTGTGAGGGGCAGGAGCTGGTGAGGGTGGCAGCAGGTCCTGCAGGAGCCCAGCATCACCTTCACCAATACCATCCCGGGAGGGGAAGGATGAGCCATTCAAAAGTCCCATTAACCCCCTCCACACTTCGTGGGAGCTGGTCCTTCTGCTCAGAGCTAATGAAGGGGGGAATTTCCTCAAGGAAAACAACGGTCTCAGCCCCAAAAGGCTTTTCTCTTCGGGATTTTTTTGGTTAGGAATGCTGGCTGGAATTTTCCCCTCGGCTACACTGACACAACCCCTTCTCCTCCAGCGTGGGAGGGGAATTTGGCCCGCTGATATTATACGCCAAGTTTAGATCAGGATAATGATATACTGTTCGGGTTCCTATAGATTCTCAGGTCACTTTGCAAACAGGAATTAATCTTGACAGTGCAGCTGCAAGGAAATGAAGGTTTTATTGTTCCTGATTTAAAGAGAGGGAAACTGAGACCCAGGGAGTAAGTGCTTTTCACAAGGTTGCAGAGAAAACAAGTGATGGAGGCTGGGAGTGAACCCAGGGTCCTGAAAGCCTTTCCGTTTCTCGCAGCATTGCAGAACGCTCCTTCCCACACAAACCCGTTCTGGAGCATCATTTTACGCCAGCCCAAAATGTAACTCTCTTTTATATTTAGCTCCCGGGTTCTGTAAAGGGACGTTATATAACAGACCTCAAGTGTGGCATTTTATAATTTACCAGCTCAACTTGTGCTGCTTCTAGAAACCCGCCTGCGCAGCGTATTCCCCGACTCAGCGCAGAGCCCTCTCCCATCTCCTTCTGAGCTGGCAAAATATCCCCCTGGGCACTCCTCTGGGTTTTAAAACCCCGCGGCGTGCCATCCCCCCGGCCATGCCATCTCGTGAGCAATCAGCGCTGTCGTCAGCTCCATTTTCGTTGTTGAATTTTTTGCTCCTGCAAGAGGAGGAAAGGAGGCAGCTGGACGTGCTGCTCTCAGAGGGCAGGTACAGCCCTTGCCAGTGGGAAATACTCTTTCAGGTTGCAAAATGGTCCAACAGGCTCTGAAATCCCCAGGGGAAGATGGGGAGGGAGGGCACCCAGGCACCCCTGCCCAGCCGGGCTCTGCAGGGAGTCCCACCCATCCCTCTGACAAAAGTTGGTGTCCCCAAAGCTGGGGACGATGCAGCCAGCAGTCAGCACCGTGCAGGGATGGCCCTGCTGCCGTACGGTCCCTGTATCTCTGCTGCTCCCACCCCCCGGGCAGCCAGGAGGGCTGCGGACCCTCGTGCATCAGAAATGGGGGCTTTTACACCCTGGGATGCACCTCCACAGAGAAGAAACCCAACCCTAAAGCTCCAGGGGCTGCACAGCATCTTTAATGCTCGGTGCTCCCAGGAGGCTGCCTGGTCCTCTCCGGCTCTGCCGCCCCGGCCCAACGCGAGAGCCTGATGCTTTAGGAAGGCCCCATGTTGCCACATGTCCCTGCATGTGTCCTTGTTCTCTGACCGATGGTGAGTTAAGCACGGACCCACGGGAGTGGGAAGAGCACGTTGCGAGAGCTCAGCCTGCTCCCTCCACCCGCAGCAAACTGCTGCTCCTGGGCTTGGGAGTGAGATTTTTCCAGGAGCTGCTCTGCTCGGGCAGCGAGCATCCTCCGCGGACACAGCAGGTCCTGCCAGGGGACCCCACTCTGCCCCAGCACAGAGCAGAGCCGGCAACTACCAGACCACAACCGCATCGCTCCCTTCTGGCACTGCAGCACGAGCCCAGCACCCTGCAGAGTCCTGTCTCATCCCTGTGTTGAAGCTTCTCAGTGCTCTGAACGTCTATTGAGGGCTGAAGAGTTTGGAAATCTGGGGTGTAGGGGTGAGGAGGGAAATGCCAGGGCACCAGCTTTTAGGATGCAGCCCTGACTGGTGCCAGCATCCAGCTGGGGAGGCTGCGGAGATGCATCGCGGGTTAAGTACCGTCGCAGGGCTCACACCTCCAAGGTGAGCTGGGGCTGGCAGGACAAACCCGACCGACAGCGTTTCTGGCTTAAATCCCCGCCTGCAGGCAGAGGCAAGAAGCCACGTTGAGGAATATTTGCTGAAGTGGCAGTGGAGGAGGGCACCCTGGCTCGGTGAAGGAGGGCACCCTGGCTGGGTGGAGGAGGGCACCCTGGCTCAGTGGAGGAGGGCACCCTGGCTCGGTGGAGGAGGGCACCCTGGCTCAGTGGAGGAGGGCACCCTGGCTCAGTGGAGGAGGGCATCCTGGCTCGCCCACCCTCAAGTGCCACGAGCCTGCTGCTTCTGGGGCCTGGGGCAGACAGACGGATGGACAGACGGACAAATAGCCCTGCTGGGCTCATCTCCAGGCCAGAACAACCAGGCTGATCCCTCGCCTCTTTCGGCTGAGCCCAGCAATCACATGGAGTGGCCTTAAATCCTGCCGTGTGCCTTGTCCAATGCATTATTTCTGTCATTTCCTTCTCCCTCCAAAAGCTGAGCACTTAACTCCTCGATTATTGTAACCTTCACCATCTGCAACAAACAACAGAAAGGACTTGGCGTGCAACTGGAAGAGGGACAAGGAAATAACCAGAAACTTCAAATCCTGAGCTGAAAATACTGTTTTACTAAAAACACACGCCCAGCCCCTTTCAGTGCATGAGACTGTCTTGGCCCTGGGAGGTGAGTTTCAGTCACATCACTGAATATCATCAAACAAGTGAAACAGAAGAGCATTAATTAATAAGCAGTTGGTGGCACTTAAAGCCTGTGCTTGGGAGAACCTGGGAGGAGCGAGGGGAGGATTTAAAGCATCGCTTCGTGCTCCCGCTGCAACCCAGGGGAGCCAGGGACACCCCGCAGCTCAAAAGGCATTTCCAGAGCAAGGAGCAGTAAAAGCCCAGGGATGTGTGGTCACCCAGCACGGGCATATATGACAATTCCCATATTAATCAGAGCACAATAAAAAGCACCAAAGAGAAAGGAGCCCATGGACGAGGCTGAGCTCCCGGCACACGTGGATCGAGTGTATTCTCATCATCCTGGCTGCTTGCACCCCTGGGATTTCCAATCCTTCCTTGCGCCCCGATTTTAAGCCCCGGGGAATTCAGCAGTGGGACCGCAGTTTCACTGAGTGACTCACACCTTTGAACTTCACTTCCTCGCCGCTCCTCGCTTTCTCACACAGATGTTAGGCTGGGCTGAGGCGCTGCGGCTCCTGGAGCGGCTCTGGCATCGCCCCACGCTGCTGCAAGGAGCAAGTCTGGATGAGACAGGGCAGGTCGCTTCACTGGCTGGGGCTGGGAAGAGACTGCAATATGCACCCTTGATAATAAGTAAATGCATGATAAAAATAAGTGCGATCTTGATAAAAAAAATAATTAAATAAATTAATTAAAATGTGTCTGGGGTCAAGCAACATAACACAAGCTGCAGGCTTGTACCACCTTCTCCTACGCAGACGGCAGCGGGGACCAAAGCCCCCGGCCACAGCGCAGGGGACACCAGGAAGCATGGCTCACAAGGGAGGAGGACACCCAGGCCTGGGAAAGGTCATCTGAGCAACAAAAATTTAAAAGGGTGCAGGGAGAAAGGAAACAGAGGCAATGGTGGCTGCTTGCCTTGTTTTAACCCGGTGCCCATGCTTACACTGTGGTTACAATAGAGCGTGAGCTGGTGTTAGCCTGGGCTGAAGAGCAGTGAAGGCAAAGCAAACAAAGCTGGGAGAAGCAGCACGTGCTCCACCATGACCGTCCCCATGGGTCCTCTCCGGAGGTCATGGCTGTGAAGGCACCGTGCTGGCAGGACTCGCATTTCCCAGGGTCTCTGAGCCACCCCAGGGCTCCTGCACAAACCCCAACAGCAAGCAGGTCTTGGGGGCCAGCCCACAGCTCGCGTCCCCACCCCGGGCTTGTCCTCAGCAACTGCCCCCGTATCACCAGTCCCAGCACTTGCCACGGCTTTCCTTCCTCGGCTGGGGAAGGGCAGTGACCTTGACGCTGCTCATGCCTCGTGTGTGCCAAATCACAGCTATAAAAGGGAGAAAAGTTCAGCTGAAAAATACGGCTCACCTTTTTATAGAAGAGGAGGGGATCTGTTACATTCCAGCTGAAACCCTTCCAAAAAGCCAGGTGGAACTTCTTCTATATATATCTAAATAAAATCATTTATTTTATTTTAAAAAAAAAAGAGCTCTGGCAACTATCCCATGCCAAGAAAGACATTTAATTGAAGGCACACAAAAGGCAGTCGCTCTCACCAGCAACTGCACTTCTATCGCCTCCAGCGAGCTTGACACACGGACTCAAAATCAAGGTTGAACGTCAGCTGTCAGGTCCCTACGGCTCCGCGGTGACCTACCTGCTACTGAGAAAAAAAAACACCCAACACTTGTTTGAGGTTGCGTTGGGAGAAGTGGTGAAGGTAGGATGGCTTGGCAGAAGGGGGTCACCGAGGCAGGAGCTGGGGTGAAGCCTCCCTCATGAAGGCACTGCCCGGAGCGAACCCCCTCTCCTGGGGGGCTTGAGGTGTAAATCCATTGGTGCATGGAGTTACCCAGGAGCAGCTCTCGCTGGTCCCTTCCTCACCCTGTGTTGGAAAAGTTAAATTTGCAGCAAGCTTAGCACGGAGGGAAGCCTTTGCAGAGAAGTCAAACGGTATCAGAAAAGGTGATGAAGTTGAGCCCAAGGGCTGGAGGCCACCAAGGCTTTCGCCTTGGATGGAGGCTGCAGAGAAGCAGGCTGTGCGGGTGCACAGGGCTTCTCCCACCCCCAACGGGGTTTCTCCATCTCTGGGGATGTTCCTGGCCTGCTTTGTCTCCAGACACTCATGTTTCAGGCTGAACTACGTGGAAAGAGGCAGTCGTGTTGGGAAGAGTGTCCCATAAGGAGGTAGGTACAAAGGAGAAGCTCTGATGGTTCAAGTTATGATCAGATAAAACCTTCAGGCACACATAAACTTTCACAAACTGCTTTCCTGCTAAAATACTGCTCTTGGCCTCAAAATCTGCTTTTCCTCCTCGTGCACAATAGGAGGGGACCTGTCCCCGCAGCAGGTTTGGGCAAGTTGCATGTGCTGAATCAATGAGAGTGTCGGGAGGTGCCATGAGAAGGGTCGGTCTGATCCTCGCCGCAGAATCACTGAATCACAGAATCAACCAGGCTGGAAGAGCCCTCTGGGATCATCGAGTCCAACCGTTGCCCTCACACCACCATGGCAACTAGACCAGGGCACTAAGTGCCATGGCCAGGCTTTTCTTAAACCCCTCCAGAGATGGTGACTCCACCACCTCCCTGGGCAGACCCTTCCAATGGCTAATGACCCTTGATGAAAAGAAATTCTTCCTAATGTCCAACCTGAACCTCCCCTGGCAAAGCTTGAGGCTGTGTCCTCTTGTCCTAGCGCTAGGTGCCCGGGAGAAGAGGCCGACTCACACTTCACTCGCCAGGTCCATAGAGCCTCGCTTGGGGTGTCTCCTCCCTGCTCCAGCTGTGACCTGACGGCCACTGTCACCAGGTACATCCTGGCTCGTGCCAGCTCAGCGGTGATGGGCTGGTTTCACTCTCTGCCCACAGTTTGCCTTTGTACTCCTCTCCCTTCCCCACAAACCACAGTAATTTCTGCAACCCCCCTTCATAACAAACCCAAACCCACTGAGCATCGCCTGGAAGAGAATGGGAGGGTGGGATGGGATCTAATATCTTTTTTTTTTCTTTGCAAATGGAAGGAACAGACCACCCGTGCCCACAGCCACTCACTCCAAGGCAGAAGTTCAACATCAGTCCTGGCTGACCCGGAGCCGATGCAACGCTGGAGTCCCACGTGATCCCAGTCTTGCATCGGACCGAATCTCACCCGCTGCGCAAACACACTCGGGGTGTTCCTACTGCAAACAAGGCATCTATTTTTAAAAAGCAAAAAAAAATCACATGAAGTAAAACACGGAGGGAAAGAAGCAGAAAATCGAGTTCCCAGAACGCAGAGACTGGAACAAAAGTGGCAAGTGTCCAAGGCTCCCTTTCTCCGCAGATTGCTGTCCTGCCTCACCTGCCACCTGACAGGGTACGTGTGTGTGGAAGCATTTACGTAAGAGCCCAATTCATTGGCTAAAACCCACTCCTGTGTACGCACCACTCGCAGCCCTCAGGTTTATCACCACACCTGAACCGAAACGCTCCCGTGTTATCACCAAAGGCACCCGGCTGGAGGCCGGTGGAGGAGACAGCCCGGCTCCATCGCCTTGGGTCTGCCTGCGCTGTGACCCAGCGGTGGGATTGCAGCTCCCTGGGGCACAGTTGCTTTAAACCAGCCCACACCAGCACCCAAAGCCCCATGGGTGCTGCAGTGAGCCCTGCCCACCTTTCCATCGGGTGCACCCCGCAGCACCTACACGGTCTCTCTCTCCGCTGCTGGGCTGAGCCCCCCGCGTCCTCTCCAAGGGGTGCCAGGGGCTCTGCCCGGCTGAGGCTGCCCACAAGACGGAGGAGAGACCGTCCCAGGAGAAAGGTGGTTTCCTTGAGTGGCTTAAGGCATCCTCTGGATGCAGGTGCAGGTCTGTGGAGCCAAGAACACAGCTCAGGGTGACTCAGGCTGAAGATTGCAGATGAGTTAAATCAGTTTTATACCCACTCCGTCAACCGGATAATTACCATTAATTATACAGGCTTGAACTCTGGCCATGCTCTCTCGGGGACCTGGGACACGCTGCTTTTGTCAGCGGCTGCGTGCCCAGGAAAGCCAGCGCGGGACCCACCTGCCGTCACGCGGCAGCCGAAGGCGGCTGCGGCAAAGGCTGGAGACCTCGTCCTCACCCGGTCCCGAGGGATGCCAGAGGATCCCAAGGGGCAGAGGATGCCCCAGGGCAAAGCAGCAGCTCACAACGGCGTGCCCGAGCTGTGCAGACAAACCAGAAGGGAATCCAGGGATCAAAGGTGACTCCAGCCATGGATTCCTCCGAATCCTTTCGTACCGATTTTGGCTCAACATTACGCAAGAGCAGCGCGGCTCCTGAAAATCTGCCAGGCTCATGAGCAGCAAGGAGGAGGTGAGAACAGAAACAAATAAATAAGCACACGTGGCAGCTACCTCCACAGTGACCACGTAAGCAGAAACTCCAGGTGTCCGAGAGCCATCAGTGGGATTGTTCTGGACTTTCAGGAGTGTAGGGGAAGATAAAACCCGGACCAGCAAAGCCACTGCCCTCTGAACGCTAGTAACCTGTCCCAGGCCTGGGAAGGCTTTGGTGCACCAGCCTTCGGGAAGCCTGCAGGTACTTGCAGGTGGGATTTCCCATGTATTTCATCTGCATTTCAAAACCCCCAGTGGGGTCAGGGATCCCCAGGGTGCATGGAAAATCTCTTTCTCGCTTCTGCATCTCGTGTTCAGCAATGTGCCTCCCACCGGGGTCTGCAGAGGCACAGCAGCTGTTTGACCAACAGCAAATCAACATCTTATTTCCACTTTCCCACTCCCCTGGCAGCCCTCCTGGTCCTCCTTTTTCTTTGGTTTTAATTAGAGAAGCAGCTCATCCATGAAGCAGAGTTATGCTGGGGTAAAATCAGAGGAAGCAAAGAAGCCAGCTGTGTCCCAGGCTGCTAACGTGCATTGCTGGCCAATGCAATGAGGAACATCGACCAAGTGCTTCCTTCAAGCCAAGTGAAGCTGAAGCTACACAAAACGTTAATCTTTCTGAGAAGCAGTTGCCTCTCCCCATCTTGCAAGGGCTGCTCCGCACCGTGGGACAATCCACATCCCTCTGTAACCACACCCAGGCAGACCGAGGTGAGCCACGCAGGGAGCCACTCTGCTCCCCACCGCCTTTCCTCTCGCCCAGCAAAGAGAAAAGGCAAATTATGCTCGTGCCACCATAAACCAGCAAGAGAAGGGCTGAAAAGCCCTTTGCTGGATGTATAGCACCGGTTGCCACGTACTTTTTTCCCTTTCCCCCTCCATGAACGGCTCAGCTGAGCCCCGTGGAGACCCGCAAGAGCTTTCTAGCTGGTTGTGAAACTCAGGCTTTGGCAGAACGTAGAGATTCCTGACCAAAGAGGGGAAGACTTGGGCTCTGCTCTTTGCCAAAGCACTGTCAACTGATCCGCCACGGCTGTTCTCCACCTAAAGCAGGACAAAGCCTCCTTTAGCACATTCTCCTCTTTTTCTAAGCGATGGAGCAGACCTCTGCCCCGCTTGCCCAGGGATGCTCGACAGGGGTAGGACACATCGATCGACTAGAAATGGCTCCTGTGCCTGCTCTAGCCTTAAAACTCAGATTCATATAAGAAACTCACTGAGAAGGTGGAACATGCTGTGCTTTCTTAATGCAAATAGCCATAACAGGAAAAATCCTATTGTGGTCACTGCTATATTAGGAAAAAAAAGTGACTTAGGACAGTTTTATATGAGAAGGATTTTATTGGTAGTGGTTTTGCCAATATGAACCTTCCAAAACTCACCAACAGAACACTTTTCCATCTGAAAACACCCATCAGAAACCCATAAAGTACCTCAGCCTTTACAAAAAAGAAAAAATAAATAGGAGGGGAGGGGTGGCAAATCACATTTCTCCCACGTCAAAATAGCCTGTCTCGAGATTTTTCAAGCAGAATCTTGTAACATTTTTTATCAAAAATGTGATTTTAGCGAACTTGAGGCAGACTTGCCATCGTCAGTGACAGCTTCCGTTGGTGGGAGATTTCAGACAGAAACCAGCTGTTGAGACTGAGAAACATTTGGCTCAGCAGAAATCAAGGCCTGGCTCCGGTGTGCAGGGTACCCCAGTGAAAAGAGAGAGTGTAATGAAGTCTCCAGCAAACATCCTGCTGCTGGGTGTCTGGGAACGGGGCTTCATTCGGCTTCTGCATGAGGTTTGAGTCCTTGGTGAGCCCCAAGGCGAAGCCAGAGGCTCCGGAGCAGCAGCCAGCCCCGAGCTCCTCGCCAGGTCCCGCATGCTGCAGTTTGCAGGTTTTGCTGCTGGAAGGAGATCATTGCACTGTATGATTTGTAAATAAAATATGACACTAAGAAAACACCTGCCTGTGCGTCAGCAACTCCCTTCCAAACAGGACACAGACCCCTGCATCTTCAGATCAGTCTCACGGCATGTTCCAGCTGCTCTTCTTTTGCCTGACAAATTGGCACCGTCTACCCCCAAAACTCTGCAGCATCCGAAATTCGGGGGTCAGCAAAATATTTTAGACATCAGACGCAAGAAGCGTGCATAAAAGCTTTATCTGGATTGTAACACAAGGAAATCTGGATGCAAACAGTAGGAGTTATGAAAACATTTAAGTCGTGGCTGTGTATCGTGTTAGGAAAAATAACATTTGACCCCCAAGTCACCCGTTCTTGTTTTCACCGTGTTTGAACAGCCCGTGTAGATCTTTGTTTGAAATGTACACAAACACATTGAATTTCACGGACTTAGCAAATATGTAATCTAAGGCAAGGGGGAGTGTGGGTGACTCGCATTTCTTAGGATCCACCTACGTACAGGGATAAAATAAGGAGCGTTTAATTATTATCTGCGTATATATACACGTCTATGTGTGCATATATATAGTGTATATACATATCATACACACAGTATATGTATGTGTGTGCATATATTATGTGTATATATGTACAGAACAATAATGAAATGCTCCTTATTTTATGAGGGTGGGTATTATATATATAATATATATATATTTTTAAACACAGCCAGACAATGAGCAACCGTACGATAAACAGAAGATGCATGTGCATGAGAGAGGGAGGACAAATCAGTGGGGAAAGATATTTTACACAGAAGCTTCCAAGGAATGTTACCAAAGCAGTGATTTATTTGTGGAATTTCATGGAGGGGGGGAAGGAGGAAAAGACACAAAGCTCTCAGAGCTGCAAGTGAAACAAACTGTATATCATCATGTATTTAGCAAACTAGAATGCAAATTGTAGGCAAATAGTAAGAAGGGGGGAATATATGAACCATAAGCTTCAAAATTATGGAATGCTTCAAGCCTGTGTGCACAGTTTGAGGACAAAGGGATTTCCCTGATTGTTCCCCCTCTAGAAATAAATCGTTGTTGTAGTCAACAAGACCAGAGAACAAAATAGTTTCAGGTTATTTATAACACCTTGGCTGGGTCCCTTTTCTAATCAGAGAAGCTGGTGTGGGGCAAGGCTTGTTATTTCCAGCAGAGAAAAGTTAGTTTGTTAAAAAGATAATTTTGCAGTGGCATTTTAATATCTCTGGCTCATCACAGAGTTTCCTGCTGTTAAGTCGGGGTCCTGATTTTTTATGTAAATGAAGAAGACCCTGTGCAAAAACACAGCCCCCTCCGAACAGGACACCAAGCGTTGGCGGCTGCTGCCGAGATGCAGAGCTGTAGCCAGGCGTGTTGGGTATTAAAGTGATGACAGGGCCTCGACAGATTCACCTTTATCTGTCACTGCTTTCCCTTCGCTTTGGCTACGCCTCTTTTAACAAGAACTGACAGTGCTTTGGACCTTGCCTGGTGTGGTTCAGCAAGTGAGAGACATTCTTTGCCCTCACCGGGCTCTTTTGAAGGGCTGGATCCTTCCTTCCAGAAGTACAGTGCTCCCAGTGAATTCCCAAGCACATCTCCCAGGTCACACCCTGGAAGGTGCTGAGCTCTCCCCCTCCACCCCATTTCCCAGAGAATTAACAGGAGTGAAAGGGACTCTGCACCCCACCAAAGGTGCTCAGATCCTCACAGGACTTGTCCCTGGAGAGGGGGTAACAGCTGAAGGATGAGATAAGATAAAGAGATTTCCAGCAAGGAAAACAAGGTTCCTCTGGACACGTAGGACCAATTTCCCTTTTTAAATAATTCAGCTAAGCCCAAGAGAATAACTTGACGCACAGATTTAGAAAGGATTTGAAAAAGAAAGCAAGCATTTGGTGCCAAAGAGCCAGGGGGACAGCTCCCGGGAAGGTGCAGTGCAAAAACAGATGTAAATCTGCAAATGCTGTCACGTTGACGTAAATCTGAAGTACCTCTATTGTCTTCAACAGGGTTACTTTGGGCTTACACCAGCGTGACTAAGATTAGCATATTGGCTTGGGCGTGCTCGTTACGATAAGCGTTTGCTCGGGGAAGTCGAGTGTTGAAGCTACGTTTTGCAATGGGCAGGCACCTGCGTTTGGGGCAGACTCTGTCTGCGTCCTCTTATCTCCTTCCTCCCGCCAGATCTAAGGTGTGCTGAGACTGCAAGTCCTTCGCTTTATCGCCCTCACGAACCCGAACTCTGCTCTGGCCCCACCACGGTAATAAGCTGTTATGAACATTGTGTAACTGTCAGCAGTAGGAATCCAGCATGCATAGTGGGAGCAATTCACGCGAGGAGGGGAGGAGGAAAGAGGTTGACACAGCCATCCCTGCAAATTAAAGTAGGAGAAAATAAAGCAATTAAACAATATTCGGTCAGAGATGCAAACTGAACAGTGGGAAAGGCCCGCACAGCCCCTCTCCCTTGCAAACACAATCCAATTTACAAGCAGAACCTTGTTTAATTGCTTGTAGCCAAGCCGTAGCTAAATATAGAATAAAATAAGAGCAGAAGTGTGAGATAAAATAGTAAGATGCTCTTGAAAGAGTAGGCTAATTTCTCCACCTGTAAGGATTTCAAAGCAGTGTACATTTATTACTGAAAGTATTTGCAGGGGGAGAGCCACGTATCTGAGGTTGCTCAGGAGCTGAAGGGTTTGCTCAGGCTGCAGAAACTCCTGTGAACAAGTGAGACAGGAGCTTCCAGCCCAGCAGTGAGCAGGCACTGAGAGCCGGCCATGGGCACCCAGAGCCAGCCATGGGCACCCAGAGTCAGCCATGGGCACCCTGCGGGTCCAGGCCGGGGTGTGCAGGGAGTGGGAAGGGGCCACCGCCGCCTTCACCTGGTCACCCCACCAGTGGCACAGCCCTGCGCACCCCACAGGCCTCCTCCCCGCAGGCCGCAGCACCCCGCGAGGAAGGTGGCAGCTGCAGGCGTGACTGTGGTGGTGTTCGCCCTGTTTTAAGGCAGGGGGGCGGCCATTCCGCACCCCTCACGCTCCACACCAACCCACACCCCTTCACGGGTGGAGACAACGCGGCCTCCGAGCAGGTGCCGTGAGGAGCCAGCACTGATAGAAGCCGACCCCAGCCACTGCGTCCCGCCATCAGCAGACGCCAAACGGCCTGTCGGTCCAGCTCACGGTCAGGTTCCGACGGACCGAGGCCGGACCCTGCAGCAGCAGCAGCACCAGCACCGGGAGGCGGCAGCACCGCACTATTTCACCTCCCGTGAGCGGAAGGATTCCGCAAGCGCGGGACGCGGCGCTGCCTTCACCCGCCCCGCTCTTCCCGCCCGGCCTATAAGAGGGTTCCGGTGAGGCGCGTCACGCTCGTAGTATCCGTGCGCTGGCTGAGCTCGCTGAGGGGACGGCGGCCATTTTGTTCAGTGCTGGGTCTCAGCTGAGCCCGGCGGCTGAGGGGGGGGCGGGGGGGGAAGAGAGAGAGGGAAGAAGGCGAGAGGGGGAAGGGGAAAAACGCGACAGAACGAGGAGAGGAGTTGGGCCGGCCAAGCAGCGAGCGGAGGGAGGGGAGCCGCGGGCAGGGGTCCGCCCGGCCGCTGAGAGGCGATGGCGGATATAGACAAACTGAACATCGACAGCATCATCCAACGGCTGCTGGAGGGTGAGGGTCGGGGAAGGCGCGGGGCGGGTGGCCGCGGGGCGAGTGGCGGCCGGGCTCGACCGCGCGGCGCCTCCGCGGTCCCGCTTCAGCCGGCGCCGCGGGTGCTGCACCGCGTCCCGCCCGCCCGTGGGGGCTCGGGGGGGAGGCGGCAAAATGGAGGGGCGGGAGGACGCTTTGTCTGCCCGGGAATCGCCTCTGCCCGTCAGCCCCGACTTTCCCCTCAGCCCGTGTGTTCCCGAGCTGTTCCTGCCCTCTGGTCCCCTCCGTGCTCCCGGTGCAGCGTTGGGAGCAGCCGGCTGCCCCCCTTCTCCTCCCCCGCAGCTCTACGGAGATGCTTAATTTAGTGGTATTTTCGTAGGAAAGTGTTTTAAAAAACCTGTTTTTTTTTTTTTCCTCCCGCCTTCTACACGCGCACATGAGGTCTGTGCTTGGCTGGGTAGTCGTGGGGCTCTGGAAGTGAGACTTAGCGTGGTTGGAGAGTGTTGAGGCAGCTTTTGAGAAAGTCGGGAGGAGGTTTGTGTGGGTTCAGGGTGTTTTAGCTTTGGGTAGCTGCTCGCGTTAATGCTGCCATAGGACTTCGGCTCTTAATTCGTAACATATGGTGGCTTTTTTGGGTGTGAATAGAGGGTTGGGTGTTGGTGTTTCAGGCAGAGTGTGGAAGGGCTTATTGTCTCGTGTCATTAGTGCTTTGGGTTGGAAAGAGTTGTGTGAGAGTTTCTAAATCAAAGGAAAAGGTGGCAGTTGCAGGAGGTGTCTTCAGCAGCATACCTTGGGTTGCAGGAGTCGACACCGGACTAGAATTGTTGGATGATCTTTCCTAGGGCAAAAAGCTGAGAAGTAGCCAGTGATTTTCTTCCAGGCATCAAGGAAAATCATAATTATTCAGGGAAGGAGGATAGCCTGATCCAGTCTCATTTCACATATGTCAGGGCAGGCATCTCACCCCGGCTTAGCTTGAAGAGCTTGGTCAGGGGTTTAACTTTTTTCCATTTGGCACGGTGTCATCTGAGGCAAATGGTGAAGAAATGTCTTTCAGCTGTATTACACTCTTACAAGATTTTGCTTGTGTAATGGCTTGGATAGCAAAAGGTCAGGCAGAGGAACAATAGTGCTACTCTAGAAATTATTTGGAGTTAAAAATCCTATAAATGTATTATGGGATTATTGAACTAGAATAAGTAAAAGTAAGTAGGGCTTTTCCTGTGATCTGTTTTGGGTTTTGCCTGTTACCAATTTAAACTGCCCTGGTTTAAATTACTTAAAGGCTTCCCTTCATAAATTTAGAGCAGGGTTTTCCTGAAACTTTAGTAGTACGATTTGTAGATGTCAGGTCCTGTATGTTATATGTTTGGTGACATACTAATACATGCTCAATTTTACTGCAGCTATTAGTTACAGTTCTTACTTGATTACCCTTAGCGTAACTAGTGCAATTTTGTCAAAGTGTTAAGTTCTTAATATCAAAACCATGGAGTAAGATAATCCTAGAAAGATATTTGAAGGATTTCTCTGGTTTAAAGTTTCAAAAAGTAGTCAGATGTACTACATCAGTATGTTGTGGTCTCACCCAGCTTATATCAGTGTTACACCTTGGGAGAAGATGACAGTTTGTAAATCAGGCTTCAGAAGGTTTACTGACAAGATCTTTTAAGAGATGGTTCATGCAGCTAAAGATGTTACCTGAGGTTGCATCAGCTACCAGAACTGAGATTAAATTTTTTTTCCTGTCTTGACGTTTCAGCTGGGATTTTGGATTCCTTGAGGCAACGATTGTCTTTCAATATTTAAAACAATTGCCAATTCCTAACCTATGCTAGTGGGTTTTTTTGTTGCTTATTAAATATCTATTATAAACATGTTTTCCACACAGAGTAGTGATGAACCTTTGTGGCAGTCTGTCATTTGTATACCTTTTTTTCCAGAAAGGGCAAAATGATACTGCATTTTAGCAAACGCTGCGTTTTTTAGAGAGTGCTAAATTGTGTGAATTACTGTGCAAATGCCATTCTCTTCGGTTGTTTAAAATTTTCTTGGCTCAGCCTTTCCCTGAAATTGTTAAGGTCCAGCTAGGTAGATGAGAGGACTGAACTTCTAAAGTGGAGGTCTGCAGGATATTAAATGGAGGGGAAAAAATATCTAAAGTATGTGTAAGGATTCCCATCCTATTTAGATTTGGAGCAAAGGAGAAATTATTTTTCAGTGTGGTTCTGGTAGAACAACCACCTAATGTTAGTTGTACAAAGCCTGGTGTGCCTGTACCAGAACTCTGTTTCAAGTGATGCCCTTTTCAGACAAGGTTGTGCACAGTTTAAAATCACACTCAAGCATGAAAACACTGCAAAATCTGTTTCAATAATCAACTTACAAACTGAGTTGCCCAGATCCTTGTGCAAGCTTTAAATTTTAGAGCAATTTGGTTTATTACAGCTGCCTTTAAACTATATACTTACATATTTTTATAACAGTTAACTTTAGATGATTTTGCTAATAAATGCAAAGGATTTGCAAAATGCAAAATGGACGGGGGCATTATCCCTTCCTTTTTGAAAGTAACAAACCCAAGTATTAAGGACATACTTGAGGAAATATTTCAAATCAGTGAGAAAATATAGCTGAGCAGGTATTCATGTTTTATAATATGCCTTAGCACTGCACTGTTGGAAGAGACCAAAGAGCTACCCCAGTCGTGAATCTAGTCTGATGGTCGAGGTAAAGGGAAGTGGTTAAACGGTGAATAATAAAGTACTCACTTCTGTTCTTAATATAAGGTATTAATAATGTATTTGTGAGGCAGTTTATTTGCTTTCTATCCTGACTTCTCTGATCAAATGACATTATTCTTACTTTTTCCCCAAACAGTTGATATTTTCCCACACACATGAGGCCAGTTAGCTGAAATATTAGTATGTTCTTTAAAAGGCCTGAAAGTGTGTATTTAGCTTCTCATTCTAAGGTAAATATTTGAAGAGTCTTTCTTGCTCTGAATGTTTATAGTACAGAGCCATTTGGCATTGAAATGTCACAAAAACCATTTTTCAATAACATTGTTCTCAACCTTGGAAACATTGAACATACTGATCTGTTCTTACTGTAATTGAATTTATATTTGTCACCTCTTTACTTATGAGGGTTGTGTTCTGATAGGGACATTTTATGAGTACAGGTTGTCTAATTTTGTCACTTTTAGTAACTGAATAAGGCTTCTAAAGTACAGTAAATGACAGTGTCCTGCACTGAGTATTGAAAAGTTTCCTAAGTGTCCTTGATAGTGGATAAAGGCTCGAATAGTTATGGAACTAACTCACTTTACGGAGGAATAAGCTCCCTGTAAGGTGAAAAATCAGTGGCATCTGTATGGTCATGGAAGGGGTTCCAGGAAATGGCAGAATTCCTGCTCAGCTCCAGGCAAAGAATGAGTAACAAATCCCGAGGTTCCCTGAGCGTGAGCATGGCTTCCTTTCCATGCCGTGTCAGATGATGTTCCTATTGCTCGAGCCCCTTATGGGTTTCCTTCATCTAATGCATTGGCAGCTTTTCACAGATCAGGAGGGTCTGGTTTGAAAATGGAGCTATAGTAACGTATCTAGAAAACAAGATTGAAACATACTGGTCTTACCATGGTAACGATAAATAACGGGGTAAAATAACACAGTTTCAACATATGTGAGTGGAACCCAAGTTGAAATATGTTTCTGAAGATCTTTTTGTGTGCTGCAGCCTCGGCAAACGCTATTAAGGGAAAACTAAGTAATGAATGGAGGCTACTTTGGATAAAGCCATGCGGGGCTAGAATGGCGGTAGCCGTTCTGAAAGCTGAAATCCTGGTTTGTGCACCAAAATCAGCAAAAAGACTAAATCCTCAAACTTTCCTGTTTATACACCCACAGATTTCTATTCCCAGTAAAGCCTGTTGTATAGCTGTCAAGGAGATATTCTTTCTAATGTGCTTTAAATGGGGAAAAGAGGATCATCCAGTTATTAAAAATAGTTGAGCCAAAGAGTATGGATAAACTTTTGCTGACAACAGAGAAGACTGGTTCTTGCAAATGCAGTTCTCAGATTTTTTTTTTCGCCTTTCTGCTAAATACAGCATTGATTGGATCTGAAGCTTCTTGCTGTTTAACTTCATGTACTGAGAGAAGTGTCTGTCTGATTTGCACAATGTTAATCTGATTTCACTTGTTGATGAGTTGGGATACTGTGATAAAGTTTCTAATAGACGAGCAGCACTTGTTGACCTCAAACCATATATTTTTCCATACTTTGTGTAGCTTAATGTTAATTGTTTCCTGCTGTGTGGCAGCAGTTGCTAATAATGGGAAATAGGAGCTCTGCATTTGGAGGACAAGGATTAGGTTCCTATCACTGCTGTGGATTCAGATAAGTCAGTTAAACTCTGTGTTCGTTGCTCAGTCAGTGAAGTGGAGGAATTTGTCATCCCATGAGTATGCGTGATCGGTGTGAGTACCTGTTGCTACGAAGCTCTCTCCGGTGTGGAAGCGTGTTACACGATGAAAATTTTGCAGTCAGGCAGACTCTTGTTTGATAACGCTGCTGTGAACTTTCATCATCCTAAAAAGTAGACTAGAACTTTTTCTTTTTAGGGGCTTGGGCACTGAGGAGTTGCTTTTCAGTTTCAATTATGAATTTGAAATGATCTGATCAAAGTTGGTAGAGCCTGCAGTAAAGTAAAACCTTTTTTACATCAACCACTTTCAAGTTATTTATTCCCTTTGTGCCTGTGGTGCGAAACTGAATGTGAAACTGTCATCAGGAACTGCTGAACGCAAGATTAAAACCAACCTGCAGTATTTTTGGAAGTGTCTCTAGCATTGCAGACATTTTAATGTGAAATACGGTAAAACTGGGAGACTCGTTTAATAAGCCAAAAAATGAACTGACCTGCTGATAGACTGTTTTCTTAAGGACATTTTCTGTCTGAGAACTTGATTCTAGCACTTCAGTTGACAGCATTTCAGCTGCTTCTTTTAATGTAATACTGAAGGAAAATGAGATGTTTGGATCACTGAAATTTCTAATATTTTTGAATAATCTGCTGTTTTTTAATACTTTTGTAAGTATCTGTCCCTTTCATACTAACCTTGAATGAGGTAATATACTCAGTTTTAAAATAGCATTTGCCTTCATTAAAGGATTGTGTGGCAGCAAACTGAACATTGGAAAATGCTAGTGATGAGATGTGGTGTAGAAGTCTGTTGTACTCTACGTGCATGTGGTCTTCTGACTGTTGTACGTTCTAGATCCCACAGTTCTTGACCCATTTATCCTTCAAAAAGGAATATATAAAAGTTATCCTGGATGTCAGGTGGTGGTTTAACTCCTGCAGCTGCAGCCATGCTTTGTGCTAGCTCTGTTTGCTTGCACCAAGATGTCAGGGGTGCGGTTAAGTTCTTGCTCTTCCTTTTCCTTTTCCTTCCTTTTCGCTGTCTGCCAGGCAGCTGTCATACTGCACTCACCTCTGCTTAGAGCCTTCAGTTTAGAGTTGGTATGTGTTGTTGCTTTCCAGCAGTTTTCCTCCTTGTCTTGGAAAGCAACATTAATTTTAATAGTTGGGACCTATGCTCAAGTCAGTACCTCTGAGGAGATGATCCAGGCTCCAGGGAGGGCTCTTTCCTGTTGTCTTTTCTATCCAGTGGGGAGCTTATTTTTCCAAAACGTCTCGTACTTGTACAGTGGAGATTTTCCTTGTTAGAAGACTGCCCAGACTGGACATTGAAATTCAAGCTCTCAAAAAATTATTTTTAAGAACAGGAGCATCTCTGCCTAAAAGAGGGTGGGAATATATAACTGTCTGGAAATAGTGCAGCAGTATGTTGAGACAAGACATAAATAAAATATTTGAAATAGGCTGTCTTTTTTCCTCAACTGGTTAATCTTTAGCTTGTTCTGCTGTCAGTTCCAGACTGTCATTTCTGAGAGAGGTTAATTTTTATGCCCTGAAAGAACAAATGTGCATGTACAGTACTATTGAGCTGCTCTTTTGACTTTATGACCAAGCTGCCAATTAGTATCATGCTGTCTGATCTCTGCAAGCTGCCTTGTTTTGGTCCAAAGCAGAGAAAAGAAACTGTAAACACCATGTATTTTTCATAGTGTATTATTTTTGCATTTCTTAGTGGGACTAAGTAACTCGAAGCCTCAATCAGAGAAACCTTTTAAGAAGTCATTCAGACTGAACATCCTGCGTTTCCTTGCCAGCTCTTTACTTGTGGATGAGAAAATCCTTGCACTAAAAAAAAAAAACAGATTTCTCAAACCAACATGCATTTCTGCATATTTGATTCTTCTGAAGCCAAAAATATTTTTTCCAGCTTTTCAGGATATATAGGTCAATGTTAGAAGAAATTGAACACTCGTTTCTTCTGTGCTGATCCCACGTTGGACGAAAGTGGTCAAAACATTGTTGGCAGGCAGCGTGCTACAGAACTGAATCAAATTGTCCTGTTCTTCTTTCATCCTTCTGGTATCTGTGCTAGTGAGTTTGTGAACTGCAACAAAGCATTGCTTTATCTTGTCAAGGTTTTCTACAAGCAGGCACCGAAAACTGCATGAGGATTATACTGGTTCAATGAAAATATATTGGAGAAACATAGGAAACTTGTGTCTGAAACAGTCAGCTTTCAGATTTTCATTTAATCTTCAGCAAAAGTGAATGCATATGCTTTATTCATGAGCTTTAGTGACTCAGAGCATTACATAGACTGTATAATAATTTATACTTTCTAATTTATGGATGTGAGGGTACAGGGTTTTGTTTTAGCAGTTTCTAACAAGACCAAATCATGGAAAGTTAGATTTTTGGCTTCTCAGAAAACTAAATACAAGTATACTGTGTTATCAGAAAAACAAAGGTGAATTGTGAAATCTAAGAGTAGGGGGAAATGTAACATTTATAATTCAGCCAGCTGATCACTTTATTCTATAAATTTCTGTTCTTTGTTGCTTCTGGAAATCTGGAGTTTTGAATAACTTGCTCATTGCTCAGGAGTGTTTGCAAAATTACTGTATGGATGAAAAAATTACTGTGCAGATGAAAAGCCTCATGCATGATAACAGGCTGTGACAAAGATTTAACTTTCATTTATATGCTTCATTACTTTGAATGTTTTAATGGAAGACATGAAGTTTAGTGGTAATTCCAGTGTTGCCATGTCATGTCCCTGTTGAGTGATAATACATAGGCAGTGAGTAATAGAGGAGCATGTATTGCTTGAAAGATAACATTGTTACAGCCATGACTTTCGACCTACAATTAACTTAATGTCACTGTCTGTAGACATTGTAATTTGAACTAAAGTTTAATTTGGAAGCTTGTTTGAGGAAAGGTTGTGTTTTAGGGTGTTGTCAATGATTCTGTAGGGCAGCCTGTGCCACCATGACCAGGGTCTCTGGGAGTCAGGTGCAGGGTGGAATTGTTTTGGTGGTATCGCTGTAAGCGCTGGTAGAGATTGCGCCCCGTGACACTTGGTTTTATGGGTGGATAATACACAATCATTATTTTATTTGTGGTCTAGGTAAGATGCATGCTGACTGAACAATGTTTTCTACTCTTGATCAGAGGCTTGCACAAAAGGAGGAAACTTCTGTGCTAATGAGGAATTGTAATCCCTTGGGAATACAACCGTTCTTGTTCTTACTCTTCCTAAAACATGCCCCCCCCCCCCGCCCCGCCGTGGCCTTTCCTATTGCAGTGCTCACTTCTTGGTTACATACAGTGCAAGGCCCCCAGTGACAGTACAGAGATTGGAGTCATCTGTAGCTTCCAGATTTCTCCTTCTGAGGTTAAACGATGTCAAGGGAATTAGACTGAAAAGGTATCTAAAAGGTTATTAAGGAATTCAGGCAGATAATATTGCCTAGATTCTTGTATTTGAAAGGGTTTGTGCCTTGTTGATTGCTTTTTGGCAGCTAAAGACTTTTTGGATAAGAGCATAGACTCTTCAGTCTCAGTGCCATGAGTTGTGCACAGTAAGTCACCTCACTAGGCAGCATGACCAGTGTAGTGATTCTGTCTCGAGGTGTTGTCAGAGTGTTTCCAGGCATCTGAGGCTGAAGTTGTGAGGTCATTTGGCTTTGATGCAGCTAAACCAGTGGGTTTTGTTGTAGAACATGACTGCTCTTATTCCATAATGTTACTGGAATTTGCTACAGGTTTCTTTTTTGCTTCAGCCTTGTCAGTGCTCCGTGTTGTCACTGGTTTTGACACCAAATAAAAACACAATAAGCTTCACCAGTAATGGCACGATCACATTTTTTTATTTAGTGTTATCCTAACCCTGATAAATGCTGTTGCACGGAATTGCTGCCATGGAAATATCCTTTGTATTTCTGGGCAACAGAAAGTGTCGGGTGAGATAGATAAATGGAAGGAAAGCTGTTCTGGTGGAAGACAGCTTTGATGGATGTTAAAGGGAACCAACTATTCTGAATTGTTGCAGTGGGGCAGACTGAAGCAGTAATGGAGGCGGGGGGGAAGGATTGGGGCGGAGGGGGAAGTGGTCTGAGGCTGGGAGATAGATCTCCTGCTAGCTTGTCTTTTCCTGTGCTCAGAGGCAACGATAAGGAGAGCTGTTTTGGTATTGTGATCCAAAAATGTTTCCTTTCTTATAGGTCTGACCTTCCAGTCATGTGCTTATTTTGTCTTCCCTGTTTGCTACCTGCTGTGTAAATTGGGGCAGTACAGTATTTATTGGTGCTGTGGTCTTGTTTGTTTAGATACTGGCTTGGGCAAGGTCATATGGTAGTTTAGGGAAACTTGCACATTTGAGCTGTGATGTTGATGATTAAATGGGAGACTTCCTTTTCTCAAGTGCAGACCAAATATATATATAGTCACATTGTCCAAGATGGGTTTTATAACTAAATTGAACTAAAGTGATGCTATTTAAAATGTGACATTTAACGGGGGAAGTTTTGAGCCATGAATTCTGTTAAATGAAAGTCACATACAACTGAAGCAGAACACACTGCCCTTTCTCTGGTAACACAGCAGTGCAGTTTCGCCTCAGCAGGCTGATATTACCCTGTTTTCTTCTCATTCTGTATTACAGTGGCATTTAGTCAGGCTCTTAAAATAACACCAGGGATGTTGCTGATTTTGATAACTGACTTGTGACTCCTTCTGACAGTGCGAGGATCAAAACCGGGCAAAAATGTCCAGCTTCAAGAGAATGAAATTAGAGGACTGTGCTTGAAATCCAGAGAAATCTTCCTGAGTCAGCCTATTCTACTAGAACTTGAAGCTCCACTGAAAATATGTGGTGAGTACTGTGATTTTGATTTGATGCTGGGGCAGGAGGGCTGTCAGGTAAATGCAGACCTTAAGCAGAGGACAAATGGCAGATGCTAGTTTCACTTATTAACAGTGGAACTAATAAATGATTGTAGCAAAAGGGAAGATAAAACCCTGCTGGATGCTTAGGGCAGGGGAGTGGGGAGGAGGTAACAAACATGGGAATTGGAGTGGGGACCAAAATAATCCAAACCCAAAAAGTAACTGGTCCAGTTTACCAGGTCTCTTGGGGAAAGGATTCACATGAAGTTTTGGAAAGGAGTTTTTGTATCAATGAAATAATGTTTGGCCCAGTCATGACTAAACGAAGGAGAAGTGCCGTAGTTTATTGTAGCTGCTGTTCAGAGTTGAACAGTGGTTTGACAAAATTGTAAAATCCTGCTGGAAACTTAAATTTCTTTACTGTTTCTTGGAATTACTTTCTAGCTTGATTTCACCATACTTGTACACAGTGGTGCTCATTTTGCACACACGTACGTGTCTAGTTATGCTAAAAGAATGAAGAATGTCAAAAGAAAGGCCTCAATAAATGCACTTTAAACAGCTTCCAGCAAACAGTGTTTTATCCTACTCTTAACACTGAGGATTTACTTCAAATTGAAGTAGCTTGTTCAATATTTATAACATTGGTAGTCTAAAACTATGATTTAGTGTTCTGCTTGTCAGAAACAAAACCATGTTTTAAACCAAAGGCAGAAATACCAATTTCATTTTTGATACAACTTCACTGCTAGAATTTGAAATACTGAGTGTTTCAAGAAAACACCAGGGATGGTACAAAGGAAAGCAAATGCCCCAGGTGGTCAGTTTTCCATCAATATTACTAATGCTGCGTGGAAATACCAAGAATGAGGTAAAGGTTCCTGATCTCACAGCCACTAGTCAAGTAAAGGATTTAACTGGATGTCAGATTTTCATGTGAACAAACAGTTGGTTTCTTGGAATCCTAATTTTTGTTTTACACGTGTGTGAGTATTTTTAAGTAGCTACATACTTCGTCTTAGTGCAGTTAACTGTTGTGTTACACAGATGTCAGACTTCAGAATGTGATCATTTTATATACGTTAAGATAAACTGTAATTTTTAGGTACGTTGTAGCAGTATCTAACTTCAAGCTTTTACTTTCTGAAGTGTCATTCATTTGTTCTTTCTCTAGAATCAAAGACTGTAGCAAAGGGTCACTTAGCTGTTGTTTCTGAATCCTCCTTACAGGTGACATCCATGGACAGTACTATGACTTGCTTCGACTCTTTGAATATGGAGGTTTTCCACCAGAAAGCAACTACCTGTTCCTTGGTGATTATGTTGACAGAGGAAAACAATCTTTAGAAACAATTTGTCTTCTATTGGCCTACAAAATTAAATACCCAGAGAATTTTTTCCTCCTCAGAGGGAACCATGAATGTGCCAGCATCAATAGAATTTATGGGTTTTATGATGAATGTAAGTCATACAGCTGTGTGCGTCTTTGGCCTGGGAAAGCAGGGTGGGAGGTGCTGGTGTGGGAGTGTGAGATGATTCTTGCCTAACTTGCAGTTCTCTTTGCACACTTCCCGGGGGCCCTTGGCCTGGTTTAGGAAGGGAAATGTGTCCTTTCCCTGATCTGATCCTCACAGTACAAAGCAGCATGCAAGTGGGTAATTTTATTTATTGGCCACTATGTTAACTCACAGTTCTCACTGGTACTTACTGTTAAAGTTCTGAAGATAAGGTCATCTACTGAGAGATGGGGGAACTGATGTGCTTTACAGAAGTTCACCTCTGTTTCTTTCATCTGAGGGATGTTTTGAACAAACACAACGTTGCTGTGTGCAGTTGATGTACCAGCTCTGTTACTGCAGAGTGCATTAAGGTCTGTTGTGATGGAGACTATACGTAGACCTTACCCTAGCATAACAAGAAATTTTGCTGTGAAGCAGAAGTGTGTGCTCATGTTTCAAAGGATATGACTTAATAAATGCAGATAAAACTGTTCAACTGTGCGCTGAAACGTTCTCACAACTTGTGTTGTGGGACATACTTGGCTTGTAGCTTACGAGATTACTCTCCACGTCTTGTTCTCCTTCCATGAGGAAAGAGATGTATGGTATTTCAGAGTTGACGCCTCAGAGATTAATCACAGGCTTAGTCATATATCACAAATATGTTCAGGGTTCATATCTGTTGCGAGAGTCCCTTTGAAAGTAAAACCGTAGCAGTTTCACTTTTCGGTCCTGTTTCCTTGCCTAGAGAGACTTTATGTGGTAAAGCACTAGCAGAAGTTTACAGAAAATCTGCTTTCCAAGAATTGCTGTCTTCCCCTGAGGAAAACAGCAAATGGCAACTGGAACTGAACAAGTTCTCCGAGGGATAATCTTCCAGAGCAAGGTTGGGACTGGAGAGTCAGGCTGCCAACACTGAATGTTGTTCTGTTGAACAGACTTGCGCTGTCGTCAGGGCGCTCTGCCACCCTGGAAGAGACCTTTGCAGCTTTCTTATAAGCAATAAAGTATGTCAGTGGGTATCAGAGAAGATAAATTGTGTATTGGCTTTAATGCTAACTTTTTGCAAGTCTTAGTAAACTTAAGGCAGCCATGTTAGGTTGGGTGTAGTTGTGTTAGAAAAGCATATTGACTGTTTTTTCCCCAAAATCTCCTCTAGGTAAGAGAAGATACAATATTAAGCTGTGGAAAACCTTCACAGACTGTTTTAACTGTTTACCAATTGCAGCTATTGTGGATGAGAAAATATTCTGCTGTCACGGGGGTAAGTTACGGTTCCTTAGCTGGTATTTGAGAAACTAATACTCTAGTATCAATCGTGGCAATTTCATGTTTATGTTGCTGAGGCTTCAAAACTTGAGGGATTTTTCTCTGCCTTGGCTCATGTATGAGGTAGGGTTGAACTTGATTAGTGTAACTTCAGACACAATGATCTGCTTTTCCTTTTATACCAAAAGGCATATTTAATAGCCTCTCCTTTTGAGTAAAGGATCCTTGTAGGTTTTTTTAGACTTACATGACTAGGAGTTTTATGTACATTCTGAAAACGTGTTTTCATAGAATCACAGAATGGTTTGGCTTGGAAGACACTGTTAAAGATTGTTTAGTAGAATCCCCCCTGCCATGAGCAGGGACATCTTTCACTAGATCAGGTTGCTCAAAGCCATGTCCGACCTGACGGGTTTGGAGTTTCATTTGTAGAAATTGGCTCTGGTATGCTATGTGATAGCTGCTTCATGCAGCTTTCCAAAGTAATAAAATACATATTGCACCTTAAATGTTTTATCTCTTGCAAGTAATTACAGTTGCCCAGGGAGACAGATCAGTGAAAAATGGTATGAGGTCTGTTTGATACTGTATTTTATCTTACTAGGCCTGATCCTTCGAATAACCATACCCTGCCATTTCTAGTATTAATGTCTCTTTTACTTAAAAGCTCTTTTAACAGACACTTGCAAAATATTACAGTGAGATTATTGTAATCCTGTAAAATGTGGAAATGGTTTTGCTTATCTTGCCTCCAGTAAGTCTTTTAGGACGTGACTTCTCTTCTGTTACAAAAGCTTTAAAACAAGTGCTGGATTTAAAAAAAGTCAGTTAACGTTGCCATTGAACTATGTGAAATTGCAATGGTGAATCAGTTTGAATACAAGTTACTTTTGTCTTGAATTAATACCTCGAGTCCTGCAGAGCAAAGTTGGACTAAAATGTGAACCACACGTGTCTTGACTCTGAACAGGTTTGTCACCAGACCTTCAGTCAATGGAACAGATAAGACGAATTATGCGCCCCACTGATGTGCCGGATCAAGGTCTGCTGTGTGATCTCTTGTGGTCTGACCCTGACAAGGACGTCTTAGGATGGGGTGAAAATGACAGAGGAGTGTCCTTCACATTTGGTGCTGAAGTGGTTGCTAAGTTTCTCCATAAACATGATTTGGATCTCATATGTAGAGCTCATCAGGTATTTTAATTTTGTACATTAAACCATAGACTAATTTAGGTTCAGAGGGACCTGAGGTGGTGATCTGATTCAACCCTACACACATGTACTCAACACAGGCCAAACCAGTGTAAGCCTGAGGTGCTGAGGATCTCGTCCAGCCAAGTTTTAACTATCTGCAAGGATCGAGATTCTGCTCTCTCTGAACAACTTGTCCCAGTGTTTAACAACCCTTGCAATTAATGTTTTTTTTTCTTAATACATATAAACCGTGGCCCTGATTCCTGAACAAGATTGTCTTGAACCTAGCAGAATCCTGCTTTTTCTCATTGCTAATGGGCTCTGTTGCTGAACTGGATCCTGCAATAGTCTTCCCATTTTGGTCTAAAAGTTTGGAACTCCTGCTCCTCAGATGTAGCCAGTTTTTCAGCCACTGTCTCTGTTAAAGCTGCTTTGCACCTTGGCAGGAAGAAGTTACCCAGTCTGATATTTCTGCTTTTCTCTCTGCAGGTTGTTGAAGATGGATATGAGTTTTTTGCGAAGAGGCAATTGGTAACTCTCTTTTCTGCCCCAAACTACTGTGGAGAATTTGATAATGCAGGTGCCATGATGAGTGTGGACGAAACTCTAATGTGCTCTTTTCAGGTATGGTATCTGAGGATTTTACCTCCTGGTTAGTGTGGTCACACTTCAAATCTGCTCTATTTTGAATTGATAACTTTACTGTTACAAACTACAGTGCTTGTTTCAAACAGATCTGTACAGATGTCACATGTAGACAGGGCTGTGTTTGCACTCATGTCTTCAAAAATGCAATAAGCCCTTGCTGGTGTGAGTAGATGAACTTTTTTACCCTGGAATTAAATCATCCCAGCAAAGCTATAGCTGTTGGCACGGCCTCTCAGATCAGCTGCTCTGAGTAGGAAACACATTTATTTCTTGGCACATGTATGACTTGTATAATGCCCTTACTAGTGAATTAATTAATTGTACGAAAGCTAAAACATTTTTTTGCTAAATGACTGAACTGTCTTTTCAGATTTTGAAACCTGCAGAGAAAAAGAAGCCCAATTCCAGCAGACCCGTAACACCTCCCCGGGGTATGATCACAAAACAAGCAAAGAAATAGTCACTTTGGCACTGCCTTGTTGGGACTTGTATCATAGTATATAACCTCCATTTTTAAAACTGTAACGTGTACTGTTCAGCTTGCTCAAAATAGATGATGTGTTCGTGGTTTTCCTTTTAATTTGATGAATGGCATTTGCTGGTTGTAACAGCGAATGAAAGACTTTTCTCCCTCCCAGGAAAAAGAGTTTTAAACTTTCCTTTCGTTGGTGTTATGCTGTACACTCCACAGCTCTGATCCTGTCGTCATGGGTAATTGTACAACCGACTCTGAATCTGTACAATGAGTAGTGTAAATGCTTGTTTTCTTCTTTAGGATCTAAAGAGGGCACTAGTGTGCTGTGCGAGTAGAGATTTGTTACTGTCGGAAATCACATACTGTTTTTACAAACCACTGTGAACTTTTTTTATGTTAAAATTTGTTTTAAAGGGATTGCTTTTCTTTTAATGTCTCGTCATGGACACGTTAGTTTTATTGCTGTCAACATTAGAAAACAACCTTGAACCTTGCCAGCGTCACTGGTATGATGTATATTTAATTCAGACACACATCCCTCTCCGTATCCTTCAAACGACGATTAAAGCCATTATTTTACGTGTGTGTGTCTCCTTCCTGAAGCCAAAGTTCACTTAGAACACTGTTGGTACACGACCCACCACGCTGAGTCGGCAGGGCTTTCCCTTCACCCCTTCCTTTTGGAGATAAAAGGAAGTCCTGACTTGAAATAGCAAGTAGAAATGCCGTGCTGTGTATTCTGTAAACACGTTTTTGTACCATTTCCGTACGTCCGACCGAGGGGGCTGCTGGGCTGTGGCGTCGGGCCTGGGGCAGGCGGCGGCGGCTGGAAGTTATGGAAATGGGTCTGGATCTGCCTGACTGGTTTTGTGCATTTTAGCCTAAAGACTTTGTTCTACAAACAGCCTAGAAAATAGATAAGCCAACCTGAGGCGTTGGTCTTGGTCACCGGTTTATATAAATCTCTCACAGAATCTTGTTTTTTAAAAACTGTTACTCTTTTTTGAACAGATAACAGTGTACAATACCATGTAGTGAAAATCACTTATTAAATGAAGAAATTGTTAAATCTTCTCGGTGTCACTTTATCACAACGTAGCCACTACTGCTATCAGAGGACCTTCCTTAGATAAATAAATTGTTCTGGAAACCCACCAGTTCTTGGTTTGGATTTATCTCAGCTACAAGCACTAGAGGTACGGTTTTGAACAGAGGAATTGGATTCAGATGTGGCTCTGGAGCTTTAATGGACATATTCCCCTTTGGCACCTTCCCTCTGGAGCAGGGGGGTGCAGGCAGGAGGCTCAGCCTGGTCTGAAGGGCTGCAGCCAGGAGCTGCTGGTGCTTGGTGGAGCCTGGTCACCAAGAAGGAGTTTCTGTCACGACAAACCACCAGCTCTGTTCCGCTGTCCTGCGTAGATGAGCCCCTTCACTCCTGGAGTGAGCTGAGCTTTTTTGACAAGAACACATCCTCTGGCCAGTCCCCAGCCATGAATTTTGGTTTTTAATGTATTCCTCTGCCAAATCAAACAGCCTTTTCCCTATTCTGAAGACTCTTTTCCCACCCCTCCCTCTAAAGCTAATTAATGAAGCCACCTCCTGGTAACTTCTGATGAGCTCATTAGATGAGGTGTCACAGATTGCCTGTGAAAGGCTTTCTTGCAAACTCACTTTCACGCTTTAAATCACGTTTGTGGTTTTCTTTATAGCTCTATAATTTTTCTACTTCCTTGTGAAATAGTCACCTGTGTGGCTTTTATCGATCTAGTGAATAACAGAGCACGGATGGAACCCGTTTTTATTTGATTTGTATCTAAAGGATTGCACTAACCCAGCTCTGCAACCATTAGCTCGCCAACCATTCCACGTGTCACCCTGTCACACCTTCTTCCTCTGTGACTTGTTTTTTTTCTCTCCTCAAATGGGGTTTTGGTGACACGTGCCTATTCTGGGCTGTGCTTTCTGCTCGGCTGCATTCCCCTGGGGTGGCTCACCCACCCTGGGCTCCCCAGCTGCTCGGCGTGAAGGAAGTCCCACGGCACCGTGGCAGAGGTGGAAGGTTCCTGCTCTGCCGCAGAGGCAGGAAGGACAGAAGACCTGATCAGGTTCAGGTTGGGCATTAGGAAGAATTTCTTCTCAGCAAGGGTCGTTAGCCATTGGAAGGGGCTGCCCAGGGAGGTGGTGGAGTCACCATCTCTGGAGTTCCAGGCACACGAGTCCCTGATGTGTTCGATGTACTTTAGACCCAAGCTTAACCTCTGAACAGTATCAATTGTTGAGTGAAAACTGGGTCTAGAAAATAGCGTTTGGGCGCGCAGCAGCATCAGGACCGGCTCTGCCCTGAGGCTGGTACCGATGTCCTGCCCTGGGGGAACAGCAGCCGCTGGCGGTGCTGAGGGTGGCACTGGGTGCTGGGCTCTGCCCCAGGGCCTGGGGGAGTCCATGGCCTTCACCCTCTGCAGTTCAGAGGGGGTCCTGACCCCCGTCATCCCACAGCAGAGAGCTCAGACTGAGATTAACAGACTTGGCTTGTGAAAAAATGCGCTGTCACCATGAAAAGAGGTGTGGAAACAGGGAGTTTAACTCGCTGGCAGGCTGGGAAGAGGTTTGAGGTGAGGCCCTGGGGCAGCTGAGCATCCCCTGCTCCAGTCCTGTCACGCTGGATTCACCTTTAAATCGTGCCCCGGGCACCAGCATGGTCCTCACCCAGAGCTTTGCAGCTCTGCTGGTGGCATCTCCTCCTGCCAGAGTGCCGAGGCGCCTCGCAGATGTGGCTCACGTGCGGCCCCTCGGAGCTCCGCGTACACATACTGATTAGTGGGATTTTATCTAAGTTCTGACAAAGGCTTCACGTTGGTGACCAGCCGGGTAGCTCCGCTCTCAGCTGTGCTCCTGCTCCGTGGTATGGAGAGGACTCAGCCTGTGGGGGAGCAGAAGCTGTGTTTTCTCCTTAAAACCCGCACTCCTTACCGAAAAGGGGGTCGTGGTCTGTTGAGCTCTCAGATCTGCCACCTGCAGTTCCCATCCTGAGCTGGTGCCTTCAGCTGATTGTGTTGGTGTTTACTGGAGTCAGCTGAGACCAAAATGCCTCAATTAGCTGGAAACTCCCCGGATAAAACTCCTCCCTGCAGCTGCCCCAGGGTTGTGCCTTTGCTGTCCTGCTCCGAGGTGCTCAGCTGATCTCCACAAGTAGGTGGTCGAGGGATGGGAGCTTTGGAGCTCCGGGAGGGCATTGCCTGTGCTGATTCCCCATCACCCCGGGGAGGAGGATGGGGATGGGCCTGTGCACTTTGGGATGAGGTGCTAGAAAATTTTCATCTTCTAGGCAAAGTTCTAGGCGCTCTCCAGAAGAAAACCCTTTCCAAGAAGCAAATGCCTTTAGGTTTTAGAAGTGCAAAAGCGGAGAGATGTTTCTTCATTAGAGGAGAAATAGAAATATTTCAGGTTTGTCCCAGCAGAGGTTCAACAGAGGTGGGTCTCTGATGCTTTTTGCAGCTGAGATTGCTTAGGGCGCTTCCAAAACCAGCTTGTGTTTGAAAAATGGAGGGGAACCCTCAATAAGAACGGGCTGCCTGATAAAACATGAGCCTGTAAAATGGAGGCAGGTTAATCCAGGCCTAATTTCTAGGTTTTACCGTTTTGTAATCCTTCCGATCCCTGGACCTCCACCTACTTTGGGGCACTAATCTGTGTCCCCGCTCAGCAGCTGAGCTCTGGTCTCAGCAGAGGCTCACGATTTAATTCCACCCCTATCGTGGGGGTCCCCTCGCTTTGTCGGGGGCTGATTTAAAAAAAAGTTTAAAAACAAAACAAAGTTGAAACTCCACCCGGCGTGTCCGGCTGCGGCAGCTCCCGCCCAGGGACGTGTCGCAGCGACCGTGGGGGGGAAAAAAGCTGCGAAAAGGGAAAATGCTGGAGCGCGGCCGCCGCGGATGGGGACCCGGGGGCTTCGGGAGCCTTTTCGGGTGAGCTGGGGAGGGAGGCGGCGGGGCCGGGCCGGGAGAGGCGGGGCAGGGCCGGGGGCGGCCCCGCAGCGGCGGAGGAGGTGTAGGGCAGTGGCGGGCGCAGCCGGGACGCGCACGGTACCGGGGCCCGGGGGGTGCGGGAACGGCCGGTGCGGGGGGAGCGGCACTCCCGGGGCTTGGCCCGGTGGGTGCCGGCCCGGGGCGGGGGGGAGGTTTGTAGCGGGGCCGCCACGTCCTTCCCCTCGGGGGTCCCGCGGGGGCCCGGGGCTCCGTCCCGCTCCGGGAGCCGCCATGGTGGCTCTGGGCCGGCGTCGCGGCCGTGGGGAAGTTGGGGATCCCCAGGCACAGCCCCGGTCGCTCCATCCGCCGGTGACGGCTCCAGGCCCCGCGGCCCGAGCGAGCCCAGGGGCCGTCCCGCACGGGGCCGGGGCTCGGCGCTGGGGGGGTCCGGGGGGCTCCGCTGAGCGGGTCCCACCGCGGCCCGGGGACCTCGGCAGGGAGTGAGGGGAGGGAGAGCAGCCCGGGGGGGCACGGGCAGACCCCCGGCGGGCCAAGAGCGGCTCATGCTGAGCTCCCGGCCAGCTCTGGCCGAGGACGGTTGCCCGAAGACCCCATTGGGGATGGGGACGTGGTCGTCTGCCGGTGGCAGGAGCAGTTCTCGGCGGGGCTCGTGAGCCAGGCAGTCTCGCTGGGTTGCCCAAAGAGGAAGGGCGAGCTGGTGGGGCTGCGAGAGGGGAACACGAGAGCAGACGCAGATGGAGCCTTTCCTGCAGCTGGTTTTGGTGCTGAGCTCCAACCAGGATCGTCTGCAGGTTTGGGGCTGGTCCTGCCCCGTGCTGGTTGCCCACAGGGCCGGGCTGAAGCCGGGATGCCCGAGGGTGAGCTCGGCTCTGGGGGATGTTGGGGAGAGGAGATGGCAGAGGACAGCATCGCCCGCCGGCCAGGCTGAAATGTGGGGACCACCTGCTTGTTTTGCCTGCAAAGGCTGAAATAACGTGGCCCCTCATGTTAGTGAAGGGAAATTACGGCTGTTCTTCAGCTTGGTGGTGTGGCTGGAGGGTGAGGAGGCTCCACTTAGCCCAGGGGCAGCTGGGCTGCAACCACGGCCACCCAAAGGGATGAAGGCAGCTCTGGGAGCGCAGCCGAGGGTTTATCTCAGGCCCAATGCTACCAGCAGCCTGCCCCGACGTGTAGGGGATGAGAGAGCGAATGAAGGAGAGGAAATCGCCTGCTTCCAGCTTCTGACCAAAAACCTCCATCGATCAGTGTCTAATAGAAACACAATGGCTCTTTCCAACGGGCAATCGGCAGCTGCCTCCTCTGGCATCACGAGATGCGAGATAAGGGCTGGCGTTTTCTTCTCCTGTAATCGATGTTTGAGATGTTTGGAAATAGCTCACGAGCAAGTTCCTTGTTGTAGAGCAGCACAATGGGGTGCAAACAGCGCCGGGGAGGGCGGCAGGGGCTCTGCGGTGCGCCGTGGGAGGTGATGCAAAACAAGCAGCACCACCGTTAAGCAACTTCCCATCAGCGGGGCCTGTCCAGACCGCCCGGCTGGCCGGTCATGTCTGAACAAAGCATCACGCTCTTGTCACGCTCGCTGTGGTGAAACGAGGGAGGTTTGGCATCCTTGGTCAGCGCCGAGCGGGGAGGTGACGCTCTGCTCTTCTCCCTCAGACACTGGCAGGGTGATGCCAGCTTGATCCAGAGCCATGTCGAGGTACCTGAAGCACTTCACGGTGGTGGGCGACGACCCCGTGCAGTGGAGTAACAGCTATCAGAAATGGGAGGAGGAGGAGGAGGAGGTGGTGGCTGGAGAGAATGGGGAGAAGCAGCCAGATTCGGAGATCAAGCTGGAGCCCACCAGGAGCCGCGTCTCCTTCCAGGACATGATGAAAAAGCTCTTCAGCTCCCACAGGTTTCAGGTGAGACAGAACAAACGCAGGCCAAAGGGAGATGAGAGCGAGATGGTTGGACTCGATGATCCCAGAGGTCTCTTCCAACCTGATTGATTCTGTGATTCTGTGAGATGTGGCCAAAGGCACCTGTGCCAGCTTGAGCTGATGTGGGATAGAGCTCAGGGCGGGCTGGGAGCTGTGCTGAGCTCGTGAGCACTCACGGTGCCTGTGAGAGCGGCTGCTGCCTCCGAGCTGGGCCGTCCTGTCGGAAACAAGCCACTCCGCAGCGGGCGCAGATGTTTCCTGAGCAGCGTGGAGGCACGTGCTCTCCCCCGGCTCAAGCTCCCCGAGACCCCCCACGCCGAGCAGTGGGAAGTGGCCAGGTTTGGTGGGGATCCAGGTGGTTCCCTGGGGCTGCAGGAGTGGGAGTCCTGGGTGGGAGCAATAGAAAGCTCCGTGAAATGCAACCAGCTGAATGGGGGATGCAGGGCGCTGGGGCACGTTTAGCTGAAGGCTGTGTCGGCTCCTCGGGAAAGGGTTCACATTGGTGATTCTCCTCCGACAGATCGTGGTTGTCTGCTTGGTCATCCTGGATGCCTTGTTGGTCCTCGGGGAGTTGCTTATGGACTTGAAAATCATCCATCCGGACAAATATAACATAACCCCAAAGGTAAAATGCAAGGAAATGTCAATGTGAGCCACGATTTCCCTCTCTGATGTTCAAAGCCCGCTAGATAGGAGAACTGGGCAGGCAGGACCTGGACCTTCAGCCTTGCTGAGCCGGCAGCTGCAGGCACAAGGATGAAGGTCTTGCAGAGCCTCGTGTGACAGCCCAGCGGCGTGTGGGGCCGACCTGGCTCAGCTCACGCCAGTCCGTGCAGCAGCTTTGTTTCCTCGGGCTGAGGTAGAGCTGAATCGCTCTCACCACCCTTCTCCTGGTCGTCTTCACTGCCCAGCTGTGCTCGCTCTGGTTGTCCTTTCGAGCAGAAGAAGAGTCCCCAGCCCTCCTCCTCCCAGATCAGACGTGCCCTTGAGCAGTGGAGGTTTTCCAACCAGCCCCACTCACATGCATGGTGGGGGGGCGCTCCTGGTCCTAAACTTGTGCTGTCTTTTTTTTCCCAGGTTTTCCACTATCTCTCCCTTTCCATTTTAACCATCTTCCTGGTTGAGGTGGGGTTTAAAGTCTTTGTCTACCGCTGGGAGTTTTTCCACCACAAGTTTGAAGTGCTGGACGGGATCGTCGTCATCGTGTCGTTCATCCTTGATGTCGTCCTCATCTTCCGGGAGCACGAGTTTGAAGCTGTTGGGCTCCTGATCCTCCTACGGCTGTGGCGGGTGGCCAGGATTATCAACGGTGGGTGCACGTGCCCGGTCGGGAGCTTTCCCTTGTGCGTGGGCTGGGTTGGGCGACCTTCCCTGAATTATCTGGGCTCGCGTCTTTGTTCCCTTCTCCAAGCCATCTGCGAGACCCTGGGGTCTTGCTCTCCCAGCGAGCTCAGAGTTTCACCTGTATGGTTTTCACCACTGGAGGGTGGCCTTAATTAGGCTGTAATTTCTTTGGAGCAGCAATAATCTGCTGCTTGTGTTGGTGCGATGCCTCGGTGATGGGGGCACGGCAGCTGGCCCGGGCTAGCAGAGATGCCTGGCTCTAGCACGGCAGCATTGGGCACGTTCCCCTAAAAACAACCCATAATCTGCTCTGGTATCCCTCCCTCCTGGTTGGCTCATGTCTTAAATTCGCATCGTAGGATCCTTTTGGCAATGCTTTAACAGGGGAGCCGGGTAGAACCCTGACCTCCTGAATCTACTTCTGCAGCAGAGTAGGTTTTACTGCCCTGATGTTCTGCTTCAACTCCGTCATCCCCTCCAGGGATGCTGCAGGGA
Source organism: Nyctibius grandis (assembly GCF_013368605.1). NCBI lineage: Eukaryota > Metazoa > Chordata > Aves > Nyctibiiformes > Nyctibiidae > Nyctibius > Nyctibius grandis. The sequence continues at coordinate 13,792,224 of NC_090671.1, read as the reverse complement.
ACGTCCTGATCTCGATCTGGATCTTTCTCACTTGGATTCCAAGGGTTTACCATAAAAAGAGGAATATAAAATGTCCCCAGGTCAGACTTTACTGACTGCCATTGTTATTCTAAATTGTTACAAATAGATGTGAATTCAGACACTTCTGAAACAACTACAGCTGGAAACATTTTCTTCCTTCTCTGGGAAAGGATTTTGGGGTTAAAAAAATGTGGCAATGAGATTATCCTGAATTCCTGCATGAACCCTCAGCCCAGGGGCTGTCCTGTGCACTTTTGGTCAGTGCCCTGTACTTGATACAGCTCTAAGTCTTGTTAGTTGGAGTAAAAGGATGGCAGGGGCCGAGGCCGTCACCTGCAGCCCCCGGTGCCCTTCTGATGGGGAGAACGTGTCCCATGGGCGGCAGTGGCTGGGAAGAGGGAGGATGTGAGGGCAGCTCGCAGCTGTTTTTAGTTTGGAGTGAAAGTCAGAGAGAAACCAGCTTCGTGTGCAGCTGCGTGAGCCGCAGGAACCCCGGTGTCTCTTCACACGCCATTTTACAGCAGAAAAACACTATTGCATTTACCAGTAAATCCCCTTAACCTTGGGTGCTTCTGCTTTTCCCCCCACCCCCAAGCTTCTTGCCACACCAGCCCGCTTGGAGCAACAGAGGGGACAAAGAAAACCTGCCCCAAGCTCCGGGTGTTGTGTGTCTGTGCACGGTTCACTGCCCTCCGTCACTGTTGATTGATGGGGACCCGGGTTACAGGCAGGTGGGGACTGTTTGATGTTATCAATGCAAATAAGCAGCATCGCTGCTTTGTCTTCAGCGGAATGAACCCCCAAACCCGCTGCCTGGAGCGCTAGAAACAGGCACACATCAGTGCCTGCCTTCGCGCGCGGTTCTGTCAGAAGCTGGATGGGAAGAACGTGATGTTCTTGCTGCTTTTATTAAAATATGGGGGTTTTCCCCCTTGGGAAAGGGTGGGAAGAAAACGCCTTTACTGTGGGGTTGAGTTCACGTCTAATAACCTGACCTGATGATGTGCTGTGTCCCATTACACCAGGCAGGAGCGATCGGCCCTGGGCAGGGACACGAGCCTCTGTCCCCAGCTGTGCTGTGCACTGCTGTTAGAGCAAGGCTCCCACCTACGTGAAACCAGCTAAAATGCAGCCCCTCGTGAGGACAAAGCTGCCAGTTACATCCCCCCCAGGCTCTGCCGAGGGAGCGAATTCAAATTCAGGATGTGAATGACAGTCCGAGTGATTAATTCAGCTCAGAGGCCAGACTGCCTCTTCCCAGCAGAGTGTTGGTATCTGAATCCCTGAGGTGGCTAATTTAAAACCCTCCTCATTAAGAAAAGCACTTGGGAAGGGTGGTTTGAAGATGACAGAACTAGAGCTGGAGAAGAACACGTTTAACTCCTTGAGTACAGGCCCTGGGTACCATTAACCACCTGCTCCTGGCTGGTTTACGCTGTAAAACAAATCCACTGTGAATTGTTCCACAGGAATAATTTTATCGGTGAAGACCCGCTCCGAACAACAAGTGTCCAAGCTAAAGCAAGCGAACCTGAAACTTGCAACAAAGGTGGAACAACTGGAGCACAGCTGTGCGGAGAAGGTAAGAAAACACTTTTAATTTGAACAAGGTTTCCCTGCGGGCTGCTCCGCAGGCCAAGCTGGCCTGGGATCCTTGTGCAAGGTGGCCGCCGTCGGCTTGGTTTCCTCATCAGAAAGTTGTGGGGTAAGATGGGCCCGAGAGCCACAGCCCTGCCTGTCCTGCCTGCGCTCCCGCAGCTGCAGAGGGCTAACGGCTGCCTCTGTCCTGCTGACTTTAGCCAGGTTGTCCTGTTTTACTGCAGCGTAAGACACATTTCAGCAGATCTGTGGGAACGTGGGAAACTTTTAAGGTAAGAGCTGTATTAATGATTTTACTTTTGCCTCCTACAGGAGCAAGAAATTGAGAGGCTTAACAAGATATTAAAACAGCACGGACTCATCAGCGAGCAAAAATAGGAGGCCAGTTTTCCCAGGTGGGGAAGTCTGCCCAGGAGAGTGCAGTGCTGAAACCTACCAGTTTGACCTGAAAGGTTTTCCCCTCTCTTTGCTTTCTCTTGTATAGTGTTGTCTATAAACATTTTCTATTTGACCACACTTTGATTAGAACTTGGGATTACAAAAATCATTTTGCTGGACAATTAATGGCGCATACTCCCTGTAAACAGTGATTTCATATGACCTTTCTTGTACAGTTGTACAGTCCCAACTGCAAAATAATTTAATAAAGACACATCTTTATGAGTTATACATCCATGAAAGCACCACTTATTGAAAATAATTGATTTTTTTCTGTGATAATGTCCTTTGTTTGCAACATCTTGTAGAAACTCGTAGTAGAAAAGATAAGAGTCCAGGCTGAAAAGGTAATTTCAGGTAATTTCTTCTGTAATTAGTACATTACTTCTTTGCCAGCCATTCTTTTCATGTTGTTGGTAGTTTCCTCACTTCTGTTGCTGCTTGTGCTGCTTTGTTATTTATATAACATTTGTTTCAAAAATACCAACACACCACTCCTTTAGTTGACAATCAAATCAGCACCAAAATAGAGGCAAACATGCCCTCTTACGTCAAACAATGCCTTGTTCTCAGCAGCAGATCTGAGTTCTGATACTGCATTCTCTCCCATTTTAAGCATTCGTTCCCAGCCCGCTGGGCTACAAAGTTCTTTCTGCTTCCACAGCTCATAAATCAACGCATTAAAAGAATTAGAATATGTAAGAACAGATGTAGGCGAGCGGACTGCTGGGAACAGTTAGACTCCAGAAAAGCCATCAGGAAGCACATTGTAAAGGACCAGGCTGGTGGTTGAACACAACGTGAACTTTTTCAGGTACTAGAAGGTCCCTGTGGTGAGAGTATTTTATAGTTGAAGAGTAAAAATCATTTAAGTGGGAATTTTGAAGGTGGTGACTGTAGCAGGCGGCTCCACTTGATTTCAGCCAGAGTCAGCTGGAAGGGTCGTTGGGCTTTTTGGAAAGCATCACTTAACTGTTGGCATTTTTGAAGAAAGGTAATTAATTAGTGGCTTGGGAAAAATAGCTCGAAATATGTGGCTTATTCATCTATGAAAACAGATAAAGCAGAGGCCTTATCTAAAGCACATGATTACTTTAATTAACAGTTCAGCTCTGCTGTTCACAGAATAACGAAGCCTACTTTCCTTGGGAGCTGCACTGTCTCCCTGTGCTGCTCCCTTCCCCTCCTGCCTCCACACTGCCAGGCAGGTGGCTCAGACTGGCAGAGCACCCGACGTGCTGGAAGGCTGGTGGCTGGACATGTGCTGACTGGCCAGCGAGAGCCACCGTGACGTTCATACTGCAACCTTTTTTCCCCTCAGCAGAGGTATAATTGGGAACTTTCCAATTAATGTGGGTTTTATTCTGCCCTAAGGCTTCTGAGAACCCTCACAAGGGCTCACCCTTTCTTTCTTGGCCAATTTTAAGCCAGTGTGTCTACAATTTAGAAGAAACTGATGGCCCATCACAGTGACTAGATAAACCTCGCTTCTTTAGGACTAAAAATCATAAAAAGCAGAAATATGGTTTGTTTGGGGTTTTTTTGGTGCACACTTACCTTAGACAAATGGAAAGAAAAAATCAAAGGGTAACTTGACATTAATGGTGGGCCAAGCTTTATAGCCTGGCTCTGCAGGTGAAGAAATATCAGTGAAAACAACAGAACTTGTTATAGGAATAGTCCTTTCCCTTCCTGAGGGAAGCTGCAATGAAAACACAAATGGTCATTAGCTTCAGTCTTTACTTTGCACGACTGCTTTGTTTGGACTGGGTTATATTTTCAGCTGTTATTTGTAAAAAGCTTTTTTTCCTGTACAGTTCCATGTTTCTTTTAATGAATGATGTATAGATTTTTATTGAAGTGTGTTTTGGCAAGCAGCCCACAGTTGTGTTTGAGCTGGAACAGAAACTCTTGGGTGTAATACATTCTAATATGAAGTGCTACCTTTAGATAAAGAGATTAACTGGGTCACTGTCGCACAGCTGATACCTAAGCAAAACAAGCCATTCTTTTTATCTTAAATCCTGTAACATAATTACATACCTGCTTCAATGTGGTGGTAGTGATTGTTGCTGTAACGTTCACTATTTTGGCTTGTGGATTGACTAGGGATCCATATTTAGTCCACTTCACTTCTATTTCAAGGGCTACTGGTATTTGGCATGAGCTCTGAAATGTGTTATAAATTCTGTCATTGTCTGACTTGTACAGAAGCAACCACATTAATTATTCATCTTATTAAACTGGCAGAATGCCCCCAGAAAGCTCACTCTGGGAGATTAGCAGCACAACTGCACCGTGCCTGTGCCCTGGACTGCTGGTTGTGCAGGCAGCAGAGGAGCTCGCAGCCACAGTGGTGTCCCCACAGCTTCTCCACAGGTGACAAACTGGCTCTGTCACTGCACTTCAGGCAGGACTTTGGCTCTTTGATAGTGCTGAGCTGGCTCCTTTTAGTGGGAACACTTATTTCAGTAGTACTGCCAGGACAGTAGAAAATCCTTAACTCTGCCAGGGCAGAATTTTGCAGCCTACAATCTGAAATATTTTTAGGTATTTCTTCTTGAACTGTCAAGTTTCTGGTTGCAGAAATCATTCACTGCTTAGTTGCAGTGCAAGAAACCTCTATACAAGCTGTCATCGAGGGGGTGCTGTCATCCAGCACGTGCCAAGCAGCACTGCCTGCCACCACTGGCAGGGACTCACATTGGGAGGAAAAGGGCTACGACAGCAGATGTTAAGAAAATGTTGTTCAGCTCCCTCAAGTATATTGTTTCTGTGTTTTAAAGGATTTTTGCTATCTTGCTCTAACTGGTATAAGAGCACCAAGTAGCAACACTGATTCTGTTACTTCACTCTTTCAACCTCACCAGTTCCATGCTTTATCCCATCTAAACAGCAAGAGACTGAATTGTGGCTAGAACTGGGTTGGTTTGTACCCCACGTGTTGCCCTGATCCATAACTGAGGTGCCTGGATACCAGCTTGATTAAAAGTAAACTCTGTCCTTACAGCAAGAGTGAAACCCCTCGGTCTTTAATATTCCAGGAGGACTTTCCTCCAGTTTGTTTCTGCAATTTTTTCCCCAGAGGTCTGAGAAGCTGATGCTGCAGGACAGGTACAATAAGAGTGAAGGAGGTGGTGGCAGTGGTGTAACTTTCACCTGTTCTGAGGTGCGGAGGTGAGTTATCGGCACCCAGTCAAGCACATCCTGGGCTTGAGAATTTCCAAATGAGGCCACGTATTCAGGAAAGCTTTGTCCCTTCAGTAAATCTAGGAGGATCTGAGTCAAGGGCTGGCATTTCATAGCTGCTGTAATTCTTCCAGAAAAAGAAAAGATGAGTTAAAGCAAAATCCCTTGGTTTGGCACAGTAATAATTTCTCCTTGCTCTCACGTGCTGTTCAAGCCTTCTTGCTACAGTTGCTAATGTACACAATCTTTTCAAGACAAAGACCACTGTTAATTAAATGACATTTCTTATAGTTAAATACTCCATTCCCAATACTCCTACAGCTGTATGAATGTCCCAGGATCTGAACAGATCATAAGGGAAAGGGTTATTAGAAGGTTAAAAGCACTAAATAATAATAAAAAAAGGGCAATGTCCTCTTACCGTAACTTACAGCCCGATACCATGTTATAACCAAATAACACTGGGGTTCTGGCTCCCTGGGCTGCCAGACAGTCCTGGTTGGATGTACTTTGCAGAATGGTAAGTTGACTGTATCTGTTAGTATTCTGAATGATGCCAGATGTAACACACAGTTAAAGGGAAATTCAATACTTGTTGTATATCATGAAGAAAAAGAATCCTTAATCATATCTTTAAAATATATCTGCAAATGCTATAATAGCTCAAGACTCCTCTGTGAAGAAGCACTGGAGTGTACAATGAAGGTCTACATCTACCTCACTAAAATGTCCCAGGGGATTGCAGTCAGGACTGAGTCATTCGCTACTTCTAAAACAGCCAAAAAAAACCCCACACTTTTGCTTTTGTTAAAGAACAGACATTTTATAGACATCCCTGCTAGAAAGTGTTTGTGAAGATGGACCAGAACAAGTGCTGCAAAAAAAATTTCAACAGGGAAAGGATATCCTTGTGGCCAGAAGCCCGCTCTGAGAGGCAGTCCAACAACATAACCAGGATTACCACTGAGAGGAACTGGCGTTGTATTTACCTGCAATGCAAACGTACAGTATTCGTTCTTATCCTGTGCTGAAATGGTTGGAAAACACAGAAATATTTCATTTATTTTAGGATTATTAACTGCCTTGAACAATGATAGCAGTAAGACTTGCACTGTGAGATTCTAACAGTTCTCTAACATCAGGGCAGGCTTTGCTCTCATGGGATATGGTTGTAAAGAGTCTCAAGATGACTCTTCTAAATGTGAAAAACCAACTTTGGAGACCTTTATCACCCGGTTCTGAAACGCTGCCTTATTTGTGTATCCAGGGCAAGTTACATTTTACCTTGCTGCTAACAATTGTTCTGATTCAAGTTTAATAAGTTTTGTAATTAAATGTCTTTCAACAAGTCATCCGTAACACCTCTGGCAGTTACCTGAGTAAAGCTGATTTCAAAGCTCTGCTGGATTGAAAGTGCTTCTTTGTTAATTGCCCCCAAGACAAAAGCAGCAGCTGCTTCTATTATTTCTCCTGCGTCTGTGTATGTAATGTGATAACTCACCTGAAAATTAAACATTTTAGATATTAATTAGAATACATGGGAGTATGAAACTAGAAAAAAGAATTTAAAATTATCTAAGTATTGTTTTCTTTCTTCTTTGCTTAAGAAACACTCAGCTACATGGTAGAGAGATACTATATCCTCAGTTATAGTAAGGATGGGCCCCGAAACCAGGAGGAACTGAAGTACTGCTCAGTAGGTGGCTGGTCATTTTACAATGACTGTGCATTAAAAACACGAAGACCTGCCTCTCTATCCAAGGTAGCACGTGCTTTTATAAGCACTGATGCTTAGGGACTGATGAGACACTTTCCCTCCAGATGCTGATCTAGCTTTCTCCTACAAATTAAGATACAGGGGTTGGAAATACTGCCTATTTATTCTAGTTTTTCACTCATTTCCTGTCTGCAAAGGGAGAGAGTGTAAAGAAGAGCACGGAAAAAGCTGTGGTCTGATCTGACAGAGAAACCCATGACAGTCCCAAAGTAGCCATGTCAGCAGATTTACATATAAAGGACATAACTGTTACCAAATCAAGCCACTGATTAGCAATGGTTGGAAATGGATCTAGGGCTGGAGCCTCTTAAAAACTGACTTCATAAACCTCCTCTAAGCATAAGCCCAATGTTCATCTATTTAAGATGAAAAGATGAGATGATTTGCACTGTGTATTCCTCTGTCTCTGCCACCACTGTGCCTGAAGTCATCTCCCAAGCATAATGTAGATCCTAAACTCATGTTATTGTCTATTATGTTACATACACACAGTAATAACAGAAAAGGATTTCATCCTGTCTCCCTGTTACGTTGCCTATAGTAATTATTTTGTTGCAAAATACTCATTCTTATCCCAAAGTCCATCTTTCTCCTGTCACATTTTCTCTGGAGATGTCACAATATATGGAAACTGCGCAAAGCCCTTCTCACATCTTGTAATTTGTGAATCAGGAAGTATTTAATGCATAAATGCTTTCCATCAAACGTGAGGAGGAAAAGAACTGTCATACGTACCCCAAGAACTATATTTATGCACAGTTCATCCAAAATCATAGGGAGCCTGACGACATCACTACCATTAAGTAAAGTCCGCATTCCATTCAGAGACTGGACAACTATGGACTGGACCTGAATATTAACCTGAAAAACAAATTCATGTCATTTCTGAATATTGTATATAATTATTTTTTGGCTTTTTCTGTATTATTATATTTGTGACCCTTCCGGGTTGGGTTCCACAGAGACAGCACTCAATAATCCTCTGAACAGCTGCTATGTTACATGTATTGCTGAAGTTCAACAAAAGGTTCTGTTTTCAAGCAACTAGAGAGAGTTACTTAAAAAGAGAGGGGCTTATGTGAGAGGGATGTATCAGGATTAGATGTTTGCAGTTAGCATATTATCTTGGAGTTGCTAAGTGTCATTACTGATAGGAAATGACAGATTTTTTTAATTTTAAGATTAAGAATAAAGTCCTTGTTCTGATGAAGCTGGTGAAAAACTCTCACTGATTGTAATTGAGTAAGAATTCTGCCCCCAGCTGTTCCAGCTAAGTGAGAAGGATACTCACCATCTGACTTGATCTGGGCACCTGGAAGAGAATTAAAGAACAAATTCAAACAATAGCAAAGGTATGACCTACTATAAGTAGCAGTTAAGTGAAGCAGTTAAGGTTTAACTGCTTGGCCTATTTAACTTTCTATCATTACAATAACTTTTACATCGTGGAAGTGATTGGATATACACTACAGTATCCAGGCAGTGTGAAATAACTGCTATTTGTTGTGGCTGGTAGGCAAAATCTTATAGTCAAAGCCTCTTCTTCCCCTGACAGTAACTGGAAAATGTCTTAGTGACTTCCATCACTTTTCCATCAGGCCCAGCACTGACTACATTCCCAATAAATATACAGTGCATTCATAAGTAGTAGATGGATCTAGTGTTTCCCTTGGACACCCTATTTGCAACTCAGAGCTAAGAAACACTGAAATAATTTACTTGCATCAGAAAGATGACCCGAGAAAGGCACCTCAGTTGGGCATGACTCTTATTGTGCATCATATGGTTTGACCTATTGAGGGAGTCAGAGAACATCGTTCCTGTTGCAGATCTGTGCAAAAACACGTGTAACTGTTCACAGACTCCCAGATCAGAAGCTTGCCAGGCTGTTTGTACCCAAAGAAATGAAGAGCTTTTGTTGTCCCATTCTGATGGTAATGAGTCCATGGTCTCTAAACAAAGAAATGAGAAGCAAATATCTCTCTTGTTATACAGCATGTGGGCACGCACAGTTGCCCCACTGGAAAAATTTCCACCAAATTTTCATGGAAAGGCAGAAGTGTCAGACCAAGGTCATCAATCAGGCCTGCAAAATACTCACACAGAGCACCACTTTGTCAAAAGTCTTATTTTTGTGACTTCCCAGTGAGTGTTTGAGTCACATCTTTGGGAAGGGACCAAAAATTGGATCTGGCCATGAAGCAAGAATTACGACAGGATACAGAGACCAGTCTGCTCATCTAATGTCACGGCAGAGAACACATTCCTATGAGCTGGAGACCTGAAGGTGATGCAGGTAAAGTCCGTGTCCTGGTTTTGTGGGGATAAAAATTATAGATCCATTTTCTGTTATGTTTTGTTTCAGTCTGTGGCCAGCTGGGGGATGGTGATTAAGGCCATTAGCAGTGGCAGCTGCCCCAGGCTGGCCCACAGGTGTATCCTGTAACATTAACCTCACATTCACTATAAATGGGAAAGCTTATGGGGATGGGAGGAGGTTGTTTTGCTCTGCTCTCCTCTCTTTTCTTCTTGATGGTTGCTATCCCTGGAGGGCCTTGCCACAACTTTATGAGCTAAGTATAATTTTGTGTCTTTTGTATTAATATTTATATTAGTTCTCTTACGTTATGGGTTGAAATTTAAACAGATTTAATAAGTCTCCCTCCTTTTCCCAGTTCCCTTTCTCAGCTGGGGAGTGATCTTGGGTGATAGAACAACTGGTTATTGTTTAGCCCTGGGTACAGGCTAAAGGTAGACAGTCTGTCACATTCATATAAACATCCTGAGCTCAGCCATCAGGATCAGCTGTATGAATGAAAGTGCTTGTAAAGACTAGACTCTTCCTTCAGGGAAGCATGCTGCTTCTGACTGGAGTAGAGGGACTGAACACCACTTCTAAAATTCTATTTATCTGTGACTGGGGTGATGGGTTATGTTTCTGCAGGTCACTGGCAGACAGCACTGCTGCCTCCCACTGCCTCCTCTTCCCACCAGCCAGGAAGGCAAGCAGGGGCAGGCAGCAGCGTGTTGCTTGGGCAGCTGCCCAGTACACGCTAACCATGGTGTGAAGCACCATGTTATGAGTATCTTGGTGGAGAGTTACAAGCATCCCTGGTGCTCCTTGGATCTGCTGCAGAGGCTGGGGTAGAGAGCAGAGATGAACTGCAACAATTACCAAGACCTTCATATCACCCAAGTGGCCCAGCCTGGCAGTGAGCATGGGCTCAGAACGCTGGGGTTTATGGAGCTGCTGTGCTGGTCCTCTCCCCGGGGGCTCCCAGCAAGCCTTCCTGGGTTGATGGGTTTGACATTTCTTTTGCCAGCAGCTCCACCTGCTGGCACTGACAGAGCTCCCTCCTCTGCCCTGTGACCACCCTGTCCCCAATACAGTCACTTTTTTTATTGTCACATCCCATCTTTAGCTCCCTTGGGGAAGGGGAACTTCCTACAGACCATCTCTAGCATCTATTCAGCCTTCTCTAGTTCTTGCATCTGATCCTTCCTCAACGTCCAATGTACTTTGGACAGACATCTGACCTCTCCTAAGCTAGGGCATTGTAATGGGCAAGCAGCAAGTGGGTAATGTGCTACGTACTGCTCTAGTGAGGAAGGGGAATTCATCTTTGAATTCAAAAACATCCAGCTGCTTGGAGTGTGTCCTGAGGCATGCTTTTTCTTTTCTGGTTCTGCAGCCACCAAGAACTTTAATTTTGGCTGCACCCAGACACACTCAAAGCCCTTCTGAGGCAGAGTTTTTTCTATCTCTGGACAATCAAAAGCTAACATTTGTGAGCAACCCTTTGCTGATTTCAAGGAGGTCCTCAATGATCAGGAGAATGATCCCACCTGTGAGAATGTGAACTACTTAGTGGGCTTTCCTTTACTGTTGATAGCTTTGGAATCTGTGAGGAGACTGGAAGGGGTCTTTAAGCAGTGACTCACTATGGAATACTAATTAAATCAATTTAAATAATTACATAAACTAAAAAAGTTTTAGTGGTGGAGAGTATGCTGTTTCTTGATGACCTTCAGCTTCTGGAAGGAGCTATCAGGTTAAGGTATGTATTTCAATTTCATTTTTGCATGCATGATTTCTTTGTCTTTCTGAATATCTGTAAAGGGCATTTATTTATACATAAGACACAATCCTCCACTTCAAAAAGGAATGAAAAAGTAAGCTTAGCTTAGCTTTGAAAAACAACCACAGACTGGATTTGGTATGAGGCTGGATATGAGCAAATTTGCTCTCAGTGGGGTAAAAGGTCATGTTCTTTGAGGAGCATGAGGAAGGCTTAGCATGCATGTGCAATACCTCGCTATTAAAAACTGAGGCTTGTAAGAAAGTTATATATGCAAAGGATTAAACCTTACAGGTTCTTTAAGTACAAAGGTTTACCAACTCTTTAAAACCCAGACTTCTTACAATTATGCACTCTGGTAATAGGCTGCTTGGAAAAGCTTGAACATGCACAAAAGCATAAAACTGCTGCCATTGCAGCAAGCACCAGCTCAGTGACACAAGCTTGTCTCTTCAAGACCGTTATTTTTGTTGGCTAAGCAGAGAACAGTCAATGCTTTTTGTTACTGTTGAAGTAAAAACATTTCCAAAGGCTTTCTGTATAAAAGCCTGTTGCACAGGGAGATTTTTTTCCTAACCCACAATTTAAAAAATCCAAATAAAACACCATATCCCTTAGTAAATAGAAGTTACTTAATTCTGGAGATGTAAAAAGATATATAATATCAACAGTCAGCTATATGACTGCTTCAAATCATACTTACTGCTAAAATGCTGGAGTTGATATAGAACAGCATGCTAACTGCTTGAATGTTGCCACATTCTTCCACACTTACTGATCTAGTGCATTTTGTAGCCTGGTTTACTAAAAATCCTGGAAAAAATTCACAAAGTATTGCTCAATTAAAGAGTAATTATGAAAAGCACAAATAAAAAACAATGTAAGAACCTCAAGCATAAGCAAAAGTGAAAGTAAACATAATTTCTGTTGCAGATAAGGCTTTATGTGAACTATAAAGAATAATACTTTCTTGGATTCTCCAGAAATGCTATGAGACAAAATATTTTTTCTTAACAGTAGAAGTTTAATAAAAGCTAGAAGATTTATGACTTTATTTTTGAAATCTCATAATGTTTGGGTTTTTTTTTTTTTCACAAGAGACTTCAGTTTTCCTATGGTCAGCATCATGATTGGTATGATACCATAGTTAATAACAGTGGGGTTTGGAAAATGCAGGTGTGTGGTTTTGGCTGTGGTGGTGGCCTTTCCCCCCCCCCTCACCCTGCCCCACAGATTTTCAGGGAACTGTGTGAACGGTTAAAATATAGAGCTCAAGCCTGCGGGTCTGACTTGAGTTGCCTTCAGGCTGTGAAAGGGACATCTTACAAAGGTTGCCCAGTTGGGTCTTGCTTTGTGTAATACCCTCTTCCCTCATTGTGTCTCCCTCATACTATTTTATTAAATCAGTTATGTCAAATAGGATGTTTTATTGTGTGATCAACAAGACTCTCAAGGATTTACATATCTAACTTTGAACGTTTAATATAGATGCAACGCAACTTCCAATCTATGTTAAAAAACCCTCAGAGAAACAGAATTTACTTGACAAATATTTATTCATGAATCTTTATCTGAATTTACATTTGTGTGTGTGCCAATTCACTGACTGACTAAGCCCGAGTCAGAGCAGAACACTCTAAAGCAAATAAACTGGAATTCAAATGCATTTTCCAACCTGCAGGATTAGCATCAGAGCACCAAGAGGAGACAACAGGACTAGGCAGTCTTAGGAATGCATCCACTGTCTGTATAGGAACACCATACTGCCAAACAAAACAACATATTCAAGTACACAGGTGTGTTTCAGTCCATGGAAACTTTGAGAGATTTGTATTAACAATAAATCTGAATAAAAGAAGTACTTATTTCCACTATATCTTTCAATACTGTATACTATGTGCATCAATCCTTAAGCCACTGCTAACGGCTTTATATTTACAATAGCAAAACAGCTGCTTATTTTTCACAGATCTTAAAAAAATCTAGTTAATTTTTAAAGTAAGCTAACCCAAAATGCTACGCTTCTTATTCTTACATTTCTATATTTAAAGCCCAAAATACTTTGTCTATTCCAGAAGAACAGCAATTTTTTTAAAAGCAGATGCAAACAATGCTCACTTGTTCTTTTATGGAGCAATCTAACACTAATTGAATTGGATAATTATTTACCTCATATCTATAAGTGTCATTTGCATCAGAAGGGTTTTGAGCATCTGTGTTCATATTCCAGCTGTCAGGCTCAGCACTGAAAGTAGCACTTCCAAACCGTTTAAGCAATTGATCAAAGTTTTCAGACGTAGGCATTTCAGCAGGACTGAAGGAGAGCGCTTGTTTATCTGTCAAAACATTTTAAAGAATTAGATAACTTTTAGGATAAAATATACAGAAATGGTATTTAGTAATGATTTTTCCTTCTGGAGTTGTTAAAGACTCAGTGACTGCTTTCTCTTTTCTTTAAGAGAAAACCTAGGCAGTGTCTTAATTCACCATTTCACCCATATCCATGAAAGTATCTCACAGCATATGTTCCAAAACAAAGACATGTCAATTAGTGTCTACAGTTTCCATGCTAAGTATTCAGACAACTACTGCACAGTCTTAATTAAATTAAGAGAACACAGTACTGATCACTTCTTACTTCCCTGCCAGTCACTTCAAAGCTGGCCATAAAGGATTTGTGCCACCAGTGGCTATTACATAGTTACAGTGATAGATCAGGAAGGAGTCAGTTTCCCGTGAGACAACTTTAAATGTGATTTATTGGGGATGATAAACTCTTCACAAAAAAAAAAAAAAGACAAAAAGCTACTTTTTATTTCAACAGAGCAGACTAAGAGTTAGAATATGAGATGTTTTAACTCCATAGTTTCACAAGTGAAAGGATTACAACATAAGTACTGTGAGCATACAGAATAACCAGTTCTCTGACAGGTTTAGTTACTTTTAATTCTAGTCTGTTTCTGGTACCTAAAGAGCTTACAAAAATAACACCACAGTGCTTAGTATTGGCAACAACTCTACTTACAGTTTGTAGCATGAATGCAGAAAACACTGGGATTGACTTGGTCAATTAATTTAAATATCCTTTCTGGTGGATTTGCTTCAACATCAAGTGAATATATAGCAGCTTTCTGACTACACAGACGGCTGTCACCGCTGCAAACAATAATAATAAAATAAGTGATCTACTAGAAGTTAGTATTGACCATATTTAAAAGTTCTTCTCATGTATTGAGGCAGCATGAAAAAAAGCATGAAGGAGATTACTCTCTCTAACACAATTTGTGTAGCAATTGTGCTTCCTTAGAAGGCTTTTATTGTTTTATACTGTGTGCTTAGTAATAAATAATAGAGAATTCTCCAACATGTTTTATCTAGCAGAGGAAACAGTGTGAGCAGCAACATGAAGGTAAGAGACAGACCAGAGGGAAGAGCCTGACAGTAATAATATTAATGCTAAAATGACAAGTTGGATGGGATCCAGATGGTGTGAGACATCACAAATGCAGGGTGCAGCACAGGCTATGCACAGCTCAGAAGCACTTTTATTTCTACAGCATAAATGGGAAGTGCGACCTTTAGGGTGATGTGATGGCATGTAGGCCAGAAAAAAGGTCAGTTTCATGAATATTGGAATAATATTCACTTTGGCAGAGGGGGAGGAGGAAAAAGTCCTACTTGAGATGCACAGGAAAGAAACAGCAGAGTGAGAAACGGGGAGGTGAAATAACCCATCCAATCTAGGAAGAGTGTTTGTAGATGTGCCACGGGTTCATCTGCAACAGCCCAGAACTGCAGTAGGCTGCAGGGCAAATGTGCCAGTTCATACCCTGAAGAGTACTGGTGTGTCCTACATGCTAGAAATACAGGATGATGATCCCTGTGAAACTGGTACTTAGGTGGAGTTAAACCAGTCAAGGACAAATACTGAAGAAGTGAAATGACTTTTAGAAATTACTTTTTAAGCATGGAGTTAAAACTTTTCCCTGAGGTGAACCATTTGTTAGTAGGATCACATCATAAATCAAACACCCTTTTTCTGCTGTTTCAGAGACCCCACAGCCTCTTGTTATCAAACCCTTCCAGTAACTAACACAATTATGCAAATGTATATAAATCTAGATGTAAATAAGGAGATCCACAATGCTTGCAGTCATTGAAATTCCCATGGATTTCCATGCAAAATGAAGAATTTTACACAAAAGAATTTGGGGAAAGAAACACAACTTCATTTTATGCATTTCTAGTTGACAAAGACAGAATAGTCACCTGAGACAATTAAACTGTCACTCAGGAAGGCGTTGATTAGACCTTTCTGATATATATAAATATCTATAAATGGGTAGCAGTAGTCATTGTGTGCAAGAACAATAAGAAAGCACAGTCTGGGATGACTGCTAATTCAAATTTCAAAGCACCAAGAATAAACCCCAGTGTTCAGATTGGTATAATTTATGCAGAAGGTGGGCTGAAGAGCTGTACTTAGTGTTCTGAGAAGTCACCAAGAGATTTATTACATTATGATTTTGAAGTGAGCTTTCTTAACCCCTTCTTGAGAAGATGAAATTGGGTGAGGGTGTTTTCAGATAAACTGTAAATAGCAAAGAAACAACTATTGGCATTAATATATTGATATAAGGTTACATTTTACTGTTTGTAAAGTGACAGACTGGCAGTGAGGCAGCAGGCTGGGACACTGACTTGTGAAACTAGCATCAAAACGATGCTCACACTACTTCGTTAGGCTCGGAATTGATCAAGTTTCTAGCTGATAAACCATAATGAAAGAGGTTATTGATAAATTGCTGATGACCTACGGAGGTGGCCAGATGGTCCCATGGTATCAGCTTTCTTAACTTCCAGACACTGCATTATGCTGATGCAAGTCTAAAGTTGCATTATTCTTCCCCCAACAGAAGGCATCACCACCTAAGCGCCCAAAGACAGGAGCACAATGAAACAGGAGAAAAGCAAAGAGCATAAGTTTGGAAAAGAGGGAATAAGTGAATGAGAAACTGGGGTGGGATGTCAATGTGCTGTTCTGTCTGGTTGGGGCCAAAAGTTTACAGGCCTAGTGCAGAACTGACTGGTGAAAGGAGGGCAGGAAGGAGTTAGGGGGGAGACGGGTTAGGAATTGGTAAGAGGAGAGGACAGAGCCCTTACAAATTCGTGCAGCAAATAGCTATATGAAATAGCTTGTTCTATTTATCCACTTACGTGACAATAGGAACAGAACATGTAGTAAAGAGACTGAAATCAGCTGCACTGCAATCAGGGTCGCAGCAGCAATTGACATCACACTGTGCCACCAACAGGTCACAAACACACAGCTTGGCAACTGGAGGAGAGATTTAAGTCAGAATTAGAACTGGAACTTTACATATTACAGCATGTTCTCTAACACTTTCATTTTTCACCTCGCCTTATTTTTGACAAGGGTCAAAAGTCTATATCCAAATTCAAGTGGTTTTTTTTTTAAGTCGTTTTTTAAAGCCATCTTTTCTGCTACTTAGCAAATCTATTTGGAACAGAATAACAAAACCAAGGGCGTACTAAAATCTGCTGGTGTGTTCCCTGTGAAACCTAAAAAGCAACTTGAGTTAACAGGAATTTTGAAGGTATGAAAATACACTCAGCCCTGCAGAGGGGAAAAAAAAGATACAAACAAGGTATGCTTATATGCTTGTTTCAGCTTATTGGCGAAAAAAGAGAGAAACATTTTGATAGAGCGATGTTTGCAAGTACTGAGCATGTCCCAGGGTCCAGTAATATATTTTCCTGATGTGCCAACATAACCATAGTTGACTTCTTTGAAATTGTTTTTTCTCTTTGTCTTTAGATACTGTGAAATATTGTAATAATAAAGTAATTGCTAGCAGTACTGTAAACTGTCTCAATAAAATACATTTGGCAACTTCTTAAAACATTCTTAGGATTTCAAGCTTATAAAATCAAAGAACAGACATTAGTGAATTGTTTAGGAGAGTTGCTGTTCTATAATAAATCTAAAAAGGATAGCACAGAATGTAGAAAATGAAGATCAGCGCTCTGTAGGCAAGGCATTCAAAGAACACTCATTTTCATAACTATTGTTTCTTTTATTTCAACTTGACTGTTGCCCATTTCTCTATGGCCTCCTGGATGCTCTCTGACCATCTGAACAGTATCCAAGCATTTCCTGGAATCTCTGAAGTTCTGACTGTTCTGTTAGCTGAGTTTAGCACTGGAATCCTTAGCTCACCTTGTAAACAAGAGAAGTTTAAACACAGATGATTAGATTGTGCAGTTATATCTCTGAGACCAGGGATTTAAGTCTCTTTTCCCTAAAGAGGTATGCACTGGGACATGTTTAATTTGGCAAGTAATCCAGGGAAGCTGAACTGATGGCAACAACACTGAGAAATCAAAAGTTAAATAAAATAACCTGCCAATTAAAAGACAGGGGGAAACATCTTCTGATAGCACAGTAACAAAAATTTGTGATCTATATTGCTGCAGCACCACTCTATATCCCCAGAACCGGGGATGAATTATGGCTCTTGGGGCAAACTGTGTGCTCATCTAGCTCGGTGTGCAAGTGGAGATCTCCAAGCACACCCAGGGTGAGCCTGGGTCCCCTTTGCGAGGCCGGGCTCTGTCCTGGGGGCTCAGAGCAGGGCGCTGGGTGGGCAGGGAGCCTGCCTTCGGTCAGCGCCGACTCATGGGACTGTGTGTGCTGGATCTGCGTGCCCGGCACCCGAGGGCTGTGTAGGGCTTGCTGAGCCTTTCTGAGGAGACGCCGAGCCTTGGCTGGAGCGGGCTGCTGCTAGAGAGGGGGGCTCAGAGCCGCGCTGCAGCACAGCCCCGGTACATCCCCGGGGGGCTCCAGGGAGAAGCAGCGCAGCTGCCGCGGAGGCTTGTCCCAGCCTGGGGGACAAGCAATGGCAGCCGGAAGGGGGCCAAGGGCCCAGCGACGACAGGAGGCCCGAGAGAGGCCTTAAGCGGGGCTTCCCGTAACCCGGGAAGAGCCGCCGGTGCCCCGCAGACCCCGCCCCGCAGCGCCCCACCGGGCACCCACCGTCCGTGACCGGGGGCGGCGCCTGGGCAGCAGCGCGGGTCTCTGGTGGCGCCTCGGGGCCCGCCGCGCTGGCCGTGGGCTCCGCGCTCGGCTCCGCTGCCCGGAGCGGCAGCAGGAGGAGGAGGAGAAGGAGAGCCACAAGCTTCAGCGCCGCCGCCATAGCGGCCGCTCCCGGGCCGGCCCTAGCAACGGCGCGGTTACCAGGCAGCGCGGAGCATCACGGGAAGCAGGAGGTCTGCGGCCGCGGGGCACGCCGGGAAGGGGGTGGTGCAGTGCGGGCACCATGGCGGGCGGCGAGGGGAGGCAGCGCCCCGGCCCCGGTGAGGCACCGCCACCTCCCGCCGCCTCCCTCAGCGCAGGGAGGCTCGGGGCGAGGCTACACCCTGGGCCTTCGGCAGGACATGGCCTCCTGTGGGGCCGCCCCGCTCGCCTCACCGCTGCCATCGCGGTGGTCTCAGGTGTCCACTCAGGCCACCCCGCCCCTTCAGAAGCAGCCCAGCGCGGCGGTAGCCCGGGTGTCAGTGGCCCCGCAGTACCAAGGCGAGGGCAAGAGGAAAAGGGTTAAGGTTTAGCGACCTAACCGTAAGCCACATACATGGTTTGAGCAAAAATGCTACTAGAAGGCCATAAGCAAAAAAATGTGGGGAATGGCCCCTTGTGAGCTATAAAATCCTCTTTTTAGCATATTTTTGCAACTGGTTTTTGCAATGTGCTTTTCTTAAACTAATTTTTAAAGTCTTACCAATTTGTTTCTCCTTTTGAAAATGCCGTGGGGCCTTAATACTTAGTATACATATTAATTAATTAATCTTGTTAGTAATCTTGCAATATATATGGGTATTTTCATACTAATTTGGAAAACCTGAGCTACAGAGTGACTAAACAAGGTTCCTTAAGGTTATCTTATAAACATTAACATCCAGGCTTCAGTTCCAACCAACAAACGACTCTTTACAATTAAATTTGCTGAAGTTTGTCTTCTGCATTACCTGATCAAAAGCAACTTTCCCTGCATCAGACTGGCAATTACATCATTACACAGTGTTTCTTTTTGTGACCAGGTTGACTCCTATCGCCTTGAAGGGAAGCCGACGAAAGCTTTAAGACCACAAGAGGGCATGTTCTCTTTTACATTTAATGCACTTGACTGCTGTCCATGCCAGTCACAACATCTGAACAGCACAATTTCACGCCGGCATGCAAATTTATTACGTTGGAGATGTTCCAGCTTCTTCTATTGAAAACTGAAATAATTCCACAGTGCATACAGCATTTTTGTCACTTCTTCACACTATCCTCTGTTGCACAACAGCCAATTATTGACAAAGGCGTTGGTGAGTTACGCAAGACAGGCTATTGTCTGCCTCACGCAGTACAAGGCTACCAAGGTCATTTGATGTTATCAAAGAGCTGATAACTTAGGATGGATTTGAAATAGCTTGAAATTGTGTGGCAAAATCCTGGAGTCATCCTTCCCCTTGGAAAGACCTCATTCTTCTAAGGACATGGTGATGTGAAGGTGAGAATCCAGTGTACTCTATTGTACCTCAGACCTCTGTGTGTCTTACAGGTGATAATAGTCTTACCTGGGTCTCCATTCTGCATTCCTTCTGTTGAAACAAGTATAACCCAAAGCGACTGTATTTTAGTCTCTGTTTCTTTGCTGTTTCTGAGATTAGTTTGATTCAGCTGGAAACATTGTGCATTTCCTTTCAGTAGTCTCCTAAATGATGTTACTAGTGTTGGGGGTATTCTTCAGGCTTGAAGGATAACAGTAACTTCAAGTACACTTCCATTTTGAAAAGTGGCTGTAAAAGTGGTATCATAGGACTCCTCATTTTTGCTTCTCATTAAGGCTGTGCCAGGACTGGCTGCAGCCATAGAGGAGAATATGTGCCTTCATTGGGAGGAAGTTATGGGATCTTTAAAAAGCAGTATATTTATTGTCCCGCAGCAGAGAAAAATGTTGACTTTGCCAGTTTACTGACTTAGATTTGCATATGTGTAGCTATGTTCAGGTCAGATATTGGTGCACTATTCTGAAAACTCTAGTGTCTTTGGCCCTGCTTAATAAAGCAGGTAGGCACAGGTTGTAGAAGTCAGCCGAGGACCTGTTCGCATCTAGCGGAGTTAGAAGTCTTGCACCTTCAAGAAGAAAGAGAGGCCTTAGGCAGGGAACAGTCTCTAAGTGAAGGAGGCTTGTTTTCCTGCCTGTTAAAAGGCGAGTAAAGCTCTTTACTTTTGTCACTATTAAATGAGTGAAGTTTCCGCATCCTCTTGCTTGAGGGAAAGTAAAACGGGTGCTTGTCCTGGCTGGGAGAGGCAAGCCTGCAGGGAGGAACAGTTTGAGCATGTGGCTGCTCTCTCCTTCGCTGACATGTGTCAGATCAGACATCTCTCCGGGTGAAGCTGACTTAGTCCCTTGAACTTCCTTGACTAATCTGTTCCCATATACCACATCTGGTCAGTTAACAGGGATGAAGACGTTTCTCCTACCTAGAAGTCCTGCGAATTCTGAAACTTGGAATTTAGTTTGTGGGCTTGGAGGGAGAGTGGTGCTTAGTTTAGTGTTTATTATCATTGGTCATATTGTCTTCTGTATCACTTGTTCAACTGCAGTGTTATCAGATGAGATAATTAATACTGAAGCACTGCTACTTGTTACTTTACACATTTCTGATGGATTTAAAATGAGCAAAAAGGGCTGTTGACAATGCACAAGGGAAAATATAATTTAATACATTCTTTTTGCATCCAGAATTACTTTGCAAAGCTGATGGCACACAGGGGACCAGACTCCTCGATGAAAAGCTGAAATCTGTGAGCTCTTCCCAAGCACAGATTGCACCCTGAATGCATGTGGGCAGGAGCTGGATGAATAAGGAGGTATTATTTCTTACTGCATCTACCATTGAAATAGAATAGAACTGGGCACCTGTTCAATAGCAAAGTATAATGTAATGAATCTGTTTTTCTCATGACCTTTTATTTTTTCAGAAGTTAGGGCTTTATTCAGACCAACTGTTCACCTAACCTCATCCCCAGTACTTGCTGTAAAAGAACAACAGGACAAACATGGCTGTTGTGCCACTTCAGTTTCCTCTTTATTGATGTTTAAGTGACTAACTCTGAATTCCTTAACTGGAGGGTGGGATAGTTCAATAAAGTCATGAAGCCTCTCCAGAAATATGTACGCACAAACAGAATGCAGAAAGTAAAGTCCCTGCAGAAAGAAACATAAAGAAAATTGGAAAAAATCCCCACCTTTGTCATACAGAGAAGAAAGGCAAGACAAAAGCCAAGTATAAGAAAAAACATTTGAGAAATTCCACCACCACAAAAAACACCCTTGTGTTAGACTTCTGAAGCAGGTTCCAAAAGGCAAATTCCAGTGTGTAGGACAAGATGAGGACATTAATAAATAATGCATGTTCTCCATCACAGAGATTTTAATTTATCCTACCAACATGATTTAATTAATAATTAAAAAGGGCACTGTGATCCTCATGTGGGAGGTCCGATAAAATGAAAATTCAAGCAGTTTAAGATGCAGTAGATTGCTCCCTATTAAAAAACATGTTAAGGGATTCACTGTATTACTGTTTTAATTATATTTTAAGCAGTAAGATTTTTGATGTGCATTTAAGCATTATGGTGTGGCATTTGCAATCCAAACGTTGCAGGATTAAGTCCCATCAAGTACAGTAAAACCAGGGGAAGTAACTGATTATAAACACAAATAAAACTAACACAGATGCCTTTTATGAAATGCTAAGACTAAGCAAAAAGCACTGCTTATATTTCAGTTTCTCTCCTCCAAGCTTATTTTAATAATTCAGTCAAATTTAAACCTCAGAACAAGAGACACTAGAGTTTTCAAAGTAGTGCATCAATGTCTGTCCTGAACCTACCTACAAATACGCAAATCTAAGTGAGTAAACTGGCAACGTCAACATGTTTCTCTGCAGCAGGACAATGAGAGAAATTCTGCCCATGGACACATATCCTTTTGATTAAACAGTTTAATTTTATTTTTGGACATTTAAACTAACTCAGAGGAGAATCTGTGTAATAACCATGGTCTTCATAAATTATGATGAACAAGGTGTTCAGATTATTTGTTGGCTGAACATGTGCTGTTCTTTCTGAACACACCATATACAAGGCTTTTAACTGACTCAGGGTTTGGTGGTAGGAAGTTTTTAGTAACAAAAAATGCTCAAGAGAACTAATATAGTGAATTAGCTTCTCTAGGAAGTGGTATAATTCCTGTTACTTCAAGCTTTTAAAAAGAGGAGAAAATCCTAAAAGGAAACAGTTTTGTATGTGCATTACTTGATCTAAATATGTATTTTCAGCTTGATTCCATTCAAAACAATTTTACCGCTGCCCAAAAGTCACAGTCCCCATTAAACTACAAAATAGTTTGTATTTTATGGAGAATCTGGATGACTTGGGTGAAGTTCTAAAGGAACTGAGAGAGAAACTGATACACAAAATAAATCAGCTCTCCAGGAGTTCAGACAGCTAGGATTTGGCAGGTCCTAGTTCCCCGTCCTGAGATGGTGATCTTCTGACTCTGCATCTTCTCTTGACTCTTCCATGGGGAGAAGTCTGGTATCATCATGCTTTTCACATTAGTTTTCTGTTTGATACTAGCTATGCTGCCTGAACTTCTTTGTCTTTTCAAGGCAAACATTGGTTTTGCTCTCTGACAGATCACTTTAAAAATTCAAGTGGACAGGCTTTTTTAATTAGAGTCAAAACAAAGTCAAATAAGGCTGAAATAAACTGCATTCTGGTCTAGCACAACATTAGCCCTTAAATAGTGAGAAGCCTGGGCTGTCTCTGCACGGCAGATGGCATTACAGGTAATATTTATCATACTCCAATCCCAAGGCTAAGATAGTAGGGAGGGAGGATTGACGTCAGCTACAAGTGAATCAGTCTTAATACAAGCTGAAAAACTGCTTGTGCCTTCAGCACTTGATTACATTGTACAGCACTTCTGCTCAGCTTTCCCCATTGCATTTATTTGTCTGAACAAGCATAGCAGGAAGAGTTGATTTTGGTTTGCAGCTTAAATGAACTGATGGAAATGGATCTTGGACTTTGAGGTGGGAAGATACCACCCAGCTGCAGTAACCAGGGGGATGCCCTTTGCCCCACTTTTTGTGCCAAATTTGTGCATTTGAGAATTTTAAACAAATATCACTTGGCGGGATATCGACCTTCAGGGTGCAAGAATAATACTGAGTATCAGGGCATGTACTGGGAGGGATTTACAGGGAGATCTACCAGTACTGATACTGAACAGTGGGGAAAATTGATTCTGTCCTATTTCATTTAAAATGGTTGTTCTTTGTCTCACAGGAACCGAGTGATCCTCTGAATGAAAACCAATAGCAGCTTTTCATCTGGGTACAGCGTCATTGCACAGGAGTGAGAGAGTTCAGCAAAGGTTACTAATTATCACCTAAATGATGTAGTCTTCCTCGGCTGTCTGGGCAAACCTGGGTGAGTGACCAGGGATGGAGGGAGTGTGAACTGCTCATGGTACGCCCTGGCTTGGGAGCCCTTACCAAAACACGGAGTCATGCTCTGCCAAGTGTATTTGACAGCCTTGTGCTCATACTGAGTTTCTCAACCCGTGAGCCATGGCTGATTGGCAGAGCAGCATGGAGAGCGTCCCGTCCAGCCCTGGGAAGCAGGCTGTGATGAGGCATGGAGAAGTCGGCTTTAGTGGGAAGTGCGGTGGGGGATCACAGGTTGAGAAGCAATGGACTCTCAGCCAGCGCAGGACAGATCACCTCGCACTAACCAGAGCTGCTCAGGGCACCCTGGCACTATAGGTGGTACTGAAATCTGCGGCGTTAAAGAAAATGGGGTTAGGCCAGGTTGGACTGATCCTAGAAGGCACCTGGACGAGAAGGAGGAAGAATGAGGGGAGTGAAAGAGTGACTCTATGGGGGAAACTCTGAAAATATGTGCTTCCCTTTCCTGCTAGAGATACAGGAGGGGCTGAGGCAGCGTTTGGTGCTGTGGAAAGACACCTTGCAAGTACTGTTTTTCATCTCACACACCCCGATGGGCCGTGGCAGCAGCACACCCTTATCTCCAGCACATTGGCAAGTTTGGCTATGCGGCACTTTCCTAATTGACCAAGGCTGGGCCTGGGCTGCCTTTTGTGTTCCCAGCACTTTCCTTCTCCTCATTCTAACGGGCAGATTAATTTTTTAATAAGTTTGGATACAATTTCAGCTTTAGGCAGAAAATTTTCATGCATTGCTTAAGCCCATAGCAGTTTAAAGGGGAGGAATATTGTCTCCATCAAGATACACAGCAAGTGAAATGCCAACCGTCTCTTAATGCTATTATAATGACGTGCTTCAATAATGTTCCCCGTGGGCTGGGTCCGTGGAGTACGCCGCACAGCTTTTCCTTTCACCGGAGCCAGCTTGGGGTTCAGGTTTCACACGTACCTCTGCTTTATTTACACCCGTCTGTTATTTTATTATTTACATATCTCAGGTTATATAATGCAGCAGCAGCCTCTTCACGCATCCGTATGCAGAGGCATTAAATGAATTGGTGCAGGTTGTGCAGAGCTGCCTGCTAGGAGCTTCCAAAGGGACAAGCTATTTTGCACACTCACAAGCAGCGTGAAAAACTGAGCTGCAAAAAATAAGGAATTGGGTCTTTTTGATTTAAGGTGTTGATGCCTTGAAGTTGTTGATGGCTTTGAAGTTGTCCAGGGGGACACCTGAAGGGCAGCCCGCTGCCTTTGCATCACGCTCACCTGCAATTAATAATTTTAGTGGTTTTTGTGTGGTGACTGCATACTACAGCCTTCTCATGAGGGTTTTGTTTGGCATCTCGTCTCCCTTACCCCAAACGCGTTAATGCTCCGCACTTTCATGGATTTCCACAGAAACCACACAAACATCACACGCAGCAGTGAGCTGGCTCCATCCCTCACTGCACCCCGCTGGGGAAAACAGGAGTTGTCCTTTAAAAAGAAATTTTTGCGTGCTATGACTCACATAACCGTCCTTAATAGCCAGAAAGTACAAACGGCCACCGAGTCCTTTCAAGTTATTTGGAGCACGCGAGACATGCGGCCTGATATGGGCGTGGAGGGCAAGTATCTGGGTTAGGCGCAGCCTCGCTCGCCCCGGCGTTGGAAACGTAATTGGAATAATTACGGGGTAAAACCGCAGCAAGACCCGGAACCGTCGTCCCCCGCCGACACCCCCGTTCTGTCTGGGGGCCGCGGGGCTCCGAGGCCGCTCACCGAGGCGCTGCGGGGGGAGGTCCCGCTCGGCCCCGCCGTGCCGCAGCCGCCGCCGCGGGGGCTGCCGGGAGCCGCCCGCTGTTATTGTCCCGCAACATGCAAATGAGGCGCGGCGGGGAGCCAATGGGGGCGGCTGCCGGCTGCGTGCGCAAGCGCGCTGGGGCGGGGCGGGGTTGACCTCGCCGCCCGCCCCGCTCGCTCGAGCGCCGGTGCCTCAGCACGCGCGGGGAAGATGGCGGCTGCGGCTGGCGGGGTGCGGGGGCGGCGCAGCGGGCACCGCCGGCTCTGACCGGGACACTCTGCGGCGCGGCGGGAGGGCGACCGGAGGCCTTCGCGGGGCTGTGCGGGCCTGCCGGGGAGGAGGCAGAGCCCCCCTCGGGGGGGGTGTCGGCGCGGAAGGCGGGGGCGCTGCCGGCAGCCCGGCCGTGAGGGGCCGGCGCGCGGAGCGTGAGGGGCAGCGCGGGCGGCGGGGCCGAGGGCGGGAGCCGGCCCGGAGGGGTGAGGCGGCCCGCGGAGGGGAGGGCGAGGGGCCGGGCCGAGGAGGGGCAGCGCGGGCCGGCGGGGGCTGAGGCAAGCCGGCCGGCGGGCAGGGGAAGGCTGGCTCCCTGCGGCGGGCGCTCGCAGGTCAGGAGGCGGCTGCGCCGGTGGCTCCCTGCGTTCCTGGCTCTCGGCTGCTGGGCGCCCCACGCCATGTTCTCGGTGCTCTCCTATGGCAGGCTGGTGGCCCGGGCAGTCCTGGGCGGCCTCTCGCAGACGGACTCCCGTGACTACAGCTTGGTGACAGCCAGCTGTGGCTTTGGCAAAGATTTCCGCAAGGGCATCCTCAAGAAAGGCATGTGCTACGGGGATGACGCCTGCTTCGTGGCCCGGCACCGGTCGGCAGATGTGCTGGGTAAGTGCTGGCGGGGCCCTGCTCGGGGGTGCCGAGGTGGCTTTGGCGTCGGTGTGGTGCCCTCCCCTCCTTGAGCCGCACGTGGCGAAGCGGCTCAGTCTTCAGTTGCAGACAAAGGAGCCGGTTCTGCCTGTAATGTCAGCGTGAATTCTCTTTTTTTTTACCTTCAAAAGGAAGCCCTCGTGCTCTTTGCTGCAGCACGACACCCACCTCGCTCAGCCTGCCTTTGGGATGGGGTGGTGTGGGTGCCAGGCGTCTGTGCCCAGCCTTGGTGTTCCACCTGTAGGTGCCTGTAAGGCCTAGTGACTCCAAAATGCAAAGAGACAGCTCGTAGTGTGTTTCACTTTAAAACCTGACCAAGCCCCATATGTACGTGTTGCATTTCTACATAAAGGATCATTGAAACAGACGCTTCCTGGTTTTAGCGCGTGCTGTGTCCTTGTCAAGTGAAAGGCAAAGTGACATTGAGACTGGTTTCAAATGTCAAACTTCAGTTTCAGTATTTGTTCTATCCTGATTCCACTCTCCGGTTTGGATTCACATGTGAAATGAATCTTAAGGGTTCAAATTTTAGAAGTAGTGAATAATTACAGGTAATGAATGGAATCTTCAGCTTATGAGCGGCGTTGCTTTTGACAGTGCTTGACCTTTCTACTGTAGTCAAGGTTGAATTTGGCCGACACTCTGCAAAAGTTAGTTTTTGAGCAACTGACAGAAGTAAATTTTCACCAAAACTTTTGACATTTAAAAAAAAAAGCTTCCCCTGCCCCCCCCCCCCTTTTTTTTTCTATTATTTAAAACTGGTGGGATTGTGCTGCCGTGTCTCATGATGTGATGATGCTTCGTGATTCTTCACAGTTTGGTGCTGTCATTGTAGCTTGGTTGCCATTTAATATAGCTGAGACTTTTTTTGAGAAGCTCTAACTTGGTGCTAGGTAACAGTACTGCAGATTATTCTCAAGGGAGCTGTTACTCTAAGGGTGATGCTACAGCTTTGAAGGAGATGTGGAAAACTGGTGAATGCATTTTAGATACTCTGCATCTTTTCAGTTGTGCCTGTTCCAGAGAAACTTTTTTTCTATTAGAATTAGCTGTTGGACAGCCTTCCTTTAGCACGTGACTAGGGCTGGCTGCCTTTAAAGTTCATACTGGGCCAGTGCTGATAAATAACTGAGCAATCGGTATTTGCCCATAAGAGAAATGCAGAATTTGCTTTACTTAGGTGGACTCTTTGCATGGGGAAGCGGGTGGGTTTAGGCCCATTTGATGAGGTTTAGGGTTTTTTGGCCATATTTGGTAATTACCATATGTGGACCTACAGCTTGTCTTGTCTTCCTGCTGGAATCAACAGAGTTTCTAAGTTGGTCTTTGCATTAATTTTCATGGCAACTTGAAAACAAACAGAATTGTAACTCCACTTAAGGATCAAACAGCAAAGGAGGCTTAAGATCAGGATGTCTTAAGTACCAAAAAGAAAATAATTTAAATAGAAAAGCTGCTGTTGTGGTTTTTTTTTTCCACTGTAAAGCTATTTTCATGTTAGTTCTTTATTGCTTTTCTAATATACGTAACAAAAAACCAAGATCACTGTACGTTCTGCAAGCAGTAATGCTTGGGATGGGTTTTGATGCAATCTAACTTGATGCTTTTTCTTCATTTGTAGTTCTTAAGTTTACAGACAGAGTAGTTTTCTCCTTGTTTCTGCTACTACAACCATCTCTTTGCTCTCCCTGTCTCAACCAGCTCTTCAGCACTGCTGCAAAAAAGAGTTTCAGCACCAGCGTTTCCTGCCCACGATTCTTCTTACTCTTAGCACAAATCTGAGGTTCCACACCTATTTTTTAAAGAGCCTCATAAATCTTGTACTAACTCAATACCTGCCTAACTTTGCACCTCAGCAAACCTGGCTGAACTTTTGCTTTTCAAGCTTCATTTTTCAGTATTAGTTTAATGAAGAGGCTCATGCGGTTTTAGCCAAAGTGAACATTAGACACAGTAAGAGTGCTTTTAGAGAGCAGTACATTTCAAGTGTATCACTTAGATTTAGTCTGCCCTAGTAGTCATCAGTGACAAAGCCATGCCAGATGATTAATTTAAGATTCTTCCATGCCAGTCTTTTCTAGAACCAATATACGGGAAGCATGCCTGTGTGGGATGGGTATGGGTGTGGTGTAAGAGTGAAAGAGCTACTCCCAGTCATTTGGCATGAGTGCTTGGGGATTCATTTTCTTAAGCCAAACAAAAGTTGACTAGGCGGTGTGTTTATAGCTGATAGAAGAATGCTAAGCACTTCTTTTGTTATATGTATGCTGTATAGTCTTAAGGCTGAAAATTTAAGTGTCTTCTAGTCTGTGCTTTATCCTTTCGTAGTAAGATCAACAGAAAGCTAATGAAGATTCATGTTACTTCCAACCCTCCCATAGTTGTGGAAGGCTTGATAAGGCCTGTTGCTGGTGTACTTAAATTCTTGGAGTTTTTGTCTCTTATTTTTACTTCTGTCTGGTATTTACCTGTTTAAATTTGCAGGTTTTCTTCCCATCCTGAGCACAGGGAGAAACAAGAAACTCAAAACCGGCGTGTTTCCTTTGGGATCACTCTGAGAAGAGGAAATAGCTTTACTACTAATATTAATCTCTAGAGCTTTATGATTCAGGCCCATGTTTCCTTTTTGCTGCTGCTTGTACCATATTGTGCCTTTCTATATGTTCACTGTCAGTGTCTTGGTTGTCCAGATCCTCAGAATATTCAAGTATCTTCTTGAGTCTTGGTAGACATTCTGTACTTCTTCACATCTGAAGGCATGCCTTTAACTTCTGAGGACAGAAATACTGTTTTTTCAGAGCTGAAAAGCAAAACTCTTTGGAAAGTGACACCTTTTTTTTTTTTTCTAATTAGCATGTGAGTACAATTTTTAGTGCATAGGGAGCAAAACACAACTTAAAATGAACTTAAACACTTTATATAAACATTTCACTTATTTAACAAAACTAAACGTTGAAGCTGGCTTATAAATTTTGAGGTGTCTCATGCTGGTGATCATTTTTTCCATTGTTGGGAGCTGCCTTTTCTTGCTTATTCCTCCCTTATCAGACTCCTGATGTCTTTGCTCGTTTTTTTATGGATTTTTCCAAGCCGTTGCGTGACTCATTATTGAAACATTACAGCAACCAATGCGCATCCCGTGACAGCATCCCTTATACAATGTGTGCGCTGGGTAGAAGTTTGGGTGTAGCCAGTGTGACTTGACTAGTCTTCCAAACTATTTCTGTCCCCCAGCAGCAGTAGGAAAAAAACTGTCTGGCAGCAGGGTACTGTTTGTCCACTGCAAAGTTAAAATCTGACAGCTGTTCTATCTGCTGCAAATCTTGAGTTTTAATTTATTTTTTTTTTTTTAGGGGGGGTATTGTAGGGCAGCTACTTTAAACTGAAAGGAATTGCACTTTATTTGAAAATTAAGTTTGTCAGCAGCCTGCATAGGAGGTGTGCAGACCTCTGGAGTGCCGTAGCCCCTGGAATATTGTTAGTCTCACTGTCATCAAGAAAAGTAAACTCCAAAATGTAAAAGGATTTGTAGATGAAATGTCAAGGTTGTTCTGGCAGCTATAGAGGAGGAAGGGATTCTTACTTTGATGCCTGAAGGTCATATAAGACTACGTTAAGTGGTTTATTTGATACCATACCTATTAAAGAGATTCCTGCCTTATCGCAACTTACCGCACTAGAGGAGGCGAGTCTTCTGCTTACTTCAGAGTAGCCTTTCACCTACTTTATTGGGAGAACTCGGGACATCTTAAAGGGAGTAATCAGTGATGTGAAAAAAATGGTATATATGTCTTAGTTTGTGATAGACCAAATGAAATTTTCTTTTTAACATAGGAGCATAGGTATTGTCATTTGTAGAAAACCTACAGATTATTGGAAAACATCCCCGTTAACAATCATATTCACTGACGTTCTTGTCAGTGCAGCTAAGCCAAATGTCAGCAGAGCTGTTCTTAAGTAGCATTGAATGTAACTTCTTAGAAATGTGGTAGCTCTGTTTCTGAGAATGAAACTAAACTCAGGTTATTCTTCTTTACCACAGTTTCTGGAAGGGCATCGCACCCAACCTATTCGGATCAGAATTTGCAATTGAACACTTATTTTAACTATAAGTGCTGTTGATACTTGTTGATAGTGGACAATTTCCTATTCATGTGCAGATCTTAGCTTGAATGAAAAGCAGGTTCCATCAGAAAACACCGAAGGAAATTAGCAAAGCTGAACACAATACAGAAGGTGAGGCATTAATCATAGCTCTGTCGCAGGAAATGCTGCAGAAATCTCCCACTGCTTACTTTGGTTCACCCGTGCTATTAATATTGTGAGCCTGAGATGGTTCAGGCTCTAAGTAATTTCAATACAGCTTGGGTGGTGTCTGCCTACAGTACTTATCCCCATTCAGCGTTTAAGCACCAACTGCCAGTAGCAGTTCAGCTACGAAAATAAGGGTTGCTCAACACCTTGAGAGATTAAGTAGCTATAACTATGTAGGGAAGTTTTTATAGAACCTTCAGAGCTAAATAATAGTTTAGTATTCTCTTGTAACTCCCAAAATCCACTGAGCGATTTCTCAGGCTTAAATAAAATAGGTAAGAGATCCATCTGGTAAAAACCTGTTTCAGGAACAAGAGTGTATTGTAGCAGGGGGAGGAAAAAAAGAGATAAGGAACTGCTGCTTTTTCCTGGAAGTAGATGCACAATTTAATGTTTTCAGTTCCTTGTTTCTCCTTCAGTCTGTTCTTCAACATCAGCTCTCACTTTGCTTTTTGTTCCTCATTATCACTTAGCCAGTTATTCTTCCAGTACCTTTCTATTTCATGCAAGGGTAGTTTAAAGTCTACTCTAACTTTTAAAATGCACAGTGTGAATGAGTAACCTTTCCTTTTGTAACTAATTATCAGTCACACGCAATCTGCCTTTAGGGATTTGTATTTAACCAGGTTATTTCTTTGTCAAAACCTGGTGGGGAAGTACACGGCATTTGGCTGTAAGGTTGTGATCCCACACATGCTGCCAGTGAAGCTGCTATCAGTTAGTGCTGGCTTTGAGCCTGTGACTTGCTTTGGATGGAGAACCTATCTAGGTGTGTGATTTATCTCATTGCTGATAAAACAAGAAATCTTATCAGTTTTATCTCAATTCTGATATGTTGCCAAATATTAGGTGCTGTATTTCCAACTTGTATAGTGCAACAGATTGTACTTTTACCATTTTAGCCTTTCTTCTGTATTTGACACAAAATAAGTTGTCACAAATATATCCTTTTGTTGTTCTTTTATCAGTGATGCATTGCTAATTCAGGTAAGGCTCTCAATAAATTTAAAGTTCACTAGGATACATGGAATGTCTTACAGAGTTGATTGTGATTGTGCACAAAAGCTATTCCTGCTGGCACCCTTGTGCCTGCCTGGTGCTTCTGTGTGTGCTTATTCTTCTTAGCTGATGCAAGGTTTGAAAGCATCCATCTTTCAAGAGATTTTGGGGCCAGGGTGATACTTTTGGACTCTGACCATGGGCAGGTTAGTTTGCCAGCTAGCCAGAACTTCCACTCATAATGCTATTTATATTAAACAGGGTTTGATTAGTGTTGTGGTTTTGTTCTGAAGTTTAAGCCCGTTTAGCATTCGTTAGCTCTGAACTAGATAGAACATCTGGATTTGACTTAGAAAAGCAAGTAGTGGAAAGCACACGTCTCAGCACCGCCTGGCCGTGCCCTGGGCTTCTGCAGTTAACCTTGTGTTGGCACACAAAACAACTTCAGGTTTGCGTTTCAACTGGTATTTTATCCCAGGTGCTTTTAGCATTTTGAAATAAATTTTAACAAGTTTCACTGCCAGTCTCTTCCCTTGCTCAGTTTCAGTGCTGCAGCATCAGTCACTTCTGCTTTGTCTTGAAACTTCATTGCAACTGTCTCTGAGAGAGATCTTGATGCACTGAATCTGTAAGAAGTTAGAGCCAGTTTTTGGACTGACACATGCAGCGAGTATTTAATCTGGCAGTAGTATTTGTGTATTTTCCAGCAGAAGGCAATGTCGTGGAGTGTTAACTCTCAACGATTCTGAAAGGGCTCCATAATATAGTTAAATACTTGAGAAGTATTTATTCTGTTGAAGTAATTTATTGTGAAATTTTCAATTGCTTTATTTACAGTGGTTGTTCATCTAGCCATAGGCATTTCATTATGTCACGTGGACGTTTGTGTAATTTCTGCATAGGCTTGAACTGGGAATATCCAAAGAAATATTCTTTCTATAAAATTTTCTGCTTTACTGAATAGCTTAGAAAAAAAGCAAGGCTTGTGTACAGTTCCATTTCAGCAATTCTTCTCAGCCATGCAGTTTATCTTAGATGTCCTGTGATTCCTATTTTTAAAATGATAATTTTAAGTTAAATGGTGGATACTGGAAGACGATATTTAATGTTTTATGGTGAAATGTAAGAAAATGAACACCTGACTGATCTTTTTCACTTGTTAAAACAATAGTTATTTTGAATATTTACAGAGTTTTTCTTTTGTCTTGGATGAAAACAAAGATAATATAAATGCATAGAGCTTGGCATTACTCCTTGGCGGTGATACTGCCACTAGCAGTACCTTTGAATTTTCCTTTGGTGACAGAGAGGAAAACATGCTGTTACATAGAAATCAGTCCATTTTCATGAGTTTTCAGTTATTGTTACTTCTGGAATTAGAAATATCTCGCAAATAGTTTTGTTCAGTGTTTGCTGTAAAATATCAAAAAGGTTTCTTAAACTTTATTCTCATTTCCATTTCACCTATTTCAGTAGTAGTTTGTTCCATCTGTTTTAAAACCACATATTCCTTTCCCATAGAACTGTTTAGTTTATGTTGAGAATGTAGAATGTAAAGATACTGGTTTTATTTTAAAACCATGCTAAAGGTAGGACAGAATGACTAAAGATCTTAGGGAATGTAAAAATCTTCTTTTAAGGCAAAGCCAGTCAAGGTGGATGTTTCCTAGGTGGCACTGTGTGGTGTAGGGCTTCTTGAATGTGCTTTGCCTACGTGCTGCCATTGATCACGATTCCTGGCTCTGTGCTGGAGCAGGAGGAAGCATTTGACCGCTCTGGCAGTGTCCATGAACCATGCTTTGGGAGCCAACAAGGTCATTAGCTTAATTTAAATGAACTGACCGATCATCTTTTAGAGATACAGTTTAAAAAAAAAAAGGGGGAAAAAGTCCAAACCTTTGCAAAAAAGCCCACGTTGTCCATTTTGGGCAAGGAGAAGAGATCAATGACAGTGGTGGTCCATGAGTTAGTGAGCTGATTTTTTAAGAAAAGACTGGACATGGCACTTAGTGCCATGGTCTAGTTGACATGGTGATGTCAGGGCAATGGTTGGACTCAATGATCCCAGAGGGCTCTTCCAACCTCATTGATTCTGTGATGGTGTCACGGAGGTGTTCCAGTGAAGGCGTACTTCTGGGCCTGCTCACGGATGCAATGGTCCCATTTGTTTCTGGGCCAGCGACGGAGGAGGAATGCACAACTGTCTCATTGATCCTTCACCAAACAATCTGTTCTCTCAAGTGTGGTACAAAGCTAAGTCAGAGGACCTACTTGCAGGCCATCTAGAGGGTGACTGTTTTGGAAGGCACTGGCAGAATCTAGTTAAAGCTGTTTATAGCTTGCAAAAGGCAGACAGGAAGGCAGACAGACAAAGCCATTTCATGGCTGAAGATAGAGTATGAAGTGTGCTGCCATGATTACAGATTCAAATTTCCTGCTTGGAGTAAGAAGTGAGCAAAGAAAATCAGGTGGCATACTCTTATTTTTGCTTTAAAAATTGAAACCATATCAGGTGCTTGCTCTGATGGCTTTCATGTACTGCATACTAATGCTGTAGTGCTGCTATTTAAATATTTCCCAAGAAGGCTGATGTAGAAATGGTTAACTGATCGCCTGAGGGAACTCCGTAACTTCTGATAAGTTTGTTTTGTAACCACCTTAGGAGCCAAAAGCATTGGACAGTACTTGTCAAATATCCCCTTTTCATGGCATTAATTCTGTTGTCAGTGAAGCAATGCTGTGTTCAGCTAGCAAAAGTACATCTGGCTTGTGTTCATCTTCAAGGGAAAAAGCTGCTCATCTGCTAACTTCATGTGAAGGAAGCATCATCCTGCCAACTGAAGCTTAGTTTCTATTTCAAGTTCTAGATCTAGAACTTCTTCTTAGTAATTTCTTATTCTATACTTGTCTACATGGCAGCAGAAAGCAAAAGGTTAATCCAGTATTAACCTGAAGTTGTGGGACCTGTAAAGAGAGGGTTAGTTTGTGCTTGAGAAACCCAAAAAGGCATTGCCAAGGGTGCCAGGGTTGCTTTTGCATGAGCTTCTTCCCAGGGTCTGGTCTGAAGAGGTGAATACAGGCACGTGCCTTCCTGTGGCGTTCTTCTAAGCAAGCAAACGGACAAAGCAGGTGTCTAAAAGGTTGTGCACTATTTTTGGGAGAAATCTGATTAATGGTGATAGGCTGTTCAGAATCTGGCTATAACCTCCTGTCAGATTATAGTTCATGCCAAGGTCGGCTCTAAACCTTCCGTCTCAGTTTCAGACGGTGTCTGATGTGAAGGGCATTTGTAGATGAGACCAACTTAGTTTTACCTTCTCAGTCAAATTTTCGTGCTTTTGCTAATAGTGTCATTTTTTTCTGAGGAGGCTGTTCTTCAGCGTAATCTGAGCTCTGAAATTGCCTATTCATCTTTTTATCATGAACATACTATTTTAGCTTTATTATGTTATGGAAATCTGTGCTTGAAATGGTTAGTTCCTTACATGCTGAGGATCAAAAAGATTTTTTGGAAAAATTTCCAAGTAGAAATACTTTTCTCTCTTAAATAATACCTTCAGACAGTATTTTAATTTTATCATTAAAGCCAGTTGAGGAAGTTCAAAATACTGCAGCCAAATGGGCACCAGAATATTGTATCTGTTGCTTCTCTCCCTCTGACCACCCCTGTTTTCTGTGTGCATCTTCACTGTTTGCCTCTGTGCTTGCTCAGAAGCTTCCGAAGCTTGGGCAGAATTGGTCTAATTTTCTGATATCTGGGTTGTTTTAAATAACTGAATGAAAATTGACTGGCTCATAATCAGTTTTCATTCTCTTGCTTGGCTGAAGCTGTAAGCAACAAACTGTCCTTGCATGGGTAGGTCCCAACGTTGAGTTGGTTACATGATTTTTTGAACACACTTTTGAAATGGAAGTTTAGTTTCTACAGAAATTGATATTACCAAATAGGAAGCATTATCCTTTGTATGAGCAAGTAGCTTGAGAAAAAACTTTGGGCCACTGAATAGTGAGGAAGAGTTTATTTATCATTTCTGTCCTGTTTAAAATCTTAACAACTTTCATGTTTAAAACCAATAGAAACTCTGCTTTCATTTTAATGGGCTAATCAAAGGTTAATGTGCTTGAATCCCCCTGCTTCCCCCTAAATTCCCCATTAGATTCTCCATTAGTTGTTCTCTAGCAAGGTCAGAGTTCTCAGCAGTGGGCTTTTACCTTCTCTTCAGCAATTCAGAGGATATTTAGAGATTTGTCTAGGAGCTGATGTCAGAAGTTACCTTAAAAATGCTCAAGAGATTTTTTTTCTTAATCAAAAATGTTTTTAAAGCAGGTGCTATGTCTGACTTTTTAGTTACTAAACATCATAAGTGATGTCAAAAATTAGAAACCTTGTTTTAGAAACCGTTTCTGTTCATATAACTCTCGTTTTCTGTTTTCTTCTAGGGGTAGCAGATGGTGTAGGTGGCTGGAGAGACTATGGGGTTGACCCTTCTCAGTTCTCAGGGACTCTAATGCGAACATGTGAACGTTTAGTAAAAGAAGGACGGTTTGTACCAAGTAATCCTGTTGGGATTCTCACCACAGGTTATTGTGAGCTGCTGCAGAACAAAGTACCTTTGCTTGGTAAGAGAGCAAAAATACATAAATTGGATCTGTGTTGTATGGTATCTAGACATATACTTGGTCAAGGTTACTTAAATCTGTTGTCAGCTTCTACAACAAGTTTGCAGGCAGTTATCTTCTCTTAATTAACTAAAAAATGTAGAAATGTAGTTGTCTTGGTAGCATCCTTTTTTTCTCTTGTATGTTTGAAAACTGTATTGATTCATTCAGTAATGCAGGGAATGTTTGTGTGTGAGTGTATATGTGTGTCTGTATATATTTATATATATATATATAAAAAAAGAAAAATAAAAGGCAAACTGCCCTTGTGTGTGAAGGGTGGTAATTTGCCACTGCTTGCAGAGAGTTTGCCAAAGGAATTCTGCAGTAGAACACGCTATGGCATGTGCCCACATTTTCCCTGTTACGTATGTATAAATAACTGTTCTCTGTTGAAAACTCTTTAATGGTTGGTTGTGGCTTTTTGCTTAAGCTATGCAAGCAAAAATACTTTCTGACGATAATTGGATGCAGTTCTGCTCATTCCTTGCCTTACTGCTCCTGTTGCCTTTTATGTGCAGTGAACTTAAACCTAATTGGTTGACTTAAGTAGTTTATATCATACAATTGCTGGTACCGTATATTATTTTTATAATTCATCGAGGGGGATAATTACAGATTTTTTTAAAAGCAAACTAAAGTAGATGCTTAGCATATTCTGTGTCAAACTTGATTTTAGACAGGGCATCCAGCTGCTTTGGGCATGGTGAGCAGATAGAGAGGCAATATTTGGCCTCAGCTGACAAAACAGAATACTTTCCTAAAGGGCATGTGACCTCTTATGCACCAAGAAAGTGTTACCCTGCGTGATATGCATGCTTCTCACCTGACCTTAAACTTCTGTGCCAGAAGAGTGCTGTGCAAGCTATATTTAACGAGTCTGCTGAGCTTCGGAACAGATGTTCGCGCATTATATGCCTAAAGAATAGGTTCGAAGCTCAGAAGTGACCTTAAGTATCAGTAAAATAGCAGTGGTCAGTAATTACATTAGGGTTTTGTGTGTTTAATAGTGCTTGTTTGAGCAAAGCAGACGTAGCTGTAAGTGATCGACAAAGTGGGCCACTGGTGAGAGCTCTCACCGCGGCTTTGTAGAGGGAGGCAGCCCTGCTTGGCTTGACCTTTCCGATTCTGAACAGCAGCATACGCTGAGTCACAAGATCTGCATTCCACACATGGCCTCCTAGTTACACTCTGCTAATAGAGTTAGAATTTGAAACTAATGATCCTTAGTGTTTCTCCTTTAACCGAGAACAATATTTTTAGAAGTAGAAATAAAACCCCGGAATTGTCACAGCCACGAGTATTTAGAGTTTATTTAAAATAAAGTTGAGAGAGGACTTCATTACGGAGGATTCATTAGGCACTAGCTTTGCCTTGCTGTTGTGCTTTGATACTTAGTTCATCAGAATTGAATCTAGGAAATATTTTTAAATTGAAGTGAGAGAAAACTGTGCCATTTATTAAACACTATTACTGTATTGCAGAACAATCTTGGATGCTGTCATATATAAAATCTTAGGAAAAATTAAGATATTGCTTTGACTTATCATTCTGTAAGAGTGGAGAAGGTCCTGTATACTCACTAGAGAACAAATTAAGTGCAAGTGTATTGCAGGGAACTCCCTGTCTTAGCAAGGGAAACATCTGGAGTAGGTAATGCCTAGAGCCAGCTGGACTTCTGCACTAGCGAGCCTGATTTAAGCTTAGCTCGTTGCAAGCTTGTGGTCTGTCCAACATGTAGCTGTGCTTGGAAACTCCTCCTGGAAGGAGGTTAGGATAGAAGATGACGACTATTCACCAGCTGAGAGGCAGAATCAAGGAGAAATGCTTTAGCTGTGTTTCACCCTCTTCTGGAATGAAGGATCTTGTGGTGGATGTGCTATCCTGTTTGCAGAAATTAAGTGATTGCTGTCTGTGGATGGGTGTCTTTGCACTACAGTTAATTTTGTGGCTTGCAACCAAGCACAGTTGGTGGCTGCTTCCCAGTGAATGAATGAAGAATTCCTCAGTGCCCTCAAGCATGGCTGGGATAATTCTGAGCACGGTTGACAAGTAGATATGTTTCTGTTGTGTCTTACTTTAATCTGGAATAGTATTTGTCTCTGGAACATATTTTCTTTAAACTTGTGGAGTTAGTATCCTGAAGACGTGACAGGATTATTATCTTAGACATGAAGATAGCTCTGCAGAGCCATATATGAAGAAAAGCATGTTAATGTTCTGACAAGACTAATGGAATAATACCTAAGAACTGCTTGCAATTAAGTATTTACATTTATTTGGCTACAGCTGATGAGTGAGAATGTGTGGACAAGCACTAGCATTGTACGGATGCTACTAGAATTCTATTATCCCAATGATTTTGGAATTTCAGTATTTTATGTGACTTGTGTAAATCCAGTCCTATAGCAGAATGTGCTGACGTATGTTGGGATGGAAAACTCTAAATAAAGTGGAACAAAACAGGTATTTGTCAGCATAATGTGTTTACCAAAATCAAAGCAGGAAGAGTAAGTTCTATGCAAAAATCATAGTTTGTGTTGCAAAGATTTCTAGCCTTTTACTATTTTTAGTGTGGATTAATTTTGGCATTACTGGGTATTTCCATTTCTCCTGATTTGTAAGCTTTGATAAATACTTGAATAATTGGCCTATGAATCAAATCAGTGTAAGAGTAAGCAATTTCTGTGAGGCTAACTCCAGTTGCCATATTCTGTTTGCTTCCAGGAAGCAGCACAGCCTGTATAGTCGTTCTGGACAGAACAAGTCACCGTTTACATACAGCCAACTTGGGAGACTCTGGATTTTTGGTAGTCAGAGGAGGAGAAGTGGTACATCGATCTGATGAGCAGCAGCATTACTTCAACACTCCGTTCCAACTGTCGATAGCTCCGCCAGAAGCAGAAGGAGTTGTCTTAAGTGACAGGTAAAGGATCTTAAATTTTTAATCTGTGTATGCGATCAACTCCCCCAAGGCTGCAGCTTTGCTGCTACAGTGCAGCATCACGTGGGGGATTTCACTGTATCCACTCAAAGGGTCTCTTACCAGCCCCCCATTTTTAAAGTAACACAAACATTTCTCACCTTGTACTTAACAAATTTTGTGCGCTGTTGCACAGTCTGAATTTATTGGGCTAATGATTATTCATTCATGCTGGCATATTCCCATAGTCTGTGGGGTGCACTAGGCATGTTCTGATCCATAGAAAGACGTTACTCAATGTAGTAAGACTGTGGCTGGTGTGTGCGCTGGTCACCCTGCATCAGTGGCTTGTCTTATCAGTGGCTTTCGTTCCCAGTCCCTGTTTGTACTCTCTTGAGACTGGTTTGGAGCAGGCTAATTTAGATATCTTGGCAGTGAGGTAGCCAGTACTTGAAGAACAGAGCAGAGGGACATGTGACTGTAACTTGTGTTTCCCAGTAGCTGTGTTTCCCGCAGCATATTGTATTTGACCAAAACGAGCAAAAAAACTGTTTGGCGGAACACCAAGCTGGGAGATGAGAGTATTAGGAAAGGACAATCTGTTCACAGAAATGAGTCGTTTCAAAGGCAGACTTGTGTCTTCCCCTAATAATGTCAGGCTGATCCATCCTGTGACTTTGTGAAGTCTCACCAGTAAAATAAAATAAAATAAAAATTTAAAAAATGAGCTTTCAAATATGGATTAAAATACAGCTCTCAAATCCATGGTTATAGATTCATTAAAGTATCCCTCTTCTGAATGCAGGAAGATGATAAGGGAATGCAATAGGCACCTTAAGTTTTTGATGTAAGGTTTTAAATACCAAAAGTGATGCAGTAAGGGTTATAACTTTTAAGGTCAAAATAGCTCTTTTTGAAAATGTTGGTTCAGTTGTTGAAACTCCTGACCATTCTTGCATGTGGTTTTATTACTTCATCACAAGACTGCAGAGAGGCAGCTAGGGTAGAACTCTGAAATAAGAACCTTAAATAATCGAACCTCTTTATTAGACTAAAATTAAATGATTGTTTGAAATTCCAGCACTATAAAAATCCTAATTTTTCTGAGATTCTGTGTCATCCATGGGAAGACAAAACCCAAGAAGCACAAGGATTAATTGATACTGTCCAGTGGAAGTCAGGAAAGCAATCTGAGTCATCACTTAATAAGAAAAGCAGAAGATAAATGAGCTCCCACACTTCAGTTCTGAATCATG
Organism: Nyctibius grandis; assembly: GCF_013368605.1. NCBI lineage: Eukaryota > Metazoa > Chordata > Aves > Nyctibiiformes > Nyctibiidae > Nyctibius > Nyctibius grandis. Next base: position 13,751,685 of record NC_090671.1, on the reverse strand, counting down.
ATTATAGCTTTCTGGCTAGTTTCTGCACTGTTCTTGACATTAATTAGTACTCATGTCTGTTGTCTAAATGCTTCTTGAGTACTTTTTTTTTAATTGGTTGTCCCAGTTAAACGTTAAATTTAGCTATATATGGGCATAGGCAGGCAGTCTTAACTTCATTAACCTTCCTGAAGCTGCACATCAGTCGAGCAGAGCAGCTCTTGTGCTGTTTGGCATAGCCAAATGGCATGGGATGCAGCAGCATCTCCCTTTTAAAGACCCCTGAAGAATCTTTAGAAATTAAGTGTATGTCGTTAGGCTGCTTCTGAGAGTCAGATTTTGCAGCAATACAGATATTTTCTCCTCTTGGTATTGTGTAATATATTAGACATAAGTAGACCGACTGGCTCTGGTCTCCTGGTAGTGATTTCCAGACATGTTTCCTATTCCATTGCATTAGAAAGTGATTCAGAATCCTTAAGTGTTTTGGCCGTTGCTGTTCTGAGTTGTCCTTTCAAGTCCAGCTCTCTTACATATTTAAGATGAGTGAGAAGGACGCCCTGAGCTGCCATTCTACTTAATGGTTTCCATGGCGATACACTTGTGAAGCGGATTAGCTTGCAGGATTGTTCATCTGGGAATTTTAAATGCAAATCCTTTGTGTAATAGCTGGAACATTACCTGTTTGCAAGCACAGTTCTTCTGTTGTAGCTTTCCTGACAAGCTACCCTGGTGCAAAAGCTCCACAGTTAGTGATTATTTATTTATTTTGCAGAAAAACACATAACAGTAGTGAATTACAAAAGCTCTTGATGTGCTGGTTTGACCTTGCTTGGTGCCTTAGTGAAAGCTGGAGTCCTTTAACACACCTGTCATCTTCACAGCCCTGATGCTGCTGATAGTACATCTTTTGATGTCCAACTTGGAGACATCATTTTGACTGCAACAGACGGACTGTTTGACAACATGCCTGACTACATGATTCTGCAGGAGTTAAAAAAGCTGAAGGTGAGTGTGTGTATTCTGAATCTCTCGCATCTCTTGCACTCCTTATCCCTCAGAGTTACTGCTGTTACTTTTCATTCATGTAACTTCGGTATTTTATGTAGAAGACCCACCACAAAGTGCTGTCGTTCAGAGACTTTTCAGTTAATACCACAAGTGAGCAGCAGAAAGGGACGCTGACGCCAAAGCGCTGTCTTGGGTCTGCACCCAGGCTGAATCCAGAAGCAGCAGCTTGGGCATAAATTTCCCCAGTAGCAGCTGGTGCCGTGTCACTGGTTATGGAAGGGAGAGGGGGAGATGTCCAGTAGCAGGCACTGCCCTGGGCCAGCTGCTCATGCACTATATTTTATCTGCACTTGCAGGTTGTAGATTATATACATGAAAATGCAGCATTCTCTTACGGCTTGTTTGAGGGGGTGAGCTGTATACTTAAAAATAATTTGAAGCTTTTCTGAAGACTTATAAAACAGTAATTTGAAAGCAGTATGGGTTGTCTGAATTGTGGTTTGTGTGTGCTTGACAATCTTTAATGTTCTGCAAAAAAATATCCTGGCAACTCTTCCAGGTGAGTGACCACAGCTGTTCTTTTTAAATAGTAAAAATACATTAAAATATTTTAATTTGGATGAGAACATTTAGCTTAAGGCTATTTACTTACAGAAAGGAAAGTGTACTTAGGAGGTATCAATATGTATAACCTCCCTGAGGAAACTATTTTGATGTTATGAAATGCAAATGAGGTTAACATGTAGAATTATAATGCGGTTTTAAAAAAATTTTGCCTGCTCTTATCCTGCAGCTACATAACTGAGAGGTGGTGTCAGACAGGTCCTTACAGACAAGGTGTCTGCGAGGCCTCTGTCTGCACATCGACTGACTCGTGTGTTTCCCCCTCCCCGCAGTCCCCACTGTCACTTTCCCCTCAGGTCTGACATTGACCAGGTGGCCAAGAAGGCCAATGGCATCCTGGCCTCTATTAGGAATAGTGTGGCCAGCCGGTCTGGGGAAGGGATAGTCCCTCTGAGCTCGGCACTGGTGAGGCCGCACCTTGAATCCTGTGTCCAGTTCTGAGCCCTGCACTTCAAGAGAGATGTTGAGGTGTTGGAGCGAGTCCAGAGGAGGGCGACCAAGCTGGGGAAGGGTCTGGAGGGTCTGACCTATGAGGAACGGCTGAGGGAGCTGGGGGTGTTTAGCCTGGAGAAGAGGAGGCTCAGAGGTGACCTTAGTGCAGTCTACAACTACCTGAAGGGAGGTTGTAGCGCAGTGGGAGTCGGCCTCTTCTCCCAGGCAACCAGCGCTAGGACAAGAGGACACAGCCTCAAGCTTGGCCAGGGGAGGTTCAGGTTGGACATTAGGAAGCATTTCTTCTCAGCAAGGGTCATTAGCCATTGGAAGGGGCTGCCCAGGGAGGTGGTGGAGTCACCATCTCTGGAGGGGTTTAAGAAAAGCCTGGCCATGGCACTTAGTGCCCTGGTCTAGTTGCCATGGTGGTGTCAGGGCAATGGTTGGACTCGATGATCCCAGAGGGCTCTTCCAACCTCATTGATTCTGGGATTCTGTGATGCTGTAGCCAGCCCATACCTCTGTGGGCTGCACTCCCATCGCAGAGGTGAGGTTAGCCTGGGGACACTGGAGATGGAATTTCCTTTGTGGAAGAAAGTTGAGCTCCACCTTTTGGCATGTTCAGGAAAGGCACTGAGGTTCCCTGGGAGGTTCAGCAAAGAGTTAATCATGGAAATACTTGCTAATTCCCCAAACTGCAGGGAGGACTCTTGAAATGACGAGGCATTTTACAATAGTTGCAGACAGAAGGAGTGGTGGTTGTCGTCTCATGTTGGCTTGAGTAAGAAAAGTCTTGGAGTAAAGCAATAAATTTTTCTCATGTGGCTTGTAAAATGCCCCTTCTCCTCAGGGGTGCTCTGGTTGGTTTGGGTAAGAGGGTCAGAGAAGCAAGACTTCCCATTCAAGGTAAAACAGAATTACTTGTGCTTTGTGAGGGAAAGCTGGTTCTGTCAGTGTGAGCTGCTGGTGTAGCTATCAAACACCCCAGTTCCCTCGGGTGAGACTGTGCAGTCTGTTTTGAGTATTGGTTGTCTTAGTTTCTAGATTCTATAAATCCTCCAAAACCAAGTCTCGTAGCTGCTGGCAGGGAGTAGAGCTCTGGAGTTGAGGTGTGAAGCTTTTGCAGTTCTAACCCAAATGTATAAAGCCTAAAAGATGCTGAGGGTTCCCTTCGGAAGAGAAGGTGATAACTAGTGCCCTGATCTGTGAGAGAGAGATCTGGCACTCAGGGATCTATAAAACTGACCCACATCAGCGAATCCCCTTGGGTAGACTTTCTGGTAAGAAGAAACTTTTTTCCTTGTTAATTCAGAACTCCAACTACGAGAGCATACAGCAGACTGCAAGAAGCATCGCTGAGCAAGCTCACGAGCTGGCGTATGATCCCACTTACATGTCGCCGTTTGCACAGTTTGCGTGTGACAATGGATTGAATGTGAGAGGTAAGGGGTTTTTTCTCCTCCTCCCACTCCTGCTCTCTTTGAGAAATCTTAAGCAAAGTGAAGTTTTGTTCCAAAATGTGACGGGAGAACAGAGTGTGAAGCAACGTGGTTGGCAGTAGAGCGCCGACCTAGCGCCCTGGATTTGGCACGGACCCCAGCTCCTCACGCGGGTCATCCCAGGCCCCGGCTGGTCAGAAGCCTCCTGTGGGGAAGCAGCTGGAACGCGGAGAACGCAGCACATGGATGCTTTATTTTTCTTTTTTTTTTTTTTACCTAATATGTACACTTCTGCCTGACACAAGTTCTCCAGGCTCTTAGGGAAACTGCTGGACTTGTCTCTTGGATTTGGCTGTGGAGGTGGTGGGGTGTGGGGGTGATGTGTGGGGGTTTTTTTTTAAGGTCGTCTATTATTGATGCTTTTTAGGCAAGATTCTGCCCACTCTTTGGTGTTGGGTGTTTTTGGTTCAAACTTCTGACCCTTCTGCCATTGCTATCCCCATCCTGATCTCTGTTGGTTCTATTTCCTACGCTCTAGAAAGATACCAACACCTGGCAGAGTTCAGAGCCCTATCAAACACCTTTCTTTTTCTTTTAAATAAATAAATACAACTCTGCCAGTAAAGATGTTCCATTATCTCTACATCAAGAGGGCAGGATTTCCTGTAGACCCTCAGGCGTCTTTCTAAAGGTAGAGACAGTTGTTGTAAAGCTTGGGCTCTGTGTATCTCCAAAGCTCCCTCACTCAGTAATGAAACTGCAGATCTGGGTCCAAAGGACTGGTTTGGCTTCCGACAGAACAAACACCTCTGAGCTGGTTCTCCAGGATTTGAGTGCGTTGCTCTCGCCGTTGAGATTTGAGAAGTGACTATGAAAAATGTTAAGTAGCTTTTAGGAAGATCCGCAGTAATGTAGTGCTGGAGAAAATGCTGAAGAGATTTTGATGTACAGTAGAAACTCCTGAGGAGATACTGACTTTTTTTATGGCAGCTTGCTTGTAGCAAAGCGATGTCAGGGGCTTTGTATGTTTATTAAATAAATAAGTAGTCTGCTAGAAAACGGGCTTTCTGCTCTACCGGCTAACAACAATGTTCAGGGTTCTGTACTCTTTTTGTGATCTCACTGTGGCTTAAAAGGAGAGCGCTTTGTTGCTGTGTTGTGTCCTTGCTGCCCTCAGTTGCATGTTGGAAAGGAGGTGGAGGAAGCAGAGTTCTTGTGTCCACACAAACCAGCTTTTGAATATTTAAACTGTTTTTTCAAGAGCTTTCCGTGGGGGAATGTCACAGATCATAGATGACCCACTGTGGTTTGATTAAATAGTTTGATTTTTCTTGTATTACAGGGGGAAAACCAGACGACATCACCGTCCTTCTTTCTATCGTAGCCGAGTACACAGACTGATGTGTCCGGAGCGTCGGCTTCCGACGCGCTCGTGGTCCCCGAGCTCCTCGCTTCACACGCACGGTTTCCTGCTGGCAGGATTGCTCCTTCCTCCGCAGCTGATCTCGGCCGCCGGTCCTCCAGCTCGTCGCCTGGCTGGAGACACAACCGACGTCCTTGTGCAGAACCACTCTCGTAGTACACTGGTCTGTCTGCCAGCGAGAACTGAAGAAGCTCAAGGCTTGAAGCATGTCGTTCAGAGCTTAGTCGTTGTCCTTCAAGGGGGAGGATCGATCCCACGTCGTAACTGCGTTTGAAATGTGACTTGTCAAAGGAGTACAATTGGTATCATCTTTCAAACTAGATTCAATAGGTAAAACCTCTGCGAGAGGGCGTGTTACTCTTCACCAGAAGCGTTCACCAGTCATTCAAGGGTATGTTACAGAGCAGAGTTTCATAAGCATAGTCCTGTTAGTGATAGCTGAGGTCTCGTGTTTCCAAGCTCCAGTTTTCAGGAGGTTTCTAACTGCTGTAAACGTTCTGCTCTTGCCATACGTGCTGTCAGCCTTAGGAGCCTTTTCTAGTACAGAATTTCCAAAAAAAAAAAACATACTTAGTTCAAGTTACATGGATGCAAATGTGTTTTGTGATTTCAGGTGCTTAACTGTGATCTTAAAAGTTCTGCAGATCATTCGTCCGTCAGGGGCCCGGTGGTATCTGGATGGTTTGGGCTGTGGATAAATTTATTTTTTTTTTTAAAACAAAAAATTTAACTCTGACAAAGCCGCTCTGGCCAGAGCTGAGGTCCCTTCCGCGTTGTAACCCGCCTCGCCAGCGCGGGGGGATACGGCGGGAGGTTGCACAAAGAACATCCTCAGCTCGAAGGTCTTCGCTTTGGGTAGATAATTCTGTCGTTAAGGAAACTTTGTGTTCGTAATTGCCGTTCTCGGGGGTAGAACAGGATACGCTGCACCAGTTTAAGTCCAGTTGATCCTTATCTTTCTGACTCTCCCTCTTTGCTTACGCTGTGGCAGCAGCAGTAAGTAGGTAAATGGAAACTATTAATGAATAATCAGCAACGCTTACATTTCAGTACCTAAAGTTTAGGGGTTTCGGGATGAACCTTAATGATGTTTACAGTTCTCTAACAGCCACTTTGCAATATCACATTTCCTTTGGGATTACAATAGCTCACGTCTGTCCCCCCCCGTCCCAGCGAGCTTTCCTTTCTCTGTCCCGAGGTTCAAACAGAAAGCTGATAGCTGTAAAGATATATATATTTTTTGGTCAGTTTTTCATTAACTTTTTTGCTGGTAGAAAAGTCTGTAGAAATAAATTAAAGCCATGTTTTTATATATAAAAAGTCGGGTAATGTTGCTGTTGGGTGAGTGCAGTTAAACTTGGTCAGTAAGTAATCTTACCTGCTCTCAAGAGGAGATTTTTTACTACCTGGTTTATTGTATTAAAACTGTTTAAGTTTGAGGTTACCTCAACTTGTTTAAAGAATTTTTGTGGACTTGTACTGTATATTTGCGTAACTATGTCGAGCTTTTATTTAAGATCATTTAACATGTACCATGTACATGTCATTTTACTATATTTCAATGCATCATGCTTGTAACAGGCATTTCATTTATAATAAGTGATTAATTGGAAGCTCTTCGGTAATTTATCTGCTATTCCTAAATTGGCATAATGTTAGCTATCGATTTTAAATCACCTTGTAATTACTTGTCAGAATGCCTTAACTACCCTAACTTGACCAAAATATTAATTTGGTGAGGGTATGGGGAGGATTATCTTAATGAAGACAAATTAATTAGTTCTGCCATCCCTGGGACAGCGACTGGTGGGTACCTTTGCACAAATCGTTGGTCCTTGGTGTTTTTTTTTTTTCAAAGGCACGAGCTGTATCTGGCCGTCTCGTTAGAAGGAATGTATCAGGCCGCAGGTGAGGGCTTGGCTCCCGTGTTTGGGAGGGGTGTTGCTCTCTCAGATCTGGGGCTCTTTACATTTTATTCTTCAGTATTTACTATCACGCTTCTTGATTAGAGCAGATTTGATCAATTCTTCTTCCCCTTGAACTTCCCTTAAAACGAAGCCCCCGCAGCCTTGGACTGCGTTGCACTCTGTCCCCTCGCTCTCAGCACGCTCGTCCCCAGCCCTCGTTATTTTTCCCCCACTTTCTAGAACTCTACGTCCAGCGACGTCCGCGGATCGGGTCGATGAGGGTGGCGAAGGCGGTGCTGCCCGGTGGGTTAAAGCCACTCTGGGCCACGCAGCATCTTACAAAGCCATTTGCCTCATCGCAGCGTGATTATTTTTTTTTTTCTTTTAATAAAGAACAAATTTGGATTTTTATTTACAAATCATGAGTTTATCCCTCACCGGACACACCAAAGACCAGTAAAGCTTATAGCTTTTCCATCTGTTTATAAAGCAATACTGTATTATAAAGAATTGATATTTTTATCACATGCTTGATTGTTTTGGGGTTTGTTTTTGTTGTTTTGTTGTTTTTTTTTTTTAAGATGTGCACTCTAAACATATCAAACCTAATTTCTTCCTTATGAACTTAAGCTGTCTGCGCACAACAGATTTTTAGGAAAGGAAATGACAGGGCCCATTCTATCAAAATAATTTTAACCGATGCATGAAGCAGTAACACTTCCTAGGAGTTAGATTAGTGTGACTATTCACGAGAGGAACGTTCGAGAAGGGTGTTCTGTGCAGCGGCAGCGTGCGGGAGCGGAGCCCAGGCTGCCTTGGCCGCTGCGGGGTGGGGTGTGTTGTCAGGAGTGGGTGGTTGGGGAGCAGTGGTGTGAGGGAAGGGCTCGATGCCCCAGTAACCCCCCGGCAGGGTGGGAGCTGGGGTTCTGCAGCAGCACTGCTGGGTGTTTGGGTAAAATGGGGCGAAGATGTGGTGACTTGGAAAAACTCTGTGGTTCCTTGCTACTTTTACAGCTGTCTTTGGGAGACCTGTGATGCACAGGGCCCCTCTCAGTGTATTTGTGAAGAAGGTGTGGTTGAAAATATAACAAAACCCGCAGATTTTGGGACCAGACAGTTCTGGCTGAGTAAAGGAGAAGGGAGAGGCGAAGGGCTGGCAAAGCTGTGAAGGATGTTGTGGTGGAATCTCCATCGCTGGGTAAGGGCTGTCCTTTCTCCAGGGGAAAACCAGGCGGTGTGTGTTGGAAGTGCCTGTGCGGAGCAGGTTCTCCCAAAGATGGCTGAAATAATGAAGCAAATCTGAGTCTGTATCTAATGAGGATGCTTTGTTGTTGTTGTTAAAATGAGACTATCATCTATGCTTACCTAAGAGGCAATTATGTGAATTTCATGTCTGAGGTATAACTTATGCAGGAATAGTTCTGTAAATACATTTAAATGAATTGTAAAGATATTTAATAAATATAGTATTTATACTAAATTGTGGTTTTTAAAGTTGGCTGAAAAAACTCTGCTAATGCAGTGATGTCAGTGGCGGCGCAGAGACGTGCAGCCACCGGTGCGTGGGAGGCCGGGCTCTCCCTTAGGCCTTTGCAGGCTCCTCAAACCCGCGTTTGAAGGAAGAGGCAGGGCGAGGGAAGAGCAGAATGTGGGTCTGGAACACAAACGCCTCTGGAACTCGTGCTTTCAAACATCACTTTTATTTTTTAAACCCATTTCTATGATAATGGGGGGGTTCAGTTAAATGCGAGCTCTACAAAGTTTCTGTAAATAAGTACCCTGTAGCGATGGTGTTTGGCTGGGTTTATTTTTCCAGCACTCTTTAACTTTACAACAGCAGCTTAACGTGCCTGAAGTGATTGCACGGTTTGAATTGTCTCGTGAGAAGGTACTGGAGAGCTCAACACCCAAAGCCATGGACCTACCGCATCCCTAACGCACAAACCTCCACCCGGTCAGTCATGGCCTAAATCTATATTGCATCCTGACCGCAGCGGACAGGTGAGAACAACCCGGGGGGTGGTTAACGTGAACAGTGAACACACAGAGCAGGAACTAACAAAGCACTCCCTAACGAGTTGGGTTTTGGCCTTTTCTTACACCCGTTTTGTGGAACGCAGCTCACCGCACAAGCTCAGAATACAAACAGTTTCCATCGAGCTTTGACTCGCTGCAGAACTGCAATTAAACATCCTTCTAAAACTAGAGACAGCTCCACAATTACTGTCACATGTACTTTTATCTTTCAAGGCAATCCCCGATAGTCTTTACTTGGGATTCGAACGCTTCGTGTCACTACAGAACTTGGGAGCTCTGCACGTGGCCCAAATCCTCCTCGGTGTCGCTAGCTGTTGCTAAACTCTGGAAGGTGTGACTGATGGCATCCTTCTCCTTACAAGAAACTGCTCCAAAAAATAAGGAATGAAACTGGAAAATGCAATATTTAGGAGGTAAGAAACTGCATGTGATACAGAAGGTGGGGGTTAATTATTTCTGAAGCTTTTGCCACTTTAAAATGTTGATCAGCCTACGTGTTCCCTAAGGAAACACACCCGCCGCCGCGAGGATTTCCAGCACGACAGGCGAGCAGGGCCACTGAGAGGCGCGTGCAGCAGCCCCAGCCTCCAGGCAGCGCTCGGCTCGGTGCCAGCTCCCCGGGAGCCCCCTTACCTTCTGACACTGCGACTCTGCTGCCGCCCCTTCCAGCGCTGCACGCGCCTCGGCCTCCGCTGTTCCGTCCGTGCCCGTCACCTCTCTCTTTGTGACTCGGGGAATATTTTTCATCTCTTGTTGTGCCAAAGGACTCGCAGGTTTCGCTGACCCTGCGTTCGGTGCACTTCCATTCCACGGTGGCTTTTTGGAAGGAACTGCTGCTGCGTTGCTCTCTTCAGCCATGGAGGCTTTTTCTGATTTACCCGCACACGTCTTCGAGCTGGATTGGAGAGAGTAGGTCGGGTTAGTAGCTGGCTTTTACGTGGTTTTGTTAGAATGTCTTTATTTTCTGTTCACAAAAAGCATTATGGCAGCCTGCCGCCCACCGTTACCTCTCCTGCTGCTGGGAAGCCGTCTCCTTTTCCACGTCACACAAGGTAGCCAAGATGAAGCTGGCTTCCAGCACCATGTCTTCAACGCTGAAAGCAATGGGTCTAAACACAAATATTCAGAGACTAAACCAGCAACTGTAACTACACACCCTGCGGCAGGAAACACAGCTCGTGCGGTTCTATACACACAGATTAAAAAAAGCTGCCTCTAAAAAGCTGAAAATCTAATATATTTGCTGCTGAGGAGTATGAGACGGCTTCCTGTTACAGATTTAAATGCACCAACGAGCAAATGCTATACAATGTTATACTTAAATTATAGTTTTAAATATGTAACTGTTAAAATTGTATTTTAAACAGAAAACAGATTAGAAATGCAGCTTTTGGTACAAAATGAAAATCTATTTTACTGTTCCAGTTAAATCCTGAGTAACCTGCAGTCAAAAACCAACTGTAGAGTTGGGACTGCAGTAGCTCCAGTCAGGTATGTTCCCAAACGTACTTTCCAGAGACATCAAAATGGATTGATACAGGAACACTGGCGGCTTCTGAGAAGGCAAGCAGGCCCTGCAAAGAAGGGATGAGTGGTTAAATGCTGCTTTAAAAACAGAAGATCAATACCAGAATGTAAGTTTATCCCAGCTGTTGTTTACTGGCAAGAAGAGGGTAACAGTTCTAGAACAGTCTACTGCTTCTGGAACACACTTCTTGCCTTCCCTGCCTGGAGCTTTGCCAGAGAAGCTTCTGCATGTGGAACTCCTGTGGCCACGATGCTTTCTCCAGTGCAGTTATAGGTCAGCGAAATTAATGGGAAATATTTGATTTTTCTAGACAAATTCTTGCTTTACCCTCAATTCCTTAAGGCAAAACGTCACTTCCGAATCTACTCCAACTTGAAAGTAGTCAAATTCATCTGGGTGCAGCTGTATTTCTGTAAGCATTGTCTTTGAAAAATCTGTTTAAAATAACAAGAAACTCAGTGAAGTTTGAACTCAACAAACTGTGACCATAACCATATCGCTTGAACAAATAATTGTATTTTTATAGTGACTAACAGGAATAAATGTTTATCTAAATTTATTTCATAATTAACATTAAATCCTCACTTTATTTACAGTAGGTTATTTAAATGGCTTTTAATAGAACCTATTTTGTGTTCCACTGTGTGATCTAACCTGATACCTGCTGTTCTTGCAAATCTGCTTTGACAACAGGCATTCATCACAAATGGTGTTACTGGCTGCTTGTTGCTGCATGGATGGGAAGACCAAAATGCCACATGACTTTAACAGAGTAATCATAGTTGATGACAACCATCAGAGGACAATGAAGGTGGACTTAGGTCCTTTGTTTTAAATTAGAATCTTTTCCTGATACGTAAGTGGCAACAGGAAATAGGCTCTTCAGTTTCAGGTACTCAGTTGTTGCTTGTTATCATTAGATTAATTTATAGCTGTTATTAGGTGTGTGAAAAGAAAGTAAGTGTTCAAATACGCTCTTGCACAGTTCCTCCAAACTGTAGCCTGTATCCTCACAGCACATCTTACAGCTGCAGCCAGGCAGAGCCTCCCACAAGCAAAGGGAAACAGGTCTAGGCAAAGCTGCAATTTCTTTCTTTGAAAATTAAACCTGAACGTGGAAAAACCCAAGGCCTCGCCAGGTGATCCCTTCCAAGGACACACACAGAACATTTGCTGCAGGCAGTAGGTTGCATCACATGCTGCACAACAAGAACAATGCTTGTAATTGCTCCTTTTTCTCCTTGACTGTTGGGTTTTTTGGTATCTCATTAAATTTTTACCTGCTACTTTTTCCACTTTCTTTCTTACAATAACCCTTGTAAGTGTATGTTTCTAAACTAACAAACTTTGTTGTTCAAAATGTACTCTTTTTAGTGTCTTGGTTCAGTAATTTCTTCCCTCTTTCACTCCAGTCAGTTCCACCACTTAATCCTTCTTGCTCTCCACTGCTTTAGCCTGTTCTCAGCACAATCCCCACCCCTACGCTCTAGGCAGTCATCTTTTCCTAGGTCATTATCCTCAGCTTTGGTCATAAGCAAGTATGAAACACATCCCTTTATTATATGATATACAAGAGCCTACACTTCAAAAACACAATTATATCTTTAAAATTAGTCTGAGTCACACCCCAAGAATCTAGATTGTTCTCCATCTCAGAGATCTGAAAATGCCATGCACAGCACAACAGTGTTAGGCCAGCTAACACACTGTATTGCCCTTACACTAAAATACACTCAAGTCTATAATTAGGGTATTCAGATTTAAATAGTTATTTTTAAAACATGAAATTATCTCCTTTTTCCTGTCTGTCACCACGCTTCTGCTCTTGCAGCACAGTAACTACTCCCGTTTGAGCCTGCAGCAAGTGGCATCATTTATTTCAATTGGCTGCTCTGATATCTGCCACTGATACCAGGAAAACGTTATTACAAACATACTTTATTAAAATATATTAAACCCAGAGGCTGGCAGTATGACTTAAAATCTCTATATATACGTTCCCTCTCTTAAAAATCTCATTCAGCCATCAAATGCATTCTCTGTTCATGTTGCAATAGTTATTGTTCCTTTAGTTCACCTGTTTTAAAGTCCCAATATTGTTTCATATTCTGAATTTCCTTACCCGTGTCTTCCTCAGTGTAACTCTTGAAACAAACTTTCATGGGAGTAACTGATAACGTTATTTCTTCTTGACTGGTTGGAAAGTGAACCATTATATCAGCCAGCAGCCTAGAAAATTTCTCAACATTAAAATAATTTTACCTGCCACAAATTCCTAGCTCACATTAGAAATTAAAATTGTTACTTGGCAATAATGTCTATCTACAGTATATCTTTCTACACCTTTAATGCTTTAATAGTTGATTATTGTGACAAGAGCTCCTGTGCCCAGGAAACAGCTTTAAGAGACGCTGCCAGGAAAAGCACAGGCTCACTGATCTTTGCCTTCGCTTGCCATGATGAGCCAAACCTTGGAGTCTTCCCGGGGCTGCTTTTCAGAGCAGAACTTTGCCTTATTGCATTAGAAAATTTGTACTTTTACCACTGGATTCTTTGCCTGTAAAGTCAAACCACTCCTTTATCTGTCATAGGTGGAGGTTGCTCAAAGGTGTGAAGTCGAATTATACATTACACACTTCTCAAGGTTAGACTAAGTAGGATTAGTGGCAGTGATCCAAGTTTCTGAAGTTGTAACGTGAAAAATCAAGCACTAGGATACAGGAGTTAGGAATTTGCTATTATTGACTGTGCCCTAATCAGATTTTGATTATGTTAATAACTATGAGAGCAGTATTGCCTTCATTTATATTTTTTTCTTTTTCTTTTTTTTTTTCTTTAAGAAAAAACATTTTTGTGTTCATTACCTGGAGTGGACTTTAAGTATGTTTGGACACATGTGCTTTGCAAAAACAGCCTGCAACGGATCACATTCTTGAAACGTCAGATTATATGTTTTTACAACACCTAAGTATAAAGGATATGAACAAAAATCAATGCTGGTCTGTAATTTAAAATGTTTTTTTTCAGTATCAATTGTTCTTTTAGGAGATCTCAATAGAGAAAGTAACCAAGCGACTTACTCCAGCTACGTGGAAATAACTCACCCACAGACAACTGGATTAACGTGCCATCTAAGACTTCCTTCATCCCTTTAGTCATGCCCCTCCAGCAGCTGAGTTTTTTGAGAATCCACAAGAAATAAGTGAACAGCAACGAGTGCAACAAATGCAGGGGGAAAAAGGCTTCAATATTTAACTGGCACAATAATATCAATGGTGGTGGAATACAAAAGGCAAACCCTACAGATCTCAGTGTTTCTAGATAAGCATGAGCTGAGAGCTTAATTGTCTTGAGACCTAAGTCAATATGTTATCTCAGTAATACAAGCGAGATATTTAATAATATAAACCACTGCCTCTTACACAGCACAGCTCAGCGAGCTACGCTGACAGATGAGTTTTGCACAGACTAATGCTGATGGATGTACCTGGTGTTCTGCTGCACTGAGGATATCAGACCTGTTACTGCACTGAAGAACTGTAAGTATTAGATGTGGAAAGACCCAGTAAATCCTCTAGTTCAAACATGTGCCAAAACAGGATTTCCCTCCCTTTCCATAACGTGTTTTTTCAGCCTGATTCTAAACGTTGTAAGCAGCAGGCTGACAATTCATATATAGCATGCATAACTACTGAAGAACGTTCATCTGATAAATCCTGTTGTAACTTCATCTTAACAAGGTGATGCACATGATAAATATAAATTATGATGTGAAGAAGCTGCAAGTGTTTGGCATCGTGTTCCATCAATAACATTCAGTTAATAATTACACTAAATATTATGTTGCCCTGCTGTTTTAAACTGCTGCTGTTTCTGTAGAGTCACTTTGTGTAACCTACCATGTTTGCAGAGGAGCTGAAAAGTTATGTGATGATCATTAATATTTGTATAAATGCTGCATTTCTCTACATTCCTTTCCAGCACATTTACACATCTAAATACAGGAAGAACTGACTGTAAAAAAAAAAAATAAATCAGTGCAGAGGTTACTCACCAAGCCAGTTTGCAGTGTTACTTCCCAAGTTTCATACAGTTTATCTCAAGCTCCTGCTTTTATGGCTTCCCCAAACCACTTTGTAAGTGGACACTGAGGCAGCCGATACTGATCCTCGCCCGATATGTGGACAACAGATCTGTTTGCTAAACAACTGGTCAAAGCTCTCCTGCCTCACTCTGTTTTTGAAGGCTACAGAAGAAACCCCAAGATGAAGCTGGTTCAGACCTCGGGAACTGCAGGGCCCAGCTCAGGAGATGCACTTTCTAAACAGAATTAAATACTAACGCTCTCTTCTGCAGAATTGCTCAGGAGCACCTGAGTTTAGAGCCATCTGCATGCCTCTGTGAGCCTCCCCCTATAATTTCATTTGGGAATTGGGCTAATTTGCTGCTTCCAAAGCTGTGCATAGCAATCCATTAAAATGTACCTTAATTATCAATTTACATGGAAGGGATAACTGTTTTTCCTTCTGAGACACAGCTGTCCAGCAGTAATGTTGAAAAAACATAGATGAGAAGAAGACATATGCGTATGCTGACCTGGAAGAATTCACTGATCTTAAGGCGAGCTGAAAATATAAGTAAAATAATTTATTAACTCAAAACCAATTCATATCAAACCTTTAATTAAAAAGCCATCTCTGTGCTTCGGTACCATACCTAAGCCACAAAACCCTTAAATGTGTATATATTCCAACCCAAACCATTCTATGATTCTATGTCTCAAAATAAATATAGATGCATCATGCATAAAATCGTGTTCAAGCTTATCACCTTCATTACTACTGGTCAGAAGTCACTGGTATAATCAGGCACAGGAATCCAATCTACAGATATTTAAGTGGCCCTGAAGTGTGAGTTACCTAAACACTTAAAGCTCAGCTTCCACTTGAGGCATTTGAAGGACTGGAGTTTATTCTAAAACAATCCTCCTGTACCCCCACCCACATGGTATGTACAAATGAGCAAAGGCATTACTAGCACCTCAAAAATTCTTCAGGTAGAAAAAGAAATTATCTCTGCTTTGGATTTTCCAGCCTCCCAGCAAGTTGAGAAGAGCTGATCACTTCTAACTAAGAAACCTCTAGAGAAAACCCTAATTCTGCTGGAAATGGTGTTTGATTAACCGGAGGCACATTAATGGATACATTCTTCCTGTTGAGCCATACCAGTACAAAAACATATTGTCTAGAGGCAGCTTCTGATGTGGTACAAACCATAAACCTTTTGACCCATGACAACAGAAATAAAACCCTTGGTATTAATCCAGATGTCCTGGACAAGCTTCAGGTTGGGTAACAAAAAATTGAAGAATACTAGGGGCAGAGTAGGAATGAATCTTCCATGATGTAATCTGCATAATTAATATTACAGAAAATATGGCATTTGTCCATATTGAAAGTGGAAGAAGCTGAGAGAGAACGTAACCCAGACTGAAGGGTACCTGTAGGAAAACACCACACTATCCAACAACATAAATACTATACTTCCAAGAAAGATTTTAAAATTACAATAAATCAAATTCACTTACACCTTTTTCTAGGGGGTCAAACCAAAATTCATCACTAATACGTGCTATGGCATGGATTGCTCTTCCAAACACTAGCAGGAAAAGAAAACAGTGCAATATACATCCTAAGTTAAAAAGAACTTATACTACATTTTCTCCAGAATAATTTAAGAGAAAACATTACAAATTTCCAACACATTTCAAAGAAAACTGATGACACAGTGGAAAACATTCCTCTTTCCTTTCAGTAGCACAAACACCTTGATGTTTTTGAAAGCCACCTCCAACGAGGCGCACCTCAAATGTCACCTGTCCCTTTGCAGCAACTCGTATGACCTGGGTTCACCACAAATTAATTCCATCTAATCGGACAAAACACCATTGCAGTTAGAAATTACATTTTGTAGATGGCAACAAGTTTGAGCAAGCAGTTGGACATCTGTAAGGATGTAGCCCTAAGAAACACAGAAGAAACTAGCAGTAGGTCTCAAAATCTGCCTCTGCCCACTCTGGCACTGGCAGAGCAGTGTTTTGCATGAAACTCTGCGCACAGGAGGTTTAGTTGGGCCTCTGGAAGGAGGATATCATGCACAAGGAGGTGCCCAGCTAAGCAATGGCTTCTCCACCTGGAAGTACCCCAAATCCAGCCCTCTGCTCTCTAATCTGAACAACCTTCAGAGGCTGCATGTTGCCTCACAAAAATGCCTTTGTCCTCCTGAGGATGAGGAAGAGGCAGCTCCTGAGCTCTGCTGTGACCGTGGCAGAGCTGGCCACAGCTCCCAGTGCTTCGTGCCCCACTTTGCACTGTCTGAGAGCCCCCCCGGGGAAGCCCCCTGAGGGCAGCGCCAGGGACCGCAGGGTGCCAGCAGGCCACTCACAAACCCCCATGGCTGCCGGCCCTGCTGAGCTGTACCGCCCTGAGGCGGCCCCGCTCTGGGGTGCCGGTTCCTCCCGCGTACACCCCCCTGCCCCAGGCCTGCTGCCTCCCCTGGGGGCTCGGGTACCTCTGAGATGAGCCCCCCCAATGACACACTTCATGGCGCCCCGCACCCCCCTCCGCCGCGCCCTTCCCCTCACGGCGACGGCTGCGGAAAGGGCGGGAAACGCCCCGCTGCGGGCGAGGGGCGGGGCCTAACGCTCCTCAGAGACCCGGATGTAGCCACGGCCGGGGGCTGCGGAGAAACGCGTTTCGGGCTGGGTTGGGCCTTCGGAGGTGCCGTAGCGGTGGTTGGCCCCGGCCTGTCTTCCGGGAGGAGCCGCAGCGGCTGGTGCGGGGGAGCGCGGCGCCGAGCAGGATGGTGAGCGGCGGGGGCGCCCCGGCCCCCACCCCCGCGGTCTCTCCCCGCCGCGCCGGGGGGGCCCTAGGCCCGCTTCCTGCGGCCGCGGCCCGGCGGGCCTGGGTCAGCGGCGCGGTGGGCGCGGGGCGGCCGCGCTGGCCGTGCGCTCAGGGAACGTTTTCTGTCAGTCGCTGCCCAGAAATGCGCGTAGCGCCGAGCTGAGGTGGCTGGAGGGGCGGGAGGGGAGCGCTGAGAGGAGGCGAAGCCCCGCGGAGGGCCCGCCGGGGGCGAGGAGCCGTGCTGAGGGCTGTCACCGGCGCGAGAGCTGCCGGCGGCCGCGCGCAGGAGCCGCTTGTTAATTTAATTTTTTTTTTTTTAACGCTTCTTTCATAACATCAACAATTCATTAATTATTATTTGCCTATTCATTTGGCTATATTTTCTTTTCTGTTGCTTTCTTTTGTTTAACATTGATCATGTTTCACCCTGTTTTTCATTCCCCCCTGTCTGCAATCAACTTCTTCATTCCAATAAGGCTGGGCACAGAGTAAGTTTACTCCTCTTGGCTGTTGCTAACACCGGTGGTAAGGGCTTGTTAATGTACTAGATTATATGAATGTCAAGTGGTACACATGAATCAGGGGCTGCTCTTCAACCCACGCTCAAGATCGCACCTAAATTCCTAGTTAAAGCCAGATGTTGTAACATTCTTTGCCACTATTTTATGTCGCAGATACCTGTGATTATTAAACACACTTCAATGCTTTTAATTTCTTTTTGTTACTGTAGCTTGCTGAGCTTTTCTTTAATTAATGGGAGCTCAAATGTGATTTGGGGGAAAATATGGGGCCTGCCAGTTCATCAGCAAAGGAAATGGGCTTTGAATGCACACGCTCTGCTGCCTTCAGTGGGGTTTTGTGTTTTAAGTGGCAGGATAATTTTATTAAACATTAAATACATAAGGGGTATTGCACATCTAAGTCCCTTAAGCGTCAATAAGAGAATCTGTCTATGGCCACTTGAATAATTAAAATCACTTGTTACCTATTTTTTACTTGCGTTCAAGTATATCATCTCTAGACTGATGCTAGTGAGGGTATTTTCCACTGGGAACTCTTGAAAGACCATCAAAATATGCCTTTTATTTTTTTTTTCTCTCCTGGGTTAGTTTTAAATTGGTAGCTCATTGATTAAAAAACTCTTGTATTGCTTGACTGATACTTTCAGCCATCTGTTCTCCAAAGATGCATGGCTTTGATGATGGCACTGAGACGTTCTTAATCTAAAATAAAAACCAAAACCAATTAACCCCCCACCCACCCAACTTCCCTCTGCCTTTTTTGATGACTGTTAGCATGAAGATGGCTGCATGGCCTAAAAATTTACAAATCAAATATTAAAAAAGGTAATTTCTTAGCATAGTTACTACGGCTTTTAGCTATATCTATCCAGGCTGTGTCTTTTACAAACCCATTTGATGGCTGTCATTTTAGGAACTGTTACTAACAAAGCGTTATGGTCAGGAGATAAACTGTCTCTTTTTAATATGGAGCCATTTATCAAGTTAACAGGGGTGACTAGAGCCAGTGTTCTTACAGTGTAGTGGCGTAACACCCCATGCTTTATAGAGCTTTTCACACCCTTTTTGCATAATTAATTTGTTGCTGTGTTGCTCGCATTAATTATTTCTTTATTTGCAGATTTAAAGCCTGTGATATTAAACTATGGTCTTACTTCATCTGAATTCTTAATTTTGAAGCCCCTATTAAATTTGTATTCTCCTTGCATCTGTTGTGCCAAAACTATGACTATATAGAACTGGTGATAGAAACACTGTGCAATAGCCTGGCTTATCTTCTCTGCAGTGCCCTGGGGGTTTGTTTGTTTGTTTGTTTGTTTTTTAAAACTGTTAGTCTCATTCTGTTGTTCAGTGGTTCCTACAATACGGCCTCTGAACAAGCTTCCTCTTCTGGTCAGCTATTAACACATGTTGCAAATTTGCTGCCTTTTTTATTAATATTATTTTTGTTGATAAGGAAGAAAACAAGTTAATTAAAGTAGAAAGAAACTTGGATGAAGAGTTGTAAAGGGAAGTGTCCACAGTTTGTGCTTGAGAACGTGTATTAGATATGTCCTATAGTTTTTGTTTTGGGATGTTTAAGGAGGAAAAAAAGAAAAGTGGGATAATTATGAGAGTTCCCAAATTTGTGTAAAATATGTCAAGTAGCAACACGTTTGTTTTGTTACACCTTGCAATGGCTTTCAGCAACAAAATAAAAAAATTCTGTAGACCATTGTGTTTGTAAGGCCCCCCTTTGGATAATGTTCTATGTTAGTAAGGGCCCTTGTTTTCCTTCAATATAGCAATATTCCATCACCATTTCATTCTTATTTTAGTAGCTTTTATATCAAAATGCAGTTATAAAACTGAAGCAAGCATTGCAATGCTTTCTGTTTCCTAATGATTCCTCTCCTAATGAGTATCTGTAACAATCTTTCTTTCCTGTCATGACACCTGGTAAGTTGGTGTTAGTATTAGGAGATCTTCACATCCCACATCGCTGCAACAGCCTCCCAGCCAAATTCAAAAAACTGCTGGTTCCAGGAAAGATCCAACACATCCTCTGCACAGGAAACCTCTGCACCAAGGACACTTATGACTACCTCAAGACTTTGGCTGGGGATGTTCATGTTGTCAGAGGGGACTTCGATGAGGTAGTGACCTTTCTTGATGACCTTTTTTGTGCATCTTTTACGTAAAGGCAACGTTTGGGTTATTTGTAATTTAAGTAAAAGTGGGCAAACTGAGCTTAGGTAGCACTAAGAGCAGGTGAAAAGCAAACTGGGTGAAAGAGCTGGGTGATGTGTCCATGATGTGAACTGCACAGTAAGTTCTCATCTGTCATCTGTATGAATCAAAGTAATTTGTGTACTTGGCTCTGTCTAGGACTCCAGCAAACAGGACCTGCTGCTGTCAGGTCTTTGAAGTTCCTTGCATCCTACCACATTCTCCACAGTGTTCATAAAAGCAGCTTTGTAGCTCTCATTTTATAGCAGTAGGGCCAATTACATTGAATATTTCCATAAGTTCCCCCCACCCCCTTCTTGGTGTTGCATAGAGTTGTTTTTAAATGTAAATCTGTACCTCTAATCTGTGTTTGTTTTTTTATTTTTAGAACCTGAATTACCCTGAACAGAAAGTTGTAACTGTTGGACAGTTCAAAATTGGGCTGATTCATGGCCATCAGGTTATTCCTTGGGGTGATATGGCCAGCCTGGCACTGCTACAGAGGCAATTTGATGTGGACATCCTAATTTCAGGACATACACACAAATTTGAGGCATTCGAACATGAAAACAAGTTCTATATCAATCCAGGATCAGCTACGGGAGCCTATCATGCCTTAGAGAAGTAAGTGAAGTATGGGAAATACCTGGGGGGTGGTTCTTTTTGGTAACAAAACTGAACTACAGAACTCATTATGGAGGTTAATGTTTACATTCTAAATGCCAGGGAGAGGAAGGGTTGATAGTGCTTGCTAAATCTCCTTGACTGAAACAGATGAAATACTTAAATGCTGTGCTTACAAAACTCATATCCATTTTTCTTAAAGTGATTTCTGTTAAGTAGTGGTGAAACACTGCAAAGGTGATTATACATGCACAATTAATATGAATTTTTTCCTCTCTTTCCAGCAACATCATTCCTTCATTTGTGCTGATGGATATCCAGGCTTCTACAGTAGTTACATATGTCTATCAACTAATTGGAGATGATGTGAAAGTAGAAAGAATTGAGTACAAAAAATCTTAAAGATGTCTTTGCTTGTCTGGTATTTTTACCATCTCATTCTGAACTGCAAGTTACTACAATACTTGATTGCTAGTTTACAGTGCTACACTTACTCGCTAACAGCTTAACAATGTAGCTTACTGGTAATAACTCTAAAAGAACATTGTGTTTGCTTTTCTCTGTATGAATTGATTTGTAAAATATTCCATTAAAATAACTGTTTAAATACTGTTCCTTAATGTTGTAATAAACTCCACTTCGTAGAAAAAATAAGCTTTATGAACTGTTGTTGGAAAAAATGCAACAGTTGTAGTTGCTTTTAAAATGCCTGATGCTCTGGTGGGGTGACTTGTAAAGGGCTCCAACAAAAAGATTGAGGGCTCTGGGGCCGTGTTATGTTTGCTTTAGAATCTACTTGATACTTAATTTTCTCAATTTAACATTCCCAATTAAGTTAAAAGAATAAAATGAATTGATAGATTCTGAAAATATTACAGTTAACTCATAACTTACAGTAGTTATTTCACTGTAGAAAGTTTAACTTTAGTCTTTTCATAATTAAAGCAGTTTCAAATACCCCAATGCTTTAATGAACGATTTCAAATCTATTAACAGTGCAGAGAGGCTTTTCTTTGTTTAGGGCTTATATCTGACACCACATGTATGTGCACTTTGCTCCATGTACGAAGGTTTTAAATAATGTAATTCCATTACGTATGGCACTCGTACTACTACTGAACACTAAAGCATTGGTTGTTCAAGAAGACTGGACCTTTGGGCTCTCCTGTTCTCGTGACTGCAGGGAACTGAATGTATTTTAACAGCTCCCATTTCTCATGACTGCTAACTTTCCAATAAAAACAGAGTTTATCTTTTGTCTCCTACAGAAGAACACTTGGAATGCTGGCCTGTTTCCTTTGCAGATCTTGGCCTTTGTCTTATGACTTTTTCCAGTGCAGTATCTGCAAAAAGCTGGGTAATATTTGTCATGAAGGTTTGAGTTAAATCAATCATTTTCCATCCACTAGAATCCTTACTTCCATGTCGTAAGCTGACTAACTTATTTCTATTCAAAATAAACCTGCTTTACCTTAGAGAAAGACCAAAGCATTTCAGGCTGGTATCTCAGGAACCTCTGGCTAACTGCTATTTCATGCAGTGAAAAACATGCCTCTTGCTTTATCCTGCTGCAGCCATGCAGAAAGAACAAAGTTGAAAAGAAAACCTTGGCACATGTTATTCAAGGAAGGTTAGTGACTGAGTGGAACATCAATTTACTGACAACTTTGTAATTAAAAAAGGTTTATAGAATACTGTAAGGCCAAAATTAATATGTAAGTCTGTTTATTTGTGCTCACTGTAGTTAAAATTACAATTTGTCTACAAAGTGTATTTTACATGAAGTACAGTACTTATAGTTTTTAAAAAGTTTATCACAATTATGCAAGGTTATGTCTGTGTGGATGAGATCTTAGAGTGATCCTGACGGCACACTCAAAACATGGAGAAATATAGAAGTAAAGGAAATAAACTTTAATCCTTCATAAAATCAAAATGCTGAATATGAACATTACTGTTGAATAGAAACAGGAAATTCTGCTGTAAATTTAAAGTGTTTCCATGGGGATAGACTATGGAGAAGAAAGCCTAGAACAGTTAAAAAAAATAAATGTTGAAAGCTCGGGGTAGCTTTTGATAAAAGAGCTTTGAGGTTTTAATTTAATGTTCACCTGACCAGTATGAGCATTTCCAATGCGTGGCCCACATCTTGCCAGTAGAGGGAGAAAAGGGTAAATCAAGACTTTATCGATGACAGTTCTAGGACACAGGTCTCCTCTGGTCCGTTCAGATACATCTGGAAGGTAAGAGAACAATATTAATAGGGTGTAGGAAAACGATATAATCTAAGACCTGTGAAAGTACTTGAAAGCATAAGGCTTAGCATGGCACAGATTTGGGTCACGTAAAATGAATTTGAATTAATAAAGGGACATTTTATTATATATTTTACTGAAATAAATTGGCTAACAAGTATTTTTGCTAAAGGTTGAGTGAAAGTCTTTTAGTTTAGGAAAAAAAAAATACTGCATGAGGTACAAAGGTGGTTTGTTTTACCTTCAGAAGATCAGATGCTGGTATGCCTACCAAAGTAGGATTTCCACATTTCTCTTGGTATTCTTTAATTAGGGCTGTTGCATCATCAATGCTGTAGGAGGCAAAAGTTTATCAACTTTGTCAACAAGCTCTCTAAAAAGCCAAGAATTTAGACTATATACACCAAAGTATAAAAATAAGGAATGACCCCACATTGTTGAAGTCAGATAGGTCCCATCATCTCCCAGTAGAGGAAAACAAGCTCTGACAAGCCTAGCATTTAACCTGTGGCTGTTAATAAAACCAATACATGCTAGAATTTAAATGGTTAGTTATTGGTTCCTGTCCCATTTTGACTGCAGGATAACTGGTAACAAAGTGCCTTGCAATACTGAGTATTTGGGGTCTGAAATGAAAGGTGGCAGCTGTGCACAACGAGCCCAAGTGCTGTGAGTCACTGATTGCTGATTGAGAGCTGCCCTGTGGTAGGTTCAGGGGCAAGACCCTTAGTTTTATTTAAGCGGAACATGAGGTATTTCTAGCTCTTGAAAAACTTATCAGCAAAACCACTAATTCCTAAGTCTTGAGTACAGGCAGTTCATTTATTCTTTCAGAGTGTTCTTATGGCTGAAGCTGTGACTTCATGATGCCTTGAAGCTGAATTCATCTGAAGGTAAGGCAAAGTGATTCAAAGCAAAAGCGTTTGTTTTTTCAGTCAGGTTTCTTCTGCTCTTTTAACTGCATTTGATCTGCTCGCCAGTCCAGGCTCAGTAAGCTGTTACTTGGGCTTGAATGACACTATAAAACTCTGTCTTAAGTCTGCAAACTAGTGAGGTGAGATTTTAATTTTATTTATTTATTTAACTCAGCAATACTTTAAAAATTCTTAGAGATTAAGTACTAGAAAATCCCCATGACTTCAAATAAATGAAAATAAAATAAAGGAGAGATTTAATTTCTGTAATTGCTATCAGTCATGGATCACCTGTCTTATTAACTTACCGGTTCTTTTTGGCTAAATAATCTACCAGTTCTTTCATTCGGTGAGTATTCATCAGTTGTTGCTTCAGCAGTGGAAAATACTTAGTTTTCAAGAATTTTTCATATAGCTTCTCATTTATGATACTGTCCAAAACCAAAGATCTAATCTGTAGATTTAAGTTTTAGTAATGGAAAAGTATTAATATTTTAAACATAAAAATTTTTATTTTGAATGAAAAGAGCTCAGACTCCCAGAGAGCAGGATTTTTTTTAGTGCTGTGAAATGGCAGATTTTATGAAGACTAATCTCAGATCCAGACAGGGCAATGAGTTAAGAAACTTGCCCTTAGGAAGGCAGCCCAAGGCAAGAGAGAATGTAGTTTCATAAGCCCTTTGGCCTTTTTACTTAAAACATTTATTTAGAACAATAAAGTAGTACTGCTGCAAACAATGCTGTCCTACAAATAGGGACAGCCTGGAACACAGCACTGTGTATATACATACAAGAAGTTTTTCAGTTGTACAACATCCACAAAAATGCAAAAATCCCTGCAAATGTTGCCGTATTTCAGAAGTGTGCATTATGTCAACTAATGCTTGGCAAGATCAGGAGAGAGAGGAAAAAAGTCAAAGGCAAGTGAAGTAAATTTTATTTATTTACCTGAGAAGCAAATGCCACTACTTCTCCAGTGTTCATGTGTTCATCTATTTGTTGCAGCACAGTTTCTGTGTTACATGTCGATAAGAAACCCTTGCAAAAGTAAGTTGCAAAACATTAATATTCTGTGAGCGATTAAAGTAGAAACTTTCCCTTCAGACCAAGCATTTGATTTATTCAGGAACAATTAATATTTTGAAATTCTAGGTACAAACATGAAATTATCAAACAAGGATCTGTGCAGTTTGACTGAACGAGAAGTACTCATTGTTTTTAACTCTCAAAGGATATTTTGCTGTAGCTGTTACAGATTTTTTTGACTCATTGCCAGCAGACTTAGACTAATGCTGTAATTTGGGAAAACCTTTCTGAGCTTAACTGTAATGACTGGAAGTCTAAGAATTTAAGATGCCTTTACTCTAGTGCCAGTTTGCTCATGACAAATATGGGAACAGCCTATATGCTTCATCTGGGAGAACAATGCAGAGCATAAATTAATGGAAACAAATGAGCAGAGAAAGGAAACTGTCAAGATATATGACTAGTGAGGATATGGCTTTAAGGCAAAAGGTTTGCATCAGAACTTGTAATGCATATCAAGCAGCTGTCTAAGAAGGTGGGAGCTTTCACTCAACGCTTTTCTGAAGTAGGATTCAGTATTTTCTTACAATCTGCTGTGAAACTAGCCCACTGGTAGCTCCTCAGCAATTACATATGTTATCATCAACTTCACACTGCTCTGGCAGGAATATGCCTATGGCTTGGGTTTTGTAGGTGTTTTTCAGGGGTGTTTATGGGTGGGGTCCCATAAAATATCCTCAAAAGGCAGAGTCATATGATAAAGCTGCTGCTGATGACTTGAAGCTAGTTGGTTTTGCTTTAAAAAAAAAAAAAAAAAGAGGAAGTGTTCATATGATCCCTTTCAGAAGGACAAATTTAGGGCAATAGCCTTTGTCAGTGGGAAATGGCAAGCAGCTGGGAGCTTTAAATAAGCTGGAATTATAAATTACCATCTTTCACAGTTTCTGGTGAACATAACATGCTTAAAGACATTTCCCTTGCACAGACAGAACACAAAACTTATTATTTACCTGAATTTGCTGCTCTCGCTTCTCAGACTGAGGAATCAGCAACAGGCACCCCAAAGCAAAAGCTGGAAGGTCCAGCTGTGCATATTGTTTAGCTATTCCGATGACATCCAAGTCAGCCAGAACAGGACACCTTCAGAAGAAGATATCTCAGCTATGATATGTGTAACTGGATGGCTTAGTACTGTCAACAAAACTGCATTGAGATTTTTAAGCCAGATAGAACAATACATTTTTACCTCATCTTATTTTCAGAAATGGCCAAGCTGTGTGAGTTGAAGTTTCACAGAATACAAATGCATGATGATTTTCTAGCTTGAAAAAAAACCCACCCAACTCCAGTTTCCCTATCTAAACACCCAAGGCCCTCTTTTGAGGGGAAGTGTTGGCCAACTGCCCAGAGTAATGCTTTGGTACCTATGTATGTGCACAGTAGTGTAGGCATGGTCTTCAGCTGGATCCCTTTCCAGTATTTCCGAACTTTTCATTCAAGTCAGGCTATCTGAGCTCTGGTTCTTCTCTTGAGCAAGTCAGAGCATTGTGGTAAATAAGATAATGATTTATTGTGCTTTTATACATTGAAAAGGCAATGCCAAACTGATTTATGTATAGCATGTTTTGGAACATTCATACCATAGGTTAACCATGTTTATAGATGTATAAACTATATAGTTTATACTATAGCTATTAGATTTTTGTCACATCAGATTTATCCTTTGTAGGAAAATGAATTCTTTTTCTCTTATATTCCGTGTTAATGTTTTAGGAAATGTGCTATATTTTGGGCTAAGAAAAATATTAATTGGACTTCTAGGGTTGACCATGAATCCTTTAAAACTGTCAGGACAGGAACAGATATCCCTCATGGGGGCAGCAGCTGGGCAGATCACAGAAACTGGCTTTCATCAGTCTGTGTTGCTGATTCTGAGTCCCAATTCAGAGAGCAGTTCCCAGTACAAACAGCCAAGGTACTGAGTTACAGCACACGTTGTCAACAGTCTGCGGGCAAGCACAGAATTTCTGTTTGAGTACGTGCCCTGATCCTGTCCTTCCCACAAGAGGCAAAATGTTCTTCTTCATGCCTCACGTTCCCCAGTTTTCAGAGCTCCTCTGCATGTTCCAGGGCAGGTTGTTAGATGAGAAATTACAAACAGGCATTCCCACTCCACCTAATACAAATGTGGGATGTACTATCTACTTACTTGAGCAGAATCACAAAACACTCGCAACATTCCTCTAACTGTTTAGGACTTGGTGGACATGAAGCTAAGAAATAAACAAAACATGATAAAGTAAATATATAACCAAGTTACTGTACAAGCATGACAGCTAATAAGAACCTTACCTGTGAGAAATGGTGACAGAACTACGCTTCGCCAAGCTCGGCTGAAGTTGGGAATCTGTTGATAGCAAAGTTTTAATTAATAGCAAAACACAGTTGTAACTAAGTGTAATTGTAAACACAGACACACAGACATCCCGACTCACTGCAGGTGGAAGAAGCCTGTCAATTTTCTTTTCTTTTTGTCCTGGATGAATTATTCCCTAACATTGCTTTCCTCATCTCATAGGCTAAGATTTAGCTGTATTTTGACTGATGGTAAAATTATTTACCTCCAACTTTACAAAACCCTCCAAGAAATGTTTACTGAAGGAACCACATGTGCAAAATATGCTGTTTCAGTGATTAATAACGACACTCATCTGCATATTGCATTGTTGTAAAAATAATCATTCAAAAATAATCTTTTCATGCATAACACTTCATAGCATAGATGGCTGCCGTTCACACACACACACAAACAGGATGCTAAACTGTTAAGTGAAGAAAAAGATTAGGAGTCACAGAATATTTGCTTACCTCCCATAATGAATGAATCCCAGTAATCGCTATCAAAACTCGTCTTAGATATTGAATCTGAAAAAAAGTATTTCATCATAAAATGCTACAGTGTTTTGGAAGGTTTGGTGATAATTACAGAACTGCATTACGCTTGTTGTCTGCAGGATGTAAAGTTACAGTTCCTCAAGGTACCTCTGCTCCTTTGGGAGGAGTAACTGATGCGTATGGAAATATGATTTATAGTTTAGTAAATTAAATTATGACAAGCAGTAGCAGCATGTGTTGTCTCAGTAAATACCCAAGATTTCCAGCAGTCTTAATACAACAGGTGCTGGCAAGTCTATGATCCCACCTTCTTTGCTATTAGTACCTAAATCTTATTAGATTAAAATTAGCTTCAGTACCTGTTCCTGATACAACCACATTGCCAGGTACATCTGTCACCTCCTTAGGCTGTAGCAACATTACATAAAGTTTGACAATCAGCGGTAGTTAAGATTCTGAATGCCAAAAATCAGGATTATTATAATAATAAATACATTTTAGGGGTAATATTTTTGCATGTGTATATATAGATGTATATACATAGAGGCACAGTTTGTATATACATATATGCACACACAAAAATATGCATATTGTGTTGTAAAAGTATAATAATACGAAGAAATTTTTCAATTTATTATCATGGGATTTCTTGCCACCTGAAAGGCTTTGTGTCTTTAAAAAAGAAAAACTAGAACAATTTAAGATCAAAACTCTCAAGCAGTACTGTTAAAACACAAATTCCTCAAAGCTTCATCACTTCAGTATCTGAGACCAAAGTAACCATGTAAATGATCAATAATTGTTCACAGTAAGTTTCTAGTTTATGTATCTACCACATTCTTTAGAAATCAGTGGATAAAAAAAGCCTTTTTCTCACCACACTGCAGAACTTCATGCTTAAAAATTCCTTACCATATTGAAACCAAGGAGTTTCTGTAGTAGGCCATTCCACAGCTGGGAATCATATACCTTGTATTCCAGACTAAGTTCTGTCACCAGTCTAACAGCCTGAAGGAGAGCAAGGACACGCTGCATTTTAAAATACATTCATGACCTTCAAACCTTTACTTACAAACCTTCAAACCTTTACCAGTGTAATTTTAGATTTTTACAGCATTATCAGGACCTTCAACTGCTGAAAGGCCACGACCAAGCCACTTTCAAAATTATTTTACACGTGTCAGGAGAATTAAAAGAAAACCAAAAAAGCCACCTATATGTGATATCACTTTATTTTCTAATTCTAGGAAGGCTGAAGCTTTTTTTTTTTTAAATCTGTCATTTTCATATTTTAGACTAATATGTGTATATAGAACAGATCACTTCCATTTTATGGCTATAAATCAGAAGTATTACTGTTGAAGCCTTAATAGACTAGTATACTTTTTTTTTCATAAATTATTGTCCACCTGTAAATCTCAGTGTCTTCAGTGTTAAGTTAGCTGTTTAGAAAACATACTTGGTAACAAAAAGTAATTGTCAAAGTCAAATTCCTAAGCAGAGCATAACTTAAAACCTATCCCTAGCATATTAGATAAGTAACTAACAGCTATTATCTAAAGGTGTATACCTGTTAATATTTATTTAATTCATATTAAAGTATGAGGTATGAATTCAAGCAACTTAAAAAAAACCCAAAAAACCAACCAAGCCAAAAAGGCTTCTGCACCAAAGGTCTTGCCTCCCAGACAAGAGGCAATGTATGGGTACACAAAGGTGGGCAAGTACTAGGGAATAATTATGTGATGGGCAGTAGTCAGTACATCAACAGGTTTTTGGTCACTCTGAAAGTGGAGTCTTTGGAGTAACTGCATATTCACTGGTATTTTTAAATATAATTATGAGTAGCATATCATAAGTAGTGTATGAATAGGACAGAGTACGTTGGAGCAACACCTGTTTAGAAATGCCTGTGCTATGTAGAAAGGTGGACATTTCACACAATGTGTAACAAACAAAAAGTTACAAAGGATTTAAAAATTATACCGTGGGTTCATGGCTGTGATTCTTCCATAGCCCCTTAATCATGCCTTCCTTAGGACTCTTATGAAATGATTCATAAGTATATGGAATATTCAAGATTTCAAACTCTGCCAGATAAATGCAGCATTTGAGAAAATATCTGTAAAAAAAGTCCCCCCCAAAACCAGGAGTTAATGATATTTACAGTGATGGTTATATTATAACTTACATAGTCAAGCTCAGGATAATATTGGAAAAGTGTTCTTCTGTTGCTTTAAAAAAAAATATATATACAATGTATTTGTACTTATGAAGGAGAT
Source organism: Nyctibius grandis (assembly GCF_013368605.1). Lineage (NCBI taxonomy): Eukaryota > Metazoa > Chordata > Aves > Nyctibiiformes > Nyctibiidae > Nyctibius > Nyctibius grandis. Next base: position 13,721,678 of record NC_090671.1, on the reverse strand, counting down.
TTTAATGAAGTAAAAAACTTTCTGGTAATTGCTTAGGGAAACCTCATTCACCTGAATGATGGATGGCTTCGATTATCTCTAAAAATAAACCAGTTACTATAACTCTTACAACTAGAATTTCATTCAAGCACAGAGACCACATATTTACAGAAACCCATATGTAGCTATTTGGTATGATGTACTCTGAAAACATCACTTCCCATTAAAAAGGCCCTAATTTCAGATTCCCAGCATAGAAATTCTATTCTAGATTTTTTCTAAGGAAGGTAGTTCTACAGATATTTTCAGAGAAACAACATTATTCTGCTGGGATTTTGGTTCCTTTTGCAGAAGACTGTCTTTACAAGATGACCCGTTCTGAACTCTGGTGAACAGAATACTATACATATGGGTAGGAGAAAACGCTTCAGTTACTTGAGAAGTAACTGCAATCTATGCAAAATGGAACAAAATATTTTCCACATAATGTCATATTACTTTCAGGTTTACAAATTAGGACTGTGATGTACTGGACTGCATTACAGTGAAGTTCAAAGATCTAATTGTGCTCTTCAGAAATAGATTTTAAACCCTCACAAAACAGATCAGTAAAAAATAGTTCTCCAAATATCATACATTTCTTCGCAATGGCTGTTAAAGACCAAACCAACATCATTATTAAGGAACACCTTAAGGAAAATTCATCTTACTTTACTTTCTCAAGGGGTTTCTTGAAGAGTGATTCCACAGTGTTGGTATCTGCCAAGTAGAGCAGACACTTGAGTGCTCTGCTCCTGTGAGCAAATGTCAACTGAGTAACACCGATGGGCTGAGAGGAGGGAAAAAACCAACACAGTGAAAAGTCACAATTGGCTGAACAACAGAAAGAGGGTTCTGTCTGTCTAGTGTGATCCTTTCTAAGATTTTTGGGATTCATTTAGTGGAAATACATGCTAAGTAACAGATTAGTTCATGTTCAACTTTTATACTAACCAGTGGAAATATTTGTCAACTTCAAAGAACACTGCTAAACCAGGTGGTTTTCTAGATTTAAGACTATTAATGCAAGCAAGAAAAATATTTGTGATATATAGTATCACAAATACATTTAGTAAGTGTGAAAGACTGAAGGTTAAGGTTCTGCTAAAATAATTATACCACTCTGCTTTAATTCTCACCCCAAAGTGAGTCGATGTATCACACTGGCTTAAAGCACATTCTAGAAAACATTTAATGAATTTATTTTTAGATAATATCAACAATAAATTTAGAAAACCTGGAGTTCAAGGGCTACTCTTGACAGTCAATAGCAAAATCCAATGAACACCATGGTTTTACTCCAAAGGTGTGGGGGGAGAAACATAGAGCTCACACAGATACATAAACTAGCCAAAATACAGATGCAAAGGCCTTAGGTTGAAACCCATAGTTAAGCAGACAACATCTGACTTCAATAAGAGGTAAAAATTTCATAAGTAGCAAGCTAAAACAAGGATTTAGAAACTTACAGATGTGGCAGATGTTGTAATTGCAAAAAGCATTCTTGAACTATAATCCATTGGGCGTGACTGAAGTAGATAAATAACTCTGCAAAAATACATTTGTTTTTAATACAAGTACAGCATAGCTACTAAAACACAATGTATCAATGTTCATTCAAATGTAAATATATTTCACTGTCAAAAAGAGATTAAGGATAAGAGATTCCAAGGATACAGAAAGCGAGAAAACTCCAAATAGCTACTTTTAAGCACTCACTCACATCTGTTAGTTATTGCAAATGGCATTTCATTGCGTAAGTATTTGACGATTCAAAACTCATGTCACCAGAAAGTAAAAATAAGAACACAACAGTGAGTTAGGTTTCTAACACACACTCTTAGGTTTCTTGAAAAAGCCAGATACAGTTAAACTTGCAAGTTAACAATAATTCGCCATATTATATGTAAGACAACGCACATACCTTCGGAGTTCTTCATCTTCCTGTACATCTCCAAAGATTTCTTGAGTTTTCTTTAAAAAGACACGAAAATCTAGTTGTGAGAATTTTCTAAATTGTTTGGATAAATAGCTGGGTCATACCCTTGCTTAAACCCTGTCTTAAAAGCTGGGCACCCCTGCTGATGCAGCTAAGGAAAGGAATTCTGGTTTTATCAGTCAGTCCTTTATTTAACTGGACGCTTTGCCAGCTAAGGAGTGGTGTTGACTGCCAACTGGTATTCTGTTAGCTAAGCTGCAACAGGAGAGGATTCATTCTCTTTCTGATTCTAGAATCAGTGTTTGATGAGGCTAATATATTTACAACTCCTTTACTCCTTTAGGCTGGCTACACAACCTTACTGTAGCACCAAAGATAAGATTTTAAACTCCATACAGAGAAGGGAAAGCATTTCAAAACATTCTCACTAGAGACAGTGGTGTGCAACAATATTGGAAAGGTATTGGAATTGTTAGTAGTCTGAATTCAGATGCATCTTAAATGGATTCATGAGTACTAAAAGCAAATTGTGCAAAATAACCTTAAGTCTTTTGCACAAGTGATAAAAATATACATATTTTGTGTAACGGGTCCTTTTTCTTCAAAACCACATCTCCCGTGATGACTTACTTCTGAGGGCAGTATACTTGGACACAGCCATTTATCCAGCAGCTTATCCCAAATTTTGTTCATATCCAAATTGTTAATTTCAGCTATTTCCTTAGCTGCTGTATGGATATCTACATAAATAGGTAAAGACAATATATTTAGAAACTAGTATTATCTTGCTTAGCATTTTTTAAAGAACAACTTTTTGCTCCTTTGAAACTAGATTACGGATACTCACCTGGATAATCTCTGCCAGTTGGATTCTGGATTCTTTGGTCTATGCTGTGGTGTTCATATAGTAAAATGATCAGATTTGCTGGTTTCCCAATAGACTTTAAATGCTCTCCAGTATTCAAGTTATGTGTTATCAGAACGTTTTCTGTTGCTGATCGCTTATACTGCATATATAATTTCTTCTGTAGGACTTCAGCTTTTTCATGTGAATCATCCTTTAGCAAAACACCACAGTTTTATATAAACCAACCTTTTACTCAAAAGCACTAGGAAAATAATCTGAACTTTTTATAGTCTAAAACAGTGAACTGGGTAGCAAGATCTGTTCTTCAGATGTCTCCCTGTACCTGTTTCTACAGGTATTTTTTCTGTAAACAGATGGTATTAACCATGCTGCTCTAGCAAGAAAACTTATTTTGAAAAAAAAATTGTAAACAAAGGTATGTCGTGAAAAAGCCAATTAAAATATGTACCACATGCACAAGTATGTAAAATTAAGACATTTTGAAGTAAGATGGAGAAGAAACTGCTAGAATTACAGTTTAATTTTGGCACAATTCTGGTCAAAGATGTGACTAAGTATCAGAGAACTATTTAGTGTTCACTGTGTCTCAACAACTCCATAGCAAGTTTCATATTTATAAATAAGGGTGAGATTATTATTCACCTTTCCCTGCCGACCATGTGAAAATGAGCCTGAGAATCAAATCAAAGCAGACTTTCTTTATATATACTACTACAAATAGCTAAAGAGTCTTGGAGCTCAAAGCAAAAGGTAATACTGCTATTGATCTAACAGCTGGAACAGCTTCCAACTCATTCTCCTGCAGCAAGAAAAATGCACACAACAGGAGAAAGAACTGATTCTTCTCCCTTAAAACTGTATATTTTTTGTCCAGTCTCCAAGAACTGTAAGCCTTATTTTCGCTAGGTTGTGAACAGAATGTTACTGGACAGAGAGGGTTCTTCTGAGGGGTCACTTACACTGTTACTTCCCCCAAAGAAAGTACTTCCTCTATCAGGGTTGAGTTAAGGTACAATTTACACACCACTATCCAAAACACAAAAAGACAAAACACTAACATCACTACCTGACTGTACAACAACAGTTTTGCAAGCAGTTTACCATTACCTTAGCTGTAGTATTCTTTAGCCATTTCTCAGCTAGATAGAGACAGAATTTCAATGCCTGAATCTGGTCAGGACCTTTTTTAAAGAAAATAAAAGGGGAGGAAGGAATTGAATTAAGTAAGTTTTCATGAATCCTTTCTGCAGTATATAGGATATCTATTTTATTTCAAAGATTTTTTTTTTTTTTAAATTAGAAGCTATTTAAAATATTACGAAAGCTCTTGGGCCTAAAGAGCAAAAAAATTTATCTATTTCAATTCAGATAATTAGAGAAGCTAGCTTAAATTTGGCTGAAATATTTGCTTTTGCTGAAGAACAAAAAAAGATGGTATGAATATGCAGAAACTTTAAGCAAGACAGGATGGCTTAAAAAGAGAGAAAACAGGATTAAACAGTGATGCTGTGTTATAAAATGGCTGTTGTTCTAGCCTACTGTTCAAAATGGGATGTAGGAGACATGCATCTTTATTCTCAAACTTCCCTGGCTTTTATCCAAGAATACTGAACAAATATTTGGTTACAGGCTAGCTTTTCTTTTCTCAAACCTTTTTTCCTCCTCCCATTACTTCACCCCTCAAGTCATCACATATGCACCTTACCTGTTGGAAATTCTTGTGCAATCTTGTGAGCAATAGCTACAGCCCACTCTGGATTAATTATAGACAGCAGATATGACTGAATCGTCTGCACGGTTTTAGTTGTTTCCTTGTTAACAACTGACGTATATCCAGTGTTTCTCATTTCAAATATTTTTGGTTTCAGTTTTTTTTCAAAGACATGTCGAGCTGCAGACATGTGTAAGGTATCCAGTGAAACCTAGAAAAACATTAAAGTAGATTAGGAGTTGTCAGAAGTTCTATAGTGAGGCCAAAATCATGTAAAAGAAAGACCAAAGCTCTTTTTTTGGGTGGGGGGAAAAGAATAATTTCAAAATAAATCCTCTCAAGATGCTGCTTTACCTTCATTAGTTTGGAAATCAACAGAAGTGTTGGGAAGGATTCCTCGCTGAGCTCTGCAGCTGCAAGGAAAAAGACAGCTGCCTATGATAGTGTCACAGTCTGCTTGCAACTTTCTCTGTGAAATTAAGCACTTTCATTTTTTTGTTAGATGCAGACCTCCATTGGGAGAGAAAGAATATAATCTTAATTATCCACACTAGCCTGGGAAGTAGGATACATGGATTACTTTTGTCTTTGAGAGGTCCCAAGAAAAGAATTTGAGGACAGAATTCTGCATTGTATATATCATCTTATCTCCACTGAAAGCCAGTTACCTCACCAGCAGCAATTTGGGAGCACAAGTGCTTTCAGAAGTACTTGGGATGAAAACTGCATTAGTAAAGAAATACAATTAATATAAAATACATACTGTAGAACTTCAAAGTTCACAGATAGCAGAGAAAGGGAATCATACGTATATCTAGCCATAAAAAAATACTGAACGTACATATGATGTTCCAGAAACATTGTGCAGTTCTAAAGAATATCAGATGAAAGGGCAGTCTGGTTTGAGCAGCTGGAGGTAAGGGAATCACATGCTCTAAAACATATTGGTGCTCTAGGTCCACAGGTGGAGAAATTCTTTTGTAAGATTCCAGATGTTTGAGGAGGCTCAAAGCCTATGTGGAAAAAAAAATAAACAAACAAAACAAAAAGCAAAAAAGCCACAAGACTACTATATTTCTCCCCGCCCCACCAGTGCCAAAGTCTTGGAGGCATACTTTTTTTTGGCAGAGTTGGTACATATCTGTACAATTTTTATTCCTGCTATGAGCAATTGCTGAGAAACATCTAGAGAACATTATTTCTTGAATGCTGTTTTCTGAGTGAGAGCAGTGTAGATAGAATAATTCAATTGATTTCAACAAACTCTTGAATAACTACACTAAAAAACAGACTACCATTAGCAAGGTAACAGCAACATATTTGGACATACCTGATTCAGGTGGATGCTGGTGTTCTTGTCATCAGCATTTTGTATCACTTTCAGGACAATTTCAATAGTTTCATAGTCGTAAGGATCAAGCTGTTCAAAATAATGATCTATTTTATAAGATCTTATATGATTTGTCTTATAAAAACATACAACTGAGTTAACTTTTTCCAATTTTTAACACTGACTACATTGACTTAACACTGAAGAAAGAGTATAAGCATCTTCTCTAAAACAGAAGACTTCCACTTCATAGTCCTAAATCCTAAAAAAATTGTCAGGATATTGCATAAAGACCAAAACCAACCAAAAAAACCTACCCAAGATATAAATTTGACACATCTATTTTTAATGTAGTACTTTGAAATATTTTCAGTGTGCTATGATTTTTATAAGTGACTTTTTTGTTTGATTATTTGCTGGTTGCTTTTTAAGGGAAGTTGGGAAGAAAGATTCCATCTGTCTTTAAAGAAAATTACATATGTTCTATTTTTTTTTTCCTAGAGGAGCAGAAAACTTAAACTTAACATTTACATTCTTTAGCAAAATTAAAAAAAAAAAAACTTTTCAAATTTCTGTGGAATTATTAATCTGTCATTCAAGTGACATGCAGCATTTGAGTCTAGATGCATACTTCAGGGATTCTTTTTGCTTGTTTTAGTGTGTTGTTTTTTTGGTTTTTACCTTGTACAATATTCCACTGAGGCTAGCGACCAGGTCTTTTGTGCTTTTCAGTAGAGGAATTATTTCTAGTGCTCTGGCTAGTAGTGTGGAATGAGGTTTCTTCTCACTGTATTCTGCAGAGTCATCTTCAGCATGATTTGCATTAGCATTCTGGAGAAGAAGTGTTTCAATGCAAAGCTGCAGTGCGGCATCACTGTCCAGCATGAAAGTACTAGGAGAGGACAGAATATTATTTTCTCTGTGACCTTTGGTGTTGTCAAGGTGCTTATTTCCTTATGAATAAATTCACCAGTATGTATTCTGATTAATACTTTTTTTAAAAAAAAAAACCAATTTGCTTATGACATTAATTAGGATCTATTTAAACTAAAATAGATTTCAGTAGGCATGGTTGTTATTACAGCAACAATTAAACACAATTGATTTGCTTCAGTTGTTACCTGCAGTAATTCAATATGAGATCTGTGTCTACTTTTGGATTTTGTACCAGCGTTCTTATGAGTTCCTTCTTCCTTATTGGTGGTTGTCTAAATACAGTCTCGAAAGAAATCTACAGATAAATAAACACTTTATCTTCCTCTCAAAGAAGTCTTTTAGACAATATCAAGACTAATTCCTTATATAATTAACCTTTTATGTTTTCTTTAGTTTCAATCCAGAGATTTTTTTAGAGCAGGAAAAAGCAGTGCATTTGCTGACTATGCCCTGTGCCAAATACTTAAGCACTTAAAAATTCTTTTATAGCACCCTCAACTATTGCATTTCTCAGTTTCTGAGGTTTATTTAAGCAGACAAGCAGAAAGAAAAATTAACAACAAAACAACCCCCCAACTTTCCTTACATTTGAATGGGAAATCTGTCTAAAAATCACACTACATTTCAGCATATACTGACATTTAATCTGTTAATAAAACTCTAAAATAAATAAATCAATATATAAACCAAACTTACACCAAATTTACCAAGTTGGATACCCCATTCTGCATCAGTAACCAGTTCCTGGAATTTTTTCTTTTCTTCTGCTTCACCATATTGGTTAGCAAGCTGTGCTCCAACCAGAGCCACTGCCTAAAAGGAGTGAGAAGGGAAGCGAATACAAGTATAATAAATAATCTGAAAATTGGGAATCCTAAGGTCTAAATCCTTAAGAGGAACTTAAAACAATTCATAGATAATCACACAACTGTGTAAAATAAAAACAAACCTCATAGAAGGTAGTATGAGGATTACCCCACCTCCTGCACTGGCAGTTCAAAGCTACTTTAAAATTGAGTTTCTTTCTCAAACATATATTTTTAGTATTGTACTAGTGAAACTACAAAAGGTATTTTTTAGACATCATCTTTTCTCCAAGTATATGTCACTCTCCCCATTTCTTTGTTATGCTTTACTTCTCCATCTTCCTTTTAATAGACATATTTATTTATTCATTCCATTCTTGACAACTGCTGTCAGAGAATAATTTCTCCAAAATACAATGTAGGTATAAATTATGGTGGGACCTGAAATACACAATTTAAAGCTTTGGAGTAAGTCTTGATGAGGTAACCTCATTACAGAACCATTTACAGAACCATTCTGTGATTCTGTAACCTAATGCTTGGACTTACATCATGCTAACTATTCACAGCAACTGTCTGTGCACAATCCTACACTGTGGTAAAGAGAGGTAGTGTCTCTCTCAGCAGTGCCCTAAATGAGGAACTTGTTCAAACAGCTATACCCTTAATAATGGCAAACTGTTGCACTTCCATATGATATTGCTGATGTCTTTTTTAAAGAAACTCTTTAACATTCTCTATTTGCTGAAGAAACACATTGCCTTGTGAATTTACCAAAACTTTTCTGTAATTTTGCCATGTATTGTTTATGACATCCCACAGCTTGTTGAACATATCTTCCTTGGGTAAAATTGTACAATAACCCAATGCCAGGTTGTGATCTATGAGACGACAGTTGAAGACCTGTGTTTTAGGGGAAAAAAAAAAAGTTATAAACTTTAGGAATTTATTTTAATAGTTCTCTTTGTATAAAGTATAACATAGAAAAAGTACTCTGTAGTTTAGAGGTGTATTGGGCCTTTAAACCAGAGGGAAAAAAAGAATAAAAATGCATTTCAAGTTTTAGAACTTAAAATCTAAATATACTGAAGCCAGTCTAAAAGTAACTTCCCTTGGTCTAAACTGCCTTAGAAGATAATATATTGCAGGTTTTGTAGACAGCTTTTTTTAAAAACTCCCCTCAACTAGAAGAAGTCTACAAATCTAAAACGAAACCAGGATAGAATATGGGATAGGGAATACCTACAGATCATAAAGGCCGCTATTATAATTTAAGAGTCCTTAAAGGATCCCATAAAGATGAAGCTCCCACTGTCTATAACCTTCCAGGCAGAGCAACTAGTGTACAATCAAAGAGCCATAGTCTGTAAGAGGCTCAAATATGCCAGGGCTACAACATGTGGCTGCCAGCAAGGTGGTCTCTGGTCAAAGGCTGTCCAGAAGCACGTGCTCCAGCTGTGGTAGGAAGCAAGGCAGCTGGGACTGCAGAGGCCAACGCTGTCAGGCCATCCAGCCCACCCTTGCCCCATTCTGGTACTGGGACACAAGGCTGTGGAACCCAATCCCCTCCCACCACTGCAGTACTGTCAGTGCTTCCCTTCACCTTGTCTATGGTTTTCCAAGCTGTGTGATTTTCCCAGGATGTGTGGGTTTTGTGGTGTTTGGCCACAGGACAATTTCAGAATGGGCTTCTGCAATAGGAAGGGTAGCCCCTTTCTTGATAGAACAGAAGGAGCTCACTGTTACCCTTTTCAGAGCATTCTTACCTTGTGTAGTAAGGTCAGGATGGTGGTCATAATTACTGAAGTACTCTTCTGTTTCATAGCAATGAGAAAACTTTTGGTTTCAGCTAGCGTATTGCCATCATGTAGCTGTTATTTAAAAAAAGCACATGGTTAAAAATCAATTCTAAGCCTTTAACTTCTCTTGTCGTTTATAGCATAATAGGAGGTAGTATAGTAATTGTCTTTTCGGATTTAATTAAGGTATTATAAAGATCTCTTCTAGGTAGAAAAAGGATTTCTGTTTCCCAGAGCTTTTGAACTGAGGAGTGTTTCTTGAATATTCTACTTGCAACTTTTCCCATACTAACCAATGATAAAACAATGTGAAAGAACATCATAAACCATTGTTAACATTCATTTTATTCCTGGCCTCCCTGCAGAGACCAGAAGTTTAGTTCTGAACATACTTTGCAAAGAGAAACAGAGGACCATGAAAAATAGGGAAGAAACTACTAGCTCCTTTCACAAAATGAGTCAACATCCGATCAAGTCGTAGTAATTTTCAAAAGGTCATGGCAATAGGCTCTCCCATACCTACCAAATTCTTATATAACTACTCTAAACTTGTTAATAGTTGGCATACTTCTAAAAATTACTCTCAGCAAAATTCAGCATCGTCCTTGCCCTACCTTTTCACTCAGGGACAAATCCATGTTATTTGCTATGCCATGCTGAAGACAGGATCCAAACGAACAGACTATGAGCCTCAAAGCTAACTCACACTGACTGCACTCCATGAGGTTCTGTAGCACTGCACAGATGGGAGTTCTAGCTGGCAGCAGAAGGTTCTGTCCTGTGGTATGTTTAGAAAACAAACAACCCCAGAAAATAATTAGTAGATTTGTGTTAAGTACATTATTCTTGAAATTAATATCAGAGCAGTTCCTTTTTTTCTTCATTAAATTTATGACACAAGACCAGCCTTAGTTTCCTTTGAAACCTTAAATTTTCAGGGCTTTTAATTTAATACAGAATCTCATTTTAGTTCAAAAACCAGAAGCTGGTCATCTTCTTGGAAAGGCTCTAATGGATCCTAGCTCATAACGGCAGAACTTCTGAAGTACAGGCTTTGACAACGTGCCCAAAATCACATGCCTGAATGGTAGCAATTACCACCCAAACTGGTGGTGTCTTCTGTGCTGCACCAAGCTATCCCCCTAGAATATGGCTTTAAGTGGAACATTTAGGCACCTATTTAAAAACTATGAGTTAGCCATGCTTGTGTAGGTTTAATTTAAACCTCACGTTCTCTAGTCGTCTGGTTTATGCTTTTAGCATGGTGAATCTGCCATCATGATACCTTTAATAAATGAGCAGTTTGCCAGGCTTGTAGACTCCAAAGGATACAGCTTCTTCTCTGAAAGACAGACAAAATAGATATCAAAAAATATTCAGTGCTTCTTTTAGAGCTGAAAGTGTCTTTTTTTTTTTTTCAGCACCTACAACATTGTAGAGTTCTGTTTATAATACTTCAAATTTTCAAGAATTTGTGTGTATCTACAATGGTATATAAAGGACAATCTTTTTCGAATAAGCTGGAATTCATCTTGATAAAATCCTGTCTCCATTAGTGGCTACCAGAAGATGTCTAGAGAAGATCATAAGAACAGGGCAAGTTTATAGTAACCCTTCTCCAGAGCATTCTCCATGTCATCAGGTATTTGTCATTCAGATTCTTCCTGAACCAGAAAAAAAAACAAAGTCATCTTCACATTCTATACTCCCCCCAATGGATATTTCTTCCATGAGTTTGTCTAATTGAGATTTCTGAGGTGATAATTTCCACACACAAGCGGAATTATTTATATTCCTAGCCAAAAATAAATATGAAACACAGGTTTTTATATTGACTCAATGTTCAGGAAAACAAGCTTACCACAAAGAGGCAGGAGAGCAGAAATAGTTTCATATGCAACTGGAAGAGCTATCTGTGGATCAAGAACTATCCCATCTTCATTAAAGAAGTCATCATAAGTCCACTCTTCATAAGGATCTTTATCTCCTCCAAAAGATGTTGTCTAAATAGGAACATTGTCAAAAGTACACACAATAAAAAGAACAGCTAATAAGTCTACTAACAAACTAAGTGTTGCAAGAGATTCCAGTTTTTGAATACAGGAATAGAACATGATCTATTTGAAAATGGATTCTACTACACTGCTTTCTGTTAAATGGCCAGTGGCATTAAACACGTTTCCTACTTAGAGCGGCCACGTTTCTCTTTAATGTTGCAGTTATTTAGTTGTACAGCTAAAATGCATTTTTAATTAATTTAACGGAGGCTTTCATAAACATTCTTGGCCAAATATTATAAGTAAACATTTTCCAAATGGATTATTTTTTAGAAAAACAACATTTAGCACATAAATATACTTGCCTAACCACTTTGATCTATTCCACTCAAACTGTAAGAGCCCATTCATGTCAAGTAGCCTAAAGCATTGCTTGATCTGAACAAAAAACAAAGAGGCTATTCAAGAACTTGATCCATCTTAAAGTTTTACAAAATTGTTTGGAATGCCTTCACAAAATACAGGCATTCAATAATCAAACCCTCCCTGCCATATTTTACCTATTTAAAAAAAAGCAAAAGCTTTTTTTAAAGTCAGCTCTCTATGCTCTCTAGCAGTCCTGGCAGCAGCTATTCAATAAAATCACTAATATTTTCAGTCACATTAGAGGGATTTATTATACTGAAATGTAAGTTTCAGTATAAGTAAGTTTTCAGTATGACACAGCTACTTGTGCCATAGCTGTACGGCTTTCAGTACTCAAATCAGTTTACTCCTTATGCTGAAGTACACACATATTCAGGGAACTTTTTATTTGTAGAGCTGGGTGGGGTTTTGTTGTTGTTTGTTTTTTAAACAAACTGATTCAATATTGCTGGAGAGATGGGAGAAAAAAAAATGTATGTACAGTGAACACTATTCAGTCAATCAAGACATTACATATATTAAAAAAACATATTTAAGTTAGCAGAAAATACCTTTGCTGTAAATCCATAGTTTTCTATTTGGCACTGTCTGTAAATTTCCTTGGCAGCCAAAGTATATTTACATAGTTCCAGAGAATCTAATAGCAAATCTGTAAAAATATTAAGATCATTAGCATAGTATGAATGGAAGGTTTATATGTCTTATTAAAAGGAAACAATTTTTTTGCAGCACCTATTTTTACAGAGGCATATATAGAAATTCACTTTGTTTTCATGTTTCCCAACATGAACACAAATAAATGATAACACTAATTACCTGGACTACATACTGTAGCTGCTTGGCAAGCCATTTCATAGATCACTGCTGGAAGATTCATATCTTTAGGAGTGATCATTGGAACATCAGCTCCCAACATATGACAAAGCCTTTGACATGCTGAAAACAGCAGCTTCCCTGTTTCTTCATTACAGTGATTTTCATAGAACTCCCTATTAAAAAAAAAAAGGATGTTAAAAATAAATAGTCCTTAGAGCTTTTACTTAATGCCACATTCTGTTCCAATTCTTTCATTCTCTTGCTTATTTCACCTATATGACTCACTGCAACTAAAACTTCTGTGACTGAAGTGAAAAAATACAATGGAGCTTACCTTCAAACACACTGAAGCACATAGAACACATTAATAATAAGAAATATAGTTAACATTTCCATCCTATCTCTTTTGGGGGAGGTGGTAGTAAGTTTAAATTATCTGACAACTTATGCATGAGGCAGAGACTGTGCAGCTAGAAAACATGAGGTGGTATGTACAGTCAGTGTTCGTTTTCTTCTATCTGTGTAAGCCGAGAAGCTCTCATAATTGTTTAATATCATGCCTTACTTATCTCTCACTATAAAACTGTAAGGAATATTTTACTTAGTGATCATGTTATGGCAAAAAACAATGCCAATTTTTAGAGACTACAGCTTAACCCTACCTTCAATACTGCAGACAAGCAATATAACCATATTGCTTAACACTCGTTTTTAGAAAAAACTACTTCTATTTATTTCTGCAAAATATCAGAAATAGTACAGAAAAGCCCATTAAAGTTATAATATTGAAAAGCTCTTCAGTTTTACCTGCATATTTTTAGAGCGTCTTCAACTCTTCCAGCATCTAGTGCTCTCAAGGCCAGTTTTTCTCCCAGTTCTTGCTCTGACCTTTGCAGGAGCAAAGCCAGCCTATACAACCTTGATTCAGTAGAACGGTTCTTGGTTTTACCATCTTCTGAATTACAATTCATTGTTTGCACTTTTCTAGACTTTGACAGAGATCTGACAGTTTCATAAGCTTTTATGTGATTCTCAAGAAGCCTAGACATCAGTGAAGGATTCCTAAATTCTTCAACTGAAAGAAAGATATCAAAATCTTCCTGCAACAACAAAAAAAAGATTATATATTTGTATTCATGGGACTTCCTTGAAAAATGTTGTGTTTTTATTTTTGTTAAAATGTTTTTATTTCTTGTTTCATTCTTAGAGGAATACTTTCAGTATGAAGTTGACTTTCCTAGTTTCTACCCATTACAGATTTATGTAATAAATTAGAGATTTTTGCTAGGCAGTAGGTAAGCAAAATAAAAAAAAACCTTAAGGGTACTGCGTGCTCAAATGCTGTATTAAATAAGTTTAAAAACCATAATAAGATCTTAATAAAATATTACAGTACTCTATCATGAAATCTTTGAAGTGTTAGCAATCAAGACTTTTGGGACAGTATCTAATTTTTTGGCTTAAATGGACAACTGAGTTGTAGGAATTGGGAACTTCTCCAGGCACTATTTAAATTGCTAGATTAGCCTTAGAATCTCTTTCAAGTCAATAATAAAAACAACCTTTGCACATCAGTTGTAAATACAATTAATTTTTAATATCATCCATGTTATAAGAACAATAGGAATAACTACAGTAAATCAAAAGCAGTTTTAAAATTATGAAGATACCTACCTGCAGGGTAGCAAGTGTTTCAAACATTTTTAGGTTTGCTTCACATTCATCTTTCTTCAGAGGATTGTCTTTTGGGGGAGAAAAACAATTACTTCCTGCCTCCATTTACAAACAAAATGTAAGATTTTTAAGTTGTAGCTTACCTTTTTGGATGCTGAAGAGGAATTTAAGGATTTCCACGAGTGTCTTAGTCATAAACATTTGTGTTTTGTGCTGCAGGAAAGGAAAGGGTTAATGTTTGGTTTGGTCAAAATATGTTGCAAATAACTGACAGTGACCCTCAGGGTTCCACTCTATTAAAACACTATGCAATGCTCTACAAACATCTTGAGCATCAATTCTCAAGTCTAAGACACAACCAGTTGAAAAGCAAGGGAACAGGAAGTATTGTACATTTGTACAACATATTGTACATCCTTTATAGGAATAGCAAATATTTTATAGCTGTAATATGCACGTACTCCACACAGTCTGTTAGCTCTCACAAGAGTTTTGAAAATATCCACCCTTCTCCCTTTGTTCTTCCATCCCTTGCCCAGAATAACTCCCTACAACAACCATTAACAAAAATTCTCTTCTGTGGTTGCAAGACAGTAATGTGTACTGTCAGCTGCGATGCTTCAACCCACTTTGGGGCATGGCAAAGCCACACCTACAGTTTTTAAATAGATGTTTTCCAAGTTGCTAAAGAAAGAACTGGAAAATACATAGGACTAGAGTTATAATAATGCAGCAGGATTTGTGAATTATTAATTGAATTCAGATAGCCATGCCACTGTGTGGAGATGCGTTCAAAAATAACACAAAATAATTGTATAGTACACAGAATCAGAATAAACTCAAGTTGGAAGAGGCTTCAAGAGGTTACCTAGTCCAACCTCTTGCTCAAAGCAGGAGCAGTTCATCATCCCTTTTTGCTGGAAGACATAGTTTTTACATTTGCATCCTCTACCTTTTTTTTAATCATCTGGGTAAGAATAGTATTTAGATCAATTTGTGCATACACTTTACAACATGAAATGACTTGGTACCTCTTCAGAATTATCTGCTTTGTTCTGTAATACCAGTGTTCCCCACACAGTCAATCTCTCTGCAACTTTCTCAGCTTCAGCAAGAGTCAGAGATTTTAACAAAGTCAGAGATTCCTCTCCCTGAAGAAAAAAAATAATTAACCAGAAATAATCAAAAGAAAAGGGCATTTGCTTTTGGAAAAGCTAAGTTATGAGTAATCCCTTGCTTTCATACAATGGTTGCATGATGGGCAATTGGGTAAGATTAATCTTCTGCTGATGAACTTCAAACCTCTTTAGAAAATACATTTGCTATGACATGACTTCCTTAAAGTCCCTGAATAGTTTTTACTAAATCTGTGAGGCTTTCAGTAAAATCTATGTGCTTACTTACTAAGGGTTATAATAGGCAAATTAAAATGCAGTTTTGTTCACTGGCAATTATGCAACGTTTTTAAAACAGTATGATTATCAGGAATACCATCTGCTAATGAAGCAGAACAAACCTTAACATGAGAAACACTATTTTGCAGAGGAGTTAATATGATTCCTTTAATCAAAAAGCCTCCTTCAGGTCAAAGAGATCCCAACAACATAACCAGGGACAACCACAGGGTATAAAGGTAATCACACCTGCTATAATGTAGCAAGCAAAGCTAAGTGTTTCTAGTTAGGATATCAATGTAATTTAAAGATAACTTCAGGGTTTTTTGCTAAATGGGACTTGAAATTAACTTGGAGGAAAGCTTCATACCAATAGATAAACATTCAACACTTTGTATTGCAAGACAAACATGCAGGTGCTCTCAATACTAAAGGGGCAGGTCTGTATTCAGGTGGGATGCTGTTGCATTAGAAGAAAGCATTCTCAGAAGAAATAATTTTTTTGTTGTTGTTGGCAAGAAAGCAACTTGCTCAAAAACAACTCTAGCACAAACAGAATGTGAAAATATGTAGAGACTTCAATTCGAAACTTGGATATTGTGGGCCATAATTTTCATCCTTTTTTGCCACAAATGAAGGACGGCTCATGATGTCTAAAACTCTGACAAAGGTCTCATTTTCAATGTTAATTATAGGCAGTTATGTGTACAATTAATAGAATTGTAATAAAAAAAAATATGTAAACTGTATAAGATTTCAGCAATTAGTACAACTTGCCCCTGTTTTGAAAAAAGGTCTTGGTGTCTTTAAATTCTAAGATCAACTGACATGAAGTAGTTTAGTACCCTTTCTTTGTCAATCAGGTCTATCATCCTCAGAATGTAGACTTCCACAGTGGGCAACATGTACGCTGCTACAATTTTCAAAGCATCCTCCAAAGAAGTAGGGGTATCTTGTTTAAGAATGTATTTCACTAGCCTCTGTAAGAAGAAAACAGATGTGGACTTTAGTTTGTTGATGTATAGGATAACAAAGGAAGTAATTTACACACACTACTTCTGCATTGTAATTGTACAGCTCATACCATGCAAGTTACCTGGAAATTTAAAACTTCTGTCTAGAGAAAACTTGACTAAAGCATAACTGGGAGAAAATTGGGCTTGGGGAAGAGAATTATCCTGGGAACTCTCAGATTCAGGGGGCTCATCTGGCTCCACAGGATAGCAAGGGACTTTCCCAGAAATACTCATGTTTTCTCCGTAATAAAGGGGAGATGTTTAAAAAAAAAAAAACAAACAAAAAAACCCCACCAAAACAAAAATGCCAAGTATTGTTCACTGTGACCTTAGGAGAAATCTGATCTGAATTCCTGAGACAACTTAGCCTTCCATTTTGTTAGTTTCCTCTTTTCTTTCCCACCCTCCATACAGAAAGCACTATATTATCAGTGCTGTGCTAATTAGGTTGGGCTAAGATAATCTGTTAATTCTTAAAA
This sequence comes from Nyctibius grandis, assembly GCF_013368605.1. NCBI lineage: Eukaryota > Metazoa > Chordata > Aves > Nyctibiiformes > Nyctibiidae > Nyctibius > Nyctibius grandis. The sequence continues at coordinate 13,704,469 of NC_090671.1, read as the reverse complement.
AAAAGAGTGGGCTTTCATGCAAAAACCGTGTCCCAACAGGACAAGAAAAATAGATATTTATAACAAGTGGGAGCCACCAGTTGCTAAGATTTTTTGAAAAGTCTGGCTTCTAATACCCCCTGCAAACACATGCAAATAAGTGTGGGATTTTTATTTAATGGAAATAAGAGTAGTGCTGATCACTTACCATTATCATCTGCTTGTCCTTTAAAAGATTAGTATCTCTTATCCCATAGGCTCGCAAAAGCTTCTTCATCTCCATCAGTCGGTAACTTTCTTGCATTAACTTTACTCTATGGACAAATTAGACTATTATTAATTTATTTGCTACCTAGAGCTGTGTGACTTAATCATACTACGCCAGATACACAGTATTCCACCCCTCACCCCAAAACCAGAATTCTAATTGAAAGTACACACAAAACTGAGGTGTAGATTGTAGATGGTATCTTACTTGACATGATTCATTTCCAAATGCTGTTTTACCAGCTGCTCCACTGCTGCACTCCATGGTACCATAGCACCATGCATTATCTGTAGAACTGCATCAAATTTCAGCTATAAAAGGAACATAAAGAGCTTACATTTCAAAAAGTAAGTTACAAGGTAATCTCTTGAAGTATTGCTCACATGTGATTGATTCATTTAGGGTTTTTATTTCCTGGCCCAATCTCCACTTACATAAAGGGCATTCATTATCGTAACACAATGTGTCAAGTTAGATTAGAAAATACTTATAGTAATTTACAACACTGTAGAGCTTGAGTTTCGTACATATTAAAGTTGGTGAGTTTTCCATGTGATGACATCAAAACTACAATTAAATTTTCAAGCAAAGAACATCACATGGGAAAAGATTACTGAGATAGAATAAAAAGACAGCACACTATTTATTCCTCGTACCACTCGTGTAAAAATGCACTCATATGCTTATGTGAAATTATGTGTTTCATTCTGAACTGATGTGTTAGAGCCACTTGATGCCTATTTCACAGAATATACTTACATCTGTATCGGAGATACAGCCAATGACAGCTATTGCCTTTGCCTCCCATGCAGTTTCAAATACTGAAGTAGACCGTGTACAACAACGTTCTAGCAAATCCTGTATATTTTGATAAATATTATTAGGATATTTCAATTCAGAAAAGATAGGAGTATCTTATAATATATATAAAAATTAAGTGTTTTGGATATTAAGGGACAGATTTAGCCATCTTCCCTTATATCTGTTCATGCCTTATTACTGAAATAGTAACTACCAATAAGTTCGTTGACAGGAGTAAACTAATCTGAAAGCTGATCCTAAAATTTAAGTGTAAATAAAAACAGTAATCAGATTCAATTTTGGCTTACTCATGTTTAAGCAGCTTTCTTCAAAAGGTAGAAAATATGGATACCTTTATATACTGTAGAAGTAGTTCATCCTTTTGTAGATTATGTTCACACAGGTAGGGTTTTATAAACTTCTCCAAAATGGATGGGACAAGCTCTGGTGCCAAAATTTTATCAAACATGCGAAACACAATAGTAGTTGCATTTTCCTGGGCAGCAAGTGGAACAACACCATGTTAGAACATCACACATGTTAGTACACGATCCTTTACATCTCTAATAAATAATTCAACATCCAGTGTCCATTGAAATCAATGGAATGATTTCAAGAACTAGCATCCTTCTGTAGCTCAGATAAAAGCTTTCTTTTACAAAGCCCCTTATTGTTCAGTTGTACTTCTAATTTCTCTGTTGCTAGTGCTTGCTCCACAACATACAATCTGTAATATACTGCAAATCATGGACTTTAAGCCATACATTCTCATAGTATCTTGTCACATTATACATTCATACCCCCAGTTGAAACAAAATTTATAACAAACAGAACATATCAAATAGTCTTAGCAGCTTATGAACACAAGTTTAACCAATCAATCCATCAGGATTCCTCTTTTGTCTGACTTTAAATCACATGCTACAAGATTTTTCTCCTTTGCAGAACAATCCACTACTCAAAAGCTTTTTGAAGTGTCTGCAGAATTACCTTTTCAAAATCACAGAGTGCCAGCCTGCAGTTGTACTTTCTGTATAGGTTTATCAGTTCTTGTAAATCATTTACCAGCTTCTTTAACCTGTGTACCTCTTCACAGTCACCACATCTCTGAAACAGTGTTTAGAAGTGAAATATTAGAAGACTTGCCACAAACTTCAAGACCATTAAGTGCTGTCATAAAGAGGAAGAAAACAAATTATTCTCCACATCTCTGGTATAAGACGAGAGTAGTTCACTTACAGTGCAGCAAGACAGATTCTGCTAAGATATTAGGAAAAGATTCTTTCTAAATATAAAGACAGTGATGCTCTAGTAGAGCCTGCATAGGGAAGAGGGATGACTCTTTCATTCACTGAAAGTCTTAAGGACAGGTAAGACAAATGGCTAGGAACAATGTACCCACAGCTGACATTTTCTTTGGAGCTGGAACCCTATTTTTAATGTGATTTTCCAAGAAACCTCACCATTTTTGATGCCTTGCAGTCTTGAAGATTTTGTGAATATACATGCTGAACTGTTACCTTTGTATGGCATACAACAAAGAAAATCAAGTACATGGTGAAAGGGCGATTTAAATTTCTCTTCTTTCCATCATGCACTTCGAATGTGGGATTCAGAAGTTTAAGACAAGAGATCTAACTAACAGAATGTCAATGTTTCCAATCTTTAAAATGCATAGCTGGTTAGCTTTAAGCTTTATCTTTCTCTACTTTCATACTACCCCTTTTATAGATGCTATTATACCTAGGATATATAACATACATAATTTAACATATGCTTAATTGCAATTAATTTCCAAAAATTGGCAGAGATGAGATGTTCTTAATTTAAGTTCATAAGGAGTATCTTTACTGAAATTTAAGTGTGGCACTCAGGCTTATTTGTGTAGTACAGAATATTCAAGAATATTATTCATATTTAGACTATTAATACACCTGTTAAAGGGTATTAATGTTGCACTTTAAACCCAATGTTATCTTTAAACCCAAGAAGACTGGAACTCAGTTCCTTCGTTTCATGGAATTAAGTCAATCTTCACCAAAAGCAATAGTGACCTAATTATCATCTCTTCCAACTTGAGCCCAGAGCATGTTCTGAAGTTTCTTAGTAGCAAATCCTTATATTTGCTGCATTTCTTACCAAAGGGGTCCACTGGCCAAAAGTTGTCAGTCCCATTTCGCCTTGATTTTTACTTGTAAAAAAAACCTCTGCCATTTGGAGTCCATTTTCTGGCCAATTTGCCTGTCCAAAATAATTCATATTAGCAAACCATATTATACATACAGAAATACAAGACATGCAAAGTTTCTGCAGTATCACTTACCTTATCAGTTAATTCAAGGTTTCGAGCACCTTGTTCCAGCCATTTTGCTAATATTTTCTGAAAAAAATAAAGTTATAAGCAGAGTTATGCTCTCTATTAAAGCAAAACTTGCCATTAGAAATTTGTTTTAAAAGAAATCATTTAAAATATAAACTGTAGGGAAAAGAATTCCTTTAAAAGACAGAGGAACAAGGTTCTAACATTCAAAAATAAAAGTCTGTAGGTCTGACTATAAAATTATCTTAGCCTGAGAAAATTACATTTTGCATTTATCAAGTCAGTCTTACCTGTCCCTTTGGTACAACTCTTCTTAAGAAAGGGATCACAACATTTTTAAGCCACAAACATAGTTCCTTCAAAGGAACAGCAAAATGGATGGCATTAAGCAAGTTCTCCAGCATTTTCTCATCAAAGCTGCTTTCAAAATCTGCCTAAAATATTAAAACAGAACAATTACAGATATATGGAGCATATGTTTATCTGATACTTTGTAAAGCTGCTTCACTAATAGGAAGAAGCAACAGATTTCACAAACACAAAGAGAAAATATCAGTAGTCATAGACAGGAATTTAAAAAAAATATAGCCCTGTTCAGAAAAACTAGAGCTTGATCTTCTTAAACATGACCTAATTGAAGCAATTTCTTTGCAAATTACAGTGGCAGGATCATGTCCTATTACTTTAGGACTTGCTCTATAGTTCTGTCTTATTAAGAAAACAACAGGCATGGACCTGAAAGTCCTGCACTAAAGAATAGCCCATAGCCACGATTATGAATGTGTCATTCAGAGCAAGGAGTCTATGTGATTATTTTTAAAGGATTTTAACATAGCCAGCAAATGTCCACCTAAAAATTCTGAGAGCTGTGCTTGCAAGAAAGCGAATGGAAGATTATAACCACCACAGAATAAATCAAAGAATTGTCATCCTTCAGACCCAAAAATATGTGTTCTGACATCCAAAATACCAGTTTATTCTTAAATCAATAAGAAGTTCAGCCTTCTAAGGAGCTAGGTGAACAGGTAATTGTTGTGATAATAGATGAGATTCTACCACAGATCTTTGCTTCCTTGAGGAGCTGTTTCGTAACCGCATTGGTCCGATTCTGTTAAATAAGGCTGGGAAATTTAAGAGACTTAACATCCTCCATAAATACCAAAGAGATGTCTATGCCATCTCACCTGATGTCTAAGCCAGAGGTACTGTGCACAAGATAAATTTCCTTCTTCTAGCTGAAAAAGGATATTTTTGAAAATGTCTTCATTATTCAAGAATTCTGTCCAAGCAATACCACTAGAAGCGAGAGGGGGAAAAGAAACTCTGTTATTGTTATATATTAATATTGAAGGAGTTGGAGGAGAGAACCTCAAACCTTTTTGAGCTAGTACTATATACTGTAAGAGACAACAGTAGTGTTAGTTTGTGTGTACATAAAATCACACCCCCTCCAATATACATGTTAAATAAAAAAAACAATCTACACAAGATAGTGCACGTGCAGCAGATAACACATTTTCAACATACAGGAGGACTCTACCTCTCTGCATTCTTCTCCACAGTAGAGGATGGGAAACTTCAGGAGGAGAAGGAAGGGTTTAAAGTTTAATGAACTCAAATTTAAAAAAAAAAAAAAAAAGCTTCATGTCAATGGCACATACTTAACCATTACAATTAAATTTACTTTAAATCTTAATGAACAAACAGAAACAAACCTGAACTTCTCTAGTCCAAAAGCTCCATAGAAAGTTGTAAGCCTTGCCTGAGCTCTCAATACCTGAATGCAGACAAGAGATTCAAGGTCAGTATCTGGCTTACCAAACAGTGATATTACATGGTTAGAATAACTATCACAAAGAGGAATAATGGAGGAAAATAAAGACTTTTTAAGAATTTCAGTTAATTACATATGTAAATTTGTTTAATAAAGCATTAATCCAAAATTTCAATTGCATGAACACTTTACACTGATTCTCCTTGAAGAAGGCCTGTCCAGTATACAATAGGACTAAATAAGAAACAAAATTAAATACCTAAAAGCACTTAAGAAAGCTTCTTCCTTCAATTTCTGGAGCATCTGAAAATTAATTTCTCTGTGACTGAAAGAATCCCTTATTTCTGAAACCTGGCATTACTGTGGTTCTCTTTCATACTATAAAATATAATCTCGTTTAGACTTTTTAAAAGTTCAACAGTGGTACAGTTTTTAAAACCCTACAGTGAACTTGTTCATCATATGATACTGTGGGGCCAAGAAGTTTGTCCTCACCTCAGTTATGGATACTGGAGCTCCATCAGATGATGGGGCAGTGGTTCTTTCATCTTTCTTCAAGATCTGAAACAAACACATGAAATGGTTTGGCTGACAACTCAGTATGTGCAGAACATGCCAGACAGTACTAAGAATTTAAAACACAAGCAAAAATTAATATCTCTGTAAACTGGACTCTATTTTACAATGTTAAACTCTGAATTTCTACATGTATTCGGGATCAGACAGATCATGTGTATCTCTCTGATTCTGTTTGATAAGGCAGGACAGACTAAAATAATGAAAACAAAAAAGGTGACATATTTTGAGCTTTTAGTCCTGAAATTAATATTTAAAAGGTACTTAAAAAGTCTACTACTCAAAACTAAAACATGCTTTCTGATGCGAAAATAAAACTGTAAGCTTTTTTTTTTTTTTTCCCTTAAGCAATAGCAAGAATGAGCTTGGAACAAGCCTTGCTGCTTCTTCATGTTTTGTAACACACAATTTATAATGCATTTACTTTTTTGAATGACTGTAACTGGTTTGAAGACGTCCCCCCTCTCAATGTACAGAAACATGTAATAGGAACGGATGAGTACAAGCTATTTAAACAAATAAAACCCCTTACTCTGACTTTAGCGTAGTTCAACATTTCTTGAGTGGTTTCATACAGTGGCCATGGAGCATTTATGCAGTAATCCACAACAAACTGGCTATCCTGTTTGCATAAGGAAACAACTGAAATTAATTCCAATTTGTAATTTGAATTACTTTATTAGAGAAAGAGAGTAGAAATAAAAACATACCTGAATTTTTTGCAAATTTTCTTTGGTTTCATTCACAAGATCCAGCCAGACTTCGTGACCATAAGTCCCAACAGAAGCTGAAGCCAGTCTCTCTAAAATAGTGTTCGCTTTCACTTTGTATACGAGCTATTTAAAAAAAAAGAAACACAGTTTTCAGTTTTATGCAACTAAGTTCTAAGCAGACAGTCTTCAACTGAAAACTCCACACTTCCATTCACAATGTTTTTGAGATAAAGTGTGTCCACATACACAGAATTATTTCATTTCAGAAATGGATTACCAATTAGTCCCTAACAATCGTGGTAGCTTTTTATCTCACCAGCTAAGCCTGTTTTTTTATTAAAAACAAAACAAAACAGCAGAGGGAACATTCAAATTGCATTATTTGAATAAATCAGTTAATGAAGCCAGATTATGTTAATAAATGCATGTGAAAATTCTCTTTTTTTTTTAGCAACACTGTTTCCTGCTAGTTAAAGGGACAAATACGCCTTCTCCTGATCCAGCAGCGCTCATTTTGATCAGAAGATGTACTTCTGCACCACTTCTTATTGCAAGGTTTGTTAGTTATTGTAAATAAAAACACAGTTCACCATGTAGTCATCTAATTTTGAATCAGTTTTCAAGTATAGCAAGTTGCTTTGTAAGGTAACATTCTACTATATGTGTAATACTTTTAATACTTCCTGTTGGACTATAGGGCAAGAACCTTACTCATAAGTTCAGTTATGCTAATTAATTTCTCAGTGTATTTATCAAGAATGGACAACTTACCTCAACATCTAGTCCAAATTGAATAGCGAAATTCTCTGCTTCAGTGAATTTGTGTTTGTGAAGTAAGCGACTTAGTCTAGGGGTGAAATAAAGTATACTACTTCAATATACGTGCCAAACCATAGATTAAAAAAATGAAGTAATAAAACAGTGTTTCACAGAAACCAGTACCTATTTTCTGGCAAGGCTTCAGTTAAACTTCTCATCACAACAATAGAAACTGGGTCTTCAGAGGGTCTGAGGATGAGAGGGAACTATGTGAGTTTATCAATTGTGAAACAACTATATGTAGAAGTAATCTGACATTTTTATATACTAATGATCTAGTAAGAAACAAAACGTTATCTTACATCTGATGATTTTCATGAATTCCTTCCAAGAAGTATATTGTATCCTGTAGCATGCAATGACAGAAATCGTTAGGTGGTGAGGGAAATCAGTCATAGCAAGCACAACTGTAATGCATTAAGTGTTTCTTAATCTAGAAACAAACTACCCCTTTTCTCTCAGATAAGTTTGTTGCTTTTTAAAAATGCTTATCATGGTATTTCTTGGATAGTTTCCACCATCTAAAATTTCTGAGGGCCTTAACTGGGCACTTCAGACTGAAACCACTCTGCTATCCCAGTTCAATTACCATCAGTACACCCTCCACATGAGTGAATTATCTTCTCAAAATTACACACTTTCATCTTGTCCAAGCCATCAGCAGGTCACACTGTATCCATCTTCACATATTTTAGAGTCTGATCTCTGTGCTACATTCCACAAAGGCAATATATGCCTTGGCATTTCCTACCTTGACTTTATCATCTTAGGTCAAAGAAAAGGGATATATTAGCCATTATTTTCTCCACTATGTAGTTGCATATATAATCTTTTCTGCCAAGTGCTTTATACAAGGTAAGCACTGTTCCATTTGTTATATATTGTATCTTTTTCTCCATCCTTTGGGGACATCATTTAATCTTTCTTTGTATAGCTGCTGCACAGTTTCTAGCACAAATTTATTGTCATCTAACAAGAATAACACAGTACCTACTTTAGTTGTCTTAATAGGTATAATGATTATATTTATTCAAAGAACAACAACAACAAAAAAAACCTTCTAAACATACTGTGCCAATCCCACTTTGAACAAGTGAAGAAACAACAGATACTTCCAAAGAATAGAGTGGTTGCATAGTGGGCAATGCAAAAACCATTAGACTTCTCATCTAGAAAAAAGGAGGAGAAAACAAACAAGTCAGAATTTCTTTTTCTCATACAGTGGTGACAGTGATGTTTGCAAAATCATTTCTGGATTCTTGGGGAGTTAGATGGAAGACGCTATTTTTATAAGTTTTTGTGAAAAAGCAGATCTCTACAATTTGAGAGTTTGATGAAGTTTTAGGTGTTGCCTGTATATATATGCCTGTCATACATAATTAGACAAGTTTCATTTAAAAAAATTGTATAGTGTTCATCCTGGCATTCTATTTCAGTTAACTCCACTGACTGTACATGGAGGTAGATGCTGACTACAGCAGAGACACTGCTCTAAAGAGATCTGTGAAGGTATGTAAGACAATAGTAAATTTTGCTGCTCTCCCCTATCTGCCTCCCATTACAAAAAGCAAACAAACCAACACCTAACGATCCATAAGAAACCAGAACAGCAGGGCAGCGTGCCCTGGCCACCACCATAAGAGATCACAATAGTCCCTCACTCACTATATCCTAATACACAGATGGTCACATTTCAGTTCTGACTCTGAGTTCCTGAGAATTCTGTCTGCTCAAAATATTTAGCTATATCCTTTTCTTTTCTATTTTTTTTCCCCCTCTCTTTTTTTTCCACGAGTGACTGCATAACAGTTGAGGAACACAACACAGATAAAGAGATTGTACCTGTTTGTTATCCGGTACTGTCATGACTATCAGTTTAACATTGGCAAGCCCTTGCCTACAGAAGAAGAGAGAGAAAAAATAAAGTAAAATATACTGTATTAATCTTATGTTAAAAGTGTGAAATATTCTGGCCTCTGAGTTTTAGAAAATTCAGTTTTCCATGGAAACTGGTACATTTTAAAACCCTATAGTGCACCCAAAAATAACAGTGTTTTAGCATGTAGAGGACATACGTTTAACTTCTGATGTTTTTAAGCTTTTCAAATGGATCTGGTTCTTATTTTTTTAAACTGGCACAGAGCAATGGAAAGAGCCAAGAGTCTTGTCTTCTAATCTTAATTGCTATTAATTCCTTTTGTATTTTAACCAATACACGCACTCTAGATTTTGGCTTCTCCATCTGCAGAATAAAGATCTTACTATTTATCTATCTGAAAGACTAGCTTTTTTATAACATCAGACCTTTAAGCAATATTATACACCTTATTTTAGATGCGCATTTCCTAAATTATACAGGTTACATGCAAGATTCCTTAGCAGAAATAATAGCTAAACCAACAAAAAGCAGAAAGCGTCAAGGTTTTCTTTTCTACAACACAAGAACTAAGGATGCTTACAGTCCTATTATTTTGTCCTATTGACTAGAAAGATTTCAACAAAGTTTTCTAAAAATTCAGTACCACAGAAAATGCAGTATTTCTGTCACATTTCCTGTAACAATAGACAAATTTTCACTTTTCAGAACTGGTGCTATAATGCTTTACTTACCATATGACTGGAGAAGAATCTGACTCTGTACTTAGAAGAAATTCTTCAATATGTATTAAAGGCCAATCCCAAATTAGAGTAAGAGAATAAATGTCCCACATGCTTAAGATATTCTAGATTAAAAAAAAAAATCAGATATGGATTTCATATTTTCTTCATAGAAGATATTTTTGTCTTTTTTGAGCAGAATATTAACACATTCCATAGCTTAAATAATGACTAAGAGTAGAATAAAAAAAACACAGTAAGATCAAGATCCTCTGTAAATATAAGCAACTTTATTTTATAGAATATAGCTGGTTCAAGAGCATTGTAAAATAAAGACTAAACCAAATCATCACACCTACCTCTGTATCTAAAACAAACAGCAGACTGTCAAGAACTTGAAGTTTCGCTGCATCTAAAAAATATCCATAGTCACATAAATTTATTATTTTTCTTGAGAATGTATTAGAAGCAAAAATACATTAAAATGTACAACCAAGCATTGGAAACCTACAGATGTTTAACCTCATGTAACTTCCTAGGTCTGTGAAACGTTTAGCTTAAACAGAATTGTGATGTATCTAAGTTAAACTCAACAATTTTGAAGCATACATTTCGGCTGTACCTTTACAAGAAGTGTTCCATTTGGTACATGTGTATTTACTAAAACCAATGAAATAACTGAAAATGTCTTTGTATTTTCTGCAATTAAATATGAATTCTACACTTGTCTATAAAAAGAAGAAAAACCTCTTCTTTACCTTTGATCAGACTTGAATCAGCAAAACTTCGAACAGACACCAGGTTATTGGTAGTGTCTACCTCCCATTTGGAGAGTACATAATCACCTTTACCCTGTTAGTAAAGGCAAAGTAAAATGGAGTTATACATTAGAAATTTTGACAGGTGTGCTTCTATAACTGATCTTTAACGTGGAAAGCTGCAAAACTAGCTTAAACTTTATTCCTGGTGAATGTTCAGAAAAATACATTTATTTTTAATTTAGCCTTTTTCCTTTCTCCTTTTAAGACTGGCCTTTACTACAGTAAGTGTTACATTCAGCATCCCCAAACATTTTTGGCTCTTCTAAAAACAAGTCATATTTCAAAACATCCCCTTTCCATTCTCATAGAACATAAAACCTGAAGGAAACATACACTGAACCTACTGAGAAAAATTGCATTCAATTCAACAGGCTTCAGTCAATGAACTCAGAATACTTGTTTCTAGTCCAAAATAACATTTCAAAATATGTCTATTTTTTTTTAATTAGTTCCTGTACTTAATTCACGCTTAAGGGCTTTGTTCAATTGGGACCTTAATTGTTACTTTGGCAAGCCTTGGTTTGGATGAATGTGAGCCTGATTGGAAGACTCTCGCCAATTTTGGCTTTGTCTCTGAGCTCAAGGTCAAGGCTATAAATAGACTAGCCTGTACAGGCTAGGAACCACAGTGATTTACTAAGGTCAGGCAACCAGGGTGAAAATATTTTTCCCCCATCCATCATAACAGAGCAAGTTCTGAAATGACAAGTTATTTTCTTACGAGAAAAACTACAAACTGCACAACTGATAACCTTTAACTTCACCGTGAAGAACATGAAAGACAAAAAACTCTTAGTGCAAAAAGTTTATTATCTTCTTTTTCAACCAGCTAGAGATAAATTTTGTTGCAGATCAAAAAACACCATCACTGATCACATAACAATTGTTATGAACACATTCTTACTACTTACCCCAATTATCAAATGGATTTTGTTCACTGAATTACTTATCACAAAATTCTGACAGCCCAGGCTGTGATACTCTTCTGTGGCAATGAAAGCTGTCTTTATCTGTCCTTGTAACTCGTGGGGTGGAAGATGAAGGGAAAGCAAACAAAAGGGGAAGAAAAAAAGTTGTTTATACAATCAGTAGATAAAACCTTGAATTGCTTACTTCTCCATGTACAGAAAAAGTAATAATCACGAAATAGTCAATGAAATGTACAGAGCAAAGTTTTGTTACAAACTCTGCACTTAACACATACATTACATATGTTATAGCAGGTATTTCTTACTTTCTTTGTCGTAATCATATCCATCTTGTCAATTGCTACATTAAAAAAAAAAATCAGTGTTAAATAAACCTTTGCAAAATTGAAAAAAAGCCACTAAATGTCATATAGGATAGTTTAATCCTAACCTGACTATGCTGAAAAACACTTTAGCCAGGATCTTTGGCAGGGTCTATTTCTATTGATCACAGTACTGAGTTATGGAAAATTAACTAATAATTATACAGCATCAAAAATTTAAATTATCCCCAATATTCTTCAGTACAGCTAAGGCTGATTATGGCTTAAAATCCTGCTTCCGTAGTATTCAGTATTCTCTCTAAAGCAGTGACTCAGAGAAATATAAGTTAATTACTGGAAGAATACAAAAATAATTTTATTACAGAATTAGTTGTATATTGGTTTCCCTTAAAAAAAACCCCAAAGATTACATAGAAAATCCCAACTCAATATCTTATTCCCATTAGAAAGATGCTTGGAAAAGCTTTTTTAATACAGCTTTTTCTGTTCAAATGAAAATCCCAAGTGGTTTGTAGATCATCCTACCTTCCTGTGTTTTAGCAAGTGGGAGACACATAATGCAGAAGAATCCATTGCTTGTGAGAATGAACATATGATAAACACCTAAAAAAAAATCCAATACAAATATTTCAAACTTAAGCATTCAATAACCCTAAAGAGACTACTTGCTTATGAATAGGATAGTGAAATAACTGACAAAATATAATCTGGCCAATAGATTAGACTATTTCTAAACAAAAATGTTGTCACCTTCAACAAAGAGTAGAATAAGTTGGTATATCTTAAAGTTTTGTTTGAAATTATGAGTTTTGTATGCATCCATCAGACTGCAAATTCTGTTTTCATGACAAAACTACATTTAAATACATTATATTGTGACAGAACAAGACTGGGAGCTTATAGAAGAACAGGAACTACTAAAATCTGAAGTTTGATAGAAGGAGACAGGAGGAGTCCTTGCTTTTTTGAGCATTTTCATATGTTTAGCAGAGTCTCAAAAGAAAGAGGCATTGAGTCCTGAATGTTTGTTGTTTTCTATGACATCCTTAAAATAATGAATAACAGCTAAATGTCTTTACAGGAAAGCATTAAGAAAACTGCATTTAATGTGTACAATGCAAAGTAAAGCTGTATCTGATTATTTATTTTGTAGTCTCTTTCCCTGAGAGATATTAAAGGGGAACAAAATCACAAAAATTGAGATAAGGAAAAAAAAAATATCAAATTCTTACCTGCATCTGCACTATCTTTTTCAATAAAGAGATTTAAGTAAGTCTTTTCACTTGAAGATTTTTCAACCAAAATCTAAACCAGAATGAACATAAAGACTATTATTCTTTATTTGAAAAAAAAAATTATTTGAAATACTGATCATCAGGTCAAACTTTAAATTCTTGATTATACATGCCATTCCTAAATATATTTTGCTTATTTGTCACTTATGGGAACAAAAGTGTCCCTTTAATCTGTTTGTTTGTTCCAACTAGAAGATGTGTTCAAAACACAAGAATGTTTATATTTTGCTATTTGGAAGAAAGAAAAAAACAACACAAGAAATTCTGAGAACAAAAGGTTTTCAGCAAAATTAGAACAGAAAAATTACTGTACCTTGGTTAGCAAGGTTTGTTTTGATGGTATGTGAATAAGATGGAAATTACCACTTCTCTCACCAACCACAAGAAATTGTTTTTCTTGACACATACCTACTACATCCACGTTAGTATCTGAAAAGTTCCATGGCAAAACGTCAGATATTAAGATTTGCTTTTTATTAATATACATTCATATTTGAAACACAAGAATTGGGCAATACGGTGATTTATTTTGATTAAACAAAGTACAGGAAAGGGCATACAGGGAGTGGGTTTGATATCCATTATTCCCATTTCAGTGAAAAGTTAGTGAGCATTCTAATTAAATTGTACAGAAATAGTTAATTGCATAGAGAATCAGCAATCACTTTTTATTACTTAGGTATTTGTTATAATAGTTCCTCTTACAGGCTAGTTAGATATGCAAGATACTTGCTCTATTTTCCTATACAAACCTCACATATATATTTTAAAAGTCAGTTTTAACTTCCAGTGGAATTCCAAAGGAAGGAACTTACCAAACTGAATGTGCATGTGAAGAGACTGCCCAGTACTGTCAAGAAGTGCCACCGATCTGTCAACAACAATAATACTGCCATCCCTTGAGTTGCATGCGTACAACCGTGGATTAACAGAGACCTAAGAACAAAAAGGTTGTTATATATAACAACTGAAACACTTTAGAAAGTATGACAAAGAAGCTCTGGTAATTATTAAGGAAAAGAACAACACAGCTTTGATGAATTCTACCTTTTCTGAAGATGTGATCTGAAGTAGCGTGTCCACTTGGTACAATGCAGTTCCACATTCGTGTCCTAAACCCAGAGGGAGCTGCTCGCTCCCTGTGTCATCGTTTGCAAGAAGTTCAATATCATTCCACATATTTACCTACGATAAACGTTTAAGAAACATGCTGTAAGGCAGAGCGCTTTAAAAAAGTTATATGACCACACACAAATTATTGATTTCATTATTCTATCGTGATTCTGCCTCTAGGAGTAGTACAATATGACTCCTAAAGGCAAACTGCGTGTTTAGAACAAAGTTAAGTCGCGGGAGCGATGTGGCTCCCAGCTGATGTCGCCGGCGGGCCCGGCCGAGCGCAGCTTGGCGCGGACAGGTTTCGCGCCCGAAGCTGAAGGAAATTCAGTGCCAGAGAGTCCTCCCCGCCCCGCAGCAGCCACCCCTGCCCGCACGGACCGCGATCCGCCCTCCCACCGCCTCACCGCGGCCCCGCAGGCCGGTGACAAGCCACTGCCGCGCTCCCGCGGCCGCCTCAGGCTTTCGAATTGGCGGGAGCCCCGGCTGGCGCTACGGGTCGCAGCGTGGGCCAAGCTCCCGCCCAACGCGAACGGCGCCGTTGCTAAGACACCGCCTGATCCTCCTCCGCCCCCAGAATGCACCGCGGGCTCCTCGCTCCCTGACGCCTTCCCCCGCCCCACAGTTACATCCGGGCGCCTGAAGGGAGAGGGTGGGCGGGGCGTGTCGTGTCGCCTCGGTTCGCGAGCGCTACGGCCGCGGTTGCTGAGGGAGGTTCGGCCCCTGGTGAGGAGTTGTGGAAACGGGGGCGGCGTCCCGGGCGCTCGGTTATGGCGGTAAGTGGTGTTCGCCGCCGGGATTTTTAGAGGGAGCCGGATTAGGAAGGGGGCTGCTGCGGGGCGGGGGGGGGAAGAGTGAGTGAGATGGGGAGGGCTGGGTCGGGGAGCCGTGTGCGCGGAGAGACAAAATGGCGCCCGCCGCTCCTTCGGTTGCCGGCGCCATGATGGGCCTCGGGGAGGGGGTGGCCGTTTTTCAGCCGTTACTTCTCTCCCTGCTTCCAGAAGTTTCTGTTTAATTTCTCTGGGCTTGGAGAGAAGCGAGGAGGCTTTGTGACTGAGGTCTTATCTTTTTCTGGCTGGAGAGAGAAGTGTTGTGGCTATAGCGGGTGTTTCTCGGATTGTGGGGCGCAGGTTCCCTGGGGGGGAGGAAGAGGGGATCGATTTGGCGGTTAGGCTGTGCTCAGTTTTCGTTCATGTAGCTTTCCCTGTCCTATTATTTTTTCTTTGTGTTTGGTCACAGGCTTGCTATTTTCAGCCTCTTCTTGTGCTCTGATTAATTATTTGCCCTCATCCTTCTGTTTTTATGGTTAATATCGATAGGAAACGCCTCTACTATAGTTATCACTGTCTGTTATGTTCGTACACGGCCTAGGAGTGTAGCTTTACCCTTTTTAAAAATTTTTGTGGCCTGGTAACATATAAAGGTATTTGTCCCATAATTGAGTTGAAGAACCAATAAGAGTAGTTATCAAACCCAATGTGGTTAATTTTTTTCAAAAGTTATTACATAGTCAAGTGCTAAAAAAAAAAAAACCCAAACAAACCAGACTCTAAAGTGATAAGATGCTTCAGGGTTGACTTTAAGTACTTTGTGGTGTTTAATCTGATATTTTAAGTTCTTGTCTTGAAAGTTTGACCAGTGGTGAAACTGAACAAGAGGACCATAAACTTCTGGAGAAAATTAATCCTTTTTTTTTTTTAAATGATGCTTTTTTGGTTTATATAACTTAAGCTGTTAAGAATAAGATAATTTTTTTTTGTAAAAGGACTTGAATAATTATGGACTTGTAGTTTTGCACCTAGATTATAAGCACAATCTTTGAGGTTCCTCTAAAGCAGGAGGTGAGGGGCTTGTTCAATGAAACTGTGAGCCTGTGGCCAATTCACGTGTACTTGTAAGAACTGAGAACACTCTCATTGAAGTCTGTCAGCCTTTTTTTGCTGTCTATGTTTTTGTAGAGTTGAGCGATTTCTCTAAGGTGCAGTGCACAAGGGCATTAATGAGCAGCAATGTGTATAAATAATGAGACTGGTAGCCTTGGAAATGTGGCAGTAGGCTCAGATTCAGTTGGGTATTACGTTTAAAAACCCAGACAGCTTAGACTGCTAGTTGGTATTCTCCTTATCCTTCTCAAGTAATTTCAAAATGTAAATTTGTAGAAATTTAAAAATTCCCTTGAAACTTCTAGCCAAGTCTTTTGGAAACCTTAGATGAAGAAGGGAGGGACTGAGTAGAAGGTGGGGGGGAAGTGTAGATAAGCAGATGATGGATGTGGAATGCCAAGGATTGTGATGGCTAAGATCACAAATAGGGGAGTCAGTTTCTACTCGTTATCTAATGTTCTAAAGTTTTCAGGATAGTGGGTAGCATATGAGTAGTACTCAGAAGTGTCACTTTGTAGTTAAAGCTCTGCTGCAGATGCAGTCTTAAGCAGTCAGTTCTCTTGTACCTATGCTGGTGTGTTTTGAACTAGTTAACAGTATACCATGCAAATGGAGAAATGAACAGCTGCTTTATCTCTCTTAAAGAGAGATTTTACATATCTTTGTGCAGATGCAAATTAATAAAGAATTGGGCAGACTGAATGGTAGTAGTTGAAACATAAATCCTAATATTTACCTGTAGCATGTTATGAAGAAAGTCTACCATTAATACACAATGTATTAATGACAGTCTGTAATATCTGCCATGGTTTAATAGAAACTAGCTGCTTTGTTTTCAAAGTGATTAATATAAAACAACATTGGAGAGGTTTGCACGTGTCTTGTTAAGTTTGCAAATAAAACTGCAGCTGGTGGAAACCCATGCAATTTCAAGTCCTCTGCTATGCTAAATTATCTTCATGAATAGCATTTTTGGGCCAAATTCTGTCCTTGGTGAAATCTTCTGCAGCCGCACGATGTTCAGAAAGTTTTAATATAACTGCCATTTACATGACGAGAACAAGAGAGACCAATGAGTCTGTAAAGGCATTAATGAAAGCACATTCACCTTTTCAGTGTGTACTTTTTCCATTCTGTTCCTTTCATTGCATTGTACACTGGTTGTAGGCATTTACTTCTCCCAACATTGAATCACGAAGCAGTCTTGACTGCTCTCCACAAGATAATTTGTTGAGTTTAGTCCTCCTAGGTCCAGGTTTAGAAGGGATGGAGGGAGCATCTTGTCTTTTGTCACCTAAGAAAAATGTGATACAGGAATTGTGGGGACAGGTGGATGTGACCTATATGTACTCTCATACAAATACACATTTTTACACGGAGATCCTGTTTGAGGTTTTTCCTTATTCAAAAGTTAGCTTTCTAACACTAATACAATATACCTAATTTCATTTCTCTTCAAAGTTCATTCAAAACACTGTGGGGATTTTGTGCTATGCCTCAGTAATGCCCTGACTTGTGAGGTGACTTAGATCTGGTGGGACAGTATTTACCTTAAGTAGTCTTACTCATGTAAATGTTAAAGGGTAATTGACCTACAAACAACACCATTTAGAGAAAACTGTGGATCAGGGTTTAGTCTTACTGATATTCTCAAAATTGCATGGAAAAAGTAAGGTGCAGTCTAATATAGTGGGAGAGCAAAATGTTACTATATATTAGTTCTCTTCGTTAAAGTCTTGAAAAATCCATCTGTGTGCAGTTACACAGTTCACTGCAAGTCTTTCAAGCTATTGTATAAGTAGTAATGAGATGCCTACTCATGAGATTGTCTTTACAGAAAATAATTTTAAATGTGTCTTCAGAGGAAGTACTAAGTAAATAGTTTTTCTTGGTTTTCAGTCCTGAGTTTTTGGTTTTTAAACATTCTGTCTTCATCTATAGGGTAGTGATACAGAACGAGATGGAGTAGCCCCAGAAAAGTCCTCTCCAGAAATGGAGAAGAAAAAGGAACAATCAGATGCCTCTAGTTCTCCCAGAACATCAAAGCATCATTATTCACGATCACGCTCACGGTCAAGGGAAAGAAGACGGAAGTCAGGTATGGCCTTTTGTATAAGCAAAGTTGCTTGGTAATGTTCTGGTGTATGCTTGTAGAACTGAAATATCTTTAAAGCTGTTTTGGAAAAAAATACACAGACTTAGCTCTAGTAGCTCGTTAGAATTGGGGAAAAAATGAAGCTATTAGTTTTGGGTTTGTATCTTAAATGTGTTATATTGAAACTTTGCAATTTTAACGATAGAAGTGCTAAGGAAAAAGGTCTTGTCAATGTTCAGAGGGTTGGGGCAGGGAGGGGGTGGGATGGGATGACACCAAACAGAAAACCATACTACTTTGTCTTCATTTCAATTACATATACTTAGACTGGGACACTTTCGCATGGTTGTAACAAAAATAAGGTTACTTCGCTGAAGAATGTGACTGGAGTATGACACGGGCTAGTTTTTTACTGTCAGAGCTTAAGTAAATGCAAACAAAGAACTAGGAATAACAGCACGAGTTTGCTTTCTGCAGTAGGTGTTCGAATAGTGCTGTTTGTTTTCTAAATCTGTATTCTTGGCTTTGGGGGGTGGAATAACTGAAAGGAACTAGAAAGATTATAGCCAGCTGATCTCCTCTGTAACTTGGTAAATAACAATAAATGTTTTCTTCTCCAGATGCTGAAGGAAGAAAACACAGAAGCCGGAGCAGAAGCAAAGAGGTAATTAACACTTTGTAGTGTTTAGGTAATTGTACAATACATCTTTAAAAGTATCTTGTAGTAATGCACATATGTGTAAACCTATGTAAATGACTTTATGGTAAGTACAGAAATAGGAAACTTTACGCTTAAAAATGGATATGGAGATCGTTTCGTAGTGAAGCATGATTGCAGGCATCATGTTGACAAGGTAATAGTTTATAGAAAAATGCTTTTAGAAACTAGTAACTTAATTTCTTTTCTTTTTTTTTTTTTTTTTGGTGGAAACACCTAAAAGAAAGAATTCATGTGGAGAAGTAGAATGGTGTTCTTGATGACTTTCACAGAGCTTCCATTAACCGAAAGCCTTGGATGGCTTTATTCCTGGCCAGTGTTCAGGACTTTCAATGATACATACTCATCTACTTAAGTATATTGAAAATAATTCCCCACCTGACTGAGCTCTGTTTATTGCATCCTTTAATTGTAAAGACTGTCATAGCTTGACAAACAAGCTGAGTCAGCTGGAAGCATGGCAGCAGAAGCAAAAATTTCAGAGGGCTGTCTCTTTTTTTAAATAAATAAATATGTGTATATATATATATATAGGAGTGAAAAGAGACAGCATCACTAATACCTTGAAAATAACTGGCTTACACACCAGAGAAGAGATGAAATGAGCAAACCAGGAGCATCAGAATAGCAACAAAGAAATTTAAGCCATGTGGGACAATAGCAGGCTGGGTCAGATGAGGGACTTTTAAACTTTAAACCCAGGTCAGGAACTTCTCTCTTCCCCCATTACAATGGAAGCTCTGTTTAAAAAAGGAGGAAAAAAAAAAAAAAAGAGGAAAAATAATCTAGGAGAGTTTTTGTGAAATTGAATATATTGTTTAGCTCACATGATAACATTTCTATAATAAATCATACTCAGCGTGCTAATGCGCGAAGAGACTGAACTGAAGACGCTGCAGACTCAGATAGCAAAATTATAAGCCTACTTCATGATAAGGTAACTATTGGTCATTCAAACTCGTATTTCCCTTAAAAATATCTTAAATCCGTTATGGGATATAATGGTGGTTTATTACTAAGTGTGTGCCTGGAAGACGTGATTTTAAAAAAAATAAAGATATATTTTTAATGTTTTTTTTTAAAAAAAAAAAAGGTCCTCGCTTAAAATTATGTCCAGTGTTTTGCCATGCTGTTGGATCTAATCTTACACAATTTATTTAGCAGTTTCTAAGTTTCAGAGAGTGAACAGATGAGGAACAACGTCCCACAGTAGATTTACTGTTTTCATTCATTTGCAAGATTAAGCTCTTTGTTTAATTCAGTAATTCTTTTTAGTATGTATATCAGAACAATTACTTAGTAAACACATACTTACAATTAACGTACAGATAACATCTCAAACTTAGATGTGTTTTATGTAACAACAGGTTATTCAAGGATTTAAGAATAAAATACTGTAAAAGTAGGGAAAATATCTAACATTACTGTATACTTGAAGAACTATAATCAGATACATTTAGAAATGGATATATATATTAATAAGGGGTTCAAAAGGCTTGGATAAGGGAGTATAAGCTAATTATAGCATCTTCTCCAGACTTGTTTCTTTTGAGAGAGAGTTATGATTATAGGAAAGGTTTTATGAGTAGTTAACAGATTTAATAAGGAAAAAAAAAACCTCTGAAGAATTGGGTTTTAGTCTAAAATGATGTATCATGTTTAAATTGTGACTTGAAACAAAACATGAGTTAAACATAAAACTTAAGTGAGCTAAGCTTTTGTGCTAGAACGATTTCAAAATAAACTGGATATATTAAGAAAAGGTGTTGATGTCATGACTTAGTCTCTAAGGACAACACTGGCAAAAATCAGGCCTGACCTTGCTAAATATTTTTGGCATTGCGGCTATAAAAAGGAATCTTTTTTTAAGAGGCACTACAGGAAGAAATTGCGGTATAGTGGAGCAGCATATCTTTAATTTAAAATTACTGTGGGAGGTCTCAGTGTGATGCATGTTAGTTTTAAATACTAAAAATGGGATGTCAACTGTGTAACTTACTACTTTGCTTTTTAAAAACTGTTTGGAAGTTATTGACTGAAGAGAGTTTTGCTCTAAAAAGGAATTATCTAATGATGGGTAGAATATTGTTTTAGTTCTAAAAGCAAAACAGTTTATGTCTGCAACTATGTATGGATTTTAGTAACTTTCTACATGGTAGGCTTAGGCAAATATTAAATATTCACTACAAATGTGAGTGTGTGTGTATATACATCCATAGTCATAAATTGTCAGGTACTTAAAGATAGGTACTTGTTATGTGTTTGGAATGGAGACAGTAACTGAGAATGACAGTTGTTTTTGTTACAATGCTGTGAACTTTTATATGGAAACCCTGTAAAGATACCTTGGTGGATGCTTTAGAAATCCTGTAGACAATGGGGAGGAGGGAAGGGGGGGGGAATTCTAGTGTGCATTTGCTGACTTTGGGTAGTTGGTGGCATTAGGTAAAATAGCCATCGCTCATGATTGAGTCACACTCCTAAGGTTACTAATGTTGCATCACAACTTATCATTTTTTGTCTTCTGATACCCATACTAACTCTCTTTGTTGCACTATTTTCCTGAAAGAACCAACTTCTTCTTAAAACAGGCAAGAAGACATGAATCCAAAGAGAAGTCCTCCAAGAAGCACAAATCTGAAGACCACAATGAGAAAGAACATTCTTCTGACAAGGGAAGAGATAGCCTAAATTCATCTGAAAATGGTGAGGATAGACATAAACGCAAAGAGAGAAAATCATCAAGAGGGAGGAGTCATTCAAGATCCAGGTCTCGTGAAAGGTAAGTTGTTTTACTTGATTATTCTTTAAATGTATTTGCAAAAGCAGTCTTTGGAATTTGTGTAGACTTCTGAAGTACAACTGAATTATATTACTGACCTAATTTAACTCCAGATCATCAGTTTCTATTGCATGTTTCACTTTTCATTGGGTAGTGCATTTGCTGCTACTTTTTTTATTTTCAGATTGGTTCTGAGTAGAAGTACAAAATATCTCTTAAGGCTTTATGTAGGTGATCTGTCTCATGGGTCTAATCAGTGTACAGAGTATAGAAAATTTATAAACAGAGTGTATTAAATGTTGCCAGTGTCAGGAAAGAAAATACACTTTAGCAATGTCATGGCTTTTTACCTCCTAAATCAAGAGCTTACCCAGAGACAATGCTCTCTACGCCTCCTTGCACGGTAGGCCACCTAGCACGCTCTCATGGGAGGAGAATTGCTTCGGACAAACAGGCTGCTGCCAGCAGACCTTTTCAGCCAGCTCTGCTTATAGCTGAGGGATCTGTGGCAAACATGATAGCAAGGAACAAGCTTCAGCTAATAGTATGTTGAGGATCTGTGTGTGACTTAACGAGCTGAAATTTGGGCAGCTCTTCCCTAAGGTGTTGGGATATCATGGGGAGGAGGAGAGTTTTGTTGCCTTGAATTTAAGACTCCTGCATCAGATTAGTTTGGCTGTGTATTTGTTTTGAGATGTACACTTTAGTGAACAACTGAAAATAGCTATATTGATGAGTATGATTGTTTACGTAAACTCTGTGTAACTCACTTGTCTGTTGTGGCTGGTGGTAGTGTTCAGTTCCTTTCCCATTTCATCTCCTGGTCCTACAACTTAAAACTGTTCCTGGCATGAACTCTTCCATGTGTAGTTTTCAGTCTCCCCAACCTGCCTGATGCATTTTGCCCTGTGGTGATGAACCTCTGTGTAAGTCCTTAAGTAGAAGCTGAATTTAAACGTGAGAATATATGTAAGAATTTGGGACGTGTGTTTCAGACGTCATCGTAGTAGAAGTCGTGATAGGAAAAAATCCCGATCTCGCAGCAGAGAGAGAAAACGACGTATAAGATCTCGTTCTAGATCAAGATCTAGACACAGACATAGAAGTAGAAGTAAAAGCAGAACTAGGAGCAGAAGCAGGTAAGTGTTAACTTCCGTATACTCTTAGTGGTGGTGTTTCGTTGAACGTTCTGTGGTGGGCTGATGTATAGAAGAATGAAGGGTTTGCCAGTTCACGTCTGTTCAGTGTAATGAAATGTGTTTGGCTTTTTCTCAGCTGTATTGATACGGTGGGTTAAGGACTGGGTAGCCTGCATACACTTACAGAAACACTTGTCCTACACAGCTTAAGTGTCTCAGATTCTCAGCATTTCATAGCATGATTTCATGTTAGCAATTAGAAACGCTTAAGTAGTTATTTTGTGGGTGTCTTATAAAACCACCATTGTAGAACTTTTGACTGATAAAGTAGAAGGGAAGTAAATAACTCAATATTTTGCGTAGTAACGATTACCACAGTTCAAGCTCTCTTTGGTTTCTTTTACCACAACTGAATTTACTATTTTAAATCGGATATTTAAATGATATTTAAGTGGGAAAAAATGAAGAATTAAGATACAACTAACCCTGTCATGTGTTTGACACAAGAGTAGTGTGGATGGCAAAGCACTACTTTAAAAATACTATTGTATTTACCTCTTTGTGTATCATAAAAAGGAAGTTTAACTGGAAATCACTGGCTGTCAGAGCAGATAACACTGATCAGAAGCTAATCCTGATCAGCTCCACAGACGTTTATTTAAAAATTTGTCTTGTCTGTGAACTAGCACAGTTAGTGTGGTGCTAAGGCGAATTTTGAGTCAGATGGACTATTTCTGTTCTGAATGTACTATTCTGTTAGTGATTACCAACTCATTTTTGTTAAGTTCAACATGAGAATATTTATCATGGTAATTTTTCTCCCTATCTTGGGTGCTCTCATTTTTTTCCTTAAACATAAATTCTAGAAGCACAGATTGAACCACTCTAGCTAGACACATGCTGGCTTGTTCTGGGTCTGTTTGACAGAGTTGAGATCGATGCCTTACCTGGAATATGCTGGAGTTGAGGTTTTCATTACTGTGTAGAAGTTAATGTTTTCCAATACTGACGAATCATTCAGTATTTCTGTGTAGAGTTCTGAGTCTTATTTGTATGTGTCACCTTTGCATTCTTAATGCCTTGTAGGATTTTCTGAATGAGTAAGCTGAAATATGACTTAATGACTACTACAGTTCTGTTTTTTCCCTGCTACTTTAAAAAAGTAAAACAATTAGTTTGAATGTAAATAGTGTCTCTTCAGAGCTCCCAAGAAAGTGTTGCCAGTGTTCCAGTTTGTTTAGTAGTATTTTCACTAGAGTATTTTAAATTGCGTATTTAAAGGGTGTAGAAGTTGGTTATGACTGCTCAACATTACGGTGGATCATTGGAGACTTAAGAATCTAGCACACTCATGTAATGCTACATGACCACTTGGGAAACTGTTAAGAAGACTTATCTTTCTGAAGTTGAATTACATGGTTTGTGTCATTTGATTTTTGGCATGCACTTTCTACCAAACTTTCAGCTAGGGTGAGTAGAGCTGGGTCTTCAATTGATCAATGTTACTTGCATTTAGTGGTATTTGAGCCACCTTCAGCATGATATGTAAGGCTTCAGTTTCCTATTATTTCCAGTTATTATAGATGATGTGTACTTACTGTTTTTAAAAGTCACCTTGAACATTTTGTGTTCAGTGGCTCCGTGAAAACTTCACATCCCAGAATAGATTTTGCTTCTGCAGTGGAATTCAGATTACCTGAAACAGAACAGCAAACGTGGGAAGAAAAAGTAAGGGAGCTTAGGAATTTCTTCAACTGGAAACATGCCTTGTTGGATAGTGGTGGGCATACTGCAAGAATCCATTTCTTTTAAGTACTGTTTTTGTCTCACAAATCCTAGAGAAGGAAAAGAAGAGACTTATGTCTCTCTTTTTTTAACAGTAGCTAGAACACTTCATCAAGTTCTGGGCTGAGGTGAAGCTTTTAGAAAGAGAGTTATGGGGCAAACCTCAAGGAAAACTCTTCACACGCCAGATAAACATGATGTGGAAACCTATCCTGTTAAAACTCAACTGTGAAATGAATTCCCTCATTCATGAAATGCAATATTTGTTGTGTTACAGTTAACAGGCTATGACAAAAGCATTTGTAAATAGTAGAGCTTGACCTTCTCTTGATGGTTCTTTGCATAATCTCAAGCTCAGGTTTCCAAGTGATCTGTCCTCACTAGCATTTAAACTAATCTTTTTGTTCTGTGAGCGCGTAGACTCTCCTGGCAGTTCTTTTGTGGCATTGCTCTGATTAAACGCTAGGTGGAAAACATGACGCCATCTGCTTTTTTCAAATGGAAATACTTAAATACAAAAGCTCAAATATTTATTTCCTTGATGTTTACCAGTGCAATAAAGCATCAGACCAAAGACAAGACCAAACAACAATAGTCAGCACGGGAAAAATGAAGGTATCTTTGAAACATGCATTACATCTTATCTCAGGAATGCAGATCTGTCACTTGCCAGTGCCTGAATCTGCATCTTGTCATCTTCTATGAAAAGATAAGTCTTGCCTCCTTTGTATTCTACCAGATTTGTCATGTAAACAAGGATCTCTCTCTGTAACTTCAGTCTACATTTCATGATGTTTGTAGATGCTGCCCAAGTTGCAAACAGAAGGAACAGAATATATAAATGCCATTTAAGGTGGCTGTTGTGAAGTTAGCTATTATCTCAAATGGTTGATAATAACATTTCAGTATAAAATTGCAGAAACATCTTTGTGCATCTCAACTTACTGTTTATGGCAAATCTGGGAAAAATGTGAGTGATATCTCCTGTAATTTAAGCTTTGTTGGACACTTCCAGTATCTGTGACTTCTTTGCTTAAAACATCAGTGTCAGAGGCTTAAACAGGGGTAAACCCTTATCTCTTGTAGATATTAATGATCCTGGCAAGGAGAAATACTGCTAATAGTACTTTATATGTGTATTTTGAGTGGCTGTTGCTTAGATGGGACTAGATGTATATGTCATAAGAACAACTTCTACTTGGGAGGAGGTGGGGAGGAGGTTACTAGAGGAGAATTGAACTGAATATTTTGATATTTTGTTTAAAAATATATTTTGAGTTCTTTTCAGATTGTCAGGCTCCAGATAATGCATGCTTCATAGTTCTCTGCACACTACTGTCCTTCTCAAGAGCAAACACAAGACAAATCATATGTGTTTAAACCAGCTCTCCTGTTTACCTTGATAGCCTCCCTTGAACAGTTGTCCAAAGCACACTTAGTGAAGAGTATACAGAGGGGAGAGAAACAATAATTTCCCTGAGTACTATTCCAGTTTTGAAATTGAGCCTCTGCAAAATGCTCTTTTTTAACGTAATTACAGTGCTGTGACATTTTTTATGGTTTTAAAGCATTCTTGTAACTTGATCCATTTTACAGTTTTCTTGCAATTGATTTTAGCAAAAGTTACACGATTATTTTTCTTGTCAGGTTTTAGAATGAATCTCTAGAGCAGATCTATTTGTTCTAAACACATAATAAGAGGATAAATAAATACCCAGAATTACGCATTCTGTTACATCTTGCAGTTGGAAGTCTTCAGGTTTAGCTCTGTCTTGTTACAAGGCATCTGTCTCGTTACAAGGCAAGTGCAGCTGTTACACTGTTCTAGTATAATCTCTGTGAAAGCTGTTCTTGAGAGCTCTCCAAACGAATCATTAAGCAATTTTTCAATTTGTGCTCAAATACTTTATGAAATGTTAAGGTGTATATATATAGCTTCATTGTTTTAGCAACTCTGTTAAATTTGGTTACAGAGAGCGAAAGAAAAGAATTGAAAAGCCCCGAAGGTTCAGCAGGAGTCACAGCCGGAGTCCGAGTCCGCCACCTTTTCGGGGACGAAATACAGCTATGGATGCACAGGAGGCGTTAGCCAGAAGGTCAGAAATTGTTATGATTTTAATGATATGTGACATAAATAAGCTGTTGCTGTTGATTTTGCATGTCTAAATATTTTTATTCTCATGTACTTCTAGACTGGAAAGAGCAAAGAAACTACAAGAACAGAGAGAGAAGGAAATGGTTGAAAAACAGAAGCAACAGGAAATGGCTGCAGGTAGTCCATGTATATTAATTCCTAAACAATAGTGTGAGTGAAAGAGAGTGTAGGCTTATGTACTGAGTGTTACAGTCGTCTGACAGATATGCAGGTTGTCTGTCTTTGTATAATTGTATAAAAGCTAGGAAATGTTTGAAAAACAAAAACAAAATAACACAAAACACTGAAAAAAAACCAATCAGGATTTCTTCTTGCTTACTGAGTATACAGCAAAAATGTTGTATGTTAGGCTGGTAAATGATGTCATGATGGTCATTGGACCTTTCCTTTATACATCGTTAAGCAAGAGTTAGAAAGCTGTTACCAGCTCAGGGGTATTTAGAGGCATGAGGTACCTAAGTTTCACTTCTAGTTCTGGTTTACTAAAACTATTGGAGATTTGTTTCTTAATTTACAAATAACATGTATTTTATCATGCATTTGTTATTCAGACATTTTCACCTTACTGCTGATGAGGTGTTTGGGGGTTTTGCTTTTGTTTTGTTTTCCAAAAAGTCTGACCTTACTGTCTGACAGCAAGTGCCTTTCTTCTGCAGCGGCTGCAGCCACCGGAGGCTCCGTTATTAACGTTGCTGCTCTTCTGGCATCGGGAACACAAGTAACTCCTCAAATAGCAATGGCAGCTCAAATGGCAGCACTACAAGCAAAAGCACTAGCAGAGACTGGAATAGCCGTACCTAGCTATTATAACCCAGCAGCAGTGAACCCAATGAAATTTGCTGAGCAAGAGAAAAAGCGGAAGATGCTTTGGCAAGGCAAAAAGGAAGGGGTAATGTTGTCCTTTCTTACTTTCATAAAACTTGTTGGGAAACATCTTGCACGGGATGCTTATTAATGTTATTTATAGCAAAATTACTTTCATACCAGTTAAAAAGTTTCCCTATTAGCAGCCCAAGGTAAAGCATTAGGAGTGAAAGGGCTAAGACATGTAGACCTTCCATGACAAATGGTTGTGACACAAGCCTCAGGGAAAATCCCTAATGTCATAAAACTTAAGAGGTATAATTGGATCTTAATGTTACTTTTGTCAGGTTGCCTACAACTTGCAACTAAATATCAAATACAGATGGTCTCTTTTTACTGAAAAGTGATGGCTAAGCTATAGAATCTACAGCTGACCGCTCCTTTCTGTGACTGTAGAGATTTTTCATTTGATGCTTGTATCCTGTCCAATTCCAGACTTAAAAAACAAGACTGCAAACCTTGCTAGTAACTTTTCAGCAGTAGAGTAATGCATTACTAACACTAACAAAAGTTATAAATACAAATAAGCCTTCAGACTTCTATGCTCTGTCAAATAAATGCTCTTGCAGTTACTGAAGTACAGGCCACCAAATAAAAAAAGGCTCCAGTGGCAGTTGCTTTTTCAGAAAGTCACTGGATTTGAGTGCAGGTTTTGCCTGCTGATACTATGGAACAGTTGGTGCTTTAATATTTGTATTTTTGTCTCTCAACACTATCCTAGTATGGAAATGTGTTTGTTACATTAATGATAGTCATGCATCTGTTATGTAACGAGCTCACTTAGCTTTTCACGGACTGTTTCATAAGATGTGAAAAACTGAAACTGGTTCACGTGGCCTTGATGGGAGGCAAAAGGGAGGGAAGAAGAAACCTGAATGCTGTCTAAGCAGTTCTTCTGAATTGTGCTGTTTATTGCTTAATTGTAATAAGTAAATTTGTTTTTCCATAACTCACTTCAAGCATGCATTCTGACACAGTTTCCAAACTTTATGGACATGAGTACAATCTACCCAAGTAAAGAATATACCTCCATTTTGAAACCTCTGGTTAAGTAGAGTTCCCTCACAGAGAGTTTCTGTGAGGATGCTGCAGAAATGTCAGACGTGACTTGGAAACCTTTTACTTCCAGCTGTGCTAGTGCTACACAGTGGGCTCATTTTTAATACTGCTTTTTTGCTTGCTACTGTATTGTGATATTAACAGGAATTTACGTGAAAAGGTGACACATCTTCTTTTAACTTGTACAGGATAAATCGCAGTCTGCAGAAATATGGGAAAAATTAAATTTTGGAAACAAGGACCAAAATGTCAAATTCAGAAAACTGATGGGCATTAAGGTAAAGAGTTCTGAATGTGTAATTAAGTTTATTATTAATTGTAGGATAGTGATTTCTTTTTTTTATTTTAAAGTCTACCTTAACCAGTAAAGATCTTAAGTTAACCTGATACTACTGATGTAGTTAAGAACTTTTAAGTATTTCTCATTAAAGTTCACAAGCAGCATCTAAATCTGAATTCAATTCTAATTCTAGAATTTCATTAAGTTTCTGGCTATCAAGGCAGCTGTAATGGTCTGTAACAACAGTGGTAACTGTAGCCAATATTCATAATCTGATAAACGGTATTACTTGTATAGGTAAGTTAATTGGGTTAGAAAAAGGACCTGGATGAAGGCCTGGATGTGTTTCTTGACAGTGAGAGTAAAGCTGCTGTAGAATGTGCCAGCAATTAAAACCAAATGCTTGAATTTGTATTAGCTTTTGAACACACCAAAGCAAAATTGTTACATTTAGGATACCTGTGGTGTATGAAAACACTCCTTCCTACACAGCTAATATTTGTTTTCTTCTGTCTGGTTTCTAGAGTGAGGATGAAGCTGGCTGTAGTTCAGTTGATGAAGAGAGTTACAAAACGCTGAAACAACAGGAAGAAGTTTTCAGAAATCTAGATGCACAGTATGAAATGGCAAGATCACAGACTCATACACAAAGAGGAATGGGATTGGGGTTTACATCTTCAATGCGAGGAATGGATGCAGTTTGAAAATTAAAAAAGGCAGTTTTAAAGTTTGGGACTACGGAAGGTTCTTGTTCAAATGTTGGGTCCTTGTTCACCAAAAAGCTAGCATTCTAGCTTGCATGGGTGTTGCATTGACTTTAATTTATTGAAAAATACAATTTTTTTGTAAATATCAGATCAGTGATACTGGTGTTAGTGTTGTAATCAGGTTATACCCACTTCCATTAAACTTGACAGAACTATAGGACAGTATTTTTTAGTTAAAGTTCTACTTTTCAAACCAAGCAGCAGATGGGGTAAACTCATACATGGATATTTCGTGTCCACTGTCTTGTGTACTTTTGTACTTTAACCTTGTACAGTTATTTTCAATTCTTGAAACATGAAAGAAACATTGTGTAGATGTTATTTAGCGGTCTGGGCCAATAGGCACATAATCCAGTGCAAAAAACCTGGTTAATAATAAAGACATTTTTTCTCTAAGGTCTTACTTCATGTTAATTAAGTTGTCTTTTGGACCAAAATCTTAAGGAAACTAGTTAAGAGATGTCAGGAAAATTTAGGAAGTCAGAAATAGTGTTTGGTTTGGTTTGCTTATTTTGAAGTGGGATTTTCCTAAAAGGAGAGTAGATGGGCAGGATGGAGCACAACTCATGGTGATGAGTGCTGAACTCTTTTTTTTTATTATTATTTTTTCCCTTCGTCTCCTCTTTTTTTCCCTTTTTTTCTTTTTTTTTTTATTAATTTGGTACTCACAGGGATAACCAAACCACTGGTGAGAAAGGTGGATGTTGGACCCCCTTGCTAATACTTAACACACTTTCCAGTACGTTTAAGTGCTTAACTTTTTGTGGTAGATTATACAATCTCATCTTTTAAGAATGCCCCGCTCTGAGCACGTTCAAGGCAGGAGGCAGTGCCTAACCAGCAGCAGGGCTCCTTTCCGGGGCAGGGTGCAGTTTGGATGGGGCCTTACTGTAGAAAGCCTACTTAAAAACACTCCTGTCCCGCACCCTGCTGCCACCGTATGTTTTTTCTCTCCACCTCAGAAAAGGAAGAAAAAAAAAAATTAAAAAAAAAAAAATATCACCCAAACCAGGAGCAGTGCAGCAGCTGGATGCTGGAGGCAGGACCGTCCTGAGAGCCGCCGGGCCCCGTTGGCCTCGGCAGAACTGCAGCTCCCGGCGCGCACCGCGCCCGCCCGCAGAGCGCGGACTCCACCTCCCAGTCCGCCCGGGGCCCGGGGCCGGGCGCCGCCGGCGCGGGCTGCGGCCGTTGCATGCTGGGAGTTGTGGTGCTGCGGCCCCGCCGCGGGCCGAGGGCCCGCCCGCCCCGCGCTTCCCGCTGCGAGCGGCGGCTCCTTCTGCCCTTTGCCCCCTCGTCAGCTTCCCCCACCGCCCAGGCCCCTCCCTTCCTGCTGCAGCTTAAGATGGCGGCTGAGGTGGATTTCGGGGACCGCGGGCTCTTCGAGCAGCTGGAGGAAGAGGACGGGCCGCCCCCTCCCCTCGGCTTCCAGGAGGAGGAGGAGGGACCCCAGAAAGCCCTGGAGGAGCTGTACGCGCGGCTGCGGGACCGCGAGGAGACTGTGCGGCGGCTCCGGGCGGAGAATATCCTGACGGGAGAGGCAGGGCCTGCTCCGGGGAGGGCGTAGCGGGGCGGGGGGAAAGGGGCGCCGCTCCTGCTGCCGGTTCCCTTCCGGGCCAGCCGTGGCGCCTGCCTTCCTGGGGCTGGCGGCCGCCTCCGGCTTGAGGGGCTCCGGCTTCTCCCGCCTCCCGGGGACCCCCGTGAGGCCGGGCCCTGGGCCTTGGTGGGGAAAGGCCCTGCCGGGCTCTCGCCTGGCAGCCGGGGCCCCGGCGCGTCTTGCAGGACGATGAGGACTGAGCTTGCGGGGAGGGGGCAGCCCCCCCCCCCCCCCGGCGGCTCCGCTCCTGGGGCCGCTGCGAGCCCGCGTCTCGGGGCGGTGGCTGGTTTTTTCCTGGCTTCTGCTTCCGTCGCTTGAGAGGAAGTTTTCTCTGAAAACTTTTGACTTGAGAATGTCCAGTTCCATACCAGCTTCGCTTCAGTTGGCAAAGGAGGTAGTTGAGTTCTTGAGTGCTGGGATCACTGTTAAAACCGTTGACGCTGGACTTCTCCTTTCTGGCTTTCTAGGGAAAAGAAACAGCTGTACATTCACTTTGAAATCCATTTCTAACATAGCTAGAAATAATTTTAAACTGTTAAATTGTGCCTGGTTCCCTAAAGAGTTTTTTTTGGGGTTCGATACTGCAGCAGAGTGGAATCTGAATTTTTTTTTTTATGGTTTATTTTCTATTTACAAGTATGTGCATCTTACTGTTGACTCTTTTTGTGATGATTGTAGGTATTTTTAAAATAAAATACTATAAATCTGACAATTCAACTGTAGTGCATGTAATGAATTACACTATTTGGATTGTCACAGCTAGTCCTCTTTTTCATCTGGGTGTTTGGGTTTTTTTTGCATTTTATTGTATTGTTTCAGCAACAGCTGGATTTGTAAATAATCTTCTGTGCAGTGAAAAGGAAGGTCTGCTCTGTGGAATTCTTCTGAGGTGTTTTCTTGTTTGTTTTGATCCTTTAATTAACTAAGGTGTGGGTCTGTGTCTTCTGAAGAAAGTAATGTTCCTTAATGATAAATTAACATCAAGAACTTAAAAGGAAGCTGAATGTTCTGACTCGTCCTAGGTATGTTCATGCTGACTTAAAATGCTTTGTACGACCTATATGTGTTTGAAATAGAGTTTGTCTGAGAAACAGCTGCCTGAGGTGACAGTGGCTGCCACATATTTTAGAAACCTTGTTTCCATGTCCCCATCCCTGCCCAGATGTTGAGCTTCTAAAATTCCATTATCATTCCTGAAAAGTCTTTTAGACTTGAATATGAAGAACTTAGTTTGTATTGCTGTAACTTTATTTATTTGTATTTTTCTGTTTACAAAACTTATGTGGCCTTTAGGGAAGCAGTTTTTTGTGAAGTTCAGCAGCAGGAACAAGTACATTAAAAAGGTTGAATAAATAAGAGATCTTATTTATAAGATTTTATAACAGATTACTGCAGTTAGAAGAAAACTTGTGTAGTGTGATGTTCTGTTTTGTTTTCTTTCCACCTCACACCAGGCAACCTGCTTTGCTTGAAAGAGGAGGATTTCTGTTTAGGTGAATAGGAACTTCTTAAAGAACAGAACTGGTACTGGCCAAACCTCCTTCTCTCTGTGGGCTACAGACTCTGTGCTGTGCTAAAATGGAGAGGGAATATTTACAGTAAAGCTAATACAGTAACCATTGCCTGTGTTTCTGTTCTGTTCTTCTAGTGGAATTTCTGTGGACAACTCCAAAGTTGATGGACCCCTGTTACAGATTTTATTCATGAACAATGTCATTTCGAAGTAAGTACTTTCCAAGAAAAGCAATCCTGACAAGAAATGGCACTTTTTCTTGTTGTTGGGATATGTTAGTGTTTGCCCAAAGGATGGATATATGTTTTATTCAATAATATAAACTTGTTAAGCTTGAAGGGAAGAAAGGATAATGAGCAATATGACAGGAGGTCTGTTGCTTTGATTAGTAATATCTGTTTTTATCATGAAATGAAGTGTGACTCCCGGGAACTTGGAGTGAGTCTGCCGAGCAGTTTCAGTTTCATGAGTGTTGTGGGTAAATACAGTAAATTAAATTTTCCCTGCCTCTGAGGTGATTGTCTCACTAGTATAAGGGTGCTCTCTAATAATAGATTGCATTTATGTTGGTGGGGGTTGGGAGGAGGACAGGAAAGAAGTTGACTGCCCCTTTTCTCAGTTCTTTAGTAAATAGTAAAAGCATAAAAAAGAAAAAGACATCTGGTGTATGTTTCAGTCTTGCTCATGTCTTTGTCTCTGTATACTTCTTCCCTCTGTTACAGGCAGTATCATCAAGAAATTGAAGATTTTGTTTTTAATTTAGTTCAGAAATATGAAGAGCAGAAGAGAGGTGAACAAGAAAAAGCGCACTTCAATGTTAAGCCACAGGTACTTTAAAACTCAGATTGTTCTTTGGTTCTCCTTCTCTTCCATCTTTATAGTGGGAATATTAAAATACTACACTGCTAAATAGCTGAGTTCTAGATGCTTTTTTCCTGTTTAATTGCGAATCAAGTAACTGTCAAACAAATGTTGTATAACTATTTGTTCAAAAAATAGAGGACCAGGACAAAGAAAATATCCTTTCTTAGTAATTTAGGAGCTCTCTCTTTTACTGTTATTTTAAATTAATTATTTGCATTTTTACTTTTCGTGTCAGCCCTCCAGTATCCTTTTGGAAGAGGACTGTAAAACATCAAGCTCGAATTCTGTTAAAAAAATTAAAGAAGCTTTTAGTGTAAGTTTTTGACTATGTACTCTTCAATGGTAGGTCTGACTCTTCATTCTACATATTCGTTATACACTGCCATTAAAATAAGATCTTGTTAAATTTCATTTATCAATGTAATAGCAGTTAAGTTCAGCATGTTTTGGCCACATCAATGGGAAAAAATACTTATTTGTACAGGTGTGGGCATGTGTTCTTTGTAAATTCTTACAGAGTGGGGGAAAAAAACCTGGAAGTATTTCAAGCAGTGTAAATTTATAGAAATGCTACCAATCTGACCTAAATACTGACACATTTCTGACAATTTTCTGACTTTTTTTCTACAGGTTGTAGGAAGTGTTCTGTATTTTACCAATTTTTGTCTCGATAAACTGGGACAGCCTATATTAAATGAGAATCCACAGCTGACAGAAGGATGGGAAATACCTAAGTATCCTGTTTGTTAAAACAGTTTGTCAAATCCAAAGAATGCCAGTCGGTAAATTGAACTCAAATTTTGTTCAGTAGATTGTACATTTCTGTCAAAACCATATCAGTCGTTACAGATGAATAGTTTTAATGAGTCATTAATGGCTTTTTTACTCAAAAAATATAAGGATTTTGATATGATTGGCTTGCTGAGTTTTAGGCTTATGCTTGGGAAGAGTAAATGCCTTATCCCCATAAATACATGTTTTTATTTACATGTTTTACATTATCCCCATAAATACATGACTTTAGGAATTTCCTGGGCCAGTCTGTAATCAGGTTTGGAATGACAGGGTCATTCCAGGTATGATTAAGCATTTTCCCCTCTAAAATTTGCTATTTGGCAGAAGAAAAGGGCTCGGCAAACTCAGATATGCTCTAAGGTGTTTTTTTCCAAATGTGGAAGCCAGTGAGAAAGTCTTTTAATAAAATTTCGTTATGGAATGCTCTTAACATGCATCCTTTTTAAAGTTGGTTCATTACTGTTTATTAAAGCCAGTATTTGAAAGGTGGGATTGGGGAAGATGTTGGGAAAAGTGTTTTTTAATATTGTAGTCCTCCATCACAAAAAGAAATTGGACAAGAAATTTCTCAAGTAATCTCATCTCCCCAGTTTTCCAGTATTGCTTCCGCCCCAGAAAGAGTCAGGACAAGAACCAGTTTCACAGTTCATTTCTGCAAAATCTAGTTATCAAGCTTGCACTAAAGGTCATTTCTTAGCATTAAAAACTGACTTGTATCTCAACAAAAATTGCAAATCTATAAGCTGGCTAACCGGGGTTTTCTTGTGCCTGCCTTTGACTGTGTATGCACTGTGCTGTAATTTTACATTTGGAAAGCTGTCTCTGTTATAGTGCATTAAGTCCATCCTATTCTCCAAATGATATCTGTACTATCTCGCAACTCCAGATGAAGGAAGTAGATGCCTAACAGGGAAATTTCTCCTAAAATGCAAAGTTAAGTGTGGCTAAACTTTCATATCTGCCAGCTTAGCTTTGATATTATTCTTTAAATGTACTTACTGCATCTTTCTTTAGAGCTCCCATAGATGACATGAAGCCTAAAATAGCACTTCAGAGTGAAATGGTGTATCAGGTTCCATGCTTCTACATGACTGAAGTACTGCACTCAATTAACACATCAGTTCAACTAGTATCTGGCATCTGTTTTTCTTTTTTAAATCAACTGTTAGATTCTGGAAAGTGCTGTGCTTCGGAACTCTGCTGAACCTCTTAGTCTTTACCATGCCAGTTTGCTTGTGGCCCTCTTGTCTTCTCATATGTTTTTAGACAAATGGGCAGAGCAGCTGACACCTTGCAGTCCAAAAGCAAGCTCAAGTAGTATGATATCACCTGTCTTCACCTACTTGAGAAGTGAGTTATATTTTTGAAACTCTACCAAGATATGTTATTAATAAGACTGCTGTGAAGCATATCAGAATTATTAGCTTGAGACTTCTGCCTATAAACAAGAGGGTTGTATTTTTAGCAAGTGCTGATAAAGAACAAAATTGGTTATTGGATAGGAATTGGGTAGGAGGAAACAACGTAAACCCATCTTAGCAAATAGTTTATAGTTCATATAGTTTTTACTAGAGACTTGATATCAAGGACCCATCTGTAACTTAATCTGGAAGAGTCAGTATTCTATTCAAAGCACTATTAGGTTTTCACTGATATTTTAAACAAGATTGAAATTTTGCTTCATCCAGTAGCAGTTCCTTATTGAAATCTAAAGATATCAGCAAGTTTTCAGCCAGATTCTCTCCCTAGATGGACAAGAAATACAAGTAAAACCAAAAAGGTTTGTATTATTCTTAAATATAAAGTTTTGAGCCGAAAAGTTCAGATGTACACTGTGATTATTCCCCAGTATACTAAACCCTTGAACATACTTGAGCAATGAGTTTAAATTAAGTAAACTAGCGCTGAGCTTTGCAGTCAGTGGGTCTCTCTTGTTTGTTGACTTTCTTTAGGAAGGGCCTAAAATCAATGTGTAAAAACTTTCTGAAGTTTATGCTCAGTTCTTCTGTTGTTTGCCTTTTTAGTGGTTGCTTTGTCATCCTTGCACTGGTGTACTGTCATCGTTCTTACTGTTTTGTAGAACACCACCTGTCTGACTTATTTTTATGGGCTTTTAAGACAGACTAATCTTAGGGTTGATTGTGTAGCTTTTATGGGAGGTAAGAAGTAAAGCAAATTGAGTTTCCATATGACAGCTTGTGTGGTGTTCGTAGCATCTAAAGTCACTGATTTCAGATGCAGTGAAGACCAGGCAAGCTTTTAGTGGGAATTTCAAAGATAAAGGGGCATGCTGAGTTAAACTCTGCTTTGATTAGAAATACTACCACCTGAATGGAAAGCAGATTGAAGGGTTGTGCTCATGATATAGGATGGTGATAAAATACTTGAATCACTGCAGAAGGTTTATGTTTTAATACTATGTAAAGACGAAGCAGAAGACACGCTTCACTTAATCTAATTAGAGGCTTCAAGAGGTTGGAGTGTGTGTGTGTGGGGGTTACCCTGGATGCTTATCCTTGTGTCACCCTTTTGTCTTCACTTCTTGTTCCCATCCTAATTTGGTAAAAATGAATGTTCAGAAATGAAATCTTTCTTTAAGATATTGTAAGAGATAGATATTTTCCCCGCTATGATGTTGAAAACGTTTGCTGCCGTGGTATGAATTTACAAGGAAAATTAAAGTTGAAGGCAGGTGCAGTTCCATTGCAGGTTTTCAGTGCACAATTTCACAATATCCATAACTTGTTCAAACTGTGGACCAGGATTTTCCAAAGTAGTAGTCATGCTCTCCTACTTGTTTCTACTGGTAATAGATTCTCAGTATTGTAAAAAGGATCAGACCTCTGATGATACAAGCATAAAAAGAGAAATAGAGATATTAATGTACTACAGGCATATTAAATTGAGGGGTTCCTTAGCTGTACTCTGGAGTTAAACGTATTGTTTTAACATCTTTGCTTTCCTTCCTTTAGACACATAAGCTTTAGGATGTAGGTTTTGTTTTCATTTATTGGCACTATCTAAGCAAATGTTTACAGATTTAATCAGAAGCAGAAATCCTTCAGTGAACACTCATCCATCTGCAGCATGATATAAGGAAAAGCTTTTCCTCCTTTAGGACAGTAAACTATCGGATCAGGTTGCCTAGAGAGATTATGCAGTCTCCATCCTGAGAGATTCTCAAGACCCGACTGGATAAAGCCCTGAGCAAGCTGGTCTGGTCTCATAGCTGACTCAGCTTTGATTAAGGGACTGGATTAGAGATCTTTTGAGATCCAGCCTGAATTATTCTATGGCTTTTCTATTCCCTGTTAAAGGAATAGATCTCTATTATATGGGATATAAAAGCTCCATTTCTGCCTGGAAGTACTACTTTTCCACTGTAATTTTAGTTCGCCTCTTTCTTTCCTCTCCACATGCTTTCATGTATCCCCCTCCCCCCCCAATGCTGTGCCTGTGTTTTTCTCATTTCTTGCGTTCTTCTTAGGACTGTGAAATAAACAAAATTCTGTTAACTGTATTTTGAACACTGACATTAAGCAGTCAATTTAAGAGAAGCAGAAGACAGCATATGAAATCAGCAAGCAACGCTTACATTTACATTTTTTCTTTCTAAGTTTGAAACAAAAAAATCTAACAAGATTTAAAATAATTAAGTGCATTTAACGTTGCAAAATTATTTTCAGGCTTAATTTCTTGTGCATTTTTTACGCAGGCCAAAACCGCATTGTTTTAACTGTGGTTCTGAAGACCATCAAATGAAAGACTGTCCAAAGGTAAAGTCTACATAAGTATTCAAAAGGCTGCTGCTCTCCAAGACATGTTTAAGTGTAACTGCACCATTTAAAAAAAAAATAGGTGCATTGGGGTCAGAATGTACAAATGGTTATTCATCTCTGTTGATTAGATTATACTGTTCATACTTATAAATTCTATCAGAACGTTAATTAATTTTGTAGCATAATGGTTTGAAAGTCTCCTTTGATTTAAGGGGGAACATTTGGCAGTTTGAACAGTCTTCCTGCCTGTTTTACAGCTCTGCTAGATGAATGCAAATACTCTTGTTTTTTGCTATGTAGTTTTCATTACAACTACAGTTGTATCACATGGCCATGTGATAAACAATTAAGCATGCTGAGGGCAAGGAGTACCAGTTTTATGTTGGGTGAAGGAGTACATAAGCTGTAAATTGCGCTGTAAATTGTCCAAATCTAAACTTCCCAATTGTATTATCTTTAAGCCACGAAATGCAGCTCGTATAAGCGAGAAGAGAAAGGAGTTTATGGAAGCTTGTGGTGAAGCGAGCAATCAGAATTATCAGCAGCGTTACCATGCAGAAGAAGTAGAAGAGAGGTTTGGAAAATTTAAACCAGGAGTAATTAGGTATCTTTTTTCCTTCTGTTAGCTATTGCACTGCTTTTCTGGAATACCTTTTCTACCTTTGGAGTGCCAGATGTTACTTTCCAGAGTTCTATAAGTCCATCTGCTACTTTTAACTATTGGTGTATTATGTTTGAATTTGCTAAAAAATATTTTGTTTGATAACCTGCACAGATATTTTTCAAATGAGAACTCATTGCTAGCTTTAATAGTCCTACCCTTTCCCATGGCACTTTCCCTAATGTGGGGAGACAGATTTTACTCTTTGGCTACTCAAATTGCAAATATATTATGTTGCTGATAAACTACAAATGCATGCAAGATTCTGAAAATCTTGAGCTTTAAGTGTGTCCCCCCCTCTTTTTCTATTAAAAATGTTTTAAAAAATCAATATGGCTGTAGCAGTCTCCAGAGAAATCATCAGTAAATTTAGTGTTGCATTAAGTTGCACCCTTCCTGTTGTGATAGCTACAGTTAAGGCCGTGAATCAAAAGTAATAAGTCAAGTAACTTGTTCTCAGTGTAGAATTCATTCTCATGAAATGTTTAAGCATATGAGAAAGGAAAGTGTTAAAAGTTACCTTTAACTTCAGAGCTGGTTTTGACCTAAAATTGTTGTATCTGGGATTGACAGGCAACATAGTTCGAGCTAAAACAAAGTTATTTTAACTTGATAGTTTAAAATTCAACAAAGTGTTCGTAACTTCCTTTTGTCAAAACTCAGTTATGGATTTTACTGGAGGACTTTTTGTTTTCTGTTTGTTTTCTTATCTTAGTGGGGAACTTCAGGATGCACTTGGTGTCACAGATAAGAGCCTTCCTCCGTTTATATATCGCATGCGTCAGCTGGGTTATCCTCCAGGTTGGCTCAAGGAGGCTGAAATGGAGCACTCGGGTCTTGCGCTTTATGATGGAAGAGGTGAGGACGGTGCTGTGGGAATGCAGTGTTCAGTATGCAGGCTGTTTATTTATGCAGCTGCACCCTATTGGGGAGACAATAAAGCACCTATTTTGTAAACCTTCATCTTCCTCATGGAAGAGTGAGAAAGTTATAAATCAAGTTTTCTTTTCTAAAGTCATGTAAAAATACTCCACTTTCATCTAGCTACGCTGTGATAATGAAGTAACTTTTATAATTATTGGATTGCATAGCTGAAGACTCTCAGTGTGATTTCACTCTAATCAACCCTTGATATTAGAACATGGAGTTCCTGTGAAACTGCCAGACTTGCAAATAGCTTCTTGTCAAATTTCCTCTTCCTTTTTTGAATAAGCTTCTCTTCTTACGTTTTATGAAAGAAACCACAATACTTTCTAAAGTTCAATAACTTTTATATAAGAGTAAGAAGACCACCAGCAAGCAAAGAATACATTTCTTGAAACCCAACTTATCAAGTAGTTTACCAGCTTTTTTACTAATGACCAACATTTATGCTGCATCTCAGAACAGTCCTGATGCCAAATTTTGAGGCTAGTAATGGTACGTAGAGTAGTAGTATTGTGAATACCCAGTTAGGTTTCTGAGGAAGCTTCATACATGTATCCAATAGATTGGGTCACTGTTACTGCCTTTGTGGATTATAAAGCCTTCTATCAATACTTATATTCCAAAAACCAAAACCTTGTTCTTAAATCCTGTGGATTTTTTTCAGTAATGTTTATTAGCATCAATAATAATTATATTTAATTATAGGTGATGATGGAACAGAAGATGAAGGAACTCGTGAACCAAAACGCATCACTTACGATGTCTCTAAGTTGATAAACTATCCAGGCTTTAATATATCTACGCCAAGTGGGATCCCAGATGTAAGTCGCTGT
The DNA here is from genome assembly GCF_013368605.1 of Nyctibius grandis. Lineage (NCBI taxonomy): Eukaryota > Metazoa > Chordata > Aves > Nyctibiiformes > Nyctibiidae > Nyctibius > Nyctibius grandis. The sequence continues at coordinate 13,663,644 of NC_090671.1, read as the reverse complement.
CCTCTGCCTTCTAAACAACATGCTGAGTAACATTAATTGCTTGTAGCCAAGTTTAACCTTCTATATTCTGCATCTGACAATTTTCTTTCAACAGGCTGTTATCTTTAAGCAGCCAGTTGAGGTAATTGACATGACATCCATCTATCTGATACCTGTCACAGCTGTGTGGGTAGGGTCTGTGCATTAAAAAGAAGCACTTGTACTTTCACTTTTGTAGCTTTATGTTTGCCCGTTTAGCAGCCTCCGAATGTGGTTTTTTTCAGTATTCTTAACCAAAGTCTGTCCTCAAGTTTTTTTCAGTTTTCACTAAAAATTATCATTTTTTGCAAAGTAAGCCTTTTTCATCTGAACAGTTATTTCAAGGGGAGGTTTGTAGTTGTGTTACAAATGTTGAACAGTAGTTGCTATGAAATGGTTAACAAGACATTTTGTAAGGTGATGACTTGTTAAAAATTATTATTCTTACTACCCAATCATAGTGCATTGCTTCAGTTGTTTGTGTTCACACGTGAGAGTGCTTTGGTTTGCCAGAAGTTGCTACTGAAGATCTATTTACTCTGATAAAGGAGACTTTTGATGAGAACTTGATCTTGGTTTGTTAATCTCTCAGTGTTTCCTTTAAGTTTTACTGTCATGTTATTATTTTTCTTTTTTTTTGCGCTGTAGGAATGGCAGGTATTTGGTTCCATCCCCATGCAGCCATCTCAGCAGAAGGATGTTTTTGCTAACTACCTTTCTAATTTTCATGCGGTAAATGTATCTCATTGTTATTAGAAAAAAAAAGTAGTTGTCTTGTAGTTAGTGTAGCTAATGTTGATCTCTAGTTTGTATAATCTTTTGTGCACAAGGGAGTAGGCTTTCTCATTGATGCTACCGGTTGTGAAATGCTGATGCTTGGCTTATCTGTTCTAACAAACAGATGCTTCAAGTTTGGAACAAATTCCATTATTTCAATTAATATAAGCAGATCCCTATTGTGCAATGTTTTATAAACAGTTGTGAAAAAGGTTACTATAAATTTCTACAGCCTAAGGGCAGCCTCAGTTCCAGACTTCTCAAATAAGTGAAAAGCTTACTTGCCATAGTCATGATTTATAGTAACTTTATTATGGTGACTTGAGAACATACATGGTAGTCCTGTCCTGTATAATTCTCAGGTCTTGTCTAATGTGACTCTAGCCTGGTGTTATCTACTGCAGAATACTTCCAGTTAAGGATGGAAGATGTATGCTCTGCTTTCAGTCCCAAAGTGTAATGCTATATAGAATTAAATGGTAAATTTTAAGCCTGCCAGGAAGGGACGTGCCATACTTGTGTTGTGATGGTCTCATGAGATCTAGGTGTCAAGATGGAAACTTGGTTGTAATCCTATGTTAGGAATGCAGACAGTCTTTTCTTTTGCCACTTAAACCTGAACAAGACTACAGTTCTGTTCAGCTGCATTAAATCTCTCAAACTTCAGTGTCTGGTTTACACACTGGGTCATCAAATGATTTTATAGTTATGAAATTGCTTTAAATATGTTGTTATAGCTGGAAATGTTACCTTGTACAATTTAATCTTGTACTTCTTTTGTTTTCCTTGATAATTTCTCTTCAGCCAAGTCCAAAATCTGGCACTAAAAGGGCTGCATCTCAGTCAAGCTCTCATCATTCAAAACGACCAAAAGAAGATAATGTGGAGGTACCAGCAACTGACATGGACCTAGATTCTGGTATAGTTATTCTGTAATTTTTTTTTCCTAGTTTCAGTTTTTACTTTCAAAACAACTTGCTCTGAATTGAAATGTCAGTGTCCATAAAGAGAAACCGATGTGTTAGTATTTGTTATGGTGGTAATTAATGTAACTGCTAACATATGCCAGCAGTGTCCTACTATAGTTGCATTTGGGTCTCTCTACAATAAGCATTCTCTGTTGCTGTGATTGTCGTATCTTCCAGTACCAAGCAGGAGGTTTCAAGTGTGCTCAGAGCAATTGGAATATTAGGTTACAAATTCCAATCTCTTCACTTCAGGTGTATCCTAAAGAGACTTCTGCTATGAAGACCTCCAAATCCTTAAATATTTGGATGACATAATGTAGGAAGTTACAAGCTCACAACTGCTTAAAAATGAGTCAAACTCACAGGAGGACTTACAGTGTTGTTTAATGTTAGAGTAGCTGGAGAAGCTCCTGGCTTTCCTTTTGGATTTCCTGTGAAGAAACCCTTCAGTGTGTCTCCGTGTGGAATAGGTTTGTTCTCAATCAATTCAAGACTGTTGTGTCTTTTTTTTTTTTCACTTTGATTAGCTAGCAGAGTTAAAATCCCACAAATCGTAGTTTAAGTGGATATTAAAACCTTCAGAAAGTTTGTTCTATCTCAGCTGAAAACCAGGGATGAGAAATGAGAGCATTGGCACTTTGAATCTTGTCCTAGTTAGATTTCAGGTGCTAATAGATGTCTTTCAATCTGTTTCTAGATCTGGAAGTGTCACAAAGATCTCAAACTCCTAGCAGTTTTCAGTTCCAACCTCCGCTGCCGCCTGGACGTCCATCGATGTCAACTCCTCCTCCTTTACCAGGAGGAACACCTCCACTAAATCTTACATCAACTCAACCTTCAATACCCACCCGCTCTCCTAGGACTACTCCACCGTTGAATCCTTCCAGTGATGTTCCTCAGCCAAAAATAGTGGACTCAATCATGGATGAGGATACTCTGACCTTGGAAGAGCTAGAGGAACAGCAGCGATTAATCTGGGCAGCACTAGAGCAGGCAGAAAGCACAAACAGTGACTCTGATATTCCTGTTGATACACCTTTAACTGGAAATTCTGTTACATCATCACCATCTAGGAACGAAGTAGATCTTGTTGCAGAAGTAAGATCATCTGATAAGGTGATTACAGTGGAAACTAGGTTTTCCGACATCAGTGAACAGATAGCAGAAAATGAACGTTCTGTAACAAGTCCTAATCCAGGAGATAGTTTACTTAACTTGAAGGAAAATCCCGATAAAACAGATTCTGAAGGCTTGCTGGATAACACCATGCCTGCTCCCAACTGTGAGGTTAACAATGGAGAAAATACAGGTGGTAATAAAGTGGTCACAAGCATTGAATCATCTGCAAAAAACTCCAGTCTTGTTCCTGATATGAGCAAGTTTGCTGCAGGCATAACACCATTTGAATTTGAAAATATGGCAGAATCAACAGGTGTTTATCTACGGATAAGAAGCGTGTTAAAAAATTCTCCAAGAAACCAGCAAAAGAAAAAGACTTCACCTTAACTGGTCTTCCTTTGTTTCGTTATGTGCAAATCCCTGCTTCCTTTTCTCTCCTCCAGTTTTACAAACTTGGATAACCTTCCTCATCCGTTTGTGGGAAGGAGAAAATGTTGACAAATACAGCTCTGCCCCGTTCTTCCTTGGGACTGCAGTTAGTGCAGGGCTTCCGTATTGACCAGGACCACCAATGCACACAGAAAATACAGAAGAATTTTCCCAAATTGCATCCTTCTACTAAAGGATAACAGGACTGTTGATTTGTTAAGAGCTATTTACTTGCCAATACATGAAACTCTAAAGAGAGTTGGTGGTTTGCTGTTCGTTATTTTGGCTAAGATTTCTATTGTTCTTGAGTTTCAGGTGGATTGGTGATTTTTTTTATATTTGTCCTTTGTACAATATTCTGTACTTTATACATTTTGCTAATTATCCTGTAGATAAGTTTAATATATTCAGAATGTTTTTAAAAAGGTCTAACATTAAGATGTCCCACATCAAAATCCTGGCAATTGGATGAAAATCATTGGGGATTACCAGCATTATCTTCACCATTTCAAATATTTTTATAAATTATTTATGTGGGTCAGTTTTAATTACCACTGTATCTTTTGTAACATCATCCTTCATGTAAACTTGCTGTACATACATGTTCATTGTTGTGTACAGAGGTTTAATAAATGAGCTTTTGTATAAAGATTTTTTTAATTGGGAGTCCTAAACCATCAAACTGCTGATTTTTGAAAATTAGCTGCTGAAGATAATTAGAAAAGCTGATTAAAACGAGGATGAATACAGTTAAATATTCTAGGAAAGGTCGCAACTATTTGCTTCAGGTTTTCGTAATCAAGAAGCTGTTAAAATTATTTTAGCTACTTAAAGAGAACCTTGCCATACCATTCAGTTTTCATACTCAGAAGAACTGCCCACTCCTGAAAGCTTAAAAGTGTTATAATTCTGCTGATTAATTGTTCTAACGCTTTTTTCCCCTTCTTTTACTTAGCTTCAGAGGGACCTGTAGGTGAAATGACTGTACATGATTTGCATTGCCAACAGAGGGAGTAGTAGATTGACTTAACGGTGTTCGGTGGAGCTGGTAAAGCATTTGTCCTTACATAAATGCAGGAAAAAAGTTTTGCTAGCCAAGGGAGATACTTGAAAATACTTTGGTTTACTATGCATCTAAGAAAAGACTTGTGAAGGGGGATATTTAAGGTGTTTTTGATAAGATCTCTTCAGAGACTGAACTTACTTCTTAAAATTCTGGGCTTTGCAGATAGTACGTATTTCCCAAAGATCCTTACAATATATATTAGTACTCTCTGCTTTGAATCATTAAGAGAACCCCAGGTTTTTTGTAGTTAAAGCTCTTATATTTATTTCCTTTTTTTCTCTCTAAACTTTACAGGAAGGGAAAACCGAAGTGTCTTTATATATGAACTGCTTGTCTTCCGAGAGGCTGAAAAAACTTTTTGCAGCATATACGAGTTCAGTTTATGTGGTTGCATTTGGAAAGCAATGGTCAAGGTAAATGTTCATTGTATGTGCTAAAATGAAAGGCTTTTTTTTCATCTTTTTATAGGAGACATAGTATTACTTTCTGTACCAGGAATGGATAACGAAATAATATGTTGCTTCCAGCTTCTATGCACTTTACAAAGTAAAAGTCTATTGAGAAGTCTCTGTTGGGAAGCATATAGAGATCTTGTACTTTCTCCATGCCTCCTTCTCCCATGGAGTTAAAAGCTAGTAAGGAGAGTTTACACAAGCCATTATGTGCAGTGTGCTGCATCATTTACATGGGGATGATAATGGGATGCAGGGCATGAGGTAATGATTTCAGCGTACACGCCTTTTGGGTGTGTTGAGGTGCTCATATTTTAAACATGCAGTTCTCTCTCCACACCTTAGAAGATCTTTTTTTAATAGCTCTTAGGAAATGCTGCTTCTTTACAGGAGTACTTGTGTACTTCGGCCTTGCTTACAGTTGCCCCAAGATGAAAATCATCTTTATATGCTTAGTACCTTTTAGTGCTCTGTGTTCACAGTAAATTCATAATAAATCGCCCTTCCACCTAATTGATCAGAATAGATAAATCTTCAATGTTTGTACAAATTCTCAGACTTATCACCAAATTAGCTGTTAACTTTATTCTTCCAAGATTTATACTGAAGGTATTAGAGTATGGGTAAATTCTAGTTTAAATGTGTTAAATCCTAATTTTGTAAGGCTTTGAATTTTAAATTGTTCAGCATTTTTTATCACTCTTGTATTTGCTGCACACAAACTACTTGGAGATACAGATACCTGGTCTAGTGGAAGGCATCCCTGCCAATGGCAGGGGGGTTGGAACTAGATCTTTAAGGTCCCTTCCAACCCAAACCGTTCTGTGTTGCGATGATCTTTTTCATTTTTGGAAGATGCTGTCTTCTGGTATCTAAAAGCAAATATTATTTAGGGGATCTTGGGGCAGGAATGGACTGTGTTTGGGTCCACATTTTATATCCACTGGGATTTTTGTTCGAAGTGACTGGACTAATTGTTAAAGACAGCAGATGTTTTTGTTCTTCACCTGTAGTCTGCTACTCCTGGAAGCGTGTCCCACGCTGTCGCACTTGCATACATGCTTGAATTAAAATTCCCACAGCTGGGATTGTTCCCATTTAACAATCTTGGTTTTTAACATAAAAGACACGTATAATAACATCATGCCTTGCCTGGCATTTGAGCTGTCTGGGTATGGTATTGAGGCTATCCCTGAATCCTGTTCTGAATTAGAGCATGAACTATTAGACTTAGACCACCTATACCATATATTGAGAACTCTTCTTCTGTTTTTTCTTATTCTATCCATCTTAAACATCTGTAGATGTTTAGTTTCAAGTCTGAGGCTGCCAAAATGCAAAACCTTTTTCACTAATGATCTGTATAACCTGTATATTAAAACAAAAAACTTATCCCGTTAGCCTAAAAATTTCTTTGCTTACCTGGTAAAGCAAAAGATAGCTGGGAGTAAAATACTTCCATTTGTTACTCTTTCACGTTTCAAATTGTAAAGAAAACTTATAAAAGTTTCTGTAATACTTCTTTTTTCTTAGAATGAGATTTTTGTAATGCCTATGTTTTGATCTCAGAAAAGCAGACAGCCTGTGGCAGGAACTGTATAATTTTTGTTTTTAACTTTTAGTAATTAATTTGAAATAAGGATAATCAAACAAAATACTGGGCACTCAGAGATGTCTTTTAAAATTTTCCTTTCTCTGGAGGTGGCGGTCAGTATGGATAATGCTCTGAGAAGACTGAGCAGAACCAATAAGTAAAACTCCTACTGTGTTTACCTCTACTATAAGACAAACAGATAGTTAGGGGTGGGGAGTTGTCCCTGCTGTTTCTCTCATGGTTAGGAATGAATTTATCTTGATCTCTTCGGTATTTATCTATACTTCACTGTTCCTATCAAGTGCTATATATTGTTGCTACACTGAAGATGCTTGTAAGTATTGAATTTCTTGAATCTGTCAGGTGTAACTACTCAAATGGGGTTTGTATATTGAAACTGCTATCAGATCACACTACAAGGTCTGAGAAGAAGCTGACTAGCAAAATATTTCTGGTACTTTTAAGTCACGTTCTCATGGTGATGGGTGTGGCATAATAACCTAGATTAGAGCTTACTAAAATGAATGACTAATAAAATTTGTAATGAGGTGGGTATAGTGTGAGCAGGCATCACTCAAATTTTCCCACAGATTCCTGTTGGCGTAGTACTCATGTTTGTTTACAGCATTTGGAACAGCAAAAGTATTTAAAAATGCTTATGCACATCTGAAAATATCTAATCTGTGCAAAATATTCAGGGTATCAGTCGGGTAGCTAGTTGTCTCTTAAAAAGATTTGAATTTCTAACTTACATTTTTATGACCTAACTCACAGTGTGTAAAATGTCATGAAAAGAGAAATAGCTGAGATTGTAGAAGGTGTCTGAAAGATGTGATAGCTGCTATGAAGAATTATTTTTACTGCAAACTCTGTAAGGCAGAATAGCTGGGAAAAAAAAGAGAAGAAAAATGAAGAGGAGGAAAAAGCTCAAATATAATGAAAGTGTTTCAAATGCATTGGTAGTTGCCATGGAACTCTGTAGTACCTTCATTTTGTAACATGGCTGTATTGCCTCTGGTAAGTAAATGCCATTGAAGATTGATGCTGTTCCTAAGAATGTGTTGTAGAGTCATACTTATATTTTGGGGGGTGGGAGGGGATGAGTCAGAGGTAGGAATGGTCTCGATCCTTGGAGAAGCTTACAAGCAGGATGGATTTAATAACATAGTAATTATGTGTGACAGTTGGACTCTGCGTAAACTTCAGTTAACTACAAGCAACAACGATTCGACATAAGACTTTTTACAGTGTGTATTTAGCGGTCATCCAATGACTGAATAAAAATTTATTTACCCTTTCTTTAGAACTCACCACTCCAACAGGAACAAAAAAACCTTCTGCTTTGCTTCTCTGTAGGTGAGAATTCAGCTTTTGTTGGTATTTACATGAGGTAGAATGATTTGCATAGCCCATCTTTTTTAATAGACTATGATTTCTCAGCTGTCTGTGAAATGAAACACTCATAATCAAGATTAACATTATTGTTAAATTAAGTACCTTGTTTAAACACGCATGCAGAAAGGATTCTTTAAATACTGTGTTTAAATACTGTTCTCTGTTTTTTTTACCTATGTTGAGTAGAACAAATAATGTAAAATTGGATGGAAGTTTGTCTTGTGTAGCACACCAACGAAGAACACGGACTTGCAGAGGTTTTTGTACTGCTGCTGGGTACTACGGCTGACCTAGGGAAGGAAAACAGTAAGTATGTTAAGAATGGAAAGACTTCTTGCAGCCTTTCAATCCACTAAGCTGTGACAGTAACTACCTAGTCTGCAGTATTTTTTTGGAACTGTTGCATACGTGATAATTAAGGCTAAAAAGGGCAGTTTTTCATCTCATGTAACCTATCAGTCAAAGACTGCCAGTTTTAGTGACATAAATTTAAAGCCAAAAATAATAAAAGTAATCATGAGGCTTCAGGACACTAAATCTCTTTAGGATCAATATAGCTGTAAATAGATGAGCAAAATGTACCACTCGGGTTAAAAGGGGAGAGGGGAATCGTATTGTGTTTTTGCAAAAGCAGAAACAACTACAGAAAATAATAGTGCAAGTTTCTGTGCTGGGATTTTTGAAACAGCACTTCTGTGATTAAAAAAAAAAAAAAAACTCAACAAAAAAAAACAAAAAAAACCCCCAAACAAACAAAAAAACAACAACAAAAAAAAAGGCAAGTAGTTGCTTTTTCTGAAGCAGGTGTGACCATCAGTTCTGTATAGGAATTGCCAGATGTACATACTGAAGAGATCATTCAGAGGAAAAAAAATCTTACACTCAAAATCTTTATACTTGCATGGATATATCCCATTGAATATAAAAGTGGATTCCTAAGTCAGGATATCCTTAAATGCAGTTCTTAAAGGACAACATTTTAGCTATTCTGAAAGCTTTGATAATTTTGGACCCTTCGCAAATCTGAAAAAGGGCAGAAACAATTGCAACTGATGTTCCCATGTTATTGAAGAGAACAATTTTGGTTCTAAAGGAGGCCTTATACTTGTGGCCAGGATGCCAGTAGTTATGTCAGCATCCGGAATTTCCTTGGAGCATCCAGCAATTCCTGTTTTTGTAGAGTTGTGAAAATGTCCATATATTATATGTTGACTGATGTGATCATGCAGTTCAGAAAAGAGAGCCACTAAGACTAGAATCAAAGATATTCTGGCTTTCAATCATATTTAATATAGTACCAGCATCTTTTTTTATAATGATTGCTACAAATTGGATGTGAACGTACTGGATGTTGCTGTTATCACAGTCTGTGATACCTCCATCTTGGTGTAGACTGGTACACGGAAGCTAAGTCAACCATTTCTAATTGGGATGAACTTAAGTGACAGTTGCTCTAAAGCTACTTTTTCATGGTTGATACCGGTTGAATGATGGATAACTAACTCCCTTGTTTCCTGCAAGATTACTTTGATCTTGCAGCTATGATTCTGTTCACTAGGAAATTACATGAAAAACCAGTGGCATATTCACTTTACAGGTAGAAGCTTTTGATCTGTGACATCATTCACAATTCTTGCTTTGGTAACAGGAGATTTTTAGCCTTGCAAGGGAGCAAAGCAAGCTACTTACACATTTGAAGTATATTGAGTCTGTTATTTTACCACTGTTATTTACTGCTTGCACTTCATTACGAGTTCTACAAGAACAGCACAAAGCTGCAACTCTTAGTTTCTATCTTCGAGAGTAAGGCAACTTCTAGTTGCTGTGCTCTGTACTAACCTCAGTCTAATATTGCTTATGAAAACTTAATGTTGGGCACTGAACTGCATACTCTTGAGTCTACCTACACGGTAACAAATTAAGTGTGAGACAAAAAATCAAGTTAATGAAGGAAAATGATGGAAAATGATACACTTAGAGCAACACATTCTATATTAGCATCAGATCAACACAGAAAGCTCAAATCTACGATACCAGAAACAAGCACAAAGGTTCACAACTGTAGCTCTCAAACAAAGATATTTTGGGGAAATGTTCTGTAAAGTTAGTCCGACTCCCAAGTTTTTACCCTAATTGCAACTTTGTTGTTAAGGATTATTTCCATAGCCAGGGGCTGCAAGCAATCATTTGCTGGCTCTGCGCTTCTAAATACAATCTAATATTTAAATCCTGAAGTCCTTATTCAGCAAAACTTTTGTCAAATTTTGCAGGGAGAAAGAAGGGTGGCTGTACATGGATTCAAGTATCTGTTTCAACATCTAATGGCCATGGTAAGAGATTCTATTGAACATTTAGGAAGTGAAATTCTAACAAACGTTGCTAAATGCTGATGTAGTTGAAACCTATTATTTGAGGGACTGCGTCACACCATTTTGTGCTTTACCATGCTGGATTAATGCCAAAGAATGAAGCCAAAATGAAACACGAATTGCAGTCAGTCTCCAGCAATGGAACTGCTTTCTCATCACCCTTTTGTTCAAATGGCATCATGCAGAAACTGAATGATCTATGAGATTGCAGACTGAGGTTTGCTTTGTGATGAATTCAGCAGTTATGGGCCAGCTCGGGCTGGGCTCTGTTGCCTATTTATAAGAGGTAAGGAAGCAGAGCTGTTTGATTCAGCCTTGGAAATTACTATTATATTGTTGATGAGGGTGTTAGAGCTACTGCCCCAGCTGTTTAAACTTTAGCAGGGAGATAGTGCCAGGTTCCAAGGTGTTGCTTCACAAACAATGAAAATTGAAATATTAAGTACTTTAGAGAAAGAGAAGTAAATGATACATTTCTGGGCACCTGGACAAAAGGAAAATGGAGAAAAGAAGCAGCCAGTAAAGTTATTCATCCCCTAAGAGCTACGTCCTTCATACCGTCCCCTCTCTTCTCCCCACCCTTTTCCCCCCTCCCATTCATGCCTGCCTGATGCCGCAGCGCGTTCCCCAAGGGCTCGGCGCTCCCGGTGCTCGGGTCCCCTCCCCGCTGTGGGGATGAGGACGACCCTCGGCACCCAGCCCAGTCCCCTCTCCGCAGGCTGCCGGGACGGGCGGTTCCCCCGGCGCCTGCCCTCCCCGCGGCGGCTGGCCGCCGGCCCCCCGGCAAGGCAGCGTTAGACCGAGGGCCGAAGGGAGCCGCTCCTTCCCCCTCAGCCCGGCGGCGGACGCCCGGGCTGCCCCGGGGCGAACAAAGCAGGGGCAGACAAAGGGCCAAGCAGGCGAGGAGGGGGCGCAGAGGGAACGCGGGGGAGCGGGAGCGAGGAAGGGGCGCGGAGGGAGGCGCGGTCCCCGCTGCTGCAGTCTCCGCCTCGCGGTGCCGCGGGCCCGGCCGGGCGCAGACGTTGTCCGCCCGCCCCGCCCCCTGCGAGCCGGGGAGGCGCCGCCGCCGCTGCAGAGAGGGGAGGGGGAGGAGGAGGAGGCGGCGGCGGCAGGAGCAGCGCCCGGCGCTCGCGGCGGCCGGGGAAGGCGGCAGCGGTGAGGCGGCCGATGGGGCCCGCGCGGGGAGGGCGGCGGCGCTGCCGGGCTTGCGGCGGCGCCGTCTGAGTGCGGGGGGAGCCGCCCGCCGCCTCCCGCCTCGGGGCCTCCGCTTCCCGTCAGGGCGCCTCGGCGGGCGCCGCGCTGTGCCCGCGCTCGGGCCCGCGCCGGGCGGTGAGGAAGCGAGGCGGCGCGGCCGGCGGTGAGGCGCTGGGAGGGGGCGGCGGTGGCTGTGGGGCGCTGAAGGACCCGTGTGGGGCTGACGGGCCCTGAGCGCGGCGTGGGGCGGTAGGCAGCGCCGGAGGGGCGAGGCCCCGGGAGCCGGGGCGGGCGGCCACCCCCCCCGGGGAGCTGTTCGCCTCCGCCACACGTGCCTGCGTGTCCCCGCCGGCCTGCCAGGGCCGCGGTGACAGCAGCCGGTTTGGCTGGTTCCCGAGCCGTGTGCTCGGGCTTGCCGGGCTCATTCCGCTCCTGTACGGCTTCCCCCCCTCTCCCGCCGCCGCCGTGCCCCCGGTTGGACGGGGCTGGCTGCCCGCCGTGCTCCCGGGGCGGCTGCACCCTGTGAACTCGGAGGCGGCGGGGTGCGGGGCGCAGCATCCCGGGGCCTCCCGGGGCTCGTCTCTCACCGCGCGGAGCCCTCGGGTGCCTGCGTGGTTCGTGAGGAGCAGGCTGGGGCACGGGGGGCTCGAGTGGACCCTCTGCTCGAGTCTCCCCTCGGAAGAGGTAACGCTGTGCTTAGTTGGTGGCTTGAGGGGATGATCCTGGGGGAAGGGGTCTGAGTGTCTCGCGGTAAATGCTGACCTGCAGTTCTTAGCATCCCACACTTACATGCTGATATCTTACCTATTAGTGACTGGAGTTATAATTCACCTTGGCTTTTTTTGTGGTTTTATGTCTGCTCCCTCTGCCTGTGTTGTTTTCAGAGCTACTGATTTGCAGGTGAGCTGCTCAGATTTTGCCCCACGGTTCCAGGTGGCTCAGCCAGAGTTTACTGCCACGTTTATAGTTAGACCTGTGGGATCCCGGGGCAAAGGCTGTGCTCTAGGCCCCTCCTGCTTTCCGCTATATCACTAGTGCTGCTACCTAAGGCGATTCAGTGTTCTCTTTTCTGTGCCTCAGCTGTTCTGGGGCACAAGGTAATTGTTGCTGTTACTCACATGTTAATGTGGCTCCTGCTGCATTAAAATCAGGAGGTAGTTTTCCCTTTCATTATAACATCTTCATGTATGCGTTTCAAATAATTAAAAAAATAAAAACAAAAACCAACACCATAAAAAAATCTCTTCCAAAACATAGCATGGGGAATAGAATTTAGTCTATGACTGTATGTGTTCATGATTAAAAATATGACTGTGAAATGAAGACTCTCCTCCCTACCCCTTCACTTGGTTACCCAGTGTGCTGAATGGGTAGGGTTTTATGGAAGTTCACAGGTGGCTTTGAGATCTTCGAGCAGAAAGATTTAAAACATGCAATATCTGTATTAATATGTAGGAGGAAGAAAGAAAAGAGGTACAAAAGAGCAAATGCCTTTATGCCTGCTGCTTTGTGAAGAATTTTATTTAAGGAACAGAAATATGCGTATAATTCTGAAACTGGCAGTGTCAGAGTGATTTTTCTTAAGTATGTGTCTGTGTGCACCTGCTACAACATGTAACGAGAGCAAATTAGATAGTGTGGGGGAAAAGTAAATAACTTTCCCTCTTAACAGCAGCGTATCTTAGTCTAAGGAATGTTCAGGTACTGAGGAAACTTCTTTATTTACATACTGAATGTAGAATGACTGAAAAATGTTCAGAGTATTATTAGTTCTTGGTTTAAAATTGAGAGATTTCAAGGTTCTCTTCCTGTCCAGTCCTTGTGCATGCTAGGAGATTTTCTGCCTGTGCTGAAGTGCTCTGAAGCTTTGTGTGTATTGAAGGGAGAGGGATGTGTTGGCTGAAGCAGAGAAGCCTGGAAATGCGACTTCAAATGTCTGTATCTTTAGGGATCAGGAGGGAGATTTTATTTGGAAAAAACATTACTTTTAGGTAATTTGCGTGGTTTCTTTTAAAGAGAAGATCTCAACTTTCTAGTAAGGGGCAGAAAAATAGCTGCTTGTATCCTCCTCACAGAGGTGTACTGTAGGAAATCAACCACCTCTTTCCTCGTGTTTATACTATAGGAAGGAACAGCGCTGACATCTGCTGATTGCTGTGACTTTCTAGAGCTCCTGTAGATTTCCTGTCCGAGCTATAGGCTGTAGCTGTGTATCATTTTCTGCACGTGAATATTCAGGCAAGCCTTTATTTACTTAGCTTGGGCAGATTGGATAATTCCTTTAGTGTTCCTCCCTTTATCCTTTTAGCCCTGTTAAAGTTTTTCTTGGGAGTGACTTGGGAATATTTCAAAATACATTTTCCTTCAAAAGAAATAGAACGATCTGTCTTGCTAATACAATTTTTCAAAACAGCTTTTCTTTCTCTCTCTAAAACGTTCGGGTCAAATGTTAACTCTGTATGTTGAGTGCAAGTTTTCTAATGTTTGAACGTGATGACCATGAATGAATGTAGCTCTTGTTTAATCTTTTGGCATTCCTTAGGGACTGCTCGCTCTGCTGGCATGTCTAAAAAGCAACGCTCTGGAATCCTTATTGGACTGGCATGTTTAGCAATGCCTCAGATGGATGGTGTTTTGTTATTTAATGAAAGGCAATTATATACTGCATTAGCTGTAATCTCAGCTGCCCTTAGCTAGATGCCAGTTTCTGATGGAGCAACCATTTCGTGCTTCTTGACCAGCAGAACTGAAGCCAGCTTTGTCAGCAGCGTGGTGCCTGATGATTTCTAACACCTACTGATAGGTCTGTGCTTGCCCAGGTGTCTGTCCTCTACACACAGAGTGATGTTGCACTCTCATGACTTAGTGTGGTACAACTGACCCTTAGAAATACCCACAAATCCGGTATCTAGCTCCTGGCCTCTGAAAGATTGGAAAGAATTTAGAAGATGTATCTAAGAACAGACTGTACAAGTTTCTACCTTAGCAACAGCCTGACTGTTTTCCACCTGGAATGTCTCACCAGTTGTTTATACAAACTCAGACAGAAAACTTCTGGGTGAATAGTACCACACATTCTTTTAATTTATAAGATGTGTCTTCACTCTGCTGTTTCGAGGAGAAACACCATTAAAAGCTATTCCATTTTCCTGATGTTTATAATCTTACTGTCTATATTTTTACCTTGAGGGGAAATTGCAAGGCAAAGAGAGAAGCTCAGTATTTGATAAGAGTTAACTTATCTGACACTCTCAATCTGCTTCTCTGCTTGGCAGCAGCATCCACTCAATCACAGCAGTATTTATGTAAGTTCTGTATTTGTGCTTTGACTTCATTATATGCCAGCCGTATAGCAGTCATGGTGCTAATTTAAAAGGCTAAAAGAGAGCTAAAAAGGAGTCGCTGACTCGATGTTTTCAGAGTGTGAAACAGCTACAGTTTCACCCAAGTCTGTCAAAATTAAATTCTTACTATAAAAAGCAGCGTCTTTGTTTCAGCTGTTTCGGTTGTAGTTGTATTAGAGAGAAGCCCTGTGTCTTTGTTCATATGCGTTTGGTTTTGAGACTGACAGGAGGTGATATTTTCCTTCTCAAACTCTCCCATAAACTTTAGATCCCAAATAATTTAAACTTGATGCTCTGCTATTCCAAAATCATAATTGTTATTGTGGACTGAATGCACTTACTGAGATGGTTGAAGTGTATTACCATCAGAAATCAGTGCAGACAGTCACAACTTACTCTTGTTATTAAAATTGAGGGTTTTTGGGAAAGGCAAGAATTTCCTTGGAAAAATGTAGGAAAAGCACTAAGTATTGATAGTGATCTTACCAGAAGAGGTGGCAATTATTTACTTTCTTGGGTGAAAACTTTCTCTACTTCTCAACCCTTGACTCATTCTGTAAAGAATGGTGTGTGCTTAGGAGGATCATGTGCGTTCTGATCTTTTAATAGACTATAGCAGTGACATTTTTATAATGCATGTGTACAGTGGCAGCTGGAAGTGTGAGAGTTTGCATCACGTTTTCTGTGATTTTTTGTAAGCTTTTTAACAGTTATTAACTCTTCCTTATTAATTAAAGATGGGAATCTTTTTAAAAGATTGAACAGGCTGTGGTTAGAAATAGCAACATAGATGGAGAAAAAAATACTCACAATATTGCTAGCCCAAGATAATTTTTTACTGTTACAGACATTCTTATTTGTGCTTCATATTCAGTAGTCTAATTCTTTGTGTTTCAATGGTGTTTTTTTTAGCCTCAAGGCATTTAGGAATCTGAATGAGCATAGCAAGTTATAGAATGGTAAGATGAGGTGACTGAAAATGTCCTTAATGCAGAATTAAAATCCATAAGCAGAGCAGAAGCTTCAATGAATTATCTTTCTCATAGCATTGCTTTAATATCTGACTGATGGTTTGAGGTCCTAAGCCTCTTACTATCTTTGATCTGATTCATCTTGTTCTTAGTATGATTTCTTAGTTATAGGAATTTACCCTGCCTTTTCCTTTTCCCAAGGATATGCAGAGGGAATCCTGTTTATCCAGTTTGCAGTGAATATCCTACACTTTCCAAGGCAGAAAAACAGCCGTGTGTCTTATTTACCAACTTAGCAATGTCACTAGAACCCTCTAATTTTCAGTGGATTTACGTCTCATAATGGTTGCCTTCCTAACTATGTTATATTCAAATTGTCTCCAAACATACTGATAACCTGCTGCTACCAAGTGTGCTACCATCACTACGAAGTGATGGCAATACTTTGGTTTTTCCATTTTGTTTCAGAAATTAGTTGGTCTTATCTAAAGTCATTGGGAGAAACTCAAAGACTATTTGAACACAAGTCTCCCTCCTACCAGTTGGCTTACTTCTGTGAAACTTGTAAGAATATAATATTTGGTTTTTTTACATCTCCTGCCTTTTATTTTGTTTAGTTGAAATTACCCAGCAGGTTCAAAATCAAAGGAGAAATCCAGATTTGTATGCAGGCCTGGCTGACGTAAAAGCCCTGATGTTGAAAGATAATCTAAATGTCTTTGGTCCTTAATATGCTGTGAATCTGTGAACTCACATGGAAAACAGTTCAAGTCATCTACGTGATACAAAAATACAGCATCTACTATCTATGTTACTTAAGAAACAACTCTAAAGTTACTGGTTGAGCTCTGGATTAGCCATGTCCTTAATGAGGGACAGCATTGTGGGCCGTTGGGATTGATTCCCAAACAACAAATTTTGTTCTTCCCCAGTCCATGTAAGTGTACAAGAAAGCAGGAGTGTCTTCTGAGTTCTTAAGGAGACAGAGATTCACTCTTTGAGGTTA
Source organism: Nyctibius grandis (assembly GCF_013368605.1). Taxonomy (NCBI): domain Eukaryota; kingdom Metazoa; phylum Chordata; class Aves; order Nyctibiiformes; family Nyctibiidae; genus Nyctibius; species Nyctibius grandis. The sequence continues at coordinate 13,646,942 of NC_090671.1, read as the reverse complement.
CAGAAAAGCGGTAGCTATTTATGGGGATGTCCTTATACTGTGATGTGATGGTGCTTGATAGTGGGATGAGTGATGACAAGGAGTAGTGTTTGCGTTACAGTGTTGGGGCTGTTTTGAGTATCCTCTGGGTGTCTGTTTCACTGAACATACTAGTTGCTTCAGACTAAATAATGTTTATCTAAACAAATGCCCTCTAAAATAGAGTTGAAAGATTTTTCAGTAGCTGCTAGTGATTGTATAGATATGATTCAGTTCGAGTAATTTCTCAGACACTCTTCAAGTTCTGTTCATCAAATCAATGACACTGTCAAAAGAGCTGTGTCATACCGGTGGGCAGACTTCCCAACTTATTACAAGCTTTTGCTTTTGTATTTTTATGATAGCAAAAGTAAACTGTATTTTGAGTTAGACTAAAGACGTACTAAAACTTGCATGCGACAGTAGTTTCCTGGAGTAATCGTGGTAGCAACTTTGAGGGCTGTATTCCTTTTATTTTTTTTCCCACCTGATCAGCTGAGTTTTAAATGCAGAATTTTTTCTACCTTTAAAAGTGTGGTACAAAACACTGTTTTGATAGGCACATACCAGCCCATCTATTTTGATGCTGGCAGTAAGCAGAGCATCTAGTAAGCCAAATAAATATGATCTGATGACACTTAGTGTAATAAACATTGAATTAAATGATGCATATTATTTTGGTGTCTTTTCTTATGGTAGCGATGTACCTGAAGAATATATTTAGATCATCATATTACTTGATTAATTGACATCAAAATCCATGGTTTCTGGGAGACAAAATAAAACTCAAGTTGTGTTTTTAAATGCTCTCTTTCTTCTAATTGCTATGTGTTGAATGTGTAATCAAATGTAGACTCTAAAATGCCAACCCTTATTCTGTTGAAATCTTAAATTCTTAATTCTTTGTATTTTCTGTTTTATACATAAATTCTTTCTTAAATTCTATTCATTTCAACTTAAATGACACCTGAAGATGCCTCAGTAATCCCCCAGTGTCTAATCACTGAGCAGTACAGTTAAATTCTTGAGCAACATTCAGATGATCAATTTGATTTGACAGTGGCTACTACAGAGCTGTTACATCAGTACCGTAAAAATTTTCTGTTTGTGACTTGCTTTGTTACCAAATGCCTACGGTGCTTTCTGGCTTGTTTCGGTCTGAACTTGCTGCTCACCCAGTAAATGCTTTGGAGCTGACAAAATGTGCTGAGTTTGCACCAAGTCACGAGCATTAGGTTGAGAGAGAAGTTCACTTACCATTTCAGTAATTGGCTTCGGTGGCTGAATGCAAAAAGACTTTGATGTGAATTCATAGCTCCACAGTGGTTGTATTTAAGTAGTAAATGGCTAGGAATATGAAGTGTGCTGCATCGTTACAAGAGGAGTTGTGTGAAGTTAATGCGTGAAGGCTTTCAAATCCATCTTTTTGGTTTAACTGCTTGTGATTGTTACAGAACTGACTTTGAAGCTTAGGGTGACATTTACAATGGATATTGTGTGCTGTGGAATTACTTCATTATAAATGTAATCCAGCGCTTGCAAAATGGTGATTCAGCCTTTTTGATTGCCCAATATGAAATATCTCCAGTAGACCCAGAACGTGGCAGAGGAGGCATCGTGTTGAGGAAGGCTGTTGTTCCGGGATGCGGCTCATCTCTCGCACTCCGGGTGTGCTGACATTGCGGTTTTCCAAAACATGAGAAATCTGGCTGCAAAATATGTGGTAGTGGAGGACTGTACTTGTATTCCTCCTTGGAAACAAAACAAGATGGTGGCAGTAGGAAATGCTGGTTAGGGAGAGCGGGTGAAGCTATTTGCTTTCTATAATTTATCCTCTGCTATGTCTACCTCATCCAGAATTGTTTCAGTAAGGATGGTGGATATATCCCTGTCTGGTCAGTTCGTGGACCTGCTGTGGATGAATTGATCTCATTCCTATCTGAACCTTCCAGAAGTTGGTCTCTGTGATCAGGCACATTCTTGCACAGAGAGAAATATTCTTAAAGAGGTAGCAAGAAGCAAATAGCAGTGCAATGCAAACACATTTATTTTGTTCAAAGCCAAAATGTGGTTGTAGTTTTAAATTGTGTATTGATTTCAAAAGCCTGTAAATTCAACTACAAGCATTATTTTAAGTGCTTTTGGAAATATGTGTACTCACTTTTTACAGAAATGTAATACCAGCCCAGGAGACCACAAATATGACTTTTAGAGCTGTAATAAGAGTTAGATCTGAGTCATACAGAAGATGCTTATACGCTTCAAAATTTTAAGATTGTAGTAATTTTAGGAGTTGTACGCCTTTGTAACTGTGCAGGGTCTGAGCTCTTGGAGTAACTCATGGACCAGAAGAGAGAACTTTCTAGGTTCAAAATTCCAAATTACTTTCTCTAAGTCATGATCAGGATATGTGAGGAATGATTCCTGAGCTTCTGAAGCGTGGCAATAGTGGTATGAACATCAAGAGTATGAAACAGGTATTTAAGAAATGCTGTTCAGGCTGTTATTTCAAACGTAGTGCTTCATGTGGTGAGTGTGTTTTGCTCTGAGGAAAGTTAACTTACTGGATTGTGGTGGTCTTTGAAATATATTTTCCATGTCACTTTTCTACAGAAAGATTTTCTGGTTTATTTTGTACATGTTACATTTTCTTCATGGTATGGTCAGAATTTGTTTTCTAGATACCTGCTAGTTGACTGCCACAGGGATTGCACATGATCTTCTCTGGTTACAAACCCCTGTGAGATTTTCGACAGTTACCTATTCTACAGAATCCTTCTAGAGTATTGACTCTGTTAGTCTTAATGTTTGTATGTATTTTGCAAAGCACTGGTTAGCAGAAGTAACAAACTGAAGTGGTCTCTTCTTTGAGTTTAGAAATGTGTTGGCATTGAAAGGCATTTTCCAACAGTATTTACTCTCTTAATGGTGTCAACTCAGTTTTATATTAATGTTTTTAATTTAAAATGTTTTGAAGAACTCGTGCGTGGCCAATGGTGGATGATCATCGATTAAAATAATTGTTTCACTTTATTATACAAATAAACCACGAGGGTAGTGTTCCAGCCTCCAAGTACACTGCACAGAGTCACCCTGCGTGTGTTTGCATGCAGAAGACAGAGATCGTGCAGTCTGTTTTGAGTCAATTCAAACATTATGCTGCTCTCTTCTAGAATGTCCTCTTTGTTTCCGTACCAAATGGACAGACAACTTGCTTTTCTCCATGGAAACACCGCATCTGTTCCGTGGTAGTCTCAAGTAGTGATGTTAAGCAAATGTTTCTTCATTAAATTGTCAAGTCATTGTTTCAAATGTTTTATCAGATGAATCGTTTTAATTATAATTTCTCCTGAGGAAGGAGAGTGAGGTGGTGGCAGCACGCTTGTCAGATGTCAACTAAGCTTAAAGAGCTATTGATACTGTTATATTCTTATCGTGACTATAGGGTTCTTAAGTGGAATGAGCTGAGGCTTTAACTTTTTTCCCTGTTTTCTTATTAATTGTATTTCAGTTCTTTTTGGAGTACTAGTTGTTGAAAATATAGTCTTGTTAGAAACAGTGGTGGACAACTGTTTTCTTTTTATTATAAGAATTCCTTTTTTGACAATTGGAAAATATTCTGCTTTTTAAATTCAGGGTTATGCGATTACGCTTTATTTATTTATTTATTTTTAATCTCAACTTGCAACTGAATTCGTATCTGTTATCAGATTAGTAGGATTTATTTTCTTAAACCAGTGATTCTCAACTTGTTGCTTACGGATGCTTTGATACCTGCACTACTTTGAGGTCTGTAAAAGGCAAATAAGAAGAATAAGGATATTGCTAATCAACTAAAAGGGCCAACACGAGGATTCATGTCTGCATTTGAAAATTTGCAGTGGTCAACACACACAAAAAATAATGCAGTTCATTTGAGAATGTAATGCATTTTCATATTGTATGAAATCATATATTTCCCAGTAGTAGCACAAGTGTAAAGCTTGTGTTTAAAATCTCTTTTTTACGCCCAATTGTGGTGTTGGGGGAATGTGTGGCTTTCTGAACGCTTAAGTAGCATATATTGTCAGACTCTTTCTGGGCATTTTCTTAGGTTCCAGACATGATCTTTTGAGAAACTTCCAGTTAATGTTATTGCCTATTGGTTATAAAGATTCTTTTTCAGGAGAGCTGAGAGAGATTCAAGGAAGGACAGAGAACAAATCGAGACAAGTAGCTAGCTGCTCTCTCTTATGGGAACTGAAATGAGGTAATTGACATCTGGAGCCTGTTAGGAAATGCTAGAGTGCGTAATGCTTAAAATCACTTGGTGCAGATTTATGTGCTCTCAGTGTTTTATGAATTCTATTAGGAAATGTTGCTGTGAAGGTCCTGTCTCTTTCTAAGCCTGAAAGTTGCATTTTCACTGTTGCAATAAGGCAGTAGTTTACCGAAATGTGTTGCCTATATTTTAGCAGTTTTTTGAATTAAGCTACAATTTCAGTAACTCTGAAACCAGGGTGTGAAGGATTGTGTTACTTCTGGCCTAGTTGAAGGCCTGTATGTTGAGAAAAGCAAATGACACAGCAAATATATAACCCATGACTGTGGAGAGCAAGATTAAAATATGAATGAGTACCTGAGCCAAGAAATGCAATATTAGAACATTCTTTCTGTTGAGCAGAGGTTTATTAAACATCTATTAATAAATAATTATTTGAAAATGGCAAAATGTAATTTTGGGGGGTAATTTAGTGTTTGTTTTCTTTTAATATACCCATCCTTGCACAATATAGATGTGTTACTACCTGTGTGGTGCTGGAATGCTCTTTGTGGGCAAAAAAAGAGGTAGTATATGGAAAAGAATGGTGGAATACTGTAAGACAGCTTCTAGCTTCCTGGTTTTAGGAGACAGTCTTTCTTCAGGGGGACTTGCTTTGGCCTAGATGAGGTTGTTGAATTTCCATAAATTTGGTGTTTGGCACTGATAGGGAAGACTGTGAACTGAAAAGAACGAACTTTGATACTTCTCTCATTTCTGTATTTGTACCAAATCCTTCTTTTTCATGTAGAGTTTTTCCATTCCATGGATTTTGATGGGTTGAGGAAGGTAATGGAGGCATGCGTGGAGATCCTGGCGTTGGAGGGGAGGGAACAGGGCCTGCAGCATGAGGGGTAGGTAGGTAACAAGAGAGAAGAGGAAGGCTTTTCAAGTCCTTGGCGTGTAAGAGCGAAGTGCAATTTTAGAAGATTTCTAAAACAAAACATGAGGAAATATGATGCATTCAGATTTAGCAGAGAGGGCAGGTATGTAGTAGGAGGGGAAACGAAACTCACAGTGTTCCTGCTGTGTCCAAAGTGACATCTTATGTGATCCTCTGCTTGTTCTTCTGTATAACTGAGTGCCTCCCAGTTCTTTCATGGTTTCGTCATATTGCATGCCTATACTTTGATTTTAGAGAGCTAACTCTACTTTCATGTTCGTGAACGTGAAAGCTGCCACTTAACAATTAATAGTAAACTGAAATATGTCTTGCAAAAACAATGGAGACATTTTTCTCTTCAGTAGTCATACCTCTGCAGATGGGTGGGTGACATACTTCTGGCAACGCTAGGAAAAACTTTCAGCAATCTTCACAGCACTACTTCAGAGGTTTCATGGAGCATAACTAAAATTGTAGACAAACACCATACAGCCAAGGTGGTAATTAATGCTTTTTAAAGTGTAACATTTTTGCAGACATCATAGAAAATGGCTTGAATTTGGCATGGCTGATCCTGAAATAGCAGAAGAAATGTTTCACTTTGTTATTTAAGTTCACAAAGCAGCGTGCCTGATACTTTGTTTTTTTTTTTTCACAGTGAATTGATTTTTAGGCACACGAATGTGCTGGCTATTAATAATACACAAGGGATAAAGTTTCTACTGGTAGGGAAAAGACACGGCTGGCTTGTCTCTTTAGTCTTGCTTCCTGTAGTGTGGCAGCATCTCCTTCACTAGTGTTTGTTTTGCCTTTACACATACTGTACGCCCAGAGTGCGCACCTGGGCACTGCTAGCGATGGGTTTGGGACGTCTGCAGCCGGCCAGCTTTCTGCCTGTGCATCTGTACTCATTGGTGCCAAAATGCTGAGCAAACAGCAGGACTGAGACCTGCTTTACAGTTCGTGTTTGTCTGTTCTGAGCAAACAGTTGAGCAAACAGTCTATTGCTACATGTCTGTGTTTGTTTTTTTTTTTTTTCCCCCCAGGTGTTTAGATGTGTGCTGTTTTTTTTCTTAAGTGCATAGCTATTCTGTCAGTGCCTTTACATATAAAGCGTAGGAAATATCCAAGCTGTGTTCATGCAGAGCAGTTTATGCTTTTGAAGATCGTGGGGAGACCAGTCACCTTACAGTTGGCTTTGAATTCACATTGTAGACAAAAAAATAGATTTTTCATTATAGATGGAAGAACCTTTCTAAAGGTTTTGTAATCAGAAGTGGAGACATTCAAAACCCGCCTGGACACGTTTCTGTGTGATATGGTCTAGGTAGTCCTGCTCCGACAGGGGGATTGGACTAGATGATCTTTCGAGGTCCCTTCCATTCCCTGACATTCTGTGATTCTGTGATACAGTTGCCTTCTGTGGCAAAACCCTTATGACATAGTTCCCTGAAAAACTTGTAGCTGGCTTCCAAGTCAGAGCAGCACTCGTATCCTAGCAACATAGGGAAGAGTCCCTCCTCTTTCCAGAGGAGCGTAGCTGGGGCACTGCGCTGGGGACTGCGAGCCAGAATATCTTGTGATCTAAAAGATCGCATACAGCTGAGGTGGATGTTTACTCTTTAGTTGTCATCATCTTAACTCTGTTGATCAATCTTAATCGTTCAGTTCCAGTCTCTCTTAAAAACTTTATTCCTTTTATCCTGAAATTCTTGGTTCTCTCGATTTCTCTTGCAGTTAGTTGTCTAGTCTCAAGTTGTTTTTGCTGGGATATTGCAACACTTGAAAAATGTGACTGAAAACAGTAGGGTGCGCAGAGTGATGATATCTATGGGTTATGTTAGTAATGCTGTTAAGGGCTTTGTTTTTCTTTCTTAAAATAGCCTTTTAGTTCAAAGCTCAAGATAAATACAGCAGCATTCAGTGAAGTGAGTTATTTTGATGTTTTAGGTTCAGACTTGGTGTATTTTAATAGGAAATGGCCTTCAAAAGATGAGGAGTTGGAAATGCTATCCTGGGAAATGCTTCTGGTTGTTACTGTAAAGCATGTTTTATCATGCGTTTCATACACAGACTATGTGTATGTGTAGACATTTCTTCTGCAGGAGTTAAAATACTGATTTTTGTTTTGTGTCTAATATTTTTATATACAGGTTTATTCCAGAGTTGGAAAAACTCAAATAGTATATTTTATCCATGTTTGGAAAAAGATAGTTGCTACAGACGAAGAGGATTAACACTGGTATTGCAAAAAGATGAGTATGTTAAAACCAAGTGGACTTAAGGCTCCTTCAAAGACCATCAAGCATGGGAGTACATTGCTGAAAACACCTACGTCTGTTGCAGCTGGTAAGGAATATTTAAATATCTTTTCCCTCATTTATCATCTAACAAATGCTCTCTGGGATATTAGTGTATTTGATTCCTGTTGCTTTCTCATTGTGCTTGATTCCAGCTCCAGCAGAAAAAGCAGCTTCCAGTGAAAAAGCCTCAAGCACAGCCACTGCAGATGCTCATGAAGAGTTTGTGGATGATTTCAGAGTTGGTGAGCGTGTTTGGGTCAATGGAAGTAAACCTGGCTTCATTCAGTTCCTCGGTGAAACACAGTTTGCTCCAGGACAGTGGGCAGGGATTGTTCTAGATGAACCAATTGGTAAGAATGATGGCTCTGTGGCTGGAGTTCGCTATTTCCAGTGTGAACCCTTGAGGGGAATATTTACAAGACCATCAAAATTGACAAGAAAAGTGCTGACAGAAGATGAAGCCAACGGTACACAGACAGCTCAGGCTTCTAGAGCTACATCACCAACTTCCACATCAGCTGCTAGTATGGTGTCTTCATCCGCTGCTGCACTCCCCCCCTCAGGAATTCCACAAAAAACTTCACCACTTGCTGCTAAGGAACATTCAACTCCTCCTCAGATTAGCAATCTTTCAAAAACTGCAAGTGAATCTATATCAAATCTCTCTGAAGCTGGATCGCTAAAGAAAGGAGAAAGGGAGCTCAAAATTGGAGATCGAGTTCTGGTAAGATTCCTCTGCAGCTTCTGGGCCTGCTTTTTCATTGATGAATTGTAACTTCTGCTAATACTCAAAACTTTTCTACTATTTCCTTGGTCAAGGTGATGTAAATTTACGCTCTAGCTTTCTTTTCATTGAGCGGCTTCTGTAGACAAGCTCTTTGCGTGCTGTGGGAAGATGAAATGGTTAATTTGGCAGTTTTTAATCTATTATGTTTTGCCAGTGTTTAAAAAAAACCATTTGGTCTTTAACAACATATTTGTAGCTTATCTTTCTGTAACTTCGAGAACTACAGTCACGCTAAATAAAAAATGAGCTTGTGAGATTTCCATGCAGCTCTTTTGCCCTATTCAGGGCCGTGTCTTTAGAAAGATACCAGTTCAATAATTGATTGTTCCCCTGAGCAGTGATAGGCAGCAACAGAAGTAGTCACATAATGCCACTGATCACCCAGGAATTACGTGTTCTGTTGGTGATGTGCCATGTTACTTGGCTGCCCTTCCTAAATTCAGAACCATAAATGCTTCTGCTGATGTATCATTTTACTTTTTTGAAAGGGAGTTAAGTTTTGTTGGTTTAAACATTTTTTTTAAAATAATTATGTTGTATACGTTTTATATTTGGATCAAAGTAATAGAGCACGGGTCGTTTTTGATAACTGATTTGACATACACCTAAGAAAATTGGGAAACTTGGCCTTGAAACACTAGCCTTTGCTTGAAAAGGCAATAGAAAGCTGGTGAAACATTGTTTATGTTGTGTTCGTTATTTAAAGGCCATGTATGTAGCCTTCAAATATAACCAGAATGATATTTTATGTCCACTAGATCTACGATCACTGTAACAGAGATCTGATTTTAGGTTTGAATTACCTGCATGTGTCATTAAGCTGAAGAATTGTTTGTTATTTTGATACAATCTTTTTTTTTTTTAATTTACAATATAATTTTTTAAATTTCCATTAGGTAAGAACAAGGACAAGAACGAACGCCCTGGCATAGAAAGCATTTCTGGGGTACAGGAAAGTGCAACTTACAGAAGCAGCATATCCTAACTGCCACAGCTTGATAGTAATAAGGTCTCAAATTCTGTTTGTTAAATAGAACAGATTAAACTTACTATTTCATTCTCCCCACTTTCTCTCTTTGCCTTAAGCCTTCCTGTTGAATCATCAGATTGTAGTTTGAGGTTTTGGGGCAATTCCTAGCACAGCAATTCAGTGATGCATATCTGCAGTTTATATGCCAGTATAAGACGGTGTACGCACAGGAATACGAACGTTAAATGGACAGGATTCTTGTCTGCTGGTCTTTAACCCTTTTGGATCCCATGCTAATCTTTTGTAGTTGATCCCAGATTCTGCTGATGTCATGTCTAATAATAATTCAGATGTAAACATCTTTAACCTCCAGGTTAGTACAAATAATAGTAAACTTGGCTGAATAAACCATTCATCTGTTAATTATTTTTTTTTTCTCTGCCACTGAACTCCTGTCCAGCCCTATGGACTGTAGAATTGAGCTGTTCCTGAGTAATTGCTGGAAACTGTCCTCAGTGCCTCCAGCTGTCACAGATTGTTGCGAAAGACCTGCCTGTCACTTACTGTAGCTAGCTTAGCCATTCCATCTCCATCAAAGGTACAAATGCAACTGGACTGCTCCATGTCCTTTGCTTTTTATTTATACTGACAGAAGTATCTTTTCAGTAATACGTTATACAAGAGGGTGAGAGGTTTGATGGGATTTTTAAGTCCCACCTCAGCACAGAATTTCCCGTCTAAGTGACAATGTAGTGTCATAGCCCTGAGAAACGCTGCAGTCTGACTGTACCGTTGCAGAACTCGAGCAACTAAATGCTGCCCACATTCATCATTTCTTGCAGTTTGGGCTGACTGCTATTGAATAGTTTGTGAAGGTTCTTAGTGATAGCAATGCTGTGGTGATGGTGGATATATGGGGAAAACAACCGCTGAGAACTGCGTCTTGAAAATGGTGAGCCTCCAGCAGTGTAGAATTGCAGTTCAGCAGAACAATGAATTCATGATAGACAAAAGCTCACTTGGGAGTCTTATTAAAATACTTAACTGGAAGAGTATGTCCTTAAGGGCAAATTCATAGATGGGTAACACACAGCTCATCAGCTAAGATTACATTCTAGAATGGACCTCAGATGTGGCTCAACTTTGTTGATCTTTGTGTGTGATCTTAAGGTGTGGAGTGTTATATTTCAATCTGCTAAATTTTTCCCTCTAACTTTGATTTTAAAATGTACTTAACAGGAGTTACCTTGAATTGATCTGTTGGGGTTTTTTTTATTATTAGTCTGTCTGGTTTTGGATGATACCTTCAACAAAAAAAAGGCAAAATCATACAGCTTTTTTTTCTGCCCAGTCTGGGTTATCAAGAAACAAAAGCCCATTCTGACAATATCTAAATGCCAGAGAAACGCATTTACCAGTTCACACCTCACCTCCTTGTCTTTTCTGCATTACACAAATGCAAATCTGACAGAAGTTTGTTGAACCTGAAGTGTTGGGTTCAAAGCATTTCAGGCTTGACTAACTGACATTTCCCAACAGCTAAGCTTTGTTGGAATATTTTTCAGACCCTACTGAGGTGTTAGTACTATTCCTCTACATGAAAAGAAGCTGTAAACTCTTCACAGTTGCTTCTGCATTCTGTCACAGCAAACTGCTGCATCAGATGTTCATAGCCAGTGGTGTTGGGATGGGGTAGTTTGATTAAAGCCTGTATGTGCAAAGACATCTTGAAGGGATGATGAAAGCTGTAGTGCATGGTCTGTATTGTTTTGTTTTAGCTAAACCAAAGAGAAGGTTATTAATGCAAAGAGTAATTAAAATAGCTCTTTGTTAACCATAATTTCCATTCTTAACATCTGCAGTGTGTTCTGGAATCTGGATGTGATTTAGTTGTTAGAGAGAGGACATTAACCCTGGGCAGCCTGATCTCGTATTTGGGGATTGCTGTGAAGTAGGAAGCGTTAATGGGGAAATCTGCATTTCCTGCATTGCACTCGTCCAGCCTTTACTGGGTTGGTGACAGAGTGCAGGGTCTTAAGCACAACTGTAATTGATTTCCCTGCTGAAAATTAAGCTACGGTTTCAGCATTTTGAACCTTGTATGAATAAGAATTCCTATGCAAAGAAGTGATCCCTTCTTGTGCCAGTGGAAGTGTTGTCGCTAGGTACTAAACCAGATGGGGAAAGAACTGAAAACTAATTCAGAAAACAAATTACTTTCAGGCTAAGCCAGTTTCTGTTTCCTGTTTTGAGTTGCAGCCAGAGAACCTGTTTGCCCTGGTGTTGCAAACACTTGTGATTTCTTAAGAGTCCAACACAAAGGTGATTTAAAAAACAAACAAACAATCAAAACCCCTTGAACTAACCAACCAACCAAACCCAACTGGTTGAAATAAAAGGGGGAAACCTGCTTTGTGTGACAACTGTTGCACCTAGCAAAAGTTGAAGTAGCTTTGAGAGCATCTTAGGCTTTTTCCTGGAGGGACCAGATGCTGTGTCTTAAATAAATAAATAAATTGAAATCTTATCAACCTAAGGGGCCTTAGCCTCCTCAAGGGATTAAAGTGCTTTCATTCATTTAACCAGTTACAGCTTCATCATGGTCTGCCAGATCTGGTGCTTCTGGAGCTGAGCTGTAAAGCTGTAACTTGGGTCTCTGTCCATATGTTCACAAAAGGTTACAAACTAGATTTACAGGCATGTGCTGATGTGGCCTTTTTGCAGAGTTATTCTCTGTGCATGAATAACATCTAATTTCTTCTTACTGTCTGTTTACTCTGCTTGCTGTAAGTTATTTCTTGCTTTGTTATTTCTTACTAAGTTCTTTAGTGATGTAATAGCAAAGACTGGTAGGAGATGATTGTCAGATTGTTTCCACCCATGTAACCTATCTTCAAGTAAACATGACGTAAGTTTGTCAACAGATTAAATTCCAGGGCTCTTCAAAGCAACGAAGGGGGAAAGAAACTTCGCATGTAGAGAGAAGTTTCTCCTTTTAGAAATAATCCTGCGTTGACTGTTTGGTATTTTTAAGTTTTCCATTTTCTGGTTTCTGTAACATTCTGAACAGAAAATGCACTTCTGATTTAAAAATCCATAATAGTCAGTATTTAACTGGTAGAAAAAGAAATATTAATTGGCATTGTTACACTTAAAGCAATGCAAAAATATCATGCCACAATGCATATGAGGATAGAAAAGGAAGAAAAATGTGGAAGTTGAGAACATGTGATTGTTGTGTGCTCTACTGGGGCTGTCCCATCTTAGCCTCCTTATTGTGCCTGCAAATGTGCTACAGTGTTTTAACTGCTCAGCTGAGCTTTTGCTTTATCCTTAAGCTGAGTTGACTGTAAGGTGTTTTGATGGCTTTGACATGTTAAGTCAAGGATGAAAGTAATTCTTACATTGATGTATGTATATTTAGGCATAATATTCTAGATACCATAAAGTATAATAGTTTGTGAAGTGGTTGGCGCAGCATGAAATGTATGAATGAGAATATAGCTGAAGGATAGAGGGTATCCAAAGGCTTCGTGTGTAATTCATTACCTTGCTGACTTTGTGCAAACTGCAGCTTTCTTTTAACGTTACATTTAAGCATTTTTCAGGACATATTGTTACCTATCTGCTCCCAGAGAAATAAGATGTTTATCTTACTGCAGCAAGGTGTGAGTTGTGTCTAACTGTGAGTCACTTTGTTTTGGCAACTCCTTATTTAACTCAAAATTACATGTGAGTTACTGGGATATAATGGCAGCAATAGATGACTTCTCCACGCACTGTTCGTAGTTTGTTCGTGCAAGACTGAATTTTTCGTGCTCCCTGTCTTCCTTCCCCTCCCCTTGCGTTTCCAAGGGGAATGATATCCAGGAACATGTTGTCCTTGCTTTGCCTTTTTTTTTTTTTTGGTGGCAAATTCACATGTGGCTTTCGAGGTATGGAATGGCTGCTCCCCCAAAGTCTGACATGCTCATCCCGATGTGCTTTTATCAGGAAGTTTTTAACTGCTTCAGGTTTCCAAACCCATTTTGCTACTTCACTTTACATTGCAGCAAATTAATGCAAGCTTAGTTGTGATTTGATAAATGGAATTTAATAACTTTTCCCACGTGTTTGACCTAACAGTAGTGAATTCCAAATTTCCTCACCCCACAGTGACCCGTGGCCTAACCTAGATTCTCTGGCATATTATTGCTTTATGTTTTACGGCTTGACTATATTGAGTGTGATAACTGACTAAAAAAAGGTCTGGCAGTTCTTTTCTCTGCTCTATTATTTAGTGACCTGCCTTAGCATGAATGAAGGTCATGGAAACCTGTCTTGATGCCCCATTTTTCCATGTAACTTTTAGAAACTTGGTAATAAACTTTTTTCCCCCTGTTTCTTTTAGAAACTGGGCTTTTTTTTTCAGTCTTTTGGGTACTACTGGGAAGTAGATCTGCTAACAAATGCAACTAGTTTTTTGGTTTGGGTTTTTTTTTTACATTTTGTGCTACAATTCTTATAATTAATTTTTAAAATACTTTTTCAATGATTCTATAATAAATTCTACAATTCTGTAAATGCAAGTCTTTTTTCATATTGGTATATACAGTTTAGGGCAATCAGCTCTTAATCTTTTTCCCCTTTAGAGCACTAAGTGTGAGTCTGTGTATGTACAGCAACTTCTACGCCTAGAGAAGCCTTTGCCATGCTGTGTTGTACACCAGCACCTCACGTTGCCCTGCCAAGGGAATAAGTGATTATTTTCTTAAATGCTTTCAAAGTAGCATGTTGTCACACGCAGAGTACTTAATTGCAGCTGGAGATAAATATATTGTTTGAGACAGATATATTTATCTGTGAATGATTGTAAGTCTTCAGGAGATTCAGGCTTCAGGGAGCAATGCTGACCCTGTCTAAAACTGAAGGCTTGGAAGCCTTTTGCTTAAAACTGGGCAAAACTGCATGTATATCCTTTGTTGATGCTCTGGATGCTTTACTGCTACAGTGTACTCTGATTCCTACTATTGATAAGGATGCACATTTTAATATTTGCAGAAAGCAGAAATGTAGTAGCCAGTTATTCAAAGCAGCTTAACTAGATTTGGAAAAAAAAACCAAAAATTCTTTGGCATTCTTCCTTGCATCTTGTTTTAAAATAACCCTGGTACCATGGTTACAAGACTAGTCACATTGCTGTTTCTCCTGGGGATCTCATGTTGTGCATCCCCATATGTGCTGGGGATGTGAATTCCTCCATGTGCTCCCTCCCCCGGGCCCTGGGTCGCAGCCCCGTGGCTGTAGCGGGTGCAACGCGCGCTGGGCATTGCCAGAGCTTTGCTTCTGGATCGTGTCTCCTGCTTTGTGATTTGGATGCAATTTCTTCAAAAGAAATGTTATACATTTTTTCACCTAAAATGGAAAATGGGCAGACCCAAGGTATGAAACAAAAAGGAACAAGTGTTCTGCACCCAAGTTCAGTCTGTATTATCCTGGCGCTAGTGTTATTTGTCTGGAGGTTTGTTTACAGTTTGAGTTGGAGGGAACAGATTGCGACGCTTTTCCTCTCGCTGGGAATCTTTGCATCTAGTTGTCATTATCCACTATGGTGCTTCAGATAGCTCTTATCTTGTCTACCCCATGTACCTTTCTATGGAAAGGTTTTTTGTGTGTGTGTGTATTTCACAATTGACTTATGTTGTTTATTAAAAAACAAAACAACCCCTCCCACCGCTCAACAAAGCTGCAGTAAAATTTCTTGGCCTGGCTAAACAGTTCTGTAAGAGGAGCTGAGGAATCCCTCTGTGCAACGGCAAACCTGACTATTGTCTTTGAAGGGATGCTCCTTATCTAGGCTATTGTTCTAACTTTCCTGTCTAATTTCTTTAATGGGTTTTTTACAGCCTCTTTTGATTTAACTCTGTTTATTCAGGCAGGCAACAGTACAAAATGGAGTAGGGAAACAGTACGCACAGGAGTAACCAGTCTTTTTACCTAAAGATGTCTTCCAAATTTATCTTTAAAGAAGAAAAACACCAAAAAAAACCCCAAAGTTTCTAGAAAAGGAATAAGAAGGGCAACTTGGAAGACCTAGTATAGACTGATAGCACAGACACGTGCATGTTTTTCTCTCACTCAGTTAAATTTTATTTTTATGTTTGTACTTAGGTTAACGATATTTATCCTCTATAAAAAGTAGGTTATGTCCGAGGGTGTCGACTTAATGGATAGTTCTTCCCAGGAAATACTTTTAACAAATGTTGTGTATTCTTTCTTCACCACTGTGCCACAGAGATCTGGCTTCCATGTGACTGTTTTGGCTGGTTGCGACTCCTTTTTTTCTAAGACAGTACTCGTGCTTGTTTTCTGAGAGGGGAAGTTTGTCTGTTCTCTGCCAAGAACACCAAATACCAAACGTTCTACTAGTTACTATATTAGGCTGAGTCATGATAACTGTAAACTTTGTGTGTTTTTATTCCATGAAGAGTAATGATTTGCTACAGTGCCACTTAAAGCACAAGATAAAGGTGATCTGCAGATTAAACGTTGTTTCAAGACAGCCTCTAATGAGAGAGGAGAAGGGGACTACCACCTTAAATATGGATGAAAGACGTCTGTGTCAGCTTTCTGATTTTATAATACCAAAAAGGGTTAATCATTCTTCCCTGGTGTTCCGAGGTTTGTGTGAATTAGGATTTTTTTTCCCCATCAGTTGAAGCCTTGCACTGTGAGCAGAGCTGTCGGCTCAGGGGAGGTGATGAGCCAGAAGCCAGGGCACAAATGTGTGTGGCAGCCACTGTGCACTAACTTAGTACTTTGTGGACACTTAGTGCTTTCATGCAAGATAATGTCCTCCATTCCTACCTTCCTCACAGTTAACCTCTTGTGTGAACACTTCCCAGATGTATTAATATGAATTATCCAGTGTACTGTGATCATGCACCTTAATTTATGGCACAAGAAGCTTGTTCTCTATCCTGGGGAGTCCCCCCAAGAAATAGGATGTCTAATGTAAAAATTATATGAAATCCTAATGTACTTTTGAGTGTATAAAAAGGAAAATTACAGTCTTCATGTTAGCAGGTTAGATCCAATCTCTCTGCCCAGGCTATAAAATGTTCCGCATTGTATAAAGTGTGCTGGAAAACACAAGTTAAAAAAACCAATGGCCCTGAAAATGCCTGTGTTGAATCCAGTGAATCTCTTGAAGAGGTTTTCATTAACGTTTGCTTGTTTTCACAACGCTAGATGCAGGCTGAACAGATTTTCACACAAATAGGGCACAGCATGCTGTCATTCTGACCTGCAGGAATGCTGCAGTTCTGGCCCGTGGCCCTTCTTGGCAAGTGTCAGCCACACTGAACACCTTTTCCTTCTTCGCTTAATTTAATTCTTCCCTCCCCTGGGCATTATGAAAAGCTGTATCTTGCAGACATTGCAGGTAATTTGAATGGTTGTAAATATTTAATATTGTAAGTGTGAAAACAACTGATTTTGAGTCTTCCATTTAGGAGTGTTTGAGTTTTGTGGTTTTGTTTTTTTTTTTTTAAAGTGAAGAAAAGGTGAAGAAAATTATTCTCCCCTCCCCAAGAATTCAAAGAGCTGTTTGCATCTACAGTTTTGCAAAGTGTTGTGCATCGTGCTTGATATCAGTTCTTTTACATGCAAGAGGGCTGTATTATGTTGTTTATCTGAACTATTCCTTAGAAAAAACATGAAAGACTTTTTTTTCTCATTTAATTTCTTTTACTTTTCCTCACAGAATTAGAAATAAGCAGTTCATAGAAATCCTTATTTGCTGATAGAAATTTCTGTGAAATTATAATACAAATCTATTGCATTCAGTACACTGGTGATACTGAGTCTTGTTAAATGTATTTTTAATCTTATAGCCAGATCAAGTCACCTAATAAATTGTGGCCTTCAATCATGACAAACTTCCTGAATGTCAAACTGGATAGAATTAAATGCTAGGAAAGTGATTTTCTTTTTTTTTTTTTTCTTCTGTAAACAATTTGGTTGTGAAGATCTGTTCAACATATTAAAACAAAACTCGGGCAAAGGAATAAGCAGCTTGAAATAAGAAGCGGTGACATCATTAATGTGCTTTGTGAACATGATTATGCTGAATGCTTTTTATACTCTGGTATTTTAATTTGGAAATGCAGTAAGTGCAGTTATGTGTCTCATTGCTTTAGGTTGGCGGAACAAAAGCTGGAGTTGTGCGTTTCTTGGGAGAAACTGACTTTGCTAAAGGAGAATGGTGTGGAGTTGAACTGGATGAACCTCTGGGAAAGAATGATGGAGCTGTTGCTGGAACACGGTTAGTCTACAATCAGATAGCAGCCGCCTTAGGATATAGAGATGCAAAATCTTTATTTTGTTTTTTTAATATCTTACGTGAAACTTGATATCAAGGGAAGCAGTTAGGCTGTAAACCTGACTGCTGATGGTGGTGGGGGATTGTTAGACACTGATTTGAATTTTATGACGCCTACGCATCTCTGAAAGTCTGCATCAACCCCACGTTCATGGGATTAGTTGATCTCTCCTACTCCCATGTGAATTTTATTCATAGACTGGTAATGGAAAACACCATTTCCTGCTTTTTGAATGTCTGCTTGGTTTCTCAGCTTCGAATGAATGAATGCTCAGTTAATGAAAGATCTCTGGATACCTGATAGCTGAACTTAAGGGAAATCTTCCTGCATCACGGGAACTGAAAGCTCATATACCAATAGTGGCCTCATTGTAAAGACTGGGAACAGTATAGCTGCTTCCTCCAATAAGTCACACTTAGAAGGCATTAATTCACGTGACAATTTAACATTGTTCCTCATTTGCTATAAGGAACAGTCCTTCAACTCATTAGAAGAATTTTACAAGGATTGTGCCACATTAACGTAGGTGATCACAACTTAAAATTTTAAGTGGCTTTTGTTTATATATAACCAAAGACATGTTCTGTGTAATCAAATATGCATACGTGCGTAGGTATGTATGTAATGAAACATAAAACTACTTGATGTAATTAAAATCTGATTTTCTTTTTAAAATCTGATTTTCTTTTTAACTCTCTGCTGTCACATTTGTTGGCAGCTCAGAGGAATGTATCGAAGAGGAAGACTATGCATGATAAACTTTGAATTAAATTTTTAGGCAACAAAGCAAGCTCTAGCTCAAGAGTATTCTCTGTTGGATTTCTGAAGTCTGCTATTATCATGCTGTTTCAGCCTCTCAAAGTCCCATTTCCAAGTCTAGCATTAAAAAAAAAATTGCAATCTAATCTAGATTAGGTTGTCATCAGCTGTTACCCTGTACTTCAATACTTTTAGACTATTGATCTAGAATTCTTCGTGAAGCCAGACCGTGTATCTGAAAAGACAGAAGTCAACTTACTCCTCTCATCTGTCTGCTTTGCTTTTTCAAAGGTATTTTCAGTGTCAGCCAAAATACGGTTTGTTTGCTCCAGTACACAAAGTCACAAAGATTGGCTTCCCATCGACCACACCAGCGAAAGCAAAGACAACTGTACGAAAAGTGGTTGCGACTCCCACACCCCTGAAACGTAGTCCAAGTGCATCTTCCGTGAGCTCTCTCAGTTCTGTGGCATCTTCAGTAAGCAGCAAGCCAAGCCGTACAGGACTAGTAAGCTTCTTTTTCTATTGCATGCTTTATGGTCCCAAGCAGGAAGCCACGTGGCACTTGCCTGTGGTCTACTTGGATAAATTGAGAATAGAACAGATCTTGGGGAGAGCACAATATACATTTAATTGTGCTCCCTTTTCATTCAAAGCATGCATGAAGGAAGGAAATCTTAGCTAGCCCTGAAGAGCAGCTGAGTGTTTGAATATTTAATCTTACACAGTTAATTCAGGCTAACTGAGTTATTGTAATAAGAAAGGGGCTTGTGAAGCCAACAAACTCAAAAGGCATCAATGTTCTCTGACTGGAATCTCCATTTATTAATTTTCCTAGCACTACCTCTGTAATACGGGGTTTGTGTTTGAGGATCTGGTATGCACTGAAGCTTCCATAGATCAAATTTGTTTTCTTAAGCAGGAAACTTCAAATTGTCTAAAATGTAAAAGGTTTTCTTTTACTGTTAAAGAGATGAGTCAGCTGAGAAACATGGAAGTAGCAATTGTCAAGTCTTTGCTGACAAGAAGCCTCTTTCTTTTCTTTTAGATTTGGTTTTAATCCTATGAATTCATAAAGGCTGAATGTTGCAAAGCACAGTGAACTAACACAGTACTCATTCTACCTAATACACTTACTATGGATTCTTTTAAAGTTACTCTGTTACATAAATGTCCTGATCTTGGGTTGCAGCAGTAAAATGGAAATCTTCTGGGAAAGCTGAATTTTAAGAAGTCTCTCTTTTAAGGCAGTTAAAATAATTGTGTTTTTTGCACAGTCACCCTAGATTTTTACTTTTTTTTTGTTTTTTTAACCAAAGTACATAAATACATCTCATTAGAAAGAGGTCACTCTAACTCCCACTGATCTGGAACCAGTTAGCTGGCATACTGTCCCACTGACCAGCAGGTGCAGAACAGAGAGGTGACTTACCATAGTCCTTCAAAACTGAAGCAGAATACAAGTGAACAGAGGTCAACAGTTGGTCAGGGCAACAGGGTTAATACCTTAGCACAAAAAGCATAAGGCATTTTTTATTTGGCACAACCAGTGGGACTTTATTACTGAATCCATCCTGGAAGTTGCACTTCTGGCTGCAGAGTGCCCTCTAGTTAGAAATCGATGCACGAACGTATGGTGCTACCTCAGGTTGAGCTGATGGTGAAGCAATAATATGGACCTCTACATTTTATTCCCTGTGCTATGATACTCTAAGCACCAAAAGAGTACAGTTACACATTATAAATGTCTACAATATATTTGCTTATTTTGCCTCTGTGTGGTGCCCCAGGGCTTCTGCATGTTTTGGGCCATAAAATATAAAGCTTCTGTAATCCATTATTTCTGGAATTAAAATTCCAGCTTTCTTCCAACTCTTTTTCTCAGGCAACATGAGCATTTTGTTACTATCCGAGTTAAAAGGACTATCAAAAGAATTCTGATACTTTTTCTTTAAAAGTTAAGCTGCTGAAGAAACAGGATTTCCTGAAATCAGTTTTGACACAGCAGACTTTTCTTGCTTCAATTTCTAGGAAAATTATAACTTATCTGGAAATTGCTGGGCTCCTGCATAGTCTTCCCAATTATTCAGGGCTGTTGATGTTTTCTTCTTCCCATGTAAGAAAAGCAACTGTCAAAGTAGGCGATCTAATGCTTTAAGAGGCTGTCTGATGCAATTTGTATTTATTGCCAAGTCTGAAGGAAGTTGATGTTTCTCTGAAATCTTTCTGATTTCTTTTGGAATTGGGGATTAAGTCAGGTTTGATTTGAAGAGCTAGAATTGTTAAAAAGCACTACATTCTGGAATGAGGTATCATTTTTATCTATACTCTCTAAGTTTAATCTTTCAGATTTTTTTTCCAGAAGTAATTTAATTCCAAGTGATATGAACACGTTTTAATTGTTCTTCTTCACAAGGTTTTAGCTGTAAGGCTGGCTTTTTAAGTCAAGGTAAATGCTTTTGATCCTGGATGTTTTATTCCCATAATAGAGGTGCAACATGCTAGTTAGAGTTCCAAAAGCTTTTGACAGAGCATTTGAAGATGTTACACTGCTGCTGGTGACCCAAGATGATGACTTGATAACTTGAGGCACAATGTTTTTGATTTGCTACTAAAAGGCTGCCTTTCTGTTTTTAATGCAAAAAGATGTTTAGAAACAGAATGAGCCAGCCTTTGTGTGAGTCTACTAAGGCCTTCTGAGGCCAACCTTTTGTTTTCACTTCAGCCCTTCTGTCTCCTACACACTAGCTGCTGATTGCTCCAAAGCAGTCTTACTACACGTGTGGCCATTGTTAAATTCTAGAAAATGAAATAATTTAAATGTAAAAGAAGGTACAGTAGGTTACAGAAAGCATTTGCTTTACTAACCCAATGTTTGTAGAGTCTGGAGATATCCCTTGTTTTCACTGGGTACAGGATGATTTTTAATGTATTTACTTTGTGAAGTTGACAGAAACATCTTCCCGGTATGCAAGAAAAATTTCTGGTACCACAGCCCTGCAGGAGGCACTGAAGGAGAAGCAGCAACACATTGAACAGCTCCTGGCAGAAAGGGACCTGGAGAGGGCAGAAGTTGCAAAAGCAACCAGTCACGTAGGGGAAATAGAGCAGGAATTAGCTCTGGTTCGTGATGGACATGATCGGGTAAGAGTGGTGTTGCTCTTGGTAAAATAGAGGCTTTAAGACAATTGACTGAATTTCCAAAATTGTGTTTTCTTATTGAAAAGGTCTGGGAGTAAGAGATGGTGCTCTAAAACTGCAGTAATCCATACCTGTGAGATCTTCCTTGTGGGAGCTTTGGCTTGATGAGATAGCAAATCTATTTCATTTAACTAATTTGGTTAACTCTACACATCTCAATAAGTGAAGGTTTTCTTTTATTAAATGCATATTTGAATATGATAACATTCCTGTGCCGTGGCCCATCACCTTACCAAATTGTGATTGCTGAGGTATAGATACATAACTTGGAAAAAATTTCCAAGGTTTTATTTTTATTCTTCCTGCTAATTAGCATGTACTGGAGATGGAAGCAAAAATGGACCAGCTACGAGCTATGGTGGAGGCTGCTGACAGGGAGAAAGTGGAGCTTCTCAATCAGCTTGAGGAAGAGAAAAGGTAACCAAAAACTGTATTTAGTAGTATAACTGTGTTAAAAACAAGCTTTGCATTAAAAGCAGATGCTGTGGTGACTTTGAAATATGAAACAAATTTCGAATAATGCAGATATGGGCAATTATTGTATAAAAACATATTGCAGTTTCTTAAAATTAATACTAAAAAAGAAACTCCCTTAAATTTAAATATTAATACTAAAAAATTAAAATTAATACTAAAAAAGAAACTCCCTTAAATTTGGGGAGGGAAAGCCAAAGAAAGTGGACTTTTTTAGAAGCTGTAACTATTTTTATAGCTGAATTTCATGCAACTCGTTCCTTTTATTATTGCTTTCTGTTATGAAGGATTTTATTCCTGCTCATATGAAATTAATGGATCATGCCTGATCTTTTTGAAACACACTTCATTCACTTCAAAATGAAAATTTTGATAATCTCATTTCCTGACAGTGCTGGATTAAGAATTTACAGTTTAGTTCTCTTGTGAATAATTTATTACTACTAGTCATGTGCTTCTAGGTAGCGTCTCTTACAGGAAAATCATCAAAGCCATTAATTTTAATGCCTTTTCTAATTGCCTTTTGTGACCGCTTGAAGAAAGGAACTGGGATTACCAAATAGGTACAGTGAGGTTAGGAAAGAAAATAATCTGATAAATTGTTGGGACAAGGTTAGGTGAGGAAATAATCTGATAGATTGTTTTGGTGGATTTGGAATGCTTTTGAAAAGCAGGAGTCTATTTAGAAACCTTTGTGAGTCTGCCCTGCAGGCTTGTGTGCACCCCTGAAATCAGTCAGATGTCAGCCTCTCTGAAAGGCTTCCCTCAAACCAGAAATCAGAGATGAGAAAATACAATGGTAAATCCTGGGCAATTCCTTTACAGTTTTCATGCTGCCTTTTTATGGGACCCACTCTAGCTGAATTTTCAAAACAAACAGTAGAGTTAGGTCTGGAATTATTTGTATATCCTCTACAAAATAATGCAGTGGGGTTTTAAATTTAAAAAAAAAAAGAGGCAGCTTTGCAGCACCTCCAGTCATCTGGCTGTGGACCTACTTTTGCTGAATGCCAGGTCAGTGGGGGTCTGTTGTACTGCAATCCTCCATGGCCTTGAGCTCACCTTCAGCGTGTTGCTAGGCAGTGTGGCAGTGCTGCCCATTCACCGAAGCGGCGTCCTACAGCCGGGAAAACATTTCCCAGCTTCAGCAGGGTAATATTTCTCTGTCCTCCGAACCACTCTAGGATTATTTACTTTGCAAGTTCTCTGTAATATGTATTCAAGTCAGTCGCAGCGGTGACTTGAAGTCAAATAATCTTTAACCCTCTGTTTCCCAAAGCGCATTGGTGAGACCCACTTACAATAATAAGTTCTTACCATCCTTTTATTTGAGACATCCATCACTTGTAACTCCCTTTGATGCAGTGATTTCTACATCTGTCAGCCAAGCTGCAGGCACCAGCAATGTGTGTAGCTCAAAGGAAAGAAGACACGCTTGTCTCTTCCGTTGCAGCATCTTACAGTGTTGAAAGGATCAAGGGGGAAAGGAGATCTGGCCCTTTGTTCATTGGGGTATGCCAGAGTCAGGGGAGGGAAGAAATAACCTTTTACGAATTTTGTTTTAAGTCAGTTATTAGCTTCTCACTTCTGTCTTCTCATTTTAAGACTCCTGTATGGGCAAGGCAAGTCAATGTTCTTGCCTGTGCTCCCATTCTGCATCTGGCAGTTCATCTTGGCACCTAACGTGATTGTCTGTGCTAGAGTTTTTGATGCAAGTTGGCCAGTGCACTTCTAGAAGGCCCTCGGGTACCTTGGATGTGTCCTGACTTTCTGACTGTTTCTTAGGTGAATGGTAGAGTATACAGAACGTGAGTTCAAACTGCTCATTTAGGTCACCTCTTTTGAGGACATGCAGAAGGGTGAGAGAATGAATCAGTCAATGGTGACTTAAAGGTTTTCTTTTTAACTCATCAGAAAATGCAACCAAATACTTTCTCTATAGAGCTGCAGGAAGACTGATGCCTTACTTTGTCAGTGGTTGTGTTTTAAAGACAGCGGCTTTCCTTCTCTCTGGTGCTTCCTGTGAGAGATTTCTCCTTGATGTTTCTGGCAGTTTGCTGGTTCAGTCAGAATGATGTCACTGTAGTTGTGATTTCCACTGAAAAGTGAGCTTGGTAACATTTTCTTTCAAAGTCACCTAAATTTTAATGACTTTTCCCCACAGGAAAGTTGAAGACCTTCAGTTCCGTGTGGAAGAAGAATCCATTACCAAAGGAGACCTAGAGGTAAAGTATCTCCAGCTTTGTAAACAGGATATAGAGTAGGACACAGAAATGCAATCAGTTCAGATTAAGTGTGCTGTTCTCTGGAAGAGAAAGGCAGGAATGATTAATAGATGCAATACTGGTCCAAGCACATGCAAAGCACATGAAAGTGATTCCCAGTTCTGCAGTCCTTGAGTAAGCTACTCGTCCTGAAACTACAGGGTTGCACCCTTCGTTCAGTTACACACTTTAGCAAGGGTTGTACTGTGGAATGGCTGTAGTTGTTTGGAGTAATTAAATTAATTCATAGAAAACTCTACCTTTTGATATGTTACATTATTTTATATTATATCTTACTTACATTTCTGAAATTGCTTAAAAATAACCACCAAAAAAAAAGTCAGTTTGAAGTTACGAAATTGCAAGTTAATATTTATGCCTTTGAAAATTAATATTGAAGACTAGTCCTGTTTGTCTTCGATCAATTTTTTTGAATAATCCCTGTGCTGTCCTTAGGGAAAATTGATTAATAAAGAATGTTTTGTCCTGAGAGTTATTGCACACAAAATCTAAACAGCCACTAATATGTGCAATTTTTATCTTTCTATTGTTTGTATAAGTATAATGTTGGGCTAAAACACAGTATGTTATTACACAATCAATAGAAAAACATTTAATGAAGGATTGCTCTCAGGTATTTGAACACTGCCAATTTTTATCCCAAATTTCAAATTAAAAAGCAAGATACTTTTTAGTTGTTCTACTCTGTTGTTGTCTAATGAGAAAAATATTACAATTTCTTGCACAGCATGAAGTACAAACTTAATTAACTTGTGTTCCTGTGAACCATTTATGACCAAAGTGCTAGCCTTATGAAAATTACTCATTTCATATAACATTTCTTTTATTTTAGTCTTCCATTCATTTTAAGATACCTATCTAGACTCTTCATAGAATGATCCTTTTATTGTTTAGTCCATGGAAAACTTTAATTTTTTATTTTTTGTTAAATTAATCAATAGTCATGGCAAACCATCTTGAAGACTCTGGTTTGTCAAGCTGCGTAACTTCAAGAGTTTAAACTGAATCCAAGATAATGAAATGTATCCTGTTGTTTGTGTTGGAATGATAGTGCTAAGTCTGCAGGTGAAATATTTTTGTTTGTTTGTTTTTTTAATTTTACTGATAGCGAAAGAGGCAGATTTCGGAAGACCCAGAAAATGTAAGAGGGCACTTAAATGTGCAGAGACATCCCGTGTTAACAGATTGTGTGCAGAAAATGCTTATACTTATTCACTAACTGCATAATCTGTTATTGAAACATTGACTCTAGTACTTGTGTGCATGTTGCTTTCAGAGCAATTACAACATTTATCAAAGAGAATGTGTGTAATGACTAAACGTTGTAATCCCCATTAACTGAAGAGGGGGCGAATGTGTCATTAGAATTCTTTAGGGTCAAAAACTTTGCAACTGATTGAAGAGTAAAGGAGCTTGTAGGAAATGACTGTCCAGGATCTTGAAACGTCTTTCATTTGAATGCAGGATTTTAGTTGCTTTCTTCACAGAATCCTGCATGCTTTCCTATGCGCTCCTACTGCTGTTCAATAGATGCAGTATGTAATTAGCTGATTAATTTTTCTGAGGAAAAAAATCAGTATGATCCCCATCTCCCCTTATTTGTTTCTTTTGGCTTGAAATGCTAAGGGGAGAGATGATTAAAAACATCTGAAGAATTAATGTGCAAAGCTGTCCGTTGTTACTGTAGCTTCATGTAGCTTCTCTTTGAATCATGTAGGAAAAATACATGTTACTGGATAACAGAAGTAGCCTTACAAGACGTTTAAGCAGCCCTCTTGCTTCCCTAGCTCAGAATAGTGGAATTTGAAAGCCCGCTCTTTGATTGCACTCAGAAAAATTTATCCCAGGCTGCCTCCTCTGCTGCATCCCCAGCCAAGATGGGAAGTTCCCAAGACTAAAACTGGTTTCCTGCTGTGCATTCTTAGGTGTTCCTTTTGCGAAGCTACTTCAGCGATCTGGGTCTCCTCTATTCTTCCAATCGGGCTCACGGTGTGTTAGAAGTAAATCTGCATGTGCCCTTCCTTGCTCTTGTTTTGTGCACTCCTTGTTTAATCCTATCTTTACTCCTGATTTCCCTATTCTAATTTTTCCATTAAAAAATGGACATCTTCACTCTCTAAAGGAGAGAAGTGGGTGATCACTTAGTTTCTAGGCTAATGCTTCATAATCTCAGTCGTGTTCTGTGATTGTTATCCCAGCACGAGGGGACTGAAGGTCATCTTGCCCCTATCCTACAACTGATTATCAGCATTTATGGCTTCAGCACAATTTCACAGGTTGACCTGTGGATGGAGAACTTAACAGTAAGGTTTATTTTGAAGTGAAAGAGTAGCTAGAATACACAAACACTGAAAATAGCTGCTGACTGCTCTCTGAAGTTTGAGTTGAATTCTTTAAGGTTCAAGGCAGAGTAAGGCTTGTCCCATTTCCAGGTCATTCTTAGTCTGACAGCGAAGCTTTGGAGAAGGTGAAGATGCTTCCTTTGTTGGTTTTTTTTTCTTTTCTGTTTTTCTTTTCCATCCAATTTAAGATTGACAATCAAATTATTTTCTTACTTTTGTAGTACTCTGCTCTTCTCAGTTTACTGTGCTCTGGGTTTCCTCAAAGAGGAACATAATCATTTAGGCATTTCTCTCTAGATGATCAGGAGAGAAATTTGAGTGATTCAAAATTTTGTGGTGATTTTTACCTCAGGGAAAATGGACCTTGACCCTTGGAAATCACACTTGTTTAAATGATAATCCCTCATGCCCTAAATGGGAAATAAGGTGTTCAGCAGAGATCTCTGGAGTGTTTTTTTTTACCTTTTATTTCCACTTTGGTAGGATTTCAGCTTCTTTCCCTTTGTAATATGTAAGAGATGGGATTAAAAAAAAACCCCACTAGTCAGTGATGGTATATCTGAACTTTGCAGTAGTGAAGCAATCTATAAAATTAATGATTGAAGTGGTTTGGGTTTTATTTAGCATAGAAAAGCTTAAGATAGCATAGTTTGGAAAGTCAAGCAGAGAGAATTCTGCAGCTATTAGGGTTGGGGTTTCTTAGTTTTTAATAGATCCCTTTGGTCAATTAGAGCAAGGAAGGTATGAATATTCATTTTTTTTAAAACAGATTACTTTTCAGACTTACAATTTTGTTGTGGATCAGAACTAATACTAACCTGTCTCAGAGAGGGGACTGAGTTATAGCCACTTCTAAAATACTGTTATTTCCCTTAGAATGCTCAGTTCCATTTTTAAAGGCTGTGGGAGGCAAAAATGGTAATCTGTGTTCTTGTGGGGTTTTTTTCCCCATATACACTGAAGATCTTCCACTGATCGAGAAACAAATCTGCTGTGGAATTTCGAAAAGTAGACAAATCCAAGAAGCAACTTTTAGTGTTTGTGGATTTTAGTATTTTGGACCTAGTAACTACACCGTAAAACAGCCAACTGTTTTCAGCTGGAAAAATGGTTAAAAAATTAAACTGCCAGATGTCTGCGTGCTTTTGGGAAAGAAGAGAACTTGATGGTGTCAGAAGGAATCCTGTGCTTGGAGGAGAACAGGCCTGAAGCTAAACAAGAGGCTCGTCCCCATCCCACTTGCTCTGCAGAGACTATGTAAGATCTTTAACTGCCGCGGCTGGTTTGGAGGCAGGACTGATCAGCTTGTCACTCTGTAAATAACATTCTGTAGGGATTTTTAAGTATCGTGTTACAAAGATCAGAGAAGCAGCAGTGTCCTGCCAGCTGTGTGCACACTGCTGCGCTGTGGCTTCGGCAGCAGCGTGGCTTTGGGGTTATTCACGTGTCTTCCTGCCTCTTCACATTCTTTCAGTCCAGCGTTCTGTGGGTAGCTGTTCAGGATGCAGGACTCTCTTCTGTTAATAGTGGGTCATAGGGTTTGGGGGTTGCTGTGTTGCTTTGTTCTGCAGTAAATTAACTGCAGCAGTCAAGCTGTGTGGAGAACTTTCATCAAGACTGATGGATGCAACTTCTTCGGTTAATAAACACATCGTCAACTTCATTCAGTCTTCTTCTGGACATCCACCTGACTCTTGATGTGGGCAAGCCTTGAAAAGCTGCTCTTTTTGGAACAGACACTGTGAAGCAATAGACTTTCGTAATCCTTTTAATTTGGATTGTTTAGTAAGTTTAAACTATCAGTGACCTGTCAAGATTGACGCAATACTTGACTCTTGGCACTTCAGAAATAAGCATGGCACCTTGTTCTTACCTCTTTATATTTCTTTTTTCTCCCCTTCCCTTTCCCCACTTCAGAGGTGCAGGTCAGATTTGAACTAGCTGCTGGACTTCACCTGCATCTCTCAAACTTCAAGCTATCTTGTGGGCCTCTGGGAATATCTGGGTATCAACCCAGAACATCCAGTATTCTGTGTTCTTGCTAAAAATTCTACCCCTTTGCAAGCAAAAGACAGGAGGTACCCGCTTACTTAGTTTCATGTGATTCCTCCTTCTCTTTAGGAATCTAGTAGAATTACAAAGATCTTATTTTTTTTCCCCTCCTTACTTCCACATCTTATTCAATGTATTTAGACTTCAGTAACGATAGATTCACTTTTTTACCTGGTTTTGGAGAATCTTACTTGTTGCTTGCTTCCTTTCTGAAAGAGGAGGAGGGGGAAAAACTAGGAGGGTTCTGCAGTTAGAGACAACCATTCTCTTCCCATTTCTATTCAAATAATTCATACCATACTGACAAATGAACCTTAATGTTCCCAGGTCTCAGCAAAAAGGATTTTTATGGCTGAGACTTGAGGTACAGCTACTACTTAAAAAAAAAAAAGTCACATGAGCTTCAGTGGTGAATTTTTGTCCCCCTAATAATTTGTTTTAATTATTAGGTTCATAATTAAATCATTTATAAAATAAGCCCAATACATAAAAGAAAAAAGTTAGTGGGATGATGAGGAAAGGGATTTATCATCCTGTTAGAACGGGTACAGATATATATACACATATATATTTTTTTTACGTAACTATTCTAATTTGTGCTGAAAACTTCATGTACTGATAAATAACTTCTACTCGTCTGCATGAAACCTTTTTGTTCATATTTCTTCGTTTGTGATTTTTATTTTTTTTTTACATTTTAAATTTTTTTTTACACGTCAGTCCATTTACACTTTCAGTCCATCTTTCTCATCCATAGCGTTTCCCTGCTCATTTTATTCACTGCATCTTCTCTGCTCATCATTGGTAGAAGATTCTGGCAGCACGGCCTGCATGTGGCTCCCTCCTCTTGTGCTGGCATGTGATGGTGGCACCGTTGTGTTCTCTTCCTTTCCCTTTTTACTAACAGACGCAGACCAAACTGGAGCATGCCCGCATTAAGGAGCTTGAACAGAGCCTGCTCTTTGAAAAGACCAAAGCTGACAAACTCCAGAGGGAGTTAGAAGACACTAGGGTAATGGTTTTCACTATTTAAATAACAAGACTTATTTGTGTTGTGGAAGATTTCTGATGACACAGTCTGCTGGGTATAACACATGCTGAAACAGGTCCTTACTCCTGCCATGATCAGTACCTGCTAGAGATACAGCTGGAACACTTCAAAAATTAGCATTAATTTTGAGCTTCGGTGGTGTGTGTGTGTGTGTATGCCTGTGTATGTACACTCATTTCTTCAGAAGAATTCAGGTAAGGTGTCTTAAGCTGCAAAATTAATACTTGAATCCAAGTCAAAGGTAGCAAATGGGACTGTGAACTGACATGAAGGGATGTTCAGTGGTTCATTTTTAGAAGTAGCAAAGTTCATTAAATCCAGAAAAAGTAAGATGACTGCACCAGTGCTTTTAACACAAACTTAGTAGTTGGGGCTTGGTTTCTGAGGTCTTAAATAGTTGTTGTACTACTTGCTTTGCTAAATTGTGATTTACAGTGGCTTTTTAGTTCCTTTTTTCCCACCCATGACATAATCTTTTCATGGATATCTCAGTAGTGTTAGTAATACTGTTGCCTGTCAAATTATTACTGGACATACTTTGTCCCAAGTCAGAAGTTCAGCAGATGTCAATTCTTAAGGGAGGAGAGAGAGAGAGAGAGATCCATTCTCACACATGCGGCTTTTCTTGAGGTAGGATGAATATTATAAAACCAAGAATGTACTGTATAATAAGTACTTTTAAAGAGCAATTGCAGGTAAGTAATATAAGTAATATCTTTTTCAGGATGTTGGTATAATAAGGAGGTTGAAACAGTAACTTCCTAGTTAGAACTAACCGGGGTAGCTTTGCATGCTTTTCCATACCACAAGCTGCTTCAGCAGTCAGGGAAGAGCTCAGATAACGTGAGGATGTGTTTTCAGAGAGAACAATGGAGTGGGTATAGAAGGAGTTTCAAAGGATTTGTGGGCTAAAAATGTGTTTGTATTTTTCTCTGACAGTCTCATAGCTGGCATGAGATTAATTTGGAAGCCATTATTTAAACAAATAAAGATCTCAGGGTTCTCCGTTCTTTTCCAGTCTGCTTTAAAAGGGTTCTGAGAAACATGTACCAGTACAAGTTGGGGACAGACCTGTTGGAGAGCAGTGTAGGGGAAAGGGACCTGGGGGTCCTAGTGGACAGCAGGATGACCATGAGCCAGCAGTGTGCCCTTGTGGCCAAGAAGGCCAATGGCATCCTGGGGTGTATTAGAAGGGGTGCAGTTAGTGGGTCAAGAGAGGTTCTCCTCCCCCTCTACGCTGCCCTGGTGGGGCCGCATCTGGAATATTGTGTCCAGTTCTGGGCCCCTCAGTTCAAGAAGGACAGGGAACTGCTAGAGAGAGTCCAGCGCAGAGCCACAAAGATGATTAAGGGAGTGGAACAACTCCCTTATGAGGAGAGGCTGAGGGAGCTGGGTCTCTTTAGCTTGGAGAAGAGGAGACTGAGGGGTGACCTCATTAATGTTTATAAATATGTAAAGGGCAGGTGTCATGAGGATGGAGCCAGGCTCTTCTCAGTGACATCCCTTGACAGGACAAGGGGCAATGGGTGCAAGCCTGTGTTCCACAGGAGGTTCCACATAAATATGAGGAGAGACTTCTTTACAGTGAGGGTAACTGAACACTGGAACAGGCTGCCCAGAGAGGTTGTGGAGTCTCCTTCTCTGGAGACATTCAAAACGCTCCTGGACCCGTTCCTGTGTGACATGATCTAGGTAATCCTGCTCCGGCAGGGGGATTGGACTAGATGATCTTTCAAGGTCCCTTCCAATCCCTGACATTCTGTGATCCTGTGATTTTGTTAAACATTGATAATATACATAAGCATAGTTTGTAAGTTGTTTAGCAAGTTGTTGTTTCTAGATAACCTCAGGAAAAATTAATTTAACTAAATTCCACCTTTAGAGAGAATATAATATGCATGTAATACAAAGATGGGGACATTCTTACTTTTTTTAAAGCAATGTTTTATACATAAATGAAACAACAGTTGATCTTGTTTCACAGCCTTCCACGTCAAAGCAGCATTTGCTTTTACTTAATGTTTCTGTAGAATTTCCATAGAAATAGGAATTGACAGGGAAACTCAAAGGTGTTCTAATCCAAACTGCTGGTAAGAATACACTAATGATGTTAGTTTGCAACGCTCCTTCGTTTCTTTTCATTTCTTTTCAGTGAGGCCAAAGTGTCTTTGTATTAAACATACCTTTTATAACTCTTTCTTCTTTTCTTAAAATGCTGTTAATCATAGGTGGCCACGGTATCAGAAAAATCTCGCATCATGGAACTAGAAAGAGATCTAGCATTGCGGGTGAAGGAAGTAGCTGAGCTTCGAGGGAGATTAGAGTCTAGTAAACACGTTGATGATGTGGACACTTCTCTTTCATTGTTACAAGAAATAAGTTCTTTGCAAGAAAGAATGGCAGCAGTTAGCAAAGAACATCAGAATGAGATGAATTCACTGAAAGAGAAGTTTGGAATTAGTGAAGAAGCATTGCAGAAAGAGATCAGATCACTTTCAGCTTCAAATGAGAGAATGGCAAAAGAAAATGAATCCTTGAAAACTAAGCTTGATCATGCCAACAAGGAGAATTCAGATGTAATAGAGCTGTGGAAGTCGAAGCTGGAGTCTGCAATCGCCTCCCATCAGCAAGCAATGGAAGAACTAAAAGTTTCTTTCAGCAAAGGTGTAGGGGCTCAGACAGAAGAATTTGCAGAGTTAAAGACTCAGATTGAGAAGATGAAAGTAGACTATGAAAATGAAATGTCAAATTTAAAACTGAAGCAGGAAAATGAAAAATCTCATCATTTAAAAGAGATTGAATCGCTGAAAGCAAAACTGTTGGCAGTCACAGAGGAGAAAGACCAAAACCTGGAAAGCCTGAAGACCAAACTGGAAAGTGTGGAAGATCAGCATCTAGTAGAAATGGAAGACACTTTAAACAAATTACAGGAAGCTGAAATAAAGGTAAAGGAGCTAGAGGTACTGCAAGCCAAGTACAATGAACAAACCAAAGTTATTGATAGTCTTACACCACAGATCAAAGCTGCTGAAGAAAAGCTTTTGGACCTTGCTGCACTTCAGAAAGCCAATTCTGAAGGTAAATTGGAAATCCAGAAACTTAGCAAGCAGCTTGAGGCAGCCGAGAAACAAATTCAGAATTTAGAGACTGAAAAGGTTGATGGAAGTAGCAAGGTTTGTATCAACATCCATCCTTTTATTTTTACTTTACTTTCTTTTATTTCACATTTGTACTGTTCTAATCTGCTATAGCAAATACATCACAGAAAACACTAGTTGTATTGAATGTGTATCTTAGCACCATCTGAGGAGGTTTAGAGAAAGAGTTAACCAGGTCATATGTCTCAACAGGTTTCTAGTGCTCAGTCTGTACCACTAAGCAAAAGAAAAAAAATGCTTTCTGCACCTTCTTGCCCCAGGCTTCGGCATGCCTGTGCTGAAAGCCTCATGTTATGGAAAAGTTAGTTTGTTGGCTTATTTGGGAGAAGAATCTACACATCTTTATATAGACGGTTTTAACTGTTTAATGGTAGAGGTATTCAGATAAAGTGACTTGGGGCTCAATAGGGAAATATTTCCTCTGTACCTTCACTACCTTGCCTCTCATCAAACAAGAAGATGGAAGAGGCTATTGAAAACAAAAGAAAGCAAAAAAGATCCTAGTGGAACTTTTCTTTAAGACGAGGGTATGCAGTGCTGTTGTTAGGCACTGTTTCACAGCATTTTTGAAGCACAGACAGCAATATGATACATCTTACCAAGATTATTCTTAATTTTGGATGAAATGTCTCTTTAAAGTTGGAATTCAGTACTTGGAGGTTGTTCCGCCACTGCAGCTAGGAGTAAAACTGCTAAGATATCATTTCATTTTAGGGGTTCCTCCAGATCTCCAATCTATGCATGACCTGACAAGACAGACCTCTAATTGTAAGAGTGGTGGGAAAGTAACTGGAAATAGCTTTCCTGAACCCTTCACAGATGGTTCCAAGATACTAGATTTCTATGGATCAGTGACACTATTTTTGAGGTCACACTGGGTTTCTGCACTACCCCTGGGTGTGGTACAGAGCCTTTTGAACAGTTACATCTCCGTGTGTGTGTTGGTGTGAATAGCCAGTTGAAACGTGAATGCGAAATTTATCAGTTAAAAAAAGTTAAAACAATAAAGAACCAAAATTACTAATTCAACTGATGCTGTAACTTTGATTGGAAATTTTGAATATACTGAGAAATGTCTGCCATTAAATAATGTTTTCACCATTAATTCCAAGAGAACTAAATTTTAATGATTTCAGATATATTCCAAGATGCAATTAGTACTGTGATGTGGTCGTCAGTGGAAATCAACTTTGCTCAGTTAACACATCACATTTTTTTCTTCAGATTTTTTATTTTTCATCTTACTGTGATTTTAATGTTATAGTTATTTCTTTCAGATTCAACTTTTAGTTTTCCTATTTTTTCATTCATGTTTGTAATTTTATTTTACTCCATTTCATCATCTTCGTTAGGCTAGTAATCTGGCCAAAGAACTGCAGGGCAAAGAGCAAAAGCTTCTTGACCTTGAGAAAAACTTGAGTGCAGTAAATCAAGTTAAAGATTCTTTGGAAAAGGAACTTCAAGTTTTGGTGAGTAATACCCCCAAATTTTGACTTTATCCTTTGGATTTTGGTTTTCATGGTGAGAGTGTTATTGAAATCTGTGGATCAACTCTGAGCAAAGTCTTTCAAAAGCTGTTTTACTCATGAAAAGAAAGCTAGGGGTCATAGCTAACAGGATCTGTCTCAGAATGAAAAGAGCATTTCACCTGAGTTCTATGTTATCAGGTGTTTTGTCTAAACAGAACTAATCTGTTTATGGATTTCAGATAAAATATTAAA
The DNA here is from genome assembly GCF_013368605.1 of Nyctibius grandis. Taxonomy (NCBI): domain Eukaryota; kingdom Metazoa; phylum Chordata; class Aves; order Nyctibiiformes; family Nyctibiidae; genus Nyctibius; species Nyctibius grandis. Next base: position 13,612,275 of record NC_090671.1, on the reverse strand, counting down.
CCAAATCAAAAGCAGCATGTAGTTTAAATTTAGGCAACTCGTTAAGAAACACATGGCCCTTTAACGTAACTGTTGTACAAATTAATGCTTGCTATGCACATCTTACAAATGGTTTTTGAAGACATTTTTCTTCTGATTGCTCGTTTTGCAAATTTAAATAAATTTGCAAGTGTTCTGTAGTTGGGTGGGATTTTCCTGAGAAACTACACCAGAGTTAGTAACAAAAAGACATGCTTTTAGGTTTTACTGTCCCTGTCATAAAATCTTTCCATGGCCATAGTAAATATTAAAAGTTGATGGAAGAGTCTTGCTGCTTAACTTCCTCAGTATCATCCCTTTTCTTCACAGTTTAGCATCTCTTCCTGCTGGTAAAGCTGGAAAACACTGGTATGAGATTGATCACAGGGTTGCAGGTGTCCACTGTGCAGCCCATGAGCAGCAGGGATAGCTTCTTGCATGGAGACCCAGAAATCACGTCACTGGATTCTGTGGCTACCGTTCTGCTATAGCTGATGGAGAAGTTATTTTGAATGTTTAGGGACTTCCTTGCAACCAGGGCAAGGGAAAATCTTGCTTTACGTTGCTGAGTATATCTATGCTAAACTGTAATCCAAAAACTTGGTCTATTTGTGATAGCAGTGACGACTCTTCTATTTTGTACTTGAATAATACCTAATATAAATTCAGTGGTTGGATTATACTGCTGTTACCAAACCTTACCTTTGGTTTTTATCCATTTTTCAGAAAGAAAAGTTTACTAGTGCAGCTGATGAAGCAGAAAATGTTCAACGAACTATGCAAGGTATGTCTGCTGCTAAACTAAAAAAAAGAACTAAAAAGCTGCAGAAAATAAATGTAAGATAAAGGGTTTTTTGACACGTGCTTTCAGATTTACCCCTGCTGGTAGAGCAGTTTCAGCAGCTATGGAAAGGACAGAATTACTTGCAGCCTCTCTTCTTAAAGAGTAATATACCTTGCAAGTAGGTGGAATTGTCTGCATCTAAGTAGTTACTAACTTTGTTTTCAAAATTTTACTTGCATAGAAACTATAAAAAAACTAAACCAAAAGGAAGAGCAGTTTGCACTCATGTCTTCAGAACTGGAAGAGCTGAAGTCTAGTTTGACTGGTAAGGAAGTAATAAAATGGAATGTTTTGAAAAATGCATCAGCTTTGTGCTTTCCTATGCCTCCTGCTCAGCTCAGCACATCCTAGTATGTAATGCTTTCACAAATGCACATGCCTTCAAAAAAAAGCCTTTTCTCTAGGCAGAAAATGGCTTTTGTGGCACTGTGTGTAGTGACACAGCAGGGTGACCATGATGTTAAGGAAATAGTGCAGTAAGGCAGAAGATTTCCTGGTTGAGTGTATTCCAAATCAATAGGTAAATGCTTGTTTGACTTCGCAGCAAAATCACGCTGTGGTACTGGTCAGATACCAGACAAAGGCTTGGGGACCAGGCTGAAGCATTACAAATGTAAGACAGTTAATTCACAGAAGCCTTGTCCATAAGTAGTGTTTTCTTTCTAAGGACATCAAAAAGACTGTACATTAGTTGTGTTGTCTCCTCCTTCCTATCTCACAGGAGGAAGACTTGCTGTATCTTTCTAGTTGTACATCTTAAAACCAATGTAGAAAGAAATTAAGAATGATTATGTACCCTGTAAGCAAGTCTTTCAAGCCATTGTTGGACTGTAGAAGTCATCCCAAGGGCAGCTCTTGCCCTTGGTGGCAGTGCCTGCCCTGGACTGAGTAATTTTTTCACTGTAGCTTCACATTGCTTGCGTTGTTTGTCTTCCCCTGCTCTACTAAAAAGCTGGTGAGTTGTCTCGCCTGCAAGATGTGCATACCTGTCTTCTTATAGTGCTTGAGTACCCTCTGATATGGGTAGAACTTGTATCAGCTTCTCATGGCCTGAAGTTAAGTGAATCACTTCTGAAAGAAAGATTTCTTGACTAGCTGCTTTTTTACTGTTTCTGAAGAGTTCTTAAACTTCTGCTACCAGTTAATGGTTCAAAAGTCAAACAATTGTAATTTTTAATTTTAAAGGGGTAACTTGCAAGCTCTGTAGCATCAGTATTGCTCTCCTTATAGTTCTTTACTATCTTCTAGCTGGTCTGTGCATACCATTTCTCTTAAATTTACTAGACTGCTAACCTTTGTCTTGCTCAGTGATGGAGAAGAAATTGCAGGAGCGGGAAACGAGAGAACAGCAACTGATAGAAACTAAAGCCAAACTTGAAAATGATATTGCAGAGATCATGAAGTCTTCAGGAGACAGCTCTGCCCAGCTTACGAAAATGAATGATGAGCTCCGCTTAAAAGAAAGGTATTCCATCATTGTCAGAGCATTTTCACGTTAATTCTTCACTCCTGCACTCCTAGCTTCTCATTTTATCTTTTTGTAAATATCTGAACAAGATGCTCCTGAGTGTCACATTGATATGACAAGTGAACTTATTCTATCAAACTCAATTCGTCAAAACAGTCTCCTCAGAGTGATGTGAAGAGCATCTAACACTTATACTTCTAAAATTCTGATGTAACATGCTTCTCATTGTCCAGAGTACATGAACATTTTAATAATCTAGACTGTTTTGTGATTGTGCTTCATAGTTATTTGATTATCTGATAAGCGTGGTTTATTTGGACATATAAAAGACTTGGGTCATATTTTTGACTAGCAAAAGAAAATGCATTTTGTTTCAAATAAAAATTGTATGTAGAATAATTGTTCTTCACCTTTACAAAACCCCAGACGAGGAGCAAGGTGACTGGCAGCTGTGTTGCTCTGCACACGAACAAGTGCTCGGTCTCACTTGTCTATATTTAATTTAGCAGAACATTCTCTATATGTTCAATAATTAAGTCTCTTTCGAAATGCTTAGACAGAATATAGAACTTCAGCATAATTTAGAGTCTTTCGTCTCTGTGCTTGTTGTGCTGTCAGCAAAAAGTAATGTTCTTTTATTTGGTCTTTCCAGGCAGTTGGAGCAAATACAACTTGAGCTTACAAAAGCAAATGAAAAGGCTGTTCAGCTTCAGAAAGATGTGGAGCAGACAACACAGAAAGCTGAGCAGACTCAGCAAGAAGCTCTCAGGATTCATCAAGCAGAACTGAAAAATATGCAGGATCAGCTAACAGACATGGTAAGAACTTTAAAAAGCACGAGCTAACTACGTGCAGAATATTGTACCTCTGCTCCTTTAACTGTGTTCCAATTGTTTTATCTTCTATCAGAAAAAGCAAATCGACACTAGCCAAAATCAGTATAAGGATCTTCAGGCAAAGTATGAAAAAGAAACTTCTGAGATGATCGCTAAACATGATGCAGATATCAAAGGATTTAAGCAGAACGTGCTGGATGCAGAAGAGGCACTGAAAATTGCACAGAAGAAAAATGATGAGTTAGAAACCCAGGCTGAGGAGCTGAAAAAGCAAGCAGAACAGGCCAAAGTACGTATACGTTGTTACTCTGCGAGTAATTTAAAGTTTAAATCTTTCTGTTTCAGTGAATCACTGTGTTTTGCCTGGATTCATCATTTCATAGTAGGATTTTTGCAGTGTTTCATTTTTGAACTCTTCCAGGGTAGATTAACATTGGTTAGGGAAGAGAAGCGTACATGACTAATTGGTTGTCTTCTCTAGATTACACAAGAATCCATGAAGCATGGTTCTTTGATGTTAAAATTCTATGTTCATAGATATCTTGCTCAGCACAATCAGTTGGAGCCAGATGTTGTTAGCTGTTTTTTAAATGCATGACTTTTAAATAAAATATATTGTGAACTATTTCATTTAAAAGTGTTACACACCTGAAATTTTGTTCTGTAGTATGATCCCATATTATGCGCAACTACTTAGTAAATAGCTTTAGTAATTCTCTTTTTTTTCCTCCTGTTTCTTTGACGTTGCTGCTTGCTTTCATCCCTCATGAGTTATTTGATATAATCTTTAATTTATGCTTTAGCAAAATATTTAGTGTATAAATTGACACACAAGTTAAGTTTAAATACACCACTAATGTGGTGTGTTAACAGGTTGTGACAATATGTTTTGGACAGAATCATGAGGAGAACTAGCTGTAGAAGGTGAATTTGAGAATTGGAAGTCAGTATCTAATATAACTCCCTGCATTTTAATTCCCTTAGATCGTCATGAAATCATTCTGTGGCTCTTTTCTGAGTGATTTACATTCAGGAGATTTGTTGAGAGTAGTTTTAAAAACAAGATGAAGTCTTGTATGGAGGAACCTTCAAACCATGATTTTATGCTTTTTTTTTTACTTAACCATTGAAACGTTTTCCTGCAGATGATGGATGTTTCGTAATGAAATAGCAGGGGTGGCTGTCAACAGTTGAATTTGCACAGGGACTGTGTGTCAGTGTATACACTTTTTTAAAACTTAAATTGCAATAGCTCTGTTTGCCCTTAAACCACATTTCTCATTTGTCTGCTTGACTTCATTTTTGTTTTCCCTTCTCCCTGACTTTATTTCTTTAGTCCTTAAGCTCTGTGTTAGCATCAGCCAGAAAAGAGATTGAACTAAGGTCAGACAAGATGAGGGCTTTGAGATCGGAAAAAGAGACCCTGGCACAGGAGGGAAATACTTTAAAATTAGAGAGGGATTCCTTGTTATCAAAACTTGTAGAATTGGAATCAAAGATTGCGTTAATACAACAAGACCAGGAAGAACTTCGGACAATAAATGAAGAACTTCATTCAGAAAATAAAAAAATTCTAAAGCAGAAGGAAGAAGCTGAGGCCAAAAGCCAGCAGGAAAGCACAGAAAAGTTAGCACTAATTTCTGAGAAAAACAAATTACTCTCTGAAATAGAGGCAGCACAGGCAGACTTTCTGAAGATAATTCAAGAAAATTATGCTCTTCAGTTTTCAGAGTCAACCTTGCTCCAGCAGTTGAAAGAACTTCAGGCCAACAAAGATGCCCTGGATGTGGTATGTCAGAAACATATAAAGGAACTGGAGGAACTGGAGCATTATCAGAAGAAACTTTTGGAAGAGAAAGATGCGGTTGTTAAATACAAAGATGATGTTATTCAAAAGCTGGAAAGTTCTTGTGAGGCTCTGGCCAGAGATCAAAGAGAGCTGCTGCAAGAAGTGTCAACTCTGACTGCAGAGAGAGATTCAGCCGTAGGTAAACACTCGGATCTTAAAAATACACATACAACCTTAAAAAATGAAATGGATGGTCTGTTGCAGACAAGTCAGAGTCTGCAGTCCGAGAAGGAGATGCTCCTTAAAAGCATAGAAGAGCTGCGTGTGTGTTTAGACAGTACAGTTGGTGAAAACCAAGCTTTAAAAGTGAGAACAGAAGAGATGCAAACAGAACTCGAGACTGAACATAAAGAGCTTAAAAAAGTGATGAAAGACAATGTGGAGTTGAAGGATTCCCTTGCTAGTCTCTCTTGTCTTCTTGAGGAAATCAAAGCCTCAAGAGAGAGATCCAATTCTGAATGTATTCAGTTACTTCAAGAGAAAGAGGCTCTTTCTTCATCAGAACGAAGGCTTTTGGCTGAAAGGGAGGAACTTTTAAATGAAAATAAGGCAATTGCTGAAAAGCTTTCTAAAGCCACAGCAGATGCCGTACTTGCCGAGCAAGTCTTTACTGAGAAAATGAATGAACTGAACTTAGAAAAGGAATCTGCTCTTCGTAAGTCACTGCACTTTGAAAAGCACAATGAAGCTCTTCTTCAAGAGAAGAATGAGTTGGAGAACAAATACTCAGAACTTCTTGATGAAAACAAGTCTTCTGCAAATGCAATTTCTGATATGAAGAGAGAACATGAACTGGATGTCTCCACCAAGAGAGCTCTGGCCCAAGAGAATACCATGCTCCAAGATTCCATTGAAGCCCTCAAGAAAGAACTAAGTAAGAAGACTCTAGAAAATCAAGAGCTAATAGCCTGTAAATGTGACCTTTCAGATCTTCTGAAAGAGGCCCAGGATGCCAGAAGAACATTAGAAAATGACCTGACTGCTGTATCACATGCCAAGCAGGTCCTGTCATCTTCATTCAAGACCTGTTCCTCTGATAGGGAAATGCTGACCAGAGAGAGGACTGAATTGCAAGATAAGTGTCAGAAATTAATTGGAGAGGTTGAGGTTATGAAAGAAAACTTAACCATAGAAAAGGAAGCTAGAAAACTGGACAAGGAATCATTTTTGTTGGAACGTATGGAACTTCAAAGCAACATCAGCTTCTTAGAGAAGGACATAGAAGAGCTGAGAGAGAAAAATAAAGAATTGCTGACTGAGAAAGAACTTTCAGTTCAGGAGAAAGAAAAATCTGAAACTAAACTGGCAGAAATAATGAAAGAAAAGGAAACCCTCTGTGCAGAGACAGAGCAGCTTGCTTCCAGTATTGACCGACTGAAGAGTGACTTTGCTTCCTTGTCTAAATCAAAAGCAGAGCTCCAGGACTTGCACAGCTGTGTCTCTGAGAAGCTGGATGATCTTCAACACAGGCATGAGGTGATGGAGAAGGAGAGAATAAAGTTACTTCAGGAAAATGACAGCCTGCTTGCTGAACAGAAGAGCCTGGTCATCATGAAGGAAGAAATACTAAAAGAGAAGGATAAATTCTCCAAGGATGTTTATAAACTGCACGAGGAAGTAGCACTTTTAGAACAAACTAATAGTGACCTCTCAGGCAAGTTGCTGGTGTCTCAGGGCAAAAATCAGATGCTGGAGGAGGAGATGAACAATCTGGCTTTGAAACTAAAAGGATTTGAGACTCTCCAGGCCCAAACAGTAGCGCAAAAAATGGAGGTATTGAAACACGTAGTTAAACAACGCAGTATGGTTCTGCTAATTCTGAGCACTAACCCAATGGTTTCCTCTCTGCACTTCATTGCACAATCAGCACTTCATCTCAGTATAAACAGGCTGGAATTATGGTCTCTCTCAATATATTACTTTGTTTTTTTTTCAAGTTGTAACTGTGAGTCTGAAAGACACTTTTACTCTGATTTAAAAACAAAAAATTCTAAATGTAAAAGCCTATGCTGTTGCTGAATGTTGCAAGAAAACAATGTAAACTGTGAATAAAAGGACGTTTTGTTTCCTGAATTTGGTAGGAGAATTTGAGCAGCTCTTTCAGTTGAAGTACTCTGCAGCTTCAATGCTAGAGTAGTAATAGATACGGTTTTAGATTAGGTCTTTGTGCAATTTTATGTTAAATTATAACAAACTACAAATTTGAGTTACTCAAAAATAAAATATAAAACAACATACTGTTCCTGTGAATGTAATTGGATAAAAAGCAGTGTCAGAGAATCATTTAAATTTACATTATAGAACTTTCAGTCTGTTAAAGACATTGGCATCTCTGGTGTTCTTTTTATTCACAGAAGTGTTTTGTATTCACCACCAACAAATTCTGTAAAGTATTTTGAATTTCAGTTTGTGGGGCTTGAAGCCCATAAAAGAACTTTGAATACAAATTGGAATCAAGATATCCTATAGAAATGTATTATGCCTGCCTAGGTATTTTGATATACTCGTGAAGTACTTCCTTTTATGAGGGCGTAATGAACAACACTGAAATGATGTGGAGAATAGGCTTTGTCTCCTATTTAATTTTTAATTATTTTTCAAATTTTTAACAGCTTTTTATAATTCCACATTTTCTGAAAATAGAGCAGTCTGTTGGAAGTGAATATCTATTGAAGCACTACTGTCTGAAGTGGTTAGAAGTCTAAGAGCAATCACAGTGGTGGTAATTAGAAATCCAGGAATTAAAGGAGAAATGGGCTTCCTCAGTGGTAACACAAGCATGGGGTTATGGTCTGTTTCTGCATGGAACTGAATCTTCTTATGTCCATTTATTTTTATACTTTATGCAGCTTCAAAATGCAAATAAATTCTCAGTTGAACTCCTTGTTTAATTGGAGAGCAGCCGGCAAACAGTGGAGCTGTGCATAAAGTATTGTGGTTCATCTTTTGCTTTCACATCTCCCTTTGGTAATACCTTTTTTTTTCCCCCTCACTCCCCTTTATATACAGGCTGCCAAAATGGCAGAAGATGTTTTCCAAACTGTGGAGAAGGTGACCAAAGAGAAGGATGCCATTCACAAAGAAAAGATTGAAACTTTGGCCTCTTTGGAGAACTCTAGACAGAGAAACGAGAAGCTACAGAATGAAGTAATCACATTTAAATGGTTTTACATGAAAAGCTTTGCCTAGTTTGTAAGGAACAACTATTGAATTACAGAGAATTAGCTTAGGCAAGAGCGGATTCTGTCATTTTCCCACAACAATACTCAGTCTTGTAAAAATTTACTAGATGAGTGCATATTGATGGCAAATCTGGGTGGTTTATATAGCCGTATGACCTGTGTTCTTTTGTATTTTGCATGTGGTTTCTAGTACCTTTACAGCATATGAGGTTGTGTCCCTTAAATCTTGGTGCAGCAACAAAAAAATTACCATATGTAACAGGAGTTCTGGATGCTACGGTCAGCAGCTTTTGCAGATCACAGAATTAGGAGACAGGGGTTTGACTGAAGGCTTCATCGGTCTTGCTGTGTAGCTTTGGAGAAGTTGTAGATGTGACCACTCTGTGCTTCAGTTCCCTGGTTGTATGTATGGGGTGCAACTTCACGCTCCAGTGAACTGCTGCAGAGCTCTGAGTAACTACTCCTAACCCACCAAAGGTATCACTCACCTATAATGCACTCCTCGCTCTGTACATCCTCTTTGTGATCTTGACAAGGGTAATTTTATAATTTCTTCTTTTTTCCACTTTTCTGTTAATCAGAATTGTGGTCTGACAGGTACAAATTCCTCTGAGCTATGCGTTATACCAGTACATGAGCACAATAGTCCCAGAGAACTTCACAGTCCAACGTGTACAGCAGTTCCTCTAGGGACCTGCTCTTCAGCCTGTGCCTTCCCACCACTTTGTGATACTTCAGGGTTTGAAGGAGGGAAAAATGTCCTCACTGATCTTTTTCACGCTCTTTCACCCAGAGTGTCTTGTCTAACGCTGAACTGGCATCTTTTCTGCAGATCTTGAGCACCATGTGGCCTCTTTTTGATGGCTCCTTCATCTTGCAGCTCCTGTAATAACGGGTAGTGAACAGCTGGGCTAACTGAAACGCCACAGCTTGTGCTGAAACAGTAATGATTTCCAGCAAGATCGGATGACTTGAGAATTAAAAGCAGTGACGTTAGTAATGGCAGGGGTTCACTTTCTGGATTTAAAAAAAAAATCCACAGGGTCCTGTAATGTTGAGAATGGCTGAAGATTATCTGTTATGTAATAGAATGTGTCGCCGAATGCGGACGAATGAGGCTCGCAAGCTTGTGGGGGTTACGTGGTCGATGCGAGCTCAGTAAATAGATACACAACAATTTGTCCCATGCAACTAGGGCTCTGAAAGGATTTCATTTCTTATGGCTGCAAGCACAACATTCAGCCTCCTCTTTCTCAGAAATTAAGGTATGGTAAAGCAGAACTTTTTCTCAGTTATCTTAGAGGAATAAAGATCAAGGGAACAGCTAATTTCAGCAACAAGTGTTGAATTTTAAAAGGAGTGCTTTGCTGAATATCTTTTCCAAGTGCTACACCTAAGGACTGTGTAGTTTCATAGTGTAATGAGGTTTTTTTTCCTCTTTAAGTTGGACGTGCTTAAACAAAACAACCTGAAAAATGAAGAGGAACTCAACAAATCAAAAGAGCTTCTAAATCTGGAGAACAAGAAAGTGGAAGAACTTAGAAAAGAATTGTAAGTATTTCAATGTTAAATCTGTTAGACCATTCCTTTGCAGTTACATTTACCTTTCATTTTTCTGAAAAACTCTCTCTCGCTCTCTCACCAGTATCTGCACTTATAAAGCAGATATTAGGTCAAAATTAAATACTAGTTTGACAGGCATAAAACTTGAAATCAGGATGTTGCTCCTGAGTTGCTGAAGGGTATTGAAGCAAATTTTTCACTCCAAGTATTGTTTGAAGTAATTTGTTTGGTGAAGGAAGTACAGAGTTCTGCCACCTGAGGGCACTAGATTATTTTAAAAGCTTTATGATAAAATTCTGTTTGGATTTAATTACAAATACACTTGGAGTGTTAAGTAGTTTTAAGTGGCTTTGTTTACAGAAAATCTGGTTCTGCTTTGATTTTTCTTTGATGGCTTTATCCAGTTTATTCCCCTTGCAACACTACACACTTATTTTCTAACTGGTACAATACAAATGCCATACATAGTATGTAAAATTAGAGTTAATTGCTTATTATTTGAACTGCTTCATTTGAGAAACTACCTCTTACCTACTACAAACTAATGACATGTAACATTGTACCCAAACAAATTAACTGCAAAGCATCTGATACGAAGTAATTTGCCCTGTGAAAGCTTTTGGTGTGCCACCGTGAATAAGAATCCAGTTATTGCTGCCCTGCAGTAGCTGCACGTCCCCCAGCTTTCGGAGGTGTGATGCATTAAATCACAAATCTCTGTTCCCACCTGCGCTGCGAGAAGAATTTCTAGACTCATGCAGTGAGCGCTGGAATCTGGACTGAGAGCTAAGAGCAGCTTTGGCTAGTTATTGTTATTATTGTTAATTCCATAAGTCGTTTTGTGACAGTTCTTAACCACTGCTCTGAGGGGAGGACAGGGCACAAAGGACATTGGCACACAGAATTAATACTAAATCTCTGTATGACTGACAGTTTTTACTGCTTGCTTTTGAAAAGGCTTTTATTCTGTGAGCAATTCCTACCTGCCTCAGTGCTCGTGGGAAATGTCAAAGCAAAATAATTATTTCCAGACTAGTTGCTCTACTGCTAGACCAGCAAGGGGCTAGCAGGCTCTGGCATCATGGAAAGACAAAATATATTAGACTGTAATTTGTCAAGCAGAGGTTATTTATAGAACATATTTCCTGGAAAATCTTCAGCACTGAAAGGTGTTTGCGTGGTCCTGATCACTCTGTGGGTTTTTTAAATTTTTTTTTTTTTCCTTAAGGTTAATCTTAATCATAGACTATTGCTGAGTGTGGTCTAATCATCAGCGGTAAGAGGTATTGTGGATAAGTGGAGGCTTGTCTAGTTGTTTTTTAACTGATCTTTGTTGCACAATTATTTTGTGTGTTGCCTGGTTTTGATTAGCGTAAGGAATTAGCTTGATAACTGGCATTTCTTGATCAGCAGTAACGTGGGTAGAGAGGACGCCTTTGAGAGGTCGGTGGCTGAAGGTAGTGCCCTTGCCTTTGCGAAGGAGAGTAGAGGGGAAATTTCCCCCACGGGAGCTGTGACTGCGGGTAGGGACGTGCTGCTGCCTCTAGAGCGGTGCCCTTTGGGGCAGGAGGATGTTACGGTGACATCGGTGTCCTTTGGGGCAGGAGGATGTTACGGTGACATCGGTGTCCTTTGGGGCAGGAGGATGTTACGGTGACATTGGTGCCCTTTGTAAAAGCTTCTGTGTAAAACCAGGATGCCGAAAAGCAGGAATACCAGCTGGGTGGTGTGTGTTCCTTTGGTACTGCGTGCTGTCAAGTGCACTTGCAGCTATCGGTTTGAAGTTCCCTGGCACTAAATCTGGGAGCGTTTCACCCCAGTTGACCCCAGTATCTTGTGTGCTTTTGTGACAACGCCCTGAGTCTGCGCTTTAATGCCTGAAGCAAAAAGAGGAGCACAGGTTAGTACTGCAGTTCAGCAGACAATCGTGGTTAAAAATAGGTTTGTTCCTGTATCAGCAAGTAGCTTCGTACCGAGATAATTTGAATCGCTGCTCAGTGCTGTGAGCCAGCCTGTTCAATCCAGTCTAGGTGGGTTGGAAGTCGGTCAAGGTGAGACCAGACAGAAGAAATGGTTGGAAAATCTTAGTCATGTTACGTGCTGAACTCGAGAAGTAAATCACACTTCCTTTTGTTTAAATGTGCCAAATAACAGACCGTCGAGTCCTTGTATTTTGAAGGGCTTGAATAAGTTTCTGACTTGTGGGTTCTTCCACCTCCCACAGTCATAAAAGTATTTTTAATATTCCAGTCAGCGGTTAACTCTGTGTAATATTGGCACATAGGAGTACTGAGACTCCTTTGTCTGAAAACAAAACACAGTCATAAAAATTACTGTTTAATGAAATGAAGCGTATCGTTTTTATTCTTTGAAAGACATCAAATCTTATAAAAACTTGTGTTAGTCACTTGTGTTACGGGCAGGCATGCAAAATTTTTTTCAAAAATTTGTTGAAAATAAACTTACTTCCAGGAAACCACAGATACTAGCAGCAACACAGACTAATGAAACCTGCAGATCCATTTTTTTCTTCATATTTTGTCTCGTTTTCAGTTTTGTATCTGTTAAAATAGTGGAATAGATTAGATACTTTCCTGTTTTGCCTCCTGTGATCTTGCACATTCTTGTATGTTTGGATGTCAGACCTTGTAGAGAGTATATAAATAAGTGGGACTGTAAGCATATTTTTTTTCCTTTTTCTTTCTTTTTTCTGCCTTTTTTTTTTTTTAAACAATTCTTATGTTTTACCTCTGGCTACAAAGTTCACTTCTGAGAAAGTCTAGGCTGTAAACCTCACCAACGCTCTTCTCAAAGCCAAGCATTTGCTGACTGTCAGGAGCGTGCAGAAATACCACTCTGAACTTCCCTTCCATTTCTTTGAGTATCTGATACGTTTAAAGGAAGAGGAGTTTTGTGCTGCTACTGCTTTTCAGGGTGCAACCTCTCCCTGCGCATCTGAGGTCTAGATTGTCACCTTCATTATAGATGCCAGCAGACACGTGACCTAGATGTATTTTTCCAAGCTGTGAAGCTGAATCTCTCCCACAGTTTTTTCTTGCCTCTCTCGTTCCTATGGTAACTATGCACTCTCCGTCCTCGCAGCGAAGCGCTGAAGCTGGCAGCAGCTCAGAAGTCCCAGGAGCTTGCAGCTTTGCAAGAGGAGAACGTGAAACTTGCCGAGGAGCTGGGCAGGAGCAGGGACGAAGTCACAAGTCATCAGAAGGTAGAGTGGCTCGAGCGTCTCCTGAGCGGTGGCGAAAGGGCCGCGCGCGCTGTTTCCGCTGATGCCTGGGGGACGTTGCGCTGCATGTTCGTGCTTGAAAGATGAGTTGTTCTGAGAACGTTTTAAAATAAATGTGGAAGCCACCTGCACTGGGAGGTTAGAACTGCAGGCTGGCAGAAGGTTACATAACCCGTGAGGATACTTAGGAGGCTTGGGAATAAGCATAAATTAAATGTGCTTTAGCCAAATGCATTAACAGATGCTTGCTATTTCTGTCGGGAGTAATTTTGTTACACAACTGTGGAAATCTCCATCTACCCAGTACTAAGGAAATCTAGCTATTTAATTCTATTCTCCTTATTCCTGCCCTCCCTTCCCACTAAAAAAAGAGTATTTGTGGCGTTTTTCAGAATGCTGTTTAAAACTACTTGGTTGGACTCTGTCTCTGAAAAGCGCTGTGCACGTGTACGCTTGCTTGAACTTCCTACTGTGCATGTACATGAAGAGTGTTGCAGCCAGGTAGTGGGTACTGGAGGACTTGAATCGATGGGAGATGTTTTTCTGGTGGTAGGAGAAAAAAAGACTCTCTTAATACTTTTTTTTTGTTTTTACTATTATATTTCAATACGTTGTTGAAATCTTGAAGTATGGGCTTAGTTATACAGCTTATAGCACTGGTACTTGCCAAAAGAGAAATGAGATTTACAGCTATTAAATGTGGTGGGTTTATTTCTTGTGGAGCAGTTCTGGTGACAGCCACACCGTGAAGGCATCTTTGGAAGACCTAGTCCAAAAGCAAGAATATAAAAGACAAGGGTTTATGTATTGCCCTTCTGAGATGGCACTTGTGCAGAAGAAATATTTTTAAAGCCAAGGGGCTGACTTTTCCCCAAGAGCCCTGTTTTGAAGTACTGAGGGTGGGTGAGAACAAATCTGGCCAGTTTCTAAACCCTTTTGGCTGCTGACAGGAGTAACACACAAGCTCCTTCATCCTAAAGAGCCTTTGGAGATGATTAATGAGAGTCTGAGACGTGTGGGCTCCACCACTGACTCATGCTGCATCTGAGTAGTGGTGTGGTAAGAGGATGCTGTCATCCTGAACAGCCAGTGGGAGCTCGGCTCCCCACTCCCACGTGTTTTCTTAAATTACTTCAGAATCTTTGAGGCAACCTGTTAATTTTCAGAAGGAGTTGTAACATGAAAAGGATTCAGCAACATTGGTCAAATCTTTCTGCCTGTTGGATGTTGATACACAGAAAGTCCCCGAGGGAAGGGACCCTTCAGCCCACAAGGCTGGCAGCAGTCACTGCAGCCTCGGTCTGTGGCCGCCGTTGTTTCCAGATGACCTCACCAAGGAGTCCTGCTCTCTGCATCCTGCCTGCTGTGGTTCTCTCAGCGAGGATCCTTCTCTCATTGCCAGGATCGAGAGCTTGGTCTGTGAAGCGCAGGGATTAGTCAGTCATCTTGCAAACTGGAATATTCTCAGTTCACTTGCACCACGGTGTTTTCTGCCCATGAGGAGATGATCAAAGATCTGGAAGATCTGCTAGAGCTCGGAGAAACAGTCTGTTTGCCTTCTTCAGCCATTTGTGTTGCATTATGTCCTCTTCTGTGAGGAAGGTGTAACCTGCATCTCGGAAACGTGGGAGCGCCGTCTGGTGCATTCTCTAAACGTAGTATTTAGGCTGTGGTGTCGTTAGGTCTAGTGAACTGCACGGCCTCCTAAAACACTGGAAGAGGCACTTGGTATTCCAGGGAGCTCTGTGGTGGCAAAAGGAACAAAGGCAAAATGGTGTCATTTAAAATGCGGGTTTCCTGCCGAGCGTCACATAACTAATGAGTACAGCTCTTCTCAGCTCAGTATTGTCCAGCTCTCGGTGGTGAAACGTGCGGTCCATGCCCAGAACTGTCATATATCCTGGTGGCTCCTAAAAAGCATTCTCTGTCTTGTCTGGAGCCTGTGAAGTACTAACCGTCCTTTTCAGTCTGATAGAAACCTCCTGTTACCCCGAGGAGCAGGACTTTTTTCATCTTCCCTTTAGCTCTTACCCAACCTCAACTTCACAGTCCCCTTGTTCTACCTTTGACTCTGCTGGGTTCTCTTAATGAAACAGCAAGGAAACCAGCCGGCCCTGAGGATTCCTGCACGGACAGCCCTGGCTGGGGCCAGCACAGTCTCGGGGATCCCCACCACCGCTTCTACTTTGCTGTCGCTCAGGTGAACGTACACGGTGTTTAGGCACCATGTTGCAGGATGCTTTGGGCTTCCTGGCTTCAGGCTGTCTATGGGGAGTGGAAAAATGTTACTGTGAAGAATTGCTCGATTAGATTTTAGAGAATAAGTGTCCACGGTGGCACTGGGGAGGTTTAACAGAGCAGGATTGCTCATGGAGCCGCGGTTCATGCAGCGGGTACTGAAAAGCTGGACAGCAGGGAGGAGAGCACAGAATGTAGCAGCGCTTCGGTTGTGTGAGTTTCTGGGCATGTGCCTATTAAAATGCTGTCAGAAAGGTACCCAGCGTGTGTTTGAAGTATTTTGAGCAGTCGCTATGGTAACTATGTAAAGTATCTATAGAAGTGTGTTAGTCAGTTGGGTTAGTGAATCTGTGGCTGCAAAATTAATGAATACTCTTTCATGAATGATTTATCCTGACATCTAAAGGTTAAAGTGTCTTGCACTAAAGATGCTGAGGGGTGCTTTTCTATATTGATCCATAAATAATTAGCTGTTTGTAATTAGTTAAAGATTCCCAGTCAGATAGATATTGAGCTCGGGGAGCTTTTCTGGCTTCAAATTATTTGTTGTGGTATTTCGGGAGCCTCAGACCTGCCCAGGCATTTTAACTTCATTGGAAAAAGTATCAAAACATCTCCTACCTCAGCTGGTCCATCTTCTGTTAAAGGTATGCGAGGAGTCTGCTCTGAGGCTGAGAGAGTGAGCGGATTGCTGGAGATGAGATGAGAGCAGGGGTGTCCTTTCTCCCTTTCTACCACGAAGCTGCTCAAGGCTCGATCCGTGACTCGTGCAGCTGCAACAGGGGGTTCGAAGCTGCACAACTCCCCTACATCTTGTTCTCCTTTACTTTGCTCTCTTTTAAATCCACTTCTGTCTTGGTCTGTACAGAAATGTGCAGATGTAAGGAGTTTGTATAGGCTGCCTCTGTGTAGGAAGCAGACAAAACTTCTTGGAAGCAGGGTGTATACTGGGCGCCGCTGGTGAAATTACTGGGTTTGACTTGCCTGCAGGAACAATTTGGCCATATCCCCATCGTGCTATGGCTGCTCACAGTTACTGTGGTCACTTCCCTTGAGGGAGACATTTTGATTTTCTTTAAGACTTCTTAATACAAGCCTCCCTACACTCTTCTCATATCTATTTTTCGTATCAATAAAGTTGTCTGATTAGCTCCAGCAGAATGATACCAATTAATCTTAAACCTGGAAGGCTGAACTGCACTGCAGTACGTGAAAGGAGAAGGTGAGTTGTCAGAAAAGGTGGAGGAGACAGTTTGTCTGGGGGAGCTGCATTTAGCTGAGAACTGGAGGCTGGCAGACAACCTTCCTTCACCTTGGAACTTGCTTAACGCTTTTATGCCCATCTGTGCCGAACCTGAATGTCTGCGAAGCGCTGAATGTCTTTAGTCTATAAGAGACTGTTTGCTGTTGTTCCCGGGGCTCTGAGGTTGCCATTATAAATATATGTCTCACTGATCTTGTGGGTGAACCCTGAAAGCTTGTGAGATCTAACCAGAGATTGTGTTCGAGTCAAGGCACAGGTAGCTGCTACTATAAGCAGTTCTGTAGGGCAGTAATTGCTGACTTTGGCCATTGAGTAAGAAGAAAGGAGGAAATGTTGAAAAATAATTAATTGGCCTGAAAAATACTTCATTGCTTAATCATATCAGATGTTCGGTTACCCCAGTGTATCTTCTGTGGTGGGGCTTTACAGTTCTGTTGTTGTACACATTATGGTTGGTTGTTTTCTTTTTCTTTTCCTAAATCTGTGTGTGCCTGTCTGTTCGGACACCAAGAACCTGCAGCAACAGTATTTTCAGTTGAAGACCTCACTAGTTGTAAGGGCTTAAGGCAGCCCCACCGAGTTACACGTTCAGGGTACAGTAACAGACACCAGACCAACAGCTTTAGGGATCAATAATTTATCTCTAAATAACGGTACAGTAACAAATACGGCTCAGCAGGACAGTTATCCAGGTCAGAGCAACAGCAAATCCAGTGATTCACCAATACTGAGCTAAACGTAACTGCCGGGCGCAGAAAGGCGTAGGGTTTTCTTTGGTGTGCACGGGGGCCTGGAAACGCCGTGTAAGGCCATAGTAGCCTCACACCTCTCGTGTGTGCACAGGATGTGAAAATACCATATAAAGCAGTAACAGCCCCTTCCGAGCTAACGTTCCTGCTCACTGAACAATTTGTGTTTGTGTGCGTGTGTTGTCCTAGTAGAACATCGATTACTTTGAGGATTTGTAGGCTCTGTAGCCTCTCCCACGTTTGTTTTATGATGATAATGATGCTCTGATGTATTACCCTAAGGAAACAATCCTTAGTGTATTAACTGTAGTCTTTTTGTACTTGTGTTTTAGCTGGAAGAGGAGAGATCAGTGCTCAATAACCAGTTATTAGAGATGAAAAAGAGGTAAGTTGTTTTTTCTGATGTGTGTTGAACTATACAGTCCTACCGAAAAACTTCAGAAAACAGAATACAAAAACAGTGCTGAGAAAAAGCGGTTCTTTTCTGTTGTATCATAGTTAAAAGTCCTGAGGTTGTTACACAGATTGGCTTACCAATGATACCTTCCCCATTTTGTTTATTAAAATTGAGAAGGAAATATAATTGTATTAATATAAGACCATGTTAAGCAGTGGTATTTACTGTTTCCTCTTGAGTTATGCACCTCTTGCGTTGTAGTAGTTCTCTTCATTTTCAATAACCAGTTTAGTGTTTGGTTTTAGTCTGCTCTGGAATATTGGATTATCTGTCAGTCTGATAAATATGCATTCATACAGAGCTGACCCATCCAGGTCCTAAGGAATAATGGGAAAATACAGTGATGCTAAGGATTGTTATTTAAAAAAAAGCAAAGCAGCAGTTATTCAGCCTGGCATGGATTGTTGTCATGGTTCTGGGATGTTGAGTTCACTGTGGCAGCAGTTATTGCAGTTCATTCAGCCCTGTATTTAAATACCAGGAGATTCAACCTGGGTGACTGGGACATCCGTTGTAAACTGTGCTGTTCATAAATGGTCCCAAGTGACAAAATTTACTGTCTTTCTGCAATAAATGTATGGAAAGCTGATGGGCTGAGCGCCACAGTGCCTTTAGGAGAATGTGGGCTTTTCCAAAGCAGTTACAGAAATTTCCTGCATTAATAATGGTCACAACAAAGAACAGCGAGTGGCACTTTGGTATTCATGCACACCCTTTGCTACTCAGTGTTACACACTGATCCCTTTTTTATTCCCTAATAATCTGTTATTTGGGAGTGGGTCATACTCTGTCGTAGCTTCCTCTGAGAATGTAGGTTTGCTCAGTTGATCAGAGAGGCAAGTGAGCAGCTGAACCTCCAGCTTTAACCCACCTCCTGAGCTGGATCGCTCAGCCTTCAGCTGCACAGAATAGCCTAAGTGTAAGTTAGTTTTTTAAGATGAGGTGAAGGAGAAGGTAAGGAGAGAAATCTTCAGCTGGTGTAAAGACCATTTGACACCCACAGCAGTCAGTATGTTTACACCAACTGAGGATCATCTCCAGCATATTTGGTGTGGAGGAAGGGAGGGAAAAAGGATACTCGTGCTGCTGGCAGCTTAGAATGCTGTTTATAGCCTGTTATTTAACGTGTTTTAAAACATGTATTTTAAATAGTTGAGCTCCGTCTAGGAGCAACAGGAGGTGGATATTTATGAATCAAAGAGGGTTCTATGTTCCTCCAGCTCATTAGGGTCATTGTGGGTTGCTAACTGTCTTACTGTCTTTGAGCTTGCGCTACTTACCAATACTCATTTCATTCCTCTCTCTTCCCTTTCCTACCCTTGCTTCCTTTGCTATATCTGTGTGTCTTTAATGGTAAGACTCAAGAAAGTCTATCCACGTTACAATAAATAATTTTTTTTTTAAGTAAAGTTGTTGTACATATTTTGGCTGCCTTTGTCCCTTGGTGTCTTGCTTTTGTTTTGTAAGATATTCAGCTATATAGAGATATATATATATATATAAAAAAAAAAAAAGTCTATATTTTTTACCAAAAGAAAGAAGCCCCTTGGTGCAAATTTAGTTATTCCTTATAAAATTTTGCTTTTCTACTCCATGTTTCTAACGTGTGGTTCTTGTTATCTTGCATTTTTAAAGCTTGCCCAGTAACACTTTAAGGTATTTGCTTCATTCTTAGAATTTCTTATTTTTGTAGTAAGGGAAGAATCTGGGTGATTTTTTTAATGTTAAAACAAAACAAAACCCTCTCTATCCCATGACTTCCACACTCTGCTCAAAACATGGTTTAACGTCCTCTAGAAAGTGAAATTTTAAAATGACGTGTGAAATGACAAAATAATTTTTATTGTTGTTTTTCTTTAGTCCCAGCTGGCAAGATTATTTTGGACATGAATTGGCAGGGAAAAAGTTTCAAGTTCACTGAATCAATTTCCTTTTTTTTTTTCCTTGATAAAACAAATACTTTGCACAAGATTTTTCTTGCAAGTTATCACTGTGTAGTGATTCACATTCAACATACACTCCTTACATTTACTGTCTCTCATGCTACAAACGACACTGAAGCTGAGAGCGTCGCTGGGGTAGGCTCTCAGCTGATGCTGGAAGCGAGCTGTGATCCACACTTACGCAGAAGTAGGTAGTGACATACACCTCCTGTGTGGGGAGTTTTCCAGTTCCAGTGTTTCAGAGGGCCTCCAGCTGGAGCTGTAAAGCGTTGTGCCTGGAGAGACTGCCCTGGAAAAGAAACACACAGGGCTACAGTACAGGGACCTTTTTCCCCCTCTTGTTTTCTCTCCTCTTTTTTTCTTCTCTTGTTTCTCTCCCCTTGTGTTACAGTATTGTAGACTCCTGTATTGAATTTGGAATACATATTTATATGCTTACAAACGTTTGCCTTTTTCAACCACCTAAATTCTTGTGGTGGTTGAAACCAAGCGCAGTAAATGACAAGTTAACCATATTTGTACAAAAAGCATATGTTTGGTCTTGATCTCTAAGATGAAGATCTGACCAAAAAGCGGAAACATTGACTAAAGAACAAACTCCTGAACGTGAGATGAGTCACCGGGGTTCACAGCTGCGTGTACAGCAAAGGGAAGCCCGGGTGAAGTCTCAGGTACAGGAGAGCTGGTGAGCAGCAGCTTCCAGATGGACTTTCCCATTTCCCCTGCCTTCAGGACACGCTGGATTTGCAGTTCAGTGGACTGGAGAGGGCAGCTGTGCTCTGTCAGCACGTCCCATGCCTTGGTGGCACATTTCTTTCCCACACCACCACCTGCCCTTTTGATCCAGTTCAGCAAAGCATTTAAAAACACGGGTCAGGCTGGAGCGTGTGTGTGATCCGGCTGAAGAGCACAGAGTGCTGTCCTGCTTTTAGTGCTTTGCTGAGTCTGGGCTGGCGAGGAGATGTGGTAAATGCCGTTGCCCTTTTGGTTTTTGCTGACAGGTGTGTCACTGTATTTGAAGGCAAGACCGTGCAGCCTGCGATCTGTTGTGTTTCTGCTTCTAATAATTCTCTCATTGTAAAAATGTACCAAACCCAAAATCTACCTTTTGGTTCTTGTTTGGTAGCTGTGTCAGCTTTTCTAAACCCCAGATTCTCCACTTGCTGCTTCCATTCCCGAGTATAATCTTAACAATGAAAGAATTGCATTAATTGTGCTCTCATTGTTGAGTTTCCTATTTATCTTGGGTCGGTGAGATTGATTGTATTTCGTGGTCTGGGTATCGTGGCTCTCACTAACTGTAGATACTGTAGAAAGCTTTTCCATTTGACCTTAATAGCTGTCCCCTACTTACCGAGCACCGTCACACAAGGACACATTCTGCTCTTGATCCCTCAAACTGTCCTATGAGAGTGTAGTTTTGTTTAGTTATTAAATGAAATCGTTACCTCACTTGGTATCTTTGAAGTATTGGCTACTTTGTGCTTTTTGTGCAGCGGGTGTGCACTCAGGGAGCCTAGTTTGTCTTCAGCACTCACAGCTAGTAAGGAGCGAAGAGGATGTCGTAGCTGTGATGCCTTAAGATCACTGTCGGGACAGGATCTGTAGGCAGAAGTCAGGTCTCATTAGATCAACTGAGAAGGCTGGGAAAACTGGACATAGGTACCCAGCAGGAGTTCATCTCTGCTCTGGAGGATTTCTTTTTAACCCTTCTTCCATGAAGTAAAACAAATCCCACACAGTTTTGTGCTGAAACAGTAGTTAAAGGCCCAGGAACTCTCTCAAAGTGTGTGCTTCAGGAAATAATGATGTTACTGAGATTAGTGAGGACCAGCTGATATTTCCAGCATCATCAATGCTTTGCATGACAACTTGTATAATGAGCTTTGCATGTGTGTTTTGTTGCTTGTTAATAATTTTCAAGAAGTAACAAAACTCTGAAGTCAGGTTGTTGTGGAACATTGTGCAACGTGTTTGTTTATGCTGTATCTCCCCAGTCTGTTAACTTGCTTCTTTAAATTCAAATGGATACGATGATATGCAGATTCTGGCATGTACTACCTAGGTAAAGTTTTTGCTTTGTTTCCACCGTTGTAACATCTGAAATGTTTATACATATATAAAATCTTAGTCAAGTACAGAATTGAAATTTGCTTTTTAAGAATCACTTCTTACAGTAGTCTAATACTTGAAATTAAATTAAACTTCTTTGGGCGACTACAGTAATTATTCTTTAGATGATTTCTGGTTGTATTTGTTTTTCTTTTAGAGAATCAACATTAAAACAAGAAATTGATGAAGAGAGAGCATCTTTACAAAAATCCATCAATGTTACTAGTGCCTTGATCACACAAAAAGATGAGGAACTGGAAAAACTCAGAAATGAGGTAAGTGAGGAACAGTGGAACGCTGCTTCATTTCGGATTAAGTTATGGCTAGAAGTGTACGGCTTTGTATGCTTGCTCCTAAAGAGCTGGCTAATTCTTTTTCTTTATTAATTTAGCTTAAACCTTAGAATGAAATCTTTAGGTAACCGTGCCTACTTAGGTGACTTCTGGTGTGTATTTTTGGTGACTATTCAGCCCTTACTACTAAGGATGTTGCCTTGGTGCTCTGGCTTCATTCTGGAAGGCCTAAGCATTCTCAAATAATTCTTGCAGATCACGGTGCTCCGTGGAGAAAACGCTTCTGCAAAAACCTTGCAGTCAGTGGTGAAGTCGCTGGAGTCTGATAAATTGAAACTTGAGGAAAAGGTGAAGAACTTGGAGCAAAAACTCAAGGAAAACGACGAACGGCCTTTAACTGTGCCTAGCCCCTCAGGTAAAAGCGAGCGCCTCTTACTGCCTCTGTGCCTCCAGCTTTCATCTTCTAGATTTTGGCAGCTGTTAACCAGATAGTTAGAAGGAGGTTTAACTAGTTGAACCTCCTGAGATATGTGACTTTCCCATTGTAGAACACACGTAAGATTTGAATGAAGGAAATCTGACCAGCTGCAAAATGTGAAAGCTGAACACTGCCAGTTAACCCCCTTCGCAGCGGGGCGGGGGGCAGTTTGACTTGAAATGTGCATAAAACTTCATCCTGTTCGTGGTGTGGCTTCTGTGCAAGAGCCTCTCTCAGACTGATGTGGTTTTTCCTTGCTGTAGCTGCAAAGTAACACGTAGGCGTTGTAACAAAACCTCCTACGTGAGCACAGGACTGGGGATCCCACACCTGAGACACTCATGCCCACCTTACGCTGAGCTGCTTAAGCTTCGTACCACTACAGTCCCATCTCTCAACAGAGGAGCGTTCCTCTGCGATCTGTGAATGTTTGCTCTCACCTATACGTACATTTTATGTGTTTTAATAAGTAACATGCAGTATTGAGTACGATTCTGGAATGCAGCAGCCAAAAATGCCCCAAAAGTCACCCTTACTGAAGCTCATACTGAGTGATTAGAAAGCAGTGAGAATGACGTCTTTTGGAGACCAGAGGCTGTTACATTATTTCAGTCTCTGACTAAGCCATTGTATCTTCCATAATTTAGATTACTGGATACTTATACCTTGTTTGTTTTTTTTTTTTCTTTAAAGGTGACACTGCTGCTAATCTACTTCAGGACGAAATTGCAAAAGAGAAGCAGGTATTTGATGTGAAACATCAGCACGCTAAAACAGCACTGTGTCGGTAGGCAGAGGGAAATATTTCTCCAAAGACAGTTCCTATCAGATTTTGTACATCAGAATTATAATGGGCAGATTTATCTTGTAACCTTCTGCTTCTGAAGGGAAATATTAGTGACAGGAACTATGAAGAATCAAGTGATGAGTGATGCTGGAGAAATAGTTCAGGTTACTGGAACATGAGGAAGCAAGCAGGAAAGCAGGGGTGGCAAGTTTTGACCTACAGCCCAGCAGAGCACACTCCTAAAGTGCTCCTCACTGTTCTTCCCAAAGGTTCCTTGGATGTGAACAAGGAATAAGGTGTGGCCCACCTGAATCTGTGGGGCTTGTCATCTTGGAGAAGCGGGCTGCCTGAGCTCCCATGCTACTTCTAAGCTTCTGCAGTTGAAAACGTTGGTCTTCGCTTCTTAATTGCAGACCTTTACTCAGAATGAGGGTTGGCAGCAGTGGGGCAAGGAAGCTGCTCGCTTAGGATGTGCTTGGTAACAGGAGAAACGGGTGTCAAAGACTGTGATAATCATAATGAGCATGGGAAGTGCTGCCGTGTAACGGGCAGCCTGTGACAACAAATGCCTAGGAAGCACGGTTAGAACAGAAGCACCTTCTGCTCATTGCAAAAGTCCTTGTTAGATCACTGATGTCAGTCATGTTGATTGAAAAATGTCTTCCTAGTCTGTACAGAGATCAGGAGTACTGTAATTAACACACACTGGTCACCAATCTTTTTCTGTTTTTCTGTCTCCTTGAATTCACCTGCTGATGGCAACGCTTCCTCCCAATCAGCACGAGGTTTGTTCCACTTCTTGGCTTCCTTTATTTTATTTACTATGTTAATTTGCCAGGCATTACTTGATTACATTCAGCAGTGCTGCCCTGCTGACCTCTGTGGCTCAGACTAGCTTTGGGAGATGCTGTACAGGTGCACTGTGCTGTCCCACCTCCCCTTCCAGGACAGCTCTGAGAGCATCCTCCAGAGCTGCAGGTTCAGAGGAAAAGAGACACTGTTCTGATCAGAATTACACAACTGGATTTATGTTCAAAATCTATCGGTGGTGGGTTGACTGGGCAGAACTACCTGGCTCCCTGGCCAGAAATCCCAGTGAGGGTCTCAGACGGCCTTTGGGAAGGTCCCTTGTTCTCTCGGTGTCCACAGGTGCTCTCTGTAACGCAGCGATCCAGTGGGAAGAGCTAATGCAGATCTGCACATGTCAGCTTGAGGGTTATTCCTTTGCTGCTCGCTTTCACTGAAGTGCAGCCCTCAACCTGCTGACTGTCCTTGTTCTTCACTGTCATAGATCGACTTCCTGAATTCAGTGATAGTAGATCTGCAAAGGAGAAACGAAGAGTTGAACTCAAAAATACAAAGGATGTGTGAAGCAGCCCTCAACGGCAACGAAGAGGAGATAAATAACTATGACAGGTATAAATCCTCAAGGAAAACCTTGGCTTGTGTTTTGGGAACTGTTGTCAGCTGCACAACGCACCAGCCTGAGGTCAGCTGTCAGAAAGACAAATGTAGCTTGCTCTTGAATTCAGTGCTTGAATCCAGCCTTTTTTTTAGGTCCGTTACTGTGGTGTACCTGGTGGTGCAAAGGGATCCTCTGTCGTTACTGATCACGCACACTGATGTATCGTAACATACGTGTTGTCAGTCTTGGTTGAGTCTGGCCCTTTCCAAATTAAGTAGAAGAGTCTTTGCTCTCGAGAGGCCGGTAGCTGCACTGAGATGGGGAGATCGAGTCTGGAGAAATAGAACTAAAACCTGTTTGATACGGAGTGACTTCAGATCTCTTCTATCAAGGGAAAAGAGAAACTAGTTACGTGTGTTTCTTTTTTAAGTAATGTCTGTATTTGTGCAAATATTTACACAAACAGAGTGGTTTGTTTAGTAAACATTACAAGGATTATGGGGGCACTGCAAGGTAGCTGAGATGTCAGAAGATCTTCAGAAGAGGTTTTGTTATTTTTTTGTGGTTGCCCACCGTAGTGTTTCCTTAGTGTCAGTAATTACAAGGCAGGTGGCAGGGCAGGGCAGCAGGCCCTTCTCCTTCACGAAGAAGTACCCTGCTTGACTTGTGCTGGTGCTGATCTTGCAGTGAGGAGGAGAGCCTCTCAAAGAAGAAGCCTCGTCTCTTCTGCGATATCTGCGGCTGCTTTGATCTTCACGACACAGAAGACTGTCCGACGCAGGCACAGATGCTGGAGGAGCCTCCCCACTCAGCTCACCACGGCAGCCGGAGAGAGGAACGCCCCTACTGCGACACCTGCGAGATGTTCGGGCACTGGACGGCCGACTGCAACGACGACGAGACCTTCTAAGGCAGCGCGCGGCCGGAGGCTGGACTGTCTGTGCGCCCTGCTCGGGCCATTTATACCACCAGCATTTGTGCGTGCTGAATGTCAGGAAAAGGGACAGTGTTTCTTGACCCCCTCGCTCCCGTTCCCCTCGCCCATCCACTCCAGAATCCGTACATTGATAAATATTTTGCTCCTTTGCTAATAAATACCTTATCTCCCTTTAATATACTTAAGTGAAATATAAATAAATGATTTAACAGATGACTTTATGCTATTTCTTCCCAGGTTCTGGGTTTGTTCCCACTTTTAACAAGAAATGCCCTCATGCTGTTGCATCTGTTGATGGGAAAACATGTATAGGAGCGAAGCACTATAGTTATATTAAAGCTTATTTAAATACTTTAAAATTATGCTGTTAATTTTCATATTTGCACTAAACCGTTTTAAGGCTGAATTTGTACATTTAGATTTTTAAGCTTTTTTTTTTGACACTGGACTGGGTTGAGAAATGTTTCATCTTTATTTTCCTTTATTCATTTGATTGTGATTTCGCTCGGTGAACGCGAGCTCTGGGCACCGCTCGGCGCGGTTTGACGACTGTGAAACGTGAACTCGTGAAGCAGGTAAGGAAGGAAGGGAGCTGCTGCGGGGTGCTCAGAGCCCCGTACGCTGTGCGCACCTCCACCCCCTTGGGGGACAGCCTTTTTTTTTTGTTTTTTTTTCCTTTTTGCATTCTTTCAGCTTCTATATAGTGTGTGGTGTGTGTGTATATATGCATATATATATATTAAAGTTATATTTTGGAAAAAAAACAAAGAAAAGTGTGTTTTCTTTCATCTCTTTCTGTTCTGGTAGGAATGTAACGGGCTCTGTGAGGGGACAAACGCGCCCTGGGCCTGCGCTGTAAATAAATAGAAATAGAAATAAATAGAAAGGAAAAGGTTAGGAGTTAAGAGTTGCTAACGCTCACTGGCCCTCCGGTGCGGTTACGGCCGGCGGACGGTGCTGGCGTCAACAAACCGGTGGCAGACGGGGGGTTTGGTGCTAAAAGGGGGGATTTGGTGCTAAAAGGGGGGGATTTGGCGCTAAAAGGGGGGGGATTCGGTGCTAAAAGAGGGGGATTTGGTGCTAAAAGGGGGGGTTTGGTGCTAAAGGGGGAATTTGGTCCTAAAAGGGGGGGGGTTGGTGCTAAAAGGGGGGAATGCGGTGCTAAAAGGGGGGATTTGGTGCTAAAAGGGGGGAATTTGGTGCTAAAGGGGGGGATTTGGTGCTAAAGGGGGGGATTTGGTGCTAAAAGGGGGAGTTTGGTGCTAAAAGGGGGGGATTTGGTGCTAAAAGGGGGGGATTTGGTGCTAAAAGGGGGGAATGCGGTGCTAAAAGGGGGGGATTTGGTGCTAAAAGGGGGGGTTTGGTGCTAAAAGGGGGGTTTGGTGCTAAAGGGGGGGATTTGGTGCCGCGGCGCATGGCGCCCGCCAGGGGGCGCTGTGCCGCCGGGCTGCCCCCGCCGCGGCCCGTCTCTCTCTCTCCCTGCGTGGCCCCGCCCCCGCCGTCACGTGGCGCGCGCCAGGTGACCGCCGGCGTCACGTGGGCGGCGGGAGGGCGATGGCGGCGCACCTGAGCTCGGGGCGCGTGAACCTGACGGCGCTGCGCGAGGCGGGGCGCAGGGAGCTGCGCGAGTTCCTCGACAAGTGCGCGGGCTCCAAGGTGAGCGCGGGGGGCGGCCCGGGGTGGGCCAGGTCCGGTGGGGCCCGGGCCGCGCCTGACGCCTCTGTCCCTCCCCGCAGGCGATCGTGTGGGACGAGTACCTGACCGGGCCCTTCGGGCTGATCGCGCAGTACTCGCTGCTGAAGGTAAACGCGGCGGCGGCCCCGCGGCGGCCCCTGGGCGCCCGCCCGCCCGCAGGTAACGCGCGCCCTTGCTTCCGCGTAGGAGCATGAGGTGGAGAAGATGTTCACGCTGAAGCCGGGCCGCCTGCCCCAGGCCGACGTCAAGAACGTCATCTTCTTCGTGCGGCCGCGGCTGGAGCTGATGGACATCATTACCGACAACGTGCTCCGGTACGGCGGGCGTGGGGGGGTGCGGCGGCGCCCAGGGCCCCGCTCGTGGTTCTCTGCGTGGGAGCCGGCCGGGGCTCCTGCCGAAGGAGGGGACAGGTTTGGCCTGGAACTGCGATGTGGTTCGTCACGTCTGGGCTCGAAACAGGGAACTATGTGAGACACCGAAACCGCAGCGCAGCCGCTCTCGGGGCTCGCGTCGGGGTGCGAGACGCCCTGGGAGGAAGGGGGGTTTCACTTCGGCTGGCGATGCAGAGGGTGCGTTCCTCGTTAAAAAGGATGGAGGTTCCTTCTAATTAGCTGGAACAAGTTGTGCTTTGATTGATCTTTTGGGAACTGCGGGAAAACCAAGTCACCTTGCCCTGATTTCAGACCTGTGGCTGTGGATACATACGGCTGGGTAGAAAATATTCTCAAATACTAAGCTGGGAATGGAAGTTGGCAATAATAACCAAGCGCAGCATTCCTATTTCCTTTGAATTCAGTGCCCCCAGCCCGCAGCCTGTGCTGGTTCCTGCACAGCTGAGTTACCATTTGCTGTGCTCCTGCCTGTGACTCTTCCAGGGAAGACAGAGGCCGCTCTCCCCAGAGGGACTTCCACATCCTCTTCGTGCCGCGCCGCAGCCTGCTCTGCGAGCAGTGGCTGAAGGAGCAGGGCGTGCTGGGGTCCTTCATCCACCGAGAGCAGTACAGCCTGGACCTCATTCCCTTCGATGGAGACCTGCTCTCCATGGAGTCTGAGAGCACGTTCAAGGTAAGCGCTTGTTTCGTCTTCGAGGGAGAATGCTGTGCGTTTCTGTGAGGTGCTCGGAGGGTTTGTTGGTGACCTGCACAGCAGGGAAAGGCCGTGCAGAGTGAATGTGGCTTGATCCTGAGTGCTGAGCTGAGTCTGCACTTCTCTGTGTTTTCTAAACGCAGAAGGAACAATCACTACACCAAGCTGCACCCCAGCTCCTCCAGTTTTAACTGCTGGTGTTATTTTCACAAATCGAGCATTCATGAGGCTTAAAATACTTAGTCGTTACAAACGCCGGCACGGTTTGTGTCTGTACGCGGCCGAAGAGCCGTGTACAATGGTTACGTTGCGCACTGAGCTGCACTGAGAACTAACAGCTGTCACATACCAGCTGTGTACCCTCTTTTCTCAGAATGCTGCTCTGGGGTTGGAAAGGTTTGAGCGTTTCTCTGCCTCATTAAGTGTAGCCCAGAGGACGCGTCAGGGCTTGCAGCTGCTTGTCAGCAGCTACGATGAGGTGGTGCGCTCTCAGACTGGCCTCCTTAGAGGGAGAGGCTCTTTGCAGTCACTTTCTGGCTCTCTTCTCTCCATCAAACTGGGAGTGGCATATGGGGTTCAGAAATATTGCAGTGTCTGGTTTGATCAAATGATTTGATGTGGTAATGGCACAGATAAGGTCTGTATTTGCCAACAGCCATAGTTTTTCCCCAGCCTATGTCTCCTCTGAACTGTTCACACAGACCACGTTCTGCTGTGGAAGCAGCTGTGTTGGATCGACACCTTCCATCGGGAATCCTTCTTCTTGTTTAGGAATGTTACCTGGAGAGCGACCAGACGAGTCTGTACCATGCGGCAAAGGGGCTGATGACACTGCAGGCTCTCTACGGAACCATCCCGCAGATTTTTGGGAAGGGCGAGTGTGCCCGGGTGAGGCAAATGTTGCTGCTGAAAAAATGCATCTTGTTCTGTGGAACTGCTGTACGGAGTGTTGGGTTAAATGCACCTGTGGGTTTTTTGAATCCAGCCACGGACCGTTCTCGTCATATTGAAATTTCAGGATCGTGGCCATCGAGTCTTTGTCATCTCTGGCCAAAAGAACAATCTTTGCTGTTCCATAAGTCTTCCTGTCAGGAGGATTTATCTGATTTCATATGCTTTTTGCTCATAGGTGCACTGCCTTCGTGTTTTCAGCAGCTCTTTCTGTGGAGTTTTAACACTTAGCCACTCTGTTGGTATCAGAAGGGGTGAACAAAGTGCAAAATGTGTAACCTGCTGCTCCTGCCTTAGCTCTTTCATCTCTCCCTCTAACTCACTTGATCCACCTATGGTTTAATTGGTACTTTTTGTAATGAGGGAGTGGCTTGAGATGAACCCAGTGCTTTGGCCACAGTCACTGTCCTGCTAAGCTGCAGAGAGCAGCACAGAGTACTTTTTTCTTTTTTTTTTGGGGGGGGGGGTCTTGTCCTGCCCCCATCTGTCAGCCAGTTTGTACCTCTTGCCATTCTCTTCCCTTACACAGGGCTGCGCCCCATACTTGCATAAGCACGTGCTTGTACAGCCTAGAAGTCAAATCCATTTCTTGCAGCCTGCACCATAACCAGACCGACATGATTTATTTTCAGCACGTGGCTAATATGATGATCAGGATGAAGCGCGAGTTCCCCGGGAGCCAGAACTCCATATTTCCCGTCTTTGATACCCTCTTGCTGCTGGACCGCAACGTTGACCTGCTGACGCCGTTGGCTACGCAGCTGACGTACGAAGGGCTGATAGATGAAATCTACGGCATTCAGAACAGTGAGTACTGCTGGGGGAGGGGGAGGTCTCCAGCACGCTGGAGCACTTTCAGGGTGTCGGGGTGGGGGTTCTGCTTCACTAAATGACTGTGACGTGGGAGCAGCTCACCTGAACTTAGTGCAGGGATGGTTCAGTTCCAGGCTAGAGCCCATCAAGATCAGCTCTGGCCCTCTTTTTGCCTAGGAAGGGGAGTTGGGTACAGTGCATGGTTACTGGATGGGCGTATTGTGGCTGTTGGCTGGGTGCAGATGCAGTGACACAGAACAAGTAGCTTGGGAGCAGCGACGTTAGTGTCTGCCTTTGCCCTCCAGCCTGGCTGGCTCACGCTGTGGGGACAGGAACAGTTTGTGAAAGGCTATTCAGAGCACTCCTGCTCTTCAGGAGGTAGTGAGAACAACTCCAGAGAGGCATTTCTGGGTTTTAATCCCTCCTGCTGTACTGAAGACTGGCTGGCAGGCTACCTCCAAACCTCTTTGAAAGCAAGGCAGCTAGCACTTGGGTTCGGATCACGTGTGTTTGTATAGGTCTCTGGGTCCCTGGGTGAGTACAGGGAGGCTCTCCTTAATTAACACATATGCACTGAGTCATCTGGGTGTTGATATTAGCTTTGCTGCTCAGAACTGTTTCCAGCTCAGGGGACATGTTTCCACAGCCTGCTTATCTTAGCTTCTGGTGGTGAAGTTCCAGTCCTTACAAGGGTTATTTCTCTGCCTTTGGTAGCTTATGTGAAACTCCCTCCTGAGAAGTTTGCCCCGAAGAAGCAGGGTGAGGGTGGGAAAGATCTCCCCACAGAGCCCAAGAAGCTCCAGCTGAACTCTGCTGAAGAGCTGTATGCTGAAATCCGAGACAAGAACTTCAATGCTGTGGGGTCAGTGCTGAGCAAGAAAGCCAAGATCATCTCAGCAGCCTTTGAGGTGAGGCCTGTATCCAACCGTGCATCTCTTGGGCATTCTTGTCATCCAGTAAGTCACAGTCTGTGTTCAGCAGGGTAATCCCCCAGCCAGAGAAAAAACAGGTAGCCTTCAGAAGCCCCTCCAGTCTGTTCCCCTGCCCTGGGATGAGATCAGCTCCACAGTGACCGTTCTGAGTAGTTGTAGATCAAATCTCCTCTTAAGAATCCTCTCTTCTCCCCACACCTCTGTTCTGGGGCTTTTCCTGTCCTCACTGCTAAAAGCTGGTCTCAGAGCTAGCCTAAATCACACTGCTGCTGTGTGAGCCCGTAGTTCCCGTAACAGGAATTGCTTTCTTCAGTCTGCACAACAGTCAGGTGCTGCTTCCCTCTGCAAGAGGCCAAAGGTTAATTTTAGCGTGCTGATCAATTCCACTTTGTTGCTGTTGTTGCCTGTTGACTGTAAGATCCTTTTCCCTTTGTATTCACTGAGGACACAGAGAAAAGGCTTTAAGAAATAAAACTCCAGAATGTACATTCATAGAGTATTATGGCTGGCATAAAAACCAACAAGAATGTGAAAAAGACAGTTGTCTCACGGGAGTTTTGACCTGTAAATTCAGGCTCACGTGTCACCTTAGGCAAAGCTGGAGTGCTGTGTGGGGTATGTTTGTGGTTTTGTTTGAAAACATCCTGTTGATGATTCATAAAGAAACTGAGATCCCACAGCTCTGCTCTCGGGCTTCATGGTGATTCTTGAGAGAACTTGTTACGCTGATTGTATTTCCTTGTTTTTTTCTTTGCCTCTTCACTTCTGCCACATTTAAGATGAGGTAGCGGTACCTTAACTGAAATACTGTGTGCTCAGCCTCCTCTCCTAGTAAATGCCCATTACTGCAATATTAGTGCTGAAGGTGCTAAAGATGGATTATTCATACTGGTTGTTAAAAAAAAAAAAAAAAAATTAAATTGTCAGAGGTAATAGGTGATAATGAAACAGCAGCATATTGGCAGCAGAGGACTTATTCAGTTGCAGGCTTCATCATTATCACTCTCCTGCCTGCACTTGCCCATTTAAATCCTTCACATATGAGTCAAATTATTATTATTTTTATTCCAAGTTGCAGCAAGAGGCAAGTAGCCCAAATAAAACAGAGACCTCTGGACTGCTCTGAGAGCTGAAGCCTGCATTGTGCTTCATCAGATCCTTGCGCAAAACCTGGGACGTTGTTACAGCCAGGTACAGTGAATGGCGGGCTTCTGCTCGTGAGGGACACAGACCTGCCAACCCAGTTCCTCAGCACCTTTCACCACTGCTTGGAGGGGAAATGTCCCCAATGTCTGCATTTGCCTAGAGCTCCCTGTTTACTGGCAGCTAGCAAAGTAATTAGTCTTTGCATGGAGAAGGTAGTTTTGGTGGCAGGGAGCCTGAGGAGCAGATAGTGATGGCTGAAGTCAGACAAAGGTGGAGAAAAGTGATTGGCAACACTGGTGTAATGGAAAAAAACAGCCTAATGATCCTGTTGTATTATGTCCTGCCTCTTCTAATGACCAGAGTGCTGTTACAGGTAACGCTGTGACTTTAGTATAAGCACTTAAAGTCTGTTGTCTAGAAGGTTGCATGTCTCTTATCAGTATCTGCTGTTGCAGTGAGTAGTGTAAAAAACTTTTTCATGATAAAATGATCTAGTTGGTGTTACTAATCTGAAGAAGACCTAACCCAAGTGATGGATTTCTTTAGGAAAGACACCACGCAAAAACCGTCGGAGAGATCAAGCAGTTTGTCTCGCAGTTGCCACACATGCAGGCAGCAAGAAGTTCTCTAGCAAACCACACCTCCATTGCAGAACTCATCAAAGACATCACCAGTGAGTATGCGTTGAACAGTCTGACTGATTTAAATAAGGCAAGATGCAAGACACCTTGATGGACAGCATTCAGCTTGGCAAAGATTGGCTTTGCTCCATCCAGTGCATCTCTGCTGAAGTGTTAAATGTAGAAAATAAGCTGTCAGGTGCTATTGTATTGATTTTTCATTCTTTTCCCAAAGCATCTGAAGATTTCTTTGATAATTTGACAGTGGAACAAGAGTTCATGTCTGGAATAGACACAGACAAGGTAAGTAGATAATGACAATTAGTGACTTATGTCTTAAAAAAACCCCCAGTGTATTCCTCTGGGTTTTTTACATTTGGGGTTTTTGAGAGAGGAAGCATCTGATCTAGATGATTCTGTCTCCTTCCAGTGTCAAGGTTGTGAGCTCTCACGTGTGTCCCCTTGCACATTTGCAGTTTTTTCCACTGCTTGGAGATGGTGCTGTACCGTGTGCTGTGACGGGCTGTGGTTGCCCATTGCCTGTAACACAGATGTGTACAGGTGGGGTGCTGTGACTTGCACAGGGGCACTATGTGCTGTGAGGGATCAGTGACAGATTCCAGACTGTTAATTAGCATTTTTTCAGTGCCTCAGACAAAGTCTAGCTATTGACTGTGGAATGGACGTGCTTTACCAAGGTGCTAGGTAGAACCAGTGCTGGATTGCTGTTTTACAGTCTTGAGCTGCCTGGAGAGCAGCTGCATCCTCTTTCTTGCTGTTTTGGAGATACTAGGCAAAACTAGATCTTTCCTTTCCAGGTCTTTTAGGCACTTTAACAGGTCTTTAAATAACAGCTTATATATTTTTTTAATAGGTTAACAATTACATTGAAGACTGCATAGCTCAAAAACATCCATTAATCAAGATCTTACGTCTCGTTTGCTTGCAATCTGTATGCAATAGCGGACTGAAGCAGAAGGTTCTGGACCATTACAAAAGGGAGATTCTCCAGGTTGGGCTGTAACTTTTGGATCAATAAATTTCTGAGAAAATCCACGTCAAATCCTCAGCTCTGCAACACTTACATTCTAGACAGACACATCTTATACATGGGTAGTGTTGACTTCCCGTGTGTACAGACGGAGCACTGAGGCTTCTGTCTGGGCTGATAGCAGTGACTCAGGAGGTGCCTATGTGTGTTTTACAACGTGTAGATACAGAGAGGTTTGTATCATTGCACTTTTTACTATTATGATTTAAACACTCTTATGGGAGACACTCTAGACAGATCTTAACCAAAAAACTTTTTAAACTAACATCTTTCCCTTTTTTTTTTTTTTTAAACACTCTGGTCATGGATTATTGACGTGGTATTAAAGGTAAATTCTTCATATTGCAGACTTATGGCTACGAACATATATTGACCTTAAACAACTTAGAAAAGGCCGGACTCCTGAAACCTCAGACAGGTGGTAGGAATAACTACCCAACGATCAGGAAAACCCTGCGCTTGTGGATGGACGATGTTAATGAACAGGTAAACAGGCGCCTCAGCAGTGAACATCACATCTAACAATACAGAATCACGTGCAGCAGGAAAACCTTCATATTTTATTTTATTTCATTTCATTTCTGTGGTGCTGCTTTGCAGCATGAAGTAGCACTCACCTGCTGCTCACACTCTGCTCTCTCCTGCAGAACCCCAACGATATCTCCTACGTGTACAGCGGCTACGCCCCGCTCAGCGTACGCCTGGCACAGCTGCTGGCTCGGCCAGGGTGGCGGAGCATAGAGGAGGTTTTGAAGATGCTGCCAGGTCCCCATTTTGAGGAGAGGCAGCAGTTACCCGCTGGCCTTCAGAAAAAGCGTAAGTTTTGTTTCGTTTTCCCATTTTTTTAAAGGGAGATGCATCTCTTGTTAGGCTGGAATGAGGCAATCGGAAATCAGGGCTGGCAGAGTCCGGGCATCTATCTCATCTCCCCGTTCCACTGCAGTATTAGATCTACCTAACCCATTTCTGACAGAGCTTTCTGGCCTCTTTAAAACTTCCATTCACATACTCAGCCTGCTGTTAATGCACAGCACCATGTGCACTGAAAATACTACAGAGCTGTACATCTGTGTAACTTCTTATCAGACTACTAAAATAACCTTACACTGTGATTTTAATAAGTAACATTACAAAGAAAGTCAGCATCACTCTCCTAGTATGAAGCCTGGGCAGGCAGAGGCACATCCTGTAAAGGGACTCCAGAGCTGGGAGCAGAGTCTGCATTTCTGGGCCCCAGTCTGGCATTCTGCCCAACAGGTTACTCCTCTACTCCAGCTGTTATCTTTATTTTAGTATTGGGTCATTCTGAGTTTGACTGACAGTTGATGGATAGGAGATGTAAAAATAAAACTAAGACAGCCTGTAAATTTCTCTGAATGCACAGGTCAACACGGTGAGAACAGAGTCACTCTGGTGTTCTTTCTGGGAGGTGTGACGTACGCAGAAATAGCTGCCCTGAGATTTCTGTCCCAAATGGAAGATGGAGGCACAGAGTACGTCATTGCCACTACAAAACTCATCAATGGAACAAGCTGGATCAAATCCTTGATGGAAAAACTGGAGCCTGCCCCTTTCTAGGGTCTGTGGCAAGAGACAGTAAAAGGGAGGCGCCCTGTGTGACACGGGCACACCAGCTTCTGGTCCTCTACTGTGGCTGCTTGAAGGTCAGAGAACCACACAGTGAAAGCAGCTCTCCTGAGACCAGCTCATGATGCAGTTACCCTCGTCCCTCTCTGCACTTGTGTTCCTACTGCTTGTGGAGCTTCCTAGTAGACAAGCAGTGCTGAAAGGCACTAACAAATCAACAAGGGGAGAGAAATCCCTGCTTATGGTCTGAATTGGCAAACAAGTGCTGGGGCGGGGGGAGCAGGGATTTGCCCTGGTCCTTCTGTTTGGCAAACTGCTTCTTTTTTTTCTTTCAGTTTCATTTTAGTGGGAGATGTGGTTACTTCTTCTTACCCTCCTAAGGTGCTGATGTTTTCTGTTCCTGATTTCATGCCAAGGCCAAGGCATTCATTTGGTTTCCTGCAGCAACAGCTAAACCTTGAATTATCCACATGCATGTCAGCAGTACTGACTATGAATACAACAACTGCACCCAAATTATGAGGGAGATGCTCAAGCCTTTTACTTCAATCACCCTCTGAAGGCACCAGTGTGAGGTGGCTTGTTTGTCCTAAGTCCACCCACCTGACTCTGGAAAGCTACTCCAGAGTATGAATTACATCAGTGTGTCAAGAGCTTGCTTATGTTTGAAGACACACACAGAGACACTCCCCGCATGGGACTCAGGCCAAAAATAGCTATGTCAGTGACCCAGTAAACAGCAGCTTTGAAACAGACACTCTTTTCACACACCCCCATTCACTTTCTAAATTGTGTTTGCGGCCACAAGCTGTTGTAGAGCTCAGAATAAAGGAATTTTCCATGGCCTTGGTGCCTGGGCCCTTCGTGTTGCTGAGCCAGTGGGAGCAAGAGGCAGCTTCTGGCTCCAGAAGACTCAGCCTTGCAAAGTGCTAGAGGCTGGGAGGGCAGAGCAGGGGTCTTTGCTTATGTCTGTGCAGCTGACCACTGCCAGAGCCTCTGCTGCTGTGCCTCAGCCCTTTCCCCAGTTGCTGTCACACACTTCAACAGCAACCACTGGGGTCTCTTGTTTCACACTGCATTTCACTCTTAAACAGTTAAAAAACAACTAAAAAAAACCCACAAAAACAAACAAACAAAAAAAAAACACCAAAAAACCAAACTCCACCTCACCCCTTAAATCACTCTCTTAGCAAACATTTCTGCTCTTAGTTATCCTGCACAAATATGTCCCCAAAAAACCCTTCATTACTCCAAGTTACAGTTACGACTGAAGGTTTCGGTTTGTTGTTTTGCTTCGTAAGATCGAGTTCTGCCAAATCCGCCCCTTCACAGAGCCCCTCTGTCTGTCTAACTCCAGTTGGCTTATTAGAAGAAAATAAAAATGTGTTTAAGCTTTTTTGAAAGTGTTTGATCACTCCCTCCCTCTCTCCCTCTCTCTGTCTCTGGAATACAAAAATAAATAAAATAAAACCCTGTACTGTGGTAGCTGTATCCTTTTCCCGCTGCCCCAGGATAACTGACTGAATTACTTAAGTTTTTCTAACATCTGGATGGTTTTTTCTTTAAGCTTATGCACTAATTACATTCTGCTCTGCCACTCAACATACTACATCAGAAATATTTATGGGATTTCTTGACTTTTAAAGACAAGTAATACATTTTTTAATCCTTTGAGACTTTTTACTTCAGGTGAGTAGGCAACTTGCAGACTCTTCTTACAAAAACAAAACATGCTGCAACTTTGACAATGATGCAAGGAGCAGAAGTGGGTTGCCTTGCTCTCCATGATTTCTGCAGTTCCACTCTAAAGTAGGCAATTTCACAGTATTTAAAAAGAAAATTGAAGTAGCTTTGGATCAAAAATTAGATGTTACTGTGCAGATAAAAAACAAGAAATGATGTGATTCAGTGCAACCCTTACAGTGTCCTTGGCTTGGCCTCGAGGGTGTTTATACTATCACGATTTCCAGACTTTTTTTTTTTTAGATCTTAAAAACTGAACTAATTGCAAGGAAATGAATAGCACTGACCAGGCTCATTTGCAAACTAAGGTCACGATGTGTAAAAACACCACAAGTGAATAAAGGAAACCACACAAAGTGCAAAGTCAACAGCTTTTTCACTTGAACTAGCAAATATGTTCGTTAGTAACACTAGAGGCAAAACTTGTTTCAAAAATAATCTATGCTGGACACTTGGTAAATTAATTTACCAACAACACTGCTGCATATTTTTTTGCAGACTGTAGCCTGCACTACCACCAAGCAAGAGCCATGTGCACTCAAACTAGGCACAGTCTCTTCCTGGAACTATACAACAATAACAACAAAAAATAAAAGCATCTTGACGTTGATCAATTCTCTGGAGGCTTATGACTTAATGACTTATGACAATTACGACTTAACAGGCTTCCTGAGCAGCTTGATTATGTTCTGCTTCTGTCTAAGGCCTTGCTGACCACGCGGGTAATAATTTGATAACAAGAGAGCCTAATTAAATTAAGGAACCATTTTCTACATCATAATATCTTTGTAGGTAAGAGATTTGATTTGCAGTACATACTCTTCCTTCTCTCTGCTGTCTGCATTTGTCTGGATTACAAGCAAAAAAAGAAAACATCACCCAACCTCCACCCCAAAAGACTTTCACTTTTCATGTAACACTAAGGGAAAGCAGTTTTGCTAAAAATAAGCATACAGCTTACCTCCCTCGTCCCCCTTGCTGCAGAAGAGTTGTAGTGCTTGCTCTCTAAAAGGTAGGGATGACTTCTTGGGTGTGCAAGGGTGAAGCTAGACCAGTGACCTAGTGACAGTGCAGCGATTAGGCTGTCTTCAGCACTCACTCCCGTTTGATAAAAGAGCCTGACTCAGGCCGCACAGTTCCATCCTGTGATGTGCTGCTGCTCAGGGAGCATCCCCAGCTGGATGGGAGCACCCTCCTGCCTGAGTGGCCCACAGAAGCACAGGGCTCTCAGAGAAGAGGCCCAAAAGCCTTCCAGGTAATTACAGACTAAAAAGTATAAGATGACACAACGCTTTGTTGAGGGGGAGAGGAAAAAAAAAAACCAACAAAAAAACAACCACACATTTAAACAAATGGAGGTTTTGACGTGGTAACGCTAAGCCATGGTGCTTAAACTCACCAAATACTGTTGGAAAGGCACTCTGGGGAAGGGAGCTGTCTGGCAGGCTCTGTGCTGCCGTGCTGCACAGAGCGCAAAGGCGCTATGATATAATCATTGGTCCTGACCACACCTAGTGCATTAGTCCTCGTGTGGCTGCAAACACAACCTCATTACTTCTGGCTCCCGGACGAGCAGCTCAGAAGGGGATCAAACTACAGCACAAACCGCTTAGAAGCCAGAAATTCAAGGGACAGCTGCAGAACAAAACTAGAGAGACACAGGAACTTTATGAAGTAGAGTCCATCATCTACCTGGGTAAGCAGTTTATTTATCAACATCTTTTTAAATAATCAGAAATCACATAAAGCCTATAGATAGAAAACTTCAATGCTTTGAACAACTGGGAAACCATGGCTGCTTTTAAAATGCAATAGCTCCTAGAATGTATACATGTGCCTGAGCTTAGAATGAAATGACTGAACTCTTTAATTAAAGACCAAAAAGTGAACTCTTTCTTTATCACAAGAACTCTTTAAAAAATATTCTAAAAGTGGCAGGATGGGAATTCAGTTTACTTCGGCTGGCTTTAGCCTGTTTAGAAGAGAAATAATCCTTTTAGGTTAGCTTTATCTTAAGTCTGGTTTTAAATTCCCTTTATGTGCTTGACCAAGAGTGTGGATATTTTTGATCAGGCACAATTATGATCAAAATTAAAAAGAACATGTAAATTGGAGGGATGGTAGAATTTTTAGATGGTTCGGCACAGCTTTAAGGCTAAGCAGCCAACAACTTCTGTGAAAGAGTTCAGATTTTATATTAAACTAACAAATGAGCAATCCCTTCTAAAGGGATATGTAAGTATGACTTTAAAATATAGCTAGAAGATGAATTCTAAAGCATCTTATCCCACTTCTCCCATTTAAAGGTTATTTTTAACGTGAGATATAAATATTTGCCTGTGCAAACTTGTATTTAAGCCCCGGTTTTCGTCATTCTTAAACAAAAGGCTCAGTTTGTGCCAGTATCTCCATTAGATGCAATTATATCATTAAATATTAATGGTGGCTTCCTTGGAGGCATTGACCACTTTGATCAGAACACACTGTTGGTAATGCACCATCAGCGACCGCTCTGAACGTGAAGCTTCCTGGCTGCACAGCCACTGACACAGGGGGAAAGATTCCAGGAGCCAGTTGGACTCTCTGTAAGGGCCTCTGGCCCTTACCAACACGGCAGTGTCCACTGCCTGTGTGTCTGTATTTTAATTTTCTTAGTTACCAGCCCTGATTTAGAGACTGATCAGATTCTGAACTCTTTTTTCAACACTGCGCAGCTCAGAAACCCTGTACAGGACTCTGAACAAGCACACACAAGTCCAACCTGACACTAACAACCTTCTTAGAAGGACAGGTGGCCACTAACCCTCCTGAACACAGCTGCTTCTCCCCACAGCAGAACCACCCTGTCGGCTCTGCAGTCTCCTTGCTGGGAAAGACTCATCCTGTCCCTTTGCTTACAGAGCGGGGAGGAGCACGGCAGCAGCCAGCCCCACACACCCTACCTGCCGCAGTGCCGGGCAGAACCATGCCGGACTCCTTTGCCGTCCACTTCCTCAAGGTGCTGAAGGAGCTGCTGGCCTTCGTGCTGTTCAGTTACACCGTGCTGGTCGGGGCGCTGCTGCTCGCCGGCTGGACCACGTACTTCTTGGTGCTTAAATGAGAGTTCCTCTTCTGCTCCTAAAGCCACGGGCTGGCCAGGGGCGACTGGCTCCTCCGTGCAGCTCGCCCTGCGCGTCCGCTCAGCACACAGGACGGCGGCCCCCTCCTGCAAGCGTTTTGCTTCGTTACTGCCTAATCGTAATCTTATTTTCTTATGTAAAAAAGATTAAAAAAAAAAAAGTCTCTGCATGCATGCACTTTACTGATCTATGTGGCTCTTTGTATCTCCTAGACATTCGCCCGTGTTCCCCACAATATTTAAAAGCCTCCCAGTAATTTTCTCCTGGGATTCCCACCCCACACCCTGCCTCAAGAGCACAGCAGTCTGCCGAGCACGGCAGAGGGACGGGAGGGATGCAACGCAATTCAAACACGACCAACGTCTCAAGTAAACAAGTCCTGCCTTGTCTAACTCTGCCTCATTAAGGGTGTGAAGGCAGAGATACAGAAATTACTTATAATTTTTTTTTAGAAGTCCTAGGAAAAGACATTTCAAATCTGCACAAGGTTTCCCTCTTCCTACAGTTTTATGAGGTACGCTTCATGGGGTTGTGGCACCAACACCACATTATCTACAGGCCTATTATTTGGCACTCTCAAGTGTGCAATGCTTTTCAACAAATGCTTAAAACATGGAGTTAGCTTAAAGATGTGCCTGTGACACAGCATAGCCTTGCTAAAACTACACCATGCTGAGCAAACTGAGTCTCACAGAGAACATATAGGAATTTCTGGTATATACAAAAAGAATAAATATAATTGATCAAGGCCTTTCATGTAGAACTACACAGGAAACCTTTGCTGGAGAAGCTTGTGGATTATCACTAGTGTGGAACTATACTGTGAGGGTGGTGAGACCCTGGCCCAGGCTGCCCAGAGAAGCTGTGGCTGCCCCCTCCGTGGCAGTGTTCAAGGCCAGGTTGGATGGGGCTTGGAGCAACCTGGTCTGGTGGAAGGTGTCCCTGCCCATGGCAGGGGGTTGGGACTGGATGGGCTTTAAGGTCCCTTTCAACCCAAACCAGTCTGTGATTCTACGATTCTACGAACTAACCAAAAGCAAAGCAGCATCATATAGTCTTAAAAAAAACAAAGATTAAGTAAAACGGGGGGGGGGGGCAGAACCTGTGGCAGTCAGCGCGATCTCGGCCAACCCTTCTGCTGCTGACCTGACGCACAGCTGAGGGCTGTTCTCTGCTGAGCCGGGCCGGCCTGTCAGGGGCCTCTGTGCAGGGGAACACAGAGGAACCGACCAAGAGCGGCCTGAGCTGAGAACCCCCAACACCGTTTCTGCTTCACAGGCCTGTGACGGTGTGTCCCCAGACAAATGCCGTTACCTGGGGTGCAGAGCAGCCGCAGGAGCAGCCCGGGGCGGCGGCAGCAGCTCCCCCCGCCGGCGGAGGGGCCGCCGCCCGCCGCCGCCATCGCCTCGCGCTCCGGCCGCCCTCACAGCGCCGCGCGCGCCGCTCCCGCCAACGGCCACGCGCCGCCCGCCCCACGTGCCCGCCCTCTGCGCATGCGCCACGCCGGCAAGACATCCTCGCCCCCTCCGCCGGGACGCGCTGACGTCACTTCCTGCGCCCCGCCCACTCCCAAGATGGCTGCGGGCAGCCGGTGGCTCCGGAGTTGGTGCTCCCTCCTCAGGTACCGCGGCGGCCCCGCTGCTCCGGGGCCCGGGGGCGCGGCGCGACCCAGCGGGGCGGGGGCCCAGGGGTCTTTCAGTGGAGCCGCGTCCGGGCCGCGGTAACGCCCAGGCGGCGGTTTCCTGGGCTGAAGTCAGCCTCCCGGCTCGGTTCCCTGCCTCTGGCCACCGCACCCGCTTAGGTCGCCCCGTGTAATCGCGGCAGCTGCGGCTGGAGCGGCGGCCTGGGCCACGGAGATGGCCGTAACGCGCCTCATCTGTCTCCAGCTGGAACAGCACAAGCAGTAGAGCTGTGGTACCCCCTAGCCGCTGGCGGTGTGTCTGTAGTTTAAGAGTGCGCCGCATAAAAGAAGTAAAACCAACCCGTTATTGTCAGAAAACTGACGTAAAACAAGAAAATTCTCATTACTGCTGCAGTATTTCAGTGATAGGCCCCAAGCCAACGCTTACACAACATTGGATGTAAATAAAACTGACTACAGGAGGCCCAAAATGTCACTGCATTGCAACAGTTACCAGTCACATTGCTCACCTGCCTGTACCATGTACCACTCCCAGGCACGCTTGTTGTTTTTCATTATTCTTGAATATTAACAATGTGTTGGTACCACATAAGACAAGATACATTTTCTCTCTCAAAGGATTAATAATGCACTAGTTAATGTGCTTGTCTTCTTTTCTTGCATTTATAATTAATATAACACAATTTAAAACAAACCTACTCATTCACTATTATGCAGTCGCATTACAGAAACTTGGTAGAGACTAGGTCCTTTTCTTCTTTGATACCGATTTCCCACCACATACTGGTTATTTCTTGCACTTCACTTTTGTTTCTTGCATTTCCAGACAAAGCTTCCCTGTTCTGGCCAATATTAGGAGATGCTGCCTCTCAGGCGTGAACGGGCGATGGCACCAAGTGGTGGGCACGGGGCTGGGAGTGGCCTTGTGTGCGGTCCCAGTCGTGGAGGTAACGTATCAGGAGTGAGATACGTACAGCACCCACTCGTTAGAAACAGTTTACTATTTAAAAACACTTGCTTAGCATTTTACAGGCTAGTACTTACCCTCAGAATTGTATCCTTCTTGGGGATCGCAGGTGTTTAAGCCATGTAGTTGTTAAGGAAATGAGAAAAACAATGTCTGCCCTCAATAATACCTTGCAAAAACAGTTGCCCTGTTTTACAAAGGTGAAACAGCAGTGGGAGTTGGGCTGTCCAACCTTGTAACTAACAGTGGTGCTTCTCCTTACCGTTATTTGTTACCAATAACATCCATAGGAAAGTAAAGAT
This sequence comes from Nyctibius grandis, assembly GCF_013368605.1. Classification (NCBI taxonomy): domain Eukaryota; kingdom Metazoa; phylum Chordata; class Aves; order Nyctibiiformes; family Nyctibiidae; genus Nyctibius; species Nyctibius grandis. The sequence continues at coordinate 13,568,957 of NC_090671.1, read as the reverse complement.
CACGCAAAAATTTCTTGTCTTTCAGAAACAGAACTCAATTTCTCTCAGTAACGATGCCCTGATTAAAAGAGCAGTTTCCTTGGTAACCGACAGTACTTGTACGCTCCTCTCTCAAACGACGTACGCGCTGATTGAAGCACTGACAGAGTACACAAAGGTAAGCTGAGAGATGACACACTTTGCTGGCAAGTCACTACTGGAAATACTAAATGATTTGGCACTATGCACCTGTTAAATCACACTTTAAATGGACTTTGTTTTTTTATGAATTTTAATAAAAGAAGTGTGGGGGTTTGAAGATGTCGGGTCCCTGGGAAACAGTGAGGCAGGGCTCACTGTTCTGCTACACCAAACATGGAAGTTATTTTTAGCTTTGTTACACTGTTGCTTTGACCTTGAACTTAAGTTGAAATGACCCATGTCTCAGAACTGAAGCTAAAGAAACTTGTAACACTTACTGGATACCTGCATACTGAGTAAGGAGGACACGCCACCCTGTATTCTTAGGTATTTTATTTAACCTGCTGTGCCTGTGTCTAAGGCCATGAACTTGAGTTTCATGAGAAGAATGGAGTGAGCCATATTTCAGTCTGAAACAAGAAGATACAGTTTTAATTTTATAAATAAGTGCCAATTTGCCTAAAGTATTTGCATTCCAGTTTACTTCCTTATTAGCACAGCAAGTATATCAAGAGATGCTCTCCACAGCACTACTGTAGGCAGACAGCAAATGCTGTCAGTGCCTCCAAAATTGCAGTGAACTTGAGAACAAAGCACCTTTGGAACCGTTCAGCAATTTTGCTAATTAACACCGAGACAACATCAGAGATGTACAGATTGTCACGTAATTGTGTGAAACGTTTCCTTTGCAGGCAGTTTATACACTGGTGTCTCTCTACAAGCAATATGCAAACCTTCTTGGGAAAATGGATTCAGAAGAGGTGGATGCAGTCTGGCAGGTGGTAATAGGAGCCAGAGTTGATGTAAGCAATCGTCTCCCTTCAGTCAGCAATCTGCCTCCTAAAACTCTGCTCAGAAAGCTCTCGTCTCGCTTGCTCCCCTTTTCACAAAGAACTGTTCAGAAGAGCATTCAGGTACTGTTACACCTAGTGAGGTAATACTTTGTTTTACTCCTAGATGACAACAAAACAGCAGGAGTACCTACGGCTGGAATCCAGCTGGATGACAGCGTTACGTCTTTCAGAGATGGCAGCAGAAGCTGCGTATCAATCAGGTGAGCACAAGCAGAAATACTGAGCTTCTTTTTCCCCTGGCATTTAGTCAGTATTTATAGAATGAGAACAGAGTTGAGAAAGAGACAGAATGTACCTTCAGTTACATACCAATTTACAACCAGTGCCTGGTTTTTAGAGATGCTGAGAACCTGTGTTATTTTTTTGGCTACAGGTCTAGTAGAAGCATTCTGAGAATGAGGCCTGGAAATTGCACATGGAGTTTAGATCAAGACCAACCGTGCCAAAAAATGTTTGAGGGAAGTGTTTAGTCATTTTTAAATGCAGTGTTGAAACACAGTTCTGGGAGCCACAGAAATAAGGCTGCCTCGGGGGTCCAGCAGGTCTTTCTCACTGGATTTACTTTAATAAAAGAGTAAGAATATTTGCCTTTCACTTAGGAAAGATACTAATTTTGGTCTTTTCTCCCCATATATACACTTTGACAAAAAGTGTAGAGACTTGATAGCTTTGAGATTGAGTTCTGGGCTGACTTGTGGTAAATCCAAGTTATTGGAGCAGAGAAGGGGAAGAAAGCGATGAATATACAGGGACAGCCTATCTCTGTGCCTAAAAAAGACACAGAATCTGTAGGAGCACGGGAGGAGAAGGGATTCAGCAGTGCCACAGACATTCCCTCTGCTGGTAGGTGCCAGGACAGGACAAGGACTGAAAGCTCCTGGCACACAATGCCTGGGCTGGGCTTAGTTCTCAAACCCGCTAGCACAAGCTGATTGCTCTGATGAGACACTGTCAGTGACCCAGTTGGGTGGGAAGAATTCAAGGGGGCAAAAAAACCCTCAAAGTAGCTTATTGTTGTTTAAGGTAAATGAACAGTAAATGCATCTGGCATCAGTATAGCCCAAGAGCCATCAAAACACTTAGCAAAGCAGATGATAATTGTAGACAATTGCTTCCTTAATTGAAGGTTTGCCCAGTGCTCCTCTAACCCAGTGTATTTAAATTATTGCTTTTCAGGTGCAGACCAAGCCTCCGTGACAGCCCGCAGCCACATTCAGCTGGTGAAGACACAGGTGCAAGAAGTGCGACAGCTGTCCCAGAAAGCGGAGACCAAGTTAGCTGAAGCTCAGACAGAAGAGCTCCTAAAATCTAAAGGAGAGGAGTCTTCATTGCCACAGGGTATCTTAGGAAGCACAGAGGTGGGTGAGGACCCTTACCTTCGTGAGGACTGAAAACTAAGTGTCACTGTAGAATATGTGACAGTCAATCACAAATTGAAGGATCCCAAACTTGCAAGTGTGTGATAGTGGGAAACTGCTGAAATAAGCCTATGATTCCATTTCCTCCCCCCCCCAACAGGATTGCTTTACAAATCAAGTCAATTCCAAGTATCTGAGAGGTCTTGATCTTGTTTGTAACTTATGTTTGTAATACTTATGGATTCAAGTATTTACATTTTTAACTATGCAAATGTGAAAACTGCTATCAAGGATAGCTTGTTAATTGTCTCTCTGGTGGGAGGGTCCTACCACTCGTTTGGTATGTTTGTGAGAGCTCTCTTGACGTGGAGGCTAACTAGGTACCAGCCAAAGAAGTGTATTTAAAAGTCATTATTTTTAACTGGTGAAGTCAATGATGTCTGTTAGGAGATACCTTTATTAAACTGTGCAAAAGCTTCTCATCGTGAGTGTGCCTATTTGAATAAAAGATTAAGTGCTGGTTTTTATTTGAACTTAAATGTTTGTAACAGAGCTCAGTCTGACAGCTGCATCGAATTACACTTAACTGCAACCAGGGGAAACAGTTGCTGTAGAGCTGAAAACTTTCTGTGGAGTTACCCAGGCTGCTCTTAGTGAAGTTTTGCTGTTCAGTACAGCAACCTCCTTCACCCCAGAGTCACTGCTTGTAACGCACCTGCCTTCCCCAGGAAGCAAAGGGAGATTTGATTTTCAAGATACTGTGGTTATAAACAAAGTAGTCGTGGCAACGGCCGGGTACTTCTTTACAAAGCAGTGAGCAAAAGTGAGTTTTACACAAGTTTCAGGAAAATAATCTTAATTCTCTCTTTTTGCAAGCTTAATGTTTCACTGCAGGCTTCAAAACCACAGGTGTCTTTCACTGTGTTCATTTTCTAATGACAGCTTAAGGGGAAGTTTGCAATATTAACTGTGTAGACAATGTAAACTTGAGCTGAGATTGCTTTGTGGGATAGCATCCACTAGAACTTTATCACTGATGATTTGAGTCAGTGAATCCCCATTCATCAGGTTTTGTAAGAAAACACACATTAATCATAGTTTTTTTCACCACAAAGTAGCATCTGATGCACATCTGTGTCGAGGTTGCTGTTACTAAATTGAGTTGTGCTTGACTAGGAATTTTTTCAGCTGTAGCAAAAGCCTTTCTAGCTGTGGCTCTTCTGCCTGCCTTTTGAACAAATGCAATCACAACTGCACAACACTGAACATTTATAGATTAAAGGGATGAACAAACCACCTTTCCTTGCTCCTGCTCCTCGCTGGGTGCTGCTGTATCCGAGGAGGATGGCACAGTCTGCAATTGAAGCTCACAGGAAAATGCCAGTGTCTGCTGTGCCAGTAGTCAGGAGGGCCCAAACACGGCTTTGGGCTGGAGCATTAGGAAAAAAACCACTATCATGAGAGGATTATTTGCAGCAGTGGCACAACCACGCCCTCAAGAGCCAAATGCTACTTCAGGTCAGCCTCTAACCACAACTGCTCCAATTTGTTACAGGCTGCAGTTTCAGAATGGCTGCCAAACCACTGACCCAAACGCACATACAGGTTGTGTTCCTTCCAGGATGCCACAATAACTCCACTCAGATGCTTGCATGGCAGAGACGTGGCTTAAGACAGATGAGCACTGCTACAGGAGCCTGCAAAGCAACTCATTCTTCCCCTTTCGGAGCCTGCTCCCAGCCCCCTTGTTGCCCCACTTCTTGTTTCTGTATAGGCCCCGCTCTTACTTCCCAAGACATGGGCTGTACCCACACATCTAACCTTCAGACGTGACAGGAACCAACTAGTCACTTCAGTCGAGTCAAAACAGGAGTGAGGAGCATGAGTGGCTACATATCGCCTCCAAAACGGGGTGGAAAAGCGTACCACACCTTTATTAGGAAGTGAGAGCTGCCTGTCGGGGGTTAGCCCATACACCTAAGCCCACAACAGACATGACATCATGCTCTACATTATGTTACTGAGTTTGCATTTGGAATCATCTAGTGGATCAGAAAAATGCTGCCACAGCAGTTCACAGGGTACCATGGTACCCGCTCTGTCCAGTCTCTTCTCTGGAACAAGCAGCGGTGCCCAGAGAACAGTGCCCGGAAACCAGGTTTTGCTGCTGATCCTCAGCCTTGTTTACAAAGCCAACTTAGCTGAAACTACGAGTAGACAACTTCTCAGGTAGGGCTAATACAGCTAATTAATCCCTGTTTGGGCTGTAGTGAGAAGACGCAGTAGCAGCTCATACAAGACCACATTGAGGATGGACACACACACACACCCCCCCAGATCACCCTTGGAAGAGCAATTTTTCACACAACCACGTACTCAAATCCAGCACAGAAACAGCTTGTGAGAGTGGAAACTCCTGCCACAAGAGCCTGGCTAAGCTAGAACTACACCAGGTGCTTTAGAAAGCCAAGGCAGCAAGGGACCAAACAAGGACCAGCGGCACTGCCAGGAGTCCCTCAGCCTGATGTCGTACAGCACTGCACCACCAGGCTGGATGGCAGGGCAGCCAGCCTGCCCCGAGAGCTCATCACACCCCTGGCCTCAGGATGTCCTCAGTCTCTGTAGTACAAGCAAGGACCTCCTGGAAGCACTTTCCAGGCACCTCTAAAAGCTCCCGCTCACATCTGGTGGGCGGTGAACGCTGGGCAGCTGCCACTAGACAGCAACAACAACAGCACAACACAAATTGCTCCGATTTCTGTAATCACACACTTCCTCTCTACCCTCTACCTTTTTATAAAGTTTCCAGGCTGCTTCCTGCTCACACACAGCACAGCAGCTTCTGAGCTAGCAGCAAAACACCCTGAAGCTGATAAGCTTCATAAGTCTCACTGAATCTTAGTGTCACATTTGGTCTTTCCTCAAATTGTCGACTCCAGCGTGCTCATAGATTCATCGCTTCTGTATCTCTACATCTTGTCTGGACAGGGGCAAAGAACAAGCTCACAGCAAAGAAGTTTTTGCTCACAGCAAAGGAAGTGGCAAGTTTCCATTTCCACGTAACCTTTAGATCTTTAATATCAATGACTCCTTAATGCAAATGCCCAGCACCAGATCTCAGACTCCTCTGGCTTTTAGTTCTCTCAGCCTTCAGAAGACCCAAGAATACTCCTGTGAAAACACTTTTCGAAACAGTATTTTATTTATACCCAACATTACAACAAAAACAAAACCCAAACACCTCCCACACATCGAAAGCTACAGCCACTGTAACTACCACTGTGATTATTCAAGACATACTACTCCTCTCAAACACAATCAGAAAGTGTTTGTGCAAAAGCTTCCAGTGCAAGTAAACCTGTAATAAACTTCTGTAAAACCCAAAGGGCTTGAGTCGGAGCCCAGTCCCTCGGATCATCGCGCTGTGTTAAGGCAATGTACTTCTGAGGCATTTTTTTTTCCCCTCCACTCCACTCCCTTTCTCCTGCTGCCCAGTAGGACCTGTGGGATTGCTGGCCTGGGGCAGCGGAGCTGCACTGCAGTGGTCCCAGCAGCACACACAGGCCTTTCTTCCACCCTTTCAAGGAATCTCAAGTGCTCTGTCACTCAGTCGCCATCATTACCTTTCCTGCACAAGACTCAATTTGGCCGGTGGTCAGACACCAGCCTCGGTGTTGCGAAGCCTCCAGAGCAGGTGGCACCTCACTCACGTCCCTGTCACAGTTGTGACTTCCCCTGCCTCCAGTCTGGCTTCAAGGAACCGAGCAGAGTCCCCTGTGCCATGTCCCACCGAGCTACCGGCCCCATCCCCACCCCGTGACAATTCAACTGCTTCAGTAACCCACCAACAGAAAAAGACTGACTGCAAAACAAACCCCTATGGCTCAAGTACAGTCTGCTAGTCGAGGACACATTTCTACCACAACCTGATTTTTAGTTTAAAAGTACCCTGTAGCCGTCACCAGCCAAAATCCCGCTGTGCTCATCAGTAGCTTCTCTTCCAAGCCCTTCTGTAGTTGTGCGTTACTGATACCGCACACCTTATGCTGTCATCCTTTACCAGCGTCCACATGATCCACATCTCTGTCGGGTTTAGTTTGTGCACAATCATCAGCCCTTTGTACAAGCACGGATCAAAAGGATGGAAAGGTCTCTGGATCCCGAAAGTCTTAAAGCCAGCGTGGTTCTTTGGGGTCACTGCCATCTTTGCCAGACACATTCCCACAAAGACATCATCTATTGGGAAGAGCTCCATGTCCTCTGCGGTGCTCTGGAGGCGGCGCACTGTCTCTCTGGACATCACGTAGCCTCCTCCACCCGCGTAGAGAGGATAGAAGGAGGCTCTGTACATAGACTCTGGAATAAAGTATTTGACCTTGGTGTTCCTGATGGGCCGGGCATTGGCGATCACATCCCCAACAAAGAGATCCTGTTCAGGGGCCAGTCCTTGGAGGAACTCAACAATGTTGTAAGTGTTGACAAAGACATCATCATCGCCCTTCAGCACAAACCTGGCGTGCAGGCAGTCCTCCATGAACCAGCGGAGGAAATGCAGCTCCTTGAGGGTCAAGTTGAAGAAATTGTCAACAAAATCCCACTGCAGGATGTCATCAAACTCCTGGCTCTCGTAAGCCAGCAGCTGGTGCAGGGGCTGTGCCTGGATTTTGGCCTCCGAGAGCCCTAGAAGGAATACCAGCTTGATGCGCTTCCCACCGATGGAGACCTCCTTCCCCCACGTGTTCCTGATCGCCACCCGCCGATCTATGTTGATCGGGGCAGACTTGATGGCCAGCAAGAGGAACGTCTCTTTGCCACACCAGGAAGGCTTCAGCAGGACCGAGAAGTTCCGGCAGTGCTTGTAGGTTAAGAAGATGCGGTGAAGCTCTGGGAGGGCCAGAGAGGAGTTGGCAAGGGTCAAGTTTGGCAAACACTTGCTGGGTTCAGCATTCTCCAGAACCAAAGACTTCCGTCTGTGACTCGCTACATCCACTTTCTGCTCCGCCGCCGACGCTGCCAACTTTGCCTCTTTCTTCACGTAAAGAACCCACGCCAGCAGCGTGATGGACACGGCGTAAAGGGCGAGGTTTTTAACCCTGGGATACATGGCACCCTCCGGGGCTGCACGGAGAGGGACAAGCCGCTGTGAGCCAGACCCGCGCCCCGACGCGACCCACCCGCGCCCGCAGCGCTCCCACCCCGCAGCCGCGCAGGGACCGAGCGCAGGACCCAGCCCGGGCCCCGCCGGGACGGCCCCCGGCCCTTCCCCTCGCGTCCCCCCCACCCAAGACCAGGCGCTGCCGGTGAGGACGGGAGCGCTCGCCCCCCGGGAGGGCTCGGGAGCCCCCGGGGAGCCGCACCGCACCGCCCCCGGCCCGGGGAGAGCCCGCCCAGCCGGGGCGCGCAGCCCGGAGCTCCGCGGTGCCCCCCCGTCCCCGCACCGCCCCGGTCTGCGGAGCCGCCGCCGCCGCCACTTACCGGGAGCCGCCGCTGCCCCGCGCCGCCGCCACGCGCAGCCCGAGGAGCCCGGCCCGGCCCCGCCAGGCCCCGCCCTCCCGCGGGCGGAGCGGGGGGGTTTGCACCGGGCACCGCACACCGGCACCGGGCACCGCACCCTGCACATGGCGCACCCCGCATATCGCACATCCCACCCCGCACACCGTGTGTTGCACATCCCACCCCGCACCACGCACACGAGCACCGCACCCTGTACACCCCCCACCCCGCACCCCACGCACCCCGCACCCCAGCCCCTGCACCCCGCAGCAGCTCAGCAGCAGTCCCAGACAACCACGAGCCCCGCGGCATCTCCCAGCCCCGGTGACTCAGCCAAACCAGGATCCACGCGGCGTCCCCGCGGGTTTTATTTCCCACTCACTCTTTCGCTACGGACACATCACTGAGTCTTGCCCACCACCGTGGCCACGCTCTCCTGGCTCTGGGGACCGGCTCCCGCGGGCCACCGAAGCAGCTGCATCTGGAATTGAACCGTCAGCGGCACCGGCTGGAGCTCTTGACCCTCCTCCTGTTCAACAGAGGCTTTGTTTTTTTTTTTTCCTGTGGAAAGAAGTAAATCTGTCGCTGTCTTTACAGAGTAAAGCACCCTAAAAGCAGCAGCGCACAGGGGGGATGCACACTGCGTTAGCACTGACTTGTGGGCCTTGAGGGAAAATCTATTTGAATGTGGCTTTAGGTAAGAAGCCCACGAAGCATCTTTAAGCACGCAATCGATCTGGGTGCAATTTTGCTTTTTGCTGTTAAATTCCCCTATAATTTCTAGGAAAAAAAAAGATGCAGAAATAAATCATTCCAGGGATCCTAGAAAATCAAGTGTGGGGTAAAATGAGACCTTCATGAGACTACTTCCGAAGACATCCTTCCATGGCTGGGCAACTTGTTTGCTCGAGACAAAGCTTGCTGCCTTTCCTCTTTGAGCCATCTGGAAGGGATCCCAGTTCCTCTCAGAGGACTTATTATTTGTGTGCATTTGCCGACCGAGGGATGCAAATCAGCCTCAGCTCCCGGCTGTGAGAGTGCCGGTCCCCGCGGTGCCTCGTGGGACGCACGGCCACAGCAGAGCGAGAGCTGGGAGCCCATCCCCGGTGCCTCGGGGCACGGCCTCTGCCGCAGCTCTGAGGTGGTACACGCTATGCAGGTGATGAGCAAGTGCCAAACGGCCCCTGGGTGACTCACGGAGCAGCCGGGGCTGGCAGACACTGCGTGGAGCAGCCCACCGGCCCCCCCGGCTACAAGCGGGGTGCACTTGTGAGTCACGGGTCACAGCGGAGCGCGTGGCCACAGGACGCTGCCGGCACTGGGTGCAGCAAGCTGTGGGGGCAGCTGATTTTTAAGCACTATCTCTTTGCAATGTGCACTCGGTGGCCTCGCTGTGCAGCAGCCTGGGGAGGTGGCCAGCCAGCCTCCGCCTGCACGGGCGTACGGGGACACCAAAAGAGTCTCTGAGCTCTCTGGGTTTCCTGCATCAGCAGCGGTTTTCTGTGCACCCAGCACCATCTCCAGCCACACAACCCCGCCGCAGACAGGGCTCATTCCGCTCAAGCTGAAGGGGAGCCCTTCCCGTGCTGACCACAGGCACTGGGGGGGGGAAAGGAAGGCAAAAGCATCGCTGCTGAACTGCCCGTTGTTCACAGCAGCTCCCTCCTCGCAAGAAACACACGTCTTCTTGCAGGGAACAATAATTCGAGGAGGTTTTTTTCTTCTTTTCAGGTAGCTGGGAAGGCCGTCAGGCTCCCTCGAGTGCTGACACAGCCTAGGACTGCAGGGCGCTGGGATCCTCCCCAAAGACGGGGACCTCGCCGTGGGTGATGGGGCATGGAAAAGGAGCCCGGAACTTGTAGGGAAGGGGGTTAATTGCACTCTCAAATTAGCAACTCAATCTGATGCCAGAGCAGGAACACGAGGTCCTTTGGTAGCTTCGAGCGGTGCTGGGGAGGCCTGGCCCGCTCTGCGCTCTCCTTGACCCACGAGCAGCTTTTCAGCGTCACCCTGCCACCCACTTCCTCCTGCTCTTGCCTTACCCCTCCGATGTGCTGGCACTGCTATTTTTGTACTCAAAACAAGATTACTGGAAAAATAACCTGCTAGAGGCAGGGTGAGGTTTGTCTCCAGCGGTTTAAGCAACGCTGCTGGCTGAGCAGACCCTGAGCTCTGCACTGGGGACGCAGGGGACACCCGTCGGGGAGGCAGGGGACACCTGTCCGGGGTCGGGGTGGTCTCTTCATGGGTGACAGCACACTGGGGTCTGTTCCTGGCCCTGCCATGGGCTGGCCAGGGCACCTGGGGCTCTCTGGGCATCTCATCCCTAAACCAGAAAGAACAATAATCCCCTCTGCAAAGCGCTTTGAGATGCGAGTTGGAAATGGGATCGCGCGTCCCAGACAGCGCTGCCCACGCCGCCGGCCCACGCCACCAGCCACGTTTGGCAGCCGACACAGCGGGCAGCACACCTCTCACCCAACACTCTGCTTCGCCCTCCTCCCCTGGCAGCGGAGCGGGGAGGTGTGTGGCACCCCTGGACGGCCGGCAGCCCGCCCGCGCCGCTTGTTCAAGACACCGATTCAACGAGGCGTCCGGGTGTGGGTCTGAGCCGGCAGCCCCCGCAGTCAATGGATGCATTCACAGCGCGAAGCTCAGGACGTGAGTAAGCACCAGGGTGGTGGGGACCGGCGGCTGCCTCCCCGCCGGGCACCGCCGGTGTTTGCTCTCGCACCCGCCGCCCTCCGCCCGCCCAGCCAGCTCCAGCCTCCGTCACCTTTGGCAGGCGCCGTGGTTTTCTGGCTGGCCTGATTTTCTCTCTCTGCTTTGGGTTTTTTGCTCTTGTCTTTGCCTTTTTTCCTGTCCTGCGGAGAGAGATGTTTCCATAGTCAGGCTGTGTTGAAATTCACCGCCCGCGTTCAGGCCTGTGACAGCATCTGGGTCCCGTCACCGGGATTTAAAGGGCGGAGGAAAGCGGAGAGGGGAAGCAGGAGCGCAGCGGAGGGGCTGTTCGGAGGAGAGAGTCCAGGAAATAGAAAGTGTCAGTACAGCTGGTGTGTGTTGCCAGGCCAAGAGAGAGAGAGAGCACCAGAGGAAGCACCAGTGGTTGCTTTCACATTCTCAGATGGAAAAATAAACTCATCTATTTCCTTAATCTTGGCCTATAAAAAGCAGCCGTACTCGTTGCTAATATCAACATTAAGTAACGATATGAGCAGTGATGGGTGGTGCTTGGGCAGGGTTATTTCAGCCCCATTTTGCGAGGGATGGAGGGGAGGGATGCCAGGGCTGGCTGTAGGGCAGGACGTGCTGCACCCCAGCCTGCAGCGCTGCCCGGCCCCCGCAGCCCTGCCCCACCACCCTCCTCACCTTCTCCTCCAGACTTGGTGGCTGCACCGGCTGCTCAATGCTCAGGATCCCAAAGTCACACACAGTTGTCACCAGGTCCTCGGTGGCCAGCAAGGCATCCAGGGTCACCCTCCCGCTGCCCAGCGTCGTCCGAATAGGAGGGTCGCTGCGGAGGTTACATGGCTTCTTCTTCTTCTTCTCCTTCTCCTTCTTCTCCTTCTCCTTCTTCTCCTTCTCCTTCTCCTTCTGCTTGCCCCTGGGCACGGGACTCTGCAGGGCACCAGAGCAGGGACAAGCCTCAGCAGAGGGTCAGGGTCCCTTTATCAGACAGCAAGCAACCCCCGCCCAGCCCCTTGCCCACCCCTGCATCCTGACCGAACTGTGTGTCAAACCGCCGCTGCCCTCCTCCCATAGCAAGGGGGGACTTTGGTGAGAGGTCTGGGGTGGAGCGGCTGTTCTCTGACACACCAGACTGACCCAGGAGAAGGGCCCTTGTTCTCCCATCATTATTTTTTGCACCTCAGATGTTAATTGGACATCGTTCTCTCCCAGCACCCTACCTTGGCACTATCCTTCTTCAGCCTCTGCCCTGCCTTCTTGTTCGTGACTGCACTTTCTTCTGGCTCAGCATTAACAGGCCATGAGAGCACCTGCCCGGAGAGAGAAGCTGGCGCTGCAGGGGCTGGGACACTCAAGAACCCTGGCCCAGGGTCACCGCCATGCCGGGCTGCGTCCCAGAGGGAACACAATACCACTGCTGGGGCTCCCAGCAGCTCTTGCCCCTTTCATCCAGCTCTGCCACACGCTCACCTTCTCCTCCACAACCGAGACAACTGTTCCAGCTTCCAGGTAGGACTTCAGTCCCACTAAGTCCTTGGCGGTGTGCTCCTTCCTGTAGCTGCAGTCGATGGTGGCTGCCCAGGGCAGCCCAGGGGTGAAAAACACCTTTGCTGTGCAGGGACACAAAAGAACTCTGAGGAGAGACCTCCCCTTCCCAAGGACAGCAGGACCCCCAGGACATGAGCAGTGCCAAGTCATCCTCCATCAGTCTCAGCAACAGCCCAGCTGCAGCCAACACTGCGAGGGACGTCCTGATGCCACATGCCAGGAGGAGCCATAAACGTGCCCTGAGCAGTGGGGCAGGGGATTTACAACTCCTCATTACCGGAGTGGGCCTGGGGCTCCTCCGTGGCTGCAGGGTCCTGCTGGCTCTTCGTTACTCCTGCGTCCTGAGCAGAGCTGTCCACGTCCAGGGTGGCCACCACGGGACTCTGATGGATTTTTGTTACCTGGAACAGAGAGGGATCCCTTGGCAGGGCATGTCTGGTTGTGTCTGCATCAGGGGGCAGAGCTGCCTCCGAAATCCCATTCCCCAGCCCACCCTCACCGTGGGAACGAGGGGCAGCAGCCCCAGGGAAGGGGCAGCAGTCAGACTGGGGGCTGTGAACGCTTCCCCACATGCAGAGCAGCGCTGGGCTCCCCGAGAGGGACGGGGACGTGGGCAGCAGGGACCTGTCCTGCCAGATGTGGCCACCCGTGAATGCTGTCCCCAGAACTACTGCTGCCCGCGGCAGGTCCATTACGAATGGTCTCGCCCCGCAGCCTGGAGGCAAAGTCCCCCTTGCCGTGACCTGCCACTGCCTGCTGCTTTCAGGAGCTCAGTTAAGCACAAACCTCAGTGCTGGTATCGTCCTCGGTCTCCTCTCCCTCCGCAAACTCGTACATCACACAGTAGCTGTAGGTGATGACCGGGAACTTGGAGCCAGCCTCCAGCTGCTGATGAGCACTGGGATCAGGGACTCCCTTGATTTCCCCAACGCTCACAACCACTTGTGCTTCACTCCTGATCAGCTCTAAAAGGAAGACAGTCTTGCTGTGAAGCTGCAGTTTGCTCCTTCCACAGCGAGGAAGGTATGGAGCAAGCAGAAACCTCCAGGACACCGGTCCCACCACCTGGCATCCCTCCCTGCCACCCTCTGCTAACGCTGTGACAAGCCACTGCCACATGGGGTCACCCCAAAGCCACGCAAACATCTCCTGGCTTGCTTGCTTTGCCCCCTGGTTAACATTTTAGACTCCACAGAGCACATCCAGGGCATAAACTCATTGAGTAGGGGCCATCAAGAGGGGCTTTCCACCCCGGGTGTCCCCAGCCCCCTGCTCTCATCCCAGTTGGGGATGTGCCACGCTGCAGAGGTGGCACCGCTTTGTGCAGCCAGTGCAGCACCCACATAAGCATCTTCCCCAGTGGAGATGTTCCTCTTTCAGCAGCTTGAGAGGAAAATGCACCATCTGAAACCAGATGGTGTCCAGGAAGCAAAGATGGGGGCAGGCCATGACACCGCGGCTGTGCTAGGGCTAGGTTGTTCCTGCAATCTTTGGACCTGATTAAGGTTAAAACTACCTTGCAGGGTCCTCTGCCTGTCTCCCTGCTTGTACTGGTGGGGTAAAAAGGCACAGAGGAAGATCTCTGTTTGAGGACAGGCAAGAAGGAAGTCAATACTAGATCCAGAGTTTGCCCTGAGGGACTCCCAGCTCAACCACGATGAAACCACCTCCCGAATCACAGGGTCGGCACGGACAGGTTCAAAGGTGGAGGCTCACCTGGCTGCTTTGCCAAACCATGGAACTGCTGCCTCTCGTCAGGCCCTATGTGGATGTCATCGAGGATGGAGAGCTTGGGCAGGCTGTCCACGAGGAAGCCTCTGTAAGCAGGAATGAGAGCCAGCGGGTTCCCTTGGAGCACCAGGATGCGGAGCTTCTGCAGACTGGACAGTTGGGAGACCAGCCCCAGCAGATCCGTGAAGTTGTTAAAGCTCAGGTCAAGGGAGACAAGATTTGGCCTAAGGAGAGAACCCAGAGAAGAAGGTCAGGCAAACAGCATCCATCTGAGGATAGAGAGTTACCACCCTGGGTCAAAAGAAGAAACAAAAATTGTGTTTCCCCAGCACAAACTGGGTCAAACTGGGGAATCCAATGGTACAATCTCAGGAGGCCAATTCCAAATTCCTGATCCACATGGTCCATTGCCAGTCTGCCCCACAACTCAAAACCATGTTCCTTTAGCACCCATTAACCTTCCCACTGCACCATTCAGTGATGCAGCCTAAGCTTTAGATCCCTCCCAGGGCAGACTCCCAGCAGGGGCTTTGGGAAGGGCATGAAAAAAAGAAGCTGCCCAGGGACATTGGGAACTGTGGTGGGCAGGGTGTCAAGGCAGTTCCCCAGGTGATCTCCCCATTCCACACCTTGGCCACAGACCAAGACACCCTCTTAATATGAGCCACCTTGATGGCTTAAGGTCATCTGTTCGCATCTGCCCACCTCCCCTTCAGGAGCCCACGTTCAGCCTGCAGCGTTACCAGAAGGCTGCAGTGAGGTACTTGTCCTGCGAGGGGCCGCACAGCCTGTTGTATCCCAGCCCCAAGTGCTGCAGCTCCGGTGGAGGCTGAGCGCACAGGTCCCGCAGATCAGCCACAGCGTTGCAGCAGAGCTCCAGGACCTGCCCGGGACAGAGGGAACAACAAACACCCTTTGCAATGAGTGTTCCTGGTGCTCCCTCGAGCTGCTCAGCGGCACCTCCTTCCCCACCCTGCTGTCGCAAGGCACCGCTCGCTCACCTTCAGCGTCCGGGGCAGGTTGGCCGAGGTTATCCTGCTGATCTGGTTGGCACTGAGGATGAGCTCCTCCAGCCGCCGTAACTGCAACAGACCCTCGTCGACCTCCTCCACCTGCAAAGAGTTGGGTTTGGCCAACATGTCCCTGAGCCACCTTGTAGCCAAGGTGACATGGACATGTAGTGTTGATCCATGTGACATATGTGCCACACACTGGGTGTGGGGGGGCAGCAGCTCTACAATAATGGCATCTGGGAAGACCCTACAATGGGGAAGGTGTCCTTGCACCAGGGTGTTTTCCCTCCCAACAGGACGACGTGGTTTCCTGGTCTGGACATGGGTGGTGTTACAGGCCCCAGCAGCTGCACTTACTCGCTTGCCAACGATCCGCAGGGACCTGAGGACCTGGAAAACGTTGGAGCCACGGACGAGCTTGGGCGTCAGCACGGCCATTTCCCGCAGCTGCTGGTCCTGGGGGCTGCAGCCTGGTGGCAGGGCCCAGGGGCTGTGCTGGTCGCTCAGCAGCTCCATCAGCACCTCGGGGCTCTCCTCGCCCGGCGGCACGTCCTCCTCCTGCCCGGCTGGGTCTGTTCCCAGCCCCGGCCGGCCTCTGCGGGGGCTCGTGCGTGCATCGAAGCGAGACTTGTTCTGCAGAGAGGCAGAGGAGAGGCAGTGACAGCCCTGCAGACCACAGACCCTCCATGGCTGTGCCCCCCCCAGCCCCCTACCCAGCTGCCAAGGCCGCAGGGGAAGTCCTGCAGACCCAGGCGCCGCAGGTGCTCCCGAACAGCAGCCGAGACGCTGCAGCAGCCGGGTCCTGCCATCCAGCCCCAGCGCTGCAGGGAATTCCCTGGCTCAGCCTCCCTGTTGCTAGGAGATGGCGGGGACACAGAGGCCCTGGAGACCAGAGACCAGGCTCTGTGCTTGGGCTGCAGAGCGAGCCTGGGACAGCACCGAGCTCCCCAGACTGGGAATAAATCATTCTGGATCTCCCCCTGGGTTCTGGGGGCTGCTCCCCAGCGGGGAAAGAGCGGGCGGCCTCGTGCAGCATTTGCAGGGTGCGGTGTCAGCCCCGTGCCCTGGCCAAGGACCCGTGGCATGGCATTTGCCATTTCACTTATCTACATCCTGAGTGTCACTCAGGTTTCGGGGAGGAAGCAGTCAGGTTCTCGGTGAGCTGTAAAGGCATCGCTGTTCACTCACGTGGGGGGCAAGGCCGCCGCAGCAGTGCAAGGCCATCGGAAAACAAAGTTCACAGCTAAAAATACCGGCTCCTACACTTGGAAAAAGTAGATGAGCCCCAGGAACAAAAGCTCTGTCTCAGGTCAGATTCAGGTCTCCGCGCCCGGAGGTTTATTTGCTTTTTTTCCAGCTATAGGTGTTGAGGCAATGGCTACAGATTCCATTCTAGGGAGCCTACAGGGCAGCCTGTGTCAGCAAAACTTCACCCCGTGAATTGCAGATGCTCTGTGGCAGCTGATGGTTACGTGGTGGAACACTGAACTTCCACTCGGGCTGGGTGTTACAGGACGGATGCCCCTCTGCTCCCTTATCAGCTCAGCAGCTTATCACAGCTGGGTACGGGGAGGAAAGGATGTGCAGAGCATGCACATGCCGACAGATAGCGGCGTGGCACAGAGTGGAATAAGCAGGCAAACAGCTATCCTCAGCTCGGTAGAAAATGAAGTAAAACCTTCTAAAAATCTTCGAAAGAGCACTGCCAGTGGTTGAATCGTGTTTCATGGAAAAGCCAAGCTGTAAGAACGGCTGAGGGAGCTGGGGTTGTTTAGCCTGGAGAAGAGGAGGCTCAGAGGTGACCTTAGTGCAGTCTACAACTACCTGAAGGGAGGTTGTAGCGCAGTGGGAGTCGGCCTCTTCTCCCAGGCAACCAGCGCTAGGACAAGAGGACACAGCCTCAAGCTTGGCCAGCGGAGGGTCAGGTTGGACATTAGGAAGCATTTCTTCTCAGCAAGTGTCATTAGCCATTGGAAGGGGCTGCCCAGGGAGGTGGTGGAGTCACCATCTCTGGAGGGGTTTAAGAAAAGCCTGGACATGGCACTTAGTGCCCTGGTCTAGTTGACATGGTGGCGTCAGGGCAACGGTTGGACTCGATGATCCCAGAGGGCTCTTCCAACCTGGTTGATTCTGCGATTCTGTGATTCTGCTTGTCTTATTTCAATCACTGTTACAAATAACTGGGCCCCTTTGCCATCGGTGCTGCAGAGAGATGTTCCCTGCTCTCGGAGGGAGATCAGCTGCGGTTCCTTGTCTGTCCTCCCTGGTTGTACCCAACTGGGGCAGCTGGAAGGGGACTGGCAGTGCCTGATGCCCAACGGTCTCCTGTACGTGCAAGCTCACGCACCTTCCGCACATCTTGCAATGCGCTGTGGGGCACCAGCCAGCTGCACCTCTCTGCTTTTTTGGTGCTTCCAAACAAGCAACCCTCCAAGATCACCCTTCTGCCTGAAAGGAGCCATCTGAACCCATCGTTGTCTTTGTAGGGATGGTCCTAAAGAACATCCTGCACAAAGAAACATCTTTCTCTCTCTCTTTCTCTCCATTTTACCCCCAAATAATTATAAAAAACTCAAACAAAAAGAGTTGGTTCTTCTCCAGCACCCACTGGTTCTTCTCCAGCACTCTGCTGCACTGTCTGCTGCCTCACGCCACGGGCCACGATAACTTCTTCTTTCTTTGTATTATTTAGCTCCTGGGAACATGGGTCGTGCAAGAAGAAACGCATCCCTGGGGGATGGCTGCATCCCTCTTCTTGGCTGTCCGGGGCTCCATCACAGCACGTGGCAGAACCACGTTCAGTTGGTGAATCTCCATTATTGTGGCTTCAAGCAAAAAAATGAGGCCTGAAGTTACAGGCTGGTGGGACCTGAGTGCAACACGGTACAGGGTGAATGTCCGTTCCCATTTCAGTCCTCAGGAACCTGTTCAGCCTGGAGAATGGTCCTTGGACCAGTCCCAGATGCTTCAGAGCAGTTCATGCGCACACTAAGATTTTTATTTTCAGAGACAGATTATTTCACGTGGAAAAGAGAACTGATGATTTTGACACCAAGTTGTCTTCCTTGGAAGTTTTCTGTTGACTTGACAGATGTTCATATTTCAATCTGTTTTGGCATGGATGAGAATTCCCTGCATTTAGTTACTGGAAATGGAAAACAGCCTCAGGGGAGTTAGAGAGGAGGGTGACAGAGACGGGGAGGTGGGACCTTGGGCATCCTTTGCGGGGTTATGTGAGGGGGTCACACCTTGGGGACAGGGTCTTACAGACATCCAGCAGAAGGATATATGTGTTGACCTGGAGGCCTGACCTGCCTTGCACACAAGCCCCTCACGGCTTTTTCGTTCCCCTTGTTTGCCCACTCTAACATTGACCCTGCAGGAGAAGGTTGCTGGCTCTGGGGCAGCAGTGATGTGCTTGCATGCTCCAACCATGTTTTTTTAAAAAAACAACAGAGTTTATGTTCTAAATCCTACGTTTTGGAGAGCCCGAGGATTTAGGTGGGATGTCTAAGCCAAGTGCCCTGAACTCCTAGTCAAATAGATGATACGGGACACCATCTGTGTCAGTCCGAAACTGCACC
Source organism: Nyctibius grandis (assembly GCF_013368605.1). Taxonomy (NCBI): domain Eukaryota; kingdom Metazoa; phylum Chordata; class Aves; order Nyctibiiformes; family Nyctibiidae; genus Nyctibius; species Nyctibius grandis. Next base: position 13,550,508 of record NC_090671.1, on the reverse strand, counting down.
TAGATCACAATCAGTGAAGACACATTTGAACCAACTTTTGATGTAATCTTTCAAAAAAGAAAAAACCCCGAACTATCACCCGCAAAAAAAACCCATGGAGGAGCCACTGACGCAAAACTCCACGGTGCTTAAATGCAGCTTGGCTGTCCACATCTACAGCACTCCAGGCAACAAGCGGCTTGAACACCAACACCCAGCTAGCTTCTGGCCAAGTCAGCTGCTCTCCAAGCCCGCCATGAAACGCCGAGCAGGTGGGTGCAACTCAACCTTGCTACACGCTGTAAGGCTGCGTCGGCTGATGTTCATCGCTAGCTCAGCCACTTCATGCCTGTCCGCTTTAGAAATTCAGCACGCGGCACAAGAGCAGGAAGTTTTGCAAAAATGATGTAGAGGCTTGAGACTAATCATTGTATTCTTTTTTTTCCCCCCTTTCTCCTCTTCATTTGAATGCAGAGATCAACAGGTTTGCAATCTTCCTCATCTGCTCACTGGTTCCTTTGGGCTCCTTGGCACCGACAGCCACCTCAGAAGAAAGCAGATCTACTACAGGACAGAGGCAGAAGCATTTGACTACCAGAATCAAGCCCTTAGCATCAGTGATAGAAAAGCAAGCGACTATCTTGTTTAAAAACTACGTAAGTGTACAATCTTGCAGTTGCTGTTTCTATGCCTGTGCAGAAATCTCTTGAATTATTATAAAACACTAGCAAGACCATCAGAAAAGAAGTATTTGTGTTAGAACCTAAAATAGTCTCTTCTCTGTGTTCCATACAAGAAGGAAAGCACTTACATTGCATTATTTCAGGGCAGAGTTGGGGCAATGTCTAGGACAGCTTGGGCAACTTTGCCTCAGCTAACTGCTAGCTGTGACCTTCCAGACTAAATGCATTACACTTTCTTGGTCTCCCAAGTCACTCTAGGCTTGAAGCAGGCACCTTTTGGATGAAACCAGTCAGGTCACTGGAAACACGGAGAGAATTGCCTTGCTCTTTGGTCAGATCCTAGTACTAGAGCAGTCAGGAGCACGTCTGCTGAAAAATCCTGCTCAGCCCATCCGTTCCTTGGAGATGGTAAAATGTGCACTGAACCCAAGTGTCAGTATTTCAGACAAATTTCAGTTCCTGGGAACATGTTCCCAAGAGCACGTTGATAAAAATCAATGTAAACGTTTCCCCTGAATTCATTCTTGAAAATCAAAACCATCTCTGCTGAAACCGATGAAATTTATGAGGTCAAAGCAAATCTCTTGCATGAGTAAATTTTGCCCAAATGGCAAAGAAAAGAAAAAGAAAAAAAGACTTAGAAAAGCCAAAAACGAAGCCAAGCAGGCTGTTAAGACAGAAATTACTGCACAATCGTAGGCACGGATAGTGTGCAATACCTGCTCGATAAAGGGAGCGTGGGTGTTAGAACAGTTATTGGACAACAACAAAAAAACCCCAAGCACAAGCTGAGAGGTGTGCATGAGCCTAGACATTGAAACGTGCAGCGACTACTAGGAAAGATGTAAAAGAAAAGACTAATAACGTCCCTCTCCTCTTCCTCCCCTACAGAACGCGTGTAGCTCTGTAACGCCCAGGACCGCGAGCTGGCTAACGGCCGACTCCCAAGCCGAAGACATGCTGAGGAAAATACCCGAGTGCCCAGCTTTTCATGCAGATTGCTGCATTTTCCACATTTTTTACGACGTTCTGCGAAACCTGAGAAGCGATATAGAATTAATCTGTGGTAAGAAATTAACCCGGTTTGTCGACGCGAATATCAACCAGCTGAGCGTGACGTTGAGCGAGCGAGCTGCCCTTTACACCTGCAAGAGCGAGGACCTTCCGCGGCTGGGTGGTAGGCAGGTCCAGAGGATGAAAATGGCAAAGAAGATGTATATCTGGCGGGTTTTACAGAAATATGAACAATTTATGCAAAATACAACAAAAATGTACTCTTCAGCAGAAATGTAATATGCCAGGACAAAAAAAAATAACTTTAAGATACTGGAGACTTGGCTAAATGTGACCTATCAGTAGTTACGTGATCAGTCTGGTGCCAGGAACAACATTGATAATATACTTCCTATTCTACATATTATAACTATATAATCTAGTTTAATTTAATATTTAAAGGATGAATGTCTTAAGTTATTCATTGTATTTATTACAAAACTATTTATACTGTTTTATTTGCAACAGCATATGAAAAGGATGGACTGATGTAAGTCAGGGTGATTTAATTAACCAATCATGACATAAATAAGCAAACAGGAAAGCATGATTTCAGTAATTTTAATGTTATTTATATTTTTATCTTGCAATTATTTTTCAGAAGAAAAGTTGATTGTCAGTAGACTGATTTTGTACTTCTCTCTTTGCTAGTGAATTCTATTTATGAATTTATGTACTACATCTATTTTTATAAATTTATTTAAGCAATGATATAGTTTATATATATTTATTCAGATTTGTAACTTTTATATTTTAATACTGAAAGGGATGAATGATATATTTGCTACTTAATAGGTGAATGGTTTTACTCATTTTCTGTCATATTTGGATAAAACCTGGAATTTAATTAAAATGAGATTAAATAAAGCTAATATTGCTAGATTCTTTTTTTACTATGTAATTCTTTTTTACAATATTTTTGCACTGAAAACCTAGAGTTTTATTAAACAGCAAATTAACTAGTTGTCCTTATGTTAAAGATATTAGAAACAGCACATATCTTCCTTTCCCATCCATTTTGATTCATAGACATGAAGCAGTTTCGTTTCTTAAGATCCCAACTGGTTTCTCCTTTGGATCAACCAGTGGGTAAATTGTTTTCTGATCAGCCCCCGCTTCTGAAGGCTGAATTACTGCAGCTTCTGCAACACAGCTCCAGAGGCTGGTTTAGATTTACACATTTTCGTGGTTCATGGCCAGCGCCAGCTCTGCTGGAAACGTGCTGGAGTAGCTCAGACACAACCACCACAGCGGGGCTGAGCTATTATCGCTCCTGGAGCTGGTAACACAGCAAAGACACTCACATGGTCTAGGAGCAATAGGACTTGGCATATACTTGGTTTTCCTTTATTTTGTATCAATTCCTGATTATTCCATATAATGGGAGGGTTTATAATAATATAATTATTTTAGTCTAAATTACCATACAAAGTTCAAGCCAGTCTAAGCATTAGAATCAGTTCAAAAATTAACATTATCTATAAAAGAAAAATCAAGTTTCAAAAAATAACATTGCTTATCTATATAAAAAAAAATTAATTTGACTTGAAATGCTCACTTAAAACACAAGGAAAGGACGACTCCTCTTTCTGCTGCCATCCCGTGTTCACTGACCGTGGTCCACACCAGCACACGGCCCTGTGCAGGGCTGACTTTGCTCAAGAGTGCTCAGATTTGTGCTCTGAATGTCCAGGGAATTGCAGGTGGATTGAGCCCCTGTGTCCCACCGGCACCAAGGCTCCTTCTCTGCGAGGCTGTGAACAGCCCAAGAGGAGCTGGAGAGAGGGATTTTGGTACCAGTCCATCTCCTCCATCCTCCTTTCACACCCTCTCAATGCAAACACAGCAGTGCCCAACTCACCCTGCTGCTGTAGTGCTTCTTCAAGATGGTGCCATTAGTGCTGATGCAGCTGTAGCTCTTCCTCCCTTTGCTGGAGAACTGGCCTTGCTCTGCCCAGATGTCTCCAGAAGAACAGTTTCTTGACATCAACCAAGTCACTGCCAGTCCCCAAAAAGCACCAGTCTGGGGGGGTCCTAGGAAAGTATTCCAGTTTCCCAAGAGGAACAGAGGGACCAAGCTCCTTGCTGGAGTCAGGGGAAGAATTCCTCCCAATTTCAGACACCACTATGGAGCCGGCACGCGGTGGTGACAGGCAGAAGGATGTGGGCAGATCTGAGACCGTTATCCTGGTTTTTGATGTTAACACGAGTAGCATGGCTCGTGCTTTGTTAGTGCCACGCTGGCACACCTTGAACTCCAAGAATGTTTTAATAAACCACCTCTCTGACCTCTGCGAGCTTCGTGCAAGCATGGTGAGTCCAAAGGTGGGCATTTGCTCATGATGTCTTCTGCATTAGAAAGGCACCTGCCCGTCCTGGAGGTCTCAGTGCTAACCCCCGTGAGAAGCAGACACACGCTGGTGGCTGGGGCACTCTCTCAAATTACTCTGCTTAGTTCTAGGTCTATCAATTTTTCCAGGGTCCAAAAAGTGCAATTCCAACCTCATAACCTTATTATTTAATAGAGAAAGAAGAGTGAACAGAAAAGGATCACTGCCTGGGGATGTGCTTATCCTCGAGGCAGAAGCAACATCTCCTGACCTGATGAGGTGAGGTCAGCAAACCACTACAAGCAGGAAGACATTTACATCCTGAGGGCTTAGACATCACCATTTCCAAGGGTTGACACAAACCACTTAAACCTTGCTGAACCAGGGGACTATACAGGCCTGCTCCCTGCGGTTTCCTCTCTCATGAACATGTGAATAGCTAAATGAAAGTGTTCTCCTTGGAAAGGGAAACAGATTTCCTCAGAAGCTCAAATAAGATGTTAAAGTGAGTCAGATGGTCTGTCCTGATTCACGTCATGGGGAGAGAAACCTGAAAAAGGAAAGAGTTGTTCTTCCCCATGGGGGCACAGAATTGTACTGCCAGCCCTGCAGACCGTGCTGGCAGGTCACAGCCATGCACACAAGATGCATGCTTCAAGTAGGGAGACACAATCTTATGCAAAGCTGTGGCAAGTCGCTGTTCTCCTCACATGGGCTTGAAAGAGAACGATGCTTTGACACAAGCATTTGGGATGCAGCAAGGCAGAGGGGCTGGCTCATACAAGAACATCAAACTTCAAAGGGCTGAGGTCAAGAAGTGATGACCAGCACCTCACTGAGGAGTCAAAATGAGAGCTTAAGTGAATGCCTACGTAAGCAAGACAGAAACAGAGACTGCAGATAGTCCGATGCACAGAGTGGCACAACTGTATCACTAAAGCACTTCTGACACCTGCATTATGCTCATTTCTGCAAGCTCACACAGCTAACAGCCACTGCTGGTGTCAGGTGGAGTTTATTCAGGTTCTGTAGGCAGCCTCAGAAAAGGGAGGGACATTAAAGAGGTTAGACTCACATGTTGGATGGCTGAGCTTGGTCTGCACAGTAAAGAGAAGACTTGAGAGCCAACACTAGCCCTAATGTAGAGGTGGTTGCGTGACTTCCTTTGCAATAGATTCTCAGGACCTCTGCTGTCCACATCTGAGGCGGAGAGCTCAAAAGCTCATGCTGAAGCCCAGATTCACAAAAGACAACCTCAACATTCACAGAGAGAAGGGCTCAAACAAGTCACTCCCAAGAGGAGAAGGCTGCCAGCCCCAGACGGAACAGTGCGAGAACATCTGCAGATCTGTAGCTTTCCTGGTGCGGGATCATCAGGGCTCAGATGAATCCTCCTCAGCCCTGGAGGGCTGGAAGTTGAGGGATACACCTGCACCACATGGTGCATCTCTGCTGTGATAGTGAGGTGGTCACCGGCAAAGCTTTCTTGACAAGCAGTTCCCCATTTATCCTAATTGAAAATTAATCTGTTGGCTTTCAAGGCCTGTGAGGAATGAACAGTTGAGATGGAGGAGTCACCGATGGGCTTTGTAAGAAGTGTCAAAAGGGCAGGCAGCAGCAGGACTTAGGGACACGATGAGTCTAATCGTTTGTGGGCTTGTTTCCGTTTTGTGATGGAAAGGCGTTGGGGTTTGCGACACACACACCTTGTTCCGAGATAGGAACATGTTAAACATCTCTCTGGATGACAACGGGGACTATTCTGTGTTTGCACACAGGGAACTTCCCCAACACCCAACTATTCATTGTCTGCCCAGCTCCTGGTGATGAGCACGCTCAGGAGGAGAAAGTCCTCAGGGATGAGAACAGGCATAGAGGAGCTCCTGAGGGTAAATACAGATTAAAAGAAAAAAAATGACCTGGTGAGCACTGCTTTCCATCCTTTTACATACAGAGAGAGCCCTGAGCTGTCTGCCCATTGGAGTGCCAGTTGGCACTGTTCAAGGATTAGCAGAATGAGCCACAAAAATAAGCCATTTCACTAACTGTCTTTTGGCACATCAGCTACAGTTCCACCAGCCTCACTGAAATCACCACAAGATAGTGGTAAAGAAACAGTGCTCTCCAGCCACAGCTTCCTCCCAGAGAAGTCTGATAGCGTCACTGCAGTAACATTGGCATTTGTGTGCTTGGTCGAGAGTGAAGTTAGGCTGAAGTGTTGGTTTATCGCTGTTTAAACAGCACTGTTCCTCCCAGAAAGGTTTGATAGCATCGTTGCAGTAACACTGGCAGTTATATGCTTGGTCAAGCATGAAGTCAGGCTGAAGTGTTGGTTTATCGCTGTTTAAATAGTGAAGAATCACGGACTTCTACCAAAATGCTTTATGTGAGATTAAGGTAGAGATAGTAGAAAAATTAAATGCAAACAGAGTAAGAAAACTGCTATACCTTCTCCTGGAACTACAGGCCTGACTCATCAAATGTTCTCATAAGCTGTTATTAAGTCAAAGCCACCAATGACAAAGATGAGATTAACCAGCATAAACTCTTGTGCAATGGTTTTAAAATAAAATCCCTTTTTTCACTTATCTATTAACTTTCACTTCAAGTAGAGCCTCAGTCACCCAATGCTGCTTCCACTAGACAAGAAAATCCAATATACCAATGAGGTGACAACTGAAGCACAGAGAGCTGAAGTGTGCTACTGGGGCAAAACAAAAATCAGTCATTAAAGGCAAAGGTGAAATGCTATTTGTTTCATTTTTTTCAAATGGACTTAAGCAGCTCAATACCTAACACTGACATCAGTTCCACGGGAATACCATGTTATCCACTCTCAGTGCTGCTCTGCGGAGTCCACTGTCCAGGCACTACGTCAGCCAAGAGCCCCAGTCCAAGCCTGCAAGAAAATAAGACCATCATGGCTCAAGGCATTGGTGCAGCCCCCACAGGCTTAAGGGTTTCACTTTTCTTGGAGAAATACCAGGGCTACCTTTGAATTACTAACCTGTTACGACTAGGTGCAGAAATAGAGGTTTGTCTGCTTAGTGTTGTCAAAGGAGCTCACTCTCACTGTTATGCCTAATATAATTAACAACAATAAGGGTCTGATCACTTTAGGAACACATCAGAACATCAGTACGTTTGGAAAATTATGTTATGCAAAATGTGAAAGAACAGGCTCACTGGTTATTTAGGGTGAAGAAACATGTACCTCCTGCAGACACGTGGACTTGGGGAGCTGGTACTTTGGCCCACCTGTTCATTCCCAGTCTCTAAGCTGCTTCAGTGAAGGGGAGCAGAGCTGACCACAAAGGGTAATTTTCAGTTTTTGCTCATCTGGCTAACATTGATTTTGTTGAGACAGTGAACCCAGCACAGAGTAAATACAGCCTGGTGGCCAACGCGTGAGAAAATCACTGGTAAGGTCCAAGTAAGCCCATCAGAGCGAGCTGATTATTTCAGTCGAGAAGGGCCCAAGGGGCACTGAGATTCTTAAAAGAAGTCCAAGCTTCAAAGCTCAACAGATGATATAAGCCTTGCAAGGGGAAAGCCAACCACACAGATCCCAAAGGGGTAACTTCAGCATTGCTAATAGGGAAATGAGCCCTTGCCACCATTCAGACTTGCAAAAAGGACAGCAGGTGCTGGTCCTGGTCCAGGAACAATCCCACTTAGCATTTCCCCACATCCAGTTCGAAAATGAAGGCATTACAACCAGTTTCTTCCAAAAAATAACCTTTATTGTTTTGGTTGCAAATATAAAAAAATGCATTGCACAATTTTACAGACCTACTGAAAAGTGCTACATATCAACAGCACAACAGAAGTTGTGTCATGCAACAGCACAGGAAACCTAGGCAAAGCAAGAGCACAAACTGAAGTCCTCATACCTCCAAGGTGGGGGTTTTTTGTCTTTTTTTTTTTAACAAGAATGAACTCCATTCACTTAAAACACATTTAAATACAAGGTTAAAGGAAGAAAAAGAGCAATTTATTAATTGTCTTGTTAATTAAAAGGCTTGCTCCTAACGTTGATATCTTTTGATTCAAAACCTTATTCATGGTGGAAAAGTTCAGATATAAAAGCAGTTCAGACAATGGCTAGAAAGTCATTCTATTATAGACCTAAGATGTGTTTCTTTGTAACTGAATCAAGTTTTACAGATCAAGCTACAATTCGGTGCTACCACTTCTGCTCCAACACAGTAAACGAGCATGAAATCCAACCAAGAATGAAACAAAAGGAAACTCGAGGCCTTAACTGATGTTGTGGGAACAATATTGGGGCCCTATAAAAGAAAAAAAACCCAAACCAAATGAACTCCTCTGAAACTCAAGTGTATAAATTGAGGAGGAGCAGTAGGAAAATTCCTGTTGTCTCACCTAATCAAAAAACCTCCTAAAAGTCAGCAACACTTGTCCATAGTCCTCCGAGACTGGCATGACTGAATCCTTAAAGCACCTAAACCAAGTATCATCAGCCTTTTGATTTTGGATGTTTTTCCATGCAATAAAGGTGAAAGGAACCAAAGAAAGAAAGAAAGAAAAAGTTCAAAATAGTTAACAACCCATTCTATTTTCAGCTGTATCTTCTAGTTGGCAACATCAAGGCAAGAATTATCCCCTCCAGAAGCACAGAAAGTGAAATAGCTTTCAAATAATTTGTACCACAAAAGCATTATCTTACTGGATGTTTTTGCAGTGAACTTCCCTCTCCTGCTCTCAAACTGCTCCTCAGGAGTTTTGGGCTTTAAAAGCAAACAAAGTTTACCTGCCCCTGTCACCTCTACCACACATGCATACACACACACTCAAGGGAATGTAAAAATCCCTGAAGGTACAAAGGGATGCTATTTTTCCATGCAATTTGACAGCCCTTTGTCTTTTCAAGCCATTCCAGATTTAGAGATTTAAGCATTTGCCTATATACTGGGTTTCTGTCAAACTTCTGGTATGACAGATTGTACACGTGTGCGTATGTGTACACGGGAGTGGAGGATGGTGAAGTCAGCAGGAAAGACACAATTTTTTTCCATACATACACACCATTTTTCACAACCTCAGTTTCAAAGGGTCAGAGTAATGCCACACAGATAAGATCTTCTTAAAACCCAGGGAAGTCCCACTTTGTCGTTTCACTGAATTTTCCACACAGCATTATATTAGGGGGAAGAATGGATGACTGAAGAGAAATCAAATGCACACGTGACACCAAGATCTAAGGCACAGATGGAAACATTCTACTAAGTCTCCCTTCAAGGAAGGCTTCCCAAGAGGTCTAGAAAAGCATGGAAGAACACACCGATCAGGTCAAATGGTATTAATTAAGAATCCTTTGGTTTTGTGCAGAGATCAGACTGTTAAGATGAAGCATGCACGTCTCTGTTCCCACTACTCATTAATTCCTTTAATTCTAGTTTGCTCCTGGACTTCTACCACTTATTCCTCTTGCTAACATGGGGCATCATACCAGGGACATGGTTTAGTGGTGGGCTTGGCAGTGCTGGGTTAACGGTTGGACTCAATGATCTTAAAGGTCCTTTCCAACCAAAATGATTCTATGATTCTAAGCCTAGCAACTACATCAGATAATGCACAAGTTCTCCAGAACTCGTGTTTGGAGTGGGGGCCATCTACAATATACTGATTAATAGAACTCACGGTCAGAAGGAACCACTAGACAATCTCAATTTGACTTTGTGCATATCAGAGGCCATAAATATGTTATCTAGCCACTCTCTTATTGAGTGAAATATGTTGGATTTGACTGAATATGACTTGTATTCAGTTACATGAGGATTCTTTAAGAGTTTAGCACCAATTCACTGAAGACAGACACGAATAATCTGTAATTCTGTGTCAGCTATAGGCACTGTGTGTTTTGCTTGCTTAAGTATACTTTGGTGACACTGAGGAAATTAGACCACTTAAATTAGGGGAGAAAGTGTTATCAAACTTTTTTTTTGAAGAAATACAGTATTTAGACTCCTCAATGGGTAAAAAAGACAGACTAAGGAGTTCAAATATAAACCAAAGTGGAAATCTATGCAGGAATTAATACATACGTGGTCAATCTCTTTTCATACCAATCCTCAGTACTTCTGCTGTGCAGATGTGAGACATAACACAGCTTTTCCTCCTGTGTTTCCAGATGAAGTGAAATCACACTCCTCACTAGGTTGACTGATGAATGAAAAGAATTCTGGTTTGCAATAATAGGGTGACAAAAATACATTGAATCACTGCTTCAAAGAGCAGCCACATGATTTCTGGTAATTGCACTACGTGGAAAGTATCTTTTCACTTTTCCTTCCCTCCCTCCTACACTCTTGCTTAAGTAAGCAATCTGTGATTTAATTTTTTTCTCTTTACTATGTTAAGATTTGCAATCTTGTAACAGTGCCATGAGCTTGTTTCTCCACCACAAGTTATTAAAATAAGCACTTTCCCTCCCAACTGTAACCAGCTCATGGTGCAATGAGCATGAGGGTTTTTCCACCTACATCCAGATAAAAACTGCTAACGGACAAAGTTTTTAGCAGTTCAGTGACACTACCCTTTCCTATTCCTTTAAGGTCCCTTTCAGCTTCCAATCCATTCAGTGAGATCTGAGATGTTAGAAGTCGTCAGACTTCCCTGGGCTTTGAAGTATGCTTGTAGTGCACTTTGCTTGTTGAGATGAAACTCCGATGGCAGTGATACTAGTGCAACCTCAGTCGCAGATACATTGTTAAGAACACGGTAAAAATCAAGCACAATCCCTGCCTGACAAGGAGATCACACTGCCGGGGAGGCACTACAGAATCTGTTCATCTGAAAAGTACAGCAAAAACACAAGCAGGTCTGTTCTTGGACAATTTGCCTACTGATTTCTTTCTGAAAAACTGGATACGTATTTTTAACATGCAAATAGGCATGTAGATATCTATGCATCTCGATGAGATAGGCCAGTAAAGAAAAAATTTGAGGGACGCTCCCCAGCTAGTGTTAAATGACTTTACTGGAATCAAGTTCACAATCAGTGATAAAAATAAGAGGATTTAAAGCACTGATTTAAAAAAAGAATTTACACTTATTCAACACTTTTTATCCAGACGTATCCCAACGAATATTGCTTAATTGATTACAACATTATGTATGAAAGACCTAGATATGGATTCCCCCAGAAATTCTACTCACTATTTAATTACTATGACAACCTTTACACACTATTCCAAGAAACCATTCCTTAGCTGAGGCCTGGATTTTTGTTGGTTCTGTCACAGGGACACAGGTTTTCCCATGTGCCACAAACTTCAAATGGTATGTCAGACCTACTGTAAAAAAAAAAAAACAAACAAAAGAGCATCTCCTCATTTGCCTGCACAGCTACAGAAAGGCATGTTGGTACTTAGATCATGCCATTTTGTCTTCCCCTTCGGCTCCTTTCCCCCCAGCAGTCCCCTTCAGCCCCCAATTCCTCAACTCACAGTATCTCTGCTCAGGGAGAGGACCCTGGGGTTAACCCTTCACGCTTTCTTCTTGCTACAGTCCTGCTCGCACGTACGCGAACTCTGCAATGAAAGCCATCAGCTGCAAAATCTCAGGACAAAGAAGAAAGAAAAATACTCCCCGTGCTTAGCCCCACTCCCCAAGCCTATTGTTTCTTTTTAAACTTTGGCCAGTGGAGAAGACTGGGGACAAGGCAGAGAAAAACCTACATCCCCCAAAGGAGAACCTCCCGACCCCATTTAAGCATGTGCAATGCCCAACTGTTTTAGCTGCCCCCCATTTTAGCACTGTGACAGCCTGCTCATCACCTCCAGGCAGCCTGCTTTTGAAACTGGAAGAAAACTACTCAGAGGAGGTATAAGGGAAACGTTACTCACAGTTTGCATAGCTCTTAAGAATCAGAATCAAGTAACGATGATTCTTTGGATCATTCGTGACTATGAACAACCAGCCAGAACGAATATCCCAGCGCTGTCTCGGGATGGACAGACTATCACTGCTGTAACGAGACTAAGTTTATCTGCAGCAGAGCACAGTACTTGCTGAGACTGTCACAGAAAAATGTTATGCAGTATTTCAGGTTTTAAACATATTTTTATATGTTTTACAATTCATGTTGAACATAACCTTCCCATACAGACCAAATTTAGGCAAGTCCTTCAGGTTTTTCAGATAGAAGGCAAAAAGAACAAGCAAAAAAGACAAAGAAGCAAAGAACAGACTACAAGTCCACGTGGTTTGATATAGTTTCCGAGATAACAAAAAAGCCAATTTCTTAACATTACAAACTCAATTCTTGTCTCTGAAGCACTACGACATTTAGTTATGGATGTGTTTTATATGCACGCTTTTTATGAGGAAGGCAGCTGAGCTCTGCAGAGTGCAAGAAAACAGTTCATAGATTACACAAGTATGAAATTCACGTATCCATCCTAATTGCAGAATCAATGCAATCTAATACTGTTTTCTTGCACTTACTGCACAGCCTGCTACTCACTTGCAATGGCTGTATCAGGAAAAACAATAAAAATCAGCTATTTTATTTGCTAGAAAATAAAGCATGTCTTGAAACTGATCATATGCAATGATACACTCATTAAAATAAAAATACACAAAACACAGCCTGAGATTTTAATTCTAGTATTTTTGCCACGAGTTGACATGATCGATGGATTTTTCTTCTCCTTTGGTTTTTAATATGATCCTATTTAACAATTTTCACTATTCAAGTAAAACAAATGGAACTGAATACCAGAAACCAAAATAAAAAGCACATTTTGTTTCATGAAATCCAAAAGTATATTTCCCCTTTAAAAGAACATTCCTTGGTGTACAAGATTCACACTTCAGAGAACTTAGTACTTGAAGCTGTTTCATAGAAATAGGTTTGTTGCATATAGATGCATGCTGCATTGATGGAGATATATTGCTGCCTGCAGGACTCAAACCTGCTAAATTTACCTGAGCTTGGTGTTTTCTCACTTAACGGAGTACAGCACAGCACTGAAGAGGAATCAAAACGTTATGACAACGTTGCATCATACTTGCACATATTCTGAAGGCAGAGCCAGATGCCCTGAACAACATCTTGGGTGATGGAGAGAATTCTTTCTAAAGTGCACCAACTGAAAGGAGACTTGCCAGGCTGCTGGACTGGCAGGTTCTCCACCCCTTGTATAACCAACTCATTGTCTTTGGTTGTTAGGTTTCGCCAGCCGTTTTGTTCATCTTGTTAACTGCCTCAGCGGCTTGCTCTGGCAGGCACGATGGATCTGAGAGAATCGAGGTGGTTGTACTTAGATGCCGGAGGGTGTTCAGCACCACTATAAAAAAAAAGTCAGAAGAGTATCAAGAAGAGTCATTAGTCTGACTGCAAACAGATCCATGCAGGACAGCGTGATCTGACACGTCAGAATTATGGAAATACTTCTGCAAAACATGCACACCTCCACACACAGCGACAGCAATAAACAGAGATATGCAAGAACTGTGCCCAGGGAACAAGGAATGGAGATCTAGGACTTTTTAAAAAGCCACCTATTTCTTCTACAAAAGAGAGTACCACTTGACAGTTACAACTGCAAATGTAAATACTTGCTGAATTGCAAGGGGCAAAGGATCAAGCAACCATGCCCAAGCAGGTCATTCCAAAGCTGAATACAAATCTCAGAAGTCTTCCTTCGTAATGAGATAAATCACACTGCCAAACTTACTCCAACTAGAGTGGAGTATTTGAAATTTAAATGCAGCTTAAGACTCTTTAAATTCTGGTATCTCTATGCAGCAATTTGGGGTTTTTTTTCTGTTCAGTGTTAAGCATGCAACCAAGCGTCTTCACAGTCAAAACAGGTTCTTATTTTTCCACTGAGATAATAAAAAGGAACTGGAAGTCATATTCAGCATCACATGCTTTCTTTGTCATCCTCTGACTTTCAAGAAATGGTATTATATATGGTCTCACTTTCTATGACCTGGAATAACTGCTGGATAGAACTTCACTTACTTGGCCTCAGAACAGGAAGAGAACAGTGCCGATCCAACCAGGCCATTGCAGTTTGATCCAGATCCTTAAAGCTTGTTGTGGAAACCATCCCATTGAAGGACTCAAACAATGGCTTAATAATAACGCTGAACTGCAAATCACCAAGTGTTAAGGGAGACAACAAAGGAGGAGTTCAAAACATTATGGAAAAGGTTCAGTCTGCAGAGGGAATCATGGACTTCTAAACGGACTTCAACTACTAGAGGGACTGCAACGTTTCAGAAAATACTTTTTAAAATGTGTAACTCTAAAACAAAGGAAAAAAAATAAACCTCAGTTCCTAGTGATACTCATTATTTTTTGCAAAATTCCTGTACAACTCACCAGATCTCCTACAAACCAACTGCATGCTGTGACACCGGAAGCGAGAGTATCTGAAACTTCTACATACATGTAATTAGTTTGATTTCTTTGTAGCCATCTTTTTCACATAACACTGATGCTTTCATAATAAAAGGACACAGAAGCTTTAGTATAACCACACCACCTACCACAGCACACCACAAATGCACCCAAGGTGGGGTACCTGGATGAGTCTTGCCTGGCAATAGTGAGCCCCAGCACAGGCCAACAGTGCAAGTATTCAGCCAATTTCTCAGGCAAATTTTTCAGCAAACGATCAAGTTCTCTGCTACTGCAGCTAAACAAAGACCTCAAAGTACCTAAGCATATTCTCAGAGATGATCAATGGCGTGGCAAGGATTCCCACACCAAGGACCAGACTTGCTGATCTGCATCTATGTGGACCAGAACAGTAACAAGCTGGACTGTCAGGCTTTTCTTTTGGCTCTCTATCATCACAGCTTGGAAGAATGAGCCTGGAGCTGGCAATAACCTTCCTGGCAGAAAAGAAGCAGACAGAATTCTTAGCCTGTAGTGTATCAAAATGTACAGAGCACCAGCACAAGCCTCAGTTGGCCCCAGCTCCCAGGCTTTTAGATGAGCTTTCCTACAATGATCACCATATCTGAACTCAAAACAACTTGTTATAACATTGCTACGATAATTCACCAAGCAGATTCCAGCTTACAGGTACATTTATTTCAGAAGCTACTTGGATGATAAAACTCATCTGAAGGCTCAGAATCTGTGGGTTTACCATGTTACTTCAGATGGGGTTTTCTGACTACAGTCAGCAGCACGTGAGAATGTGGCCCAAACCAATCTCAGCATTGTCATGCACCCCCATCTTTCTCACTGTGGCTGACAACCAAGATAGGTCTAACAGTTGCCTGGAATACTTGAGAGCATTTGCATGCCCTTAAAGATTTTAAAGAGTGACTGGAAGAACAACATGGGTATTATTCTATCGATATTCTAATATTCAAGAGTATTCTATTCTTGGGTTATCTCTAGTAGCCCAAGACCAGATTACTCATTTCCCTCCTACATGCAACAGAAACTATGGTATTTTCATATTTGTAATGAAACTGCCCTTCTCCCTCTTACAGTCATTTCATGAGAAGAAGATTTTTTTGTTGTTATTATTAGCACTCACCCCTGGACCTTGTCAGCTTTTACTGCAAGACTTTCTGAAATATGTCAGCATGTATTAAGGATTCAATCCAGCTATTAGAACAACTGTTCCATCACAGTTACATCCTGACTTGTAAAGGGAAGTTTGGAAATGTTACTTTGCCTATCAACCTTCTTTTTCACCAACGACTAAAGCCTTTCCTTTCCCCAAGTACTGCAAAACCCAGCTCCCCAAAAGTGCACCTTCATCCCTGACAACCTCCGCCAGTTTCTATAAGTCTCTCACTTCCAAATTCTGGAGCTATTTAACATCTTGGAGCAGCATAAAATAAACACACTATTCAATCAGCAAACACGTGTGAGATTGTCTTTTCATTGTACCATTTTCACTATTATAATAAAGACCTCTATTTTCATAATTGACTTTGAAACTGTTGCAGAGTTAACAGTGCTGTAGAATCCAGAGGTTCCGCAGTTGCACCAGTTCTAAGGTATCAGAGGCTGCATGAGATCTTGCTGAGAATCGTTTCCTAAAAGGATACTAAAAGAGTGTCTTTCTAGGGCCAACATAAACCAGGAAACACCAAAGAAAGCATTTTCACACATCAAACTATTAAAAACGTACTTCATGCATGCACAAGTACGCACATACATATTCATATTATCCAGGTAGTTAGAGGGAAATAACCAGCACAGAACACAAACATACAAAATATAAAGTGCAGATAAATAGCTATATGAACATATGAAGTTTAATAGAGAAAGGGAAGGTTAACACTACTGCTCATTGCTAATCACTAACATCCCTGAACTGATTCAAGCTAATAATATTTGATCCAAACTAGTTAAGTCTATACAGCACAGCACAAATGCAGCTAACTTGGTTTCATTCAGTTTGTGTCTTTCTACCTCCAGCATTATCATTCGCTCACAAGCACAGCTGCTGGTATTGGAGAAGCAAAGAGAAACTAGTTGATTCCCTGTTATAACAAAAGACAAACAGAAAACTAAAAGAAAAAAAAAGAAAAAAAGAGAAACATGCAAGTTTCTTAAACTGCCATTGCAACAGCTTCAGTAATTGTTTGTAATAATTTTTTTCCCCTCAAAGTCTTTGCTATACTCTATTCAGTTTTTCCAAAAGACTGCAAGAGCTAGAGCTACAGAAGCAGACCATTAAACACTTCTTGCAGTGTAATAACCCACCAAGAAAACCTTGCCTTTGTATTGCATTTTACTTTCAAGTTACCTGCCATACTTCAAGGTGAACAAGTTCTGCCTCATGACAACCTATAAGGCAAGGATTCATATCCAGATACAGATGTAAATGAAAACCAAGGACATATATTACTTAAATCACTTGGCTTAAAGTCACAGCATGAGAATCCAGAGTTCATGGCTCTGAATATATTAGTACCAAACCTCAAGTTCAGCAGGTTAATATAAAAGGATACAATCCAAAACTTCCAGTTCTGCAGGGTCCTGCTTCTCACATACTCATCAAACAGCATCCTCATGTGGTCAAGTCTTTGCCTTGTTACAGACACCCCAGTAGCAGGGAGCTTCTGTTGACAAGAACTGAAAAGAAGATGTTCTGAGGTCAGAATCCCCACCAGAAAGGACACACTTCTCTTCCAGATTAAATTATAGCAAGAGAAAAGTGTGTATCCCCAGTACCCCTGTCTGAGGTAGCTTCCCAGTGCATGACCCCCCAGAATGTAATTGTTACAGCCAGGAATACATACTGTTTTCCCATCAACTTTGTCTATATTCACACGGCAAAGCGATTTCTCAAGCTGCTACACACTTCTTATTACAAGCAACAAAACTGAAAACAAAGTATAACATAGAACAAAGTAGTTTTGGGCATCCAATTAGAAAAAGGCACATTAGGAGTCAAGGAAAAATTTAGAGAGCTACTCCTGAGCAATGTTACAGAAGAAAATGTTACCGAGATGCTTAAGAAACCGATCAATTTAAAATAACACCAAACAGACATCACCATACTTTTAAAGAAAAATAAAAAGATTTTGATTTGCTCGTAAGTCTAACACAATGCCTAAGCCTAACACTTCTGCAGATGGAAGAAAACCCACTAGGGTTCTCAACATGCTTTGCAATAGTACACAACTATCGTCAATTCACAGAGGAAACTGAGGCACCAGGAAGGTGAAGTGACTTATCAGTTATGTTCAGCCAGTGGCAAGCTCTTTGATTCCAAGTCCTGTGTCTTATGTACTCAACCATATTTTCCTATAAAAACTGACTGCATTTGGAAAGAAAACTGCAGCAAAGCCATCATGAAGAGTGTTTGACCACCCAGTGAGCACAGCTTTAAACAAACACTGTCACTGGCTGCTTCTCAGAATTATTCTAACTGACCTGATGCATCTTTCCTGATGCTGCCACTGTTGTGCACTCATGCTCAGAGCCTGCTGAAAATCCACACGGTTTGCTAGCAATGCCCATCCCGCAGCAACTATGCTTTATGTTTGGAAGTTGGTAGCAACTCTACTTCTGTTCAAAACCCATCTATTGTTTGGCAAGACATCTGAGGCAAACATTCCCTGTTGTTAGCCAAAGCAACACTCAAGCTGCTCTGCTTCATTACAGAAAGCTCCCCAAATCTCACATGATGGCAGCGTTTAGCTCCTCGATTTCTTCCCGAAGGCGCCTGGTTTCCTCTTGCATCTGTGTTCTTTCCTGCTGTAGTTTAGCGATATATTCTACTGTTTTCTGGAGCGTGATTGCATGGCTGATCTAGACCAAACACAAACATAGAGCTCACTTTCTGGAACAAAGCTAGAGAGATGAAGAGTTTGCCCCTAACCTGCCATAACACCCAGAAAAGCACTTCAGCACCTTTTCCTAAGTTTCCTTCACTGCGTGCAAAAGCACACAGACAGGCAGAGCGAAACACTTAACACTGAACTCTTCATTGCTCTGACTCCTGTTTGCACACTAGTACAGACAAACGCGGTTACAATGGTTGTTTTATTCCACAAATTACATTCTGCTACTTTGTTGAAAGAAGTATCTTTTTTTTTTTTTTTTTTTTTTACTTAATTACCTATCCTCTTAAAAATATTTACAATTCTTACTTAAGTACTGAAGAGTGTGCTACATCTGCTGATAGATTTATAGTGCTGTTAGAAGCATTATTTGAAGTTAGATTATTTCATTTGGGAAACCTGAAGTTATTATACAGAAGGTAACACGGTCTAGCTATCACCAAAGGAGACAGAAACAAAGGTCACAGATCTTTTTTAAAATACTCTTCAGTTTTGAGGAACAAATTAAAAATCTGTACTTGAGAAACAAAATAATCAGACATTTTACTAAAGCTTGAGTTTTCAAAACTGCTTACCTTTCAAATAGGCTATTCAAATCAGGAAGTGAAATTCTGACAACTTATGGCTAAATGTATAAAACTATAAAAATTATGTGCAGCATGTTAATTTGTTTACAATAAGCTTTCATATTTTCCATGTTTCAAAAGGTATTGGTATTTAACGGACATTCAGAATTTTGTTGTGCAGACAAGTCTGTGTTTCAATTATTTCAGTTTCAATTTAGTGAACTAAGTTAACTAGCACAGCCAGAATATGTTCTTAATTTGGACAAAGTCATTTGACAATGAGAAGTCAGTTGGGAATTTGTTTCTCTATTAATCTAAGCACAAGAGACAGGTGACAGGGGAAAAAAAAAGCCCTGAGAATATTTGCAAGGCTGTGGGCACAGGGCCAAATTCTTAAAGGCAGCTGGGTGATACTAGATGTAAAGATTCCTAGAGGGATTTTCAAAATCATCTGAACTGGCCAGGCTCCTGACTCCTCCCTGGGAGGCAGAGATCTCATCAGTGTAGGAAGTTTTAGAAATGTCACTGGAAGTTTTTGTTCCTTCTTTGGCTCACTGAGATGTTTCAACAGTATTTGCAGGCGCACAGGGCTGCTCTGCCGTGCTCTCAGCTGACCAAGCGCAGCACAGCTGTGGTTAGCATGGCATGAAGCCTAAGCTAAGTTGTGCTCATAGGTGGGTATATTAGCTCAGGCCAAATGTCAAGGTATATTAAGCCAGGCCCAGCATCGTACCAACAGCATCTTCATGGTTCAGGCAGAATAAGCTTACAATACTGGTTGGACCATAGTTTTTTCAAGTCCAGCTATGTGGACCAGAACCCACCCAGAATGGGTATAAAAAACCAATACATCAGAAGAAAGGTGACATAACAGTAAATGCAAAGTCATCTTATGCTGCAAACACGACAAAACTCTTCACTGCTGGGGTCCCAAGAGGAAGGATTGCAAAGATCAGATTTTCTTCTTTCCCTGTTGGCTTTAAAGCTGCAGCATCTCATCAGACAAGACTTGTTCAACATTTGAAGCTGCTTCAGAAGAACAATGTCTACAAGATGAAGCGCTTTCACACACTCTTTTAACTATAAGCCATGGATTTATCACCCTTCCCTTTCCAGGTCCCTCAGTTCAAGCATCTTCACTGACTGGCTTTCTCAGTCAACAGTGAAGAGATTAAATTTATTAACAAGTCTTTTTAGAACGGCTCTTTCTTATATTCCATATTAAACCGTTAGTGCTGCCAAGTTACTTACCCACTTGGAGTTGGGTGAAACCAAGCTGTTCAGAGTACTGAAACCAATCTTGATATTAAACCTTCGTTTTTGATCTGAAATTCTTCGATTCTGCATAAATAAAATTAGCTCAGTCTATGCTGTTCTCCTTTACCATTCTACTGCTATGACTATTTCAGCTATTCAAATTCAGTATCATTTTTATTGAATTGTGGCATTCATAGTCTCCCCAGTCAAAGCCACATGACTATCAATTTGCAAACAATGATTTAAGTTATCAAAAAGAAGTGTCCAGTTTATTAAACTCAATTCCAAATCTTGTAAGGTTTTATTCCTAAAGTAAAAATTCTTATTTAAGACTGTTACACAATTTCCTTTCCTGAAGTCAAATTCCAATTTTTGAGGCATGTAATTAGTTAGGATCTTGTTGAAGACTTTAAGGTTAAAACAGTCCATATAATTTATTCCTAATACATACATAATGTCTACTGATGTAAACAGGCAGTCTGACGAAAATAAGAAAGATAAAGAAAAAAGAATCCACAACTCTGGCCTATCCTGAGGATAAAGGCTTTTTCAGGAATTAACATTTTCATTTGTAGCATTGAAAACTTAGAAGTTGTTTCCACCAAAATCCTTGGAAGAAAATAAGGAGTTTACATTTTGAGAATGCATTCTCAGCAGAGCTAGGCTTTCCAGCACTGTCACCCCATCTTATAATGGAGGAAAATAGTGTAATAAAGTGGTTACATGGCTGCCTAAACACACAGAAAATGCAGGTTCAAGACCAGAACTGAGATTTCCAGCGCCCTCTATGCTTTGCCAAACTGAAAAAAACAATGTTAGCCCAGAATACAGAACTGTGTCTAACTAACAATGCAGAGGAGCAAAAGAACATACATCTAGAGACTGGCAAACATCACTGTTTCTCTCGTCGTATAAAGCAGTTAATGACAGCAGGCACCAAAGCAATTCCTCTCAAAGCAGGTGAGTTTAAAAATGGCTATAAAGCCTACCTCCTTGCAGTGTCCTTACTTTTAAGGGTACTCCTCCATCTAGTGGCCACTTTCCCACCACCGGCCAGTCCTAATAATTTGTTAACTTGCTCTCCAGCAGCAAGAACAGGCTGCAACTGCTGATTGTGAGCATTTACGCCAAGCAAAGAACTGCAAACTTTGACAAATAACTTGCAGCACGCTCAGCAAGTCACAGTCCTGATTCTCCTCTGCAACAGAGCTAGAATTGAGTGCAATCACAAGCTGCAAATGTTCAAACTTACCTTTCTGCCCTGGGAATAATCAAGCTGACATCAACTCATAGGGTATACGAAGACAGAGAAGCCAAAAGGCGGCTGGCACTCGCAAAATGGTTAAGTAACACTCCCTTTCACAACAGAATGAATGAGAGGGTTAGAGATGATTTTCCTGCATTGGCTGTTTTTTGTGGATAGGTTTCTCATACCACCACAGAAAGTGTTCTGACAAGGTCAGCTTGCATACGAGGTACAGCCAGCTTTCAGGTGCTATCTCTAGACCACCGAGTTCTTACCCCAATAATTCTCAAAGTGTTTTAGAGCCATAACGTGTAGAGTCTGTGGAGCTGCTTCTCTGTGGAGATGTGATGCTGTCATCACTGGAGACATGTAACTCACTCATCAGGTCAAGAACCCCCCCCTCCAGCGATGGCCAGAGCCCTGCAGACCTGAAGATCCCCAAGAGAACAATGGCAAAAAGCCATGGTTTAGAAAAGTAAGCCTGAAACCTTTGACCGAGTAAACTGAGACCTGTCATAATACTCCTGTCAGCCACAGCAGGAACTGCTGTCATGACCGTAAGGACCTGCAGAGGTACAGTTAAGCCTGGCCCCTCTGGTGACACAACCCCGAGGAGCAGAGCAGATAAGTCTCACATTTTAAATTAAGCAGAGCAGCACAAGCTAAGCCTAAGGCACAAATACTCCACCGTTCCTGAAGCACAACTTGCTCTCTAGTCCATGCTCAGACATCAGGGCAGAAAAGTAGCTATGAAGGCATAGAAGAAAAGCACCTCAAAGGAAAGGACACACACCTTAAATGCAGCCACATTAGGGTCAGTATCAGGTTTTCCTGAGCTGCTGTTCTGGGGAGACTGTGGACTGGGGCTCTGCTCAGAGGTGCAGGGGGAAGCTTGGCCTGAATTCTGACAGTCTCGGCCTTCACAAAGGAAAAAAAGACAAATCACATTAACAAACAACTTTCTGTAGCAAATGTAACTGCTGAGAAGTTTCTATTCAGAATTGAACCGAAATGTAGTCAGCAACCAAATTATACTCATTGATACATCAACCACATGCTAGAAAACATCAAGATTGCTGGGAAAGCTTAGTATTTCATGGCACAAGGCTAACACATCCCAAATAGCAATATGGAATACTCCTTACACACACACACACACATTTCAGCAAAGGCATGTTGAACGCGTAGGCTGCAATTCCATCGTCCTGCTGGGCTCCCCCAGTCGAGGCTCTAGTGGCCTGGGACATGACAGTAACACTTACAAGTAATTTACCAGCAAAACCAGCCCAGATGCCACACTATCAACACGCATGCAAAAGGAGTCTTTGCACTTACCTACTGTCAACAAGGATTGTGTCTGAGATCCTCCAATCAAAATTATAGTTATGATACTGAACAACAAACCTATTGAGCACTTTCTACACAGATGTCCTTCAAACGGGTTTAATTTCTTGGTGACTAGGACAGTACGTCCTTTTAGAAAGGAGCTACTTACAGGAAGCACAAAAATCGCAGTCTGTGGGAACGCTGCACAGTAGTTTAAGACAAAAATTGCAAACAACTGGATGCAAGTGAAGCTGCAGGGTAGAAGGGCCTAAAAAGCTTTTCCTTCAAAAATTATCCAGGGATCCTCAAGGCCCATTTACACCCTGCCTAACCAATGGAAACACACATGTGTAGGGGAGAGAGAATGCTTACAGCTTTCTCACTTACTAGGTGTAGGTGAGGGAACTTGTGAACTGCTACTGTGGGAAGGGGTTTGTTCTCCTTTCACCAACACATCCTGGACTACACTAGGAGAGAAGAGATGTGAGACTGTGGACGGGGTTTGTTGACTACTTGGTGCTTGCTGTGCTGGACCAACCAGAATGTTACTACGGAACTCCGTCACCCCGGGAGCCTGGGAACAGCATAGAAATAGCACAGAGAAAAACAGAGAGAAAGAAAAAGAGAGCAGGACGTGGGAGATGGGGGCAGAGGGAGAGAAGGGATGAGAGAAAGGAGAAAGAAGGGGGTGAGAGAGAAAAAAAACAGAGAGAGATTTGTTACCTTGCCTTTCACTAAAAGTAGCAAATTAACACATGATTAATAATCTGATGACATGAAACAAGGGCTAATATATAAGGAATTGGCAGTCACTGAAGTCAGACTTCTGGCAGGAGACCAGTATCCTTTCGTAACTTAAAGCAGTATTACAACACATCAACAGCATAATATACTAAAATCTATTTCCATCTTCCTGCATACAACATATTGGGAAACCCACTCATATACTCAAGGCATGCTTTCCGACATGTAAATGGAAAGGTAACATCTGGGTTCCTTCCAGCTTCTGCACAATTAAGAAAAAGCACAAACCATCCCCATTCACAGTACTGTGTATACATGCCTCTTTGTAATCTTACTGTCGTGTGAGACAGAGTCTGTGAAGACTAGATAGTGCTTCCAGGCCCGTAAAGTAGCTAAATTAAAACCAAACAAACATAATGCTGAATGCCCAGACACATATGCTGGGTAACAGGTGAGATTTAGCAGACTAGTTGCCCTCCTGAGCACATTACGGCTCTAACTACTTGCAAATAACAGGCCTAGAAAACAAATACATATTTTTTTTTCTTCTCCTTACTCCGACAATTCCAGCTGGTGCAATTGCAACATTAGACTGAGACGTGGCTGGCGTCAAAATCCCCTCTCTTTTTAAAGGTGCTGGAGTTACAATCACAGCTCTGGACTGTCCCTGAAAGGCAGCTGAAGAACACAATTAAGTTAGAATAGTTAACGAGACAAATAAAAAAGCTGGAGATTATTTTGTATGAAATAACTTGTCATTGAACAGGGGAATGGATTAATGGGCACCTATTTGGTACTATTTCATTGCAATACAAAGTGCCACCAGTTTTCTGACAATCTCAATCCCATTAATCCAGTACAAAGGACGCTAACACACCAGTTATTTCTGAGGCTTCCAACATCACTGGCACTGTTTCGAGGTGAATTTACAGAGGTACCTAGTAAATCAGGGAGGTGCAAAGTGTCTTCATTCTGTCAGAGCTGGGTTTGACGAAGAAAGAGCATCTTCACCTCTCCTCTCACATCCATACTTCTTGGATCTCAGGCTTGCTCTGCTGACCCAGAAAGGGTCAACAACAGAAACCAACTGAAGGATGCATATTCAATACTTCATGCTTCCTTGTATATATATTATCTTCCTCACCACTTCAATCTACTAGCTTGTTTCACTATCTGGTTTTACAGCTGCTTTACATGACCCACAAGCACAAGACAACCAAATGTGATCGGGAATCAGCACCAAAATTCCAGAAAACAGGCTAAAGAACCAGGAGCTCTGCAGTGTTAGACAGCTAGAGATAATTGTGAACAGCAGCAATTGTCTCCACGGAGAAAGTTACAAAAAATTCTCAAAAAAAAGTCTGTACAGGAGGCTTGCCCCCATGACAGGAATCAGGATCCTTGCTCTAAAGTTTTTTTCACCACTCTAGTATTCAAGTCTAACATAAATCTCTTAAGATCTCTATGTAACCAATGCAGATGTACAGTTATTAACATGGGATTAATGCTGACATTGTTCTTGCCCAGACTTCAGAGAGAACATGACTAACCATCCTATATTGTTACTAAGGGAAGAATCATGCAAGGACACAGCTCCTCTATGCTTTCTGAGAAAACTAAACCAAACTTACTCAGTTTCATTCTAGCCTGTATTGGCTTCAGCTCTCCTTTGTACTAATAAAGTCATGATGTATAAAAAGCATCACAATAGCTCAGTTACTGCCAACCTCCCCCTCTGCAGTTTAGCATCAGGATATTGAAGGACACACACAGCAGAACAGGGAGACAGCGCAGGATATCTGATGTCCTCTCCCCTACCGTGTCATCTGTGACTAGCAACTGTGTTTTGAATCAACTGAAGTTTCTGTATAGCCCATATTAGAAAGGCCTGTGGATTGCCCAAACCTTGTGTCAGCCCTTGTGTGGGTATATCTGGCAGAGAGCACCGTCAGTGATACAGGGAGTTCACTCTTTGTCTGAGCATTCCCACATACAAAGCTGGAATCACAACCCTTCCGCTCTTCACTAATGTTTAGCCAGACTTATCACATCTCTATTGAGCTAAAGAGCCTACTCTTACCAATGCACTAATGCTGCTGCACAAACTTGGTATTTCCCATTTTCACATTTGGGTAACTGTAACAATCTCAACACGTATTTAGAAGCCCCTTTACATTTTTCATGTTTCTATCCTACACATGTATCTTTTGCAGACTTTCCTCTCAAAATCAGAACATTTATCCTGAAGTGGTGATAGCAGAGTTCTTTCCCACGTGAAATCTTGCACCTGATGACACAATTTGCACAGATTTTTTGAGTCCTTGTATTACAAGTCAGTAAATGTTACACATCCCTTCCTAACACAGGTTATAATGCAATTTGCCTTATAGTAATGACATGATTTGTTTGTCCTGAACACAAACAACAGGCAAAAATGCCTCAGTTACAAGTCCTGATGTTTATTCCATTGCCAAAAATAAAGCTCCAGTCTTTACATAAAATCTTGGATTTGACCTCTGAGCTTGGTGTCCTGGTAGTTTAGGAACACTGTGATCCCTGAACACACACCACTACCAGGAATGAAAAACAGCCACAACTTTAAATCTAGATGAGAAACAAAGCCATTTGTTGTGATGGTCTAGAAGTAACTGATGAAGCATTAGGGAAGTGATATATGGTGTGAGGAACAACTTAGGAAGCACTAAGAAAGCTAGGAGCAAACTAATTCTGAAAATTAGTTACCTACAATGCTTTACTAGGTGAGAAATGCATGTCCTGACTGCTGAAGGTACATGGACTCTTGCTTTATATTGTACTATAGATAGAAACACTGCCATTAACACCCTAGTGCTATTAATCACAGACCAACTTGTTCCCAGTAACATGCTAGAAGTAGATCCTTGGGTCTGTTCTGCTCCTGAACAGTGATTTATTTTTTTTTGGTAGGTAACCACAACGCCAGGCCCTGGCAGACACACCTACTCCTTAGTAAAGCCTGTTTAACAATACTCCTCCAGGCAGGGTTTTTCTTGGATTATTGTTGCACATTTCAGGTGGCTGAAGTCACCTGGCCCCCAGCCAGCACAAGTCTAAAAACAGTGTGCAATAATCCCAAGAAAAAGTGTACTGCCTGTCCTGCCCTGCCTTGAGCTTTCCCACAAGAACCACCACAAGCAAAACTCTCTCTGCTCACGTTTGCTATTCTTAGCCTTGTGCTGTGCCAACGGCTCCAAATCACACCCAATGTGGAGGTCCCAGCATATCTGGCACTCATAGTCTGAACTGAAATCTACGTGCTCCTGACAGCATCTCAAGATTCTGTAGATTGCTTGAGACAAAGATCTCCAGCTCCCCCTGCCTGTTCTTAGTCCTCCCTCACTGGAAGGGCTGATTCTCATCACTTTGCTCCTGCTAGGGAGCACTGAAGGTGGATGAGAGGCACACCCCCATGCTTCCACCTGGACCAATGCTGTGGTCCACTTCAACAGCTGCTCCCTAGCCAACGCTGCACTCTGTCTCAAAGAGTTTCAGACACACCTAAGATGAACGTCAGAATACATCCGCAGCGCTACCGAAGGATGTACACCAGTACCCTGGTATTACAGAGTGTGACGAGGCACAGGCAGGCAGAGTGACTTGTCCAGGGCAAGCAGATGAGTCAATGACAGGGACACATCTGCCATTCTCCATCCTACACTATCTCCCTACCATCTCCTACTCTACTGTGGAAACCAAGGTTTCTACGGGGCAGGAGCACAGAGCTCTAGTCATCCCATGTGCTGATGCATCTATACAGCCCAGCACAAATTTTACAAGGAGATACCCCCTTTCACAGGTCAGCTTTTCACACTCACAACCAAACTGCTTCCAGTCCTCGCAGCAGTCCAGAGCATCCCATTGAACGGTGGAGCCACACACCTGTGGATTCAGGGGTTCTTTGGACACCCTCAGGAAGCTAGATTTTTACTTATTATGTAAACGAAGAAAAGCAAGAAGGTTTCTTCCTCCTGCTAGTCCTACTCAGAAAAGAAAAACATCACCCCACCAGTGTTTCTCACCTGGGGTGACGAAGGCATTCTTTAACAATAAGGACACTGTTTCAGGCTTCGGATCAGGCACTATTTTTTGTGACTGTTTGGGCCTTGTCCCAGCACTGGCCAGAGGAACAACTTTGGGGAGTGCAAATGTAATTTGGAACTGCAGCTGGGCCCAAGGCTGCCCCTGCAGGACAGCAGTCTGGAAAGTCAGGTTACAAGGTGCTCCTGCACCTGGCTGCTGCGTTGCCAGGACAAGGTTCTGGCTCTGGCTGAAGGTGGTGGCAGGGGCATTGTGGGTCAACGTAGCAGAAGCTGTGTGGGTGATAACCGTAGATTCACAGAGGCCAAACTTCTGGGTTTGTGGTGCAGTAAATGCAGCTGGTGGAGAGCTTACGCTAGAATTCAGAGGCACTGCAGGCACCGGGGACTGGTGCTGTTGTGTCGCAGGTTGAAGCACTGGCAAGGGTGTCTGAAACACTGGCACAAAAGTTTGTGGCCCGCTGAGAGACGAGTTGGGAGTGAAGTCCGCTGGCTGGATGAAAGATTCCTCGCTTCTAATGCTGGAACACTGCTCAGTGCCAACATCAGGAATGACAGGAGCAGGTACTGAGGAAGCAATCAGTCCATCACTGATGTTCCCCTCCGGAAGCGTGTTGGGCAATGAACCTGACGGCAGGGCAGGAGACTGACAGAAAAGAAAAATTTTACAGATTCAGACGTGAACCCTGCAACTCTTGTTTGAACTCCTTCTGAGAAGGACATGGCTCATGTCTGAGAGTCTTCATAGCACGTATGTGTCTGAGATGAGGCTGTTTTGAACATTGAGAACCTCTCTTACCTGGGAAGAATGGCTGCTGCTGTCTGTTGTAGCTGAGCTGACGGCAGACACCGAAGGGAAATAACTGCTGGAACGACTGGGTGTGAATAAATCTGAAATATGAAAAGTCATCTATTAATTTTCTACTTTTCATACTCAAGGTACAGCATTGCTAGATACTAAAATTGAAAGGAATAAAAATATTATTTAGCAAATAATGAAACCATGAGATTTTTGCTTCATACAACTGCTGCTGACTGACCAATGAATTGTTGTCGTCCAGAGGAACCGATTTCTTCAGGGCAGTCTTCTTTAACTTTCATGCAAGCTGAGGACAATACAAAAATCAGCCTGCTGTTTAAGGTTCACCTACACATAGAAAGTCAAGAGCTGATTTTCAATGCAGTCCCACAAAATTCAGTTATCTGATGCAGACTGCATGCAGGCCCAGCAAACAGGTATGACTTTTGACTTCCACGAAGATCCATAACCATCAAAGTTGTCAGTAGTAGTTTAACGTCATATGTAATTCTTGAGAGTACCAGAAAATGTTCCAAGGCAAACAAAGTGTTAAATCACTTAATCACTAAGAAGCATTAAATGGGAAAACCTTAGTGATTCTGTGAGTTCTCCTGTCGACATTTGATGTTCCATCTTTAATTACTCGATGACTTAAGGTCTAAATGCTACTCTCTTGAAATGTAAATTAACAACCAGGTTCAAACCTTGGAATAAACCATCCTAAAGTGACTCTCAAACCCAGGTAAGTAAAGGACTGGGGTCAAAGTAACAAGGGAGTCTACCCACATATGCATCTGCTTGAAACAATGAACAATAAAAACATATACCAAGTGTTCTTCACTTTTCACTCAAATCTCTTGCCTTCTGAAGACAGTAGATATCTGCTACGTTTAATCTTCTGTTAAAAACTAGTTCATAAATCACTGCAATTTTAAAGAAATTAATTGACTATATATCCGATTCTTACCCTGAAAAGGCTCAAAAGTATCCATAAAATCAAAATTTGGCTGGAGAGGAATAAGCCCTGGTTGAATCATGTCAGCATTTCCTAAGTGTGCTGGAAAATTCAAGAGACAGATTAGGTTAGCTTCACATCACTGACACAGTAACAGCAGTAGGAATATAGCATTTGGCTAGAACACCAACACACGCTCCACAGCCAGGCTTGGCCAGGATGTTTACAGAAAAACTGCTGCTGAAATGAACTGAGCATCTGCTTTTCTTCAGAACTACAGCACAGTTCTGAAATCAAAACCATTGGGGAATGAAACTTTCAACTAGGAAAATGGAAGAGGTGAAACGTGAAGGCTCTGACTAACAACTGGGAATTGCCAAGCTTGGACGCCTCCTGCTCCCAAACCTCCTGTCCTGCTCCTGCTGCACAATACATAGACTTGCTGGGAAGCACAACCTGAACCACCACAGCTCATAGCACTGTATTTTAAAAGTAACCATTATCCATTTGATTTTGCCTCACGTACACTTCATGTAAAGCAGTTACTGTGGAGCTGCTCAGACAGCTTAGAGACCCATGCAGCAAGGATGATGCATAGTGGACATCTGCTGCCCCATTAGACAGAACTGCATAGCTCTTGGGATTGTTGTTACAGAAGATGTGACCTGCACTTGTTCTAAGGGACACATCCAATGAAAAATACACACGCACTCCCTTAAAAATACACACACACGTATATGCTTTGAGATAAATAACAATGCCTTCACCACTGATAAAGGTAAATATGGCTTATTACAGATTTATTCAGAGCAACACGAGAGGACAATGCTAGGAGCAGCGCATAAGAAGCTAAGACAGAAATTAAATTTGGATGAATAACTGTGATTCCATAACCTGTAAAGCATAAGACACCTACATTCTCTGACCTATTTTTATCTGTATCAGCGAAGTAAGATAAATTTATTAGGCAAGACTAGAAAAGCAGCAAAGCAACAAACCAGACTTCTCCTAGAGGTTCCCACTGCAATATAGCTAACAGCCAACAGATACCTATGTCCCTGGAATTTGGCCAGGAAACCAGCTGATGTGAAGACAGCGTGGAGAACAGCGTGTCGGTGAACTCGGACATAAGCATATCTGCATCCAAGAGGCTGCCTTCCTCCATAGGGACAGGGGTTTCTCTGCCATACCTTCTTTTTTGCCAGAGAACCACATCATCATCCTGCCAAAGGAAAGGAAGAAAAGTCAGGCTGCCTAGACAACGCCAAAGCAGTCTGGTGCAGATACATAAAAAAAGTCTTAATTTTTCACATTTTTAGAGAAAGAAACTCTCCTTTAGGAGCCATGCAAATGGACTGAAACAGATCAGTGGTACTTCTAATACACCAACAACTTCAGCTCACTGATTTGAGCAACAACAGAAAACTTCAGCAGAATACCACAATACTCTGGGAAAGGTTTCTGCCCAAAAAACAGATGTTGACTAGAAGGACATGAGGCAAAATAATTACTTCAACACTTTCTAGTTTCACTGATTACTTGTATATTTTTGCAGTTTAACAATCCCTTGGTTTGAACAAAGATTTGAAGATAACACGCACAGCAAAAACTCAAAGCAAACAACTCCTATCTCGAAGTACATCTGAATCTCTGACATGCAGTTAAGTGTAATTGTAATCTGACTTTGCACAAGGTATGTCGATATTCTTGTGGGCACTTTTAGCCCATGAAAAATACAACATAATGTGACTTGGCTTACCCATCCTTCACTACAGGCTAAGCTAAACTGCATTGCCTTGCATTGGCTGCAGAGTAAAAGCACACTCAGTCAGGTTCTTGTGGCTGAGCCAACACGCAGCTGCAACTGCACCAACATACCATGATGGTGCGTTGGAGCTCACAGCCAAAACGGCTGAGAGTTTTGTGAAACTGGAACAGATACAGATTTATGCTTAGCTCAAAAAAAAAAAAAAGAAAATCAGAACAGTGCTTCTGATCATCAGTTTATATGCCCAAAGTAGGTTTGATGGCTTTAGGGAGCATACTAAATGGTGATACCATTGTTCCTTTAAACATTTTGCCTTTTTTAGGATGTCAGGACATTATTTGCCCATGTTGTGGGCAGCACGAAGGTCTGCAATGTGCAGCACACATATCTTAACAGATCCAGTTACACAATCAAGGCAGTAGTGCCAGCTACAACTCAGTAACAAGATGAAACAATGTGCCAGCCCTCAAAGAGATTGATCTTTCTGGGCACCCAATACTAATTCTCATTTCTTCTATCACTGCACTTTACATTCAACCTCTCCTCCATCCAATTTAAGCTACAAGTCTGACATTGCTCTCTAAGGCGCAGAAACACTAAGGTGTCTAACCTTAATTAAGGCTTAAGCAAGATGCTTGTCTTTAGATTTTAATCAATTCAAGCTACTGCATGTTACAGCTTTGTTACCTATTGCAGCTTCTACAAGCATAAATGCTACCACTTATCAGCAGTATTACCTACCCTGACCAAACTTGAAAGATCTTCATCTTTATGTTTCTGTAACTGCAAAAGGATAACAAAACAGATGTTAACATCAGAATAGGTCCTGTATATGCAAATGGAAGACCTGGTTTTGCAAAACTTTTAAGACCCAATCATGCACAATTAGTCCCTGCATAATAATTATTAGTTACGTGGGACTAATCAGATGAGTATGTCCGTACTAGTTTATCATCTGTTTTAAGTATTCTTGCATGCTAGCAAAAGTGACATCAAAACTCAAAAAGCAACAATGTACTGATCAAGTTCAAGTAAGCTACTTTCACTGTGTAAACCAACAGACCCTTTTCTTGAAGTATGTTCTCCACTTATGGTATTCCCTGATGACTATTTCAATTCTTCGTTTCCAGTATTCTCCTTCTGTTGCAATGGCCTGAGAACATAAACACATACCATGAATTACACGGAATCACATAATGGCTGAATGTTCAATAAATTTCCAAGCAAATATTCAGGCAGAAAAAATGCAAAAGAAAGCATGCAAATTCTGTTTGAGCTCCTGTATCAGCAGCCCACGCTGTCCCAGAGTTCAGCTATCACAGACCAAATCTGACAGTATTGTGGGAAAGATGAAGTTAGTAAACAAACAAGAGATGATGTCTGACTGCGCTGTCAGCATCTCCCACATCAGCTCAACCATAACCAACAGTTAAGAAATGGCAAAAAATCCCTTTAAAATGAGTTCATACATTACATTTATACATTATTATATTTATATATTACAATATAATGTATAAAGCATATGACGCTGTTCTGCAGAAAACAGGCAAAGAGAATTTCACAAGGTTACAAGAACGTGCACACACATACACAAAAGCTGCTAAGAATGACACAAAGCAATAGAAACCTGATGTCCAGCTCTGGGAGAAGCGTGACCTTGCAGGTCACATACTAATAGCAACAAAAGGATCAGAACAATGCGGGTCTTTAATGTATCATAGATAGCAGCGTGTAAGTTGGGGACAGCAGACTAATGAGAGCCTTAACACAACTTTCTTGTGTTCGAGGGTCATCTTTCAACACAAACATCAACACTGCTCTTTCAAAAACCTGAGACAGTTCCACAAATTCATCTGGAACTCCTCTGAGTTCTAAATTATTCTAGAGTTACGCAGTATAGAGAGCACCACATATTGTCTCACTGGTTTTCTGCAAGGAGTCATAGGGCAAATATTAGTTTTCATTTATGTTTACAAGAGCACAAAAATGAAAGTACACAAACTCCTATTTGCTCTTTTTGTGAAATTACCTTGACAGGGAAAAAGAAATTGCTTGTTGTCTAGAAATCACACCTCATCAATTAAATAAAGATACAACAGGGTCACTTAGATTCAATCCTGGAAACAGTTGTTGCTGACTTCACACTGACTTCAGCAATCTCCAGCCAGAAAAGAGCAGTGGCTGCCCAAATCTTAACTATTTAAATTGCACTTCTATCACTTATGTTTCACTAAACTAGAACATAGACCTAAGTTACGTAGATAATAAATGTCCTTCTGCTTGCACCTTGATCATCTCAATACGATAAATTTACAAAAGCACACCTGCTTTATATATTAATGGTTCCTTCTAAATAAAGACATCAGAGCAAAGAATTGCTATGCTGCTCTCATATCTAGCGGGCAAGAAAATCTTGTATAAACTCTAGAGCTCATTAGTCTGTTCCTCAGGTTTTACATACCTCTGGTCGACGATGTTCATCTACATCAACAGAGCCGTCCAGTGGAGTCACAAAGTGGCACACTGGATTCTTGCGCTTCTCCAAGTCTGAAACAGGAATGAAAATCTGAGTGCTCAGGGCTGAAAATCTGAGAGCCCTGTCACTTCAATGGCAAGATGTGGAAAAAAAATCTAGCCAGGGTTCCTTCCAGAGAGCCAACAGTAAATGGGGAAATCTCAGGCTGCGCCTGGACCGCTCCGCACAGCCCCTGTGTGGACATCTCTAAGACAGCACTGATCCAACAGCACTGCCGCAGCCTCTGAGACATCTGGGCCTTCAGCAGATTTTTGAGCTTTTCATTAGACAGTAATTTCAGGTCTTTCTTGCTGCTTACGCGCCCACTGCTCGCGCCCCACTGCCGCGCGCCACTCACACTGCATGTACCACGCCCTCCAGATCGCGTTGTTGAGCCGGATCTTGTCCCTCCAC
This sequence comes from Nyctibius grandis, assembly GCF_013368605.1. NCBI lineage: Eukaryota > Metazoa > Chordata > Aves > Nyctibiiformes > Nyctibiidae > Nyctibius > Nyctibius grandis. The sequence goes on along the minus strand of NC_090671.1, from coordinate 13,516,496 downwards.
TGGAGCTTCAGGCCTTTAAAATTCTTCCATTTTGGTGAAACCAGCTTCCCACTGAAACAAAACAGATGACAAACAATTTTACTTTCAGTTTTTCTCTTCCCAGTCCTTTCAAGACAAAGCATCCCCCTAAAACTGCAAAAGGAAGAGAGCTTTTGCCATACGCTGCCCACAGCTTACTGATCTAGGTGCCAGAGACGAGTCCAGATTTCAAGACTCCTTTAAGTTCTCATCTGCCTGCTAACAACTGCCACAACTGGTCTCACAAGTATCTTCAGCAGGACTAAAATTCGTTTCACCCACACTTTTCTCCTTGCCAGTATCCCACCTTCTCAAATGCCAGCCTATGAGCTTTTATCGATTGAGAAGAAGAGTGCTCAAAATTAGGCCTGGCCTAGAGGCCTAGAGGTTTTTTGCATGTTTGGCCACATATAGTTTTGGCTTGGATTGTGCCAAGGAGCTGTATCAAGTCAACACAAGTTCATTTCCACAGTTCCATTTGATTTTCCAGGCTGGTAACACTGGAAAGGAAGAATGAAATGCCAGTTGTGGCCCAAGAAAAGCCATCACCCACCAACTCTACAACGCTGGTAAACACAGCTGGGCAGAAAGGATCACCAACAGACTAGAAATAGTAACCTTTCTCCAAGGAAAGGGAAGGCTGGAAAGAGAAATGGCTTATGTGTGAACAATCTTGGGAGGTGGGAGGGAAACGGAAGGAAAAAGAAAGAAGCAACAGGGACTCCAGTAAGAACTGTATAAACACAAACTACCCAGCCCTTAAAACACACCTTTATGAATCATTAATCCGTACTACCGACAGAGCAGAGGAAGTAGGAAATATTCATAATGTAGTAAATTTCAAGCCACACATTAAAGCATACGTATTGTGCCCATCCCCAGGTTCTCCCTCTCATTTTTTGTGGTTTTAGCCATACATCTTCCTAGTTTACGTCTCCTTAGACTGTTTGTGCACCCTTGCCACAAGGGAAGCGGACCAGCAATACAAACTGCAATCAATACGACACCACATGCAAAGGCAACAGGTTCATCTTGAAACATTACGAGCATCAGGTAAGGAGTTAAGGTCTTCTGTAGTAAAGAGTACACAAATGAGTGACAGGAGCAACGTCACCTCCAAACACTTTGCCCTCTCAGAAAAGATCACCGAGCACCTGGTCAATCAGGAGTGACTTCTACCATGAACTGCAGCAGCACTAGAGACAGACGTACTCAAACTGGCCTGTGCCAGGCCACTGTACGGTTCCTATTACACATTCAGTACAAATAAACTCAAAGAGGTGAATTATTCTTCCTTTAAAGTCCCTGTTTTACACTTAATCTCTAAAATCACTGTGAGAATAGGAAGTACATCCTACAGAAGTGCCAGGGTTGCCCAAGGCCGTGCAGAGGCAGGTCTGAAGCTGGAGACCTGCTGATTCCCATTTTCCTACTTGGTCTGGGAAACCTCCTGGTAGCAGCTCTTTTTAAAGAAAACTTGTAATAAAACTTGTAATGCTATAAACCAACTAAAAAGTCCTCACAGCCTCCACATCCTCTCTAAAAATAAACTGTTATACTTTTGTATGCACAGGGAAGCAGGTGTAGAGACCAGGTATCAACTGCACTAACAGGACAACTCACAGCAGCCAGAGAGCAGAGAAGTGACAACCTTGCGGGTCCCTGTGCTCACCACGGTCCCTGCCCAGCTGCCCCTTCAGGGTGTGGATGCCGTACGCTGAGCCCTCCACGCCGTGCTATAAAGCTCTGCTGCAGCCTCAGGGACTCTGGTGCTTGAGAGGAAATGAAGTACAAACAAAATTGGGTACACAAAATAGAACATTGGTTCCCTCTAAGGCAAGTAGACTTGCTGGAGCAAGCAACTTCACTGACTGGAAGTAATAGCAAACCATGTAAACTATTAGCAAGGAATAGGAAAAGCAATTATTAACATTCTCATGTTGTTCTCCATAGCTGGGCTCTAAGACACTCAGTACAACCACACGTTATAAGCTCACTGAAGTCTAAGAAAGCCCTTCTGGATTTTTTTTTTTTTTTTTTAAATTTTTTTTTTGCCCTAGTGCACCCATATGCCACTCTTTGAAATGCATCTCCCAAAACCTCACTTCTAGGTTTCAAGACTCTTTCAGTTTCTGGAAAGATCTCCCAATTAAGTATTTTATTGCAGTTATCCAGCTGCTGTGGGTCAGGGCAGACAGTGGGGCTCCATCTGTTTAATATTTTCCCCATCTCTGCAAACTACCTCATCACCCTCACAGCGTTCACTGCACAGACAGCCCTGCCTCAAAATATTGCATACCTTGTCTTATCATTCCTTCTAAACCCAGATTAAAGCTCATCTTTTTCTGTTTCTCATACGTGTATCAACAGTTTGGAGACAGGAGATTAACACGCTGATGTGTCACTAACACTGACAAAATGCCCACATGCCTTTGACTAAGAAATCTGTCAACTTAATGTTCATCTCTTCATAGCTCTGTGTGACTGGACAGTTTGCCAAAGCAACAAAACTAATAATCTTCACTCAGAATAACAAGAACAAATGCGTTCCTACAAAAAAAACTAAAAGGAATTGTAATTAATTCTTGTACACTCCTTGCATCTTCAAAGAGCCAATTCAAATTGGAATTAAAACATAAATAGTTTAAAACATTTTCTATTACATTCTTACAAAATGCTAAACAAAAGTAGCGCATCAAAAGAAGGAAGTGATTAAGAACCTATTCTTAAAATAATTATTATTTTTAGTTCCCATGGGAGCAAAGCACAAGTCCAGCTTGAGGTCATAAGTGAAACAACTTTAGCCTCAGCGGAGAGGAATCAGCATGAAGCTGACAATAATATTTAGACACTATTCCAAATTCCAAAGTCAATGGAAAGTCAATTACTTTGAGCAGCGCTGTGATGAGAGCAGCTGCCTAACTGAAACCCATCTTCAGATTTTAAAGCAGCAAAACAACAACAAAAAAAACATATGGAGAGCCCCACTGGCTGCTGCTCCTGCCAGCTCCTGGTTTCCTAAAACCACGCTGACTCCTGCAAGAAATGCAGAGCAACTTGCCATCCACCTAGACGGTCACAATGTACCTGCACACGTATAACATCAGGGCATACATGGTCCTCGCTCTTCCTACAACAGCTGCTGCAACTCGGCAGGAGTGCTGGTTCCAAAGAGGGGAGGAGGAGAGCGTCCCAAGGGAGGCTTGGGCCAAATTCTGCATGGTACAAGCTGGAGCAGCTGCATCCACACCAGCCACTGGCATAACCTACAGGATACTGGTGCTGCACAGATGTGCCCAAGGAGAGGAGCGCGGAGGGAACTAGGCTCTCGGTTGTGTTCTGAGGGTGTCGGTGCTACCCAGGGTGTGCCAGCTGATGTAAGCAATGCTGGAGGAATATGTGATTTTCGTATCTTCATCCCTATCAAACACAGATCAAGTCAAAGTGGCTGAAAACCATTTGGTGTACAATGTGCAATACATTCCAGCAGCTGAGTTCAGTCTCCCATGTAAAAATCTCCAGCTCCTGAGACCCAGTGTCCTCAGGTGATTTGATCACAGCAAACCAACTAGAAAACCTTCAGCTGAACAGCCAACAGAGCTGGAATTCCCCTTGGACACAGGGGCCTTTGGAGGAGTTGGTGTTTTCAGAAGAGAAGCTACAGACAATCAAGGCTGTGACTTCCATCTGCTGCAGCTTGCCCCTGAGCCCTGGGTATGCCAAGCGAGGCTGGAGTCCATTCACAAGTTTTTGACTGCTCTTTCCCAGCTCAGGAACTACCTCAGACAACTGAGATCCAAGCAGGCAAACAGATAACACAGCACTGATCTGTCAGAGTAACACAGCTCTCTCCATTTTTAAATTCCAGTGGAAGCAGCTGTGGTTTAAAAACAATTACAAACCTTCAAACATCACAAGATTTGCAGCAAAGCACAAGATACAGACGTCCATTGTGAAAGCATGACCTGATTCCCTTAAACACATTTGATTTTTAATTTTTTCTTCAATAAACTGAAACGTAATTAGGCAGAAGGTATGTATTCTAACATGTTACAAAACACATTTGTACCCTGGCGATGTCCATTTTTATGCAAAGTTTTGCTTCTGAGAACCTCCTAATTTTCTTCTACATTAATAACACCCAGAATAAAGTACCTATGGAGGGTTCTTCCCTTCTCATCTCCATAGATTTTGTTTTTTAAAGACTGTATGTTAAAGAGTTGCCCTCCACTGGTGATCAGTAATGCACAGCGTTTGAAGAATATGGCTAACTAATATTATTTAGAAGAGCAGTTAATGAATGATCTTCCAGGATATTTCAGTGCTGCTTTTGACCATGTAGGGACAAGGCAAATGGGCGACCTTCTTCCTTAACAGATATGAGGCTCATAAGACACCATTCACAGCTGTTAGGATGACTTCAAATATACACCAGTAGCTCTCTAACACACTGAAAAACCATTCAATCAATAAAGTCAATGGAAAAACTCCTGCTGACATCAGTAGAAGCAGGATCAAGCTCGGATATAAGATGACTCACAACAGAAGAATCCCCTGTTCTCCTCCCTTAAATCAGAGGATTTTAAGATGGACTTTGGTCAGCATAAAAGCATGTGACACCACCCCCCTCTGGATTTGGACAGAAATGGACATTTATCTGTGTGCAAACCCAGGAGCTGTTTGGGGTTTTTTCGTTACTAACTAGCATTAAGAAACACCAGCATTTTAAGAAACACTGATTTCTACAAAGAGCACTGAAGGGCAGAGAAGGAGAGTTGTAAACGTTAAGATAAATTCCACCCAAAACAAGACTAAATCTCAGAAGGCTGGTCTGGTCAGCTTACACAACCTTCACTTAATAGGTGGTTTGAATAAACTGAATTGATTGATTAAATAGAAACTATATAGCATAGTACAGTAGAACCTACGTTTTTTATACAGCTCAAATGCTTTATTAAGTTGTTTCTGATTCAATTTGTAGTACCTCATTCTTTATCTCCCTCAGAAATAGTCAAAACAGTGCCATAGCATTACGTTTCAAATCCTTTTCCAATAGAAGACAATAGGGGAGGACTTTGCCGTAAATACCCATCTGAAAAATCCCCTTCCCCCATTCAGAAAAAAATGAATTTCATTCTCCGCACCATGACATGTAAATGTTGCTGAGCAAGGAATTTCAGCTGGCAAGCTATCTTGTGATTGTAGTGAACTAAATGCTGCACAAAATAAGAGGTCTTTAAAACACCCTGTGAGGGAAGAAATGCATGATCTCTTGCCTAAAAACAAGGAAACAGTGAGACTGAATTATATACCCACAGCTATGAAGTGTGAGAGTGACAGTGCTAGAAGTGGGACACTTTATTTTTTACATACCGCTGTACTCTGCACGTAAACCCCTCGTTTCTACCCTCTTTTCTTTCACTTGTTTTGACATGCAGGGGCAAAGAAAATCTCTGGCTAGAGCTGGCTCTCTAGTTCAGGAGAAGTTATTTTTTCCTTTTGCACTCGGATAGCACCTGGCCTAGATCTATCGTACATGGAATTTAAATATAAACCTCTGAGTGCTGCAGCTCGTTCCACAGGCCTGACCCTGCTGCCCAAATATATATTCAGCAAACACAGCAGAGATACTTTGAAAAGCAGCTACCGCAGACCTGCAGGAATCACTTCTCATACAGACCATAGGGGTCTTGTATACTGGAGTTGTAAGTAAATTACTTTGTTTTCAAATCTGAGTTTTGTAAATTCAGTTTACAGGAACAAGCTACAGAAATGTATTGTGTTTTCCTGTTTAGTTAACAGATTCCCACTGCCCTTGTGCTAAAAGACCTCTTTTTTGCCGTGTTAACTCCTGCCTCAAAACCCACGTCCTCTGTATCCCCTCGCCCCAATTCCTTCCTGTATGTGATCATGCAATCTTCCGAGGTAGACTAAGATTCCTCCTTTTATTGCATGTGTTGGTAATAAGGCTCTTAACTTAAACAATAGAACAAAAAATCTGATTTGATAGTACAGTAGCTAAATAGATTAGCTTTTCCAGCAACACCGAAAAAGAACTTCTGGCTTCTCCCCAGCATTTTTTTTTTGAAGGCGTGGTTTTAGTTTGTTTTTTAATCTCCAATCTGTTTTGTTGGGGAGTTGGGCCTGTCAGCTCAGCTCTTCAAGAGCCAAAACTAACAATATTTCCCCAAACAAAGGTTCATTCAGAGAATCAGATTATATGCATTGTGAGCTGGAGCAAAGAGGCAGGCAAGTGGAACAAAAACATTTTTACACTGAGTGAATGTGTGCGGGACTCGCGAGGAGGCCACACTTCAGCATCTTACTGTTCGTACCTACAAAGTTAATCCCAGGTGCAGCCCTAGGATACTAATCCCAGGCAGAGCTCATTTTAAATGCAAGCATTAAGGCAGCTCATTTTCTTGGTTACCTAGTTCATCCTCCTTACCTGAGATCCTCCCACAGTCGTGGACTCCAGGTTTGTGGAGGGATGTTATATCGCCCACATCGCACACACGACAGTAGGGAGCTTTGTGCTGGAGTTACATCAAAACTCTCCCCACTGTTTGATTCATCTCCTTTTAAAAATAATATTTCAGTCTTGAAGACAGAGATACTAGAACAGACAAACATTTTTCCTCCGTCATGAGCATTATATATTAAGAAGTGTTAAAAAAAAAAAAAATCAAGGTTATCCACTGGCAAATGGGAACTGCAACACCTGCCAAGGAATGTGTTATCTCGACTGATTTCACCAGGAAGGCTGAGGTATGCACCTCCTGAAAAGGAACTGGAAAGTAAAAGATCAGTCATACACCAGAAGCAAACACTCCTGCCCAACAAATGCACTGTAAACCCTCATTTATTTATTTTACAAATTGAACGTTATTTTAAGCAAAGGTTGGATGTTTAACTTAATTTGCATAAATGAAGGTTCGCAGGGCCTGGGCTCTTGCTCTGATAAAGACCATGTCTACACTGGCGACTCACGAACGAACCCGGGAAGTGTTGCGGCACAAAGACCCTCTTGTACAGAGACCTACGAACATGTCAGGATCCTCTCGAATGTTAAGGCCTTAGCCTAGATTAATAAACTGATCAGGCTGTGATGATCCGGGACCTTGTTTTAAGCACCTAAATTATGATTCAAAGCCTTTTCACACGCAGAGCTTCTGAAAAACCCAAACAAACCGTACCAACGCGGCAGGTCAGCCCAGCTCCCTGAGCAGCACACGTGTGGACAGGAACCCAGAGCTGTTGACCGTGCTCGACAGAGCAACCCGAAACCAGCACTTCTGCCCCAGAGGATAGCGTAACATGCTCTGCGCGACGATACAAGCCTATAAATACACTGCAAGGCTTCAGGGATCTTATTCTGAAAGCAACACAAGTGTTTTAAAAAGAAGAGATGCTCCCCCACCTCTCCCCTTGTGAAACAAAGCTTTCATACCAGCTGTCTGCAACCAACTCCCTGCAGCGTGAAAAACACCAGACTTGTTACCAAATTCAGTTCTTAAAGACTGCAACAGCACATACGGTTTATTCAAAGTTTACATAAAAGCTGAACCAGAAACTACACAAAAGACAGAAGTAGACTAAAGGCACTGTTGTGTTACTATTAAGGCTACTGAAAGATCAAAAAAATCCCACAGAAAGAAAACGTAGGGAGAAAACACCTTCCAGAGTTAACGTAAACCAGACTGGAATAAGGAAAAAAAGGAGTTTAAAAAAAATAAAATAAAATCACCTCTAAAAGGCCATGCACACCTCACAGGAAAAGTCTCTACTTAAAGCTTTGTTGGATCTACGTGCAAACAAATGCTTTGACAACGCCTTCACCAAAACCAGCCCTTCAATTAAGAGGTGAACATCCCATGGATCTGTGAAGCGGCAGTTCCTCCTCTACAGGAGCAGCCACGTCTCAAAGCACGGCAGTGAAACTCCCTGGGATTCACCAGTCAAAGAGCACAGCCTCCTAGGAAGGTTGAACATGCAGAGAATGAGTAGTGGAAAAGAGACCTTCACCTCTGGGTCACCAGCTCAAACAGGAGCTGTGGAAACTTGTCTGCAGCACTGCAGGAAAGGCTGCACAAGTGACCCTTCGTTAATTAACTGGGACGCAGGCGGGGAAGCATCTAATGCTCGTGACACACAATCCTCATCACACTTTTCCCACATGGCTCTTGTTGCCCATTTAGGATTGAACAGGCCGAGGGAGATGCCTGGTTCCCACGCACAGATGGAGACAAGATCAGCCCTGTCCTTACGAAAGTGGCTCCAGCCGTGCTGAAGAGTAGTTTGTTACTTTATAATGATGGCGGTGATGCTCGTTATGCTCACCACAGCACAGGGCATTGACAAATGTTTCATAGCAGTTAACTTTATAAAGCAATATTTAATCTCAATAGATGTGGTGAGTATCAGAGAAAGACCTTGGTTTTATTGCAATATAGCCCCATAAAGTCATTCCTTTGCTCACAGTAACCACCTCGCTCAAACATCTACCAGCAGCACGGTTCAGAAATTCTCACACCATTCACCCACGCACTAGTTAAGTCACAGCTGGACCAACTTACCGCCTTTCCGTACCAAAAACACATTTTTGAATGGACAGAGATGGTTTATGTCCCAAAGCAAGAGATGACTTCCTGAGTAAAACAAATTAAAATATCAGCACTTTCCTGAATCTTACGACAAACAAAACAAAACCCGCCACCACTAAATGACCCTCACAAGTCTCTTCTTTGAGCCACGTCTTTCCCATGTTCCAAAATGAAAATAAACCAGCCTCAACCTTCACTTTGTAGAGCCCCTTAGAATGCTCAAATGAAAGGTAAATAACATTTCTCACACATTTGTTGCTACAGAGAGAAGCAATCTCTCTAAGCTGGGATCTCTCTCCTCATTTTAAAAAGCCTACCATATCCCTGCAGCCTGTAATCACCACATGCAGAGGTCAGACCCCAAGCCTACTAATGTGCTAATAAAAACTGCTAATAAAAGTTTTAGGCTCCTTAAGCTCCGCTAAGATTTTTACTGGAGATTTGAGCGTTCTACTTGTATGACTGGATACTGAAAACAGATGGGATGCATGCTGGGCTGCTGAACAACAGCCTTCACAGACCAAAACTTTATTAGAAACAGTAATGAGTTGGCTTTTATTGCAGATTTCTGTGCATCTACTTGCAGAGCCTCTAAGCTGAGCTGCGCTCTTCAATACCGTTTGCTGATTTGATAAAGTAAATGAGCGAAATCTAATCGCATGGTTCCTATGAAGGGTTAAGTATTTCATACAGCAAGATACTCAGAGCAGAACATAGGAATGCCTCTTGTTCCCATGCAGTTTGATTACAGATTACCCGGCCGTCATAGGAGGAATGACTCAGATCACAGAGGCATTCAAGTCACAAACATATTGGCTGTCTGCTTGCACAATACAGCGGAATATCCAGTCCCTTCGGGCAGCTGGTCAGGGAAGGCAGCAGCACAGAACTAGGCTGATATCACGGAAAGCAGCCACACAAACTGGGCTTATCTGCAGCTTCCACAGACCAAATGCCACTGACATATACTGTCCTGTGCTGCCCTGAAGAAAACATGTGTTTCTGTACCCAGCAAAAGCTATAAAATGAGAGCATCCTAAAGCTGTAGTTTTTATAATGCAGAAAGACAAATCTCTTAGAAGAAAAAAGGTTAGCAAACAGTGAAGGTGCTGCCTGGAATTTTTTCACAGCTGATATTAAAACGGTGCCTAACTCACTCTAGTAGTTGGCACTAGACCTCGCCTGTTTTAGCAAGAGCTGTCAGGACACCCACACAGGCTGGGCCAAAGGGCCAGCCTTCCCAGTACTCCGTCTCCAGCAGCAGACACAAGACAGTGCTTGGGGAAGAGCAAGAACAGGACGAGCATGTTGGTATGACGCTCCCTCCAGCCCCCAACAACCAGCCCCCTACAGCCCCTCTAAACTGTAAAGGAAAACAATATTAACTATTATATTAGCTTCTCCCTAAAAGTGCTTGGAAAAACCTTATTTCTCCTTTTGCTGTGTTTATAGACACATCCTTTTTTTTTACCCCATACCTGGGTGAGTTGAATATGTGTATCGATTTGGCAGGTCTCTGCTCTAAAAAGGGAGGGATAATGACATTTTTAATAGAGAACAAGCCACTATGGTGACTACTGCAACAACTCTCACGCCCCGGCTTTTGGATAGATTGCTTCTGGCTCTCGGCTATTTCGCAGCCTCTGCTTTCTATTTTCAACAGATTTTAGGTGTCAAACATGGTTGCTCATTACCTGAAGTAAGTGCAGTTTCCTCCTTGAGGATATCTGTATCTTTGATCAAGTTCCTTCTCCCATCCCAACACTAGGTTCATTTGAAATAAGCTGACAACATGCAAAGAACTTCCCTGGCTCTGCAGCAGATTTAAGTATTTCACAACAACATCCAAATCTTTTAACTCAGCCCTTCGTTTCCACAAGTTCCATATCCTTAAACCCAGAAAAGTAATTTTTGTGTGTGTTCCCAGGTCACTAACCTATTCCCCCCACTACAACCCCTCCTCTCAATTTGCCTTCTCAAAAGCTGTTATAAAGAGCAAAAGCAGGTATATCGTTCCCTTTCACTGCTTCCTGCCTTCCCACAACCATATTTTCTATTCAAGTTTTTTCAACCTCCATCCTGTCAGGGAAAGATGTTTACCAAGCAAACAGAAAGCTGGACTGAGCTGAAGTTTCTGTGCAGATACTAATATGGAGGAGTTGGAATGTATACAGGGAAACATTTATACCTTCTCCGGACACTGTACAGAATGAGCTAACATGAGAAGCACGATATGTAACATCCAGGCCTTCACATGCTGCTCACAGACAAGCACATTTCAGAGCCCATTCCTGAATCCGCAATGCAGCTTAGCAGCATCGGGCGAGTTCTCCTGATACAGGCAGTTGTCACTGTAAATATTATTAGCAGAGCTTGGCTTGCCATGGATAAGCTTACTCACGCTGCTACAGCCTCTACACAAACATTCAGAAATTCATCAGAACGAGCAGAGACCAACCACCCTAGAAAATAACAAATTATATCATCCTTTGCTCTGGGAAACGTGGCAGCAGATAATACCCCTATCCATTGACTGGCAGATCAGGAATGCAACAAGAGCTTCCACTGGCCTCTTCCTGTTTGGCATTTCTTCTCTAACAGCTGCCAGGCCCACAGCCCAGGTACTTCCTTTTAAGCTTTTTTTTTTTTATTATTTTCCTTTTTACGTGCATGCCTTTCCTTTTTCACCTTGTTGATCACTTCTGCCTCTGACACACTGCGAAGTAATAGTTCTCAGTAACTAACACAGGCTACAGTGTCACACCACAGCACCAACAGCAAAAGTCTGCATAAGAAGATAACGCAGAGCAGTCACAGACTTCAAAGAAGAATCGCAAAGAACTGAGAAGCTGTTCCACAATTCATGCTCCATTTGGTCCCTGTCCCTGTGGGAACGGTGTCAATAGTGAAGACAAACTGAATAATTTTAACAGCAGCCTAAAATCTGGATGCAAGATGCAGCAAGAACAATTTAGCAAAACAGCCTGTGATGGCTCGCGTGCACACTCACATGAACATACAGTTGCTAGATGGTAACTAAATGCAGTGGGCCCAAGTTATTTTAGGTCTATTGTGAAACCCCAACATTCTTTCCAGCTGCTCCAAAGACACGACAACACCATCACACAGGCCTGGGCTCTGTATCATCACTCCTGGTTTGATGGGTTGAGCCTAACCCTGGCCCTGAATTAGAATTTCACTGGGAGAATTCAGCCAAGGCGACAAAGCCCCGACACAGGGCAATGCGGGCAAGAAGAGTGTTTTGGACAAGCAGCTCACTTGGGCTGGGAAAGCCGTCAGGCTGTTGGGTAGAGAAGTCACTGCATTCACCACAACCCTGCTAGAGGTCTCACAGCCGTGCCTGCCAAGGTCACTCCAGTTGACGTGTGTTTGAACTGCTGCAGCCAAAGCAAGTGTTACTATCGGACCTTGAGGGAAGGGAGAGTAAACAAAGTGGCAGAGGGAGATGGAGGCCAGGATTTTGAGTAAACATCCCATGCTAGAGAGTTCTGAAAACAATGAACTTGACATATTCCAGCAGCAAAAGCATCCTTCGTGCCTCTGTGGTGTTTGCTTGGATCTTGTTACGCAGACAAATCACTTGAAAAAAACCCAACCCTGCTGATACACGAGGACTAACAGGCTTCACTGTTGGATGGATCAGTGAAAAGGCCTCATCCTGTTTATGTACGCTTCTGAGGATCCGTTCTGAGCAGTAGTACAAGATGGAACACAAACTCTTCAGGACAGAAGAGTCTTGTACACCTCTTGCACCCAGCCTGGCAGGACACAGCCCCAGGACCACGCTCCTGTATTTACCACAACTATTCCAATGGCAGGAAGGCTCTGGTGTTCACACAAGCTCCCGACACAGTTACCTCTGAAGCGTCCACACAAGCAGGACTCTTTTGGAAGAATACCAGGGCAGACACGGCATAGGAGACAAGCAGTGCAGAGGACCACACAAACACCACATGGAGGGTTTACACCAGGGCAGACTTACAAGCTGTCACCTTCCGCCCAGATTTGCAAGACCCAAGTATGCAGCTGCTGTCTCACTTCCAAAACTATCCTCTTTCTCAAGAAGGGCAAACCTATTACACAACGGCAATGCTGTCTGGATCTTCTCCTTACCCCCTCAGTCACCCTTAAGGCTCAACTCCCCAATTCTTGTTCTTATTCATAAGCCACCCCTAGTACAAGTAAACCCCACCTAAGATGAGCAAAGACAAGACCACTCTTTCACCTCCCAACTGAGGTGGAAGAAGCCTTTTCATGCTCATGCAGAAACAAAGCTGTAGCAAGCATCAAATCCCTGTACTTGTAGAAGAACAACTCTTTATGGACTAAAAGGGGTAGATCTCTTGAGCTTTTTTCCTTTGCTCCTTCAGCTGAAAGCAGCCTCAGCTCTTCTATTTCTGCTCTGAACTGTTCCCCCAAAATTCTGTCCTTTGTTTCCCAAATCACTGAGAGAATGTACAGGGAAATACTGTTAATCTGCAATTAAAGAGAAGCACAAACACCCCATATGTACCCTACCCATAAAGATATCCTCTGCATGCTCTGGTGTGGTATAAATGAGCAATAAAGATACCCCTGGAAATCCAGAAATCTCCCACTACATTTAAAAAAGTGTATCTCTCTGTATGTAGCAAGACATTCCCACATATAAAAAATTCAGGTAAGAAAAGGCATTAAATATAGTATAAAGGACTGCATCCACGGCTGCCTTGCACTACATCATCAGCTGAACTAGAAGTAGAGAGATGAGAAAGCCTCTAACTGTGCATTGCTGATGTAGATAATGTTGTGCTGTGAACACGAACCCAAGGATCAAGAAGCTAACAAGGCATTAAAATTTAACAAGTCATTAAAATCTGCCTTTTTCAAAAAAACATTCAATTCATTAAGTAGCATGTGCAGCTACTTAAACAATGAATCCTTTTCCAAGCATCATGCTAGGGTCATAAAACGTATCATGTCAAAAGGGTTATCTGTAGGTCAGCAGTGGTTTGGCTTAAACATGCTTATGTATCACTAATTAAAGAGAATCGGATTCTTTCACTAATACTCTGCTACATTATAATCCCAGTGGTGGCCTGCAGGCCCTTCCCATTTGGCCAGTCTCAGAGGAGACAAGCAGCTCTGAGAGCCACTCCTAACACCCTGGGCTTTGTACCTCTAGTGGACCTTCCAAGTGCCCATGGTCCAGTTAACTGACCTAGGGGAGGAATCACTTCACTGTGCCGTGGGTCTAGATGGGTTCCTACGCTTCTCTCCAATCCCGTTTTCTGTTATCCATCTGATGGCACAGCCTGCAAGAGATCATCACATATATGAGAATGACAGCAAGATGAACACCATCTCCCCAGGAGTTCAAGTAGACAAACACCTGCTCAATCCAACACTACGCTAAACACAGTGAGGCAGAGTCCAGCGACTGCAGCACATCAAGCCAAGGGAGGAAAGCAGACACGGAGCCCTCGTCGTGCCTGCAGAGTCAAGATGGTCCTTCAGCTAACCGGAGTGGCACGCTCACCTCCTGAACAAATCTCTCTGGCAGAAAGGGGTCATGCCTCACATGGCAATTAGGTGTTTGACAGCTCAAGGAGGCTGATGCCATTCAGACTTCCGAGCCCAACCAAACAGGTCCCCACAAGTGAAAAAGCCAAACTCCTCTATGAAAAATACAGCTCCTGTTGTTCTAAAAGCAGAAGGGTTTTCTGATTCTCCAGAAGGCCACCATCAGCAACAGACTCGGGAATCCAGAGCTGTGCTCCAGATATTCAAGCCTCCTTGGCAACTGGGAAGCACAGCCCTTTCACGAGGAGAGCGATGATGCCTCTCAGAACCACAACTACCAGTCAGGGCAGGGAGCAGGTGCTTTTCACTGCCAGTTCAGTGAATGCCAAAGGCAGTCAGCCTTCCAGAAGCATTATGATTACCATTAAAATATAGCCTGGTTTTATTACCCTGTAATTTGCATCTATAGGGTTCCTCAGCAGTTACAATGGCCAGTAGCTTTTCTAACAGAGGTGTCACTAAGCTGCACATCTTCCTCTTCCCCTCCTAAATCTTTCTTCCATTTGTCTCTTTTCCTTTACTATTTCAGTTTGTAGCTGAAGTGTCAACCTCGACAGGCTTCCTTTTACACTCCTACGTTAGCTCCCTTCTAAACTTCATGCCTTTGTTCCCCCCTTTCAAAAAGGCCAGTACGCACCTCCGGGTCTCTGAAGTGTTGAGGCTGTTTTGGTCATTTTTAGAAGGAAGAAAGGGAGGAAAAAGCAGCTACCTGATTTATCTAAAATCAACAAGCCAAGAAACTAAGGGCTAGCGAAAAGCTTTGTGCTTGTGTCACAAAGTAAACAAGCTGTGGCGAACACACACTACAACATTTCTGATGGCGATAACTGCTTTACTTACCAAGAGATGTCTGTATTAATTATGTTATGAAGAGCACCAAGACAGCGTGTATCACATTCAAAGCAAACAATCAAAAATGACCTTCCAACTCCCATGTGAGCAAACAAACCAAAAATTACTTTGAAAAGACCACGTTTAGAATTTCCATTCTAGTAGTAAAAATATTAGAAGCAATTTCTGGAAAACCTAGCTTTTCCTAACCCCATTTTTCAAGCCTTCCTGCTTCAGAAACTGCAATAATAGTATAACTCTAGCTTGCACTAAAAACAATCAGATTCAGGTTTTTCCATCACTGTCTGAAACACAAAGAAACAACTTTATTTTCTTTGGAGGCAACTGAAACAAGTACTTTTCCTAATCATCTTCATAATTGTTTTATAGACATGTTAAAGCTTTCCTTCCCAGAGTGAAAGGAAAATTGTATGAAAGCTGTAAAATACTTCTATAGCCATCAAAGAGTTTAGAAAGCTTGTCTTTTTCCTCAGAAGCAGCTTAGAAGTTTTGCCTTTAAAGGCACTGCTTGTGCCAGTGACGTTAAAATATCAAAGGACAGACAAGGAAAACTGTAAATGCAATTAATTTCTGCATACAAAGGAAAGGAAGTAGCAAGCATATAGCCTGAAGTCTGTTAATTAAAAATGAAATACCAGATTAAACCCAAGCTGGTCTGAGTTTCTAAACTGATAAGGTGTTTTGTTGTTGTTGTTTCGGTTTAAAAAAGACAAACCTTTCTGTCCAACAGCAAAAGGAAGCAAGGCAGCAGCAGAAGAGCCAAACCAGGAACCCCAGCTCTCCTTTCCCCATTTTACTGCACTATCATCCATGACTCCCGTATCTGGGTCCCTCTAGCTCACTCTCTCCCCTTATCAGGCACACCCTCATGAGGTGTTTCCTATCTAACTCTCCCATCACAGATCAAAGCATGGGCAAGAAATGCTGGACTTCTCTGACTCCAGACACACCTTCTATCAACCACCCCTACTTCCCATATCCTCTTCCCTTTCATACCTATTTCTCCTGCCCTGAACAGCACAACACTGGCATCCTCTTCTTCTCCCCAACTCATCATTATCCATTCACCTTCAACCCTTTTTATCAGATCTCCTCTAAGCATAACTCCAATCTCTTTTTCTTCTCCACATCATCCCTATCATCCTCAGAGACTTGCCTTTCCCTGCTGCCATTCCACCCAACCCTGCTGCTGAACATTTCCTCACTCACACGTGTTCAGTGAGTCTGTAACCAGGGCTCAAACCCATCCAGTCAGCTGAAAGGTCATTTGTTTGACTTGAACTTCACAATATCTTTTTTTTCCTTCCTGTTTCCATCCCTGTGACCTCCTCTACCAACTCCATCCACCCCACTGTGTGGCTTTATCTTGGCCCTTCTACTTCATTCAATACATTCCTCAAAGATCCTCTTAATTTTACTCCAAGTCTCAGTGAGCTTCTGGCCTCACTCCTGGCCCTCTCAACTCTTCTTTCTTTGCAATGCATCTCTGAGTACTGTTATTAGGGGAAAAATTCCACTCACACACAACAACTTAGAGAGTTCACTCTCTACTTGCATAGGAATTGACAGGCTTGACATTCAAAATGCCTCTCTGACATCTCACAAATGCCCAGCCACCAGCTCAATATGGCTACTAAGCACCTTTTATTCCTCTCCACCACTTTCCAGCTTGCTGCACCACTAGATACCCCTTTGTTTGATTAAGACTAATCATAGCTTGAGGATACACAGACAGATAAGCAGCTGCTGAAGTGACTGTACATCCACTCTGCCTTCCAAGGGAGTAGAATTTTTTTTTTCCCACATGAGAGAGTAACAAACAAGAATGATTCAGCGACCTACTAAAGAAGCATGTGGAAAAACATGAGTAAAGCTAAGACCTGAATTTCAGGTTTCTTGGCTTTAATTCCTCTTGCCACTCAGCAGAAAGAAATTAAAATGGGTAAGGGGGAGAGAACTAGAAATCAATGTGTTAATTTCTGTTGCCATCAAACTCTACTTCATTCACAGCACATCGTAATCATGCAACACCAAATCTACACTAAAAGTAATTCCAAATCTCACAGTTCAGCCAAGCTTTTTTCAGACTGTGCAGAAGTTATTGAGAACTGGCAATGTGAGGACAATCGAGCTCCCTCTTCCCTATTTCAGCAACCCATCAAAAATTATGATTATGAAATCCATGTCGTATTTAAGCCAGAAAATAACATCTGTTCACTGTGTGAAAACACAAGACGAGAACTAGAACAAACAAAATATGTAGATTAAATGGTAAATCAAAAGATTATATCAACTATGTGCTTTTTTTATGAAAAATGTGACTACTGTGCACCACACATCTATAGTAACAACCTACACAGCCTAGTCCATGGAAACCACTAAAAGCTTGTGACCTGCAGAGCCACCAAAATAGCCAGGAGTAGAACAAAAAAATTTGTCCCTGTATCTAAACCTCTGTCTACAAAATTCGCCTTTTCTTCCTATAAGTCATGTGTAGCCCTGAAGACAGCAAACCCCTAATTTCAACCAAGACCTTTTCACACTACCACTATTATATGTTTACTTTGGCAAAAGAAATGCATCTTTGAAACGAGAACAGCTCAGCAATCTTTCTGCAAATCTTTCTGAGTTTCAAGGTTGTCAAGGTGGAATTTAAAACTGCGTCTTATATAGAGCTTAAAAGCTTGTGACTATATCAAGCATTTGACATAAGCAAGGTAAGAGGCTCAGTAAGGAAGTCCTGATTCATATTGCACTCTGAATATAGCATCCTTGCTTTGAAATGACCCTTAACCACGAGTACACAGCAGCTCTGCTCAAGTTAGGCTTAATTCATAGGATGAATATAGGTGTTTTTATCAGAGTAGTTTCTACAAGCAGCTTATAAAACATGTAACTAAATTCTGCAAGTTTTTAATCTCAAAATTGCTAAGAACTTCCCAAAACACAGGCTGCATTAACAAAGACAATGTGGCAAAGGTGCTTTGGAAACAAGTTGATCCCTAATGTCAGTCCACTGATGGGGTATTTTTGGCTTACATCTACATGAAGTGAAGGGGTCATGTTGCTGAAGAGGAGAGATGAGATCTAGAAATGACCTGGCAAGCTTTTCAAAGGTAGCCTTCGCCACAGTTCCCAGACCCCGCTCTCCTGTTCTGGGCAACCTTAACAAGAAGGATCCAGAAGGGACAGAGAAGTACCCCATGCCAATGTTACCACTCTTACCTAAAGTACACCTGGCGTGTTCCTTAAGCTCTTATTAGAAGGTGAGAGAACTCTGAAGCTACTTAATAATAAATGAACCCACAGTCATCTTCATTTACCCTATCTTATCCTACTGCTAAGTAAGGTGGACATCAACTGGCATAATAATACGTAACAGAAGCTTAAAAAGAACACCACACACGTTGAGTGTGAGTAGTATCTTTAATAATTCCTAAAATAAAGCTTGTGCTTTGTTTACATGACCACACACAAGTGACTGGCCCATCCTCTCAACTGCAGAGACCTTCTCCCCAGCACTGCAAGAGGGGAACCTCCAAAAAGAAAATTAATGACTTGGACGGTCCCAGAGTTTGCTCAACCCGTTATCTCCTTACAGGGAATGGATAAGACACACCAGGTGAGTACTAACTGAAGTCTGCATTGTCACTTATCCATTTTACACCTGGAGAAAGTAACTAAAGAATCGATTTAAATCTACTTTTTCCTGGAGTAATACATTGTATTTCTTACTGCCTGCAATGATTACATTAGTCATTCTAACATCATTTACCTCTCCACTACCTCAGCATCAAAACCCTAGAGACAAACTAGCACAGTGCCACTGATTCCTACCACACGTTTTTCAGAGCTCCACATGCAGAGTTCAGAACACGCAGATCTGTATTTCCAAGTGCGTATTTCAGGTTTTGGACCTGAAACAAACTATATGCCATTGCTCCCAACGCAGAGCTTTCCACAGGGAAGTCCAATGTCCCCATATTCCAGCCTGTTACAGCAATAAATGGTTCACAGTGCCCTTTCGAAAAGCATAATTCTTCACTTCACATAAGCCTTCAGCTTGCATTCTACAAGGAGATGAACATTATTCTTCTGCTGAAGACAAAAGCTCTCCAAAATGAAGAGAAAAAATTCTTCTGTCCCAAACTCAGAAAAAACCTTCATGATACACTATGGTCAGAACATCTCAGAATACAGTTCAGTTCTGGGAAGTTACTTTTTGGGTAACATAATTATTTGGATAATTGTAAAGTTATTAAAGGGCTTTACTAAATTAAATATCAAAATTACATATAATTTGCCTTAATTCTGCTTAATAACCATTGTAGGCCATATAGCCATTGGCATAGTTTCTCATTAGAATGAACAGCATCAAAGGTCATTTTCATTTCAGAAAGGCCATTTTTAAAAATCTTTTTGCCTTTGAAGTGTCTTGCCTGCCATAGGTCAATTACAGCTACCGACACACATCAAGATCTGCAAGGTCACATTGTTTTAAAGGGCTGAGGTGAAGGGGCTAAAAGAGGAAAATCAAGGTTCTTTTACCTTCGTCAGTGTGGTGTAGTTTCCACAATCAATCTCATGAGAAAAACGTGTGACATTTAGATAAAGTCCAGCCCGCGTGATACCTGTTGTAAACCCGAGTGTTTATAAGTAACTTATTGATTTAGAAGATTGTTTTAATCTCCTAACTGTACGGGGGAGTATGCTACGGTCACATTTTCCCCTGTGAAATGGCTCATTTGAAATGAGGTTTTTCAACCTGCGCAACTGGATAGATGACTGAAAGAGCTATGTTGAAAATTGCAATCAGGTTAGCTTGTACTGCTCACAGGCATGAGGGAATCACTTCCCTCATGTTTAGAAACACCTTTTTTATCATAAAAAGTCTGACAGTTTACAGCACAAAGCCATATTAAAAAAAATATTTACACTACAATTAAAAGAGCCCAGGCTACACTGTGCATCCCAACGTGAACGTGATTCAGCATAAATTTGGCCACTCTCAAACATAAACCACCCCAGGTAATCCAGAAAAACTTTGCTTTCTAGCTCATTGCTAAAGCTAATGGACACCACACAATTCAGTGCTTCTTTTTAAAACTTGAAGTACTGAAATATTTGCAATGGGTGTCAAGTGTAAATAAATATTACACACAGAGCTCTGTTGCAGCAACTTCCTTGTTTTTGCGTTCAGCATAGCTGCATCACCCCAGCTCTAGAAATGGGGTGAGTTAGCTCAGGTCCCTCATTGCTGGTTCTGCAACAGCCACAAAGCAAAAACCCCATTTCTTCACTTTTTTGTTTTACAGTTTTTGGTGTTGGTTTCCACCCCCCCCCACTTCTTTTCTAGGGTGAATTTCTACCAAGCAAAGGCAGTACGAAATCTGCGTGTTTTGTCAGCGCTAGATCAGACAGACAATAATGGGAAAGACACAGCTGAGGCAACAGCAATGAAAGCATCCCCATAAGCCAACCAATACTTCTCCAATCAAACCTGAAGCACAGCACAAAAGGCAGTTGCGGTTTACCAGAGCGTCGTACGTTCCCTGAGGATATGGTCAGAGACCGCTTCTAAGGGAGAAAGGTTCAACCTACCTGCTGAATCAATCCCTTGTTAAATAGCGATGACTCCTCGTTTCATACATGCATTCATCACCCCAAATTAGAGCTTTCAAAATTATTTTAATTCTTTTTAGACCCGAGTTTACAATTGGTTTGTTAGGTAGATTTAAAAAATTTATCACACAGCCATCAGGTAAGCAGGCTGAATCTGGGCAGGATGTTTCATGGTTGCAACTAAGCAAACCTTAAGGGATCCAAGTACAGAAGCATTAAGAATACGCTTTGCTTTGGTAGCCTCTAAGAAGATATTTTCTGCACCTTGTTTTATACTACCACCACCAAGCAGGATAAAATTAGTTCTGCTAAAATACATTTGGTGCTCAATTTATGCATCTACCTCAGAGTTTGGTACTGTCAAATCAGTATCACAGAATTATTCCTTTGCATTAGATGAGATCCTCGGTTTCAAAATCCCAAGGATACACTAGTGGAAGCACAACATCAAATAAAGCTGATAGAGGCCAATGAGAAGATACACATGAGGAGCCTAGTTCTGTCCCTCCTAATACTTGTGGTTCCTTTGCATGTTCCTCTCAGCTTGTACAATAAAGGCAGACTGGTTAATTTTTAGTTAAGTGCTACGTTCTTGTTTCTTTTGTAAATGCAGAGAATTTATGTCCATTGTTGTATGCACCTTATCTAAGATTCGCTCTCTTGCCAGTAACTAATAACTTGCTTGATAAAAATCATCAAAATGAGACACTTGCTTACATTTTCTCACTAACTGTACAGAACAGATAGTTCTGTTTTTTCCTCTTCATTGAGCAATACTTAATTAGAGGAATTTGGGGTAGGCAAAGTTAATTTTCCTTTAGCACGCTAATATGGTTCCTATAAATGGAAGTAAATATTTCCCTTGATATGCTCAGAGGCGTTTTCCATCACTCCTTTTAATCAACTTCCAAGAGAACATCAGATTGGATCCAATTTCTGCTATACCACATGGAACAAAAGACTCGAGCAGGCACACATCTTTTCAGAACACTTCTATTCCATAGCTCTGCCTCCATTTTGGATGACAGACAAAGGGAGTAAATGTGAACATAACGCCTTATTAAATAGATGAAAAGCAAAACTGAAGTCTGAGCAAAAGGCGCAGATAAACCCAGGAAGTGCTACCACCAGCTGCAACCACCGGAACAAAGGAAACAATGACAGATCCCACTTCAGTGAATTTGTCATAAATATAAAATTGGGGGGGGGGGGGGAAGAAAAAATTGGCTGGTTTTCACACAGACCAGGGCACAAGCGCTTACTTCGCCCTTTAAGGATTCCTCCCGAGACTCTTCAGCACTAGATGTTTCCACCAGCTTCCAGCCTGCCCGTGCGATGCCGAGCGTTCCCCAGCGCCACGGAGAGCCCGCAGAGGCCACGGACGAGGGGGACGAGGTCCTGCTCCGCCTCACCCCGACCTCCTCCCTCCCCTCCCCGCCTCGGTGAGGATGCGGTGACAACCTCCCCGCTCCCCCGAAACCATTCGCGGCGAGGGCTGGGGCGACGCTTTGCCGCCGTAGGCTCAGGCCTAGGGAAAGTGCCCGCAAGGATCCTAAAGTTCACTGAAAACAAAAGCGACACGAACACCCACGCGTGGGGGGGGGATCACCGCCGAAAGGCGACGCTCGGCTGCCCCCACGCCCCCGCGGATGCCCCGGCCGCTCGCCTCGGGCCTCGCTCCCCTCCCTCCGCCCCTCACCGCGCCCTCGGGTCCCCGGCACGGTGCCCCCCGCCGACACCCAGCCGGGGCTTTCCCCGCGGCCGTGACTCACTCCGGGAGCCGTCCCCAGCCCCGGGCCCGCCCTCACCGCGCCCCCGGCCCCGCGGCCCAAGGGCGGCGGCCGGTACCTGTAGGCCAGGGACATGCACTCGAAGAGCTTCGTGAGGGAGGCGTCGATGCTGAGGCGGCCCCCGGCACCGCCGCCGCCGCGGGCCGCCCCGAACTGGTAGGTCTGGCAGGTCTGCTCGTTGACCGTGTCGAAGTCGTAGCCCTTCTTGGGCGGGTGCTCACTGTGCGGCGACGAGACCATGAAGTGGCCCGAGTGGATGATCTGGGGGCCCGGGGGCTGCCCCCGCCGCGGCCCGCACCGCCGCCCTCCGCTCGGCGAGGCGCCTCCATCGTCTGTGTCCGACGAGTCCTCGTCGGGCTCCGTGCGGGCGGACAGCGGCCCCGCCGCCCCGAGGAGCTGCGCCGGCCGCATGAACACGTCGGCGGCCATGGCCCCGTTGCCGCCAGCCGCCGGCCGAGCCCGCCGCCCGCTCTGCGCCGCCACCGCCCCGCTCCGCCCCGGGCCGGCCCCCGCCGCGCCGCGCCGCGCCGCCCCGCTTAAAGGCGCCGCAGCGCCCGCGCCGCCGCCCCGCCCCTGCGGCCTGCGCCCTCCCCGCTCCCGCCTCACCGCCGCCCTCAGCGGGACCCTCCGGCCGCCCCTCCGGCCCCTTTCCCTCAGCAAAGGGCCCATCCCGCCATGGCCACCCCCGAGGCCGCTTTCTCTCGATGCGGCCCCCAGCCACCTGAGGCAAGGTCACCTCAGGACAGCCCCAGGCTGCCGCCACCCACCCCAAGTGCCCACCATCACCCTGGAGGCTGCTGTCCCCTTTATTTACAAGAGCTCCTTCAGAGCAGGACCGCAGGATGCGCCTCCTCCCGCACACCCAGAACCAGACGGTTCTTGGCTGTAAGTGACACCCACCACATTCTACCCTTCCCCTTACACCACTGCCGATCATGAAACAGCCCTGTGGGGTGACCGGCCACCTTGCATCACCACCAGCCTCACCAAGAAAGGGGAAGGCATCTTCTGTAGTCACACTACTGCTGTCCTGTCCTCTATCCTCACTCCAAGGACTGTTCCCACTCCTCCTGGGGGCCGCCGGCTTAAACAATCCAGCGTGGCACTTCCATCCAGCAGGACAATGTCAAAGGGCTAAAAAACCATTCCTAAACTTAAGGGACTCTTATGAACATGAGAAGATGCAGAGGACAGGCCAGAACTGGCTGACGAACGTTGATATTTCTAGCACAATCACTATTTTATGGATTTAAACTATCTTTAATACAGTAAATTGCTGCTTATTTTCCATCAGCAGTCTGCAAGAAGCCAGGGCAGCTACAGAAGTAGCTGGAGACCTGCAGCAGGCAAGCTGTGAACACAGCTGGAGGGATCGGCCTGCAATCACAGAGAAAAGCTCAGGACACAGAGCTTCTACTGCCAGACAGGTGGCTCACACCTAACCCACGTACCTGCTCCATGGCGCGCATAAAGTAAGCACAATTGTTCCAGGGGAAGTAAAGACTGGCTTTCATCCTTCTCAAAAGCATAAAGGAAGCAATGGATCCAGTAGGCCAACACGACAGCACAGCAATAGGGCCAGTAGATGTATTAGTCTGGGGAGAGAACAGCAGCTTACAGCACAAAACCCCATATACATACCTATGTATATACAAAGTCAAGAGAAAAGATCTCTAGCTTGCCCTGTAGAGCAAACCTCCATCACCAGCAGAGCAATTCTATGTGGAATACTCCAAAGCATTTATACTAAATTGCTTATATTCTCTCAGTTCTAGAACCTCATACTTAAAAGAAAAAAAAAAAAACAGGCTTCATAGTCATCCTCAGCAGGGAAAAAAACCCCAAACTTAAATTGCCACATGCTCCTTTTTATGCTTTGTAAAACCAAAAATAAGATCAAGGGAAACTCAAGAGGGAGACAGCAAGCCTTGGGCACAGAAGGAAGAGGCATTCCTGCAGTACCACAATTACGCCCTTGCACTGATCTAATAGTCTCCATTAGAGAGCATGAAATCAAGATGGATCACTGTGTTTAAGGGGAGGAGTGGAAGGTCAAATACTTCCCCACACATGAAAGGAGCAGTAAGGCACGGTCACATCATGTAAGGGCTGTTAGGAATCTTTAAAAATCAAGACTAACATTGAGCTCTTAGCATCACATAAGACTAAAATTCTTAAGAAAAGGCCACAGTCATATTTAGCTTAAAAGCTGGTTATTGCTACCTTATACTAATGTTGGTTTTAAAAAAAGCAATGCTATCTCCCAGCAAGGTATTCGGATTAGGGGCACTTTAAATACAAAAAATCAAAACGTTCATTGTTCAAAACAACACTCATAGTTTTACAATAGCTATTTTAAGTCTTCCATGTAATCTGTTAAGAACTAAACCTGAACCAAAAAACATCAAAAGCACTCATCAGTAACAGCACTGTATATAGAACTTCCATGACAAGAACTGATACATTTACCTCACAAAATTGTAAGTCAAACTTACTTCTTCCTGTATGAAGAGAGGGGTAACTTGTTAAAATGAAGTCACTAGGTAGCAAGGCAATTTTCTAAGACGAGTTAGCAGTATGCCACACCATCCTTTAAAACAGGGGTACCAGTCTTAAGCTATGACTAACACTTGATGCAGTTCAGGGTTTTCTCCTCTAGTCATCCTCAGTGCAAATACTGCAGATGCAAGGAAAGAGGCATCCCTTAAAATAAATCCAGTTATTTTGGAGACAGACCTCTTGGTTTGCCTTTTTAAGATCAGCATTTAGGCGATCAGCAACAGGTCAAGACTCCCAGCTATCCTCTCCTCCTCCACAGTAAGGAATTCCAGGAGGTGCAAGGAAACACTAAGGGGCCACAGCAGCATCTTTTGAGTATGCTTTTTCTTACCATTTCTTTTTTAGCAGTCTGCAGTGCAAGGTGAAATGTAGGCCGCCTTCGTCTGATGATGTTCCTTCAACAGCGCAGGCCTTTAGCATGGGAGAAGACAGCCATTTACGGACTCAGAATTCAACTGTAACACACACTGAACAGAGACATTCAAGCTGTTTAAAAATACACCCTCGGTGTACTCCACACCACTTAGTGGTAGGAGATTATCCTCCTAAATCTACAGACAGGAAGATAAGCATTTCCATTTTGATGAGGCGCAAGAATTCGGGGAACCTTACTCACAGCCTCAGACTGTGGGGCTGACTGCGGGCGCTGGGAGTCCAGCCACGCCGTTACCGCCCTGCTGCCTCCTCTGTCCGTCCTGCTCCCAGGCAAACCACAGGGCCAACCTCCAGCTCCGTAACCTGCTGCTAGGCTCGGCTTGCTCACTCCTTCACTGGCACAAGCCTTACCTGTTCAGAGGGCTTTCCTTCTGGGACTCGTCTTGAATTACATCCTTGTTTCTACCTGTTCTTTTCTCTCTCTCTCTCCAGTCCCACCCTATACATAATTCCCTTATACAAGTCTGCTTATTTCATTCACTAATCCAGAGTAGAAAAAAAACCTAACTAAAATGGGTAGGTTTTTTTCCCAGGTTAGCAAATTTAAGCGGTTGATGAGAGGACGCTACGAGCACCCCAGTAAATGCAAGGGAGGCAACAAAACCAAGCTGGGAGCAGGCACGCTGGCTGTGGCTCGCCCTTCTGGTAGCGGTGAGCCAGCAGACCAGTTCAGCTGTCTGTGAAACTGCCAGCTACTTTGGGCCAGAGCACACAGAACTCTAAAAATAAGCTGGACATTTTATATCCATCTTGAATGTAAAGAATCTTTCCAAAACTCTGAAGGGGTTTTACCCTTGCTAGCATCACGCTCGAGCGCGTTTCCAAACCGAAGCATGTCTCCACGCCAGGCGCTCCTCCCTCGGGTTTAAGTTACCACAACACATTAGTGGAGTACCCAGCCAACAGTAAGCACCTTAAATTACCAAGTTATTCTGCAGGTTGCTGTAATTACACTGACCATATCGATTTGTTTGTTGTTGTTACAACAACAAACTGCCCCCGCCCTGCTCAGTGTCCTGCTACAATATCAAGACACCTTTTGTCCACTCAAAGGTGAATCATTTTACATGTTAGCAAATGAGACAACACCATACAATGCACATTTAAAAACACCATTTATAAAAACAGAAATTTATTGTAAATTTAAAAAAACAAACTGAGATTAAGTTTCTTGATAAAAATTATTCACACAGCATTCATGTTGTGATTTTTTATTTTATTTTTGAAATGAAACCATTGTACATTGTACAAACCATAACTACCGATGGAATAAATAAGTGAAAAATTATACTGCTGTACAACACACACACACACAAATCATAAGATGGAAAACGATTAGGTATTGAAGAAAACAAAATTCTTTACACCTTCTAACAGGCCCTTAGATATAAAGAACATTCCAAAACATGACAATGTTTATGTATGAAGATAGCCACCCAAAACCAATATTTTATACTGCCTTGTTGATTATTTTTTGTTGTTTTGTAAGTGCCAGCACTTTTTGGAATGTTTTAACAACTACTTTCCCAAGCATAAAAATTCCAAGGAATAGTTCTGCTATAAAATGTTTGGCTGAGTAAATCGCTTATTCGGAAGGCCTTCCCACATGTTCCACAAACTCAGCTAATTTACTTGCTTGCTTCTAGTTTATTTTTTTTTTTTTTTCCTTTTTTTTTTTGTATTTATTTGTAACTGAAGCTCCAACATTCAGCATTGTAGCAAGGAAGCACTTCTTGATATTTGCACTATTTCTAAAACATTAGCTGTATGAGAACTTTCAGTCATCTTGAAGAAAATTACATCTCTCCTTCTGCTCCACGTCTCAATGCTTTCAATAAACCCTTTTACAGTGAGTTCATAAAACAAGTTTCTGGTAGAGATAGGTCCAAGCCAAAAAAAGCTGGATTTAGATCTGGTTTCAAACCTCAGGTCGATCTGAATTTGATGTTCTGGTTTGGTCCCATCTGTACTTTCTGGCATTAAAATGTGTTTAATCACATCCGTTGGCCCATAAATGTTATCAGGCACTTCAAAAAAAGACTAATAACAGTCTTATACACTATTTTGGATTTCTTCATACCAGATAATGTCAAAGTCTCTTCCCTCAGAGACTGACAATAACAGGTCTAAGGAACCCAAATCTATCTGCTTGTTCAGTTGTCTGTTGTCACTAGAATCTCTGGTTACAAAAAAAAAGCTCATAATGCATTCTGTATAAGCTGTAAATAAAGCATTACTACGTCAGAAACAAAGCTTCTAGGAATATGGTTATGATGCCTTGTCTTGTAAGCCACAGAACAATGAACAGTTCTGAGCAGAAGCCACAGGAGAGAAAAGGAAGTTTATAATTAAACCTGTTGATGTCAATAATGCCAATAAATGCTTCTATCTAATGAAAAATTTGAGGTATTTTTAGTGCTATTTATATATTGTATTTCTTCCTAAAGTACAGGACTTAGTTTCTAAACGAAAAGTCTATTTACTCCCTTGGAAACGTCTACAAAATTAAAATTAAAAACTTGCTGCGATGCACCTGAAGATAGGGATTAGTAAACATGACTACTTGTCAAAGGTGGCATCAGATTTGTGTCGTTTTAGCATTAAAAACAACAAAAAGTTAGTAAATCAAAAATATTTTTAAGTTTGAATCTTTCTAAATTTGCCCGTTTAATATATCAATAGAACTTCTCACAAAATATCACTTAAATCTGAATGTAATATACATACAAATCAATCGTCATTGACCAGTTATCCACATTTTAGGCATACACACAATTCAAGAGAGAATTCTACCGTTTCATTGCATATATTGTGCAAATATAGGTTTTGGCTCCTCATTTCCTTATTTTCAGAATGCTAATGGACTTCATGATCAGACCAGAAATCCCAAAAACTTATTAGGGAGCACGCTGATTTTCATGAATGATTTGCAATCAAATTTTATTCAGTTAAAATCCAAAACGTTTTATTTCAACATAAAGGAAAAGTTCCGAAACTGAGTGTCACGTGTTATTTGGAGTTCAATCCTACAAACATCTTACGGAAGGTCAGTATTGGCTCCCCACTCCTCCCTCCCCACTTCCCCGTTGTTTTTCATGATAAAGTGGTAATTGCAAACGCAACGCAGTAGTCTAAGTGCGGAGCCATTTTCACTATTGGAGAATTCAGAAATAAATAAGCTTCATGAAGAGCTAATTATGAAAACGTTATCAACTGGAAGCAATTTTTTTTCATTTAAAAAAGTATTTACAGTTCTTAGCTTACAAACTATATGCAACCATTTCCAAAGCTGCGAGATCATACTTTAAATTACAAGTTCCATCTCCCACACAAAGTGAAGACAGACTAAGGGCCTGATCCAGCAATACGTATGTACGTACGTGTGTACGTACGCGCACGTGTGTGTGTACTCAAGTGAGAAATAAGCAGTTCCCATCGACACCAGGTATTTGTAACTGGGAGCTCACCCTGGAAGCACAAAGCCCGCTGTAAGATCAGGCCCTTGTGACCTGATGCAGATGTTCTGCACTTCTACATGCCACCAATTTGAAGGGAGTCGCACATACTTCATGCCTTTCAAGCAAGTTTAGCATAAGCACACTTCAACATAATTGGAAAAGAAGGAACATTTCGAACAGTGATGTAGGGACTACGGAGACAACAAGGCTTATTTACAAGACTTGCTGAAAGAAAAAAAAAAGAAATCCCAAATACAGTATTAACCTGGAACACAGAAGTAAACATCTTAGAAAGAAACAGTACAATGAAATCCAGTTCAGTGAAAACATGATATCAAAAAAGACCAATTGAAAATAAATTCACTGTGCATCAATCCCTTTGATCCTATTTATGTACATAGTGGAACTTTTCCGTAAAGCAAGTTGTACCCAGTACAGAGATCTGGACCTAATACGTAAGTATTTTAACTGTTGTGTTATAGTATCTATTCAGATCTGGACTATAAATGGTAAACAGATCATGTTAACTTCTGATGAAGTTAAGTATTTAGAAGACCAAATTTACAGTTGCGAATGCCATGCATTCAATAAAAGATCTCCACTATAGCTGCTAAAATAAAATATCAAGCTCCTTTTTCTCCTTGGACTCCAAGAGTGAAAATGGCTTCTTGATCTGTATTTGTTAAAAATTTAAGCACCAGGGATTTAAAAATTAAAAACAAAACAAAAACCCCAAACAGAAAAGAAAGAAAAAAAAAAAGAAAAAGCCTTACTACATGGCATTATACAAACATAGGCCACTTTGCAAAGGAGACAGTTGCAAAACAACTTTTAAAAGTTAGCACTGTTTTCAGAACACAAGGCACAAAACAAAAGCAGACATCACGCCAGAGCAATGAACTTCACATGAAAGCTAATACCTGACCTGTACCATCCTTAAATATCTTACAATGTTAAATAGAGAAATGAAAATAAACAAAAAAAAAAATACAGCAGCAACATAATTGTAATTTTGACTTTAGAAACAGTGCGTAGACCCCTCCTGAGTTGTTTACTCCAACCATTTCAGAGACAGTAACTTAAAAGTTCTCAATGTTTGTTTCACAGGAAAAAGTTTTCAGTGTCTGAGAAGTTAAACCTTTGTTAGGCTTTCTTGGATTTTTGCTTGGTAACTTGAAAAGTTAGGAGTTCTGTCCTCATCCAAGAGAAGATGCTTAAGTAAGGTTGTTCTATAATTAAGCCCATTGATGTACCTTACATAAAAACTGACCAGAAAAATCTATAGTCTAAATCTCTTCAACATTTTGTTGGGAAGCCTCTACTTTCATCTTTTTAGAAGGTGGCACTCCTTCAGAGTCCTTAATGAGGGGGAAAAGAAAAACAACCGCGTTATCATTGCACTGAATTTCAGGTGCCCTAAACATCAAACAAAAAGCATGAACCAATTCCCTGCTGTGTCATTTGTAAAATACAAGGCACCTCTGGATATGAGAATGAGGTGACCAAGTGCATTTGCTTCCTGAAATCACTCCTCTACTTACATCTTACCTCAACATCTTTACACTTGTCGTCTATCAACAAAGGGCAAAATTCTAGTTCTGGGCTAAAAACCACAGTGAATATTCCAAGCAACAGCCTTGGTGCATGGTTATACCCGGACTTCCCTCACTCCACACTCCAGCACAACCCACACCAAGTGCACACACATTTTCTCCTGCTGTAGCCAAAGCGAGATCTCTACAGGACAGAACACGCAAGGTTTAGAAAGCGCACGGTGTGCGCTGAGACAAACCAACCACCCACGAGGAAAACCAACACACTGAGCAGCGCTCTGCCCGAGGATCTCAGTGTGACGGGGACAACAACTACAAGGATAATTTTTCTCCCACCCACCCGTAATTTTTCATTGTACCAGCGAGTAAACATCAAAACAACTTGTCCACCGAATCTACAAAATTAACTTTCTTAACTGCTACATGCATTTACTTTTACAGAAGGTATTTTACTTCTGAATGGTCCTCAAAGGGGCCTGTCCAGTAGGTGAGGTCCGAGCAATTTATTAAGATGAAATTTTAATATTCCCTTACAAACTAACACAGACTGGTTTAGGAAACCAAAAAGTAAACCAGACCAATCTAGTCTTACTGTTCAAATTATGTGAAATGCAAGAAGCCAATCAAATTAACCACAAAACCAGATACACGTACATTTAATATTCTACAGCTGCTTTACTGTCATCACCTTTGGAAACGAGCCTAAATACACAACTGGCCTCCTTACATTTGCTTTTTGGTAAAAATGCTCTTTTCCAAATTTCAAGTAATTGGGCTTTTGTGCTTAAAGTTACCTGAGAGTTTTTAGATGCCTCTGTAATTATATCATTTTCTCCAGAGGACTGAATTTCTGCTTTCTCTGAACTATTCATGGAATTTTCCATTGAAGACTGTGAATTCTGTTCATCAGAGGTATCTGAAATTTCAAGAAATAATTTTAAACAAACAAATGAAAGCATTCAGCAGGAGCTTTTAGGATGTCTTCTCATTAGCAACACCCCAAACACATAAATTTCACCCACATGTAACCACTAATGATAACATACATAACAACTGTATGAATATAATGAATTAAGCTCCAACTCCAGGACCACAACCGCTGGCTGCTGCCAGAAGACCTTGGCCTTCACACCGCCAGCAGCACACAATTGCTGGAACCAGTCCCTAGAGGGAGCTGAGCTCCCGCACACCTTGTAACACAGAACCACGTCAATGCTACCAGCAAACAAGTTTCAACATAAACTTTGCAAAGGGGCTGGCCGCAAGGAAACTTCCTTCAAACCAGAAGTAAAAGGCAGCTACAAAAAGGGCTGAATTGGGATAAGTAATGGATCTAAAACCATGTAGCTAAGGAGAGAGAATAAAGTTATCTGAATCAAAATTCAGCCATGTATTTAAAATCCACTTTTTTGCTTGATACTACTTTTAAGGTAAAATTGGGAAATTCAGGTAGCTAACTAGCTTAACCATTAAGGTTGCAGAATTTTTAATTCTGGTGTATACTTGTGGAGAAGTCTTTCAGCTTGTTATAGCTCTTACCTGCTTCCAGTTTTCGTGGGTTTTTTGTTTGTTTTGGGCCTTTTTTTGTTTGATTTCTCCCTCTCTCTCTCAAAGCAAGACTTGCCAAGGACTCAGGGTTACAGCACCCATTCACTCAAAGAGGGGACAGGGGCACTTAAAATGTCTTTACAGGTTAAAGATCGCTGAAAATTTAACGCAGTATGTCCAGAAGCAGAGACTCAACAAAAAAAAAAACAAAAAACCAAAAGCCACCACTGAAAACCAAACCCCTTTGATTGTAAAAGGTCAGTTATATTTCTTTCACTATCCACATCAAGAACAGGGTAAGGACTGGAACCTGTTCTTCATCTCATTTAAAAATCCTTTTTGACTTGAATGAATTCTCAGAAGTATGCTTGGAGTCAAGTTTTATGAAGTGATCTCTCCACAGGTCCCTGACCCAAGAAACATACTCATTTATTCTAGATGAAGAGAAATGCAAGATCAACTTTTTTTTGGACAACGTTGGTTAATGAAGATGACATAACCAGCGACTAATGGATATTTTTGCGGTGTGCTGTATAAAAAGCATCACAAGCGTTTCTGAAAGTTTCTCTGACTGAATTCAAGGTAAAGTGATGCCTACGACGAGCAGTCTCAAAGATCATATTCAGCAAACTCGGACACAATTGTCTTCCTTGCCATGTCTCACCACAAAAGCATGTTCATACTGATAAAGAAACAAGTCCCAAGGGTCAGAAGGAATTTCAATTTCTGTTGTGTGTGTCTCAGCACACATTGCAACTTGAGCTAAGGAGCATGCTGTGCTGTGCCCGTGACAAAAACACACCTAGAGCAGCTTCCACATCAGACAGCTCAGAGCTGCTGTGTTCTCTTCCAGTTGCTGCTGACAGCTACCGCTCACGCTGCTGCTGACCTTTGGGCAAGGGGATCCCTATTTTAAACCACCAAGCCCCGAGCTATTCCGATGCCTGCAATGACTTGTTTACACAGCAAAATATTTTGAATGCGCCTTTTTTCTTTGAGAAGTCCACATCAGGCATTTCTGACCACCCAAACTGTTCCCTAGCTTTAAGGAACCTCCCTGATTTCAGTGCAGTATCATGAGATAGATGTACAAGGTCATTAACCCTATCCAGCTGAATAATGTCACAATTCCAGGGGTTTGACTGACTGTAACACTTCAGTAGATAAATAACTATTTAATACATTTTTAAACACAGCATATAACCAATATGAAAAAAAACACATTCGTAACAGGTATTTTTTGCCATTACTTCTCCCTTCCGTTTTACAGTAACTGTCTCTGGAACTAATCCAGAGAACTTGGTATGATTTTCCCTGAACCTAAATTTAGTCAGGGGAGCATGTATGCTATGTGACAACTTCACACAAGCAGGTTCAGCCAATATTAGACCTAAATCCTTACCATTTTCCATGACCATATATGCTAATTGAGATTTTCTTTGAAGGATATGGCATTCTGATTTATTCCAATTTGGTGACGATTCAGTGGTCACATTTTAACCCCAATTAACAAAGACAACATTCAACATACTTAACCATTCTGGGATTACCAAGATAAAAGCTCTAAATTTAAATTGGTTAGTGGGTCTACTGAGCTAAGAACTAAATCAGGAAGGCATAATTTAATTGCTTTGCTATGGGAAGAATTCTGCAACCAAATCGTTAGAATGGCGTTAAGGACATCATTTATCTGTTATAATAGGATGAAGAAAGTTATCTTCCCAAGAATATAAATACAGAGCATGTTTCAATTACCCAAAATACCATTTAAAGAGTGAGGCTCAGAACAATCTCTTAACCCACATGTATTATTAGTCTGTGCACAACTGCAGTACAGTACTGTAACACTTTTAGAAAATTAGGACAGAATTCAGAGCTAACTTTTGAATAAATAACTAGCAGGGTTAATAAAAAAAGAAAGCTTACATTAAAGTTTACACAATTAAAAAAAATTTCAAAGTATCTCACCTCTATTTTACTGTCACACTAGATAACAAACAGTCACAGATCTACAAAAGTAACACTTCCCAGGATTTGTGTGCTTACATGGTAGCAGCCACTTTAAAGATGATTTTAAATTATTTCTTCTTTCAAGACTGAGATTATGACAACAATAAACCAAGTGGTTTGTTTGTTTCCTCTCTGAAAAGACCCTGAATGTCAGTCTGACCTTTCCAGTTGTATGGAAGGATCACAGGTAGGCCAGAGAGATTATGGCCCATTTTCACATAAATGCTGAGAATTCAGAAACCATTTCTTTCAAATTGCTATTATCCAGTTCTTAAAATGGATAAGCAAATAAATGATACACTAAAGGGTAACATTTTTTGTTTGGCTTTGAAGATGGCCTTTTCAAGCTTACCTTCTGAACCAGGCTGCTCCTTTGCTTCTGTCTGAGTTTCATCAGACTTTATTTCAGTGCCGTCTGCTTGTGTTGCCAAGTTCTGTTCTGGTGCTGGACTTGAATTACTACTGTTTTCTTGTTTTATTGGAGAAGCATCAGCTATTGAACTCTGGTTGCTATTGTCATCTGTTAACAAAAGAGTTAAAACCAAGAAAGTCTGATTTGACAAGATAAGAACCACACCTTAATTCTTCCATATTCTTCCTGTATTATTCCCTGATAACACATGATATAGTCTGCCTGGCTGGGGATCAAGTCCAAGCATTTAGACTAACACTACATCTAACTTTTTTCCACATCACCACAATTTTTGCTCCTGCAGCCTATGCTGTAACACAGGAGTTTTCTAGCAGTTGCTAAAAATCAGAAAACTTCAAAAAAGGTGCTCTAACTAATATTATACAATAAAACCAAGAGTGTTTTACTCAGATCTCTTCCAAAAGGACCCAGAATTCTGTAATAGGAGTAAAACAGATCAACTGAAGCGACAGTCTCATTTTATAGTTCATATATAGTTCGTATAACACAGGGCAAATTAAGTGTTCATGATGCAGATTTACAAATACCCATCCCTAAAATGTTCAGATGAGCAGATAGTTTTTGAAGTGTGTCCTGAAGGTCAAAAAAAAATCTCAAAAAAAACCCCCCAAAACCCCATGAAGGTAAAATGTAACATCCAGTCCCAATATCAATAGTTTCTAAGTGATAATTGTCCAGAATATTCTCTAGCCTCCAAAAACTTGGATCACAGTAACTTTCTGCAGCACAGATCGTGTCTCTGCAGTTAACAGGAAATATTCTGCCTGTACCCTCTTCCTGTGAAAACCAGTGACAGTGGTTTAAGTATCTCAGCTAATAATTTATGGATAGCAGTTGGGTGCAACTTCCTGTAA
This sequence comes from Nyctibius grandis, assembly GCF_013368605.1. Taxonomy (NCBI): domain Eukaryota; kingdom Metazoa; phylum Chordata; class Aves; order Nyctibiiformes; family Nyctibiidae; genus Nyctibius; species Nyctibius grandis. Next base: position 13,481,178 of record NC_090671.1, on the reverse strand, counting down.
TCTTTAAGCCAGACTAACAACCATGGGTAACCGAGAGGGAAGTTCCTACTCCCTAAAGAAAACTAACCCAGCAAAACATTATTAGTTAAATCACTAGCATGCAAGTCGATCCACCTCCCTCTGCACCTGTACAATCACTACATCCAAAGGACTCCAGAAACACATAGCTGGTGATGGGACCATCTCTTTTCAGAGCAGCCTGAAGTCAGATCAGATTAAGTTTATCACCAAATTGTACAGTATGGCTTAAAACCACGTGATATATGACAAAAAAAGCAAGTAGTATATTCACCTCATGGATGGGAAAAAAAAGACTTAAGAAAATTAAATGAACTGACTAAGGCAAAAGCTGAGAAGTTGGAAACAGCAGAAAAATTAATCCAGTTCTGTGAAAATCCTGCTCAATCCTTTAATTGCAAGACCATACTCCCTGCCAACACTGCAAAAACCAACCAGGAGGCAATACAAATGCAAATAAAACTGGTGCTGTTTTCACTTTGACTCAATCACGTTATCCATACATGTGAGCAACAGAGAATCTGTCACTGTTAGGTTATATTTTCATAGCAGTGTAATAGGGTAACTGGGGCTGACCTTCTCCCACTCACCATGCATGTCCATCATCCCTGGAGAGGAGCTGTTCTCTGGAGTGGTCACTTCAGAGCCACATTTTTCATCTTTGCCTTTTTTCTTATTCTTATTTTTCTGAAAAACAAAAGGTACCACAAACAAATGAGACTATCATCAAGAAGAGAAATCCATGTTGCAACATAAAACCCTTCCCACTCATTACTTCTTTAAGCATCTTTCTTAATTTCAAGCGAGAAATAAAGCCAATGTAACTGACATCATCAATAATGCATTAGTTCCAACAATTGCAGGGCTTTCTTTCTAATTGTATTCTTCATGACACAAAACACTAGGATATATAGGTTTTTATCCAGAAATTCCAGGAAAGGTTAGCACTTAAACATATTTCCCATCTTCAAACAACTGCACAATTTTTTGTAAGAAGTACAAAAGTTCTCAATAATACCCCTCATTCTAGGAACAGGGAATCAGAGGCACGATGATTAAATGCCTTGAGCTTGAGAACTTGGGAGGTGCTCGCTGCTAACTTCGTACTCAGTCCAAACAGCTACAAAAACAAGGTCAAAAGAATGTCTGCTACACCAGGAAAAGGGAAGAACATCGCTGATCAGAGGCAGGGCTAAGATTCATGAAACTACCCAATTTCTGAGCTCGTAACTCTGCTCACTGTATGGTTTACGCATATCAACACACTGCTACAAAACTCAATACATTCTCCCTTTCATATCAGAAAGCTTGCAGAATACACCTAGACAATATGCACGCATGCACAACAGGAATGGTACCAGATCTAGAATTTTAACACTGAAGGGACAGCTTTTTACCTCTTTCTCAGTGACCAACACTGCAGAGACCTCCTCCTTCTCTACAACTAATGCTGTTTCTTCATTAAAACTAAAAGACGGATTAAGAAAAATCAGATTGGCCTAAAACAAAGAGCACAGGCAAGACAGTCCTACAGGAACAATAGGTCACAACATGCCCATGACCGAACAACAGCACGGACTGCAAGCATTAAAACAAAGGAAGAGACAGTTGCATCCATCACGTGGAAAATCTGCGTCTGCTAAGGGATGCAGCATTTTCAATTAAGAGGTGACGTAATGGGTCTCACAGGAGAAAGAGCCAGCTGCACTGCTTTTGGAGGGTCCTGCGTGCCTGCTGAGAAGACAATTAAAGCCTGACTCTAGGAAGAACGCTCGGCGACCCATCCATTCGGATTAGACAACGTCCTCCAACGAGGGAAGGAACTAAAACCACAATGAAATACTGCCTAAGACTGCAGAAGAAATTCAACAAGTGATACCTGGAAGGACTTTTCCCTCTATTTTAAATAGATTATTAGGCGTATTTTTAAATTGTATTTTTACTTCAGAGAAGCCAGGCTTTACTCCCTAATATGTGAAACAGAGGTGAAAGCCCATGGACTTCTTTACCTTTGCAAAATGAAAGTTCAGAGGGGACACAGTATCTCTCAGGTTTAGCTTTGGGTTTTTTTTTTTTTAAAAGGTAAAAAGGTCACTTTTGCCACAGGAGAAATATTGAAAAATGACTGCAAGCATTTAAGCTGATAAGTTTTTTCTTAAAAAGGTTTAACCATCAAAGTGGTGAGGTTCTACAACAGCCTCTCAAAACTAGCAGGAGGAAAGAGCCTAACTAATTCTAGTTCAAAGAAATGTCGAAGTGGCTTAGGAACAACATGAGGGAGAGGGAAGGAACCTAATCTGTGTTCACTAAAATCAAAGACAAGTTCCATTTGAAACATGAAGCAGTAAAAAAGATCCCATTCTTCTATTCTAGTAAAAGGTGTCTGCTCTTTCACAGGTGGATGAAATCGGATATAAAAGGATGTCCACCCAAAATCAAATAGCCAAGATGACCCCTACCTGATATTTATTTTTAAAATATATGCACTTTTGTGAGAATTGTGCAATTGTGAGAAGTTCCAGAGCAAAAAGACAGAAATCTTACATCAAGCCTGCAACAAGTGCAGTTGCACAACAGCCTCTACTCATAATGAACAGAATGTGACTGTAGGACACTGAAGTAACTGGGTTTGAACAAGTGTCTCAATTTCAGCAAATCTGGAGCCTAAACCTAAAGATGACGGCTCAAAAAATACAATTAAACCCTGTACATAGAGACCGTTAGATAAACCCATTCTTCTCAACAGGGAATCTGACTTCAGGTACCAGTCACCTTGAAAATTCATCTAGAAACTCACTAGAAATTCTATTTCAAAGTTCCACGGTACCCATCATGCAAGCATAGCTTAACTGTGAGAAAACAATTTTCAGAAGCAGTGAGCCTAAATATCCTCAATATCTCTCTCTCCCACTTCGATAGCACAGCTTTTTCCCCGCTACGTACTATAAATAATCAAGACGAAACATTTGACAACCAGAAAGAACGAACAAGTTTCTGTAAAGAAACCAGGAAAGGTTTCCCAATTCACAAGGGCTTATTTCACAGAGATGCTGCTCAAGCATTGGAAGAATACAAGAGGCTTACCACAACTCTGACAGTCATGGAAATCTGTGGTACCACCAACGGTACAGAAAGAAACAAACTCAGTTAAAACAACGCTAATCAAAAACAGGTCTTGAATTTGGACTTTGAATAAGATAAGAGCATGACACTGCCTTGTCTGAAAAATGATCATTTTACACCTTTATTAACATCGTAGTGTTATTCCAGATAGGTCTTAGCTCGTATTTCAAATAAAGTGACAGCCCAAGGAAGGAGTACCAAACTTAGGATATAGATTTTATTGTATCATTAATTTACTGTGGTACCATGGATTAGTTTTCTCTCTAGAACAATATCTCAATTTATAAAATGAGAGCAACGTTCATTTTGAAAAACAATTTGTAAGTCCTATCAACTTCCATTTTTACACTTCTTTTATGCCACATGATTGTATCGTGGCACATGAACGGTGCACATTAAGAACATAAACATGATGCATACACAAAACATTTACCAAGAGAAAACACATTACAACAGAAGCATGTCTTCTGTTTTGCTTGGGCTGGACATCTTAATAGAAGCCATCTCAGTTCCACAGGATTTTCCTACTCTTACTTCAGTGCTTTGCACCTATTTTTGAGCAAAACAGCAGTGATGCACAGTTCCAAACCAGCTACTTTCCTTTAAAGCATCAGGCAGAAAGAGGGGATAAGTAATCGAAGTCTTAGTCTGAACCATCAACATCACTTTCTGTAGAGATCAGCATTTCCCTAGAGCTCTTCTATTCAAACGCTTGCAAGACCCACACCAGTCTTAGCTTAAAGTCTCAAAGAACAGTGGACATTTCTTTTGACTCTTCCCAAACATGAGTGTCTACATCTTGGAAAAATGCAGGATACTTACATCATCGACTTTAGGCTCTGTTACTGGTACCCATTTGTAAATCCTTAGGGATGTGTCGCCAACTGTCACCCACTTCTTCTCCCTATAGAATTACAATGCAGGAGAAGTTAATGTTAAACTTCATATTGAAAAGAAAGTGATCTACTATTGTAAGTTGTCAAGGATTTAAATAGGCTATTAAGTAGGATGATCTCTATTACATCGTCTTTAGTACTGCATTGTGCAAATTGTTCTTTCCATTTCAAAAACTTGTTAGACACTGCTAACCTCCAGATTTCTCAGGGCTCTTACTTGACTGGGTGAGCAACTGCAGTAGCAGTAATAAGATCTGGATTAAAGACACAGTTAAGAACAGCTATTGAAAATGCAGATTTAATGCCTACAATTTTCACTTAAGTTTCTAGAGAGCAGAAAGAGGTTTTAGACAGACCAGCGTGTTTTGATTGTCATGAAGCTGTTTAATGGTATTAGAAATTTAAATGCATTTTGACCATCTGAGGTTTATTTTTGAGTGGAAATTTGCTGCTAGCAATTTAACATTCACTCAACGCTCCTGTCAGACAGCTCTGAAATTCCAGCCTTAGAACCAACAGCCTTACTGGTAGCAATATGTGCTGTGATGCAGAATTCAGACTCTGGAGAGCCTAGCTCTCTCGGAAAAGCAAGGCTGAGGGTATCAGAGAGGGGAAAGCGTAACCTAGAGCACTCTGCAGACCCCTGCCAGCCAGCCATGAAGTCATGACATTGACAGACTGTGAAGGAAATCTGGCTGAAGGGCGTCACTACACTGGGGGTCACACAGCCACAGAGTGCGGAGATGGAAAGGATGCTGAACGCTCCGTTAAGGGATGAATTCCTTGAGCTCTTTATATGAGAGTAGTAAAGGAAGGTCCACAATGCCAGAGAAATTTCATCACGTTTCTGTGATCAGTTTTCAGGTCACAGATTACCACTGCTGGTTCCTGGTTTGCAATATAGCTCTGCAAATGCACCGATTAGAAGTTAACAACAAAGACCAATTCCATTAAACATTCAGGAACATCTGAAATTAATTTGGCATGAGATCTCAAGCATTTTTCTTTTTTAAAAACACATTTAAATAATAGATTTGGGATCCAGTTATAGATTTTAAAAAAAAATGTTCTTTGCAGGATGGGAGAAGCTGGATGTGACTCCAAATATATATGTGATAGCTCCATTTTTAGAAAGGGCTTCCAGAATCAAAAGCAGCCACATTGTACAAATGCCACAAACATCCTCCTGACTACTTGTTTTAGCTACTAAAGCCAATCTTATTTGTTTTCCCTTTAGAGGAAACACTTTCCTGGTTTTTTTTTTAAGAAAAAAAAGCAGCTATATATGGCAATTTGATAAGTTTTGGATCTGTCCACAAGGATATTTTAATTAAAGTACAAAAGTATTTCAGATTAATTTCTTTCCCACTGCTCTTCCTGGAGCACAGTTTTTCCTCAGTGTGTTTAGATAGATCCACTTGGGTATGCTAGATGGCTAAAGTATGTCAAAACCCAATTTTACGCTAATTTGGAGCTCTACTACTAGATGTGATAAAAATGACAGTGGAGATGAGGGCATGTCAATAATGAGAGCATACTTAATTGTGAGGAGATGATCATGATATATATTTTTTTAAGGATACAAGACAAACCAAACTTATTTCTACTTACGAAAACCTTTGAAATTATGGAAATAAAACTAGCTGGGGTTTTGTTTTGGGTGCGGGGAGAGGTGAATAAATGCTTTAAAAAAATCAAGATTTTAGTATTTTCCTACAGCAAAATATTACTTAGAGATGCTGCACTGGAAAACCAAAAGTTCAAGATACCTGTTAGCATCTCAAAGCAGCCTCACACACAGCATCTTCACTGGACAGACTGTAGAACACAGGAGGAAACCTATATTAGTAACTTTTTCCTTCTAGTATTAAAGTTAGCCCTGACATTTTAATTCTTTTGAGCTTCTTAAGTACCACTTTAAGTTTTGATAACCCTCAGCTACAGGGGTTTTTTTACTGAATTCAATACACAGTAATTCAGACAACAATGGGAATAAGGATATTTTGTGATGGAAGTACACCAACATCCCAGTCCTGCAAACAATTACAGCTAAAAAGAAAACCCAGTATCACACTGCTACTACTCAAACATTTTACATGTAAGCATTTACAGTACTGAAGGTTTAAGACCATAGAAGTATTAATAAGAAAAAAAGAAGACAACCTCCCCTAAAGCTTAATAAAATCATTGGCAGCACACACACAAATTTGTTAACAAAGAAACATAATGACTTTCAGACATTTAAGATCAACAGGGTAAAACAACTTCAGGATTTAAGATGTTTATTTGCAAATAAAGCTTCAAATATTATCTGTAATACTGCCTTTCCATTTCAAAACAAACACCAAAACCCAAATCAAACAAACAAAGAAAAACCCCAAACCCCTAAAACCACTTCTACTCTGAACACTCACTTTTTATCTTTTGTGCAAAGACACCACCCCAACCTGCTGATCGGGGACTTTCCTTTGCATTTAGTTAGAACTGACAATTTACCAGCGCTGCCCATAACAGTAAGCTTGCTAAATGCTGCACAAACTACAAAAAATTCTCGCTGACCAAATGCCAGAGTAGGAGCGAGGAATTAATGAACTCTTGTGCCCGTTCTGTTATGAAACCTTAAGTAGTTTCTCCACCTGTTTTCCTGTCTGTAAAATGGATCTGCTGTTGAACCCACTCATCCCGAGACCCCGACCAGAACTCCATCCCCATAACCCTATTCCACCTTCGTTAAGCAGTCACTAGGCAATAGTTTTTATTGCACCCTCCCCTGTTATACTATATAGGTTGATCTCTATACTGACTGCTGTACTGGAAAAGGTGGTTGATGGAACACCACTGTGGCAATTATCAACTTTACTTGCCCACATCTAGCTGACAAACTCCGTAGGTTTACAAAAAAACCCATTTTTTCTCGTTTCAAACCTCTCCTGTTTCTCCACGAATGACTGAGACGTAGCAACAATGGAAAATGGCAAAACTTAAAATACGTAATGTTTTTTCTTTTAATCTTCTACACCGAAAAGTATCTTAAATATTTTAGTTACAGTAAGTTCAGAAACTAGTCAACGCAACAAAACCAAACCCCTACATTTAGCTGAAATTGTGTCGAAGCATTTTTAAATTCTGAACCATATCTGCACAGCATGTAAAGGACAGCCAAGGATACGTAGGGTAAGCATTAGTATCAACACTTCTTTAGTGCTTATGCCTGAGGCATACTAATATTCTAGAACTTACATAATTATATACTCAATTCCTCATTCGAAACAGCCCAAGACTCTTAAGTATATTTGTATTTTATATATTAACACTAAAGCTCCAAAGATGAATATCAAATTCCATGTATAAAAGTAATATACCAGCAAGTAAACACAACAGTGTATATTACACTTATACATAAAGTGTCAAGGCAGCTTCTGCAGCAGCAACGGGTGCTAGAAACACTTGACAGCACAGAAATAGAAAGCCTTTACTGCCACTATATTATCATTTGAGAAAAGGCTTTCACACTTGTTTGGCCTTTTACTGTGACTATCATTTATCATAGTGATCTGTATTTACACGAGGATTTGTTCCCACATACCCCATCTTCTGCTGATGATCACGAAGTGACGTCATAATGCTGAATTTATCACATCACACTCACTTGCATTGCAACAGAGTTTGGTGAAAATCACAGAATTATGACCTCCCTGTGGGATCAAGCAAAGGAGAAAGGGGAACGGGAAAGAAAATGCCATTATTATACACAAAAAGTGCTGTAAGATGCACAAAGATGATTTTTTTGAAGTGTAGGCTTGCTTTTCAGAGCACGCCGATTGCTACGTAGATGTTTCTCTAGTAACTACCATGAAGTAGCCCCAAATATACACGGTGTTTCTTGACCACACTGCAAATACAATAAAATATCATGTAGCATGAACGGTCAAAGACTAATAGCTAAGGACACCTTCTCTCTGAGTTTATCTAAACAAGGTGTATTATGAGAGTCCCCTTTAACTTGCACAAGCCAACTTGTTTTTAAGCAAGTTCTGCTAAGTTCCACGTTGCAACAAGCACCTTTTCTTATAGTAAAGAGAAACACGGCTGATGCATGACAAAACTCTACCTTTTCCACCCAAACTTCCACTGAACTCAGAAAGCGTATCCTGGCTCAAAAAGAAATAACCATGAGCAAGGCAAAACGTATCATGATTCAAGCACGATAGCAGCGTGTTTGGGCCACGACAGTACTTCAGTACAGTTCCTGCACATAGATCGGGTATTTTTACTTCAACTGCCCCTACCTGAACTACAGTCTTAGCAGGAAACCAAACACAGCCAGCGTAGCCAGACTAAACTAGGGTGGCAACGCGGTAGTAGCAAACAGACTTCTTCCAAAGACATCATCATGTTAAGAAGTTCTAGGTCATAACTACTTCTCAGAGTGAAAGCCGATTTTAAGAAGGAAGCATGAGCAGCAAAACCTGCAGAAGCTCAGTCTCAGAGCATTACATACCACACAAAAATATTTTAGCAAGTCTGAATGGAGACAGTGAACAGAAAAGCTACAGCAGTATTGTCTAGAAATTCTCCTCTAACCAGCCATGGCTAGCGATCCCAACCAACGGTACCGGGTAACCTGATCTCACTGCCCGTGGTGACTCTGCTCCTCAACTTTTGCACAACACCCTTTGTTTTAAGCTACATCCCAAGTCACGTCTGGCTCTACAGCCAATTCCCTGCCATAATAAATACTTAGCACTTTCTGTAAGTACTTTCAGCAGTTGTCCCAGTTCACTTCTTCTTCTATCCCTAGATTATGGCTTTGATGGGTCAGAAAAAGGTCAAAGGACTTCTGCAAAGATGCTGCCATTCAAAGTCAAGGCAACACAACGAGGTGTCCTCATTCCTGGCACACTCTCTAGATCAGGGCACCTATCTCCATCAGCCACACCGTATCTCCACCCTTAAATGTTTGCACAGTTGTCCAAAAGCTCAGCAATGCTACGTACCCGTGCAAATTATTTCACTGCCTCCCAAGACGTCCTACTATTTATGCTTGCCTCCTGCCCATTACTTGTCTTTTACTAAACGTCTGAATTTTCTTTCATTTAATAAATCAGACTTCTATAAAACAAGAGTGTTTCCAGTATTTTTCTAATGCTAGTTGAGGGCACAATAGTTTTTGCCTCTCTCTTCTTGAGAACCCATTTAGAATCTTTAAAGACAAAAAAACAATCCTGTACCTTTCACAATTCATTGAGATGAATTTATCTCAGAGGATTTTGTAAAAAAGACTGAAAGGAAAATTATAAGTACTGTTAAAAAAAGTAGAACTACCCCATTAGGCATGGAAATTTAACATTTCTGCCACACAAATACAACACAATCATGTATTCTCTAAGACACGTGCTATGTGTTTTCTGAAATAGATGCTCATTCACGAGAGTGGCTTAAACAAAGGAGATATGGTTACATTAATCTCAAGATAAAAATGTAACAACTTCACTGTTTACTACTAAGTTCCAGTCATAGCAGAAGTGCTAGGTGCTCTACAGACACACGTGAGGATAGGGTACCTGCCTCAAAGGGCTCACTAAGAAAGAACACTGATTTTCTAAGGAACAAAGTCTGTGCTGATGGAAACTGCTTTCTGACAGGCACGTCCATAGACGTGGCAGTGCAGGCATTCGGCAGTATCGCACAGCAAGGCTGGTGCCCACCTTCACGGATCGATAAAGCTTTGGGCAGCACACACCGGAGCCACTGTCTGCTCCAAAGAGTTTACCGCTCCCTCTGCCTCTCTACTCATCTTCGGCACGCAGCGTGTCGAGTCTCAGAAAACTCTGTTCTGTGAAATGTTGGATGTGAGGTATTTTAATCTTCGGCGGCTGCATTTCCACAGAAAAGCTGTGGATGGCAACAAATTGCTCCTATTATGCAAATGAAACTGCACACTTGGAAATTGCCTGTGTGGCTCTTCTGAAGACGCAGGAATCGCTAGTGTGTAAAGTTCAATTTAACAAGCCAAGTCTTCTCAAAACATTTAAACCACAAGACACAGAATCTCTCTTGCTAATTTCCCACTAATTTCCCACTGTACTTGACTGCTGGTAGAGGGGAATCATGAGATTCACCTTCAAATTATGATTCCTTTAAACATAAGTGTTCACGTAAATACTTGTGAGATGCACAAACAAAAAGCCATACGAATAGTTCTGACAACAATCAAAAGGAACATTGCACGATTCTGTACAGGAACCTTTTAAAGCAAGTTGTCTCTTATGAGGGTTAAAACACACAAAAATCTATTTATACCATAAGATTTATGTTTTATAGAGGAAGCCACAGCAACTGACGTGATGGCAGAGAGCCCTTGCCAAGAAAAAAAATAAATTAGACATTTTGTTGAATGGCCAAGCTCCTGTCCCTACTCCTCTCTGAAATCCGCAAACTAGGATTCAAAGGAAGTATGCTGCGCTCATGAATGAAATACCTACAGACAGAACAGTCCCACACATCCAGCAACGCTCCTGTCTGCACAAAAGTCCTGTCACATCGCTATACATTGTTCTGACCCTTCAAAGCTGGCCCACCAGTCAGCAAACAGCACTTAAAAACACCACCCGAGTAGAAGAGAGTTCCTGAAACCAACTGAACTGCGGTGCTCGGGCTGCTCCGGCTCCCGACACAATGGCTGGATTCTTTGAAATCCCCATCTCGTGCCCTGCGTTATTGGACACACGTCCCGATTCTTTGTCCAGTTCGAGCCAACGGGCCCATTCATCTGCTCAAGGCCATTTAAAACGCAACAATCCATTCACCCGAATAAAAACACGTTTAATTCTGTATTTCACTCTTCTTCTAATGAAAGCAAAGGGTTAGCTGTGGATTGCAATAAAAGTGCCCCCTTATTTTACCAGGTTCAGAACAGCTGAGTTATGCAGATTAACACTAACCTAAAGGACTTCCCCGTGGATTTCAACTGTTTAAAGAAAGTATTTTAAGATACATGCACAAAGACTACTGAACAGTCCACTTGCTGAAAGAAAGATTCCCTCTCGAGTCACACTCGCACTGCTCTTTATCCCATCCAAAAACCCCGGACCCCGTGCAGAACATCGCGCTGTTTTACTGTATTGTTTAAACACCTCATGTCGATTTTCCTAACAAAAGCAGAAAAAAAAAAAAGACAAAAGTGGGAAAATGCCAAAACACGTTTAAGGCCTAACAAAACGGAATTATTTCGCTAGGGGTACAACCTTTAATTATATAATTTAAAACAAATTCCAGTGGCAATTACACGCGCTCTCCTGCTCCGTTCGGGATTCACAACCGCCGGAGCGTTTGTGGGAGACGATCCCGCTCGGGTTTGCTGCGCTGACGTGCAAACCTCGGGAGCTTGGAAGGTGAAATAAATAAGTAAACGTGTAATAAGACAAAAATAAACTCTTGGGCGCTTTACGGAGGTCTTCTTAATGCTTTTTCTTTAAAATACTCTTTGAGCTCTAGTTGCACACAGACCCGGCGGCGCAGCTCCCCCAGGCCCGCTCCTCGGGGCCCTTTGTAGGGGAGGGCGGCGGGAGGAGCCGGCCCCGACCCGCCGCCCGCCCCCGCCGCCGCCCGGCCCGGCCCGGGAGCCGCGGTACGGCGGGCTGGGGTCGGCGGGGAGCGGCGGGGGTCGGCGGGGAGGGGGCTCGGCCGCACAATGGAGCCGCCTCTCGCCCTCACACGCCGCCGCCTTCATGTGACTCGCAGGAGCGAAATGGCTTCTGGGTGCCGCCGGCTCCCCGCCCCCCGCGGCCGCCCGGCGGGCTCCGGCCCCGTGCGGGGACGGTGCGGGGGGCGAGGGGGTGACGGGGGGTGAAGAGGAGCGGGGGCGGGCGCGGGGTCCCGGCGCGGCGCGGCCCGCTCACCATTTGCGCACTTTCTCGATGGCCGCCATCACCCGTTTGATATCATCCTTCGCCCGGCTCCGGGTCTCGGCCCGCACCGACCGGCCCGACATGCTGCTGGGGGGCGGCGGCGGCCTCAGCGGGGAATGCGGCGCTCGGCGCTGCTTCGCGGCGTCCGTCCGTCCCTCCGCCCTCCCGCCCGCCCGCACAATGCTCCCTCCGCTCGGCGCGGCGCGGCGCGGCTGGGCTCGGCGCTGCTCGGCTCGGCTCCGCCCGCCCGCCGGGGCCCGCGCACTGCGCACGCGCCCCGCGCCGCCGCCGGCAGCCCGCGCGCGCGGGGCCGAGGGCGGGGCCGGCGCGCGGGACGGGCGTAGTGAGGGGATGGCGGGCACCGTGAGGGGCTGGCGGGCGCCGTGAGGGGCTGGCGGGCGCCAACGCTGGCCCGGACGCCTGGGTCCATTTGTCGGCGTCGAGGGGGTAGAGCCAGGGGGAGGAAGAGGGGCGAGGGGCTGAGGAAGGGGCCGGGGAGACCGGGACGCCTGGCTGCCCCTCAGCCGCCGTGGCACGGCGGGGACAAACCAGCGGGGAGCTGCCGGGGGAAGGCGGCGGAGCCTCCCGCGGAAGGGTGCCCATGCTGGGGAGAGTTGGCTCCGCGGCTCCCCGTCCGCCGGCGCTGCGCGGCGCGGAGCAGCTCCGGGGGGCTCCGGCGGTGACTCGCATCCGACCCGCTCGCCCGGAGCTCGGCGCAGGGATGCCGGAGCAGAGCCCCGCTCCCGGGCAGCCGCTCCAGGATGAGCAACAAGCCCTTGTGCAAGTCGCTGTGACAGTATTGCAAGACCTGGAGCGTGGGGATTGGCAATGCTTCCTGTGAAGCAAAACATCTGCCTCGTTAAACGGGATACTTAATAAATGTATAATAATGCAGAATTTTTTTGCAGTGGTCATAAGGTTTCTCAGCTGCCTAAAATAATTCCAGTAATTTCCATGGAATCAGGCTGGTTTTAAGTGCGAAGCGGAGCTCTGCAGAAAACTTCTCCTGTCGCGTACCCCGTGTACTCCAGTCACGGTGCTGCTGGACTCCTTCATTAACTTGCACCTAGCGCACACCTTGCTGTTTGTACTACTTGTACAATCACAGATACTTTCAGAGTACATAACAGCCATCTCTGTTTAAAAAACATTGCCACTGAAAGGAACGCTTCTTAAGGGCCTACATTATTATTCAAATTGATGCTGAGGATGATGTAAAGAAGGAAGCGTGTTCAACAGCACTTCAATGATCTTTCCACGGCAACTTAAATCAGCCTCATTATGCTGTTTATACAAACAGTAAGATGCCGTCCCATTGGTATTACACTGCTAATTGGAACTACTACCTTCAGAAAGAAAAAGTAAGATTTAAAGGCCAAAATGGGAACCTGGTTTTAATGCCTATCACAGCATTCCTTTCTTTACTGAGGTCCGTTGGATTTGTAATTACAAATCCATTCTAACCCAGCCAAGCATTTTGTACACTACATTTATCAATGTATTTAATCAATACAATACTTTTACATTGCTCTTTTGCTGTCAGGTTTCACAAATAAATACTGTCTTAATGTAATGAAAATAGACTGCATCTGGCATAAACCCACCTGAAATGAATTCTAGGAAGGTTCCAGCCAAGGGTAGGGGCGGTCAATGCAAGAAGACAATGTGGCAGCTACTGCTTCACTTTCTACAGCCACCCCAGTGTTTGCCTGTATAGGTTTGATCTCAGAGGTTTGTGGCATGTGCTAAACTGGGGGCTTTTTCTAGAGTTTGATTCATATGAAACCGTGTGATCTTTACTTTTTAATAAACACAAAACACAATTTTTGAAGATAGTTTAGTACAGGAGACCAGAAGGTAGGAACAAGTAGGAAACTTTGTGGCAGCTATGCCTCTGTGTCTTCACAGACCGAAGATTCATCGCTTTTTTCTGTTCTTTTTTCTGGTTCAGCAATAGGTAAGCCAAGAATGTCAGCAGCGAATATCTCTGCCGTGATTTCCTCAGGAATTTCTTCTTCAGTCAAAGCTGCTGCACCTGGATAGCAGTCACAACAACACAAAACACACAATAGCAATGTAAAAATGGCTTCCCAGATCAGTAAAATTTACAAGCAGCAGTAACTGGATGGAATGCTTTCAAAGATGTACAAAGTAATCGTGAAAAAGTATTGGTTTACTAGCTTAATACTTTATGTATTCATATCAGGCATCGAATCTGCGAGGCTGCAAGTCTCACCTTGCTGTAGATCCCTACCTCAGAAGAGTCAAGGGGCCAAAGGCTCTGTTGATTACACACGATTTTAGGACCCCAAGGAATCCGGGGATTTCAAACTCGGTTTGCGGTGCTAGGCAGTTCCCTTCAGGAGCTGCACCTTCGCTCCAACGGCCCTAACCAGACGCTCTTCTGGACTGGGACATGAATTGTACAGAATTGTGGCACTTCCCAACAGTTCCCACTACAACGGGCAACGGCACTTGGCTGAAATCAACGCTGTCATTTGCGTATTGTAGGATTCCTTTTTGCCTGTGGACTTTGGCGTGTAAACCTTCTACTATGTGTGTTTCTAATTTCAGTTCCAAGCCAGCAGATAACGAGCAGTGTAATCTTGTCAGGTCCCAGTTATATTTCACTGTCCATTCATTTTTAGATACGCCCATGCAATTGCTGCATGGATGAAGGACTATCTATAGCTCTATGACTATTTTTGCAATCCTGTCTGAGAGTTTTTGACAGCTCTTGGCCTAACGGGGTAATGGGCTTGCAATTTAAATTATTGTGTTTGGGAACTGAAGCGATCCTGCTTCCATGCTGCGTGGAATGCTCATCCTGTACCTGAGGGGTCGTAGGTGTCCGGTTCAGATCCTCCTCGCCCAGGGTGCTTACGCATCAGGGTGGTCAGACACTGCGCCAGCTCATCCTCTGTCATGTGCTCTCCTGGATGCAGCAAAGCAAAACCAGTTACGGTGTCGTTAGCACAAAAACTAGAAGGGAATTCGAACCAGAACAGTGTAAGAATGAAACAGGACGGTTTGAAAGAGGATTCGGCTTCTCTGAGATACAGAGATACTATCACCAATCGAAACGTGTGGTCCCAGTGCAGGAAAATGTTGATCCTAAGAAAAATTGTTCTTGCATTTTGGGAAAAAATGTTTATCAAAGGAGAAATTCTGATCCAGACAGCTCTTTAAGCTACATCGCACTTGCAGGGGCTTAAGCTTCTGTTCCCACTGAAGAATCCCTGGCACAGGAGAGACCACAGTCCGTGTTGCCCCGTGTCCATGGCTGTAGCCATTTCCACACAGAGGAGGAGGAGGAAGGTGCAGGAAAGTCTAGATCTAGTGTCCTGGAATAACCTGGACACAGCACTTGTTTCTGGTTAGTGGCTGGCTCATGCCCTGAAGCATAATGTTATAGGTCTGTTATGAAACTGTTCTATCTAATGTATCTATTTATGGATGTTCACACCATCCATACAACAAACTAACCTTTCTCACGCTAGTCGAATCCTTGGTTTCCAAGGATCTTTGTGGCAAGGAGTTTTGCCAGGTGATGTACTGAGTAAAACAGCATTTCCCTTTACCTGTTTGAATGTTTAGCTGCACTAAATGCTCCCTGCTTTTACAACAGGAGCAAGGCAATAGAAGTTCATTATTTACCTCTCTACGGCATTGGCCATAAACATATTTATATATGCCTTTGCAGAGCTCCCTCTGATTCAGCTGAACTAAACCTTCCCCTGTTTTCATCTTTCACACACAGATTTAGTCCGGGACTGGCCAATTTCATCCCTTCTTTCTTGTTCCCCTTTTTTTCAGTTTTATACTCCCTTTCTGGAGACTGTGTGACTGGAAGAGAGAATAATGATGCAGATCAGGGTATACTGGAAGAAGGACACAATTTGCCAAGATCCATACTCATCATTTGACAGCCAAGATACTTCAGGCCAGCAGAGATTTCCAGAGCAGCAAAAGAAGTGCAGCTGAGATGATAGATGTGATTATTCAATTTAAAATTCCAAGACAGGCGGCTCCACATGCCTGCCCTGGTTACCAAGCTATAGTTCCAGATTAATTTTTTGCTGCAGTGAATACGTTCTGAAATTGAAGGCAGAACTAGCAAGCATAAAACTAATATTAGAGAAGAAATAACTCACCTCTGCGCTGAAGCAGCAACAGTAAGTCTCCTCTGTCAATAACTTTGTCTCCATTCTCATTATCATAACCAAGAACCTGAAACGCTCGTTGTATGTTTTTCATTGACAAGCCAAACGCAGGTCGATGATTTATATAAAGTTTGATAAAATCCCCGAAATTGATTTTCGTCACTTGTTCTCCAGTATCCACATACGTGCTGAATTTTACTTCATTTATCATATCTTCAATCTAAAGATCAAGGCAAGACAGATTGTGTCACGTTTTCTTTTTGAAGAGCATCAGGCCAGTTTCTGATCTCATGAATGCCAATGTACCATAACCATGCACCCACTGGTACCACAGGTGCCATGACCACGTCCCAGTAATAAACCAGCACTCAACAGCTGGGGGTGGACATGGCTAGCGGTTACAACGACGTGAGGTAAAGACGGGGGCAGCGGATATGTAGTCATTTTGGATTTCCTCTGTTTGCTTATGACAGGCACTGGGTGACTTTGCAGCTGTTACCGGTACCTTTGCCACAGCTGCGTCTCCACTCTGGGGACAGTGGGCAGGCAAACCACAAACCAGTAAACACAGCACCCCGCTGCAGAAGTACATGCGTGAAAGTCCCAACATAACCAGGCTGCACACAGCCTATACACACCCTGGCTGGCGTAAGCAATCTTTCCCCGCCCCGATATGTGTCTGGTGCCGTCCTGCCACTGCACAAGCCAAATCTGAAATTTGCTCAGTGGAGCTGACATCCTGCACAGCTGGATCGCTCGCTCGTCTCTCGGGCAAACGGGCAAGCACTGGCCGTGCTGGATACTGGTGGCTTTCCTGCAGTCTGGTGCTGTGAGTCAGCCCCGTTGGCAGCTGTGCAGATGCATGTCTGAAAGGCAGGATCTGCTCCATGCCTTCATTGTACGCCGAGAGGCAGCGCCTTTGGAGATACACGGGCAGCGGGGAAATGCCAGGAGAATTCCCCGTGCCAACACGTACCAAGCCTGCTACTCCCCGGGAAGGGAAGCTGATGCAAGATCTCCCTGGGGAGGACTTCACATTCAGCCTTGGGCCGTTGTCCTTGTGTCACAAGTTTTTCAACTGAATGAAGCCCAGGGAAGAGGGAAATCTCAGCCTTATATTTTTCCTGTTTCGAATGTCACGCCACACAAGAACAGTCATTTTCACTCAGCTCTGGCTGATCTGAGAGTAGGTTTTATATCAGCCCCACTGAACTACAAAAGAAAAACACCAATTCCCAAAAGCTTTGCTAGTCAGCCCAAGCTGCCTTTTCTCCCTCATGCTTTTCCTTTATTAAAACACTCTAGGGAGAGATGAACTTTCTCTCTGGATTTTAATACTGCCCTGCCTGCTTCAAGAAGCAGACTGTAGGTTGCCTGGTTTCACAACAGCTTAACACCTCTATTTCCATACCTGAAACGCTGTTTTCATTTTGATTTGGGGCAGGGGGGGTTAAGAGTTATTCTTCCAGAGACATTTCCCAGGGGAATATGTTCTCTCTGTCCGCAAGAGGTGAAAATGTAATAACCCAAGGAAAAGATCTAACAAAGTACGATGGGATAACATCACAGCTCGACAGAAGGGCAAAGCAGTCTCAGCTCAGACAAACATTTGCTGGTTGCAAGGGCTCCAAAGCAAGTCTGTTAGGTGGTGGCTGTGGCAAAGGTCCCACCTCCCATCTGCTGGCTCTGCTGGCAGAGAGTGTGCCCGGGCAGATGGGGTGGCACTGACTCACAGCACCATCTCAGCAGCCTGTGGGGTTCCTGTGCAACGAGAGATGAACGCAGCCTCCCCCGCAGAAAGATGAAGGGAGCACAGCGATGTACTGCTTCCCTTGGGAGAACCCCTTCTGTGTTAAAGGGCTGTAACTGGTGCAAAGAGGTCGTTATTTAAATCTCCTTGCATCAGATTCAGTAATTTTTTTTTGTATGCGCTTTAATTACCCTTTTGCCACGTTACAACATTACAAATGAGATTTGTATACAATACAAACTGCCTTGTAGAAACAGCCACAGAAGGGGAAGCAGCAGCACCCTTATTAAATCAGTTGTCTTTGTCTGCTGTAAAATGTGAAGCTAAAAAGCTCTTGAGAAATGTTTGATAGGAAGCTCCACTGCTGCAACCTGAAAGGCAAGCTCAGAGAGAGCTTCTGCAGAGTTTATCAGTTATGAAAGAGCTTTAAGTTCCATGGGAATAAAAGCTGCTGTCTCCATCTGAAATCATTCTTTCATCAGTCCCAGGCAGAACAAGAAAAAGAGGCTCTGTCAATGTTCCAGAGAGTGACTGCATGGAGCCGGACATTCCCACCCGCACTGGTAAGGTGTAGGACGCTCTGGTTGAGTCTCCATTCAACCTGGAGGGACTCGGCCCATGGCCCACCAGCCCCATGCTGCATGTAAAGCAGCTCAGCCAGCACTGGAAGTCACAGAGAGACCAAAGCACATTGCTGCCTGCACACAAGGTACTTTAGCCCATGGACTGTGGAAAGTTGGAGGCTGATGCCCTTGGGAGCCGGAGGAAGATTCATTCCCCAAGTTTCTCGATTCACCTTCTGAAGAAACCCACCTCTGCAGAGGTGGCAGAGCACTCAACCTCCAGAAGACCAAGGTCATCTTTTGTTGAAGACTTCAGAACCACCAGGCTCCAGGTTTGCTCAGCCTGCCCCTGCAGTTGCCCAACTCTCAGATGAGGAATTACTACTTTTTGAGAATTTACAGCCAGATTCTGACCACTACTATATTGATGTGGATCAGGTCAAATACACTGAAAGCCAGCAAATACAAATATACTCTGGAGCCATCCAGCATGACAGTGGTCAGAATCTGGCCCTTGGGACATTTGGTAAATGCAATCAATCTTGCTCTTTTTTTCTTTTAATAACAACAATAAAACCAACTGACCGACCTTTTCCTCTGATGGATAAAATCCCATTGCTCTCATTACAGAAGGAATTTCCTCCAAGGGAATGTGCGTTGACACCTGTCTGGTCTCCAGTGTATCGATCCCATGATTGTGCAGCTGTGCATAGTAAAAAAAGTCTTCCATTTCCTGCGAGGGATTCAAACAAGATACTGTAAAGCTCAGTTACCAACAGGCGTGGAAGATAAGACTTCTTTTAAGATTTGCTAACAGGCATATCAATGAGGTTGCTGTTAAAAGCGAGCTGGACAAAAAATAAAGAAATGTCGGGCCTGTATAAATGCATCTTAAACTCCAACCAGATGCTGCCAGACAGTGTTCACGGTGAGCATAATTACCCTGAAGAATTCGCCCTCTCTGCCGCCATCCAGTAGGCTGTAGAATGGGATCAAGTCCTCCCCACCCAGGGAAGCAGCAGCATCCAAGGCACTGGCAGAAGCAGAGAAAAGAAGGTACAGGAAGGGTTCATGTGAGGAGAGACTTCATGTTTCCCTTTCTAGTCATTCTTCACAGACACTTTCAATAAATAAATAAAATCCCTGGGCCTCAGAATTCAGGACAGAAAAGCATTCCCTTCAACCCTGTACTATTTTATCATCAGCCTGCACTTCTACAGCATATTTCATACCCAGGTTTTACATACAATAGCACAGTGTGGGAATTAATTATTACTGAATGGTCCTCTTGTTTAGTGGAATGAGCACAGGGCTGGGAGCCAGGAGCTTTTCCATGGACTTGAGCTTGGTGTCTGGCATTTAGCTTTTCTGCTTCCTTATAGAGACATTGAGGGAGATGGATTAGCTAGATCAGCATTTTTGAATGTGCAGAGAGGGCTGGGGCTTGGCGTTTGCAATAAACCACGCCAACCTGAGCTCCCCGCTCCTTGATCTAACACATTCTTCCCCAATAACTCAGTGCAACCCATTACGCGACTTCCTCTGCCGTAACGGGTGACTGTGTCACAGGTGCAGCCTACAGTAAACAGAAAGCATCTGAGTGCCACCTCTTTGTTTCAATTTCATAGGCAGCTGGAGCCAAAAGAATCCGTTCAGCTTGTGCAGATGAAAAAGGAAACCAAGCCTGGTAGCGCAGTCACGGCGTGGTGTTGCCACGTAATACCCCGCGCCTGGCAGCAAGGCTGCGGCTTTCACGCACACCTCTCTAGTGCTGCTTCCACTGTTTTTTTTGCAAGCTTCACGCTTTTTTCTTAATTAAGTTATTTGGGTATTAAACACAGTGGAGATGCACAAGATGCCAGAAGCAGCAATAAAATGATAATTAGCTCATCAAGAGCTTCGCTCTGAAAACAAATTACATAGAAATTCAATGTTGCCTGGACCCTGGCCAACCATTATAAAGAAGGATCATTTATATTCTATTGCCTTCCTTAAAATGTCGCTTATTCTGCCCGCCGACTGCTTAAGCCACACAAAGTGGAAAAGAAAATAAATAAGCCCATTGCTTTCCCATCCAGGTTTCCTTTGTTCTGGCACATGAAGGTGAGCTGGTTCAGCACCCTTTGGGCTTTCCTCTGAGTGAGCAGCACCTGCAAGAAATGTTTTGGGCAGCCATGCTGGCGAGGGGAGAGCCCTCTCTGCCCCGCACACGCATTGCAACGGGCAGCTTTGGTCCTTGACATGCAAAGAAACCAAAATATATATCCTGCCTTTGTCACGTTACCCGCCTGCCCCGTGGGAGCACGCGGCTGGCAGCGCTGCCCGAGGGAGACTGCACGCTTCCAGAGAAAGGCAGAAGAAACCTGGCAGGGTTTATCGCCGACGCACCGGGCCAGAGCCTGGAAATCCTCGTTTGCAAAAGCAGCCTTCACTCCTCCAGCCACCCCATTTACTGCAGTCCATTTACTCATGTAAGCAAAGCTTTATAGGATTAAGGTGGCTTGTCCTAAATCCAGTCTTCAAATGCAGGGGGGATTTCCTGGCAAATGCTGGCCCATCCCATTTGGAGAGCAGACACTTTCCAATCAGCAGCCACCCCATATGCTCCTCCTGCAGCCAGTGCCACTCCTCTGATCCCCTGCCTAACCCCGACAATCCCCCATCACACTGGCCAGGCCCTCACAAGGACCAGAAAATCCTCTGCTCAACTTCTTCCCATTTGGGTACCGTTTCCCAAACTGGAGTATTTTATAGGCGCTACTGCCACCGCCGGCGAGGTCAGCTGGTTTAATCCCCCCTATTGACTATGTGGCTACATCACACAGAGGGGAGCAAAGCCCCCCCCTAAAAGTGTGTCCCTCCTGTTTCAGCTGCCACCCCACATAGCTGCTTGGGGCCTGATGGGTCATTGCAATCTAGGCTGACCCCATTGCCACACCACCATCCCCAGGGTGGCACATGCCCACCATGCCGAGCTGTCTGTAGATGCTAAGCTAGAGCTTTTGGAGACCTGGTGTGAACGCAGGGCCTGAGGCTCCACTATTCTTATACCCAGGTGCAGGCCACGTGTCCAGGAGCTGGCAGCCCCCAGGGTTGAGCAGAGATGCTGCCATCCTCAACTTATGCTCCTCACAGTGAGTGGTGGGTCTCCTGCTTGCATGAGTGCTGGGACCTGCCCTCCACCCCGTGAGTCCCCTTGCCAGATGCGTTTTGTTGGCTTGGTCGTGAGCACAGTGTTGTGGAAGGAGAGCGAAGCTGCAGGGCTTCGTCACCTGTCCCAAAAGGACCGTTCTCAAGAGAGCCCTGCAAAGAAACGCTCCCCTTGCAGCACCCTGCCGTGTTGCCCCATTGGTGCAGCACTGCCCTATACACCAGGATAAGCACAGAAATAGCTGGGAGACCTGGCTTTAACTCCTCTGGACACAAACAGAGACCTTTTAGGACAAAAGCCCCATTCTCAGTGTAAATGCTGGGGAACATTTGCTTCAGCTGTGTTGGCCAAGCAGCTGTGGAAAGCAGTAACAAGACTCCTTTCTCCAGCCTGCAGTACTCACTTTAGGTTGACCTCCCATTTCATAACAGTGCAGTCGTTCCCGCCCGCTGTAAAGACGTAGCGTCCATCGTAGGAGCTAGCGAGGTCAGAGACACCATCTGGGTGGCAAATGAAAGCTGAGGACTTGTGGGGGTTGCCATCGACAGGCAAAATCTGCAAGCCCACCTGTAAGGAAAGAGGGAGACTGGGAGAGCTGCAGGTCCCACGGGAGGGCTGCACACCAGGGCAGTGCTGCATCCTCCTCCTGGGAGCTCGCTCAGCTCTCAGGCAGGACCAGCCTACTCATGGTTTCATCTGCAGTGAAATTCCCCCTGGGACCACCACCTCTACAAGTGGCTCTTGTACAGCCGGGGCAGATGAGGCTCCGTACCTTGTCCTTTGTAACGTATGCCAGATAGGACTTCCGGGGGTCCGTGGTGCTTGTTGGAAGGATTTGTATCTTCTCCAACGGGGAGCCATAGGTTGGTCCCAAAAGGGTCTTTCTAAAGGCAAAAAACATTTTCATCCATTCTAGGGCTCACAAAACATTCTTCCTCTCCACATGGCTGCTGCGCACAAGGATGGGTAGATATGGGGAGGTGCAGTGGGTGCAAAGGCTTGGTACTATTGACTGAGAGGACAGAATAGGACAAGGTCCCTGGCTAAAAGGGACCACACTGGAGCCAAGAGAGGAATTTAGTGCTCAGGGATCATTTAGTCCTTATGCTTTGCTTGTGTGGGCTCCTGTCTCTATATCTGATGTCCAGCTGCTGCGTCTCAAGTCCAACATGCTGGGCAGACCAAGACCCACCTGCAGCCACAACCTTACCGGATGACATGCTAGCGAACAGCAGAGTGGATACAAGGATGGAGCAACCTGGGGGCCCTAGAGTCATCCCAAGATCTGCATCACGGATGGCAAACATGCTCATGGCTGGGAGTAGGGCAGGCATTAGACAGAGGAGAACATAGAGTCAGCATGAGAGTCCTAGGCTTGAATCTCTCCTCTACCTGCACATTTTGGTTGTCGTGTTGTAGAGCTTCATTTTGTAGTGGTTGTTGGCAGTGAGGATAAAGGACTCGGTGCTGAGCTGGGGGTACCAGGCCAAGCACAGGGGCACAGCAATCTGCTCTATCCGGTCCTTGTGCAAGACCACCAAGTGGTCCTTCCTGCTGCTGTTCAGGTCATATTCAACCTGGAGGGAAGACAAGGAAACACAGCAGCTCCCCTGTGGTCTGCCAGCACCCTGGATTTTGCTTATTAACTGGCTCAAGCATCCCTTGCAGCAGCTGGGACGAGCAGCGCACAGTGGCAGAGCCTCAGCCCTGAACCCTGGGCAGATCTGCCCTGAGACCAGGATGAGAAACAACCCCCTGTGACAGAGCTGGTGGGGAGAGGGTTAGGAGCTGCAGAACCAAAGACTGAGTCTCCCTTGATGCCCTTGTCCAGCCCCCGACTTTAACCACAAAGCTCCACTGCCCTTTAGACTTCCACATTGACCTACCAGCTGCCGGTCCTCCCCGAGGCTCAGGAGCCTGGGCTCGTTACTGTCTAACTGGACCCCAAAGAGGATGCCCCGGATGGGTTTGTAGTGGGAGTGCAGCCCAGCCAGGTGTTCCCAGCGTCCGGTCCCGTGTCGCAGGACTCTCCTGTAAACAGTCACTGAGTATTTCTCATCCTGGAACGACAGCGCAAAGGTCAACGAGCCACAATCCCGCGCACATCCCCTGGCTGACAGCAGCAGCTTTGCATGTCCCCTCTGGGCTCAGCTCGGCCCTTTCCATTCTGTGAGTCCCACCAGGAGCGTTGGCGTCACAGCAAGGATAACCCTCCGTGTCAGACAGATTTGGGCAGCGGTCCTCAGCCTGGCCGGAGCATCCTAGCTGGCCCGAGGGCATTCCCTGCGTGCTCTCACAGCAGAGGGGCAGTAAATCGAGTTCAGTGATTCCCCAGAAATCACGAGGGAGATGCTTCCCGCTGCCGTGCCCTGGCAAACGTGAGTGAAGGGGGAGTCTTTTTCTTTGTACAGATCATCACCCCTTGCTACAACCTCTGTGCCAAACTGCTTCAACACTTCTGCACCAAGGCGTGGGACCAAGGGAGCAACCCCCATCGCAGTGCACCAGCCAGGAGGAAATCCCTGCTCCGGCCCTTGCTCCAGCTGGATGCAGAGCTAAGACTTGTCGCTAAAGTTAGTGATGGGACGCTGCCAGCAGCGGGTCTGTGGAGCTGCTGTGACTGGTGACGTTTTTACAGAGTGAGTCTTCAAGCCAGGAAAAGCATTTGAGAGCCACAAAGCCCCCGGGGAGGGACAGCCCTCCGCACCACTGGCTCTGCCGTACCTCAGCAATTCCCAGTCCCACCGAAAGCTGTGCCACGAGCTGCGCGTGTAAATCACTGAGAGGAAAAAAAAACAAGCTTACGGCAGTTGCGAAGTAATCCAAATCGTGAGAGAAGCTAACGTGAGTTACGGGACCATGCGAGAATTTGAACTCTTTGCTGCTGGACTTGAGGGAAATGGCATCGAGGACGTAAACGCTTCCATCAGTAAAACCAGCGGCCAAAAAATAACCTGAAAAGCATGCCAGAAAACCCTCATGGCATGATCGCTCCTCCCTGGAAGCCCAGTGCTTGGCACACAGGGAGGTCATGCGGCCAGGATACCTTTAGGGTCATAGGACAAGCACTGGATGCCGGCCTGGGTGAATATCCTGCTAACGAGGTACTTGGTCTGCTGGTAGTCCCACACCTTCAGCAGCCCACAGTGGCTCCCCACAGCGATGAGTTCCCGCCGGGGGTGACAGGCGATGGCATTCACAGCTTGCTTCGCCTCTTCCATGATTTTTTCAAAGTTTGTCGTGTCTGTTGCAACATGGAGCACGGTTGCGTCAGAGGTTGAAAGGATAAAGTTCCTGTTTAGTGTGAGAGAAACAGAATTTGATGAATCAGACTCGCTGGCTCATGTCCCTCCAAGCTATATTACACATCAGTCTCTTTCTGGCAACTTAGTTGGATGGTCACTTGTATTTTGCGACATGCAATATGCAAACAATTCGTGACCTGGAAGGCAGGTGGCAATTTGCATTCATGACCTGGTAAATCTCCACAGGAGGACACTGGAGCTGGTTACATTTTCTACTTGGGCAGGCAAGCCCGAAGATGAATGACATCTGGGTAGCTTTTACCATTTGCAAGTCACTGGTGTGTGAGACGGACAAATGAGCAATTGAAGAGTCTCTGAATAGGCTTTTCACATGTCTCCATGCCACCGCTGTCAGTGGCTCCGCGTTGACCGCGCTGCCACGGACAAGGTCAGAGGAGGGTTTCAGTCCTGCGCCGCAGACAGAGCGGCCGCCCGTCTGTTGGCTCAGCTGTGCCGACCGTAACGCAGCGGGGAGAGTCCCGCTGTGTGATGGGTGATGTGTAAAGCAGACATCTGAATAATTACACACGTTGCAGAACAAATATGTATCGTCGTCAGTCCGCCTGAGGACTGAGTCTGGGCCCAGTTAAAGGGTCAGGAGAGGACTGCACAGAGATCTAGGAGCCGCCCAGACAGACGTGCGTGGCCGCATCACACGGGCAGAACGAGTGGGGAAAGGGCAGCCTCTGTGCCAGCCGTCCCGTGACAGCCATGGTTTGTGCACATCTGGCCCGGGTGCTGAAGGATGCTGAGCCTTTTGCACGCCTTAGCTGGGCTCTTCAGCCATACCTGATCCCACCAGCCTGGTGAGATGAGCAGGCTCAAGGCTTCCCCTTTGGTTTTCTGCCTTTTGTGCTGCCCAGAGCAGCTGCAAGTGGCAGGAGCTGCAGCAGAGACCCAGGAAGAGGGACAAGACAATAGAGACCAGCAGGGAAAACCAACCTGTGCCCCAGGGCACTGCTCCAAGCTAGGAAGGAATCTGTCCTGAATGGCTAGGGAGGAAAACACGTGTGGCTGAGGACAGGCGTTGCCAGGAGAGCCTGAACAGCACTGACAGACAGATGGTTTGCAGGCTGGATTGAGCCACAGAACAGCTTCATCTGGCCT
Organism: Nyctibius grandis; assembly: GCF_013368605.1. Classification (NCBI taxonomy): domain Eukaryota; kingdom Metazoa; phylum Chordata; class Aves; order Nyctibiiformes; family Nyctibiidae; genus Nyctibius; species Nyctibius grandis. The sequence continues at coordinate 13,455,192 of NC_090671.1, read as the reverse complement.
ACAGACTTCCTATAAATCCTCAGGCACTGCTACGTCATGCAGAGGGGCAGAGAAGAAGGGCCAGTGATGAGGCTGGGCATGTCCCAAGGTCCTGAGTCCGTGTGATACAAACCAGCACCGGTGCCATCGCTGCTGGGGTGGTCTCTGCACCACCACAGCCCTGGTTATCTTGCCCAGCTGTGATAAAATCTAACTGGAAATAGCCACCCATGGGAGGGGTTTGGGGGGATTAAGGGGCCAAGTGGGAGCTGGAGGCTGGGCATTAGCACTGACCAGCTGATCATCTCTGTGCCTGCGTGAATGCTTCCCTCACCTGCACCAAGGCATCACATCAAGTTCAGAATTTATGATGTGCTGGGGGCCACCTGGATTTTGTGGCTGCTGGGAGATGCCTGGAGGCTGTGCAGTCAGAGGGGGCTGCCCAGGAGACACCCCCCTCCTTGTCTCTGGTGGGACAAATACCCAAAGCAAAAGTCTGTGGAGAAGGGGTATAAAGGGGCACATCCCCTCCCTGTCCTGCCTCCCTGTCCCTGTCCTGCCCAGAAGCCTGGGTACAGGGCTGAAACCTGCTCCAGCCAAGGCAGAAGCCCATGGGGCAGCTTTCAGCTGACTATCTCCTCAGCTTTCAAGCTGCAGGGCAAAGGCAGGAGAAGACCTGGGTTCATAAAGGGGCACTGACCTGGGGATGAAGGGCTGGCTGCTGGTGGTGCAGGAGGTAGAGCAGGCTGGGGAGGCACCAGGAGGAGGTTTGGAGAAGGAGATGGATCGAATGGGACCCACTGTGCAGTGGCTGTAGCAGGTGAGGAACCGGAGCTGCCCATTGTAGAATTTAACCTGACCTTTCACATCACCTGTTACTATGCAGCTGCAAGGAAGGGAAAACTTTTAATCCACACACTGATTGAGAACTCCCAAATATTTCTTGAGTAGCATCCTTGGGCAGAAGCAAATCTCATGCACTTGTGCAGAGGAAAGGGGAAGAGAAGAGCCCCGTACAGGCGTGCAGGGGGCAAGCCCAGGGCTGTGCAGAAGCCACCAGGCTCTGCTGTGACCCTGCAGTGTCCCCTGCCCTGTCCCCAAGGCTGTCAAGGCATTTGGTGGCTGTCTGCTCCCTCTGCCGGTAACAGCCCGGAGCCTGAGCAAGGCTCCCCCACCACCCCCCGTGACCGTGGCAGCCCAGTGCCTGAGCCACCCCAGCACAGCTGGGATCACATCACCAGGAGTGTTCAACTTTTTTTTTTTTCTTTTTTCTTTTTTCTTTCCCCAGCCAAATTCATTGCTGGAAAACCCAGAGCAATGGCTCATAAATCAGCAGCCCTTTCCTGCATGAATTTCCCTGGTCCTCGCACGCTGCCAAGTGACTTAAAACTGCAACACTTGGCCGTAGTTCATCGACATTAGCTCCACCGTTCCTATGGCTGAGATGTCTGGGGACTGCACCTACAGCTATGGAAAACCGCCGTCCCGTTACCTCTCAAACACCTGGAGCACAGTCAGGCTCTCCTCCTGCAGAGGCACCAGTTTGATGGGCTTCATGCTGTGCGGCTTGGCCTGCAGTTCCTTGGAGGGGGTGTGGGGACCAACCACGTCCCACACCACCAGCTTCCCAGCCGAGGTGGCCGTCAGAGCTTGCGAGTTGTTAAAATGAAAAACCGACTGGCTGAAGCGTCCCACCACACTGTTGAAGGTCTGAAGAGAGAGCAGAGAGGCTGTGCATTGGTCCTGGCTCTTCCCTCCTCAAGCAGAGATGTTCCTGCTTGGTCCCTCCATGGGACATTCCCTCTCTGTCCCATGGCAGGACCATCAGAGGCAAGAGCCCCAGGAGAAGGTGCAGTGGGGCATCTCTGGGAGTGAGCAAGCCCCTCTTGACCTCAGCTCAGGCAATCCTGGCTTGTCCCCTCAGGAGACCGAGGGGGACAGGCTGGGGACATGGCCACATGCTTTTGCTTAAGGGGATGGGAAGGGGCAGTGCTGCTGCCAGGAGGAAAGCCAAGCGGGTGACATGCTGCGGTCCCCCCCGCGCTCACCTGGCCGCTCAGGAGCGGAGCTCCGTACTGCAAACCGGCATCACCCTGGGGAAAGAGGAGAAAACATCCAGGACAAGCGTTTTGGACCTGTGCTCTGCAGCACCAGCGTGTCCCCTCCCCAGCATCTGGGCACTGGCCCTGCACCGCGGTGACCAAAGCAGGGCTCCTGGGGCAGAGAGGTTCCAAGACCTTCCAGAGAGCACAAAACCCCTCTCCCTCCACCCGCTCCTCTCCCAAAAGCTGCTGACCGGCGCGAGGGACCCGAAGGGCCCGCGGGAAGGGACAGGCAGCGAGCATGGCTGCCACAGCGGGGACCCACCCGGCGTGGGAGCGATGCTCTGCCCAGGCCACCGTGGAGCCTGGCGAGGGCAGGGGCTGGGGAGGGTGGAGGAGGCGAGGGCAGGAGCGTGACCCCGGTCGTGGGCAGCCATCCGGCCCCGCAGCCCGTGCGGCCCCCGCGCCGCCTCCCAGCCCTCGGGGAGCACATCCAGCACCAGAAACACAACTTCCCGCGTCCCTACTTACCCACAGGTAAAATATCACCTGGGTTTTGCTGTTGCTGACAAACTCATAGGGATTTTGAGGGTTAAAAATGACATAATCCTGAAATGAAAAGGTGAGAACCACGTTAACGCCGAGCCGGGCGATGCTTTCTGCTTATTCTTTCATGCGAAACATCTGCTTTTAGCCAAACCCCACTTCACCTCCTGCGCTGAACTGAAAACAGGGGGCAAATTCCCTGTGAAACACCAGAGCTGTGCTCTCCTGCGAGCTGGGACAAGCCGGCAGGGCTGGGGCTTTTCCTGCCCGTGCCAGGGCTGCGCTGGAGGACGCCCCCCCCAGGTCCCCTCCGTGTCCCATGTCTGTCAGGCAGCGGAGGAGCAGCAATAACGGCCCCGAGACCCTCCGCTGCGTTGGGGTGCAGCAGGGACGGGTGCGATCCTGCCTCCCATCTCCAGCCAGCACCCACCAGCAGCCCCGTACTGGATGGGGACACGGGGTGCCAGCGGGAGCAGGTGAGGATGGGGCTGCCCAGCCCAGCCCAGCCACGCTCCTCTGCACCCACTCACCTGGTACCCAAACTCAGGCCTCAGCTCCGTGCTGCACTCGGGGCTCTCTGTGGGCGAAGTCCACCTCCAAACACAGACTCTCTGGCAGAGAAGGGAAAACCCAAGGGACATGTGTGGCTTTCTGGGAGATCGAGGGAGTCAGACAAACCCCATTCCCTCCAGCTGCAGGGGACGGGGGGTATAAAAGACTGGAGCAGGATAAACCCAGTGTGGCATGGCAGCAGAGAGCTTAATTTCAGGGAATAACAACAGAAATTGCTTCAATGGAAGCGCGTTGGAATCAGAAGGTTTTATCCCAACTTAAGATCCATTTTCCCAACCCCACAGAATTCACTTCAGTGAACCCCAGGTCTGTCTTCCAACGGCTCAGTGAGAACAAGCCATCACTCTGCAAACCTGCTCCACCTCCCTTCTGCTCTCCCCATCCCAATTCCCCCCTCCCCTTCGCTGCACTAGGAAAAACTCCCAGGGCTCTACCCCACAAGGCTACGAAACAGGAGATATTCTCTTTACCTGCACTGTACCAGTGCTAATAGTTGCCAAATACTTCACATCCTGGGAAATAGCGATAGCACTGACCCCGTCCTCCGGGTGACTCTCGAAGATGGTGCGCACCGGTATCCTACGGAGCAAAGTACTCGTGGGGGCTTGTGGCAGCACAGTGGGTTTGGAGCAATTGCTCAGCAAAATCTGCGGCACAGCGGACCCCGGTCTGCGCGGCAGGGAGGGAGTCTGTGAACTCTGGTGCTGTCACCCCCCCGAAGCGGGAGCAGCCAGCACCGCTGGGCCAGATGATGCTCAGCATCCTCGCCGTCCCTTCCTCCCGAGTAAATGGCTCAGGGAAAAAAGTCACCAGCGGTCTTTTCAGAAAATACTACACCCTGGAGATGTGATGTGATTCTTAGTCCGGGGGAGCTTGGCCACCTCTCAGTGTCCCGTGGGTGTGGGTGATACGAGCATGATGAAGCCCTCGGTTCACTGTTGGCTCCTCGGCCACTATAACCCGTCCCCGTGTTCCTCCCATTTCACTCTCAGCTGAGGCTGGAGTCAGTCCTGAGCAATTTACTGGACACAGGAGGTTTCCAAGGAGGAGGTTCCCGGGAGCTTACCCAGAGAAGGAGTCCCACACGATGATCAGAGCATCTGGTCCTCGGTCAGCGGTTGCAACCCAGCGCCTGTCCTCACTCACACACAGGCAAGAAATGGTGTTTGTGTGGCCCTGGGGAAAGAGAAGCAGCAAAGTGCCTCGGGGGCTCCGGACCTGGTGGCTGTTTAAAGCATTCATCAAACTGCTTCTCTCATGACCCCCCTTGTCTTCCTTCCCAAGCATCCACCATTCTCCTCCTTCCAGCCCAACTTTGACATCCCATTTTTCACAGGCTCTTCTGAGCCCATCACCGTGTCCCTGTGCCTTGCTCTGGCTGTGGCTCCTCAGGCCAAGGAGCAGCAGAGAGGAGGGGGCCATGACCCACTGTCTACATTTAGCCCACACCCAGGGCTAAACAATAACCAGTTTTTCTCTCACCCAGTGTCCCTTCTGTGACTGAGGAAGGGCCTTGGGAAAAGGAGGGAGACTTGTGGGTTAAAGTTAAACAGATTTAATAAAATAAAGAAACCAGTATCAATGATAATACAAAACACACAAAATTATACTTAGCTACAGAGTGCTGGCAAGTTGCTCCAAGAACAGCAATCATTGGGAATGCAAAAGAGAGAAGAGAAAGCAGAGAGCAAAAAAAGCACCCCCTCTCCCCAGCAGGCTTTGCCTTTTGTGGTGAACTTGATGTCAATGCTACAGAACACACCTGTGGGCCAGCCTGAGTCAGCTGCCCTGGATTTAACTGCTAATGGCCCTGATCACCATGGCTGGCCACAACCTGAAACAAAACCTAACAGAAACTTGATTCTATAAATTTTATCCCCACGAAACCAGGACACCCCCGTGCCATTCGCCATCACCGCTGCAACCCAACACAAAGCGCCTTCCACCAACACGCGCTGGGAATGGCACCAGGCGTGTGAGCAAACCGATGGCTCCTTTGCGTGAGCTGCTCCTTGGGTCGGTTATAGGTGCTCCCTAAGCACCCTCATACCACAAATGTAGGGAACACCCACACGTCGTAGCTGCCATGGAGGCTGCGGCAGAGCCCATGGACCGCTCCGGCTGTGAGCACGTGGAGGGCACCGGGGAAAGGGTGGGAGGGACAGAGTTCGGGGGAAGGAGAGGAGGAGGAGGAGGAGGAGGAGGAGGAGGAGGAGGAGGGAAGCACGCGGGCCCCATGCCAGACCTGCAGGTGGTACTGCCTGTTCCCCAGGATGTCGTGGATGACCACGGTGTGGGAGGAGACGTACAGGAGCACCCGGTCCTCCCCGTCCATCAGGCTGTGCACGGCCAGGCTGCTGTTGTAGCCCCACACCCAGGACAGGCTCTGTGGGGAAGAGGCAGAGCTTTTGTCCCTGACTCTTAGTGGCCAGGACCTAAAAGCCACAAAAGGTCTCTGGGGCCATGGGAGGGAGCTGGGCAGGAGCACCAGGTGCTGTGTGGATCACCGTGGTGGCACCGTGCCCACTGGTACTCACGAGGGGGTGAAGGCTGGTCTGCCTGTCCTGGAAGAGCATCCCCGGCATGGCCGCCCACACCGAGCTGGCAAAGCCGTCGTGCTGGCCATCCTCCCCGCTCCTCTGCTGCATTTGCTGCTCCCCACAGCCTGAGTGAGGGCTGGAAATGCCCCCCCTGGGCTCAGGCAGTGCTGGGGGAGGTCCGGGGGGTCTGGCACCCTCCGGGTGTGTTGTTCCAGAAGTGTCTTCTCCCAGAGCAGCCCTCAAGGTAGTCGTGTCTTCTCTCCCATCCCAGGTGCTGGGCAGAGTGCCTGGGGTCCCCATCCCTGAAGGAGACTGCAGGGGAATGAACGGTGCGTCCTCTTCAGCATCCTCCAGTGCTCCGTCCTTCTCCTCGGCAGCAGCAAGGGGGTCCTTGGAAAAGGAGAGAGGTTTCGGTGGGTGCTGGCTCCTGGGCTGGTGAGGCTGCTCTGCAGCTAGTGGGAACACGCCCCAGCACATCTCAGATCCAACCTACATCACTCTCAGAGCAGGCTCTAGTATCAGGATGCTCCCCTGCCCCTGTCCAAACTGCCTATGAATTTGTACCAGAGGAAAAAAATACCACGGAAAGTTTCCCATCAGTTGCTCCTTCTCTTTCTGCACATCTAATCTTGCCCTCCTGCACCTCCACAGCATCCCGTGTCTCACACCAGCACTTCTTCCAGGCAGCTCCTGTCACCTGGGCTAAGATGCCTGAGTTTCTCCTCCAAAACTAACCTATACGTCCCTCAAAGGCAAAAAGTCTGGCTTTTTTGCTGTCTATCCCCTGACTATTCCCCATGCAATGGTGATTGATTGCTGCAACAGGGCACACGGTCACGGGTTGGAAAGGGCACGATGGCAAATTAAGGTTAAAAACAGGGGAATGGGGTCCTGGGACTGGGGCCAAGATGGCTGCAAGGGCTCTGCAGTGATCCCAGCTCTGCTGCCAGCACCTCTTGCCATGCTGCCCGGTGAGCAGAGAGAGGGTAAAAATCCCACCAAGCCTTCCTCAGCCCCTCGCCAGCCCATTAATAAATGTATTAAATAGTCCCGGGGTGTCAGAGCTCACAAAAGCCCCCGGACAGGCTTTCCCCAGCCTGAGCACTGGCCACTTTAATCTTGCTCTTAGGATCCACATCAGCTTTTCCCTCTCCCCAAGGGGCTACTGATTTTCTACAGCAATCTCTCATGCAAGGTGTAAACCTCGTGTGGACATTGTTTCCGAGGGAGGTAAGATAACACTTCATTCAGCGCAGGGACGAGGCCGGTTCCCTCCTGCTCATGTAACTCTCGGGCAGCTCAAGTGCTCAGCACGTATTGATGGCTGGGCTGAGACTACGTAGAGGCTGCATCTGCCGAGCCCCGCTGGCAGGGTCCCCACTCCGCCTCCCCGGGGATATCTCAGGAGAAACCACGTCCAGGAGACACCGTCCCCCGTCCCCCATCCTGGAGCCGGGGGCTCTGCAGCCAAGGACGCTGTGTGGGGCAGGGCTTGCCCTGGCACTGCCCTCACCTGCTCGGGCACCGCGGCCACCTCCTGGGCTGTCTGTCCATCCTGGGACATCTCCATGGCCTCGCTGCTTATGCCTGTTCTTCCCCCAGTTGGCTGCTCTGGTGTAACTTCATTTGACCCATCCATCTGCACCTTCACCCTCCTTCCAGGGCACTGGGGAGTGGAGATGCTCTGAAATACTCCCCACCCAGGGTTTGCCTGCACAGCGACCTGGAATTTGGTACAGCAGGAGGAAAGGGCACCTGTGAAGCTGGGCAACGGGTCCCAGAGCCGCTTTTCAGCTCCAGTAATGCCCCTGCCCAGCACAGCCCTGGTGACTCCAGGCTCCCTCCCCATCTGCCTGCATGCTGCACTGGGCATGGACGTTTCCCCTCAGATGGGGTTTTGTCACCGTCCCCGTAAGCAGCAGGGCTGCTCCTGGGCAGCAGCTGGTTCATCTTCAGCTTCACAGGTCTGGACTTGAGCCAGCACCTAAACCTTGTGCACAGAAAGCTTTCACGGGAGCGGGAAGGGGACCCTGGGAAAAACCCTCCCTCTGGCCCCTGCACCAAGACGGATGCTCGAGGACAGCCATGGCCCCACAGATCTCACCGGGGTCACCGCAGAGCCATTCCCGGGCCCCCTCCAGGCTTTGGTGCCTCCCCAGCTGCCCCAAGGGACCCCCCTGGGGACCCACCGCTCACCGTCACACGGGTCCCGCTTCTGTTTGCGTCCAAATATCGTTTCCAGGCAACGGCTGCCACCAGCGACAGCCCCGACAGCGCCGGGGGAGAGGGGGGGCTTGTACGAGGAGAGAAGGGGGGACCCTCCTCATCCCCACCAGCTGCACGAGGAGGCAGCGCTGACCCCCCGCCCAAAGCAGGACCCTGATGGCGCGGGGGTCGTTCAGCCCTTCGCCCTGCCCAAGCCTAAACCCTGCTCGTGGCTGTGACAAAGCCCCTCGTGGCATCGCCAGACCCCTTCGGGACCGACTCCTCGCCTGCCCAGGGAACGCACGAGGGCTCTTTACCTGATACCCCCCCACGCATGGGGTTGTGGGCAGCTTCTGCTCCCTTGGCACCCCTGAGCAGGACAGGCAGAGCAAAAGCGAGAAGAACCAGCCTCCGAACACTGCCAGGTCCCTCCTGCTGTCCCCAGCTCTGCCAGGATGGCGCTGGCACGAGGCCCCGTTCCCGGCGATCACCCCAAGCTATCGCCTTCGCCACCGCAGATAATCAGCTCTAAGTGCTCCCGACTGTTGACTTCAGCTTTGCCGTTAAGCTCAAATAATAACAAATTTCTAAATCTGATTTGTTTTTCCTTCTGCCCAGCAAGAGCCTCGTACCCTGCTGGGAGAGGAAAGGAATTTCGTTATCAGCTCCGATGATCTCCTCGACCGAAGAGGCTGCGGCACGGAGGCTCGTCGTAGAACACGGCTGCTCTCAACTCCTCTAGCACAACCCACTGCTTCGAGTCAGGGGAGTTTTGTGGCTCAGGAGCAGGAACTTGGTCCTTAAGCCCCGTCTCTGCCCGGTGCAAGGCGGCAGCTTGTTCAGTGCATCAGCACCTGCACACGGAGCTTGTTCAGCTGCAGCTTTCCTCCCCAGCAGCACCCAGACCCCGTTCCCTGGTCGTACGGGATACAGGGAGTCAGCGCTGCTCCCCGGCACAGAAATCCTGGTTATTCCCACCGAAGGCGGCTCCTCTTCTGCTCTGCTCCTGCGGCAGAGGTTATCTAGACCCAGACCCAGCTGCCCATTGATACCAGATTTATCCACATACTGACATCTACATCCCATTTCATAGGGACAGAAGACAGGGGCAGCTTGTGGACAGACACTGCAGCAGTACCTACAAACATGAAAACCTCTTTTGTGAAAAAACAAGGCTCCCAAACCCGATACCACCTGCATTTAGAAATTCTTGGTTTACCCAAGTCTTTTGCACATGCAACAAAGGGTCCCAAGACACCTCCCAGTCTGTTATTCTTCAAGAAAAGAGCTGGAGCAAAACAGTGCCATGTTTGAGCCCTTGTAAAACCACTTGCAAGCCCAGGGTGAGGCTGCGTTTGATAGGGGTTATTTAGATACCATCCAGAACGCTGCCATGGGCTGCTGCAGTGATGGTCCCACTGTCACACCGTGAAGCCTGCGAGAACCTGCTCTGGGGGGCTGTACGCTGAAACACAAACGCGTGAAACACAAACCCACTCAGCGTAACACAGAGCCCTGCATGAGTGATTTAAGTCTGGGCTTTAGTCCACTTTTTCGGTCTATTTCAGGTCTGGTTAGTAACAATTATAACAAAATTGCTCATTCCTTGTGATGTGTTACCTCCACCACAACCTGCTTATGAAGCACTAATGAAAGACTTGCACCTTACCTGGGCTTCAGCTCTGGAAGTTCACGGGGTCATGATTTTGTGTCTGTGGAGATCTGCGTTTAACCCACCCAACCTGGCCCATAATTATTGCCCGAAATAATAACTTCTACAAGAATGGAGAGAGGCATAACTCAGTTTTATTGTTTCGGGAGAGTATTTTGAAGTTCAACTGGAAACAAGCTTACAACAAACCAATCACCCCTGAAATCCCCTTGAAGAGTTTATACACCCTAAAACCAACTACCACAAATAAACAAATAAAAAAAAAATATATAAAAAAAAGCCAAATCAGAAATACTTCTATCACGACTATAAGAACTACTAAAAGTAAACCAAAGTAGAATTATAACCCCTGTTCCTTATCTCAGTAACTTAAAATAATGAGGCATTCCAAAAATTCTTTCATCGTGTCTAGGAGCTTTAAAAGTTGTGGTAACGTGGGGAAGACAAAGCATCAAACTTGCTTATTTCTTGACTGTCTTTTACTATGACAGACACCAAAAAGTGCTCTGGGACTTTTTAGCGTATATTACAGGATGCTCAGTGAGGAATTTTACGGGGATAAAAAAGGAATGCTCTGGTATCACCAAGTAAGAGCATTTCATGCTCTTTAGAGCCTGCATCAAGTGAAGTTTGGGTCTCTCTATAGCCTCATTCCAAATTGATACAAGGTGTAAGAGATGAGAAGCCACATCTTGCAACTCTGCAAGCTACGCCTGAGGAACCAGCGCAATTCTGAACCGCACGCAGGCCCTGCTCTGTCAGAATCTCTTCAGACTCGGTGAGTCTGGCACCTAGAGGTCACAGCCTCTGAAATGTTTGTTCCAGCAAAAACATGTAGGGAAGTTTTCAAACTAGATTAGAGTCCAGAAAGCAGGCACAAAGTTCAGCGTTATTGTTTTCCAGGCAATGGTCATCTTTGCAAGGGAATGATATGGCAGCTGAAAAAGAAGAGGGTAGAAGGAAACATTAAAATCTCAGTTCTCAAACAGGCACAGGAGATCTGACATGGGGCGAATCAGACCCACCACAACCCTCCTCCATCAGTTTCCTCTACCAGACAAACCAGCCGCTGAGACCTTCCTCCCTGTGCTCATGTTTGATGCAACTCGCCTCCCCGTATCGCTGCACAAAACTGCCAGCCTCCAGCTCCCAGCCAGTACCCCCCAGTGAAGCCCGTCAGAGCGGGCAGCGACACGTGCTGAGAGCAAAGCACAGAGCTGGCGTGGCTGCAGGAAACGTGCTCTGAGCTGGGTGAAAGCCTCATCCCTTCTGGTAAGTGAAACAGCAGCTTACCCCAGGAGGCCCTTCCCGGCCCAGCGCTTCGGAGTCAGCCCCACGTGCACTTTTTTTGCCGCTGCGGATCACGGTCACACTCAGGGGTCTCTGAAAGGGAGAGAGAAAAAAAAAAAGAATAAAGATGGCAACTTTCCATCACCAAGTCAACCCTCTTCTTCGTTCTTTTGCTGAAACACCAGAAGAACATTAGACCCAGGGGAGCTCTTCTTCAGCAGCTCCCATTCCCATCCCTGCAGCTAGGTCTGACAGAAGAGAGCATTGGGTGGGGACGCATCTCCAGGCCATCTCTCCCTGCCACTATACAGCACTCAATGGCTGTGGCAGCTTCTTTGGCCAGTCCCCGAGGGTGGCACAGCAACACAGCCTGCTGCTGCAGCAGTCCCCAGGGCAGAACAGACAATATGATACTCACAGTGAGGAGCATGCACCTCAGCTCTCTTCTACCCAGCAGCAATTAGCTCAGTGCTGTGAGAGAATAAGGCTACAACAGCACAGACTGAATCTGACACAGCTTCTGCCATGGAAATGATGAGCCCAGAGATTTAAGGTCCACAGACAAAGCTGTGGCTAACAGAGACAGGCAAGAGAATGCAGTTACAGCAGAAACGAGCTCACCCCTTCGCTGTGCTGCACCACTGTGGCGATGTTCTGCAGGTTCTGGAAGTTGCTTACGTTGACAGAACCAAACTCCACAATCTCATCATCGACCTGAAGCCCCTGGACGGAGATAGAAGAGAGATGAGCATCTGCCTTCTCCAAAGACAGGTAATGTCACAGGAGCACCCCCTTCACCCAGCCACATGGCGAGAGGTGTGCTATGACACTACTCCTCACCACTCAGGCAACTGAACTACTTTACACCTTCTCTGGGTCCTTAGAAAGGAGTAAGTACTCATTCCTCTGTCCTACTTTATGGGAAGAGAAATACTAAGGCTGGAAGAGTCAGTGAGGCCCTGCAGGAGCTGTGTGATGCACGGATACAGCTGAGAAAAGAGTACTCATCTCATTCCCATACAGTGACCAGTCTATTCACAGGACATCTCAGTGTGACAGAAGAAAAGGGGGGGGGGACAACCCTAATCAACCCCCCAACTTATTCCACTTATTAACAAGAGACAGAGAAAGCCACCTGCTATGGTTTCTCTCTAGGTCCAGAAGAAGCCTTCCCCGTGGGCCACGAGGCCCCACCAACTTACCGAGACACTCGCAGGAGACCCTGGAGTCACCGCGCTCACTTTGGCGAACGCCTGGGGCAGGCTCTGGCTCATCGCCTCGGCCAGCGCCTCCGCCTCATCCTTGGCGTGCTTCTCCTTCTCCCTGGCGTGCAGCTGGTGCAGGGCTTCCTCCACCTGCTTCATCAGGGCCTTGTGATCGTTCTGCAAACCTGCGGGGGACACCAAGAGCAGAAGCAAGTTACATCCAAGGGTTCTTCCTCAGCACACGCTCTCCTCTGCAAATACACAGAAAATTATATTCTGGATGTGTTGGATTTCAGCATCTGCGGGCTGCTGGTGCCGGCCCCGCTCACGCTTCTCGGTAGAAGTTAGTCACAGAAAAAAACACCCTACAAATGTCGGTGAGCACGCATGGAAGCGGGGCTCGGAGGCCCACAGTCACCTAGAAATCACCGAGCAGATGAAGTCTTTTTTCCATCAAGTCACGTACTGTTACACATCTAGAGCACCAGCCACCCCCAAAGGCAAGGCACAGGCTAAGCCTGGGCAGAAATAAACGCCGAGCTATTTTTTACCCAAAGCTTATTCTACAAACACACAAAACCGCCGCACAAACCCCGCAGGGCCCTGCAGCGGACCCAGAATTTCAACGGTGCTGCAGGAACACGCGGACAGAAGCGTTTTCCTGACTGAGCTGATGGGCAGCGGCTACGGGCACAGAGCAGAAGGATCAGAAAACCAACTCGGAGCCCCCCGGGCTGTTGGTGTGTGAAGAATTATAATGACCAGGGGAACGATGCGGTATTTAAGTTACTCAAACGGCTGCACGGTTACAAACAGGGATGTTTGTTCCCGGAGCAGAAGCCCGCAGGTCTCCCACACAAGCAAGTTTTGCTGGTTCATCCCTGCCGGAGGGAAACGCTCCCGGCACCGGGAAGGGGCCTACCGGGAAGGGAACTCCCGGCCCCGGGCAGGAGCCGCCGCCCGCCCCGCCCCACTCACAGATGATGTTGTGCCGGGCGGTGCGCACTTGGTAGAGGTCGATGTCGTCGCGGGGGAAGCCCTCGGCGTCCACCAGCGGCTCGTTCATCCCGACGCCCTTTTGCTGCGAGGGAAGAGGCGGCCGTGAGGCTGCGAGACGGCCCCGCGCCCCGGCCCCGCCACCCCCCGCCCGCCCGCCCCGCGCACTGACGGCCTCCAGCAGCTCGTAGCAGGCCTTGATCTGCGCCTCGAGCTCGTCCTTCCTCTTCACCAGCTGCTGCACGTCGCTGACGGTCACCGTGCGGCTCCCGCCGGGCTCCGCCATGGCCGCGCCGCAACGGGCGCCGGGAGCGCGAGAGCTGCGTCAGGGGCGGCGGGGCGGGGCCGGCAGCGGGAGCACCGCCCGCGGGGCGGGCACCGGGCGGGGCCGGGGCCGCGGGGGCAGCGGGGGCAGTGCCGCCGTGGGGTGACAGAGCGGTGGCAATGACAGGAGGTGGCACCGCTGTGACGGTGACATGAGGTGGCACAGCTGTGACGGTGACAGGAGGTGGCACAGCTGTGACGGTGCTATGGGTGGCACAGCTCTGTCACTGCCACAGGGTTACACAGCTGTGACGGTGCCACGGGGTGACCCCGTCCCTGCCGCCGGCCCCGCTCCAGCCGGTGCCCCAGTGCACTTGCAGGGACAGCGCACGGCAGCACAGGGCCGTGTCCCCAGGGTGTGTGGCAGCAGGGGACACAGCCCACCACCAGACCGCCACGCCGCTGACAGCCACCCAAGCCCCCCGCGCTCGCCCTCGCTGGCCCCGCCGGTGGCTCCGGCTCGCCGCCCCTCCCAGCCGCGGGGTGGTTGTGCACCGGTGTTCCCCGTGGCAGAGCTGCTGCCTGTCCCCTCCTGCTGCTGCCACCTTTCGTGGACCCCCGCGGCGCCGGGCACACCAGAGCTGACGGTGGCACCGCGTGGCCCCAGGCCTGGACACCACGCACACAGCTGGGCTCTGCGTGCAGCCACTGTCCTGGCTCAGCGTTGGCCGGGGCAGGACACGTCCCCGCGAAGGGGTGAACGTCCCCAGGGGCAGGTGGGAGGGCTGGGGGGGGACGTGCTGCCATGGTTGCATCACCCCACCACAGCCCTGGCACACTCGGGGCCGGGGAGGCTTCGCCGCGGGGTGAGCAGGCTTCATGCCGCAGAGCCTCGCACGCTTGCGCGCTCCGTGTTCGACCCTGCTGTGCCACAGCCAGGACTGGCCCCAGAAAGCCACCGGCGGGACGGTGCTGGCAGCTCCCGGCCCAAACCAAACACGTCTCTGGGTCACAAACGCTTCGGGTTGGGTGGTGGGCGAAGGTGGAGCCGAGGAGGAGCCTCCCCTGTCGCCCTGCTATATCACACGCCCTCGTGGGCTCTCGCTCTCTTTGCCGCTGTCACATCGCCAGGGCACAAAAATGGTGAGGGGCAGCGGGTGGGAATGAAATTAAACGTCCGGGGCTCAATGGCGCAGGGCACCGCGGGAGCTTCACCTGGTTTAACAGCTGCTTGAACCGGGACGGTTCAGTGGCTGTGCTGGAGGTGGTGCAGAAGGGCTGTTCCTCACGCACCGACCTTGGGATTGGAGCTCTCGGGGGGCCGAGGCACCGTCCTGAACCTCTAACGTCTCTTTTTTTCTGGTTCTCTCTTTCAGACAACTTACACAGACAAGGGAGAAAAGGTAAGAGCCGTTCTGCGTCCGTGGGCCTGCCCCGTCGCCCGGTGCGAAACATCAGCTGTGTTAATGCGGATAGTAATCGGTCCTTACTCCTTGATTAGCTGCTAAAATCAGAAATAAAACCACTCTCTGGCTGGGCCACACTGGACGCGGTTCCTTGCTGTAAATCAACATTAATAATGGCAATTTTTTCACTTCCTTTTTCTATTTGGTTTGGGAGGAGAGCGACAAAAGGGAGACGATGGGTATTTCCCGGCCAGCCCCAATGCCTAAGCAGAACCCTCTTTTGTTGTAACATTTATTTCCAAACCTGACACCGCGGGTCGGAGGGTGGTGGGAAGCGGAGCGAAGGGGGCTTTGCCCCGGCACTGGCAGTTGTGTAAGAGCATTTCGGGGGAGAATTAATCTTTAACGCGGGAAGGTTCCCGGTGGGCAGCCGCTGCGGGGCCGCGCGCAGGGAGCACCAGGACAGAGCCAGCCCCAGGCGAGCCAGGGCTTTTCGCCTTCCACTCCACAGAGCAGGATCCCGCAGCACCCGACTGCGAAGCACTTTGGAAAAAAAAAATCGCTGTTTCGGGGCAGCAGCCGGGGTTTCACCCAGTTAATTAGGATGCATTCGCTGGAGATGTGTTTGCAGGGTTGCAGCCGCCACTTGTCCCTGCTCCAGAGACGAGCAACGCCGCGGGAAAGGCTGCGGCGGTGGCTCTCAGCCCTGTTTTTCCCCTTCCCTTTAGCCCCTGCGAGGCCGCTTCATCCATTTCCACTCCATCACCTTCTGGGTCGGCAATGCCAAGCAGGTGAGGGGCTGCGGCCGGGCGCGGGGCACGGTGGGCACTGGGACAGGGCGGACGCGCCGGGTGTTGGCTGCTGGGCGGGCGGCTCGTCCCAGCACCCCACCGCCTCGGGGCCGTGCTGGCGCCCCAAAGCCCGGCCATCGGCCTTGGCCTTGGGGGCCATCGGCCTTGGGGGCCCTTGCGCAAGGCGAGGGGCGGCTTGGAACGTGCAAACTGGCACGGCCCGGGCCGTGGCCACCAGCCTGCAGCGACGAGGTGGCGCGGTGGCTGCTCTCCATCGACAACAGCGAGTTAACAATCCCCCTGCTCCAAACCCGAGCTGCTTCTCGCCCACCCTGGCGATGAATGGGGGACAGGGAGGAATGTTTCCCCCTCGGTGGCAGCTCCCTGCATGCTGACGGCTGTGCACCAGCCCTGCGCCTGCCCCGGCTGGCAGCGGGCACGGGAGGGCTCCGGAGGCAGCACTTCCCATGGGATTGGGGTTTTCTCCCCCATGGAATTAGGGTTTTCTTCCTCACACACACAACTTGCACACGCGTGACCTGCCCACCCTGCGGCGGCTGATCCCCACGGGCTGTTGGCACTGGCCTGGCCGGGGGGGAGCCCCGGGGGCTGCCGGCACTGCGGCTTCACCCCGGGGCGGCTCCCACCTGCCTGCAGGCTGCATCCTACTACTGCAACAAGATGGGGTTCGAGGAGCTGGCGTACCGGGGGCTGGAGACCGGCAGCAGGGAGGTGGTCTCGCACGTCATCAAGCAGGACAAGGTGAGGGGGGTGATGCACCTTGCAGAGGTTGGGGGGAGACGAGCTGGTGTCGGGTGTGTGGGTGCTGCCAAAACCCCTTCGCACCATTAAACCCCCAGCCTGGGGGCACCGCCATGTACCATCCCTCACCCATCCTCCTCTTCCTCGCCAGATCGTGTTTGTTCTTTCATCCGCTCTCAACCCGGGGAATGAAGGTAGGTACCAGGGGGGTCCGGGGGAAAGATGGAGCGGGGAAGGGCCGCGGTGGAGCAGAGCAGCTCTGCTCACGCCTGCGCTGCTCTTGCTGCGGGCAGAGATGGGGGAGCACCTGGTGAAGCACGGTGACGGGGTGAAGGACATCGCCTTCGAAGTGGAGGACTGCGACTTCATCGTGCAGGTAGGCAGCCCCTCTGCTACCCCTGCACGGCACCCCGAAACGGCGAGGGGAGGCGGGGAAGGACCCAGGGCCGTGTCCCCCCAGCCCGGGGAGCTGCGGCAGGAGGGGGTCTCTCTCCTGCCCAGAAAGCCAAGGAGCGCGGAGCCGTGGTGGTGAAGGAGCCCTGGGTGGAGGAGGACAAATTCGGGAAGGTGAAGTTCGCAGTGATCCAGACGGTAAGCGGCAGGCTGAGCCCCCGTGCCGGAGCAGGGTGGGAACAGGCTGGACCCAGGAGGTCCCAAAAAAAATGGGGCCACCATGGAACTGCTTTCCCCTCTCTCACAGTACGGTGACACCACCCACACCTTGATAGAAAAGCTCAGCTACAAGGGCCTCTTCTTGCCTGGGTACCACCCGCCCCTCTTCAAGGATCCCCTGCTGCCCAAGCTGTGAGTGCTTTGCAGAGGGTTCTACCCGGCTCTTTGCCACCGTGTGCTGGTGGGATGTCCCACCCCAGAGCCGGACAGGTCCCCACTGCCTTGCCCCGGAGCCCCCCGCGCTGTGGGGTGGCCCCGAGCCCGGCTGAGAGCCGCCCCCGGCTTCCCCCCGCAGACCAAGCACCAAACTCAACTTTGTTGACCACGTCGTGGGGAACCAGCCCGACCTCGAGATGGTCCCAGTGGCAGACTGGTAAGAGTGGGGAGGGCTGGTGAGAGGTCGGATGGAGCAGCAGCACTGCTCTGCTGGTCTCATCCCCTCTGACGTTGGTGGCTGAGGCTAATTAAGCCAGAGCAGAGGTTTTTTAGTATGGGGATGGAGTGAGGGACATGAACGTGCCCTTTGTGGCCTGGGCAGGTACCAGAAGAACCTGCTCTTCCACCGCTTCTGGTCGGTGGATGACAAGCAGCTGCACACCGAGTTCAGCGCCCTGCGCTCCATCGTGGTCACCAACTACGAAGAGACCATTAAGATGCCCATCAACGAGCCGGCACTTGGCAAGAAGAAATCCCAGATTCAGGTGAGTGCACACCGGTGGCTGATCCTCAGGTGCCACCACCTTGAGCAGGGCTTTGATGAAGAAAAAGGGACCAAGGGGTCAGGAATTAGGAGCTGGCACAGACGTGCTGCGCTGAGGTGGCTGCTGGAAAGCAGCCCTGGCTCTGCTTGGGTCTGCCAAGGGCTGTCAGACCCTGGGGTACCCACCTCTGATCTCACCAACAGTGTCTTTTTTTTCATGTCGTGGTGTCCCTGAGCTGATTTTGCTTTCATGTTTTTAAGCCCACGCCCAGCCCTTTGCATGCTCCAGCTGTGCTGTCACTAACGCGGTGACATTTCTTCCCCGTAGGAATATATCGACTACTATGGAGGGGCCGGAGTCCAGCACATCGCGCTGAACACCTCCGACATCATCTCGGCGGTGAGTGCAGCCCCGGCCTGTCCTGCCCCGGCCCTGCTCCGCCTCCGCCCTGTCCCACCAGGCATGATCCTCGTCACAGGGCGGTGGTGGACTCTGACCCCCATTGGGGTACGAGGACATGGGCAGGCTGAGCAGGTTGGGGCCATGGTTGTCTTACAACCAGGATTAACCATCCTCTGTGTCAGCGAGTTGCTGGAAAGGGACCTGCCTGCACCCATGAGCTGCTGGCGGATGCCCGTCCCTCCAGCTTAAAGCAGTTGGGGTCTGCAGGGACCCTGACGGCACACGCTGTCCTCGGGGGGTGGCCGGTGGGGAGCTTGGGCAGCCTGTGCTGCTGGGCTGAGCCACCACAGCACATCACCCGCCTTCGCCTGGGGCAGATGCTGGTCTGGATTGAGCCCAGCTGCTCTCGAGCACTTGGTTTTGGACTCCACTCCAGACCAAAGGGCCTCCAGAGCTATCAGGGGTCAGGGTGGGATGAAGCATCCTTGCATGGTGGCCAACTCTCTGCATTGCCTGGAGAGAGCATCTTGGGGCCTCTGTTCCTGGTAGCGAGAGGGTGGGACAGGTCCCCATGCACGAGGTTGGCCGATGTCACTGGAAAGTGTCCCTCTGCCCCCTGACACTGTCCACCCCGGACCATCCTCTTGGCACAAACCGCTCCACAAACGAGCCCCAAGCCTGACCCACGCTGCCATCTCCCCTTCCTTGCAGATCACCAACCTGAAGCAGCGGGGCATGCAGTTCATGGACGTGCCATCCAGCTACTACCAGATGCTGCGGGAGAGGCTGAAAACTGCCAAAATCAAAGTGAAGGAGAACATCGACAAGCTGGAGGTGAGTCAGACCGGCATGAGACCGAAAAGGTTTGCCTGGGGCTGGACCAGCTCCCCAGAGTGTTTCACAGGGATGAGGGTGATGCAGAGGGATCCCCTTGCTTCTCCGGGGGTCTTCGAGCTGTCGCCCTGTTTCTTTTCTCCAGGAACTGAAAATCCTGGTGGATTTTGATGAGAAAGGCTACTTGCTCCAGATCTTCACCAAACCAGTTCAAGACAGACCCACGGTCTTTCTGGAGGTCATCCAGCGGCACAACCACCAGGTTGGTTTGAGGATTTCACAATGATCTCAGCTTTGAGACCTCAGGGCCACCAAGTACCATCGCCCAGCCAGCTCTCGGTGCTGCTCTTTCCCAGCCACTGCCCGTCCCCGCGGTCCGTAACGTTGTCATCTCCACAGGGCTTCGGCGCCGGGAACTTCAAGTCTCTGTTTGAAGCAATAGAAATGGATCAAGACGCAAGAGGAAACCTGACCATCCTGGAGCCCAACGGGGAGACCAAGCGCATCTAGAGGATGGCAGAAAACGCCGCCCTCGCCCCTAACGAGCTGATTCACAAACGTACCGGGAAACGGCCAATGTTTTGGTAAATAGCCCAGACTTAAGTGTCATAAACCCAAGGAAGTCGCTGCCAAGTTGGAGATGTGAAAGGACTCAACACCTACCCCGACCCAGCCCCGGTGCTGCCCTCCGGTGACTTCTTGGGAGAGGGAGCGTGGGAAATAGCAAACATGCTCTTAAAAAGCGGTTTAATCTGATCCAAACCACAAATTCTTAACAAAGGGCAGATTTAATGCATGTGCCAAAGACACGCAGCTACGGAGGAAGACAGACGAAACAACTGGGAGTGCTTAAATTTAGCCTATCCAAAGCTTTCTGTTAATTTTAGCTACACGGGAAACTGGGAGAGGAAAGCACGGAGGCGTTTGCCTCTCTCTGCATCTCATTTTGGAAGGTTTTATTTTAATTGCTTTTAGACTGGAATTTGAATTTGCTGAGATTAAACACACGGGTTTAGGGTAGCTACAACATTCTGGAATGAGACTTAATCGAATTTATGTATTTCAGCCTTCCCAAGGCAACACAGTCTTGCTCTAATACCTGTAAATTCCTGGATTAATGAAGGGTTGGGGTTTCTCCCACATTTCAAGAAGTAATTGCTGGCATTGGCAGCGATTCCTTGGCTCAGATCCCAGCTGCGTGTGCAAAGTCCCCTCTGGGCATCACGCTGGTGTTGTCACTGTCCTTTGCAGTGGGACTTTCCCCACTGACACAATAAAACCCTTTTCTGTCACAGTTTGAGTGCCTGGGAAGTTAACACGTCAAGCTGGAGCCCCTCTGCCCCATGTTTGCTGTGGCTGCAGGTCGAACGCTCCCCCAGGAGCCCTCAGACCTCAGTACACAACTGCTGAAGAACATCTCAGGGTCTCCAGTGCCCGCAGGTCTCCCCACTGTCGCACATCTGCCCTCCAAAGCCCCAGTGCACCCACCGCTGCTCCCCAAGCTTCCCAGCATCGAAGCTGCTCAAGCCCAGAGCAGCCAAAGCCCCTGTCAAGCCCTCGGCTCAGGGTGGGCTCCTCAGACACGAGTCCTGCCCCCGGCCCAAGCCCCTGCCCCATCCGGCCACCCTCCAGGCTGAGCCCTGCGGGGTTTGGCTGTCCCACATCCCCGCCGTGGTCAGCTATGGAAGCTGAGAACTGAGCTGGGAAGTCACCTACAGCCCAGGCTCTCTCCTGTCTCTCCCATTTCCTCCGCCATCAGCCACTCCGTTCACCTCTGCTCCGCGTCTCCCTTCTTCTAAAGCTCAGAGAAGCCACTTTGACCACCACCACCTTCCCAGCAGCAGCCCCCAGTGAGGGAGGGTGGGGGGCTCCAGGCCGTGCTTTCATCCACAGCAAACCTCAGCGGCTCTCCTGGCTCCCCCCTCCTGCCAACCACAGGTAACAGAATTCATTTCAGATTTGAATAAACTGATTTAAAAGAAAGAAACCAAAGGACCCCTGGCCCCACCAGCCTCACAGCATCACCTGGACCAGCAACACTAACACCTCGCTTCGTAGGTTCAGGGCTTTTGCCTCCATAAAGTTAAAAAAACCCCAAATATGAAAATTTTCTTTAAGTTTATAAACTTTAACTCACCCACATACTTCTTCCACGCAATATAAATGTTGCTTCAAGTCGTTTCCTGCTCAGCAGAATTAATATTTTCAGTAAACTTTGCTGAAAATCCGTTCTTTGGACTGCTCTTTTTCTGGATCTGGTTCCTCGAGCTCTCACGGTTCCCAGCACGGGTCTGAGAGCAAAAAAGCTGCCCTGGCTATACATTAAGCACAACATAATTTTTCTGTAAGAAAAGTCAGTATATTTATGGTTTGCTTTATAAAAGTTACTATAATACAATGGTACATAGTATTCAATTCACAAAAATATGAACAAATATATACAGCATGACACATCCACAACAAAAACACTTTCTTCAAAACAAGATACATACTGGTGACAGAGTCTATATGCACAAAACATCCCTAAATTTATAAATTTGCTTAACGAAAGAAAAAGCAGAAATCCTAAATCTTCAAAGCAGAGTTGTGGTTTTCTTTTTAAGGAACTTAAAAAAAATAAGTTTTTTTTTTATTATTTATTGCAAACCATTTTACCTGCCTCCTTTTAAAGGAGGCCCTTTATTTTCACACTGTGAATTAAAACAATTTATAGAACCAGAAAACTGCACGGATCGGGAGCCGGGTGTTCTTCCGTTTCACTTTTAAAACTGCCCCTTTGTTTTAGAGTGTCCATCATGTGTTTCTTTTCACTTGGACAAATACCACAGTGGCAATTAAGGAGGAAACTCATAAAAACAAAACAAATATTGAAAAAAATCCAGTTGCAAACTCGCTTTAAATACATTTTAGGCTGTCTATTAGACTGTACACATTTCCTCGCTTGAAATAAATAGATTTTGCACGTTAGGTTTCAGACTGAGGGAGGGGGGGAAAAAGAAGAAGCCTTGACTTGGCAATTTTTTGTCTTCAGTATCTTAATGCTTCTAATTCCATCTATTTATTTGACAAAACCCATATTTATACAGAATTTACATTATACAAAGCTTGACACAAGCTGTAAATGCCGCCAGCTCCTTTGCTAGACTTAGTCCTTCCTCCTCCCCATCTCCTCGACACGCTTTAGAGCTGGAATCTGTTTAAAAAGAACTCCAAATTACAATAGTCACTTTTAATAAATTATTTACATGCTCTTGAAGTACAAAGAAATCAGCAAAAAAATTTCAACATGTTTCTACAAGAAACAGTGTTCGAAGAGAAGATTCTTGAGTTTGCCTATGTACAGAAGATGCATTTTTTTTTATACTTCAAAATCCTTTTTTTTTCCTTAAATTTTTATTTTATACAGAAATGCACTGAAATGATCCCTGAAAAAGGTCACAAAAACCAGAACTGAAACTACTGTATACTTTGTTGGAGTTTAAAAATGTTGGTTTTTTTTTTCTTGTAGAAATAAGCTGCTCTATACAATATAAATATCTGCAAGACGAGCCCCTTCCCCTCCCAGATCCCCGAGAGCCACAACCCATTTATTGGGACCGACCTGGGACTGCACCAGGGGGATGGACCGAAGGGATGAGTGAAGGTGGTGGGCAGCAGCGGGCGAGGTGTGCAAGCACAGAGCGCGCTGCCCAGGAACGCCAACCGCGGGGGCATCCACACCCTGAACTCACGCCAGCTTCACGGTGGGAAACTAAAGATTTAAGTTATATTTCCAAAACTTTTGCACTGTTCTCCAGGGTTATTTCACCCAGCGAGATACTACTTTGCAGGGAGCACAGCCAACGTCTCTCTCTTTTCTGTCTTAAGTTTCAATTTAAGTGAAAATAAATTGGGGACATGCTTTCCAGCCAACAAAACACTTCAGTACATCTGCCTGTAGAGCAGCACGTGCTCGTGAGGTTCCTTGTTAGCCCTTGCCACCACCTCCATGGGGTGCCGAGGTGCCTGTGCTGACCCACGAGAGGCAAACGCCAGGTCCCAGCCAGGCTGGCGTGTGAACTGCACACTTTCTGCCCTTCTCCTCTCGCCTCACCCCTTTCTAAGTATGAGCCAAAGCACCCGGGAGGGATTAGAAAGGCATCTCCATGGGGCTGCCTTCCAAAACCACGTCCCTGGCTGCAGGGCTCCCCTGCCCCGACGAGACCCCGCTGGCTTGCAGGGACAGGGCAGCCACGGGCAACCACGGCAGCTCATGGAAATCACTAAACCACACTTACAATCCTCACCGTAAAATTATGTGTTTTGGGGATGGGGCAGCTTCACAGTCCGAGACAAAAGCTGCACAGGTAGGATTCTGCAAGCCAAGGTTTACGGGGAAGAAAAAAGAAGCCTCAGGTTTGGCTTTGAGACCAAACTAACGCGATTTTTCAGAAGTGCTGAGGGTCCAACAGCTCTGTTTCCTCTTGGGGGAAACTTGGAGTTCAGCTCTTCCAAAAACTCACGTTGTTTGTCTGGGATCCTAACAAGGGATAGCTTACGGGCAGTTTCAGAAGTACCCAAGTGATTTAGGTGCTCATGGTCTTTGGCACCCAAATGCCTTTGGTGCTCCTAAAAACGCGGTGAAGGACCCCAAGCTGTAGGTCTTGTTTCAGCAGACCGTGACCTGCCTCCCCACCTCTCCTCACCACAGATTAAGGCAAACTGCAGGGGCTAATCCTGTCCAGAGCACACAGATATGCTGGGAAATACAACACTGTCTGTAGGTACTATGGGGCTGGGCCATTTGGGGTGTCTTTGCCCCCACAAAACCACCGCTAATGCACTGGTTTGATGGACCAGAGAGGAAGAAGGTCAAGGGCATCAGCAGAACTGCCACACATGGAGGCTTCAGTTCTGAGACACAGGAAACTTCTGTGCATTTCCAAAGCTTTGAAAGTAAAAGGCCAAGCTGTAGAGACGCCAACTGGAGCATCAACACAAGATGAACCTTATTTAAAGAAAAGTAAAATAAATAGAGCAGCTGGGTTTAACTCCCAAACGCTCCTGCCATCGCTGCAGCTACAACCAACGTTCAATGACAGAAACTAGTTGTGCTTCTCCTCATTTTAGGTTCTGGGTCACCATTACCCAATTGCTGGAGAGATTTACAAAAAAGGGGGAGAAACAACCAAAAAAACCACGAAAACAAAACAAAGGTGAGACTATGGACTGCCCAACCTCAGGGACAACTTCCTCGCCCTCATACAGGCGGTATTAAGGCAGCTCGTAGCAGTCTGTGTGGTTCTGTTCTCCCAGGCCTTTCATCTGAAGAAGAAATTGAGATGCAGAGGTCTAACCTACATTGCTCCACTCTGCAGTGCCGGCCTGGCAATTCCACCTAACAGCTGAAAAAACTTCCAGGAAACTCTTTTGCAAGGTTGTAACCTCTGATGGTGGAGCTGTGGTCATACAGCAATTATCACTGACTTTCAAAGGCTACAAAAACACAGCTGGGCAATTTGTTCTGTGGGGAGAAGGTGTTTAGTTGTGCAGATAATCTTCCCATCTCATAATTACTTTGCAACGTCCCCTTATAAGCCAATTAAAAAGGTTTTAGTATAACTAATCTCTACTTTGAAAGCAGGAGAAATTCAATGCAAGTTGAAAAATCGATCCTGTCTATACCTGAACGGTCGTGTAACATCTCCAGATCACATCCAAAGAAGTATTTCTTTGGTGTTTTGCCCCATTTTTAAATGGAACCTTTCGAAGAACTGCAACCTTCACCTCAGCACATCTACAGGGACAAAATATATTGAAAAATCATTTCAAAACATGCCTTCCAGATTTAAAGCAGCATTCATCTGCATGCTGCAGATGGGGGAGGACAGGATTGCTCTCGGGGACACTTTAACCATGGACCACCCCAGGGCAAGTTACTGAGTAACGGAGGGAGGAGAGCAGCACGGCACAGCCCGCTCCTATCACAGGAGGCATCTCCCACATTCAAGGACAGAGCAAATACTCCACGTAAAACGCTGGAAGGGCAGGGAAATGCAGATGCCAAGTGAGAAAAATTAATACAAGACACACATCAGCCTGTTTTCCCATCTCCAGGAAGAAAATCCCGTTACAAAGGTGGGCCGTAGTGTATGCTTACAAGGAGGGTGAGATTCCTACAGCGTAAACGGGGCTGAATTGTTCATTTAATTTCAGTCTCAGCCTGTTTTGCACGCAAGGCAAACCCATCTCCAGGAAACGGGCGTCCCCGAAGGCCACACGCTGTGCCACGCCGCTCCAGCTACACAACTGACTCTACTCCTCACTATCACATTGCAGCATCCAAATATTTTTCACGTACGGGCGCAGAGGTTTTGATCCCCCGACATACCAGCGCGGCGTATGAAAATTAGAGACGAGCCCAGCGCGCTCAGCTGAGGTCTGCGGCTGACCTGGCTGCTCCCCGGGGTGTCTGGCTTAGGGGACTTGTTCAGGCTCATCCCTAACGAAAAGGCAGGACAGTCTCGTTGCAGACACATCTCCACACGTACACACACCCAAGCACACACACATGCACCCATTCACACCCCCTCAAGCCTCCGGCTTGCTCTGTAACACCAACCTTACATTTATTTACAGCTTACTCTGAGAAATCTGTGCAATTTCAGCCAATCAAGCTCCCAACAAAACCTATATGGCATTTTCAGTCTCTGCTTCACATTTAAACGTTGAATGTCTTTTTCAACCAACAAAACTGATGAGAAAAAGGTAGCAGCATTTATGAAAAGATGAAGGTTTATAACAACAATTAAAAAAAAAAAAGGTACCATTATCCCATCGTGGAGCATTACTGTCGGGACTGAACAGAGAAGCTAGTGTTTGGATAGACCATGCCACAAAACGGTAGTCACCTTTTTGTGTGCGTGTTGGATCTGAAAAGGAAAGAGCACCTGAAACATGAACAGTCCTCGTAAGCATGTGCGCTTTTTGCTTTCATTTGTGATCCTGGCAGAAGTGCGAAACTTGCTTGGTTTTTTCTTCTCTTTTTTTTTCATCTTTTTTTTTTAAATTTTTTTTCCTTTTTAAATTTTTTTCTTCCTTTTTTTTCTTTTTTTTTTTTCCGTCTTTTTTTTTGGCAAAGTGCAACCACACCTGGTTACCACAGTTTTGACATGGCCGAAGGTGCAAGTGTGACGAGAAACCTCGAGAGTTCAGTTCAGGGTTCCCCTGCAGTTCTCAGAGCCACATAGACACGGGATTTTTACATCCTCAATTGGAAACTTGTAGTCATAGGTAATTTCCTCGTTCACATTGATGTGCTGTTTGGAGTAGATGACGATCTTCTTTTGAGACTCCACCGTGATCACTTTAGCATAACAATTTGGCTGCAAGGGTGACAGAACAGGTAAGGATTTAGGCTCCCCAGGGCCATGGCTTCCCAGTCTCCACACAATTATTCCAAGCTACTACAGAGCAGGGTATTTTTCTAGACAGCCTCAGCCACACTTCCAGAGACTGGACCCAGGGGAAGCTGAGAGAGGGGAGGCGTGAAGCCAGCAAACAGAGCAGCCCTCCTTGTTCTCCTCCAAAATATCCACATTCTGGTCATTTGTGGTGCAAAAGAACCTGAATGATGCTCCACCAAGTTTGTCACAGGCTAAGAGCAGCTCAGCTAATGCTCAATAATTTGGTCAGGCAGCCAAGTCTTTTGAGTACAGACTGCAGCACACAGCAGAGGGGAAAGCAGCTTCTCTACCTGCCAGGGCAGAGAATATTTTTCCCATGTGGACACCAGAAGGAGACTGTTCTCACAGCAGAATAACAATGCTAAAATTTGGTTTGTTTAAAGGAAATATTTGTTATATATGTTTGAACAGTGTCCACCAGGGTTACCCAACACGGCCAGAAGGATTCTGAGTGCGCTCTGTCTCGCTGCACGTTTCATTTCTCAGGTCTCTCCAATCTCTTTACACTAGTTTAGACTCTGCTTTGATCTGCTGCAGCTCATTAATATTTAATCACAACCCTGTGACCCCCTGCTACTTCTGAACATGGCCCCGATCAAAGTCAGCAAGGACTCAGTGGGTTTACCAGTATGTCAGAGTACAATTATACGCAAAAACATGATACTTACGTTGCAGCTGTGATTAATAAACCTGGCAAAGTTTCCGCATTTCGTGGCATCGATGATGGTGTCGTGATCGACTCTGAACATGTAACTGCTCCCGATGCCTTCATCCTCGTATCGCTTTTCACGCATGTCAGCAATGACCTACAGAAAACCCCACGTGCCGTGTCAGGACACGCCGCAGAAGTGATCTGAGCAGAGATCTACACAACACTCACCTGATCTGTGCTTGTGCCACTCAACAGATACACGATCCCAAACACCCCAAGAGAGCACAGCCCTAACTGAAAACAGAAGTTCAGGATGGGCTTCTCGAGAGCTTATCTCCTAAGGATTTGAGTGCTGAGTTTCTATGGGTTATTGAAAATCCCACCCTTGTACCTCTGAACCACATGCCCACCCCTGCCTAGCTCACGTAACTAACGCCTTACAGCAGGGACTCCAACCCCCGTACTTCTTTCAGAGCTGGTTTTTGCTCAGATGGCACCCACAGTCCAGCTTACCTGCCTGATGTTCTGACCCACGTATTCAATCACCATCTCATCAGCTGCAATGGGCTCCATAGCGAAAAGGCCCCAGTCGTGAATGTGGCTCTTGCAGAATTTTAGTTTTTTCTTCCGGAACTGCATGAAGAAAACACCCCAAAACCCCAACCCTGAATTAGCCACAGCATGGAAAGGGGAAGTCCGTCCCTGGATCCAGCGTCTGCAGCACGCCCCAAGCCACCAGCAGTGCTGGGGTACTTCAACCTGATTTAGTTTCCTTCCGTCTTGCAGTGACAGGAAGGCAGGACAGAGGTCACGGGAGGTCCCACAGAGTTGCAGTACTTGGGTTTTCACCACTGACCACACGCTGGGGAGAACAGACCCTTTGAGGCCATCAGTCTCTGTTCTGCATAACCCTGATGGTTCTGACTAAGGCTCAAACTCTGTAATCACCATATACTTATTTATAGCCATTTATCAGCCAGCTCATGGCTTTGCTTCTCACAAGTGAGGACACCGGATTGTGATGTTTTCCCTGTGACTGCTCTGTTCCTATTTCTTTAGGTAAATTATTTGTATTAACACGTATTAAGTTGTATGTTGTATCAAGCTGTATGACATGGAAGTACAGGAGAACCAGGTACCATTCAATCCTCTTCTAGGACTGGTACCCAGTGCCGAGATGGCCACCACCAAGGTGAGACCAAACTGGCAGGAGGTCCCCTGCCCTGGCCTCAGCCTGCTCCCAACCAGCCCCTGTGCAAAGCAGCAATCCACAGGGTGTCCTACCTTGAGTTGGTTGAACTTGAGCAGATCACTGTCACAGCTACCAGTGAAGGAGGAGAGGAGCCTGCGTTGCTCTGACCGTCTCTCGGAGCCAGCCCGGGTGGAAGCGTGAGGTTGGGCAGGGATGCTCATACCCTGAGAGGACAAATGGGTGATCAAAGCTGACACGATGGACCCAACACCCTGCAGCCTCCCTGTGAACAATCCCTTGTGCAACAACACATCACTGCAGAACATGGGGGCCTCTTAAAACACCCCACATCAAACACTAACGCCGCTCTAGCAGCTCCCGGACGACCAACTCGACACAGGCATAGTGACAGCTTCACCTCCCTCCTTGCCAAAAGGCAGGAAGCATCCACTGTGTGTGACACCGTATAAAACCAAATCCCATTCACACCTCGGCAGCCAGCGGAGGCCACGTCCTCACCTGTGTGTCAGCTGGAGGCTCCTCCGCAAAAGCTCGGCTATTGTTGAGGTATTTAAGTTTGTCCTTCTTATCAATTTTGTAATAGCCTTCGCTTCGTGCACAGCCCGTCACATGCTCCCGCATCCCATCGTCCCGCTTCTTTTTCTTGGGGGTAGAAAAACTAGTAGGTGAGAAGAAGTTAAGGAGAAACACAGCCACCAGTGGATATCAGACAAAACTTGCTACAGCTACATGGAGCTAACACCAGGAGCTTGGAAAATTAGGAAGGTTTGGGGGGGGGTTGCTAAAAATAACAATACTATTGAAAAATAAACATCACCGAAGCCCACATGCCTACAGGAAAACCAAGCACAGTCTTTCCTTCTCGGCTGCATGGTTTGGGAAACTAAAGTTAAGAGGTAATGAAAATTTAAACATAAAAAGGTTAAGCTGTCAAGAGAAACCTGTTTGAGAAAGAATTTCCCCACAGCACCCACTACGTACTCAGACAGCAGCTGCCCAGCCATCTGGAAGGACCATTTTCTCTGTTTTGAGTGACATGCTTTTGTTCTACCTCCAGAAACTCCCTGCAGCCACCCCAAGCCCTGAAGACACCGCACTGATCTCCCAGCAGGAATCATCCCCACCGACTAGGGCTAGAAGCAGCCCAGATGGGCAAGAGACACTCCTCAGCCCAAAGGGCTTGGAGAGAGCCACTGCTCTCACCGGCCTCGGTCAGTCAGCTCCTTCAGACTCTGATGGGAAGGGTAAGATCTTGTGCAGATGCTTCAAACCCCACTGTCCTGATCAGTCAAGAAAACCTGCAGCTGGTGTGGCAAGGACTCACTGCACTGAGCAGGCAGAAGGCACCCTCAGTTCTTTGGCTTCTGGAAGGACAGCGGAGCTGTACTACAGGCAGCTCACCCCAAAAACGCAGCCATGAGGCCTGCAACAATTAAGACCTACCCAAAAACGCTCCCTGTGAGTCACAACATATCCTTAACGCCAGAAAATTGAAGCAGAGGGACCATAAAAAGCAAGAAGTGATGGCCTTGATATCAGAGTGCTGAGGTGTGAGCTTGCTGCGAAGCAGCTGGACCCTGCAGTGCTTTCACACCTATCACGCAGTGTAGCACAGGATGAACGGGCAACTGGCTGCAGATGATTTTTAAATGGTTTAAAAAGTGACTGCAAATCTGCTCTTACAATAATCCTTATCAACAGGGAAACAGATTTCAAGTATTTCCACTACGTAAGTTGTCAAACGCAAACACATTTAAGCGCACGGTCACAGGCCAGCCCTGCCCTCAGCTGTCCCGCTCTGTGGTCCCCCACCACTGCAGGGCCAATTATTCCCACCTTGAAACTGGTTTGGTTTTGGAACTGCTTCTCCAAACAGGGCAGACACAGACTGAGAATTCCTGGGGAAGATGCATTTCATCATCCTTTCAGAGATCATAGAATGGTTTGGGTTGGAAGGGACCCTAAAGATCATCCAGTTTCACCCCGCTGCCACAGGCAGGGACACCTTCCACCAGACCAGGTTGCTCCAAGCCCCATCCAACCTGGCCTTGAACACTGCCAGGGAGGGGGCAGCCACAGCTTCTCTGGGCAACCTGGGCCAGGGTCTCACCACCCTCACAGCAAAGAATTTCTTCCTAATATCTAATTTAAATCTCCCCTCTTTCAGTTTAAAACCGTTCCCCCTCATCCTATCACAGAACCAAAGAGTATTTCCTTTAAGCAATTAAATATGTCTATTTCAGGACTATTGCACTGGTGTGAAAAGGCAGAAAATTATGAATTTAATCTCACATGTTGCCCTTTTAAGATGCAGAGAAAGAAAGGATAAAAACGCCCAGCTCAGCACTGAGCTCCACTGGCTTCTTATTAGCACCATATCACTGACTGCTTTAAGTGGGTTGGGCTTCTTTGGTTTTGCTTTTGTGTCTTGCAGGGAGTAAGGGATGAGATATTTTAACTCCACACAATCTCTAGCAACCCACAAGGTGGTACATTTGTCTTCTTTAAAATATAAATCCGTATACCCTTCCTAAAAACATTACTAGAGAGTTCTTAGGTTATGAGAACAGCCTTTTAGGTTCTGGAGATCACTCCTGATGGCTGTACACATGCAGAGCCTTGTCCTGAGACAGCTTGTGTGTCCCAAAAACACTCCCAAAGATGCAAAGCTACAGCCTACGCTGCTGATCACCAGACCACGGGTAGGGAGGGAGGGGACGGGGACAGACTCTGCTCCACCAGCACCAGCCAGTGCTACGTGCGCTCCCGACTGCGGCACTGGCAGCACAGAATCACAGAATCAACCAGGTTGGAAGAGCCCTCTGCGATCATCGAGTCCAACCATTGCCCTGACACCACCCTGTCAACTAGACCAGGGCACTAAGTGCCATGGCCAGTCTTGTCTTAAACCCCTCCAGAGATGGTGACTCCACCACCTCCCTGGGCAGCCCCTTCCAATGGCTAATGACCCTTGCTGAGAAGAAATGCTTCCTAATGTCCAACCTGACCCTCCGCTAGCCAAGCTTGAGGCTGTGTCCTCTTGTCCTATCGCTGGTTGCCCAGGAGAAGAGGCCAACTCCCACTTCACTACAACCTCCCTTCAGGTAGTTGTACACTGCAACATTCCCTCACCCAGCCTGGGCTCGCGGCCGTCCCTGATGTGCCCCTTAGAAACCACCGCTTTTACCAGCATTTCAAACTCAAAGCAAGTTAAAGCTGCGAGCACCACTAACTCATCAATGTATGCACAGATGGTGAGATTATTTTTACAGCAAGTTTTAGCCCCAAGTTAAAGCCCTGTACGTGCAAACCAGGAATTCCACAGGCAAGCTGAAAGAAGTCTGGTTGAAATGCAGACAGAAGCTTCACGAACTAGCAAGGAAATCTCCCCAGAAGAGGTGCACACATTTTCCCTGCAGTCTTAGATTGAAAAGGCAGCAAGAACAGCCACTTCTGCAGTAGTTTTGTATTGCAGCTTCAGGGAATAAACAGTCTAAAATTCCCTGCTGATATAAGCAATTGCTATTCTAGTAAACGAATGCTTCTTCCACCAACAAACTTAGTCTTTTGCATTGGAAGTCCTACCTACAACGACCACCTAGTGCATCTTACGTGTGTTGTGTAAGGCAGAGGATCGGTAAGAAAGGATATAAGGATGGAATACCCACAGGGTGTCATTGAGCCAGTCCATACCATTGTCCTGCTGTAACAAGCGGTCATACGTGATACACATGAATTTGATATCTTCCTCATCTATGCCTCCATTCCAAATATCATACAAAATGGTCATCTCCTCAAACTCGGAGCGTGGCCTGAACTGAGGCCGGGGTGGGGAATACTCAGGGGAAGGAATCACTGGGAGGTCCTCAGGTGTCTTCTTCTGCCTTCGCCACTGTCTTTTAGGTTTCGCGTGAGCGTCTTCTTCCTTGAAGTCTTCATTCCACTGATTCTCCAGTTCCTTAAATGGCAGTTTCTCTGCAACTGTCTCAGCTGCTATTTTCTCGTGGAAACCGTCATTCCTGAAGTCCAGAGTGACAGCTTCAGGGTCTTTCAGTCCATAGAAAGCATCAGGATGTCCACTCAACAGCTCTTTGCCCACAGCACTTTCCATCAAGGCCACTGGCACAGGAGGAGGTTCTATGGTTTTGCCCGAGTACACATCCAAGGAAAGGACAGAAGGTGGTGACCGTTTTGGCCGACCTGGCCTCCTTTTGGGAAGAACAGAAGGTGGCGGTGGGGGAGGAAGAATAGAAGCACCAGTGGGCACTTCTGGTGAGAGCAAAACAGATTTTACTTCTGCCTTGCATTCCTCAATGGGCATTCTTCCATCTCCATGCATGCATGACAGGGCTGCTACAGATATTGGCTCATCAGGTGGCAAACCCATGTCTGTGTGGAAATCTGCTTGTGGGGGGCTGGCAAAGGGGATAGGGGAAGGAACACTGTTCATGCTCATCGTAAGGGAAGCACCAAGAGGCTCTTTAAAGGGTTTCTCATCTAGCTCATCCTCTGACTGTTTCTTGCCAGACAGAAGGCAAGGAATGGTAGCACCAGCCTCTGGGAAAGTAGGCGTGAAATTGAAATCTCTCCCAGGAGTCCGAGGAATGCCACTGTTAATGCCAGGAGATTGGGATGGGTAGGAAAAGGGGCTCCCTGGGACTTGAGGGGAACTGAGGGTCAAGCTGCTTCCCGTGAGGGGAGCATCGCTTCCTGGCGTGGCTGGAACAGTGTCCGTGCTCTGTGACTTCCCAAGGGGGTGTGAAGACTTGGCCAAAATGTCCCGCCCAGGAGTCCTAGGAATCTCCTCTTCCACGGATGTTTTGGTCACCATTAATTGTTCAGGGAACTTTTCTGGAGGGACTAAAGATTCTTCTTTACCGGGAGTCGATGGTAAGGGAAGCATGGAGGATGGCACCTTGTGGGCTGGAAGCAAAAGAGTATTAGTCTCTGAATGGATCATCACCTCCCGTCCAGGCGTGCGAGGCAGCCGCTCGTCCTCCTCCGCTGCTGAGGGTAGTTTTGTTTTAACACGAGCTTCTAAGCTGCTGTCATCAGACTTGCCAAAGAAGCTGCTTTTACTGGGCAGAGGTTCTCCGAAGACTCCCACCGGAGTCGAGAGACAGAGTGCCTCCTCCTCATCTTGAGATTCAGGCTTTGGACCTTCCTGTACCTCTGGCTCCAGCATGGCAGCAGGTTCAGACTCTTCCTCTGAAAGGGGGAAAAGACAGGAGAATCAGGAGCTTTGCTTCACCTCGGTTACTCGCCACTTGCCAGTAGAGGCATGTTTAAGATGCTGCAATTACAGAACAGCTCAGTTCCACTGGGAGGCTTTAAAAACTCCAAAGCTTTACATTTTGGAGGCACAGAGTGTGGAGTAATTAGACGCTACCACAGACATCCCTAATGGACCATAAAAACAACGCACGATTAATTTGAGGATTAGCTACAACACAGGCCAGAACGAAGGTTTTCTGCTTTCAAAACCCCTGACCACCTTTTGTACAGACATAAAAAGAATTAGCAGACTGCGGGGTGAGGACTTCGGCGGAGAGCTGTCAGAGCCCCAAGCTATCAGCTTTTCTAATGTGGGAAGGTAAACTAATTGCAAGGCCAAGAAGCACCCTCAGCTCTCCAAGGAGGAGGCAGTGAAGGGAGGAGTGTCATGCTCCTGAACAACACATGAAGGAAATGGGAAGCCCTTGTAATGAGACACTCGGATGGTATCAATGAGGCAATTTATATGCTGCTGTCTCTGCAGCAGGCTCATTTGTCTGGAGTTTATTTACCCCCTTAGGGCCAGGGCCAAAAGCAATCAACAGTGAATCTTGTTAGGCAGCTCAAAATAACATTTTCAAGTGGGAGAGCAAAAGGAGGTGAAAATGCCTGGAGAGTTGGAAGGGAAGCGTTCCCCATTTGTGCTGAACAAACCAGAGTCGCTGGAGAAGGGTCTGATCCCTGTAGCTCCCATACGACCAGGCTGGGCTGCACAAGAAGAATGCTGCAGCCTGAGTTTGTTTGCTCAGCTTACCAGTGAAGCTCATTCCTCACGTCAAGGTGCTCAAGGTCTCCCCAAATTTACGTCCTTTCTGCACACTGACCTGTTCTAGAAAGGATCTGTCCAAAACAGGTTTTTCTTTGCCCTGCCCAGTTTAACCTCTTACCTCTTCAGGGCTTTCAGATTTTATGGCAGCCAAGGAGTGAGAGCCTGTGCAGGGACTGGATTTCCATCTCTCCAAGTGGCAAAATACTGCCCAGTCCTCAGACGCCAGTCCTGCCCAAGGCTCACACTGCAGGCTACACTAAATGTGCTTTCCCTGTTGGTTCCTGTTTTTAACTTTCTAATTCCCTCCTAGCTGCAGGATTTGTCAACCTTTATGCATCTCACTCCTGTTTTAGTAAAAGGTTTCTAATCTCCTTGGGTTAAATATAACTCTGTATTGAATGAAGAAAATTTACTTCTTCCAGAAAACCAGGGAGTATCACTCATTTGAAATGACTAAGTAAAAAAAAAACCACAAACAATAATATCAGGAACCAGATATGATTCTCAGACTCCACTCACCTGCCCCATATAGCTTCCCTGTCACATACTGCTTCAGTATTAAAACAAAAAAGAGCCAGTAGTGACTCATTAAGCACAGGTTCCTGTTCTGTTTTAGCAGCCATGGCTTTTCTATCTTGAGCTTCAGCCACCACACCATCCAATCAGTCACCCTCAGATGATGACAACTGTTCAGTTCCTGTAGCACACTAACTAAACTGGCCCAGGATAAGGTTCTGGATACAATAACCACCGTATTTTTAGTAGCAGATGGCTTGTGTAGAGCTCCTTACTAGGAAGGAAAGTTCAGCACAGACCTCTTTCACTGTGGAGATAACCCCTAGCCTAGAGCCAAGACTGCAGGAAGAAAGAGAACAAGGGAAATACAAAACCAAACATATTGGATGCTGTGAGAATACTGTGCTTGGAAATGTGGTAAAAAATGCCACACCACATGAAAGGGCGTACCTTGCCTACAGATGGGAGACAGTGCAAGCTTTGTCTCCTGGTCTCTTTCCATAACCAAGTGTTTCAGTGTTTCAGCAGCAATAGATGCCTCTGGGACTTCACCACATTCACTTTCCCCTGCCTTGATTTCTTCCATGCCTTCATCTTTCACTGCCAAAGCTGGCTCTGCGAGTCCCAAGCCTGTTGCATCCATGTAGTCATCCACAGGATACAGCTCCAAAATAGTCTCCCTCTCATCATCAGGAAGCTCATGACCAGCAGGTTCATGCTCTGTCTCAGCAACCATGGCTTCTCTGTCTTGATCTTCAGCCACCTCTTCCTCCTCCTCTTCTTCCTCCTCTTCCTCCTCATCATCATCATCCTCATCATCTGAGTCTGAACTCGACTCGAATTCAGAGGAGTCCTCGCTTTCATCGGATGATTCAACTTCAGCCTTGGAAGATGAAGGACTTGCTACATCTACAAGAACAAATTACCATTAGTTCTGCTTTCTGACTTCATTAAACAATCAGCGTCTACAAATATCACTTCCACACTGTAACAGCATGGAAACAGCATCAACAGCAGTGTGTGGGTTTGAAGGAGTCGCTTCCCAATTTATGTTTTTGCAGAGACTTATAATCCATGTATTTGGATGCTTACAACAATCACCATACAACAGGCAGTTCCAGGAGCAGCAGAGCTGGCACTGCCTGGCACTCTGCCCACGTGGGTCTCTTGGTGGATCACCTCTTTACTGGAGTTGTACTAAGACTTTCTGCTGCCTTCACACACAGCTTTAAAATGTGGAAGCTACCACCTTCCACAGCAGGAACTGACTGATAGGACAGAAAGTTATTAGTGGCTAAATTACTCCTGTTTCAAATCTGGTCCCTTTGCCTCTCAGCCACGCGTTTCATAACACAAGCACAAACTTAGCTGGCTTGAAGACCTCTGCCCCTCTGTCAAGTTGGGCTGAGATCACTCAGGGCCTGGAGAGCTACTGCAAAGGGACCCACAGACTGAGGGATCACGGAAGCCTCGCAGGTAACAATTAAAAATACCTGTACGCATTATCTTGTATAAAACCACCCTTCAGCGAAAAAAGGTGCACAAATAAAAACACCAGCTCACAAGTGCAAAGGGGGAGCACACCTGACCTCAAGGCTACACCTGCTGCTTCCACTGGATCTGCTTACCCTCCTCGGAGTCCTGCTCCTCCTCCTTGTCACTCGTGTCTATGCCTGTCTCCTCTTCCTCATCATCTTCATCCTCATCTTCATCCTCATCATCGTCTTCATCCTCATCATCGTCTTCATCCTCATCATCCTCCTCTTCCTCCTTTGCAAGAAAGCATTGCCAAAAATGAACAGTGTCTGACTCTGAGACCTGGCTGTCACTTTAGTAACCACCAGCAACTCTCAGGGACACTTGTCGGAGAACCTGAAGAGGGAATAACCTTCCAGAGGTTCTCTTAGGACAGACCCTAACAGGAGCACTTATCTTCTAGAGAAGGTAACTTTGGCATCTGGAATTACTGTGCCTCCTTTTAATGACATGTAACATTCAACACTGCGATCACAAACCAACACACCTTGCCAGGTGCTGCCTTCACCAAGCCTCCCTCTTCCTCCTGCTCTTCTTCCTTCTCTGAGGAGGACTCTTCCTCTTTCCCTGACGTCTCATCTCCCTCTTCACCCTCGCTGTCAAGCTCCAGCGGCCTTGCTGGTCGTCGCCTCAGCCCCACTGCTTCTGCATCCTTCTTTGACAGGTCAGATGTTGTATCAGAAGCATCCCTGTCCCTCTCCGACTCTGGTGAGTAAAAACAAGAAGGAAATTGCCATCAAACACCTTGCAAGGGGGGAAAGAGTTGACCACATCATGGAAATTTTTTCTTTGGGAAGATCAAAGTTAGGAGCAACGTGTCCATGTGGTGTGCAGCCCCAGGCTCACAGGGCTTGCTATTTCACAGTGCCATTGAGGGTGAAGCTGGATTCAGGGTGTTGAAACGCCAAGGATGGCAAAATGTGGATGGCCAGAGCTGACAAGCTACAGGCAGAGCAGGCAGGAGACACGGCGTGGCTGAGATCAGAACAGGTAAGCTGAATTTAACACCTTTCTGTTTTATTTAAGGTTTACAAAACCCTGCTTCTGTACTTTGGCTTCAAAACCACTTGTTAGTCTGAATCAACTTTATGGCACAACTAACTTGAATACACTTTTTTAGGCAAAACAAAGGGTATTCAAAGCTTTGTCTTATCTCTATTCTTCTCTGCTTCCAGGAAAAAATGTCAATATATTTTCAAATAGATTTTTCTGGCAAATAACTTTGTTTTGTTTTTAAAGTCAAATGCAGGGCAAACTGCCTCGTACGTGCTTTCTCCCACAATGTACCAAGCGAGTTGCAAGCACGCCCCTGGAACAGTCCATGAACTCATCTGAGCTCCCTCTACTGGGTGACCAGCTCTGCATCAGCAGAACTAAAATAGGTTATGAGTTATTCATAAAATGTGGGTCTTAAATTTCCCATCAGTGAATTTCAGATAACTGAATCCAGAGGAGACATCTCCCAGCTGATCAGAGTTTTGAGAAGCAGGGTTTTGGCTCAGATCCTTGACTCTGTGTCTAACTGTAATTGAGCACACTGCTGTGAAGTTTAAAAGAATTCAGCTTGCATGTGGTTTGCATCTGCTCTTGTGTTTCAAACAAATGTGCTTTGCAAACCTTCATCTTCATCATCGACAGAAGTAGAAGGCCGGATTCTCTTCTGATCTCCTGCTGAGGCAGCTTCAGGTGGCTCCTTTCTTTTCACCTGAACAAAAGACACAATTAGCATTTCTAAAAGTTTAGAAACAGCAGAAATCAACTTCTTAAGCAAATTGCTACTGCTTCACTTTGCCATGGTGACTTACACCCAGAAACCAAGGGCCACTTCCCCCGCTCTTGATCCCTTTATTTGCTTGCAAATAGAATTGCACTGTGAATGAAATTCTACCCCTTCAATTTGCATCAAAACACTCTGGGTACCAGCATGGTGCATGTCATCACCAGGTACTTTGAAGCTGACAGAGAAAACTCTTGACAAATGCATGTGTCCGAGATGTAGCAGAACAGAAAGAGAGCCTGAGCCTACGGCATCTTAAATAACCTCAAAGCAAGTTTTATTCTAAACGAAGACTGCAGAATCTCTCATCCCAAACCTTTATTTGCACCTTTGGTGCATTCAAAACCAGAATTTTAGGGAAGCCCTCTACCCTCCCTCACCACTCCCCACCCCACTTTCTCTAAGATACTTTTCATTTTTTATGCAAATAACTCTTTAAAACAGGTGACCCTATGCTTGCAAGCCTGATTCTGTAAACTCACATGAGGCAGAGAACACTTTTAACCAAACTTCAGGTGAGACTCAGCTGCCAAACTGCAAGACACTCTAAGCAAAGAAATAACTGTGTGAAGCACTAGGAGCATAAGCATATTTTTACAACCATGCTGAAACGCCGTGTCCTAAACACAGGCAAACGTCCCATTTACCTTGCAGAGCAGGGAGATCCTTTACAGACAATTCACACGAGTTGTAGATGAAAAGCTAAGGCTGGGAAAGAGGATCCTTGCTCTTACACTGTACTGTCAGAAGCATCCCCGTAAGTGAACACAGGGTGGCTAACCAGCCTGCAGGGCTTTGGGGCACAAACCTAGAGAGGCCTGTCCTCCTAATGCTCCTTTAGGGAATGTTAGCATAATGAAGAGGTCTTTGTTTTTACCTTGAAGGATGGCAACCGGATGGCCCCTCGTAACCCAATGCCCAAGCCGATTCCCTCATATCCCAGGCCTTCTCCTTTGTTCCAGTTCTCCAAAAGACAAGACGCGATTCGATCCTTCGGCTTTGGTTTTTCGTCCAGTTCTCCTCCAGACTTCACT
Source organism: Nyctibius grandis (assembly GCF_013368605.1). Classification (NCBI taxonomy): domain Eukaryota; kingdom Metazoa; phylum Chordata; class Aves; order Nyctibiiformes; family Nyctibiidae; genus Nyctibius; species Nyctibius grandis. The sequence continues at coordinate 13,416,096 of NC_090671.1, read as the reverse complement.
GGAGTGAGAGACGCCTGCAACGGAGAAAGCACACTTGAGAGGGAAAGCTTCCTGAGGAGACACAAACTCTGGAAACCATTGCGACAGCAGAGGTTTGTGAAATATCACTGCCTTGCCCAGGCATCAGTTCCTCTGAAGGCAAAGGCATCTGAAGATGCACCATGTGGCCACACACACTTGAAAGGGAGAAGGTGCAACAGCTCTTCTTGATAATGAGACCTTTCCATCTCTGAGAAGCCTTCTCCCCTTTGCATTTTAAGAAGTTATTTGCTCTGCACAGGGCACTAAAACTGCTGGAGACAAACCTGCTGGGACTCCCAGAGTGGTGGCTTAGCATGGGACTCTAAGTGATCTTGCATTTGGAGCCATCACACTGTCAGGTGGCAAAGCAGACACTCCTGTGTTCTCCACTGTTATAAAACATGATCTCAATTTCCTTCACATGCAGCTTAACATAGGCCAAAGGACTTCACAAGAGAGGACAAGGGAAATTAATAGACCCATTAGTCCCCATGGCTCATTCCAGGTCTCTCCAGTGCCTGATGTGGGGACGACAGTGACCACCTTCAGAATGGCCAGAATCCAACACAGATACGAGAAGCAAAGGCCGTAAAAAGGAGAGATGAAAGGGGAAGAAAAGGTGCAAACATGAACCCAGGACTCAAAGCCCGAGGGAACACATTCCTCCACCCAGGCAGAAGCTACCAAGTGCCAAGGAGCAGCTACTCTACAAGTGTCCTGAACTCTGAGGGGAAGCCATGGAGCTGGGATACGCCACCACCCTCATACACCACCACTCCTGAACTCTCAAACGCTGCAGGAGCTCCTCTGGTCTGGTCACACCTACATGAGAAACAGAGCTACACATATACCTCCTAGAAATAAGCGTGCTTTAGGCAAGTTACCCTAACGCAGTGTTATCTACCTTCATTTGCTTACCCACATAATTGAAAGCAACTTCAGACCTTCTAGTTGGGAGGACCTTTCTTCTTTTTAGTGTCAGGCAAAATATAGTGAGTCAAAAATCACACACACCCCCGTGTTCACTTAGCAACCAGAGCCCAAGTCCACAAAAACTGTCAGAAGACTCCAGTCCTGGGAAACAGGACCACTAAGGGTCTACAAAACTCTGGTACCTAAACACACAGCTTCATCTCTGCTCAGCCACAACAAACCCCTGTTCACCAGAGCTGAGGTGTGAAGGAAGAGCAGGAGTTCAAACCTCTGCAGCCTTGGAGAGGCGGATGAGCCAGGGAGAGCATCACGCACGGCGGCATGCCACGCTCTTCTTGAGCAAAGGGCACGGGCGATGATGTTCACTCGCATCAGCCAGTGGCGTAACACCGTCTGAAAGTCGGTTTCTCTCACAGACATTAAGAGAGCTAATTTGCCAAAGCTGGCTGTAATCACTGAAGAGGAAGCGTAAGCTCAGCTCTCTTGCTAATAAGGGACAAGACAAATGGGAATATCAAGCAGAGAATCCAAGTAGCAGCACTCCGTGGCCAGGGATGGCTGGTTATTCCTGGCACTCTGCTTAATGTGTCTCACTCAGGCTTTCAAACCTACACACATCACTAGATTAAGGAACAGGGAAAAGCATTCCCCTAGCTCAGGCAGACGAGGTCCATGGTACATGCTGCCTTCCCTAGCAACATGCTCCTCAGCAGCTTTCACCCCATCCTGCCTGACCTAGGACACCAGCCTTTCCCTTGAGCTTTTCCACCTTCTACCTATGGCATGATATTTCTTGGCAGTCAATCAACTGCCCAAGTCAATTCCTTTGATGGAATATAGCGACCAAAAAACAGAGAGAAAAGAGAGAAACTGAGGCAGAGGAGGTGACAAGCATGTTGCCTTCTTGTGCATCATTGAAGGTTCAGGGGCTGCCAGCATCATTGTGTAGATAGTATTTGCTGTCCTACTAAACTTGAACATTGTTGGTCAGTCAGGGGAAAAAAAAAACCCACAAGGCTTCCTGCTGTTACGCTTGGGGAAGGTCAGGGAGACAGTGGACCTGCAAAGCCTCTGACCAAAGAGGGACACATCTACTGTAGGAACTGGCATATGGTGGAGCTCCTGCTCCTCCAAGATGAGCTTTGATCTCCCCTGTGAGATGACAGGAGGGCTGCTGCAGCTGATGGTCCAAGGATAGGAGATATGAAAAGATATCATCGCTCCCTACAAATCTGCCTCGTTTATTTCTAAAGAAAAAAAAAGAAGATGTAAACAAGCACATATGTTGTCTTATTTATACCTCCAAACCTCTGAAAATAACATAATTTCTTTCACTACTGTCAATCAGTAAGGAAAAACATGAGGAGCTCCAATTAAAACCATTAGGAGGCAGAAAATGGGGAAGCAGGGCCTGTTTAGGAGGGTCATTTCAGCTCAAACAGTGCCTGAAGGTCTTGGTCAATTCTAGAAAAATCAGTGTGCTGGCAAAGTACATGGGGAACTGACCTTCAGCAGCCACCAAGGAGCCCAGATGGTTCATCCTCACACGTGCATAAAGATACCAGCAATAGGAAGGTACAGTTTAAGCAGAATACTTCTATTTTGTTTTCCTGTGGCAAAAGCAGGCAGCTTATGACTGAGAAGGAATCCCGTCCTGCACCAATGTCAGGGGGTGCCCACTCCTGGCAGAAAGGAGGCTCTGAACTCTGTGTGATTTTTCTGCACGCGACAGTAACTCACGGCCTGGCAGAGGCTTCTCCAGGCAGTGCCCTGAAGCAGTAATGGTTCTGGCATTTCTGTTCCTGGACAGAAAGCACAAGTGTTATTCCATGCAACACTTTCATGTTTTCAATTAGGCTGCTCACACCCAACATCACCTGTGGCAAAGACTGTGGCAAGCTGCTGCGGTACAGTCTGTTTCCCTTCCCAAGGTGGGTTGCAAATTCCAGGTGAGGGAGGAACGTGCTAAATCCAACCATAGCTCGGGATATAAAAGAGCCCGAGCAGCCACTGTAGACCTGCCTCAACTTGCTTCTGCTTCTTCACTGCAGATGTCTGGTTTAAAACAATTTCTCGGGTACTTCAGGTGCTGCTTTTGCAACTATTTGCAGGATTTGTTTCCTTCACTGCCCTGGAAACTCACGGCCCTCCTCCCAAACTGTCAGCACACGCTCGCTGGTAGGAGGCAGAAGCTCTGAGCATTAGTGAGGAGGAGAGGGACCAGGTTTCTCGCCACACATCATGCCAGCCAGCTCTGTGCCAGAGCAAATCACACCATCATAAACCAGCTCTTAAGCAGCAGCATTACCAACCTCTGCAAAGCCAAGGAGCTCTCCCGGGCGCTAGAGTTAACCCGCAACTGGCTTACAAAAGCAGGTGGTGAAGATACTGCTCTGAAAACTGGAACAGAAGATGTATCTGCAGGTTGTGGTGTTGGTTTTGGTTTGTCATTTTTTACAGTAATTCACTGTAATACTAATTTTGAGGTTTGCATGAACCTTTCTATAGCTTTTTTTTGGTAGAGACAAATTCACCACATACCAGACCAGAGCTGTTCGCTGGCTGAGGTAGACTTTAAATTGGCTGAGAAAGGATCAGACGATTCATGCAAAGCTGTTTTCTTAACTAATCCCTGGAACTCCTCGTGTATTTGGCCAATGTTCAGCTTTTGAGTTAATTGCTGCTGCGTACAAGCGCTGGGGAGGCGGGAGGAGGGCAGAGAACTGGAAATACCCACAGATCTCATCATACAAAATAGCAGCTTGGTGGTTTCAAACACTCCTGTTGCATCTGACTTTAGTTTTTGGAGCTAAAGTTTAGCCTCCTCTTAGACATGAGAAGCCCCTGTACATTCATCTCCTGATAACACAGCCATTTCCTCCTGCAAACCCCTTCCTGGAGGCAGCCAGCAGTGCCACAGACCACCAAAAAAAACCTGATCAGCTAAACTTTCCAAATTTCAGGCCCTGGAACTACTGCACTGAGAGGGAAAAGGGAAAGGAGATTGCAAGGGAAAGTGAATAACCCTTGACTTTGGGGGCATAAGGCATTTTGGGGTGTTCTTGAAAGCCTTCCTGAAAGGAGCACCGTGGAGAGGACTCTCCCATGCGTACGTGCTCGTCTGTAGGAGCAGCTAGCCTTGTCCTACAACTACTGCTCGGTGGACTTCAGCTTTAACTGAAAGTCTGCAGGGAAAGTCTGCAAACACACACTATGGGGCTACGGTGACACTCAGGAGGACACCTAGTGCGTGACCCTGCCCTGGGTTAGCAGCGGCTGCAGCGATGCCCTTCCTCAGAGCCGCCTGCGTAAGGACATTACAGCCCTCCGAACCACAGCTGGAAAAGCAGCTTGTGCTCAGATCCCTCCTGGATCATGCCCCAGCATGTCTGGTGCACCCTGCCCAGATGAGTGGAGCAGCCAGGCAGGCCGGCTTGGGCAACAGAAAGGGCTGCTCTGAGGTGGCCCCAAAGCTGGAGGGGACGAGGAGGAGGAGATCCACCCCAAAGCAGAGGGATGACACTGAGAATGAAACGCTTCTTCCTCTGGCCCACATTCAATCAGCGGGATGGTGTGAGACAGAGCAGCAGCTCGCTCCCAGCTGGGCAGTTATAGCTCCACACATGTTCAGAAATAACTCTTCACAGGGCACCTCCATCAATGACTAGGAAGGACTACAATTCCCAGCCTGTGTTTCTTCTGCTGGCAAAGCAGCATGAAATGCCTGCATATGCGGAGTGACGCCATGGAAATAAGCCAGGTTTAACACCCAGGTGCTAAGCTGTCCCAAGGCAGGCGCTGTAGTGACGGAGCACCTCCCAGGTATTTGCAGGCTGAGGGCTGCTGCTCCCAGCACACACTCCTGCTGCCTGCCTCGGCATGAAGACCAGCCCCGTGGGGAGGCACGGAGGCAGTTGAGGGACAGAAACGTGCATGCCTCCCATTTAATTTCAGCAGCCTCAAGCAACGGTGTTTCTCACAGCAAAGCTATTCCATAGCTTTATTTTTTGCTTCTGTTTTAGTTGTGGGTTTTTTTTAAAGTCAGTTCCAGATCTCTGCTTACCCATGCCCTGGCCACAAGCACTAAGAACAGTTCTCCCTGGGATCCAGCACAGAGTATGGGAAAGCCTACCTTTGCCAGACGTTCCTTCTTGTCCCACCAGTCATCAAATGCCCGAAACGCCACCACTTCAACCATCTTCCGGTTCAGGTCCCTTTTCATGATAGCCTTTAGTTCCTTCACTATGACCAAGAGGACTCCATCCACGGTGGCTTTGTGGGGATCTTCCTTCTTCGGCTCATAACCCGGTGGTGGAACCGAGGGGTCAAACTTGGGCAGTGGTGGCCACTGCTGTCCACGACCAAGAGCTGCTCCCATCGAGAAAGGGCGGTAGGGTGGAAGATTCACAAACTGCATCCGGCCTGTCATAAAAGGCGGATACTGGTATGTGTTTTGTGCCTGCATCATGCGGCTCAGCATCTGAGTTTGCATCTGGAAGGACATCGGCATGCCACCCCACTGGTTGCCCAAGACACTTATCATATCCACTTGCATGACAGGGAACATGCCAGGATGGAACGGAGGAAGCGGAGGCAAGATATGAGGCGGAGGGACCCCAGGTGGGGCAGGGAGCGGAGGCGGGGGGACAGTGACGGCAGGGTGAGTTGGTGGAGGTGGCGGAGGTAGCGGCGGAGGCATCGGGAAGCCTGGCTGTGGAGGCGGAGGAGGAGGAGGAGGAAGAGGAGGGAATCCTGGTGGTGGCATGGGGGGGATCGACGGGGCCATCACAGCCGTGTTGCTGACGGAGGAGTTCACCACGATGGTTTTGGCACATTCTGCACTGGTGATGGGTGCAGGGTTGGTCTCGTCATCAGAGATTTCCATGTCCTCCCCTGAAGAATGCTGACCCTGCAACAAAAGAGAAAGAAGAGGTGAGGAGCACATTCCTTTTACATTAAATACCACAGCGCTGGCTGCTTCAAACAAAAGCCAAGTTTAACACACGTTTTAATTGGGAACGGAGAAAAGCGAGCAATGCTCTAAAAAGACAGGGCCCATTGAGCAGCTGGTGCCTATTGAAGCTTTTCTCTTCCATGTCAGACCTCAGGAAGCAGAGAGGTAAAAGCCTTCTAAAAGAGCATCAGTACCAACCGAACAAAAACCTCAGCTTCTACGGAACAGAAGGAATTGCTCCCGTGCTCGGTGAAATACACACAATCCAAACGTCTTGCACTGCAAGATACATTATCTGTCATTTGCATCTAATACTGACAGGTGCATTATACCATGAGTTTTTATTCCTTAGTTTTCACCACGCACAAAGGATTTCCCTGCTTTTAAATTATAATCCCTGGCTCATTTGCTGTCAACTCTTAACCTCTGGAATACTTCCATGTGGTTGCTGCTACTAAAAGTTGTCTTGACTAGACCACAGCAATTCACATAGGAAAAAAGAACCCCAAATCTGCTTAAATTGCCTTTAAATATTAGTCATAAATGCTGGGAGATTCAGACAAAGCACGTGTCATGTTCCTGGGTGAAATGAATACTTTACTCGCCACAAGAAATACAGATATGGAGTTACAGAAAATGCTAAAATGGTGTCCCACCTCCACCGTCAAAGGGATGGAAACTAGATTAAAACAGAGGGTGCCTGCTTGTTCTGAAGTCTCAAAGCTGCCTGATTAGGTCCCATACAACAGAAAGGCCTCACCAGCGAGCTCCATCCTCAACAGCAAACGGTCACACCTGCACGCTGTGTCCTACAGGCACTTCAAGTCCTGAGAATGTCTCCAGCACAAAGGAACCACATGGATGACTGTTACATCTCTCAGGTATTGTTAAAACAAATCCTGATATGAAATGCAGCAACCAAATACTGCTGGAAGATGTATCCAACACACTGACAGTTTATCTAGAAAACATTAATGGGGCTGACCTTTTACTAGCAGGATGTCAGCAAAGACAGGACACGGTCCCAACCATCTTCTCCAAGCCCATTTCTCCCATTCTTCCTTTCTTCCCAGGTAAAATCATCCAACATACCACTACTGTGACAGCAAACATCCCTCAGCTATTTTCAGGACTGGAAAGCAGAAGGACTCATCACAACTTTCTCTCCCAGGCTCTCTACAAGCATGACTGGCCTTGCCTCCTTTGAACGACTCACCAAGCACTTCCTTCCTCACGACAGCTTCGCACAAAAAAGCCAAACCGTTTGCATGTTGCCACCAGCTGATCTAAATAAAGAGCATCCCCACGTTCACCAGCGCAGACCAGGGCACGGCAGCGATGCTCCACCTCCGCCGCAGCTCTCCTCCTGCCCTGGATGCTGTGGGCTCCAGCCCACCTGAGGCAGTAAGAGATCACAATCAAGTGCCTCTCTGTATCTCAATCCTGGCAAGAGTTTTGGAACCTGCTGGCTGTTTTCAGCCAAATTTGACTGAAGATCCCAAAGATGTTTATTTCTCCTGTGTTTCGTGCCAGCAGGTGCCTCTTCTCTCTGCTCTCCTACTAGTCTCCCCCATCTAAAAGAAAAGAGCAATAAAGCTCAGCCCTTATCAGACACTGTAGAACCTGCACGGGGGGAGAGCTGCTGGGAAGCAGGCTTTGTTGGCCGTTCTCGTCCTGAAGCTGCTGTAATTTGATTTTTAACCTGTGAATTTTGCACCAGGGGTAAGGGAACAAAAGCAAGAGCAGCTGAGTTAACGACTCTGCTACAAACTGTAGCTGTAAGAAGCTGAGCAACCACAACTATCCAAATCAAACCAAGCGCTTCACGTTTTATCAAAGGTCATCTCTGCTACAGCAGCTACCACCAGAGAGCAGGCTGAGCACAACGCAACAGCAGCTTTGCAAATCCTCCTGTCCTAGCACCTCCCCTCGCCCTGGCTTCCCTGCATTCCTCTGCTGCAGCGTGAACCCACTTCACCCACCGCATGGGTCACCCCCAAAAAGCCACTTGTGGTTTTAGTGGTCTGAAAATGCCCAACTCCTCAGCTCAATAAGGAGATCACCATTTACCCCCCAGAAAGGCTGAAAGCACGAGCCTGGCAAACCCTGCAGCGAGTGCTATCGACCCCCTGCTAACGGTAACGGAGAGGGGACTCTCCCGTAGCTGCTGAGTTGCTTTAGTGCATCTGTACGTGTAGTCCAAGGGCTGTTTTGTAAACCCTAAAATGAAGCGCTCAAAAAGCAGAGTAGAAATAATAACCCCTTGGCACTTGAGTCTTTCCAAAGCTAAACTGTATCATCTCCTCCTTGAGCTGTCCGCATCTGGCTAACATTTCTAAGTGGTCTCACACCCTGCATCCTCTCCCAGCTGCTCTCCTGGAGTCACGTCCCACGCCGAGGATGCTGGGGAATGAAAGGACATTCTGCAGTTTCAGCTACTGCAGCTCCAGTGAAAGGGGCAAAGGAAGATTGAAGATGACAAGTGTGGCAGGTGTAAACAAGTTTCCTGTGAAACAGACCCCGTTTTTCAGTAAGTGAACACAAAAGGCACTGTTAAAAGCACTGGCTCTGACTGCAAAAGCTGGATGATGCTAATGGTCAGCGTTGGATAGGAAGCCACGAGTGTTCAGGCTACCAATGATAGACAAAATCAGCTTCATATTTGCATTCATCTCATCTGACGTGGTATGGAGGAAAGGCACCCCGCAAAACCTGAGTGGAGCACCAGCGCCAGGCAGTGCCACAGGGAGCTCCAAGCCACAAATCCTCCCCGACCCCAGTCCCTCCTGCAGGATCCTGCACCCTCCCAGTGCCACCCAACATCAGTCTGAGCCACCACTCAAGATCAGTCTCTGGTGAGCACACAGTAGCAGTCCCAAAGTGCCTGCCCGAGGCACCACATCCTCCCTTCGTGGAGCACCACCAGCCCAGAGCAGCCCACCTCAGCCAGCCCTGCCACAGGAGACCCGCATGCTCCTGCCCATCACCCAGAGCCCAGTCCCATCCACACCAGCCCCTTACTCAGTCTCAATACCAAAGAATCCTGCCTGATAAATGAAGTTGGTTCTCCCTCTTGAAGGAAATATCAGATAGAAAAAGCCGATCCTGAAATTGCAGAGAGGTGGCAGGACTAGCCGGACCCATGCTGTAGTGTGCAGCAGCTTTCTTCATTTGTACACGCATTTATTTTTACTTAATCTGAAACGAGAACTGCTGAAGCAACAACTAGCATTTGAAAGATTATTTTTTGCGTTTTTTTCTGGTGCTCAGATGGGTCTGCAGGAAGCAACAACAGATTCCCCGCTTCCGACAGTGTTGGGCTGACAACTCACCTGCACAGCAAACACAGTCTGTGCTCCAGTTTTATCCCAACCAGGATGGAAAGGGGAAGAGAAAGAGATTAAGGAGCAGGGTGAAAAAGATCAAAAAGGCAGGGGAGGTAAAAAAAGAATACATGAGGTTAGGAAAGAGGTCAAACCAAAAGATGATCATCTACAAGGAAGTCTTTAAAGAAAGTTAAGAGGAATGAATATTTAAAGGATTTAAAGCAGATGAGCAGTTCCAGGAAAGTTAGATCTAAGGGGGCAAAACATGGGCACCGAGTGACAGAGATCAAGGTACAGAAGGAAAAGCCAAGGGGAGACGTAGAAAGATCTTTTGTTATATGAATTTCTTTTCATTCACCTGTCTGAACCTGGATTCACTGTGGTTGCTACCATACACCTCTCAGGGTAGAGCTGAAAAGTAGCTACACTGTCCTCCCAGTGAAACCACCTTCTAGCTGGCCTCACTCTTTGCTCTCAGAAGGGGAAAAAAGTGAGCTGATATGTGGCCTGTGTCCTGTTATGAGGATGACATGGCCATCACTGTCAAAAAACTGTGTCAATCAGTCTTGTAGTTCACGTGCACATTTCTGAGGACACCCGGTACAACACCTCCAGAAAACCTCCCTTCAGCCCACTGAGAGAAAAGCCATTTCCAACTAAATTAATTTGTGCTGCCACCTTTACTTTGCATTAATTAAATTAAGAGTTAGCAAAACAGGTATTTAATTATACGCATGACACATTTTTCCAAAGGTGTTTTAACGATGCAAATTTGTCGGGAGAGATTCACATCAGCATAACTGGTTATAAATGGCCTCATTCACTCTTCACCAAAATGCTACCTGCCACCTTTAATACCGGTACCAGTGCGTTTTAGCAAGGGCAGAGCCTCTTGACTTAAGTGAAGGGAACATCCCGAACACTTAAATATTCTGCTGGGTACTAAGTTACCTGTATTTCAGGTAGGGAACTTATAGCACTGAACGTAGCAACTACTCTGACATAGTGTGGCTGAGCTCTGGTGCATCGAAGGAATGAAATGCAGGATCAATGGCATTCAGCACAATGCAAGGTCATTAGCTTTAATGAAGTGAAGCATCCCATGCTTGCAAGGAGTAGCAAACGTTTAAGCCTGCTGCAACTTGCGCTCGCAGAAACCAAACAGAATAAAAAAATTCACTCTTTAAGCCCTAAAACTTAAAAAACTCTGTATTTAAATACTGAAAATCTTTGCCATTTAAAATGTTAAGCAGCAGCTTTTCACTAAAGCTAGAACTAAAAATCACAAGTAGCTCTTGGACAAAAAGTTTTCATCACCTGGTCAAACAGTCATCACTTGGTTTTGGATTAAGTCCATCCAAGGGTCTAAAAAATTCACAAGTGAGCAAGTCTCACCCTTTATCCTTACAAAAAAAGTGGGAATAGAAAAACCTCCAGAGGTGAGGGAGAGGAGACAATTGACTGAGCAAGGTCACGCAGCAAGTCGCTGATGGAGTGGAGAATAGAATCCATGTCCCTCCGGCTGCCTCCGCTCTGTGTTCGACGAGGGAAACAGCCCTGACGCGATGTGCTGTGATCCCAGGGTGAAAACAGCCCGTGTTCTCTACAACACAGCTCTCTCTTCCCAGACCCCTTCAGCAGAACACATTAAAGAGAACGAGACGTGTCAAACCTGCCACGTTTCTTACAGCACCGTCCAGAACAAAAAGGAAGCCTGAGGATGCAAACCAGCCACCTGCCACTCTTGCTCAAAGACACGATTTCAATGAAAAACTCCTTTTAAAAAAACACAAGCCCATTCAAGTTTGGCCCAGAGAACCCCACCATTCACTTTGCTAACAGAGTGAAATACCTCTTGCTGTCCAAAACCTACACACGGAGCACAGCGAGGTGTTCAGAGAGTATTGCTTTGTTCGTTTGTAATCTGATTTTAGCTAGAGAAGAGCTTGCAGGTTCCACACATCCTTGGCAAAGCTTGTAAAGAGGACCCATGCCCCCAAACTGCCCTCTTTGTTTATCAGGAGTGCATCACTCGGGCACAATGGCAGAGGGACAGTGATGAGCATTCACACCTCATGGTGTCAGGCGTGAACAAGGCAGACTCAGTATCATATTTACAATACATACAAATATTTTACTTTCCTATCTGTAATTATAGCTCTCCCTCTGAAAGAACACACACAGGGGTGGTACTTTGGCATTGCAGAAGAGGTGCACAGGAGGGCAGAGCTACCCAAGGTGGTTTGCCAGCAGTTTAGCTACAGCAGCAAAAAAAAACACAGAGCAAACCGCTGCCTGCACCTTCCCAGGTGAGCTTTCAAGCCTGTTCAGATAACTGCGCCATCACCAGTGCCCGTGGTGGCTCGTGTGGGCCAGCACACCACCACCACATCCTCCCCGGACACCCTGGGTCGGTCAGTCACGTCTTTCAGCCTCCTTTGGGCAGCTAAGAGAGCACCCGTCCTCCTGCCGCTGTCAGAGCACGCAGCTGCAATCACAGCAGCTTTTAATCAGGACACAGAGAGCTTTCAGGTGTATTTGCACTATAATAAAATGCCCAGCTCAGGAACAGGCAAATGGAAAGATTAACATACTACAGATCAGTGAGTATAAATATCTTCAGCAACGTGTATTTCTATCTCAAGAACAGAAGACTGCAAGATTTTCACACAGCTATGTATTTATACAGCACTTTGCAATGCTAACTCGCAGGCAAACGTTGCAAATGAAGCAAAGCAGAACACAGATCAGGGTGATGGACTCACCGCTGTGACCCACAAAAAGGGGCACCAAAAAGGCTGCAACAGAGAAGGGATTTCTCACAGAAGGAGACACGTTACTTGGGTGCTTTGGTTTCTTTATTATCCCTTGTGGAAGTTTCTCTCACTACTTGAAAAAGAGAATTCAAGCTCTACAAGGTGACAATATCCTACCTGACACATACACTGTCTTGGCTCAGCTTGTGTTTTGGTCTGGTACTTACTTGCAGCACTTCTTTGGCACAGACTATCCTCCCCACACCTACAGGGCTGCACAACGAGTAAAACGAGTGACAATAATATTTAAGTGCTCATTGTAAACAAACAGCACCGTAAACACCAGCCTAACTTAGGCCACTTTCTTTTTTTCTTCCTTCTAATGCCAAGAGGGACCTTGAAGACGATACCTCAAACCACAGAAGGACAGAGGGAGAATTCCCCAGAAGTTCCCGTCAGTCCCAGAAGAGGGGATGGGGTGAGGAAAAACCACCGTGGTGCTTGTTTGTGTCTCGCAATGTGCTGCCTCAGGTGCTGTCCCTAATTAGACTGTCCTGTACGTGGGGACATGCCACAAGGTGGATTTGCAAGCATGAGAAGAAGGAGCTCACCTGGGCTTTCAGTGCACCGCAGGAAGGGCTCTCAAGTAGGGGAAGCACACGGAGCTAATGCTTACGAAGGGAAAAGGTCTCCTCGTTCACTTCCAGTGTTTTCTGACACTAGGAACATAAGTCAATTGACTTGTGTTTTAAGGACAGCGAGAGAGCTGGAAGGCTGCCCACTGGTCCACGCCATCAGTAGAAAGTCTAGTGAATTAAGATCATAAAATGAGCTAAAATGACAGAAGTGCCAACGACAGCATCCCAGACTCATGCAAATCTGCACTGCCAGTTTCCTGCAGGCCGTCGGATGATGACTTGGGCATCTGAGGTGGGTCTCAACACTTCAAGGCACCTTTTCAGACTCCAGAGGGGATTACCCTCCACCTTCTCCCCGCAGGACAGTGACATAGCATCCGTTCCAAGGAAGGGAACGGAGCAGTAGCTTAAGTCAGTATTTCCCAAAGCAAAGCCCAGGGACCACTGAGGTGACATGGAGCATGAAACAGTGGTCCACAAAAAAAATGAAAAATAGGAGAAAACAGATGCAACAATTGAACACGAGGGACTCAGGCTATTTTTACTTGACTGTAAATAGAAGCTCCGGTGGCTGCAGAAGCTGCACAGGTTCTTCTTTCCAAAAGCTGAAATGGATCCTGGAGCAGAAACACACACTTAGACAGCCTCCAAGCATCTCCACAAGGCTAAAAACTTATTTAACTAGAGATCCAGGGAAGGACAGACAACTCTACCTGAAGTAAAGAGGACAGAGATGGGAAGCAAATGCAGTGCGATTAGTGGTCCAGGGTAACCAGATCTTCACTGATCCAGAAACAAGACGACTTGAGAAATGTGATCCCAAAGGGAGAAGACAACCAGCATTTGGTACTTTGAAAAATCCCTTCTCTTGGCAAGAAAGCACCACACTTTATTTTTCAACACAACTTGCAAGAGCCCACTGCAAGAGCTTCCTAGGATAGCAAGCCTCAGAGCCATAAATTAAGCCAGCGGGAAAACAACGGCCAGATTTGCCTCAGCAGAAAGCCTAAAGAGATGAATTGGCAAAGAGGGGTTTGCTGTGTTGATGATGAGTGCGTTACCTTCCAGAAAAGGGGTGGTTTAATTCAGGTCTTTGTCCCTTCAATAAGGGAAAGGAGGCTCTGAACTGCAAGCTTCACGGCATATGATGCAGTTATACCGCTCCTGTTGGCAAGATCACTGAAGAAGGGATATTTGGAGAAGCCAGACATTGCCCCTGGGCTTCCAGCATGCACAACACTCTCTGGTGTCCGCAGGGACAGCCCTAGGAGCAGCGCAGGCTAACGTAACATCCTCTGGGTCCGTGTTCATCAGCGCTGAGAATAGAAGCTTCCAGACCCCCTGACTACACGGATTTGCGCCAAGACAAATGCGATCATACAACTGGGCAGATCACAACATACAGCGAGGGTACATGACGGGGAGTCACTGGCCCCCAGCCCAAGATCAGGGATGCCTGGGCAGCCCATGCGTGCCCCAGTGTGAAGCTTGCCTGGACAGTCGTCCCTTCTGCATTATATGAACAAATTCGAACTGGCAGGGCGAATGTGTGCCAATTCAGGGGCTGCGTCACGCGGCCATAGTGTTTTTCATCACATATGAAACACCCTAAAATTGGATTTACCATCTTATGGAACCACGGCGTTTTCCCTCAAGTCTTAAGCAGATCTTATTAAGGGGGGAAAAAAGGTTTCTTTATGGGGGGGAGGAGGAGGTAGGGAAAAGGAAGGAGGAAAAGCGAGAGGGGTGTTAACATTGGGGAGCCATGTAACAAGGCAGGCTCTTTCCACAGCAATGGTTGTTCTGGTTTCCCTATTTTAGATGGGGGGAAGGGATAGCTGAGGAGCTATTTGCAATCTAACTTCAAAGGCTTCAGTCGGCTGGGAAGCTAAGTCATGCATAAAAGGATGGTAGAGTGGCAAGAAAATACCCCCTACAGATAAATTAGTCAGGGAATGTTCTCTGCTTCTCCCAAAGACTTTCATACAGCCAGACTGGCTTTACCCAGGTAAAGCCCTTTTCAGACACCAGGTTCAGTGATGCAGAGTCCTGGGAAGAAACCAGCCAAATCCAACAGAGGAACTAAACAGTCTGTCTGAAGAAGAGAAAGGCAGCAGTAAGCATGCAATGGGCTTCTCTGTCATTTTCTGCCATCTCAGCTATTATCAGTAGATTTTATTCTAAGGTCTGTCCACAGACAAAAGATGCAGAGCTTGAGGCAGCATCTCCCTCTCTAAAGATGCAAAGAAAAGCAAGGAATTTAGGAGAAATCACACTGTATAATACAGAGACCTCATTTCCCAAATGATTCTGAAATGCTTTGTTTTGTTCTTCACACTGGTGTGCAGAAATGCACCCACACTTCTAGAGAGCAGAAGGTACTTTACAATCGAAGATAAAGAAGGGAACTGGCAAGACCAGATCAGAGTCCACCTATAAGTTAAAAAAAAAGTGCAATAACTGAGTGTGCAGAGTACACAGATACCTCACAGTTCAGTGCCAGGCAGGAGCTCACATGCCATCCCCTGAGCTTACCCTCATACTTAAACCTTAGGTCAAATGGAGCCATGAATTCAGGTCTTGCTACCAACAGGGTGATAAGAAAGCAGATAAGCTTGGAAAGCAGTCTAGCTTCCCAGCTGATAGCAGCCTATTGAAGAATAGGTCGTACACATACTGTATTTAAACAAGTTCTAATCAGCAGAACCAGGCCAGTTTGATATTCTTCCTCTTTTACGCACTACTACTGTATCCTTGAGTATCTAAAATCACGTGGTTATTACAGCTACAGCAGTGTTTTCAGGGCTCTGTTCAGTGCTCTCTGCATTTCCAGTGTTAGTAGCAGCAGCAGTTTCATTTGCAAGACCTGGACAGCCTCAATGCAACCCGTGCAATGTTGAGTCTCCTCAGAAGGGAGGGCAGAAATGAAGGAATTAGGCTCTTGGAGGACAACAGGCAAAACAAAAAAAAGAAGAGCTTTTGTTAGATCATTCATCAGTATCATCTTTTAACGCTCTTCTGCTCGTTGCTGTCTGCTCTCAGACCCAGGTGCCACTAAGCATATCCTGAGGCAGCAGTTCAGACACTTGCCTTCCTTCTCAAGAGGCATCCCAAACGATGAGCCTGGCCTCTCCCTCTGCTCTACAAGAGCTGGAGCTATTCTTGCCCTGAATTTCTAGGGCGCAGTCCTGATCTGTTCATGCGTCTGGGAAGCAAAGAGGCCCAACTGTTTTTGGGACCTACAAGACAACCCAGAAGCTTGTAGCCCACAGCTGACAGAGGTAGCCCAGAACAGCCCTTTTCAAACAAGTACAGCTCTTACCCTACAAAAACTGTGGAACAAGCAAGGGGAAGAGTTAAAGTCCTGATTTTTATGTGAACCTTTCCTGAACACTTTTACTGAGATTTCACAAGCCCTCCGCTGCCGTCCTGGGAGGTGACACAGACTCAGCACTACTCTCCTCCCAGCAGCTCGCTTCTATCCCAGTACCAACTGTTTGAGAAAAAATAAGAAAGCATGAAAGAGGAAACACACTGTTAATAAGATCTTTAGGACCTTGTTATCATCTTGACTGCAGTCACAGTGGCAACACAGTATGGTTTCAAATAAGAACACTTTGCAGCCTTCTGTTCTGGAGACAGCCACTGCCATCATCCCAAGACAGGACGAACAGGACATCTGCTGTGTTTCTGAAGCTCCCAACAAAACTGCTGCAGACAAGACCGTTCAGCCAGCCCACCCCATCTTGACAAAACCACTTTGGATGAAGCCCCCACTGCAGGTGGTGTGAGTGCTCCAGGCCTACTGGGACATCGCAGCAGAGAATGACCCTGGGGAATGAGAGGCTCATGAGGCAAAAAACTTCTCCTAACTTGCTGTGGCCGGACCGCCAGCCCTTTGCTGCAGTGACCACAAACGATGACTGGACCCTAATGAACTTAGCAGGCTCCACTCATTTTCTGAGCACTACAACACAAGCTAACAAGTCCTTCCCAGCAAAGTGCCGTAGATACATTAAACCCCAGCTAGACCACAGGAGACGTTTCACTCCAAGGAGTCTATTTCAAGCAGCTAAAGAGGCTGAACAGAGATGTTCTTCCTCAAAAGTAAGGGTGAGGCCAGCAAGAAACAGTTCCCCATTGGTAACATTTCTCTTTTCTTACAGATCTTCTCTCTGGAGACATCTTGAATTTTTCACTGCTTTACTTCCTGCTTAGATTTTCCTTCTCTTGCTGTACTCTGATTTAACTAAGTGCAGTCAGAGAGGAGAGAACGAAGCACATCAGCTGAGGTTCATAACATATTCATTAAAACTCTTGCTCATTCTAAGCCAAAGCCTAAAGCACTATCCAGCCAGAAATACCTTCAAGTTGTCCCCTCTCCAAAACCTGCTCAGTGAGGGAAAGGCAACTTTTTCCCCATACCACTCCTCTCGGGTGATGGAAACATAACCCTTGTGGCTGCCAACTGCTGACTGATCCCTTAACAAAAATAATCTCTGTGCAGGACATGACATTTCTCATGGCCTTCTAGAAGATACCAAACTTTTGCTATTAAACTATCCCCACTATATGCAAAATAAATTGTGTAACCGCAACTGTTCTAAATTACAGAGTGGAAATACCCCACAGCTGGGCTGCATTCCCACTGCCATTTGTGCAGGCATAAAATATTCAAAAAAGAGACAAGAGGTAAAATATGCTGATTTCCCCACCTGTCCCCTAATTAGCAAGCAGGAGGTTTAAAACAAACACATGGAAACACTTTTCACCTAGAGCAAAATTCAGCTGTACACTTCACTGCCACAGGATACTGCAAAGACTCAGAAGTACAGATGGGTTTAAAAATGGATTAGATGTTTGTGGAAGACAGGTCCACCAGCAACTACTGAGCACGATCACATCCTAATCTGCTGGTCAGGAGTAGCAGAGGGACCCCAGGGGAGCACCACCACGTACAGTCCTGCTGCTGATGGGGTTTTTGCATGGCACAAACTGCTCTGACCTCCCACTGAAGGTCTTTCAGCGACCTAGAGGAAATAACCCCCAACAACACAGACAACCAAAGAAGGGTAAAGACGTGCCTTTTCCTTGCTTACTCATGAATTAGTCCAAAGTTTCTTTCTGTTCTCTCTTGCAGCAAAGCCATAATCAAGCTCTACCACAGACGACCACTCAAGAAGGGCTGCATGCACATGGGCAGAGCTGTTCAGCAGCAGCCCGTGCCAGGCAACCTGTGCTCTGCTCCTCAGACCGACCACCCCAGCCCTCGGATTCTTCAAGGCCTCCCCATGTTGGTGACACTTGTTTTACTCACTTCCTTAATACCTGCTTTAAAGAGCTTTGCTAAAATGATCCAGATCAGCGCAAAGCCCTGCAGAAGCAGACGGCAGTACAGCATCTCTGCAGCCCCTACTTGAGCAGACATATCTAAGCCACTCTCAGTCACACAGCTCTTATTTTTTAAAGCAGCTTTCCCACTAGATTGATTCATTAGTTTGAAGTTACATATGAATGCTTGAAAAGGCACGTTACTCATTTAAAGAGCTATGTGAAAGGCACAAGAACAGCCGAACGCTGCTCTGTGCTCATGCTCTCCATGCACTGCTCACTGATTCAGGTGACCAGCTGGAACACACAAGCATCTTTTTTTTTTTTTCTTTTTTTTTTTTATAAGCACTTGTACAGGAGCAGCTGGCTTGGTGGTTTGCATGTGATAGTTTCTTACTTATGTGGTGGTTTTAACCTGGCAGGCAGCTAAATACCACACAGCCGCTCCCTCACTCTCCTCCCGAAGAATGGTCCAAGTTTTGGCAGGATGGTTTAGCCTCAGCACCTTTCAAAGCACCAGAGCCACACGGTACTTCTTATACTACACACCATAATCAATACTTCTCACTTACTGGATATGATACTAAGGTTGTGCCTCGCTAGAACAGAGTTACACTGTGCAATACTCTTGCTAACAGCGTAGTTAAGATCGTAAAAATAGTGCAAAAACTGGCTCATAACAAGGGTCCAACATTCATCCTTCTTACAACTCAGTTTGTACATTTAGCTCCAAATTCACTTACAATAAAATCTAGTCCTAACACAATCTCCATCCCAATTCAGGAGTCTAAAGACTACTATGAGCTGCCCTTCTGATTTTTGACTTTTTTAAAGGCATGGTACCATCTAAAGCTCACGTTTTCTTCAGCTTAGATACTGAAAGCAGATCCACACAAACCCTTTCAGAGCAAAGACAGAAGTCATGTGGAAGCTGCACTTACTGCACAGTGGTTGACCCCAAAAAACAGTGCAAACCCACCTGCGTGGTTCCTTGCGTCTCCCTTGTCTGCTTCCCAACTCTCCATGACCCTACAGTGATACAGAGCCAGCTAAGTTGGGCTGCAAAAGCCACCCTGGGTCCCCCCAAAGGACCGTGCACCCACAGCAGCCGTGCCAAAAGGCACTTCCCTGACTGCAGCCTTGTGCCACAGCCCTTTTGTAGCACACGCATCCCAGCAACGAGCCACGACAAAGTCATGCAACAAGATTTCCTCAAGCTGAAGTCTGAGCATCCAACCCAGCAGGGATCACAGCTTACTTGTGGTGTCTTGCAGCCAGGCTGGGTGCTCCCTGTGTGATGCCAGCTCCCGGGGAATTTAAAAGCAACCCCAGCATCAGGTCTCCATCCTCCAGCGGGGCTCTGCTGGGGCCAGGCTGCCCTTCGCCACCAAACACACGCTGCCTTCCTGCCTGCTTCTCACTGACCTGGAATACACCTCAGGTTTGCAAAACCATCTGCTGTTACCACTTTTCTGATGTAACTTGGGAGATAAATCCCACCTGACATTGTATTAACAAGCAAATACATTCATTGAGGTTCCCTTGTCAAAATGCATCCTTTCACACACATCTCCATGGCATATATTCAACACGTAGATTGCCCTTTGTATTTTACTGTCATTTGAATAATTTTATGCAGTACTAAGGATTTTCATATTTTCCAAGTAATTTTTATCCTGGACAATAGCAAAATGCTTGTAGCACCATGATAACAGTTGCTCACATTTATCTGCATCCTTCAAAGACAGTATTTCTATTATCTGCACTGGAAACTCTCAGCCACATCTGCTGACCAAAACGCCACGTTTGGCAACCGCTCAGCAACAAGGACTCGATTGGGAAGCCATCCCCAGAGCTATGAGCCAACATCAAACCAGCTTCTGTTTCCACCAAACAACACCGCTGTCACCTGAAATATATATATTTTGTTTTGCCTGGGACACACAAGGCACCAGAAATAACAAGCTCCTTTGGGAGAAGGGAAACCTGGCAAAAAGCCGCCTACTTCAGCAATCCCTCCCCAGGCTCTAGAGGGAACGTATCCCCGACATGTGCAATGCATGTTAATCCTGCACAGCAGGAGGAGGACACACCATTTGGACATAAGCACAAAACTGTACTGCTCACTGGGAAACACAGCTCTTTTTGGAAAAAATGTGGATGTAAGAAAGCAACTCTCACTCCACACCATCCACAAAAGCAGCAGACATCAGGTTCCTTGATCAGGCCAGCAAAGGGCTGTTTCAAACCCAGGAAAAACAAAACCCAGTCCTTCCTTCACGTCACGCTCAGCCTCCTTCTTCCTAAGGCTCCATGCCACCGATACAGGGAATTTGGGCAGTGGTGAGCCTGAGGACATCCCACCTTGAATCCTTGAAGGTGCAGGCAAGGAGGAAAGATGGGAAGAACTGGACTCTGGTAAGACCATCTCTGCTTCTCCTCTTCCTCTTCTCCTCACCATTCTCAGAGCCTTTTTCCTAAGATCTCCTGGACTTACTGCCTGATACAGAGAGAGAGATGCTGGGCAAAACGCAGGTGAGCTGGTCAAAGGTGCACGATAAATTGCACTTAGTACGCAGTTATCAACTCCACATAAATAAATACTCCACAAAACACACACGTTCAGAGCAGCCAGCAAATCCAAACGACACTCAGAGGTGCCTACGTCGAAATACTCAAGTCCCAACAAGTGAAAACTGGAAGTTCTGCCACAGCTGTCTGACCCTTTTGCAACCAAACCTCCAAACCATAAGAACTGCTGCCAGCTTCGAGTTGAAGCAGCAGTTTCGTTTCCTCCCCGCGCCGTGCCTGCGCCGTGCTCGCAGGGCCCTCTATGCAAAGAGCGATTGCCGAAGCCCAAGCCGCCAACAACTTCCTTTACTCAAACTGCTCCTGAAGCAACGCTTTTGCAACGCCCAGAGGAGTGAACCTATTCCAACCTGGCGAGAAATTAGAAAGCCCAATTTGCCATCTTCCTATTTTATACGCATCTTGACCTCATCAGGCCTGCCTGCACCACGGGAACCTTGTGAAAGCAGCCATTGCATTGGCTTTATTTTAGCACTAAGCAAATAAAAAACCTTTTTAAAAGTCTTTTTTAAAAAACTTTTTAAAAATCACTTCGGTTTTAGGAGCTGCAAAATTTGAGCAACCTTTTTCTCGTGGTGAATGGGCATTTCCAAAAGCAAGCACTGCACTTTCATAATAAATCCTGAGACAGCAGTAACATGTCTGGGTCAAAGGAGCTCTCATGGGCAGGTACGTGAGGCACAGAATTAACGAACTCAGGGGTTTCATTTTGAGTTTTGCCCCGTCTTCGCTAGGTACAAACAAGTACCCCAAACTGAAAACTAAAATTAATAGAAGGGGGGTGGCAAAGTCATGAGACTCAAAATTGATGCATACGGAAAAAACGTTCTACTGATGAACTGTATCTATTTAGAGGACTCCAGGAAAGGCAACAGCCAGCAGAAATTTGAATAAGCGCTCGTCTGTTCACTGCTCTGTGTCAGACACAGACACATATAGAACACAGCGGCTGCTCCGTCTTCTTCAAAATCAGACCCAGAAATTAGTGCTGTTCTGGCGGCTGCCAGCACAATATGTTAGCAGCAATTATTTTCTCAATATTTCTACTGATTACCTAACACACTAGCACGTTTTCTCAGTGTCACTGCATGTTGCAACACATGCTGCCATCCAGTAACTCGTCTGCATTCCCTTGGTCACTTTTCACAACCATCAGATGCAAAATGCAACTAGAGTGATAATGGGTTGGAGGAACTTCGGGGAAAACGTGTCGCTTCGATGTGAGGCTTCACAGCCTGCATTTATGACGTCTGAACATTCAACATCGTCACTGCTAAAACCTGAGTGTTGAAAAGAACAGGAAGAACTCTGTAAGCAGCAAAAGGAAGATGCCCAGGGCTCTCTAACTGTAAATGGTCTGCAGAGCTCAGACTTGCAAATATTATTACCCCATAAGCTATATTCTATGGTTAAACATTGTCATTTGGATCTAAGTTTCCAGTGCAGCAGAGCATCTATAGATTACATAAAGACAAAATAAGCAGTGCTCTACCTATTAACAAGCAATTCAATTACACATATCCAGTTCGCTAGGAACTGAAAATTTACAGAAAGTCACTGTTGGCAAAACAGAGAACGAACCGAGCTAGTGGCAGGAGTATAATCAGCAACAGTGATTTATAAAAAGGGATGGCAATGTCATTTCTATTAGGTATGCAAAATGCAAAAGCCTCAAAGTCTTGGCCTGGCGTGAGAGAGTGAAAGAACCACTCAGCCTCCCAACCACAGCCTGCTTTCTATTTTTCAGTTACACTCCAGAGCATTTCACCATTTCTAGCTCTGTTATCAACAAGAGACATGTTCTCTCATTCCACTGAAGTTGTTACGTACCCAAAAAACCCAAACCACAAACAGTCAAATATGTCTCCTTTTGACTTTTTTCACCCCAGGAGCACACACATATGGGGGGGTGCATCCCCAGGAACACCAGGGGAATCCTATGCAATTCTGCTCTGAAAAAGTGACTGTAAAAACTGACACTGGGCTTGTTACCCCTCACTGCTTCCTACACTGAACACATTTGGGGGGTCAAGCCCTCTGCTCTGCTAACAACCAGCTTTATAAGCCCTCCAAGAATCAAACTGGAGACAAATACAAAATGTCCAAAGCCAAATACAACTTAGCAAACACGAACAGACTACTCTACTTTGTATACATTTTCTGCAGGAGCAGCAGGTTGTCATCTGGTAACTGAATCAGATGTACAAGGAAGCAGTCCCTGCCTGTGGTCTTCCACTATCAGCGCTGAAAAAAAAACCCATAATATAACAATACCCTGCATTTCCACTGCTTCGGGAGCCAGGACATCCTTGCCTTGGCCAGGTTATAGGGGAACTGACCCTCAGCCCCGAGCATCCCCGGGTAGATGTCGGGCTGCCCCAGCATGCTCCCTCCTCTGGGCACGGAGGCTGAATAGATCCCTGAGCTCTCAAAAGGGTCCAGTGTAGTGTGATATTTAAATCACCTTTTGAGGGATTTGTGTGCTGCCTTTCTTTTCTGAACAAGCTTAAACTCTGCAAGATCCCCTGAAGTCCCTGTGGCTTCTCGCTGCTGTGGTGCCTGGGTCAGGGAGGGCAGAACTGAACCCACAGTTTAAGCAGCTCGCTCTCATTTTAATTTCACAGGTTTAGTATGGCTGGTGTAATTCACATGTAAAACCACAGCAGTCATCCAAATCCTTGCTGCCTGGGCATTGGCTGGCTGCATTTCTGGAAATTCATAGTCATAACATATACCTTTTTTTTGAGTTTCCATTAGGAACCAGTTCTGTCAGGCATGATCACATTCGCAAGAGCTCAGGAGGCAGGAAAATTTGAAAAAGTGTTTATGAGACTGGGCATAAATCACAGCTCTCAGGTTTTTCTCCCTTCTTCAATTAAAAAAGTACATTCAGAACAACCATTCCCCCCATCTACTCCCCCCATCTCCCTCCAGAAATGATGAATCCCACTCTAGCTGTAAATTGGATCCCAGGTGTACCCATATATATTATACATACATAACAGCTACTTATGGGCATAAGGGCTCTTGCACAGTTACTGTGGAAACCACGGTATCAAATTTCCTGGCTCTTAAGACTCTGTCTTCTCAACCTTAATGTGCATTTACCTTGAATAAATCACTTCTGCACTCTCCAGCCCAGAAACATCCCTTAGTAGCGTGTATTTGGGGTTGTCTTTAGGACACTCCATCTAACCCACTGTCGACATCTCGGGAACACGGGGCTGCCTCCGACCCCACACAACCCGTGGATGGGAGCAGGGTGCAGGAGGAAAGCATCCTTCTGCAGGCACAGACCGACTTGCACCCGCACAGCACAGCTCCAAGGGGCATCGACCACTCCTGGGGCAACCACTGCAGGTACTGCTGGCAGAGAAACCCCCTGCAGCTCCTCTCACTGCCTGCACACCATCGGGGCACTGCTTTCTCTCACAGGCACTCGTGGCAACTAAAGGTTGAACTTGGCTCTGTAGGAAAGGGGAATCATTTACCAGCTACTGAAACACAGCCCGCTCTGGATGGGGATGCAGCAGCATGGAGTGGCACAAGACACGATGCAGTGTCTTGAGGAGAATGTCATCACATCCTGCTAAGGCTCCAGAGGGACAATGTGACACTTCAACATAAATTTCTTCCAGTTCTGGCCGCAACCACAAAAGAACCCAAAGATACTTCAATGCTAAGAGCAAATTCAGCCCAGATGTAACCTCAGGGACTTCAGCAGAGCTCACTGTAGGGCTGAGCCTGACCCACCTCATCCGTGTGTAAGCACAGCTCAGAAATTCTCCCCGGGTAACTGCAAGAGGATCCGCTGCACATGCACAGCTTGTCACAGGGATGTCGATGCTGTCCTGTAAGAGGCACCTCAGCATCTAGCACGGCATTAAAAACACAACAGCCGAGTGAGACCCTGAGGGGTGCTGGTGACAGCAGTGGCTTTCGGGGTCTCTGGGGCTGCTGTGCACTGTGCGACTTCCAGTTTGCTCTCCAAACCATTTGCTAAAATTCACAGCAAGCAGGAGGAGAACAGCTCTCACCTCATTCATATTTCAGGATCTTCATTTTTATGATTATCTTTGGCATTTTTAAGGCAACCCTCCCACTACAGTAACTAGGTGCTTAGCCAAACTACCAGGAAGACAGGAGTCTGTTGATCCCTCAATTAAAAAGTACTTTTATACTTGTAAACCTGGAAGAATACCATTGTCAATCATACAGTCTTCCTATTACACACTGGCTACGCACACAAACCAATACGTTCACAAGCTGAAACACGAAAGGCATCATCAATGTACAACAAAGTGACTTGTCATAATCCTGTCACCCTCCCCAGCACACACAGGCAGGGCCTCTTCCTGTAACAAGCCAAGCAAAACCAAGACCTGGCTCAAATGGGATGTCAAAACGTCAAACTGTACTTACTTAACCTTTGCACTTCTGAAACAGCAGAGATCCTGTGAAAAAGAAATTGCTACAATTCTTTCCTTGTTATCTCTCAGGAACATAGGAAGGAAAGTTTGTACATTGCTACTCTCAAAAATTTTCCTAAAATAACAATGCAGCTCGGCTGTTTTCTTTCCTTGCCATCTTCTAGTTTCTTGAAAAAGCCCTCTCTGCCTCATCTTCCTGGCTGGCAGGTTGCACTGTTTGTAAAGGATCCCTTTTCTCCTCTTACCTCGTACTGCCCACATCCCGCTCTGTTCCACCTCTCAGCGCTTGTCCCTTGGCTAAGCTTAGCAGGACTTTCTCTGCAGACCATAATCACTGCTCTGAGACCAGTCGGAGTTAGGTGTTGCAGACAGATGCACGGCCCTTCCTCTCCCACACCCAAACTCCCTGCCAAGCTCTGGCTTAGGAGTATCATACCGGATCTTGAAATCAAACTCCGGGGTCTTGCATGATAAATCAGAGCAATTGCTGGGGCTTGGCTGTACCTCCTTTACTTATGGCAAGCCTGGGGTGGTTAACTTGCCTGACGATTTGACAGCGCAACACCTATAGAACAAATGTTACCATATTAGCAATCACTGACAAAAATCATGCTTGTTTTGATGGGAAACAGGAGTAGGTCCTTGAAAAGCACCTACTGTCTCAGGAAAAACTTCCCTGGAACTTTGCTGGCATCCTTACGAACCCTGAGATTTTCGCAGCTGGAGCACCCACCCAAAGAGAGTTGGCCTGGGGCTGCTCCGACCCTTGAAGAGCCAAATATGAAGTAAACAAGAAGTTCAAACTCTCTGCCCTTTATTGCTTCCTTATGATACTTAATGAGCCCTCCCTACGCCAATATATCATTTCTGCTCTGCTCCCCACACAACACAGTCACTAGAAATACTTGGGTCTGCCTTCCCTCTTTTTTGCTGGAGGATTCTCTGAAGGACTGAAAGTTGAATAGTGGTATCACAATAGGCTGAAGCCCGAGGTTCAGCTTTCCAGCCCTCAGACAGACTCAATGCCCCTCTCTAACTCAGTTGGAAAGCTGCAGCTCAAATTTCAGCCTATGTTAAGTCACTGTTCAGCTCTGCTCCTTCAGCAAAAGAGAGGGAAGCCAGGAGAGCCTTTTTCTAAAGCAAAAAACTGTGGAGGGGGGGGGAGAAGAGTGGGGGAAGGAAGCAAAAACACATGTAGATCGTTTTTTGTGCATCAGAAGGAGCAACGAAAGGCACAGGCAACTTTTCAAACATGCCAGAATAGCTTAGTGTGATTTGTAACCAAGAGGAGGGCTGAATAAACAGCTCCAACAACAAACATCAAACTTCTGGGGAGGAGGAGACAATTAAGACAGCAAATGACCTGCATGGAGACCCTGCTACCACCTTTCTGACATCTGCAGAGGATTGAGGCATTTATATCATCTTGTACCACAGAACCATCAATGTGAACTTCTGACACCAGCATCTCATTAAGGGGAGACAAAGATTTAACATGGGCTTCAACATCAGCATGCCACTGCCCCATATCACAACCTACAAATATAACATCCCAGCCAGTCCCCCAACGCTGAGCTCAGCTACAGAAAGTGCCTGACCCCACATACCGCGCTGGCATTCATCCATCTTCCTAAACATGCTCAGAATTGGCTGCAACCCACTTGCACGAGAGTTGGGACAGCAGATACAAGGCCAGAATGGCAAGGAGATGAGGGATGCCTTCCTCATTTCTTTTAGACAAACTAAGAGTATCCCCTCTTAAGCCTGCCAGACTGAGCTCAAGGAATCAAAACTCCATTCCTAATTAATACATCATCAGGTCCCACCAGCCAGGGACTTGCCTCCCAAGAGGGGAGCCCGGGCCAGCCTAGATGATGAATGAGACCGCAGGCAGCTGAATTGTTTCAAAGGCTAAACTGACAACCCTAAGGACAAACAGGTTTGGAAAGCTATGTAGAAAAAACAAAATATCCAGCACAGTTACAATTTTTTTTCTATTTAGCACAGAGACCTGCACTATGTTACTGCTGCAGGGCTTTTCCTCCAGTTAAGCACTCTGCAAAGCCTATACCTACAGAGGCAGCTCCCCCTCTCCTGAAATGCAGCCACTTCTCAGGTGAAAACCTCACAACTGCAGACCACTGGAGGGAAATCCATTCTGCCAGCTTAACCCCAGCAAACTTTCATGAGTAAATTAAATCGATCTACCACGCTCAGGACATTTACACAAGACCAGCCCTCTTGCATGGTTGATGTCCCCTTACTGCAGAGTTCTTGCACACTAAGGACAGCAGTTTCATTTGCTTGCATGACTATTACATACACTGAGGAGAAAGGGTCTGGCATTTGCAAAGATCTGTGTTTTGACCACTCCTTGACACGGCAGAATAGGACCGACACGTCCACTGCAGTGATACTCACATTTGTCGCAACAGACCTCCCAAACAGACATACCACACAACGTAATTTCTCTCTCTGCTGGCACCGTTCCACACCGTTAAGCTCTCGTTGTCCCTTCGGCCACAAATGCCCCAGCAGAGGCAGCAAGCTCCGCTCTATTATTGGAAGACTCACTGGAGCACATCCCCCAAAGCCAACTACCTCCCTCTTTCAACTGAGCAAAGCGAGTATTAAAACCCTGCAACTGTCTCCCGTTCAAACCAGATGGCATAAATAGCTGGAGAGCTATCAAACAAAGTATACGTTCAATTCTTCAGCGTAACATGAAAGCCCCGTTAAGCAAGTGTGTGCATACATCCACACCCACGCCCAGGGACCAAAGCAATAGCAGAAAGTGCTCGATTAACTCCTCTAGTGGCTTAAGTGTCTGTCGACACTCAGGACATTCACACAGCATGAGCACTGGCCAAACTTCTGTGGCTTTTGCAGTCCTTGAGCTCTCCTGAAGCTATAAATTGCAGCTGGCTGCTGTTATAAACAAGGAAAGCTGGAGACTGGCAAGTTGATTAAGACCATCACTTCATATCACATCTAACTCATTTCCAGCTGCCTTAAGTAAAAGAAAAAGCCACCAGAAACCCTATGCTCTGATGACACTAAAAGAAAAGAGTGACTCCCTGCCCTGTCCAGCTCTGAGGATATGCATGAAGCTTCATAACCCAGTTCCAGCTCACTTACCTCGTCCATTTTTTCTGACGTTGGAGTCTGGTCACCAGGCACCATTTCTTTAGCCTCTGAGGTCTCAATTTTGGAGGTCCTGCTCAGTTGATCAATGGGAGTCATGCTGGCCTCCGATGTCCCCCGGGAATTCTGACTCAGAGAGGCTGTCCCAGGGATGGGCTCATCGTCGTCAGAGTCAGGTAACGGCGTCGGGCTGATGTCCTCCAAGCCTGTGCTGGAAGGGCGCGAGGAAGGCGACTGACCTCTGTAACCGGGCTGAGAGTTTGAACCGTACATTGGGATGGGAGAGAGCTGGGAAGAGGAAGAGGAGATAGGGCTACCTTCCATTCGGACCTCATGATCCGAGTCATGCTCGTTAAGAAAGGGTAACTTTGTTCTCTGCTCTTTTAAGAGCATCTCAATCCTTGAGTCTAAACTGTTACGCTGCATTTCAGACTCCATGGTGGGGGTGCCAGGGGTCTCGCTTCTCTCTGGAGTCTGAGAGAAGGATGCTGTGCTCGGTTCAGGAGCAGAGTTCGAATCCGGCAAGGGCGGAGGCTCCTCCTGTTTCTCCTTCACTGGAACAAAATCGATGTTAGTGGCAGTGCTGCTTTCCACGACCATCTCAGCGGGAGGTGGCGCAGGTCTTCGGTACTCTGTTTCCCTGGAAGTTTGGGGAAACTGCTGTTCATCAGACTGGGGAAATACAGCTGGTGCTTGGTAGGGAGAGAAGGCAGATTTGTAGCTCGAAGAACTAGAGTGGCTCAGGGGAGGAGTGTGAGAGAACTGAACTGGCTCCTGCTGATGGGATTTGAACGTACTAAACTGATGCTCCGTCCCCCGGAAAACACCTGCCGCGTTATGGACGTAGTGATGTCCCGGTCGACGGTTGTAGGCATCTGTAAATTTTGTTTCGTGTCTCCTGGGTTTGTACCCACTGTCCTGCCCAAAATGGTACACGGGTGTTGTCTGACGACTAGAATAGGTGGAATCCTGGGAAAACGGCGTCCCTAAGCGTGGGGTGTGAGGTGTTCCTTGGGACTGCGGGGTAAATTGGCTGTACGAGTTGGGGGTGTCTTGCCGACAGCTGGAATAGGCTGTGTCGTGGGAAAACGGCGTGCTGCTGTTTGGGGTAACAGATGATCCCGCAGAAGAAAGGTTACTGTCTTTCAGGCGCTTCAGGGAATCGGACAACTATAAAAACAGAAGAGAGAAAAGCACCTAAACACACACTTTAAAAAAGATATTTGTCTAATCAGTTTGGTTTTCAGAAGAGTTGAGTACCCAGGAGTTTGCACTGATTTCCACGGAAAAAAGAATAGGTTACAGCATCCCTGAAAACACAAACCATTATCCACTATTAACAGTTCCCTTTGATTTAACAGAAAAAGGCAAGCAAAGAGGAACTTGTCTATAAGAGGAGGAAGAAGAAAGCAGATACAACAATATTCCTTATAAGCTACACCCAAGGGCATCAGGTGAATAGGAGACTTGCGCAATACTTTTGGCTAAAAGGGTTTCAATTTCTATCAGCTATGTAAGGCTTGTCTAAATTGCAAACTGGAAAGATAATTAAGAAAATTCTGAGACACTAAATTATTAATTTAACGTTTTTTGTGAACAAATCAAAACGTACAAATCAGCAAACTGCCAGTCTGCAACCAAACCTGTGCAGCAGGGCTTTGTGTTGGTCCAACTGAGGAGCTGACCCACCGCCCTCTCTCTACCAAACGTTCATCATCACAACAAGGGAGAAGGCTACAGATAGAAAAGGCACTAAAAGTTCTCAACTGCTAAAAACACGTTTTAAACCCCTTCCCAAAGACAAATGCTCAGGTAGAGCACTACTGATTATGGCGTTTGAAACTGAAACCCTACAAGCCTACAGAGCAACCAAGTAATTGTTCTGCAACTCACTTCACAGGCGCATTCAGGGGTTTTAGGAGCAGCCCTGCTCCAACTCAGACTCTGCTGAGTCATAACAGTGCCACGCTAACCATCAGCGCCAGAATCAATTTTCCATAACGCAAAGCAAGAGCTCAGAGAGAATCCTCCTGATAGCAAAAGAGGCAGGACTGAGCTCCAACTCCCCAAAAGCACACCAGGATAGCACACTGGTGAGACTACAGGCTGGCTGCTCTACTCCCAAGCACAGGTAGGTAGAGAAACCCTTAAAATGACCTGCTTGTAACATGCCAGCACCGTCAAGCTGAGCTCTCACCTGCCTACTATGCTCACACACATCTCACCCACTCAACAGTGTGGACTGGCTCGTGGTGTGACCCCCCGAGACCACGACCACACAGACCTCAGGAAAGTTTCTTCCTCAACTGTTCTAAAACCCACAGAAAGAGTCAGGAACCAGCCACGTGCTTCCTGCTAAAATCCACATCTCTGCACCTTTGGTGTAGATGCGATGTGGATTGTTTTTCAGTGGGGTTTGGATATGGCCTGGAAGTAGGGACTGTGGCTCACAGAACTGTCAGGTCTTTGCTGTTCTGCATGAGGGGGGAAAGCAAATGTCAGTGTTTTACTGAACTACAACAGCAAACAAGCTTGTTGGCAGATTCTAGTGACAAGAACATGATGCAAACAGTTAAAAGTTACCCACAAAGCAATAATTTTGGTGGTAATTGGGGAAAAAAATCAATTCAGGATAATAATATAATACATGAGCACAATATCTAGAGAAACAATCTTAAAGACAATTACAGCAGGGACCGCTTTGGGGGATACCATCAATTAAGTGTTTTGCTGTTAACCCTGGAAAAGGAGCATGAACAAATCTGTCCATTTTTATTTGAGATGTGCTGTAACCAGCAGAAATGAAAAGCCAGGCCCTGCTCATAGCAGATTCCCAGCAAAATCATTACTTGCTTCCCTCCTGCCTCTAAAAACACCTTGCTGGGAGGTACGGAAGAATCAGCCTCTTTACGACTTTGTTAAGAGGATATTGGGGTTTTGCCTCGTTGCTGTTGGGGTGGTTGGTGGGAGAAGAGGAGAATTTTTTTTTTTCAGATCAATGGGACTTTCACGTTCAATGTACAGCTCTTTCCTGTCCTGAAAACATCTGATCACAGAATTAATGAAATCACGGCGTTTTAAGAAGTGATAAGGGTGCAGAGAAGTAGAGAGAAGAAAAAAAAACTCTTTGCCAAATCTCTTTAAAATGTGGTGCCTTAAAGTGGGTTTCTAAGCCACAATCAGGAGCCAAAGTACATTTAGACAAGCCAAGGTGGCTGACAACTTCACACAAACAGGCTTTGCTCCCCCCTCGTCCCCTCATCCCAGTGGGGTTCACAGGGGAGCACGTAACTGTACAAAGCCATTTAGAGAATCATATCCTAAATATTGAGGGACCCCTAGACACCCTCAGGAATTCTGTCCACTGCTTTTATTAACAACTGATTCCAGTGACTAATTAAGATTCTGGAAAATTGATGCCACTATTGAAGATCAGACACCTTCTCTCTTTTAGCTTTTAAGCAAGTCTGAAGAACGTACATGCTAACATACTGCAGACACTAGGCCCAACGTACCATTGTAAATCATCCCCCTTGACTTCAAGGGAATAATCTCATCTCAGGGACAGATCTGATCCAGTCCTCTTAACTGCAGGAATTTCTAATGTTAATAGGGCACATACTGTCGGGTTTGTGGGTATTTTTCATTCCAAAAGACAAAAAGCACTTATCACGCTATGCAGATACCAGCATACAGATTAGCCACATGCACTGCACTCGCAGAGAGTTACATTTGCTATGGCAATTATGAGCAAGTTATATTTGAATGTGAATTAGTAACATCCACTGAAACTATGGCAAGACAAAAAAAAAAAAGCAGCTAAATTAAAAGTGTTAAAACATTAACGCTAATGATGCATTTGTTTGGAATTTTCTAGAAAGTTATTCTTAAAAAAAAAAGCCAAGCAAACATACCTGGAGAGTTTCATTCACAGTTGGTGATACGTCCTGTTCGGTGCCTACGGGAAGGGTCTGAGGAGTGTAAAGACCATTAACGAGCAGTTCATAGAATCGCATGCGGGTTTCACCTGCACAGACCACAATGGAAGAGTTGATTAAACAGAAATAACACAGCCATGTAAAAACACACATTCCTGACACCTGCACCACCCTGCTGTCACTCCCAGCCTGCTGCACCCATGCAACAGAGGAGCAGGTATCACCTCTGAGGCTCGCAGGTATCATTTTTAAATAATCTGCTGGGCAAGTGAAGTCAGACCCTCCTCCAGCCCAGACGAGGAGGTTTCTAAACCTTTTTCCTCTTCTCAGCCTGCTCAGCAGCTCTGCTCTTTACCAGGCTTTCTGGAGAGCAGCGGTTTCCCTCCTCTCCAAAGTGCCAAGCAAACAGCTTGCAGATTTGAGAAGTGGAACTCTCACCCAAGGGACAAGCTTCTGCCAATACCCAGAGCCACTTCAGCCAGCTCTCCCAACACACCTTGCTAGTAGAAACTGGCTGTTATTAATGCAAACAAGATGCATGGGAATGCCGAGGACAAAACCGTTAACACTGCTTTTCCAAAAGACACTGACTAATCCTTTTTTTTTTCCCCCTAGTTTAAGGTGTGCTCAGTGGCATCCTTCGAAGAATAAAAGCCAGAGAAGCAAACTGTCCCATATATTGTTACTGAGCCTCAGCCTTTTCATTCCTAGATTCTAATAAGACCCAGTTTCTTAATACTGGATTTTTCATTACTACAAAAACCCAGTCCTACTTATTTTGCAGTCTGTAAGAAATCTGTCATCAGCTTCAAAGGCAACAGAATCAGACCCCAAAACTGCCTGAATTTTTCTCTGAAAGATAAATAATACATAGAAAAATTGACAGACCCAGCACCTGAGCCCAGAAAATGAATTCAGGCAAGATCTCCCCCAAAATAGGACTACTTTCAGGAGAAAGTCCTGCAGAATCAAAGCCCAAACTCCCTGTGAATCACTCCACGCAATTTGAAAGCAAAGCACCCCTTAGCATGATTCTGCATACTGGAAAAGACTCACTTATCTTGAATAAATGCTGTAGATGAGGTCATTTGGTTATCAAATCTCATTTCACAAAGCCTTGAGCCACATCCTCAACTACGTAAACTGCTTTAGTTCAACTAAAGTCATGACAAAATAGATCTCTTCAAGACAAGAGCTTGAAGAGATGCTTGAAATATTATGCTTGAAATATTAACACATATTGCCCTCCCATAAGACTACAACGCCGTGGGTATGGAAGTGTTAGGCTTACTTTAAAACTTGTTTTTAAAGAAATACAAAGTAACTGTTAGAAAGTTTCAGAATTCTTCCTAGGTCAGAAGTGATCCCAGATCAGATAAAATGACACTTTTGCACCTAATATTTATTTTGCTGGACTATGAAAATAAAGTTAACAAACATTTCATTCTCTTGAAAAGCTGAATGCTAGAAAGGAATGTTGAAAACTATACATATATATTTTAAGAATGCCCTAACCTGCTAATGCTATTTTAGGAATAACATTTTTGCTTGATTCTGACAGATTATAGCACATTGACAGTCTTACTCTTTTAGAATGAAAGAAACTCAGCTGTGGAAAAAAATACATTAGAAGCATACAGCCAGGAAACAAAACAAAAAATGCAATTTGAAATTAAGACTTCAATGTTTTCTCCCCCTCATAAAACATAAAACCCCCTCATTTCCCTGACGCACAGCTAACTTTGTCAAACAGCTGTCTGTTCAAGGCTTGCAGAGTAGTTTATAAATGGAGAGGAACAAGGAGGAAGATGGTACAATCAGCTTGTTTAAAATGCCTCTCATTAAGACATCCACCACTTACACGTCCGCTTTAGCTTACATTATCAAATCTACAAATGGTTAATTTGTTCTCAAACGTAATTTTTACCTTCAAATTTCAGAGTAAGCAGGGGAAGGAGCCTGTCTGCAAAAATTAATGATACTAGAATTTCAAAGTATACATATGTAAGGTCAAGCTCAGCTCACAATGGAAAATATTATAGTACTACTGTGATTTTTTGTCTAACAGTGATCAGTAATGTCAATAAATGCCCTACTACACCCTCTTACCACGTGTGGCACACCAACCGCTGTACAGGTTGTGCACTAAACTGTTGAAACCTTTTAACACGGAACAAAAATATCAGCATTTTTATGAAAATGGTGTTAACAATGTCCTCTTCCCACACAAGAGTGCAGTAAGTCAGTTTTAAACTAGAAATGCCATGCTTGCAATGAAGAAGTACAAGCGGCAACTGATCTGCACCTCCTCAGGTTTAGACATTTTCTAAAATTCGGGCACATTTTAGCAAAGCCCTTCACTAACACACTCGGAGGAAAGAGAAAAGACAAAAGCTGTGAAATGCAATGCTTTCATACTTCCAGGAACTTTATTGCACTCCCCAGGGCTGGGCTCTGGGGCTGAGAGTTACCTCCAGGACTCGGAGCTCCTGTCGCTTTAAGAGACAGACAGTCTCACACTTACACACTCGCACACACACTGACAAGTGCTGCGTGTGCACTCTTTTGCTGCCAGCCTCCAGTTTGCTGCTAAGTATCAATGAAATGCCAGGCACGCAGAGGACAGCACCCAGCCCCGCTGCCGCCACTAGAACCCGAAGGTTTGGGTCCCAGGATCCCCCAATGTTTGCCCCAAAATCCCCAGTTTGCAAAAGCCAGGTGCCACAGGGTCCGGCAGCCCCGGGAGGTGGCCGAGCAGGGACACGGAGATGGGGGGCACGGGAAGCCTCCGAGGGCAGGGAGCAGGGGACGGGCAGGGTACAGGCAGGATGGCAGCATTTTGCAAATTACAGGGCTGTCTCCTAGCAACAGACAACACATTTGGCTCCACGTGACTTGCAAAGGCCCCAGAAACCAGACCCGCTCGCAGGGGGACAGGAGCACTCCCTTCGTATTTTTAATCGCCAGGCCACTGCAGTCTGCAACAGCCTCTTGTTTTAGGAGAGGGACAGGCAGGGGCACTGCAAACCACAAACGCGTGAGGCCGAAATGTGCCCCCTCACCTTTCGTATCCAGCTCCACGTGGATGATGTTGCCCATGACGGAGGTGTTGTGAAGGTGCTGGACAGCCTCCCGGGCACCCTTGACAGTGGCAAAGATCACTTTGGCGATGCCCAGGTGCTTCTTGTTCTTGGGGTTATAGAGAATCTCCACCTCTTCCACTTCACCGTATTTCTTGCACATGTCGGTCAAAAAGTTTTCGCGGATGTTGTCGTTCAGCTTGGCAAAGGTGACCTGCTTGGGAGGCACTGGCCCCACGTAGAATTCATCAATCTGGAAACGGGCACAAGGTGGAGGGCGATAAAAACAATCGTCATCGTTAACGAGCGTGGGGGACGGCATAAGGACGGCACGGGAAGGAGAGGGTTAAACCGTCCTGCAAACTCTGGGAAAAGAAAACTGCCTCCAAGGCTCTGGGATGAACCCCGGAGCTGAGCAGAGCCTCCGCTGCAGCCGTTCATTGAAACCGGCTCCTTTCTGGGCTACGAACGTGTATTTTGAGCAGTGCTGTCAGCAGCGAGGCCCCCTCCGCTGCCCCCCACCCGAGGAGCCCCCCAGACACAGCTCCAAAACCTTCACGTGATCTTGTTAGACAGATGTATTGATTTCTCATTATCTTGCTAGAAGAGGATTATTGTTAAACAGTTTGCCAAATAACAACGTTAACAGGAATATGACTGTCATTTAAACGGTCCATTAAACTATTTGGAACTGAAGCTTCACTCCCGGATAAACAAGAACACAGAGGTAAACCCAAAAGTCAGGGGCGGTACCTTGAATTTGGGGACAGACAGCTCCAACTCCTTAGTTTTGGTCCATATTCGCCCTATTCTGGGATCCCTGACACAATCCACAGGAGCGATGCCCGAGTTCTGTGAGGAGCAGGAATAAAAAGCACAAAACCAGCAACAACAGGGCTTGAAATTTAAGACACAAATAAAAGAAAAAATAAACCCCAAGGAAGCACGGGCTGTCTCAAGGGAAGGGGAAAGCGCGCACACACACACACACACATACACACACGTGTCAAATTGCAATACTGCTGGGAAACGCACACAGATTGGAAACACAGAAATAAAGCCGCAGGTTTGGGCTCCTTCTCGGGCTCCTGACAGTTGAATACACAGTGTCAGGTGGCAGTAACTTCGGTGGCTCTGCGTGTCCCCCAGACCCCCCTCCCACACACATGTGCTACGGCGGGGATCACCGCGACCCGGAGGGACCCCCAGCCCCCAAAACGCCGGTTAGACGGAAGCGGGAGGGGGGGGGCACAACACAATGGGGGAAACCCACGACCCCCCCCCCCCACTCACAGGCATGCTGAAATGTTGCCCATCGTAACGGTAGAGTTTGTGCTGTCCTTTTTTCAGAGCCGGGTCAATTATCAACTTGTAACTTCTCCAATGGTGATTTTTTTTCTCGACAGAAGTGCTGGCTTGCGTGCTGTTCTCCATTCCGTTGATCCAACCTGGACGGGGGGGGGGAAAGAGAAAGGGGTAAGGGGAAAAGAAAAAAGAAAACACCACACGGAAAACCATAAAGTTAAAAAAAATATTCAACAAAGACCCCCCCCCTCCCGTTTTTTTTTAAAAAAAAAATGAGCCGCCCGCTCTACCCACCCAGGCAGGGAGGAAATCCACCGCGAAGCGAGCCCTAAAATGGGGGAATTGCCAGCCGGGTCCCCCCTCCACCCCAGCCAGACAAGAGGCAGAGAGGGAGGAGGAGGAGAGGAGGAGGAAAAAAAAAAAAAGACCCAATCTCACTTGAACTCTGCTTTTTGCCATGATCTTCAGGGTGCTTGGCTTTTTCCCCCGCCTTGATCTCTCGGAAAGACATCGCGCTCGGCGGCCGATCGTCTCCGGGCGGCGAAAGGCGAGCTCCCGTCTCACATGGGGCCGGTTACCGGCGCGGGCTGGCCGCCAGGCTCCTGCCTCCCGTTTTCGCGAGCCACCACATATTGTGTGTGCTCGCTGCTGGCGGCGGCGGCCTCCCACAATACACCGCTGCGAGCGCCGCGAACGCCTAACCGCCCTCCGCCGCCTGCACATTCACGGCGGCCGCGCCGCGCAGCCCCCGGCCCGCGGCCGCCCGCCGCCGCCCCGCCGCCGCCGAGCGCCGCCGCATGGGCCGCCGCCGGGCTGGGTTTATTTTTTTTCCTCCCCGCCC
Organism: Nyctibius grandis; assembly: GCF_013368605.1. NCBI lineage: Eukaryota > Metazoa > Chordata > Aves > Nyctibiiformes > Nyctibiidae > Nyctibius > Nyctibius grandis. The sequence continues at coordinate 13,378,810 of NC_090671.1, read as the reverse complement.
CGGGGTTAACGGCATGCGGGGGGGCGAGTGGAATCTGCCCGCTGCATTTACCTTAGCGCAAACTGTTTCTAAACAAGATGGACCTATAGGTGGGACAAGTTTTTTTTTTGTGAGGTTTTTGGGGTTTGGTTATTTTTTTTTTAGGGGAAGACTTCGGCGAGCCCGGACCGGGCGGAGCGCGGAGCCCGCCGCCCTGCTGCTGCGGAGGCACGGGGGGGGGCCGCCGTTCGGCTGGAGGGGGGATAAGGGGGGAGCAATTTTGCTTATTAAAGGTCCGGGGCCGGCGGCAGCCAATCAGCGGGGAGCTTCCATTTTGTTTTAGGTATTAAAGGCCGGGCGGCGCGGTCCCTCCGCCGCTCGCCGGGGCGCGGAGCCGGGCGGAGCGCGGCGGGAGCATGGCGCGGCTGCGCTGGGGCCGCGGGGCCGCGGCGGCGGCAGCTCCTCGGCCGGCGGTCGGGCAATTGGCTGGTTAAAGGGAGCGGGGCGGCGGTAGCCAATGGGCGAGCAGCTTCCATGGGGCTTGAGTGATTAGACGGCGGTGTAAAAACATCCTTCAGCAGAGAGCTAAGGAGAGGCCAACAGATCAGGCAGCCATTTTTCTGCAATGGAGCGAAATGGCCAACTGGGCTTTTCCTTTGTTCCATAAAGGGGGAATCCGCCATGTGAATCCACACCGGCCACTTGCGGGGGAGCGCTCGGGGTGGTGGTAATGTCTGGCATCATGCTAGAGGAACTCACTGAAGAAGGAAGATTTAAAAAAAAAAAACACCACCCCCCAAAAAAAAATGCGGATTTTTTTTTTTTTTCCCTTATGATTCGGGATCCATCTTTGTCTTGTGTAACTAGGTCATGGCACACCCTATGTCAGCAGTTTAACAATTTCGAATGCCAAAAAAGAAAGTAAATACATTCTTTTTAATTTTTTTTGGTTGCTTTGGGGGTTTTTAAGCTTTATATTGCTCTCTGATGACTGAACAATAAATTTTAGAGAGTCAGTCCTGTATTAAACACTTGACTCCTGGCCATTTTTATTAACTCCTTTGGTGCTTATAAGGTAATGTTTTAAATATAGGCATAAGAGTAGTGAATTCTGGCTAAAAAAAAGGCAATTTTACTATGATAAGCTTTTTTTCTTTCTTTCCTCTTACGTTGTAAGTACCCAATCCATTCTGTCCTTGCTAAGTGTAGTTTTCATGTTAAATGTTACTGAAGTGGTCCTTAATGCTAAGCCTTCATTTGCATGTCTTATGTTTTTGTCTGTTTATCTAAACCAATTTATGCTTTTTGAAATATCTTACTTAGAAAGCAAAATATGTAGCTAAGAGATGCTTAAAAGTTGTTTACAACCAGTAAACGTTAACCAGGTGTTTCCATACTAACATGTGCAGCCTAAAACTATTTAGGAGAATATTTTTTAGTGTCTGTGTGCTCTGTGGAAAAACACAGAACGTCGTTTTTATGTACTGAGTAAATCTGCCACAGGAAGGTAGATTTAAGCCTCGAGTAGGAGTCCTTGCTGCGTACGGCCAGTCAACATAGCTGGACAACCTTTTCTATAGCTTTTTTTTTTCTCTTTTTTTTTTGATGCTAGACCACTGTCATACAAAGATCCATTACTATCTTAACAAGATCCGCTTTGACTTGCAAACTTACGGGAGAAGTGGTGATACAGATCAGATATATTTATAGCCGTTATTTTAAAAAGTAACAACTTCACCTTCAGAGCTGCATTCAACTATGGTGCGCGGGTAAGTAAACCCTTTTGCCCTTGCAGAGAAGCATATAGACCAGGCCTGTGCGGCTAATGTTATTGTCCTGGGTGGAAAGATCCTAATGGTCGTCTGTATGAGCGGTGGCGATCTCCTTCTCCTCAGATACATCTAACAGCGTCTCTGAAACGTCTATTTTCAGGGAGGGATTTCTCTTTCCGCACAAAGCGCTTTGGTTGTCCGCAGCCCTGGTGGGGTTTTTTGCGCAGAGACGCCGTGAATCCATTGCAGGCATGAGGTGGCTGTTAAGTTGAACTCACAAAAACCAAAAATCTGCCTGTGAACAAGATGATGTTACTGAGGTTAATTTTAAAAAAGGCGAAAAGGCGGTGGTGGTAGGGATCCCCTACATGTTTTATCCGTCTAATTACAGAAGCTCGACCAAAAAAAAAGGCAACAAAATGGGGGGGGGGAGTGTTTTTCAAGACCGTAAGTCTTAATGGCGGATGTCTCACTAAAAAGCACTGTAAAATCCTTCATACCGACAGGCAGTGACTTGGAGAGGGGGGGAAAAAGGAGGTCTGGAAGTAAATCCAAAATGAGGGAGTTTCCTTCCAAGTGAGGGACCCTTTGCAGCCTGAGTTTTACAGTTGGAGAGCCGTGACGCAGTTGATATTCACAGCAGTTGTGCTTTAGTGCAGCCACCCAGCCCATGAAATGGCCTCCCCGCCGAAGTCTGGTGGGTTTATTATGTGAAAGCCTGCGGAAGCACCGTGTCCCGGGCGCCGGGAGAGGCGGCTGGCGGCGGGCAGGGCGCTCCTGGTCGCGCTCCATGTTGTGTGAGGGTAGCCGCCATCATGGCTTCTCCTTCGGCGCCGCGTTCTCCTCAGGGCTGGGGCGGCGGCGAGGCGGGCTCTCCCCCACTGCCTGGCGGCGCTTCGCGTCCCGATCACTGGAGTGAAATGGCCTTTTTTTTGTCTTTTTTTTTCCTCTCTCCCCTTTCCCGCCCCCCCCCTTTCCCCCACCGCTTTGTGAGGGGCTGTAGAAGGCGAAGCCGAGGAGGGAGCAGGGCGCCTGGCGGCTTTTTCTCCCCGCGACTGCCGCGCACAAGATGGCCGCGCCGGGGAGCGCCCTGCAGCAGCGGGAGGCGGCGGGGCTGGCGGCGCTCCAGCCCGGCCGGGGGCGGGGAGGGGGGGCCCGGCCGAGCAGGGAGGACAAAGGCAGCTCGCATAATGGAGGCGAAGCCCTGGTTGCCTATAAATAACGCCGCCCGCCCCTCGCCTTCCTCCCTTCCCCCCGCCGCAGCCTCGCGCTGGCTGCTTTTATAAATACCAAACGATGAAACTAGCCTAATGCAGAGGGGAAAAAAAAAATTAAGAGGAACAAACAACAGGCCCCCCCCTCAAAAAGAAAAAAAAAGCCCAGGCAGTTGTGGGGGATGGAGGGGGAAGCCAGGCAAATGAACCGGGGAGGAGCAGGGCGGCGTCGCCAGCCTCCCCGCCAGCGCGCCGGGGGGAGCGCGGCCGCAGCTCCCCGCCGCTCGTCACATGGCTCTTTGTTGTTTTCCTTCTCCTGCCCCTTCTGGGCTTCCCCCCCCCGCTTTGCCATCGCCCAGCCGCTCCGCCGGGGCAGCCGCTGCCCTGCCTCCTCCCGCCCGGCCTGCAGCGCCGAGCTCCCCGGGCCCGCAGCCGGGGCTGGGCTGGCGCGGAGCCGGCTGCCGTGCTGCAGTGCGGGTCGCCATGGCCGGCTGAGGTGTTACATGTGCCTTTTTTTTTTTTTTTTTTTTTTTTTTTTTTGTTCCTTCTGTTTTTTTTTTTCTTCTCCCCGAGCAGATTTTCCTGCAGCTCGCTTTGGGTGGAGGCGTGGGGGTTATTTCGGAGCTTCACAAGGCTTGTGCTCTGCGGGGAGTTGTACCTTGTGCTCCACTGCAGACCCAGATTAGGTGAGCTAGGAAAGCCTGGCTTGAGCAACCACTTCAGAGGGCAGGACAGGGATGAAAAGCAAACACTGGTAGAGAGGTGGCCTCCCTGGTCAGGCTAGAGCAGGAGCGTCCTGCGGACCCTGTGGGAGGGAGAAGGTAAGTGGCTGCTTGGCAGAGGCTGCCTGCGGGAGCGGCATGTGCCGGGCAGGGTGCGCCCAGTTCCTGCGGCTCAGGACCAGCCGCTCCGTGGGTTTGTAAAACCTGTGCTGTGGTATGTGCCGAGGCTCAGGGGTGTTTTCCTGCGAGGGAGCAGGGTGCTGCCGCCAAGGAGGCACCGCAGCCTGCGCCTTTCGCAACGACGCGAGGGCTTAACGCTCATCTCTTCGTTCCTTGTCCCCCCCCCTCCTCGGTTCTCACCGCCACCGGGTCAGGCTCTGTCGAGAACAAGCGAGAAACCGTCCGCACAAAACATAACACGTTTCCATGGAGGAGAGGAAAACAAATGTCTCTGCATTGCCAGGCTGGCTTTAAAACGCTACCTCTGTGCTCCCCTTTTCGGGGTGCAGCTCTTGGAGCCATGTTGGTCCGCAGCCGCCAGACCCTCCGCTCCGTCCCTGCGAGACGCGCCTTGTCCAGCCAGACCATCGTTGAACGCCTGGCCCTAACTCGTGCCAGTACTGCAACAGCCTTCCTGGTTTACCATTGCTTTAAACAATAATCTGCTGTAAACTTGGAAGAAACGGTGACGTTATTCTTAGCTAAACAGAATTAAAATACTCCTCTGCTGTTTCTCAATAGAGGTGAAAAGCATTTTAGCTTCCTGGAAATGGCCGAAACAGGCGACGTGTAGATCAAAGTACGGTGTAGATCAGCTCTTGGGTTTGCAGGGGTTTTTTTTGAACTGATGAAAACGTTTCTGCAGCTTGCATCATAATGAGTTCAGTCAGCATGCAAAGCGATTTAAAAAGCAGATTTGAACCGCATCGGCTATTGACTTTCCTGGGATTTAAACTTTATGTTTAAATAGATACTTGGGTATTAGTAATATCTGCATTTAAACCTTACCGTTGGTCCGTTTAACCCTGAAGCAAACTAGCTCTGCCTAACACAGGCTTTGAAGCGATTCAGCCAGACCATAATACTGTGGGAGCTTAGACAGCTTTGTCTGTACTTGTACCTCTCCGCGCATTTTTCCAGGACTATGATCTTTGCCTGCAATTAATCATTGTTCAGGATGGCCGTTCCCGACGGTAGAATCCATGGACTGCTCCAGCTGGGAGAGGTCCTAAAGCGTGTGCCTGCTGCCGCATCCGTGCAAACCAGGGCCAGAAATCGCTGGGGCAGCAGGCGTTGTACAGCGAGCCCGCCGTGCGGACCCCGCGAGTTGTGTGGGTCCTCAGCACTTCTGGAAATTGTTTTTGTAAGTCTGAGCTGACAATTTCTTTCCGTTTTTAGAGTTTCTAAATGACTATAACGTTCAGCGTAGTTTAAAAGTCACCAAGGCAGTTGAGACCGGTTGCACTCTCGGAGTGGGTGGTTTCATGGCGGAACCTTGTATCTGAAAAGCTAAATGTTCTGGTACAGCGTGTTTAAATCCCAGAAAGGTCAAACCAGACTTTCATACTTGAGTTAGATTGACCCTGGTTTACTGCATGAGACTCTTTAGAAAAAGAAAGAGATCTTTCAGGGGAAAGGGGGAGGAAAAAAAAGATTTATTTTTTTTTTTCTCTGAACGGCTGGCGGTGACTCTACGCACATTCTTGAAGCAAAGGGGTTTGTTCTTGCCCACAGCGTCCCTCCCCTGCATTGTTGAGTGGAAAACTCTTATGCTAATTATTTCACTGTCTGTTATCAATAAGAAGTGATTTAATTTGTTTGGCAAAGTGTTGCAACAAGAGCAAATTAGATTGAGAGGCAAAGTGAAATAAAAAATATGCAGCTGTTCTGCCAAACAATGATCATGACTGTTTACAACATTTTGTTTTAGGCTGGCTTGCACACAGAATCCTTTGTATTGAAGGTTTTCATGTCACAATCCACTGCTTGTGCAAGGAAACTAGATTAATAGCTTATAAAGGACAAAAGAGACCTAGGTTCATCTGGTTCGACTTCCTGCATTATGCAGGTCATAAGATTTTTGTGAATTTGTTGCTTTTTCTCAATTGAAAGAATTTAACTACAGCATACCTGCAGCTTAGAAAAACATCAGGTTTTCATTAAAAAATGGGCTGTGAGGGGGAGTAAAGTAAGAGTTGGTAAATTGTTTCCATCAAAGTCTACCTGATGGACTAGAAATCAAAATACCTTTTTAAACTTGTCTAGTTTCTGGACATTGCTGTATCTCAGTCTGCTTGACGGAGGGAGGAATGCTCCATTACCAGATTTCCATCTGTGTGTAGCTGTGCACAGGCTGATCAACTGAGCATTTAACACACCCCTTGCAGACTTGCAGAGCTCCCCCTTGGGTCCATCTTTACTAATCCTGTAATCGCTTCTGTTGTGGTTCCCTGCGAACACTCCAGTTTTTCACCATTTTGATCTGGGCAGAAGGGGACAGAGTGATCAGCGGTGATCATGCCCACGCCAACAGCCCTCCTGCCCGAGGTGTCTCTGTTAGGCACCCAGGGATTACATCTGCCCATGTTCAGCTGGTTTCCCAGCACAGCTCCTAAAACACTCTCAGATCTGCTCCTTCCTGGGATGGCATCTCTGTCCCATTGGTTTGTGCTCTTCGTTCTGCGTGTATGGCTTTACACTTGGCCCTCTTGAAAAGGACAAGTCCTTAGACAGCATTGTTGCCTGCAGTGGTCTGTCTTTTTTATACACCCTCCTGCTACTCTTGAGTGTCACCTACAAACTTGATTGGTAATGATATTATATTTTCTTACAGATAAACAACTGCTTCTGTCTCCACTGTAGGAGTTTCCTGGTTCTGGGGGTGTGTACACCTCAGCCGTGTCAATATTGTGTCAGGAGGAGGTCTGAGTGTACACAGTCCTCTTGACACACCCCAGTTTCGTGGGAAGAAAGCCCAGTTTAGGAGCCGGAAAGGAGCCAGGAGGCACACTGCAGCATTCACCCACCCTGCTGTCTATAAAGTAGCCATTAAATAACGTAGGGCCCCAAACAACTCTTGCAGGACCCATAAAAGAAAGCTGAAAGCTCTAGGACACAGGGGTTCCAGCTGCATTTTGAGACCTTTCTGTTGGATGGATTTCAATCAATCGGATTATGCCTTCTTGCTCTTATATTCTCCTACTCTTAATCCCATAAATGCTTCACAAGGGTTGAAGTATGGCACATCAGCGCTCTTGCAGAAATCTCCTACTAGTATTACTACCATTTACCACCCAACCTTGCAAGTCTCTTCAAGGTTTCTCTCTCAGCAGCTAAACTCATGAAGCTTTGTCTCCCGTGGATTTGTGTCCCTAAATGCTCCCTGACAAATCTCCCAGCTCTTTCCTGGTCTTGCTTGACCTGTTTGACTGAGCAAGGGGTAACATGCAGTCTGGGAGCTCCACAGGGGCTGAGCTGGCAGCGGTACTGCCCCACAGTATGGGCAAGGGCTGAGTTCTGCCTGCCTTTCCTCAAGACCAAGGTAGTGCCTCTACTACATGCTCCACTCAGCTGTTCATTCAAGATCTAAACACATTTGGGACTTCTTCCCCACTGCCAGATTTGATTGAGATTGGAGGAAGGAGAGGAAAAATGACGTAGAACAACACAATCACATTAGACTGATTTTTTAGGAAACCAAGTTAAGAATATTGTCTTTGTTTAGCCTGCACCCAGGGCTGAACAATAACTGGTTGTTCTATCACCCAGCCTCCCCTTCCCAACCAAGGAAGGGAATGGGGAAAAGGAGGGAGACTTGTGGGTTGAAATTTAAACAGACTTAATAAAATAAGAAAACTAATTATCAATACTAATACAAAAGATGCAAAATTATACTTAGCCCATAGAGTGGTGGCAAGTCACTCCAGGGATAGCAACTGTTGAGGAGAAAGAGGGAGATAAGAGCAGAGCAAAAAGCCCCAGAAGCTTTCCCTTTTATAGTGAACATTACGTTTATGTTACAGAATACACCTGTGGGCCAGCCTGGGGCAGCTGCCACTGCTAATGGCCTTGATCACCATCCCACAGCTGGCCACGAACTAAAACACAATGTAACAGAAAATGTATACTATAATTTTATCCCCACTAAACCAGGACAAATATCAAAGGAATATTGAGTAGGAATATGGACAGGGTATTTGCCTGGTCAGTTTTTTGGCCATGAAATTTTTCATTTCTTCCTAAGAACAGCAGATGATCTGCCTAGGGAATTTCTCCACCAACATAAGCAACCTCTTGACCGATTTCACCTGTGTCCCAGTGTGCTCTGAGGATGCATGGGATATAAGCATTGAACAATAACAGGGAATCACTGGTCTGCTGTGGTGTTCAGCTGCCTGGGTGCAGAGAGATGTACGGTGCTAGCCAGTAGTGGAACAAACACTTATTTTGTTCAAGATCCATACAACTTTTGATGGACATGTTGGATATTTGCCAGGACTGGGTTTTTTTGGTTTCTTTTTAAACTGCATCTGTTCATTTTATTTCTGCTGGTATTATGACAAAGCCACCTCTGTAAGATAGGTAGTGAGTGCTTTCAGAGATCTAATCGTTCTTGAGCTATAAAGGAATAAAAAAAGCTGTTTCAACACCTGACTTGCAGAATGTTTTGTGTTGCTTCTTGCCTATTGAAATGCAGCTGCTATTGAAACACTATGATCCCATCAGAATGTACAACCGCTTATTTTTTAGAATACTTCCAAGCTTATACAAATCATTAAATAAATCGAGAAGGCTGGCAATTCTAATCAACATTCTAAAGCCATCAAATCACTAAACATTTCAGTTTGGTGCTTTATGGCCTAAACAGTACAGTTTTACAAACAAAAAGAATGAAAAGAATGTACCACTTAAAGAATTCAGGCACTCACAGAGCTTGCATCAAAAGGAAATGAAGATACAGATAAGTAATGTAAAAGGATATTCATGTATTAAAATACTTGTGTATTTGGACACCTGTCATTAAACAGCCTAGCTGCGACAGTAGCTGGAGACCTGGGAGCCTTTTTAACAAATGTAGCACATACAGGGAACATTGCGATTATAAGTGATAGAGTATAAAACGTTGCAGCCAGAAAAGTGATGACAAAGATCAAATGGAATGAGTTTAGCTTACAAATCAGAGCAGTTTCTTCTAACTGGTGTGATGCAAACAACGTACGACACAAGACCAAGACAGTTTTGCCCTTGACATTGTCGCCATCGCTCTCGGATCTGCAATTAAGGATCCCCACCTTGATTTATTTTTTGACAGGACAGTTGGGAGTGCCCCAGCTGGTCCACTAAGCCAGGGTTTTCAGCTGAGTGGGCCTGAACACACAGAATTAGTGAACGCTGTGCCATCCATTGCCTTTCTACGCTGCTGCATTACAGCAGCTCCCAGTTGCTAAGCAGCTGCAGAGCCGTCCTTGCCTTCGCTACCAATCAGCTGTGCTACGGGAGCAACATGGGTTCCCCTTGATCAGTGGAGAGGAGCCGGCAGCATGGAAACGGGAGCAGCAGCCATAGCAAAACTGTTCCTTTTCTGGCTGGCTGATGGGCCCCTGGCAAAAATGCTGGAGTGAGGCAAAGGGGCACTTGATGGCCCAGAAGCAGGGGGTGTCGGGGTGGGGAGAGCCAGCATATGTGCGCAGCGGAGGTTACAAAGACACCAGATCTTAGCAGAGCAGGGGGCACGCACCGAGGAGAAAGAAATGGGAAAGAGGCCAAATGCACAGTTTGGAATAAAAAAAAAAAAACAGGAGGAGAGTGCGGCATATGGAGAGGGGAAATAAAGCAGAACTTGCACAGCCTGCGAATAATTGAATAGAAAATACAGGAAGAGCGTAAAGGAGCTTGATTCATTACTGCCCTTCACCTTGTGGAGACAGCTACAGCCGGGAAGAGGAGGTGCAGAATACAACAGCATCGTTCATGTTTCACAGTGAACTGTAGGTTTTACGTTTCAACCCTGGCATTTGTGGTTTTCTCGCTGCATAGCCCCTGCCTTTTGTTTAAACTTGATTCCTGCAGGCTCTGTTCTTATATTTGCCTAGTTTCTAATTTATTTTCATACTTGCTTTGGCTTTTTCTGTTTTTTTCAAGGTAAATCTTAAATTAAAATACCTTTTCCAGATACTTTAATTGTTTTAACCTTTAAGAGGGGAGGCCATTGCTAATTCCCAACTGAAGTTCGTTTCCACTAAATCCACAAAGCCAACGCTGCTTTTCTCCTCCCCTCTCTTCTGGGAGCTGCTGATGGAGGACAGGGTTCCCTTTACTTCCCAACACCTTCCCCTGCACGTTGTCTTTCCTTTTCTCTGCACAATGCCTGCCAGCATTTGGGAAGACTTGCTGCTAGCAGCGTGCAGGAAGTGGTTCCTGTGGCAGTAAATTATCACACACGCCTGCTGTGTAGTGTAAGGGGGGGTAAAAAAGTGTCACAAACATCTGGGGGGGTTGTGACCAAAAGAAATTCTAGTTCCACCACCACTCAGCTGCCCACATGAAAAAATACTTTATGGTCTCAGCACTGAACGTGCAATTGGCTGCGTAATAGGAAATGCCAGTGGAGCTGGCAGGGGAGCTGCATGTTCCTCTCTCCGGCTCCTCCAGACGGAGGATTGAGGGGCACATTTGCACAGGAGGGTGGGGAGAGGAATTAAAGCTCGTGCAGCTGTTGCCCTCCTCTGTGGCCAGCCTTGGCTTGCTTGGAGGCCTGTCGACTGAGAGGTGCCCACCCAGATCTACAGTGGAAAGGATTTGCTAAGGGCTGTGTGTGTGTGTGTGTATTTCAAGCCAATAAACTCAACAAATACGCAGCCAGGTGTGTTTTGTACTTGGAAGATTTTTTGTCTAAGATGTCTGATTCAGAGGGATGCTATATTTGTTTCCTTCTTCCATTTGTCTGGAGTCCTGTATGTTTGAACAGGCACTGTCTGTACTATTGTTAGACCATTAAAGGTCTAGGGGCCCTGACATTTTACAAGTAGCTTCAGCTGCCTTTCACACAGGGTCATTTTTAGCATTACGAGAGATGTAAGCTTAATTAGAATGGTTTTAACCAGGAAATCTCCCCGCCTTAAGAAATCAGAGCTACTGTGTTAATCCCAGTAAGCAACTGGGAACTTGACAGTGTGCCTGTTGTTACAATGAGAGTCAGGAAGGGTGAAATGTGTGTAGGAAGGGAGAAACGCACAGGAAACATGCCATCAAGGACAGCGGTGTCGAGCTTGCGCAGGGCAGTGGGCCAGTCCACGTTTGGCCATTACCCACAGGCTGGAGCAGCGCTGGCAGGTTGCTGCCCTCTACGTGCCTGTGCACAGCAGACCACGCCACCGCCACCATTGCGTCCTGACCCGCTCTGGTGGCTCGCAGCAAGGACCTCCAGCCAGGCCACTCTGCACTGTCAGCCTGTCCAGCTCCCAAAAGCACAGCACAGGCCAAAAATCACAGCTCTAAAGCAAACATGAAACAATAACTGGGTTTATTTCCAGCCCCTCAAGTTATTAATTAGCCTGCTCTGAGCATCGCTATGTCCTTGCAGGGTTTGCTCTGGCTGGGTTAATGGCTACTCTCAGGTACGAGATAACTCACTCTGGGCTTGTCCTTTGTCTAGCGATGCTCTGACAGGCCACAACCCTCCCTGGCTCCTACCAAACCTCCATCCCTATGGATGAGCTCCTTCCCAGACAGACAACAACAGAGCAAGCGCTTTCTGCTCAGCTCTCCCTGTACATCTAGCACTCAACAAAAAATGGGCAGAAATTATGGTGTCTGCAGTAGGGATATAAACAGAGGATTTTATCATCTCTTCAGTCTGCAGTTGCTGCCTTCCTGTAGGAAGTTTGCACAAATATTAGAGGGGAGAATACAAACTTTGTACGTTAACTGCCCTTTAATGTCGGTGCCATACGTCACTCAGCTAAAGCCTGCCCCTATTTCACAGAATCACAGAATGTTAGGGATTGGAAGGGACCTCAAAAGATCATCTAGTCCAATCCCCCTGCCGGAGCAGGATTGCCTAGACCATATCATGGATGGATGGATTTCATCCACAGTCCTTTCTCTTATAGCCTACTGTGCCATACTTTTTTCTCCTCCTATGAATATTCCCAGTTTCCCCACATTCTTGTCCAAAAGGTTTGAAAGCTTCCTGCCCCTGGGCCAGGTGCAAGAGTGATGGCTATTGCATAGCCAATGCAGCAATGAAGTGTTGATCAAAGCCTGACTCTTCTAAAGGCTCTGAAAAACATGTGCTTGTTCAGGTTGCATTGTAGTTCACATAGTGGGAAGCATATTTAGCAAGCCAAACCTGGGATCGTTTAAACTTGAGGTTCTCAAAAGTCTCACAAAAAAGTACAATTCCACATATTTCAGGATTAGTGGAATCTACCAACCAACTTCTAGGGAACATAACCCAGATCTGGCCATCCCCAGCAGACTCACCTACTCCATACTTATCCCTGCTGCATAAACTGAAGAAACTGAATGCAGCTCCTGCTCTGGTCATCCTAATTAACATACACTCCTATTGGTCTCAGTCCTCCCTTGTCTCTAAATCAGCAAGTACATTAAAAGAAAATCTCTACCAGGAATTACCTACTTTGGGAATGGGGGAAGAAGTTAAAAGTAATCTGAAAGAAGCAGATACTGCAGAGAGGGAATGCATAAGCCAGAGGGATTTTAGGGGTGCATACTGCAGAGAGGGGTTGGATATTCGGTAAAAATGCATTGTGTTGCAAGGAAAGCTATTAACAGCCCTTTTCCTTATGTTTCCCAGAATTACTTCCTGGTGGGATTATTCTCTGCTGCAGATCTGGACGCAGAAAAGCATCTCGTGCTGATTAATTTCATGCAGATCTGTAGCAGAGCCCTGTGCTCTCTCTCTCAGCCACGAGCAAGCCTGCGCATCACTCCTAAACTCACTGCTTCTGACTGTTCCCATGGTAAAACCAACCACAGCTACCAACGCAAACACAACCTGCAGATCTCGCCTGAAACGAGGCATTTTGGATCCCTCTCTCTCCAGAGAATCTCCAGATTCACTTTTGAGCACAGAGGCAGAGGATGAGATCCAGCATCACTGTGATATAGCTCTGCCAGCCTGCGTTGACACATTCCTCCCCATCGCTTGGTGAAGCTGTGCCAGCACATCTGGGAGACGTGCACACATCGCCCAGATCCGCGGGGGCAGAATTATGGTGGTGTTGGCAGATGCTTGTTCATTTCATGCTTTTCAGAGATCAGTCATTGTGTTTGATGGTCCAGAAAAGCATAGGATGATCTTAACCTTGTGTTACCCATTTTTTACAGCAGAACACAGGCTTGAGAGTTCACACTTTAGTGAGGAACAGAAACTTGAAACTGCCCATAAGCACCTACTGCATCAGGCCGAGACGTTACCATGTTGATTTACACACTCCTCAGATCTGTGGAGGGTTTTTCCCCCCCCCCCCCCCCACAACTGCAAAGCTAAGAACTCGGTTTCTAATGAAAGGTGAGATTCAAAATACAGCACATTGGCCACACATACATCAGGCAGGCCATAGCTGGCACCCCTGATTTAAAGCGTACCAGAGAAAAGAACCCAAGAAACAGTATGTGTTCCATGTAAATAGCTGCTCTCTAAGTAACAGTCAGTGTGTGGTTTGTGAACAAAATCTGTCCAAACTACATTAAAGTGCCTGAATATTCACTGCCTGATGTTGCTGAGTTGTGTGTCTAATGTGGCTAACACCTCCTGCTGCAGACTGTTGTCCTGTTTTCTTTCACAGCCCTCTGAACTCTATGGTAGCATTTGGACAGATTTGATGTAGAGTTTATTGAAGAATTTTTGCACTGATGTAGTGCATGGGCTACTTGAGCCAAGTGAAACAGGAACTATGTTCCTGAGGCATGAAAAGGCAGAAAGGAAATTTTCTTCTTGAAATATAATTTTTCCACATTACTTAATAGTCTAGAAAGTTAATACCTTGCTGGCAGCACTTCTCACTGGGAAAAAAAAATGATTCCTACTCAGCCAAACAACAAGGTAATAATGTTTTATGTTGGGTTAAACGTCTTAGAAACTGGCAGGTGTCACAGCCACCTTGCCTTCAGTGAAAAAGGCAATTGAGAGCCCTTATGAAACAAGGGATTTACATCAGTAGGGGCTACTACACAAAAAACAGGCACATGACAAGGTCTGAATAGATGGTGAATCATGTGGCCCAAGGGATTTTTCGGGGTGGGGGCGTGTGCGTAAAATATCAGGCCATGAGGACCAGATGGTAGAGCTCTGCATGTGCAGAATGGATACACAGAAATGGATACTATGAAGCAATGAAAGTCAAGGAGAACAGCAGCTTTGATTTTGAAAAAAGTGGTTTCCAGGGTTGAGTGAGGGTCAAAAGAGGCTTGGGATTGTGAGCAAAAACACAACTGCAAGAAGAATAGCATACAGTTGTTCTGTAAATAAATTGAATTACCTTGAATATATACCTAACTTTGTCATAGGCTTCTCCTCGTATACTGATACTGTTGCCCATAACTACTTTGTGTGTGCAAGGAACAGCTCAGCTCTCCTCCATTACAGTTTCCCCCATCTGCCCTGTCAGTTCACACTAAATTCTGCAGGGCAGAGATTGTTCTTCAGTAAGGGGCTGTGCATATGACAAACAATTGTTGCCTTTGTGTAACATCTGAAATTTATCGGAAATTCACTCTACTTACATGGTAAGTCCCATTCTTCAGGGTCCGTCTTCCCTGTTGTAAACTCTTCAGGGCATTGTCTCTGGCTCTATATGGACATGCAGCAGTTCAGTGGGAATTCATCACTGAAAACACAAATAACTAATATTACTGGTAACATTCAAAAATAAATATTTAAGGCTCTGTCTTGTTATGCACATTCTTAACTAAGTTTATGAATATTTCCTTTGACATAAATGGGACTATTTGTTCTTATTGTTAAGTCTGTAAAGCTGGAGTCTGTATTATCAAGAAGAAAATTCTGAAGGGTATTTCAAAAATGTAGTTCTAAAGACATTTAGGAAGAACAGGTCCCCATTCTTGTCTAGTTTATGTTACCATCTAAACTAATAATATGAGTAGACAGCAGATAGCATGTGCTGTTACTCCTCTCTGCATTTGTGGCTATAAGGAAGTACCAGTAGTCCGAGACCTTTCTGGTGCGCTAAAATAGTTGTATTTTCCATTAGAAATATTATTGCAAGCCATGCTTGTCAGCCTGAGGGCATGTACTGTGATAGAGCTTAAGTGACCAGAAACTTTGACAGCGTTCAGAGTTCCTCCAAATGGAAGAACAGAGCTAACCAGAGCACTTTGTCAAATCTGTTAACGTATTTACTATTTAAAACAGTATTTTTTGAGCAGAAAAATTTAGTTATGCTTCTTTTCCCCCACTTGATTCTCTACAGTCGCAAAACTCGTGGGCTTTTAATATTATTAAATCTCAGTTTCCTTGTCTTTTCCAAGCACATCACAAGGGACAGAGAGAGAGGCAGCACAAGCAGGTTGGTGGTGTTCCTTAGGAGGTCAGGCTAAGGATCTGCCTGGAGGTTCTTCCATTGTACCAGAACTGTCCAGGAAGTTGCAAGCACTTTTCCCCAGGTTTGGTATTTTGAGAAACAGGAATATCAGCTTATTTCATCAGCCTGTACTATGAAAAGGCCATAGCTTCACTATTAAACCTAATCTGCTAGTCTTTTTTGGGTGTCCTGAGAACTAACCTGAATCACCCATCACTACCATCTGAAGTGTTAAAGCACCTTTTAAAATGCAGTTTTCCTAGGCAGGGTGCTAACCTTTCACTCCTTTCTATTATTTTCCTTGGCAATCGTGAAACGACAAGTTAGTAACAAAGTTGTAACACAGATATTTACCATACCCCATTAGGGTCTTGATTTTGGTACACTCCCTGTAAATCTCTATACGCACATTGACTCTTGAGCTGCAGGTGCATACACTTTTGATGAAACAGAACTTGTGCCAAAAATCAATATACAGGCCAAAACAGAAGTAGGAGAAGGACACTTGCAATTAATAATGATTAGATTTGAATTGTACTAATAGAGGGTTGAATCCTCTTCCATTTAAATCAGTAGCAGAATTCCATATTAGATTTCACTTTTTTAGAGTCAGCAAAATACGCTTAGCTTTTGCATAGGACTTTATATGCCTAAAGCACTGCATACCTGTTAATTAAAAATAAGTAACTGAGACACTGAAATGCTGTATTTTGTCAATACTAAGTTGACTCACTACAAATAGAGCATCCATTACGTAAAAACAGTCTTTGGAGTTGGCTTTGTTTAGCCCACACCCGGGGCTAAACAATAAACAGTTTTTCTCTCACCCAACATCCCTTCCACAACCGAGGAAGGGAACTGGGAAAAGGAGGGAGACTCATGGGTTAAAGTTAAACAGATTTAATAGAACAAGGAAATCAATAACAACACAAAACACACAAAATTATACTTACCTACAGAGCACTAACAAGTTGCTCCAGGAACAGCAATCACTGAGAATGAAAAAGATGGAGAGAAGAGCAAAAAAAGCCCTCCCTCTCCCTCCCAAGCCCTCCCTTTTATAGTGAACTTGATGTTAATGATGTAGAATACACCTGTGGGCCAGCCAGGGTCACCTGCCCTGGATTTAACTGCTAATGGCCTTGATCACCATGGCTGGCCACAACCTGAAACAAAATCCCAGTGAAACCAGGACAGGAATGTTTACAGTTGATGTTATAATCTACTCATTTTATATCGTTTCATCCCAAATCTAAAGGTGTACAAATCTAAAAAGTTTCCTTAACTATAAAATGTAAAAAGAGACAAAGCTGTGAGAAACGTAAATATTTTGTGAGACTTGCAAAAAAAAAACAAACAAACAAAAAAGCGCAAAAAACTCAACCTAACAATGACCCACAAAATACTTTTATCCCAAAAAAAACTTTTATGGCAATAATTGACTTGAAAAAAAAACCCTGAATTACAGTACTCAGTTACAGGAAGACTAAGTCCGTCTGCTGATCGCATCATACATAGCATGATGCTGGTTTTGAGCCAGGTCCAAATAAACTGTTTCAGGGTAAAGCAATTCTTTCCTGGACCATTCATTCCTGTGCGATACCGGAATGCTCTCAGCCGTTACAGTCGACAGGAGCTGATGGCTTTTACTGTGTTCCAAGTAAGATATATAAGATTGTGGTTCATAAAACATCTTTTTGACAGCTTGTATATTCTACATGCTCACATCAGTTTTTGCCTCAGTAAAATGGTTAGCTTTAAACGGGTGTGAATTTGGCTGCTTTTTTATTATTATTATTTGAATTATATGACACTTCGTTGGGTATTTACACGTCCCTCCTCCTCCCTATGGCTGAAATATCCTTGTCTTGCTTTTTGTTTGCCCTCTGCACAAAGCAGGGTCTTCCTTGAAGGAGATG
The DNA here is from genome assembly GCF_013368605.1 of Nyctibius grandis. Classification (NCBI taxonomy): domain Eukaryota; kingdom Metazoa; phylum Chordata; class Aves; order Nyctibiiformes; family Nyctibiidae; genus Nyctibius; species Nyctibius grandis. Next base: position 13,361,637 of record NC_090671.1, on the reverse strand, counting down.
CTGAGCGCAGCCGTGTTTGCATTTGGTCTGGAAGGCCATCTAGTGACACAACTGTGCAGGGGAAAATGCAAACCCTGTTTGAGTTGTGATTTTTTTATTTTTTTTTTTTTTAGTTAGTTGAATTAAATGATCTTGCTACACTCAAGCATGCCCTCGGGGGTTTGTTGCTATTCCCACAAGTAGTATTTAAATAATTTTAGAGTCAATTTTGATTTCTTAAGAACTGATGGGGTTTATTTGAGATGGAGCACAGTGTTAATCCCTGCTAGGAAAGAAACACAATTTTTTGTGCAGAATGGTGGCAGATTTGCACTCGAGCAGGTCTGTCACGAACACAGCGTTACTCCCCTGACCTGTGTTATTGTGGCCAAATGTATCTGGCCGTTGGGATCCCCTGCCTTCCACAGTACAAAGCAATGCCAGGTAGGTGTCTGGGCCATCACATCTCTGCAATGAAAATGTAAAATTCCGGTTTATTTTCATCGCAGCTCACCTTGGATGGGTGGGACTGGGTGAACAAGCAATGAGCAGAGCTGTCGGTTCCTACTCGAGCCATAAATATAGTAGAAAACAAGCAGCAAGTCACCGCCACTCCCAGTGCTGGCAACAAGATGTGTTTCGGGGGGCACCTCAGGGGGTCCGTGCCTCCCCGCTGCCGTGGCTGGCACTGCACCCACTGCACGCTCTCCCCTTGGCCGTCGGGACTGGGACCCACCGCTGCAGGCACTGAGGTTGAACTGGAAGACATCTCTTCAACCACTGGCGACCTGGAGTGAACGAACGTGGCGCTTGAGGTCCAAGGGGGCTCCCTGGAGGAATAAATGAGGACTGAGGCAAGGGGAGGGAGGATGCTGGCGCTGCAGGTGCTGTACGGGGATGAGCACCGAAGTGTGGGTGCCATGGCGGGTCGATGGGAAGGGCAAAGGGGACAGGGCCCAACGGGTGCAGGGGGATGGAGCCTTGGAGGCTCACCGGGAGGATGGGGGTGAGCAGCCCCGGGGGGTTTTGGGGGGAGAAGGCCTGACGGGGTGCTGAGGGGGCTCCTGCGGTGCCCACCCCAGCGCCGGGGCCCCACGGGTGACCCAGGGCAGCCGCACACCCGTGAGGAGCCGACCCCACGGGCGCTCCAGACCCGTGAGGGGATTTGGGGCCTCGGGGAGAGGCACCCCCCGCCGCCCCGGGGGTTACGCGGCCCCGGGCGGGGCCCTGAGGCACCCGCGGCGCGGCCAATCCCCGGCGGGGCGCGGGCGGTGCCTGCCCGCCCCGGGGCGCTCGGAGCGCGGCGGCGGCGGAGGGGACCCGCGTCCCGGCGGCCCCGCGCCCGGCCCCGCTCCATGGAGGCGGCCAACGGGGCCCTGCCCGAGGGCGCGGCCGGGGCCTCCCGCGGCAGCGCTGCCGCCCCGTCGGGCAAGAAGGAGGTGAAGGTGGTGATCGTGGGGGACGGCGGCTGCGGGAAGACGTCGCTGCTGATGGTGTACGCCAAGGGCGCCTTCCCCGAGGTGAGCCGGCTGCCCCGCCGCCGGGCCGGCCCGGCCGGGGCGCCGCGGGGCTGGGGACGGCCCGGCAGAGCGGCCGCGGGCTGCCCGTCCCCGGCTGGAACGGCTTCTGCTCCCTTTGCAGCAATACGCGCCGTCCGTCTTCGAGAAATACACGACGAGCGTTACGGTGGGCAAAAAGGAGGTCACGCTGAACCTGTACGACACCGCAGGTAAGGGGCTTCCACATCGCGCTTTGCGTTTGCCCAGTCCCAATGCGAGGGACGGGACCGCGCTGGGCACCGGCCCGGGACTGAGCCCGAAGCCATGCCCCGGGTTTGCGCAATTTATTTCAGACAAATAAGCAGAAACTGCCTTTACCGGTGTAAAATGCTGCTCCTGTGAACGTGCCCGTATTTCTGTTCCAGCAGCTTTTGCTGTGTCAATTTAAACAGACCCATACTTGAAGACTGTAAAGCTGGACATATCTTCAAAGTGCTTTTCTACTAGCATCCTTTTAGCGTAATATCACAGTTAAAACTGCTAAAGTACAAACAAAACAACCATTACCTGTTGCATGCATAAATGTGCCTTCCAGAAAAAAAAAGGGTCGCTCATCTAATGGCAGTTCTAGCCCTGGACTCGTTCATTATCTTAACAACTCAGTTTATTAAGAAAATTACATCAAATAGCAAACATTAAAACCCAGTTCCCAGATGCAAAGCATAATACAATCAACCAGGAAAATATTTTAATCTCCTGCCATGTGTGATCGAATAGTGAAGGAGAAAAAGGCTGGTTGGTACTCAAAATAAAAAGGCCATAGCAGTAAAAGTTACTTGAAAATGCTGGTAGCTTGTTCAGGTTCATTTCAGGCACTTGTGAAATGGTTTGTGTTGAACTTCTTTCAAAGGTCCTAGACTCTTGTTATCCAGCTGCGTTCCTAAATGAACCCTAAAATTGACACGTGCTCCATTTCAGCTCAGTGTAAATCATCTGTTTCAGTTCAAGCCTGTGGAGTTGTTCCAAGTTTACACCAAGACAAATAAGAATTGAACGCAGCCCATATTCATTTTTAATAGTAGTAAAACACACCTTCTTGCATATTGTACATGATATCTGAATAATTTGAAAGGTTTTTAATCTAAAAGTGAATTTAGTTGCTAATCTTTACTGCAGTATAATAAGATCCTGAGCACCCAATTTGCCAGTATCTCTTCTTGTGTCAATGTTGCTGTTCTCAAGTCCAGTGATTTGCATAATGTAACTTCTACTGAATGGCAAGGCTTTTGTGTTAAAGTCTTAAAAGAAAAGAGAAGGGCTGAAATCTAGTGTGAGCAACCAAAGAGGGCTTTCCTTAATATGGTGTGTTGGCACAAAGAACTTGCCACAGTGAACTGGTCGAGTTTTTATGTTTGTTTGCTGTCAGTGTGGAATTTTTGCCTGTCACACAGTTCTTGATACTTGGCCGGCTCATTTAAAATCACCGTGCTGCAGCTTCCAACATTTGTCTTTGGAGGCTCTTCCAGGCTTTAAGGAACGTGGGCTGGATCCAGAGGCAGCGGGAGGTAGGGCAAGTTCAGTACTGCAGCACTAAACTCTCGCAAGCCTGACCTAAGTGCCCAGCTCCTTGCGTCACACAGCGGGTTCAGCTCTGTGCAAGACCTACAGCTGCCAGCAGCCCGGAGAACACTGAACGCGGTGCTGGTGGCCTGTCTTACCCCATTTCCTTGTTCAGGCATGTAACTTTAGCAGAAAGCGTCTACCCTTCCACATCTAGTTCACAGCTATAAATACTGTCTTGGACCAAAGCACAGCCCCACTGAAGAACAGAGCAGGGTGTATTTTGTGTCTCCTAAAACACTTTGGGAAGTGGAGATGCCGTTGTTGCCTAGTTGGCAGAGCTCTTTGCCATGAAGGAGCAATTGCTTTCCATCTCTCACCTGGAAACCTTGAAACCCAACATTTCGCCTCCCAAAACAGTGTCATGACCAACAGGCTACAAGTTGCTAGAGGCTGCTGACACTTGTCTCCTCCCTTCCTGTTAAATTTCTTTTCCTTTGCATGAGACACATCAATCTTATCAGGTGCAAAGAAAGGGGGGACATTGCCACCTTGGTTAAGGCATTTGCTTGGGAGGGGGAAAGACTTGAGTTTTGGTTCTGTTTCAAAGCTGCTTACGTAGTTTCATGTTACTGATCTGTATCATACTCTCTAATTCAAGCAGCTTTTCATCCTCTCTCTGAAGCTGGAAGTTATGCTGGAGGAAGAACTCACTTGAGCACACATTTTAATCCCATCCTGTTATTAATAATACAAAACTGATGTTGAGTTCCTTCAAAGGTTAGACTAGGACCAAGAATTGTGTCTTGCCCTCTAAGTTCAAATAGTGCAGCAGCAGAAGAGCCAGAGAGATGTCCAGGAGGCAAGGGAGTTCCTGTCCCTCTGCCACATGGATGCAGCATGGGAGATGCAGGTTTGGAACCAGTGTTTCCCTATGTTGACTTGCTTCTGTTACATCATGCAGCAGCCGTTCATTAAATTCCTCTCTCAGCTGGATGATGATGCTCTGGGATGGGTGTACAGCAGCAATTGCAGCTTAAAGAGGAGTCTAAGCATACAAATTATTACTGGAAGTGCAGTGGTTTAACAGTGCAGCATATTGGCCATGTTTTATGAATCATCTTCTGACTTACTGAACTGCTTGAGTTGGTCTTGCTCTTCTCGAAACTCCTAAGACAGCTTTACATTTGTGTTTTGCTTCTCAGTCTGAAAGGTTCCCAAATCATTCACATTATCATAAAATCCTTTAAATGGGATCAAAAGGATGTAAAACCATTTCTGAGGTGAAGGGCTTCAGCTAAGTGCCATGTAGCAGTGGAAGGAAGGAAAAGGCAAAGCTGTTCTTCTAAAAAGTGTCACTGGATCTTCATGATGTACCCACTGCAGAGAGGACTTTGATATTTTTAGGATCTTGCTGAGAGCAACACTAAATAGAGCTGCATGTACTTCAGCATCATGGGAAGGTAAAGGACAGGTTCAGCTCCAGGGGCTATTTAAGTCAGAAGGATTCTTTGTATTGTCATGTCCTGAGCAGCTTGAGACTTTGAGTTTGTCCTGCTTACTGAAGGACACAAACAAAGTGCCTAAGAATCAAACATTTCAAGCTACAAAAGGTATTTTTTTTCTTGACAAGAAAATTTGGTAACAAATGAAGTTAATGAGTTAGTCTGAAATATGCCAGAATAAACATTTTTTGTGAGACACTTGTACTGTGTTACTGTCTTCCTCATCAGAGACACCTCTTGCTGCTGCAGGAAGTTGGTGGTATACATACGCAATGTGTAAAGGCTTTGTAATATCACTTACCTCGTCTGCAAACAGGCTCTGCAGCTGCTTATCCAATTAAAAGTTTCCCATTTCTTGCTGTGCTTGACAGAGGCAAAGGCATTGAGAAGTAAATTAACTCTGCAGTTTTTTACACGCTAAGGGAGCAGTGTTGATGCTTTAGCTGCAGCTCAGACACAAGGTTCAGTTTCTCATGCTGTTCCGTGCAGGACTTTCTCACACCCAAGAGCAGAGCTGTGCTGGGCTGGGGAGGAAGCAGTGCCTCATCATTGTGGGCGCTCGCTCTGACTGGCAGGAAGCACATGCAAAGCCTCCAGCGGGGTTTTTCAGGTCTGTAATGACAGATGCACGGCAGTCAGAGGCCTGAAGAGACATTTTAAAAGCTGGTATATGCAAGAGTAATTTTTCGTAACTTTGAAAGGGAGGAAGACAAAAAAAACAACTTTTTAATTGCAGTGTGTCCCCCCACCCCAAGTGTCCTCTTCTACTGGCTTTATTCCTGCCCAGAAGAAAGTCTGTCTCCCAATTTTGTCTAAATTGAGTAATGAAGAAACACATCTGCCTAGCTAATAACCACGGCATTCCCACGGAGCCTGCACAATAGCAGATCAAAGAAAACTGGGTGCGTTCCTGTGTGTCTGTGAGAGCTCCCCATCGTGCCGTTCCATGTCGATCCCAAACCATATTACAGACATGTGGATGCATGTAGGAAGTGGCTGGCTGGTCTGGACCGGGTGGCAGGATATTGCACTCTTCCTTACCCGCTGGCGGTTGGTGGCTACAGCACATACTGGTAGCCTCCTCCGCTGGCAAGTCTTGACCTTATCGTTTACCCTCCCCTGTCAATGGCAGCGGGTGCTGAGCTCCCTTACGGACCGAGCAACGCACGGGCTGGCACCACTTTGGTGGTGAACTGGTGAAGGGGTGAGGAAGAGCAGACAGAGGTGAACGTGCACATGAGACCTAGACCTGTGGTTTTACTTCTTCCCCCGTTCTCCCTCAGCCATCAGCTGAGGTCCCATCCCACCCTAGGGCCTGACTGCCAAGATGTGGGTTATGCAGCATGTCACAGAGGGAGGCAGGAGTGTGATCTTTGCAAAGAATTAGCAAATTTTAAGTGAATTCAGCTGGACAGAGTTTTTTCTTTAAAAAAAAAAACAAAACAGGGTCTCTGATGCTACAATGAATTGAAGAAGGCGAAGGAGAGTCACAGATACGTTCACGCGTAGGCAGATATTTGACCGACTTCCCAAGCGTGCTTTTTGTTAACTGGGGAAAGAAAACAGCTACCTGCACTTGAGGAAGCACACTTGGGGGCTTTGCATATACATTGTTACTGCTTAGGTTCAGCCCTGTTCCTTCATTTTAAAACTTTTCTACTAGAAGACCTAAATCTGTGCCAAATTAGCTCTGACCACAGACTGAGCAGCTTTACAGAGAAAAAGTCTCCCAGGGCTTTTCTTGCATTTCAGCAGCAGCACTTAAGGACAGGGGGTGAAAGGGATTGTTTTCAGTGAGAGGGATGTCGATGTTTAGACACTTACAGATTGATCTGGGTCCTACTACATCCTCAGGAACTGAAAAGTTGCATCTGAGCTCTTAAAGAATAGCTTCCTCCCCTTCCACGTGAGCACTGCAATCATCCAACCATAATACAAGTTAAGCAACTACCATGTAACCTTCCCCCTGTGGTCTCTATACCTTGTTCTGTGCTGTTTGAAATTCCAAATCTCCATGGACCCACATTTTACACAGCGGCACTTTCTCGTGTATTTATTTTCCCAGTTTGCTTAAAAAACCCATAACTGCACAGCTGGTTTTGAAGATGAAGGTGCAGTTCGCTGGGGCACATCTATAGTTTTTGACTTGCAATACAGCATCTTTGTGTCACATCATTGAAGACACCTCTTCTGTTATCCCATCCAGGACAGTGTGGGTTTAGCTCTGTGTTCTGATTCCAAGCAAACTAACATGTTTCTTCCAAGGGGACAGTCCTGTCTGCCTCACAAATTGCCAGCAATAACTTGGAGGACCTTTTGATTTCACAAGCTACCTTGGCAGAAGCTCAGAGGCATGAACTTGAACAGGGAAAATCATACACAGCACTTAACACTAGAGGAAGTTAGGAGAAAAAAAAAGAGTTTGGCACCTGATGTCTTTAACGCATTTAGAGGATTATCTCAGCAACAAAATAGTAAATTGGTTGCAAACAAGTAGGTGGACTCAGGAGAATAAGAAGGGCTAAGCAGTACAGTCTTTGCTCTGAATGTTTATACAACATGCATAATTCTGTCAATTGTCTATTATTTCTGGATCAAACATTGAGGGATCAATCCTTCCATGTTCTGCACCTCACCCACAGAGCATGCTGCTCTTGTGGGAGCTCAAATACAGAGAGCAGTCCAAACCTAAGAGTCCCATTTTACAAACATCTTGGGCAAACTGAATAATGGCTTATCCAGTAGGAATTGCCTTGTAGTAGCCTGTATCTCTATCCATCATTTAAATTAAGGAGAGGGGCAAAGTATTGTAGAATTATTGGCCTTCTGGTATCTGCAATTCTTCAGATTGCAGCTGGAGACAAGCATGTTGGCTGGAGTGATGTGTGTGAGTTGGGACTGAGCCAGGTGCCAGAGCAGGAATGATGGGTATAAAGTTGGGGCACGCTGAAATTTTCAGCATCCCTTCATTTGAAATATCAATGCAAAGATTTGAGATGTGTAACTTCCCTGCAGGGCAGTTTCTGGGCTGTGTGTACATTGTGGTGATCGTGGGAAGGAACGGCGTTCCCAGTTCTGCTTCTGGAAATTCAGTGCATCACAGAGACATACCTGATTCCAGGGGCAGCGTTCAGGTGGCAAATAGATCTACAGACTGCTTAACTCACAGTTTCTTCCTTATAAAGGCTCTGAAAAAAAAATCTCAAATGAAAGATTGGGGTTTTTTCCTGAGCTGCCAACTATATCTGGTAATTACTGCTTTCTTGAACTTAATCTGTCAAAGCAAGACACCTTCAGACCCCAGCACGGTGATTACTGCTCACTCATATGTACAGCAAGGGGAAGAGTACAGGTCTGAAGCAAATTAACTTCCTCTTGTCAGATCACGTGCTAGAATATCCCTGATCAGAAGCATGACAAATCCCCTGCTTTTCCAGAATTCAGCAGCATCCCCGAGATCTGCTGTGTAGTCTTGCTTCAAAGACCACTTAAGCCTGGCTCATGTTGCAGCGTGTCTTGTAAAACCACGGGCGTGCTGCTACAGGAACAGCAAGTTTGCCACTGAAATGCTTACTTCAGCGTTCACATCTAGCAAATACGGTGTTTCTTCTCCTCACAGCATCGCGTGTGCAAATGTATTTGGGAGAATGGAACCACTGCCAAACTGGAAATGTTTTAATCGATGACCTGTCAAATTCCTCTTGCTGATTTTGCTCGTGAGCAGCAACTTGGCAATCAGCAATTAGAGCTGCTTCTAAGTACTTAGCAGTCGGATAAAGCAGGGTTTTTATTAAAACTTGCCAAGGACATGTTTTATATTCTAAAGCATCGGGTTTGTCAGTGAAGAGGAGTCTCCTGCATTTAGGGGAAGTTTACAAGTATGGAAAACTTTGTCTATGCAGTTATAGTACTGTTGTTCTTGATCTCAAGCACGTATCTTTACATATTCCCATCATGCTGCTTGTTAAAGACAGAGATTTCTTTTACCCCAAACATTCTCTGTTTCAGGGCAGGAGGACTACGACCGCCTACGACCGCTTTCTTACCAGAACACAAACGTCGTGTTAATTTGTTACGATGTCATGAACCCCACTAGCTATGATAACGTAGCAGCTAAGGTAAGAGGCTTTCATAATTGCTTCCACCTTTTAAATGAATTACATAAGCCTGATATATGCCAGGATGCCAGATTAAAAAAGCTGATGCTTTTAGTGTCCAGTGCCCTGGGCATGCAGATGCACAGAGCACTCATCACGCACTGAGCTGTAGGTCACAGACCTTAGACCTGGAGCTCACCTCTCCACGGCTCACAAGTGCTCAGAACTGGGGCTGACTCTGTGGTACACTAAAAAGACCACAAACCAGTGGTGAAATTGCTGCTTTATCTGTAGCGATGCCACACAACCAAGACTGCACACAGGCATTTAAGATTCAAGTCTACATCCATCACGTGCATATTTAACTACAGAGGAGAGCCATGGAAGCAACCACTTCTGTGTACTAGGATTTCTGTAATGCTCCAAAGCAGAAGTTAGATTCTTGTACATAGCACCAGCAAACCAGAGCAAGACTGGGTCCAAATTCTGCTCTTAAATATGACTTTAAAGAAGCTCTTCTGAATTTAAACAGATGTTAATTAAGTGCTTTGGTGTAGCGGCAGATGTTATACAGCAACTGACTTTGGGTAGGATTTAAATGTTTCTGTAAGTAAATAGTGCATGATGGTCCCCTACCACTACATTAATGACTTCCAAAATTAAATATAATTTCAGCATATATGAACCAGTATATATTAAATGCTGGTTCTGTCCCTTGGCTTTATTGTTTTGATTTCAGGGGGGAAAAAAAAAAAAAAAAAAAGCCAGACATAAAAGGTTTTGTTCTCTACCATCAGTGGTATCCTGAGGTGAATCACTTCTGCCGAGGTGTCCCGCTTGTCCTCATCGGCTGCAAGACAGACCTTCGGAAAGACAAAGAGCAGCTGCGCAAGCTCAGGGCTTCGAAGCAGGAGCCCATTACTTACAACCAGGTAAAATACAAGTGTATTTAAAGTGGTGTCCTCTTTGCAAGAGGTGAAGCACACTTACTTCAGTGGCATCATTGTCACAAGTGCAATCACAGATACTCCAAAATTAGGTGATCACAGTGTCAGATAAAGAAATTATTGACAGTCAGCTCTTAACAGGGGTTTCTGTAAAACCTTTTTGGAAGTGGCCAAATCACCACCCATTTTTAGTTCCAAAGTAAAGAGAAGTTTGAAGAGTGTTTTGCGTATCTTGGGGTGTCTGAACGGAAATTACTAGCTATGTCTTCTGGGCTCATTACGTCTCATTCTTGTTTCCTTTCACAGCTGGGTTATTACTGTTACAAATCTGTAAGCCTCGACAAGTTTGTTGGATTCTCTTCGTAATTTTTATTAGCATACATTGCTCCCATCACTGCTACTTTGATCAGGATTGTGATAAAGACTGGAGATGCTAGGATACACATCACAGGATTAAAAATACTGACCGTCCTGGAACAAATGTGTTTTGCAAACCCTATTTAAAAATAAATCCTTTCAAGGACAATAGCAAAAACATCTGCAAGGCTTCTCTAGCATAAGAGAGTTTTCTCTGAAGTCTCTAAAGTAATCTTAAAAAAAAAATCTACGTATTATCAAATGTTTTCAATTTAAGTATTACAGAGCAGTGAGACTTACAACTCGTGTTACACCGCCGGCATAGCTGTCCTAGGTAAAGGAAACAGTCAGTGATGGAACAGCTTGTCCCATGTCACACGAGACCTTTCTGCTCTGGTCTCCCACTCATCTTTCTCATCTCAGAGCAAGAACAGCAGCTTTCAAACTGTCTGAGACACAAGTCCAGGGAACAAGGTGAAGCGCCCCAAGACCTTGAATGAATCACTACTTTTTCTAAACAGCCTGAAAAAGAAACTGCAACTGCATCACCACTGAACCACGCTGGGACTTGTAGCTTGTCTTCCTTGCGCACAAGATGAGATGCCCGTCCTGTCACTTTGTGAACAGCTGCAGATTATCCCTCATTTGCATTAATAACTCCCTTCATCACCCTCACACATGAGGTTCAGGGCAAGCAACACGCACTTTTGGCAAGTCTGCTGAGGCCTCATACAATTAAATTCCAGGGCTCACATATAGTACAAACTTTGTCTCCTGTGTGAGCCCTCCCACTTGGTTTTTCTCCCCTTAAATATACACTACCTCAGTCTTTTACAGCTGATGGCATCTTGAGTCACGCGACGTGATGCTTCCAGTGCCAGGCACAGAGGAGCTGAACAGCATCTGCCAGCACTGCAGCTTGCAAACAGCTGGAAGGAGACAAACTTCACTTAAATATGCTGAAGAAAAATCCCCCTATAGAAGCCTAAGTGCTCAAGTGACCCCGCTCCCAGGGCTTAGAATGAATAAATGCAGAGTTTGTGAGCTGTGGGCTGCAGACCTGGAATTCACACTCCAAGGCTCACAAGCGTTCAGAACTGGGGGCTGACTCTGCAAAGACAATAAAGGGATCAGAAGCGAAGTAAGAAATCACTGGGGTTTGTCTGTAGTGGTTTCAGGCAACCAGGACTGCATGTGAATGTTCTAGTCTGTCCCCACTGCAGGTGTTTGAGGCTGAGAAACGCAGGCACCCATTTGTGTACACGAGGATTTTGGCTGAGCCCTTGTGATGCTCCAAAGCACAAGTCAGGGCTCCTGCGTGTGCACCAGCAAGACACTGGTCCAGATCCTGCTCTTGCCGGTGACATTCAATACTAAAGGGGACATCACATAATAATTAAGGTCGGGCCTGAAAAAATATCCCCATGTAGACGTCTTATCCTCACTTGAGTATCTATCTACCTCAGCGTTTCTTTTAAACAAATTTAATACTGAGAGTATTTTTACACTAGCAGCAGTCTGCATCTTAGTCTCTAATGCACTGAACTGTTAGGCCAGGCTCTAGGTCAACATAGGGAGGAAAAAAAGCGAAGTTTATTTAACAGTGCCTCAGTTTATTAGCAATGCCACTTATGCCCTAACACTATACTCAGAGGCAGCTTCTTTCTTCCTGACCTCATGTTAGTGAAGATGTACAAAATAATTCCCTTTCTTTCCCATCTCACCTTCCTTCTCTCACACGTTGGGTTTGCATCTTTTCTTACCTTTTGCTCTTCCCAGGGTGAAGCCGCTTGTCAGCAGATTAACGCAGAAGTTTATCTGGAGTGCTCAGCAAAATGTCGTGAAAACATAGAAAAAGTTTTTAAAGAAGCAACAACTATTGCACTGAACGCCATGAAAAAAGCCAAGCGCCAAAAGAAACGGACAGTGTGCTCAGTGTTGTGATCTGGACTGCGAGAGAGCAGTGACTGCACAAGGCCCAAGCAATTCAGATTGTAAAAACAGTATAACTTTAAAGACTTTTTTTTTAATTACATGTTTATATTCCTAAAATAATGTGGTTTTTTTAAATTTTAATTATTTTTAGGTTTTTTTGCACTGCTCTCTCAGTTTTCAAAGCTCTTTATCAAGGTAAATTGGTGCTGCATGTTTGTCCATCTGGCTTTTGCTCCCAACTGCAAACAACCACCAGTCTTGAATTCATTATTTAAATTGCAATGAACAGCGACTGCTACTATATGACTCGATTAGTGGGGGTTTTTTTCCCTCTGCAAAATAATTGTGGCATGTTATAGCTACAATTTACTGTCTCTTTCAAGCAGAAAAGCTGCATCTTTTAGAAGTGATATCAAGGCAGCTTACCAGGCACCCTTGAAGAGACAGAAATGAAGTTCTGTCGTAACTTTTTCAAATTATTTTCCTTGGTGGCAGTGGTATGAGTTAGTTAGCCTCCAGCTGCCCCCAGAGCACACAGATGGAGCATCCACTGCTGCCCCTGTACTACTGGGCCAGCTTTGCAGAGCTGCATCTTTCGAGGTCTCCTTGCTAGGCGTGCTGCTGGAACAGAAAGGGGGTTTTATCAGTGGAAATACATCGTTTGCTCCAATTCAGAAATGGAATAGCATGGATAATTTACAGCACTCAGAGTTAGAAGTACTCCAAGCAGCTACTATGTGTTATGTAAAGTCTGTTTTACAATAAACTTAGTTTATTTAATACATGACAAATGCAAATATTGGTGCATGCTAGAGGGAAATACTTAACTCACGTTCATTAACTGATGAAATCATCTCTACTGCTATGAATTAAGATTTTCTCTGTTGTGATGAAGGTGTCTGTTTAAGGATAAGGGATGCTCCCACTGCACAGCCTAGTAAATGTGCCTCAAATTTCCTAGTCCTTTTGCACATCCCATGCAGTGAGATTGCAGATTTGGGGAGCAGTCACTAGTTTGTAGCAATCATAAACCAAACCCTCGATGGGGAAGGAGGTTTCTGCCGTAATAAATCACAGAATCAACCAGGTTGGAAGAGCCCTCTGGGATCATCGAGTCCAACCATTGCCCTGACACCACCATGTCAACTAGACCAGGGCACTAAGTGCCATGTCCAGTCTTTTCTTAAACACATCCAGGTGTTGCTGAAAGCTTTCTGCATAAGGCAAACTACAGCCTGTCCTAAGGGAGAATACATAGGACTGTGTAATGGTAACAAGACACAACCTTTGGCCAAGTGTAGGTGCTGCATGCCAGGGGTCTACTATTAGAGAAACACTGTACGTAGACCATGGTAACAGCTCATCATGCCAACTTCATGCAACTTTATCCTCTGCTGGTTACATGATCAGCTGGTGAAAAGCTCTGGTTTGGAGTGAGCCATCATTATTTTACATGCAGGGTAAAGATCTTGATCCTTGAAATCTTACTTTTTTTGTCCTTTCTTCCCCTAACTTGTTTTGATTTAATTAAGGTTTGTGAATCCCTACGAGCTTAAAATGGAAAATTTAAAAAAAAAAAATTAAAAATTACAAGTTTGTGCACATCTTTGACTATAGAAAAATCTTGAAGAATTGTGCAGCCGTTCTCCACGAGAAGACGTTTGTCAGTAGAAGACACAGAACCACATCACCTTACCGAGTACGAAACTGAAACATCAACCTGCAGGAAGTTACTGCATTTACCCTCAGCTCCACGGTGGGAATCTTTCTTGTTTTTTTTAATCCGTCCTGAACTCAAATTACTCACCATGTGCAGAGCTCCCCACCCTGGAGGACCAGGTCCACTGCTCAGATCCAGCAGGTTCCAGCATCGCTCTCAAAATAAAACGATTTACATTTCATAAATTGAGAGTTCAAAGGATAAAAAAACCCAAACCAACCCCACAGTTTGCAGAAGTCAAAAGTTAACGTAGCAAGATACAGCCCAGCTAGTGTGAAAATTGTTCAAAATATGCAAATTGCAATTTATTGTTCATGCCCACAGGACAGTGACATGGTAATTTTGCTAGCCTTGCAGCAACAGAAGAGCTGATGAAACCATTTCAAGTCCGTAGTGCATATATATTTCTTCATGAGAGGCTTACTGGGAGAAGGGCATCACTTTCAGATCACGCTCTGCCAAAACATACGCCCAGTTTGGGCTTTGTGCTGGCTCAAAGGAAGCCTTCACAGCTGGGAAAGATGCTGCCTAAAGCAGCTCACGACACTGCGCTGGCCTGAGGAGGTACCAACGTTACAGCACCCAAAACAAAGCTTATTTGAATGAGTAAGTTTAAGTTCCAGCAGCACAAGGAGTTAAGCAGGACAGCAGTCAGTGTTTGCCCTCTGCCATCCTCCTGAACCTCTGATCCTCCTGAGTGTTCACATTCTCTTTAAGTATTGGTACAAGTGCAGCATCTAAATACAGTATTTAAGATTTCTGCTGAGCCTGTCCTCCCCTTTCCAGAACGGCACCAGGAACAAAAAAATATTGAAAACAGAAACCAAAGTGCAACTGCGCTTATTGCCACTCATCAAGGCCATTGTACGGAAAAACAGCGTCTCAAAAACCCACCCCAAAGGGCAGTGTGTTTGTTATTAAAAAGGGGCTGAAGCAGCTGCATATTGAACGGTTTATTTTAGGTCTTTTCCAGGCCTGGACAGATGACCTGGTCTCCCTGGAAGAAGGCTAGCAGACTTCCCTGCCATTTAAAAACTGCTTTTGCTTGCTTGTTTTTGTTTTCAAAAGAGGAATCCTCTTTAAATAGCTTTTTAAAAGTGTATATAGCAGCAGTATGGTACAAAGATGGGCTTTGGGTTTTTTTTTCACAGTATACACAGGTTAGTATTGCCACTGAAAATATCCCTTAAACGCCTTTAAAAACAGCATTCGGTCTGTATGACCAATCGCCCTGGAGTGTTCGTACACCTTTGCAAATCCAATACCCAGAATTTAAATAATAAAACTGGAAAGTGTTAAATACCATTCCAGAATTGGAATTACAGTAGATCCCACATTCTCCCAATGCTGGCGCTTCACCAGGCAGGTGCATGCTGCTCTATATACAGAAAAAAAAACCACAAGCAAACATGTTTTGTATTAAATATACATAAATAGCAGGACTGCGGACTGGAGAGCCATGCTTGCGTAATACTGAGTCTGTGCTGGCAGAGCCCAGATCCTTCACCAAACACGGGGACGGACGAGTCCTTCTGAGCCCGTCCATCATGGAGCTGGGGTTTGGCAGGATCCATCCCAAAGGCAGCGCCTGCTGCAGGCACAGGGACAGCAGCCGGGGGGTTCACAGCTTCTTCATTTTGTCTTTGTTTTTCTGGAGTTTAGTGTGCACCACTTTGAGAGTAGTGAGGAAGTTCCCGAGGAAGAGCAGCAGAAACGTGAGTGCCAACACAAAAACCTGAGAGGGGAGAAGGAGGAGGGAAAAAAAAAGGTGAGAGCTGAGGATGTTGCTTGGGCCACAGTTCAGCGAGCTCTGATGGGGCTTGGTTGGCAAGGCCAGGGATCCGTTAGCACACGAGGAGAGATCATCGTAGCCAAATACACATCCACACATCCAGCTGTGTGGGTTAGTGGGAAGTATATTTTTATCATCCTTTTAGTAGCATTTACTACTTTTTAATATTACAACATGGATTATACTTGGTGTAGGTGGACTCTACCAGACAGTAAAATCAAATCATTGAAGTCCAATCTAATGGATTAACGTTACGCTACAAGCACTGTCACTGAACAGCAGCGGCACGGGCGTGGGGAAGGACACGTTTCTGGGAGAAGCTGTGTTCCTCCTGTTAGGGCAGTGAACACAGCGAGCACACCAGCTACAGCAAGATCTGACCAAGCTAGAGACCATCAGATAATCTACACCACCACACGCGCGGTGTGGCCCAAGAAAATGGATAGACATGTTTGATGGGTGACAGCAACTGAGAAAACAAGTGGAAAGATCCCTAAAAGCGGGGCAATAAAGTGCACAGTATGTTTTTACAGCGATTCACTGCCATTGTTTTTTTTGTCATCATATTTTTGTATGCGTAACGCATGGATCAGCCATAAAGAACCACCAGCAGCTCGGCAGCCCTTGCTATTAAATGCCCATATACACAAACAATACAGAGAGATATTTACCCACAAACATTTTCTTCCCCCTACACCCTCTGCCTTTCAATTTGTGCAGTCACCCGTGGGTGCAAGTTTCCCTACAGTAACTCACATTTATTTTGAGTTCTCTTGTATAGGCTCAGTGCCACATCATGCTGAGATATTTAGATGGGGTCAGATGCCCAAATATCTTTAGGGGTTTTGTTAAACACCCCCTCGCCCCCTGCTCTGTGCTTTTTCTAAGCAGAACCAACACCCACCTGCCATTCTTTGCAGTCCTTATGCCTCGACAATCCGAAAAGCGTGATTGCATTATATAGCTGCCAGAACTACAAAGGGAAAAAAAAAAAGCAATTTCATTAGTAGCAAAAATAAAAACCACCTTAGAAACATTTGTCACGGGCGTGTGTGATCCAAAGCACCTTTTTATGGTGCTGTGACCACCCTGTGCTGCAGAGGGAGGAATGGGATTGCCTGACTTACATGCCCAAAGAACAAGAAGGGAAGGAGAAACGTCAGCCCCCGCCACATCCAGGACTGAAATCCTTCTGGAAAAGGTTAACAGAAGAGGCAGAGAGTGAGCACAGAAGAGCCAGGACTGGAGCTGCAGTCCTCCCCGCCCAGATGGCTGTTCCCATCCTGCTCTGCAATAACCAGCCAATTTAAAATACAGACTCGAAGGTGTGGTGATGGAAGAAGGATGAAGATGGGGATGACCAAAACCTCCATCTTAACCCTTGCAAAAGCTGAGGGAGATCAGAGCCCTCTGCTCACGACCCACAGGACCTGAGGAGGGGGATAAAAGCCTCGCTCCCCTTCCTGCCTTAGCACACAAGCAGCAGGGCGGGGGGTGGCAGCTCTGCAACGCTCGCTCTCGGAAGGCCACACAGCCCTGTCCCTGTCACTGCACCTAAAACCCGTGCAAAAACTTTGCAAAGCACTGCAGAAAACCTCACCTACTGTAAGGTCCAGGTGGTTTCTCTCCCCCAAAGCACGGAGTCTATAAAGGCAGCCCCTCTGATAATAATACTGTAGGAACTGGACACAACCTGGAGAAGGAGAGAGAAAACATCATTGCACTGGCTATTCAGAAGTATGATAAACTGTTTTAATGTTTGCTCCAAGAGCATTTAATTATTGTTCATATTTGTACATTGCATATTTGTACGCTATCTTTATATTCCTACAGTTTAACACTACAGTATTTACCAAACAGGAGTATTTTCTTCTAAGCACATAAGATACACAACTTTTTTATCCCATGAATTAGCAAGGTAAGATATACTCACTCTGAAATATTGAAAATGCTAAAAATTGACTGCGAAACATTTGATACATGAGTCCATCTGGCCTGAAAGCAAAATACAAAGGAAGTCTGTTTGTTTGATGACAAGCACACGAGGCAGCACCCTTCCCCTTTACAGCCACACCAGATCCCACCAGCAAACGAAGCGAGCGGCTGGTACCCAGCCTGCCCACCCCGTCAGGAGCCCAGACAGGGTGCTGCACCCGCATGTCACAACTCTGGCGTGTAGGAAACGCTCCCATTGATTAGGTTTCCCCTCTAGATCCTGCCCCCTCATTCATTTACCTATCACAATTTGCTCCAGGCAGTGACCAAAGCTGTTCAGCAGCATCTGCATCAAGAATCCAAGCGCTGGAGCAGGGGGTGGTTCTGCTCCCTATCCTAAGGGTAGTTCAGACAGACAGAGGACAGGGGACCTTCTGCTCCAGCCACTGCGTCATTCCCTTACAGATTCAGGAGCAGAAACATTTGTTGTTTTAAAACAATTTTTAATTATTAACTAATCATTTCATGCCAAAGTTGAGACGGGTTGCACAGGCTCCATACGCAGGGCACATCGCTGCGTTGTCTGGCCAACACCACCACCCGTGGGAAGGTAACTTGCATTTTTGGCTTTACACTCTGTTTGTAATCTGGGTTCAGTAAAGGCACCAAACAGATCCATTTTGTGGTGTCCTCCCTCTAAAGCAAAGTGCTGCTTGTTTGCTTAGTCACACAGAGACAGAAACTGGGAGACTTGCAGAGATTTTGCTACCATCAGTGCAACTATGGCTTAGGGTCTGGGTTGGTTTCTTTTTTTAAATCAGCAATGTAAATGCAAACTTGCAGTGTTGTATTTATCACTGAAAACATCTGTAACATCAGACAAATATTAAGTCTGATGCTTCCCCATGTGCCCACAGCTTCGTAGACATGCTGGATTTAAACGCTCAGATGATGCAAACACCGTGAAACAGGCGTGAAGCACCTCAAGCAGGCGAAAGCAGACTCACCACGTTAACATTACTCCAGACAGGAACGTGGAAACGTAGTGATGAGACACCCACCAGCCTTTGATCCTGAACAGAAAAAACGTGGCAGTTAGATGAGAAACATGGATTTTAGCATTGTAAGTCTGGCTTTACAGGCAAAAAATTATCCTGACCTGGGGGAGGAGGAAGGACAGGGAACAAAATTAGCCCAACTCAAGCAGAAGGGGTGCTGTGGAACCCTGTCCTGGCAACATGGCTTAGGCAGGGGCACAAATCCAGGACTGCTGGGGGGAGGCTCAGGACCGGGGCACATCTCGCGTGCTCCCACGAGTTCTCCAGCACAGCAGGCAGCAGCAGTCCCCACAGCACACGGTACCACGGTGACTAACAATGCACAAGTTTCAGCCCACACACCCTTTTTTTTTTTTTCCATGCCATGCAAAGAAGTGACTTTCCAAGTCCTTCCTATGAGGTGGCTGATTCTTTCAGACACAAACACTGCAGAAAGCTCAGAAAATTACAGCGAAGTGAGCAAGGGCTGTAGCAAGGCAGAATCAAGAAGTGAAGAGCTTCTCCCGGGATGGCACTGCTTTGGAAACTAAGCCAACATGGTGAGTTAATCTGGGGCATTTCCAACCAAAGGTGTGCGACCTCATTAACACAAGACAGCACCCAAGTCGCTGTGACCAGCCTCTGTGGATGCAGCCAGCCCAGCCTCAGAGGTTTCTCTGCTGGCCTCAGGCAAGCAACTTTACATCCCCATGCTTTGTTTTTTCCTCTTCGTCTCCGACCCCACAGCAATCCTCCCCTCTCTGGAAAGCACCCCAAAACAAGACATCCTGCCCGCAGTAGCCCTGGGGACAGCCGTGCTTGCAGAAGAGACTGCTTCATCCCTGCTGCCCGCGGTCAGCGCTGAGAACCGTGTCCTCAAGCAGCTCCCCAAAATCAGCCCATTTTTAAGATTTTGCCCAAGACACCTGCTTGGATCAGGAGTCGCGACAAGCATCCCACCAGCAATGCCAAGACAAGGCTCCCAGAAACGCTCCCTCCTGTCCCCATTTCAAGGAGATCATGGAAGCAACTGGCTTCAGAGAGGGAAGGGACTGGCTGAAACAAGGGGCCAGGAGCTGCCCCCAGCTGATCATTAGTCATTGCTACTTAATTAGGACAACACTGACTCCCGCCACTAACACAAGTGCTGGCCCACCCCTGTACAAGCACCACTCAAGGGAGTGTACAAGTTCTCTGTGCGGCGTTCAGAGCAAGAGTGCGTGTGGGAAGCTGGGCTAACGCGATGCTGGCTGCTCGGAAGGTGGCAAACAAGACAAGTTAGAAGCCCAATTAATTAATGCACCAGGGAGCTGCAAACGTTGCAGCAGCAGCAGCCACTCACCCAGCTGCAAACCTACACGCGTGGGAAGAGACCTGGCGGATTGCTGCGGTTTCCCCGCTCCAGCCCATCTGGGTGATGAAAAACAGGGACATGCAGCCACCAGGTTATTGCTAAAATCTAACACCAGACTCCAGGTTAAGTCAAGTCACACAAGTGCAAACTCAAGCAACTTCTCGACCCAGCCCTAAGGGAGGTGCTCCAGGATCAATTCACAAGCAGGACCTCACCACCCTGCCTTAGGATACCCCCACTAAGGGTGCCATAAAAGAAACAAGGGCTTGGAGTACGGATCATCTTTCAGTTAACTTCTCCCAGGGGTTCACTTGTGTTCCCAGCTCTTTATACAATTATCCTCTAACCTCCAACTTTCCCTTGATACAACTGTAATTTAGTCGGACACTTCACGAGATGCGGCAGTGACCTGCGGAGCAGCCACGCTAACTGCCAGGCGTAGAGCCAGTGCCTCAGGTTGGTCCTGTCACCACACACACTTACACCCCAGACCACATCTACAACTAACCCATAGCTACCAAAAAACATCCAACATTTTGGACCATGAGCTTATAGACTTTTAGGAACTGCACCTTCTCCTCCCTCCCCAAACCTCTGGTGGCCACACCTGCCCTTGGAAGTGACCAAGGAGGGAGATGAAGACAAGAGACCCTGCAGAGAGGCATCAGTGTCTCGGATTTGCTGGGCTTCAGGCCAAGCTGAATCCCCTTTTGTTGCTTGTTTTTCTTTTGAGGACATTTCATGCTTTAATTAATTTTTGCAGGTGCCACGGTACCTTGATCCATTGCTAATGAGAATGCTTTCCCGTATCGTCAGCGTGCAGTAATACCACACTAACAGAAAGTTAAACACTTCATCTGTCACCCTGTTAAACAGAAAAAACACAGTAAAAAAAAAAAGCCTGTTAATTATAAAGACACATTCAAAAAAATCCCTATTTTTCCTCCCTCCCCTTGGGCGAATGAAAACCTGCCCAAGTGAGGCCACGGACACGAAGCCCCAGCCCTGAACATCTCTAATCCACACGCAGAACTGCACACATTGGCACCACCATGGGGCTCAGAGCCCTTCCCTCCGGGAAGTGCCCCGAGATACAACACCGCAGATCTTGAGCTGATAAGCAGGTGTGCAGACATGACATTAATTCCTTCCGAAGGAGAGAAAGCACCATGGAAGCAGCGGATGATCCAATTTAGAGAGGCATTTCCAGACTAATTCAATGAGGAGATTCCATGAGATCTATATAAATCCAATCAACTGAAAGAGCAGAAGAGCTCTTTCCACTCGGGGGGCAAAAGAGACATTTATTTTTATTTTGCCATTTGCAAACCCCCGAAGCCAAGGGGATTTGGGGCAGCATCATTCCCTGGTACAATCCTGCGTTCACCCCAGACCCACAGAGACCTCAGTGGAAGTGCCCAGCTCCAACACCTTCCTGTTTTTTAAGCAAAACTAATTACTGGAAGCTCGTTGGTGCTCAGACACTTTATCACGACCTGGAGATAACATTTCAGGACTGACCATTTCATGCAAATCCTCTTTTGTTGCATTTCCAACCCCAGAGCTGTGGCACGGTGCCAGTCTCTGCCTGGGACAACCCGCGAGCAAAACCAACTGTTTGTTCCCAAGCACAGCAAGATGCCAGAAAAACAACAGGTCAGGAAACGTGATGTTGGACTTCTCTTAGTTACAAGAGACTCCAAAAAAAGTTAAACAAGGAAAAGCAAGTAGCTAAAATACAGGTCCTGCCGGTGTTGAAGAGGAGGTGTAAAAGCTGTCCTGCTGTCCAGCTACTCAAAGCCTAAACATTGCCAGAGCCCGTCTCACCGTCACTAACAGAAGAGGACAGTTAGTTCAAACCCAGCACATTTTTAATCAACATACTTGATTAAAAGTAAAAATGCTGCTTACCTGTAGTGGAGAATAAACCTGCAGGCGACAGCCCCGAGTAACAAGATTATTGTCAGATAAAGTTTGAACTTCTCATACTCGTCCTTGTAGGCAAACCTGGAAGGGAACAGCCGCCGTTTATGGACACAAATGGGTGTTTTACTGGAACGTGGCTTCATTTTTTTCAAACCAAACACAAATCCACATGCCAAGCCCACAGACACAAGGTTTGGCTTGAAACATTTAGAAAACTCGGGGACAGCTGTGAAAGGCAGTGTTGTGCCTGCAGGGTCTGTGTAGGCTGCACAGCCATTACGCTGCAAGACAGCGTAACTCAATGGCTTAAGTCCATAAGAGCTGGTTTCTGGGTTGGCATGATAAGATTAAAAAAAATAATAATCTCCATTTTCTGAAGCACTGGATGCCTAGAAGTCACATTACCATTTTTCACTGCAAGACCCCCCTCACAATTAAGGCA
Organism: Nyctibius grandis; assembly: GCF_013368605.1. Lineage (NCBI taxonomy): Eukaryota > Metazoa > Chordata > Aves > Nyctibiiformes > Nyctibiidae > Nyctibius > Nyctibius grandis. The sequence goes on along the minus strand of NC_090671.1, from coordinate 13,339,552 downwards.
ACAGGCTGGGCTGGGCTTAAAAGCAAGTGGGCAGAATCCACTGGAGCTACACGAAGCATTAGCTTGGCCCCATGTCATGGTCCGACTTGCCCACCCTCAACATTTCATCTTTTATCAGATCTAAGAGAAACCCATTCCCATCTCTGGACTTCAGTCCATGCCCACAGCTGGCCCCAGAGAAACCCAAATTCACACACGTGGAAACGCTCACTTACTTTGCTTGGTTACTCAGGAGAGTTACATTCACATTTCCCAGCACCAGATTTAAGTACAGGCTGGAAAACAAAAACAAACAAGGGCGGACCCATGTAAATCTGTTTTATTTGAACGCTGCAGGATGACCCAGATCAGAGCTGAAGGGACCAGCGCATCTGCTGAAGCCAGATTTGCTGTAGGTTTGTAATTCATGCAAACTGGAGAGAGAGTCTACAGAAGAGTATTTAAATGTGGAAAGATTGGTCAGCATTTCCAAGAAGTTAGAGAAAAGGTTTATTTGCCTGGTTCCTTTTCTGCGCTACAGTCTAAGGGTGAGATATGTAGTGTGCGCTGTCCAAAATCAAAAATAATGGGGAGAAATTGGAAGAAAAGTTTCTGACAGAAACTTCCAAGGGGCTGCAGCATCACACAGCCCCTGACAACTGAAAGAAATTTGTCCTAGCAACCTCACTTGAAGCAAAGTGTAAGTTTTAAGTCAGTTGAAAACACTATTTAAAAAAAAAAAAAAAAAATAAGAGAGAAAATTCTTGTGCTGATTTAGTCTTTAAAAAATTAGCACAGGAAAACATCAGTGTGAGAAGGTGAATTGTACAATCTCTTGCCAATGCAGGATTACTTTTCTTTTAACAAGAAAACCTGTACTGCCTACATGCAGTACATTTACCTACACTTCCACCTAATGAATCCTGTGTACGACTGACACAGCACCTCAGCAAGAGATCTATGACTAACCCAGTTTTACATGTATTTCTTCAACATGCACATTATCCTTCAGGAACACCACCACTGTGAACACTTAAAATCTCAGCCTTCCCAGAGCCCGTGCCTCCACAGCAGAGCACATACCCGTTCTTCTTCGGCAAGTAGGCTTCCATGTCGAAGAAGGCATTTTGCCTCTCCTTGATCTGGGTGCTGATCTCCTGAATGAGAGCGAACTCTTCCGGACTCGCTCTGGGCTTGCACCTGCAAGAACACAGAAACAAGATCTTCCTGTTCATGTTTTTACCACCTTGTTATTTAAAGGAAAATAATGTTGTCATAAAACCCACACTGTTAAAAAGCCAACTGCGTGAGTCAATGACATTGCGTGCTTTGCCTCTGTATTTCTGCAATATCATTTGGCTGATCTTATTTCACTGTTTGGTTTATGTCACTGTAGGTTATTTCAACCAGCTGGTTTATAAATCAGCTGCTCTTTTCACCTCAGCTCAGTGACAGGATCCCCTACTTCTTCCCTAGCAGAGCACTTAGGGAATATTGTGCTTTTTTGCAGGAACTCCTTCCACTTTGGGAACTTTGGGCATGGTTTCAGGCACTGCCCTGGCAGAGGCTGCAACTCTTCAGGCATGAAATATTTCAGGATGTAACAAAACACAAAGCTGATGATTTACTGACAAACTGCGGTTTTACCAATTAACGTACAACAGAGAGCAGTGCACAGCAGCGTTAGCAATCTGTGGTGTCAGGGGTGGTATATTCAGACCTGCACACAAGGAATTTAGCCCGTGGCTCCTGGGGATCAGCTGAGCAGCCAGAGACAGTTCCCTCCTGTAAATCCACCCAGGGAGCGAGTTACACCTTCAGGTTCAAGGACTGGTGCTGCTCTTCCAGCACACCTTACAGAGCAAAGCTTTGCTCACCCACCAAAACACGTGGACCAAAAGCTGTACGGTCCTGCAGCGTACGGCACATACTGCAAGGATGCAAACCCACACAGGCTCCCTCACAGATGATCTTTATTTACAGGACTCCATCTCTCACGGGGTTATGAACATTTTACCTGACTGTGATAGATGGAGGTGACTCAAGAATAATAAGGAGCAAAATTACCACCGTGACACAGATTGCGTATTAAAATGCTAAAAATCAAAACGTTTCAGCCCTTTGGGAAGGAGAAACATCCCATCCCCGCCTCCTCCACCCTCCAGGTCTCCCGTTACCGTTGCAGTCTGTGCTTCAGATCCCTTAGCGTCTTCTTCTGCCGGTGTATGGAGCTGCTGCAGGCTGTCTGCAAGCTGGTGACTTCTTCCAGTTTCTGCCTGTAAACTTTGTGTGTTTCCTGCAGGAAAAAGAGATGATTGGTAGGAAGAGCCCTTCTAGGTTACATATTTTGGTCCTCGCCTCTGAAGAAAGCAAGCAAAACCCTGGGTTTGGGGGAGTCAACAGGCACCCCTGCAAACAAGCAAGGAGGGGGCGATGTCAAACCAGCGCGGATCCAACGCGGCTTAAACGGACACCAATGAAGTTCCTGCAAACGAAGAGCATCCTCTGCGCTCATCTCATTTCCTCTTTCTAACGAGCTTTCCCACTCAGGAGCTCCTCATTCCCGTCCCACCCTGTAACAAAGCCCTAATCGCCCGTTTCATCCCAATCTGTCCCCATCACGTGGGTGGCTCGATGACAGAGCAGGAACTCTGATTTCACAGCCAGGTTAAATCTGGGGAAAAAAGAAGAAAGATGAGGACACAGAGGGAAAACCCACAAAACCACCCACAGACCCACGCCTGGGGGTTTCGATGCCTCCTGGCCACCACTGCCATCTCGACCCCATGTATGTTCAAGCAACCTACACAAGAGCTTAACCCATCCCCTGCCTGCGGTACTAGATGCTCCTTGAGGAACAACTTCATCGCAGCTTGTTGATCCTCTAAAGTCCTGAATTAGTGTTTGACTGGCCATAACGAGGACACGCTAACCAACTGCAAGCACACTGAGAGGTGCCTCTGCTCGGGAATAAATGTGTTCTGCTTTTCTGCCCTTTCCAATGATTTCACCACCCTCCCGGGTGCAGGGAGACCTTGGGAAGAGCTAACCAGACACCAAGCAATGCCCTCTGGGCAAGTTTTCTTTTTAAGACCTTTAATAACTTGGAAACCAGAGTTAGTGCCAAGGAGAGAAGGCACAGGTTAAATGGTTATTTGCACGGCTGCTTTATCTACCCACACATCAACGACCACAGAAAATTACCACCGGTTTTCCCAGAGCATAACCATAGTGGTAAAACCACACAAAACACGTCTTTGCTCTCCTCCTCCTTAGGACCCGGCTGGTAGCTGTTCATTCTTTACAACAGCAATGCAAAACAAGTTCCAGTATCCAATTTAAAAACCTTAATAACCAAACTAACCATGTCCAGGTACCGCAGCTCTCATCGCTTCAGGATTGGTTTGGCTTTGCTTTACTCGTTCAGCTGCTCTACATGACACACAACAGTGTCTTTTAAAAGGCTGGTTCAAAGGGTGTAAGAAGCTCTTCGACAAAAAAAGCATTCAAGGATTTATTGGAAATACAAATAGGCGAGTTGAGAGCTAGTCTACCACTAGCCAAAAAACATCAGGATAATGATTTCAAAATGACACTGGTATTTATAAGAACATAACATTTGCTAATAGTTGCTGCTCCAGAGATGAGGCACTGCCCTGGCAACCCCAACTACAAAACCCCACAGATGTGGCTGAGTAAAAGCGCTCTGCAAACCTGGTGCCCCCCGACCCCATCTCACAGCTGGTCCCCGCTGCCCCGAGCTGCTGCTCGGCAGCATCAGACCCTTGAAGGCCCTCAAGTCAGAGCTTCCCAAACACAAGCGTAGCCCCAAGTGCCCCGTGCCAGCCAGCCTGCACGTCACGGCAGGAGCTACGACCAGAGTCCAAGGTCTTCCTCTGCAGGAGAGGGAAGACACAGCCCCTGACCCAGAACTTACAACGCAATTATAGAATACGAGACAGGGCAGGAGTGCATTGAAACAGAGATCGTTTTGCTCCACGGGGCCAGCACTGCTCTTAACACACACAAAACCTGCCCACCACCAGTTTTTTTTTCCCCCGCTGGCATTGCGCAAGAGACCCTTTCAGTGGAGGTGACCAAAGCACCTTGGAAAATGCCAGCCAGGAGCTCCTTTCAAATGGGACCAGCAGTTCCCACAGAGCCCCCGACCAGCATTTCCAGCCAGAGTCAGGCCAGCCAAAAAGAGTGCTAAAGAGGGGTGATGCAGGCATAGAGGGGGTCAGGCTGCTGCCAGGAAAACCACACTCCTCGAGAGCAAGAGATGCTGCGAGTGTGTCCAAAAAGCCACACGCAAGTGCAAGCACGAGCAGACACCAACATTGAATACTTTCTTACTAGAGAGTTGTGTTTTTTTACTCCCCACATCACGGTTTGACTTCAGTCCAGCTGGGGAGCACGGAACCTTCCTCCAAAGCACATTGCAGCACCACTAGCATCTCGCAGAGCTGGAGCAGAGTCACATCCTCAGGACACTGCTGTGTTCCCCTCAGTTTCCCCTGGGGAAACTGAGGCAGGGATAAGTCATTGACATTTTGCTGTGGTTTAGGTCAGATTTAAGCAGTGTGCTTGGTGAGAAGGCTGGCTGGGAGCAAACAAGTGATCAACAAACCCACACCAGCTGGTGCTCCCCCCCAACACCCAGCCACCACCTTTCCTTCTGTGAACAAGCATACAACCTGAACTGACTTTTAATTAACACAACGAACTAAATCTGGAAATCACACTCTTTTTTTGTGGTGCGTGCTCTGTTTAACAGCCTAGAAGAGGCTAACAGCCATGCACAGCGAGGGCAGCCGGTCGTGTTTTAAAACTGGCTTAAAGATGTAAAGCACGTGTATAGGCACAGCGTGGATGGGGAAGGTTTCTGGCGATAAAAGCAATTTGTAGAAACAGCTCTCAGCCCCTGCTCCGAGGTCTTTCTGTCCCTCAAAGCATTTTTGCCAGCTAAACAGCACCAGAGTCCCTCATATCCCACCTCAGGATATTAAAACCCCCGCCCGGTGCTGCCCGCAGCACCGGCGTTACCCACATCACCCCTTGCGCCCTGCTATGGGTGCACCAAAACGCCGGGTCCCCTTTTTCCACCCTTGCTCCAGCGGTGGGACCCACATCACGTCCCCTCGGGTGCCCCGCTGGACGCCCCCGGGGCTTGGCCGCGGCTCGGTCTGGGGTGTCCCGGCAGCACGCAGCGCCCGGCCGGGCGCACCGGGGCCCGGCGGCGTTCCTGGGCGCACAACCGTGGCCGTGCTCCGTGCGGGCACCCCGGGCCTGCAGCGACGGCGCCGTGCACGCGTGGCCCACCCGGGGCCTCCCCGGGGCTCAGCGAGGACGGGGCGAGCCTCTCCGCACCCCCGGGAGCTCCCTGCTGAGGCTGCCCCAAGGCGGGGGCCTCCCGGGGCAGGGGGTCCGCGGAGGGGTGCGCACCCCGCGCTGCCGGCCCCGCTCCTGCAGGGCCCCCTCCCCGCCTGCGGCAGCGCGCCCAGGGAGGGTGCGGGGGGAGCCCCGGGGGCCAGCCCGGCGCCGTCCCCCCGCCTCACGCAGCAAAGCCGGGGAAAGCAGCGCGAGAGCAGCCGCGGACGCGCAGCGCGGAGCGGCGCTGAAGGCGAAGCCGGGCGAGTCCCCGCGGTGCGGTGCCGCGGAGCCCCGCCGCCGCCCCCCGCCTCACCTGGAGCTGCCGGAACTCCTCCTCCAGCTCCTGCCACTCGCCGCGGCACCGCTCCAGCTGCCCCCTCATGGCGCGGGGGCCGCCGCGCTGCAGCGCGCCCGGCGGCGCGAGCTCTGCCCGCGGCGGCGGCGGCGGCGCGAGCCCGCACCCGGGCCCGGCGGCCACGTGCGCCCCTGACGTCATCGCGCGGTACTAGGCGCGGCGCCGTGGTGGCGCGCGCCACCCGCCGCCCCGCCCCGTCCCCCGCCCGCCTGAGGCGGTGGCTCCCCTCAGCCCGGGGCTTCCCTCAGCCACCGCCCCCAGCCCGGCCCCGCTCACCCCGTGGGGTCCCCCGCGCCTCTCCCGTGTCCCCTCGTGTCATGGCAGAGCTTGAAGCCCTCCGTGGGGCTGGGGAGGGAGGGGAGGAGATAAAACCCTCCGTGTGGCGCTGGCGGAGCCGCCCTGCCGCGCGGACGGTCCCCTCAGAGGGACCTGCTGGCTGAGGCGACCGTGTTACCGAAAAATTGTGACCAAGAAAACTCTCCGGACCAAGTGATAGTTAGAGAAAGCCGGCATTGGTTTATTGGAGCGCTGGGTGCGTGGGGGATCTCCTAGCGTGCACACCGGGAGACAAAAGCACACTCCTTATATACATTATAAAAAAAAGAACATTCTCTCTTTTATTGTAATTAGTGAGGAATTTAGCAGAGACCTTGGATTCTCTAGGAATAAGCACAAGCAAGAGCCTTTCCGCATACCCTTCCCACCAGTGATAACTACAACTTCAAGCGTTATCAGGCCTAGAAGCAAACACTGTCTGCAAAACGTGCAGGTAGCTGCAGAAAGTGCAGTTATTTAGCTGAAAACAAATCACTGAAGGGGAAATTGGTTCTGTTTAAAGGTTACGCAAAGGGGGCCCTTTGGGGCCTACTTCTGCTAAAGTCTCTGGTTATCAACCACACACCTGGGCTGAGGCGGCCCAGTCCAGCCCAGCAGCTGCCTGGGGCCAGGGCACAGCGGGTCGTTAATATCAGAAAAAGAAAATAACGAGGCCATTCCTGGTCTTTTTTATTATTGGAAGAGAAAATGACAGGCAATTCCTGATCTTTTTTATTATTAGGATAATAAGCCGCTTGGCAGCAGGACTGGCAAATTGGGAGCGGGGCCCTCGCAGCGATACCTGTGGAAAATTGTAGGCCTAAACCAGATCTTCTCAGGCCTTTGCAGAGCAAATCTACAAATACAAAATCTCTGTTTTACCTTAGTTAATCCCCAACTCATCAACGTTCACTGCCAGAAAATGTATCAAAGAAATGGAGTTAATAAGTTAAAGATCACAGTGAAATGTGACTGTTTGTTCTTTTGGTGTTAAATTTTGTTTGAGTACATGTAGTTATGTATGTACACTCACATGTGAGCTCCTTTCCTTCACCCTCCAGACTATTTCTGCCCGCAGATTCCACTCATTCTTTTCTCTTACAATAATTGAGGCTGTTTCCTTAGCTGCTTTTCCCCTGTCCTAGATATACTGATTCTTTCCAGCACCGTGCAAGCAGGAAAGGACAAAATACAAATGTGGGTGAGTCCCTATTCTAACATCAGGTGACAATAAGCCATGATAAATAAAATACTTGGCACATGTTCCAACTGGAGATTGGTACTGCTGCTTTGTTTTGTAACCTGAATTAATTCTGCAGTAAAGGATTTGGAGTGAGGCATTAGCTCTGGTATGGGCAAATGTGTCTTCGTAGTGTGATCTCCCTGTTTAAACAATATCCCTGCAAAGCACTCTACAGTTGTGCAGCAAACAGTTCTCAGCTCTGGGTGGCTTCACTAATTAACATCAGAAGCCTGTGTCTGAACAGTCTTGTTGCAGGTAGTTGAGACAATTAGCTGTGAATCTGCGGCAAAAGAAACTCAAGGGGAGAAGGTATCCGTAAGCACCAGCTTCAAGGACTTCAGCATTTCACTTTGCATGAATATGTAAGTGCTTGAACATCTCAGATAACCTAGGGTTCTTACTTTGGGTTGTTTTGATGTAAAACCAGCATGTTTTTTTATCTTGAGCGAGCTGCTCACAGCAAAAAGGAGGGAAGAGATTTAAAGAAACGCTTTCTTGCAAGGCTGCCTCTTAAGCAAAAGTCAAGCAGTGAAGTCTACATCTCAGATCGTTCACTTCAATCCCTCCTAAATCCTGCTAATAATAATTCTTAAAAACAGAGCGGTGGGGAAACTCCTTCAGCACTGCACCCACTCTGTGCTCCTCCGGCTAAACCCCACACGCTTGGTCGGAGTCCAGGACCCTCCCACCGCTTCCTCTGGCTTTCCTTTTGAATATAGCAGCAATAAAACACACAGCTGAGCATCCTACTTCCACAGTATGTTGTTGTCACATTCTTCACCTTTAAAGAATTCCAACATATGTTTCTCTAAGTGTTTTTTCTCTATTTATTCTACAAAGTTCCCAGAATAAACTTAAATTATTGTCTCTGACAGTTTTCAGTTGGTTTGGGCATTTCACTTGGGTGATTCCCCAAGCTTTGTGAGAGCGAACTCAGCTCGGAGCAGCTGTCTCCATTCATTGCGAAAATGATCGGTTTCAGATGTAGAATACGGAGGTTCTTTGGGTTTATTTAATTTTTAAAAAAATCTTACTCTCTAAATTGAAAAAAATTCAGGCACGTCGTATGTCATGGGACCCTGCTCCACAAATGGCGTGTTTCTGGGCATGTTCCCCACACATTCTCCCCGTGCTTGGTTTGCTCTTTGGTGTGTCCAAACTGGAAGAAATCGGAGAGCTAAAAGTCTGTTGCAACGAATTGTATTGGCAGTACAATGGGCTGAGTTAAAGCATAATTTACACTGACCAATTTAACAGCTTCCTTTCAGTCTTAAGTGTCAGGTTTAATCAAATGGCAGACAACTGAAACAAGAACCGTTCAAACAGCAACAGAACTGAAGCTCCGTCACTCCCCAGTGGAGGAGGCTTTGCTGGTGGCTCCTTGGTGGCAGTGACCAATGTCTGTGAGACCAAGAAACCAATTTTTTTAAAAAAAACAGCCAAGAAGGAGATCTGGGGCCAAATTTTGGCTGGAAAGACCAGATCAAGGGGAATTGCATCAAGGACAAACCAAGTTTTCCTCCTAGCCCATCGTAACCTGGATTTTGACCCTACTTTTCATGGTGGCCTCAATGTTGTGCCTTGAAACAACTGCTCAGGAGGAGAGTTTGGTTAGGGCATTTCTGGGTCAGTTTGGGTTTATACCTCACACTTTGGCTGAATTATATTCTACATAACTGACACCCTTTACAAAAATTTTCCGTGCTTCTTATTAACGGGGTTCCTTCTCTCATAATGGAAAGACATTTTTAAAGTAACATTTCAGTTCTGTGAGTCAAAAGAGCTTTCTGATAAAGCTGCAGATATCACCGGCTTCTTTTCAAGATGGTCTAATTTTGCCTTTTTTGTGAGAAGAGAATATTCACATTTACCTGCTCTGTAATAGATGAGGGAATTGGTGTCAGGTTTATTCCGATTTCTCTTTTAAGACCTCTGATGTGCATTTTCAGGGGGTTTCTCCTTTTTCTTCCGACATTTGCAAGGCTGATTCGTTTGTTACCCATCGGCACTGTAATCAGCGCTTTCATTTCTGCTGCTGCGCATGGAAAAAAAGCCACCAGAGGTGAAACACTCGTTGCTTATCAGCGTTTTATATTCTGATGGATAATCCTTAAGCCGAAGACATGTATCTCCACAGAGCAGCGTGTGCATGGCGTGCATGGGGCACGCAAGGTGAGTCCATGGGGCACGCAGGGTGAGTCCATGGGGCACGCAGGGTGAGCCCGTGTCCCACCAGCACCCCTCTCCGCTCGGTTCTCCGGCAGCTCTGCCGCCGTGCTCCCGTGACCCTTCGCGCCGGAGTTTGGCAGAGTTGCTATGACAACGCTGCCGATGCAGCCACAGCACCCAGCCGGCACCAAGCGCAGGTCGGTGTCCACGGGCTGGCTCTTGGGGTGGGGGGCGTCAGGAGAGCATGGGCTGAACTCGAGGGTGCTTTGGAAACCGAGCACGTGGGCTTTCCCCATCGTCTGCTCCCATCGCTGCTCTGGCACCCAGCTCTCGCTGGGGAGGAGCAGCAAAAGGCGCCCTGAGCACCCTGCTCGGACACCGCTGAGGGGTGAGCAGGGACTGGGGACAGCACGGCTGCTCCGGAGGGTGCCAGCAATGGGACCCCAGTGTGGGGCAGCACCGTGGGGCAGGGGGCAATGCAAGGGGTGAACTCACCCGGGGCACCCTCGGGGCTGGGCGACCGTCAGGCAGGGTGCTCCTGCGCAGGTAGAGCCCACATGGAGGTCACACAACGGATGCGGTGCGGTGGCAGGGATCACCAGAGGCTCTGCATCACCTGCCTCTTGCTGCCAGCCTCCCCACGCCCTTGTAGTAGGTGGCTAAAAACATCCAGGGCAGTGAATACCAAGTACATTATCACTTAACGCAAACCTGGCATCGCTGTCGTGAATTTGGAAGGGGATTCAGCAAATAAAGGTGCCTCCCGATGGTCTGTGTTACCCCGGATGCTCCGCGTGGGCTGTGCCTCGGAGGGTACGGCGAGGAGAGGGTGGGGTGCTGGGGCTGCCCCTGCAGCTGGGAATCCTCCCTGGGGTTTTTCAATCCTAAGCTTTGAGCTAAAGAAGTGGTCAGATGCAGTAATGGGACGGTGATGCTCCCATCTGGCGGGGGTAGCGAGGAGACCTCTCTTCACAGCCCTGAGCTGCTCGGAGGTCATGGCCAGTGTCGGGGTGGGTGCACGTAGCTGTGGCTCGACTCCTCTGCTCCCAAAGTGAGGGGGGGACAGACGTGAGCTGGCAGCATGCGGCTCTGTGTCCTGCAAACTCCCAGCCTTTGGCAAATATTGTCAAGAGCCCCCTCTCCAGGGGCTGCAGCACCCAAAGGCAAGGGAGGAACTTAGGTGTATCCTGTGTTTGCATTGCAGAAAAACCATCCTCTGCAGCGGGCTGCGATGCCATCGTACCCAGGGACAGGTCCTGCCCTCGGTGTCCTCTAATCCGGACGCTCCCAGGTGGGTGGCATGGCCAGGGGGCTCCAGCTGCCAAATCCTCCTCTGCCCTCACAGACGACCCCATCCCCAAAATACCTGCTTTGAGGGTTGGCAGCGTGGTGGTCTTCTCCTTGCCCCCTCTCCTTGAGGTTGGTGGAGGTGGCGCCCGTGTTTGACAGCTGAAGGGGGAGCGACCAGCCGGGAACCCGCTCTCTGGCCCCTCTCCTCCCACGGCAGGGATTCTCCGGACTGAGGTCACAATGCAGTGCCCGGGCAGGTCCCTCAGCCCTGCCCGTGCTCCCCCGGCCCTGCCCACGCTCCCTCAGCCCTGCCCATGCTCCCCCAGCCCTGCCCATGCTCCCCGCAGCCCCACGGTAAGGACACATACAGGACACACACTACACAACACAGCTGTGTTTGAGGGGGAAGGCTCATCATCCACACAGAAATACATTTTTTTAGCAATGATGTCCCCCAGATAGCTGTTGAATGATCATTTCCCGCAGCTACGTGGAGAACCGAGGGTGAACGCTAACTATATTTTCTTAGATACAATTTCTAGCTTTTATTCCCTAGCAAGGACCCGAAGCACCTTCCTTTCCCCTCTCCTCCCAAGCTCCGTGCTTTCCCCCATGCTGGGCTCCCTGGCATCCACGGCGCAGCAGGAACACAAGCTCAGCTCACACCCAACAAGGGAGAGATGCGGAAAAATCACTAGACACAGCTCCATCCAGCAGATCAGGACAGAAGAGGGAGCCCAGGAGACAAAATGGGAGAGCAACTCACCCCGCTCTGGATGTTGACTGCATTCATAGAATCTTGCCTTTTGTTTCTACAGCCACTTTTTGATGTTTATTTATGGTTCTAGGAGGCCCCTCTCACCTCCGAGTCCGTGCCGGCATTCCCACTGCGCTGAACAGCGAGACCTTCCACCGGCACTGCCCAGAAACCGCCGCTGTGCCCACTCCACTGTTGCCCTCTCTGTATTGATGGGCCAAATGGCTTCTTATTCTGTCTCTTCCCCCGCGCTGATCCTTTCCCTCCAGACCTCTGACACCCGAATCACCTCCCCGCTGTGCCCGTCATCCCCTGCCTCCTGTTCATACTTTAAAACCCACGTCACTTTGGAAGCCACCTCCTTGGCAGCTTGCTTGACTTACAAGTGCTTGTCCTGCCCTGGGGAAGTCTGCGGCCTCTTGGTAGATAGAAACATTGTGGTTTCAACCCCTTTCAACAAGACACCCTCAGGACCGGTATTTTTAGCAGCAAAGGAGCCTGAGCTGCGTTACTGCTGGATGTACGAAGTGTCCCAGCTCCTGGGGCACCCCGGGGACACCGGCCAACTCTCTGACCCGCTCCACCTTGTGAATGCTTTCCAACGTCCTGAGATATTTCCTAGCAAACAAATCATTTTCTAATTTGCTTAAACGACTGCTCCCACCTCACGCGGAGCTGGCGGTGGAGTGGCCGTGGGAAGGAGCCTGGCAGGGTTTTGGCTGTACAGAGAAGGGGCTGCCTTCCCCTGTGCTCCCCAGGACCTCTGGCAGGCACAGAGACCGATGCCCACCACAGACCCGACCTGCTGAGACTCATTTAACATTCCCAGGCTATGTCTGTTTTCAGATAGTGCTGGCTTGTACTTCAGCATTTTTAGATACCTTCTGTTTGTTATATCTCTATTTTACCCCTCCAAAGCCAGACATCAATTACCAACTCAGGTGCATACTAAAGCATAGCTCACAAATAGACTGTTCTGCCTGAACCTGCCTTGTAATTTCTCTCTAATTTATTGCTGACAATCGTTTGTTTTCCTCTCCAGCCACGAACAATATGCCCATTGGAAAACACCCCAGGGCCACAGAGCCTCTCTGGCATGAATGGGACAGGAAAGCGCAGAAATGTGGATTAAGACACACGGTCTATGCTGTAAACGGGGATCGGTACACGGGAGAATGGCTGGACAACTTGAAACACGGTAAGACAGACCATTTTGAGAAAAAGTACCAATTTAAATGTCTTCACAAAAGTTCCTAGGAGCAGGGAGCGGTCAGTGGTTGTATAGGGTCCCAGAAGACTGTTCATTCATGTATGACTGTATATATATGTGTGTGTATATATATATATGTGTGTGTGTGTGTGTCTTTGATACATGTCATGCAACAATGTGCTTAAACATATTTCTAATGGGTAACTTGAAGAGCTTTTGCATGCACTCAGGGGCAATTACGTGAAATATCTAGATTATAGATGTTTAAAAAACCCCTACAAACCCAGCAAACTGCAGTCAGCTCCACGCTCCGGGATGTGCCCTGGCTGTGCTGTCCCTGGGGCTCTCTCGGCTCCTGACTTGGCTTCAGGAATATTCATTTATCCTCGAGTCGTGGCGGGTGCTGCAGGAGACAGAGCAGGGGAAGGGGACCCTGACCGAGCCCTGAGCAGCCGGAGCAGGACAGGCTTGGTTACAAGCAGTAAACTGAGGTTTGGAAAGATGTGAGTGCATTCAGCAACGGCCACACAGGAAGACCCTGATCAAGATTAACGATGCATCCGACTCAGGAAGCTAAACTGAATCCCAGGCACAAACCTGCCTCGGTGCAGGGAGTGCTGCCTCGCCTGGGATGGAGCTGTAGGGAGGCAGCCCCGTAAACCCTTCTAACAACCGCCACGGTCTCCCCATAATTTCTCTTTATTAAACAGGGAAAGGCACCCAGGTATGGAAACGCACCGGAGCTGTTTATAGCGGTGACTGGAAGTTTGGGAAGCGGGATGGTTACGGCTCATACAGTGTTCCTGACCCCATAACCAAGGAATACAAGAAGGTGTACGCAGGCTGGTGGAAAAACGACAAAAAATGCGTAAGTGAGATTTCCTGCGCCGCCGGGGGCAAGGCAGCATTCACCAAAACCTGGGGAAGAGCTGGGTGCACACGTGCAAAAAGATCACTTAAAATACTGATTTTTCAAATACTGAGGCTGAATTGAAGGGTTTGGGGAAAACAAATATGTGGAACAAGCAAATGAAAGCAAGAGCAAAAGCTCGGGTGTTTAAGCCCTCGCTCCCTGCCCTCCCCAACCTCGCTGCTCCTGGCGTTACTCACCTCTCCACATCAGATGCAGGAGCTGCACCGTGTCCCACAGCCGGCCATAGGGAAGCAGCAGCGTGACTCTGGGCCGAAGCTACAGGAACAAACCTTCCTCCAGGCTTGGGCTCTCTTTAAATCTTAATTTGAACCTGCAGGAAGCTTCAAGAGTAAAAATCCATTATTTATAAAAAGCCAAGCGTGGCCGAGAACGTGCCATCGCTCTCCATCTCCCCTCTGGGGAGGGACTTATCCGCTGGCAACCAGGCTACAGCCCTGACCTCCCACCAGCTGCCGCAGAGCAGCGCTCGCTGCTCGGGCTCACCTGCAGCTCGGCCAAGCAGGATGAGAGGTTTCATATCCTGTGTCTTAATCCTCCCCACCCATCCCTGTCATTCCTCCTTGAAGCGGTCAGAGGAACCTGTATGATAAGCGCTGCAGGAAAATGTACCTTCTTGTGGGAGTTTTACACCATATTAGACAAATCCATGAGTTCTTTTGGAAATTAAGCCTGTCACATAAATCACTGGTTTTGCTAAAGGAAACATAATGAGGAAGTCATCTGGTAAAAATGACAGCAATCTTATGTGCAAAATCCCTGTAGGAACGTTTTCTGATCTGCCAATGGAAACCTTGTGTTCGCCTTTGTGTCTGCTCCTAAATTACATTAATAACCTCTTACGCTTCTAATTGGCGTGCGGCTCTACGGCTCCAGTCTCTCGGAGGGAGCTTCCCCTCCCGTTCTTTGAGGATATATTTTGGATGATTGAGCTTTGGTGAAAGACTCATAATGACATCCAAATATCACTAGGGTTGTTTTTTTCTTCTACAAAAACCTCCCTTTTGCATCCATGCAGTTTAATAAAATGCATGCTCAGAAAAATCAGTTATTTTCAGAACTGATTTTATTTTTTTCATCAGAGAGAAATTAACACGTTATTCCTATAGGAAAACTCACTAGGAGGCACGCGTGGCATCACTGCCCGCGCCTGCCCCTTTCGCCGCAGGGAGCCTGCAGGGCTGCCTTTAGGTTCTCGTGAAGGAGGAAGGAAGCCAGGCGAGGGGCTGTTTAGGACATCCCCTCTTTGGGGGTGTGGATGGAGGAGAAGGCAAAACCGTTTCCATGGTCAGCATCGCTCGGAGACCTTCAGTCTGCCCAGGGGCAAGGGAAGGAGTTGCCCAGCCTGGGACACACTGGGCTGTAGGAAGCATCATTGAAAGGTGTAAAATCCCCGCGTTGAGAGACAGGTCCTCCACAGGCAGGTTTATATACCAGTAAAACCCGCTTTTAGCTAAATATTAGCAGCGATCCTGCCAATGATAACACACTGAGATACAAACCTGAGGTTTCGTTGCGGGAATAAAATTATTTGCCAACAAAAAAAAAATCCCATACCATCACCTCTCGTTTCCTTCGACACAAGAACAGCCACTGAGCTGTGTGTAAGTACTAAGCAAAGGAGTAGCCTATCAAGAAAGTAGTACCCCAAAATTGCACGCTGACCCCTTTCAATCGAGGCTCCTAACCAGCCATCGCTGTGCTGCCTTCCAGGGCTACGGGGTGATGTTTTACCCCGGCGGGGAGCTCTACGAGGGCGAGTGGAGCGGTGGGCTGCGGAGTGGCTGGGGACGGATGTACTACCGGGACGGATGCACCTACGAGGGACAGTGGCTGAAGGACCGGCCCGATGGGCAGGGGATGCTGCGGCTGCGTAAGTACCGGCCCCCTTCGAGGTTCTTGGTGCTGTGCTGCTCTCCCCACGTCTCTGCTGTCCAGATTTCCAGATGCTACATCGCATCTCCCGCTGCAGCCTTGCGACAGGGTTGTGGCTGCTCCGTGTCGTCCCTCCCCTCCTGGTTTGGGGCTGGAGGCAGCACAGGCTGTGCAAGGGCCGGCGTTGCACTGCTCGAGCCCACACGCAGGAAAGCTTGGTTTTGCTGTGATTTACATGTTAATGACTGGGATGGTTAGGGTTAGAGATAATGTACTGTTGGGTCAGGGAAGAGCAACTCTCTCTTTTCAAGCCAGGCACTTTGCCAGACATATTTCTAACTGCTGCATACCAAGGAGGAGTCCAGTTTCCAGCACAGACAAAAAAAAAAAAAGAGATAAGTTTTCTTTTTGAGTTCACTCCATCCCCTCTTACTTCCGACACGTTGGGTGAGCGCAGGGGTTTCATTAGTGCACGATCCCTTCCCAGAAATAACACCGAGCACATCACAGATTGGGAATGTTGGGGACAATCTCAGCATGAAAATAGAAATTTGGAAATTTTTTTCCGCTTATTTTGCTTGCAGTTTAACACATTTTTCCTCGAAGCCAAGAATCCCAGTCCTTTGCAGTACAAGGCACTGTGTTCCAGGAACATTTGAAGAAATATTATCTTCATATTATTATTCATCTATTCTATTTTTTTTTGCTTGAAAGTGATCTCAAGGCTAGTAATTAGCTAAGCAAAGGAGCTAGAAGGAACGAGCACGACCTTCACTACCCATCAAACGCACAACTGCGCTCTCTCTGATGACTGTAAAGTCACTTTGGACCGATGGCTCATCCAGATGAAATCAGCACCCGCTTTCAGGGGTAACTCCTTCCACTGATCTGCTTCACTCCCGTCAAAGTCACCCTCGGTGTTATAACCTGACAGCCCCTCGGGGCTGAGCTGCGGCTTGATGCGTTGTTTCAGAGCCTGGTTGCCTCCAGCGTACCCTGCAGCTGATTACGAGCTGGATTCCTTTTGGTTAAAATTAGCCAGAGCAATTATTTCGTACCCACAAGCTTAATGTATTCAGCTCAGCCCCTGGAAGTGTGCCCACGTGCCGGCAGCTTGGCGATGGTGAAAGAAAAGGAGTTCTTCAGTGGAGGTCACGATGAGCTGCAGCTCAAGATTAAATTGCTTGTAGTGGCAGCGCGCCCGGCGAGGGTGAGCTTGGCTGGGAGCACCGTGCTGATTCCCACCTCTGCTACAGCCTGTTGCCGAACGGCTTTTAAACCAGAGCGTTGCCCGTCCGCAGAGGAGATCTCGGCTGTGAGCAACGCAGCCTCCAAGGTGCTCTGGGAGGAGAGCGGGTGGGAGCAGCCGGGTGCCACCAGTGCATTTCGGCCACCTCTTGCCATGAAGAATGGCAGAGTTTGGCTGAGACCCAAAGATATTTCCACTAAGTAACTTAGGTCAGAAATCCCTGTGTTTTTTGGCGTGGAAACACTATATCTGGCAAAAGGGGACAGCAGAGGACTCTCCTAGTGAGAGCAGGGTGGCCTGGGTGTATCCCAGCCCGAACATCACCATGGGTACGATGCCCCTTCTTAACCAGCGTCCCTGGACAAGGCTGCTGCTCTCTTCCCCTTGCAGCTGGGCTTTCCCTGTTGGTGATGGATGGATGGATTCCCAGAGAGCAGCGCAGAGCCCAAGAAAACCTCTCTCAACTTGCAGAAAAACACCAAGAGATGCAGTACAGCTGGAAAAAGAGTCTGTTATAGACTGCTGGAGCCATTCAGCCACTCACAGCAATTCTTGCTCTGTAATTCACTGAGGAAAAACATAACTAGAAGTGTTCTTTGAAATCAAGATTATTTTGATTGGACAATGATCAGATAGTGCTGCTGTTCCTTGGCCAGAAGGGCAAACCTCTTCAATCCAGTGTTCCTGTGGGATTTGTTGCAGTGACAAATCCAAAACTTGTGTCCTATAATTTTTCATGTTGTGAAGAGTGACTCAGCGACTGGCCTTACCCTGACTGGCATTTCTTGTTCCAAGTGGGCAAAGCGTGGGCTCCTTCCGCAGCCGTCCGTCCTCTGCGGCACAGCAAACGGAGCGCCGCAAAAGCAGAAGGACACACCGTGCCGCAGCCCCCTCAAAATTACTGAGGAGCCAAACAGATGATTTCCTCTTCCGTCGGTTTGCTGTGTTGATTGGTTTTGTTTGTAGCCCCTCAACGGCACGGTGCAAATTTCACGGTCTGTTCATGTGTTTAATTGCAGCAAATGAAAATCGGTACGAAGGAGGTTGGAAAGGTGGGAAGAAGCACGGCCCAGGGAAATTTTTCTACTTGGATAAGGGACAGTTGTTGGAAGGTATCTGGGCAGAAGATATACCAAAATGTGGAACTCTGATTGACTTTGGGAGAGACGAAGCTCCTGCCCCTACTCAGTATCCGATCCCAAAGGTAATTGCTTGGAACTTTCGGTTTTGCTGGTGGTGTTGCAGCCATCGGCGCTCGGGGCAGCTCTCCAGGTAGCATTTCACTCTCCCAGTGATGACCCCACGGGGTTCCCAGCTCACGGGGTGTGTGCTCAGAGTCTTTTGGCCAGCAGCGCCCTAAATGGCCCCATTGGGACAAAGGGCTCGTCCAGCCACCGCTGGAGCCTCCTCATCCCCTACATCTGAAAAAATGCAGTTCTCAGGCACCAAAACTGCTTAGAGACTTGGAGCAGCACACAGGAAATGGGGACAATAGAGGCAGAGACAATAGCGGGATTTGCGTCAAAACCAAATGATTTTGCCAAGCCAAACTGCTAAAGCTGACCAGACCTCACCGAAACCCCAGCAGCTGCAGTGCTGATATCAGCTATCTCCTTCACCCAGGCACCCCGCGTCAGGGGCTTGTCCATGTGCAGGACAGGGGAACGTGCGTAGCAGATGGGTGTCTGAGAGCTGACATCCTCCGCTCCCCTTTTCCTTCAAGGTTGACACAAGCTGCAGAGGAAGAGCCTGTCCCTGTCCCTGTCCCCCTCCCAAAGACTCGGTGGGATGCACGATGGGGCACACAGACACCCCAGGCCATCAGCCTGGCAGCTCCCAGGTCATTGCACATCGCTTTGGTGCAGGAGCGGGAGGACGGGAGAGCCTGTCCCCTGCTCTGCGCCCTTGGAGGAGGACAGGGAACAGATGTGGCTCCAAGTGACACAGCTGGCCAAAAGAGTCTCAGCTTCAATCCCCACGGTCTGCGTGCCACACACGTGACACACAAAGGCACAGCATTTCCAAGGGATGGTTAGTGCAGGACCCGGGGGGAAGCTCCTCTCTGCTTAGAGCAGAGCAGAACCACGCTGGATAACCCCAGCGCGCTGCTTTATACCAGTAACACAGTGGCCAGCGCAGCTCCGTAGCAGTGAAGCTGCCTGCCTTCCTCCTCTGCTCCAGGGACAAGGTTGTTTTGGGCACGCGCAGCTACCGAAGCCCCCAGCTGTTACATCTTTGCTTCCCTTGCTTTTTCAAATCTGGTTTCTATAGCAAGGGCCCTTTGAGCACACGCATTTTTGACAAGCCAGTTAATCCTGTAAGTACCAGGCACACCCACAGCAGCTCAGAATAATAAACACCAGGGAAAAACAATCTCAATTCGCAAAAAGAGTGAAAGGAGCAGTGCTTCTGTAGCTAAAAATAATTTACCTTGCAAGGATTGTCAGAGGTCAGGGGAGAACAGCCTCTTCAACAACCCAGCCCCAACTGCCATTGCGCTGTGGCGGGATGTCCAAGCCTGGCTGTTTATTTAACTCCCTGAAGACCAAGTTATGACCCACTTTTCTTCTGCTCTATGAGCAAAAAGAAAGCATCAGCTTTCACTGCCATTATTGTGCTTTCCATCAGAAGAGATTTATTGATCTCAGAATATGAAGGAAGTAACAGATAAAAGGAGAAAAATTGACTTCAGATTTTCATAAACCTTTTGCCAAATTACTGTTGTGAGCAGGTGTTAGAGAAAAGGAGATGGAGGGTGAATGTCAGAAACTGCCAAAACCAGGGACGGACTAAATAGTCTGCTTTTGCCTGGCACGGGGCTAACAGGGAGGGTCTGAGCTTCCACGTGGGAGAAGCATCACTCTGTGTCTTCGTTCGTAAAAGGAACGAAGGGTGGGGGTGCACAGGACAGAAAATGGCTGGAAACAGAGAGCTATTGTGACAAGCTTTGAAGGAACGATGGGGTTGCATCAAGGCAGAATTTTAACATAACTACAGAGACAAGGGAAGACTTGGGATATTTGCTATCACAATTCTCAAAGCCAAGGCTTCAGAAAGCATAACAGAATAAGGACTGGATGTCTTCTGCCTAGGAAACCACCACACACACATGAACCCCCCAGGAAGCATGAGGACTTGGTGGACTGGGCAGTGCTGGGTTAGCGGTTGGGCTTGATGATCTTACAAGGTCTTTTCCAACCAAAACGATTCCATGACATAAAGCAGGTCAGAGTGAGCTGACAAGTTCCTACTGCAATTACTCACCTTTTTCAACAACAGGTGAGACCCAAGAGGCTACAAATCAAAGCCAGTTTTGTCTAAGAATGGGTTTTGTTAGAGGAGAATCAGTGCACTCCTTGCAGAGCTATTTCAAGGAGATGATGTTCAACATGCTGATAAAATTAGGGAAGTGTAGCAATGTTCCTAGAACATTAACTGAAAGGCTGCAATATAAACTAAAGTCCTGACACATGGGAGATTCGCCGTTCATGCTTGAGTAATCAAGAGCTATAAAACCTTAAGCTTCTTCAATTACACTGCCTAACTGTTTTGTATTCTTTTTATTTAGATTGAACTAGCTGATCCAGATGGTGTTTTAGCAGAGGCCTGGGCGATGTTTGATGACAGCCAGAATTAATAAACGGATGCTGAAGACAAAAAAACATGCGAGATAAGAACACGATCCTGGGTGCCTTACTCATTAGTCTCAAATCCACCCACCTGCCAGACCCCTGGCGCTCAATGGCTGCTCCATTTCTACCCATCAAGGCCCACGCGCCAGCCACGCAGAGCTGCGGCGCTTCTGATCCACGAGGCACTGCGGAGCGTCACCAAGACCAAAGGAAGGTGGCACCACAGCTGGCTGGTGAAAAACAAACTGTGGGACAGTGGGTCGTTAGTTCACCTGATCAACACCACACCTCCGAGTATCACCTCTTTATTTACAGCTCATTTGGTCCCTTGACTCATGTTTCCTAGGCTGAAAGATAACCTAATTTTCTATTTAAGCACTCGAAGAGAATAACAGCAATACAACACGCTTATAGTCCCAAAATTTAAGCAGTGCTGGTAGGAGAAAAAGCACGTCAACCATATCACATTCCTTACACCTGCCTGTGTGAACAGGAAATTTCATCTTCCTGTCATGACTGAAATGAGTAACTGCATCCATTTAAGAGATCCTCAGAAATACACAGGATTAGCACAATATAGCTGAAGAGAGAAGGGATATAGAGAAAATAAGCGTATTTTAGGCCTCTAGATAACAAATAATCAGCAACAATTGAGAATATTTTATTTCATTAAAGTATTTTATATCTAAATAAGTGATATACAATAACCAATGTTTAAAATGCTTGAGGTAAATGCGTAATACCATTAGTATAAATAAGGGATAAAAAACAAATTCTAAGTGCACTCTTCATGTTTAGATCCATGTGTTTGGGTCTGGTTACTGCCCCTGGCACACAGTTAGGAGACTGTGCCCAAGGTGTAACTGTCATGACCATCTCCACAGCTGGAAAATGAAAGAAACATACTTGATATCATGGCTTAAAGTGCAGAAAACAGTCAGAAAAGCCACTGTAATAACAGCGCCATTAGCTCAGAACCTACCAGCTTGAGCAAGTTAAAAATAAGGTTGTCCCACTAGCTTCCAATTCTGTATTTCTTAAACAAAACAAAACACCCCACACTTCTCCATCACTTTGTAAAAGATCCACAAAATAAAGAGAAAATAAAGAGAAATTCAGCTACTTATCCAGGACAGCAAGTAATTTTACAAAATAAGCTTGGAAAATAGATCTTCTGGACTTCCATTCAAAATAACATAACTTTTAATACACAATTTACAGACAGAAGCATCATTTTTAAGCCTGACAGCACCCTTTCACCATTTGCTCTAGTGTGAATACTGAGTCAGGTTTTCTTCCTTTACTGAGGCTTTTTAAGAGTCTTTTTTTCCCCAAGACAGGACTGCTACTGCAGTAAAGTATGGCAAAAACACATTTTGTGCCTACTACTGAGATTTCATGTTTTGGAATGCTGCTTCATTAACCCCTTTACTAACACCCTCCTTCCAGTGCTCCATGAATGAACACCTGCAGAATTGTAGTCTCAATTCTCACTATTGGCAGATTTACATCAGTAACGTAATATATTCGAAGCATAATGTAAAGGCAGAGACAGAGAAAACCCAGTTTGGCCTCTATCTGCCAGGACTTGTGAAAATGGCAGTGGAAAGCTGTTCTCTGCTTGTGAACCAAGAATGCTGCTGGGAAAAAAAAAAAAAAAGCCCAGCAGGTTTTTTTTAATGGTTATTTTTCCGAACACAAACACACCACGGGTAACCCTGTCAACACTTTTCACTGCAGCGGTGCTGACGTGAGAGATCAGTCCCATGCACTTCACGAGGCTGCTTCAGTAGTAAACACACTCTGCCACCCTAACTCTGTAGACACATCCTACAGCTTGTAAATAGGTCGGGATAACCCAAGATGGAGGTTGGGTGTAAGAGACCATGTCCAGCCCAGGCTCAGCCAGGCACAGCTCCGCTGTATTGTCACGTTCACTCCTGTCTGATTCAAACTCCCAGGATTCTATTCCACAGTGTTAGCTAGGGCAGAAAGGTCAAGTTTTGTTCCTTTAGACTTGAAATCTGTCTCAGTTTGTGTTAAAAAAAACCCAGCTTTTACCCATTAAAGCCCAAAGCTGCTCCATAGAAGAACTGCATTCCAAAAAAATTCCACTTCTAGACACAGCTAGAATGGCTGAAGCAGCCCAGGACAACTGCTGCAATCTTTCTTGGACAAACCTCTTTATCTAAGAGACCAAATGGAAGTTTTTGCTTAAAGAGGAAATAAAAAACCAACATAGTAGCCTGTCACAGACATGCGTGTCTGAAAGTAAGCAGCAATATTAATTACAAATAACCTGCTTTCATAAATAAATCTACAGAGAGAAAAGTAGTCTTCCAGATCCTTCAGAAGCAAAAAATGTATAACAAGTTACTAAATACAACAATTCAGCAAGGAGAAGACTTTTTCTAAACAAGACCAAGGCATAGCTAATTACTTGGGAATCCAAAGCAGAGAAAGCACCTTTTGCTGCTTGCATCTGAGGATTTATTAAAAATATATTTTTAATATAAAAGTACAAAATGATTACTACTTTGGCTTGGAAAAAAACAGCAGTGGTTCTGATTTTCAAGCAAAAAAATTATCCAGTGATAATTTCCATCTAGTTCCTTCTTTTTAAAAAAAGATTCCTAAATGGGAAACAGGCAAATCTATCTCTCCAGATAATATGTGCCAGCTCGTGAGAACTTTAAAACAGTTATTGCTTTTATTTTCTTCCAAAGAAGAGTAGAGTCGAGTCTCATTCCTACTCATGTGGCCATACCACATCGCAGTAAGACTAGTCATGGGTGTTTAGCGAGTTATAAAGTGTGTAACTGCCACGGGAAAAAGGTGCCAGAGAAATCAGTAAAGTAATAATTAGTTGGCAGCAAAACATACTGGGGAAAGTGGTGGGAAAGCTTTCACTTCTACCATCTGTCAGGCCTTCTAGAGAGAACAGCACTAGCACTGAAACCAAGTGCTAATTGCTGCACGTCCCAAGTAATTTGTATCATGCCATGCAATACAGATCGGACAAGCAGTATCTTCTAGTAAATGCCAACATCAAATAAAGAGAGGAAAAAAAAGCTTCTCTATCCATCCTTAACAAATACACCAATTTACAGTGTTATTTTCCATATTTTTATACAGCCACCATTGAGCATTAATAAGAAGCAACCTAGACAGCGCTCACAAGAGGAGGGATGCACGTGCAGGGCAAGCTTACCCCACCATCCATCCGTTTCTTCAGATGTCAGATAGCCAAAATGTTATGAAAGGAAGAAGGTTTGTTTTTTTTTTCCTCTCTAAAGGGTTAGAACAACATTTATAATCTCTCTTTAAACAGTAAACAGCAGTTCGACCAGTTCATCCACAGGGGAGTCAACATAAGGCAGAAGCAGAATAGTGGGTTTATTTTCTTTATGTACAGGTTTACGCAAAATGGGTAACAGCTGAGGAGATAGCATCACCTCTGTGATCCAGCTGATCCTGGAGCCGTGCAAATTCAGCAAGTTCATTCAGTTCTTGAAATTGCCTGTCTGTTTTATGGCTCACCAGTGACCTGTAGAAGTGGACTGCAAACACAATGAAAATCAATCCAAAGGGAACCATAATAGACGTTGATGCAATGGCTGCTGCCTGTCCTGATGTGATGGTAGAACTGTTGCTCTGGAGCGGATTATCAGTTTTCTTCTTTAAAGGAAGAAACTTCACCCAACACAGTAGCACCACCTCTGCAAGAAAGAGCAAAGTCCCAATGACAGTAGAAAATGCCCACGCGAGCTCAATGTGCCGATGCATACGCTCATGAGGAGATTCCTTAACAGAGTTGAGATTATGCACATTGCTAACAGCCTCTATATTTGGAAGAATGCAGGTACTTATCATGAGTGCAAAAAGGTGAACTGCAACAAGGACAGTAGTACAGGCACTGAAGGCTATCAGGAGACCTTGAGGGTAGTCATGTTCTGCGTCTAGCTGAACTTCTACCATAGCCACCTGAAAAGGAAAGAAGGGAGAGATGCAGTTACCTATATTATGCATTATTTAACCATAGATTATTTTAAGTTTAAATCATGTTTCCAGAAGATCATCTGATCCAAACAAAATAATAGTCTGCATTTAAATTTCTCTTCATGTCAATCTGCACCCTTTTCTTCAGGTCCAAATTTACCTCTGAGCTATCAAGCAAAGGCCACCGTTTCCATACTTACTGTTCTGTTGTAGAGCAAACCATCAGTAGGCACAAAAGCTCTTAACAGCGCAACCACCTTGCCAATTCCAGCTCCCTCCAGTAAAATAGCTGAACTTTGTGATCAACAAACTTGGACTCTTAAAGTGAAACATTTCTTCTTTACTGTGTTATACTGTAGAGGCAGCTTTTGATTTTTCACTATAGATTATAAATTTCTCTGGGTATTAGGAAATGTTTTGTGTCCCATACCTATGCAGAATGAATACTGTGTGAAGTCTCTTGAAGTAGGTAACTATAACGTGAAAGCCTGTGAAGGCAGCAGACTGCCCATCACAGTCTTGGTGCTCCTTTCTCCTTGGATATTTGTTTTTCAGTTCTGAAGAGCAGGAGCCTTTCATTAGAAAGATCACCTTTCCGAGGGGCTCTCAGCTATATTCTCTCTCTCAAAGTAAGTATTTAAGCAGACTCTAGAACACAGATTCAAAACATGAAAGTCTCCACAGTGTCCACGGCAGACAAACGGGCCTGTTAGAGGCTGGAGGACAGAAACAGTAGACCCCCAGAAAAGGCAACACAGAGTGCTCCCAGACATCACTAGCTACTCTTACTCTGGAAGCTGTGCCTAGCCTTATCTCTGGGCGAGCAGTGCTATCTCCTGAAGATGTTCCGAGGTCCACTCCTCCCCTACATCATATGCACCCATGCCCTTTTATAAACCCAGATCTCCAAGCACGTCTGTGCTTAAGGAGCAGAAATCAGCATTAAATAACAACACTAGGAAACTCATAAACCCAGCTCAAATATTTTGATAAAGAAAACGAACTAGAATGCCTTTTAACAGTCTTTAAAACTGTCAGGTGGTTTTATGCATGTGCAATTGATGAGTGACATTAATCCCAGCAGCTCTCTTGGAAAATAATCTTTCCCGATAAATTTGCCTTTCAGACACAGCCCAGTTCCAAAGAGGGAATAATGCAACAATGTCTCTGTTCAGTGCTCTTTCTCAAAGGATCTCATTAAAAAGACAAAATCATTAAATAGACAAAGTATGTTTAAAATGCAGAGAAAATAAAAATCTAACAGCAATCTTAAACACAAACACATGTACACCATGTAAGGAAGACGCAGGGGCTGCCGTTCAGCACAGTTCACACTGATCCACACCAGCCCTTTCTGCACCTTGGCTGCCCACTCTTGATCCTTCATTGGAATGACTCAACTTCTAGCCCAGCGAAAGCTAACCTGGTTCAGAAGTCGTGATCTCCTGCTAGCTTAGCAAGCTGAGCTGTTTCTGCAACGCCTCTGATGAACAACCAAGCTGGCACAGGCCCATGTAACTGAGGAGGAAGCAGTTGTACAGGACCTCAGACTCTTGGCTGCACTAAGCCACGAGCCCAGCTCTTCTGTAACATACCAGTTTGCCCTCAAAAGGGCCATGAAACCAGGTCATACAATACAGTGCCTGAAACGAATCACCTCTTTTGAGTCCCACCAACATATTACCACATGCCATTATCAATGGTTTAGACAGTACTTGGCCTATAGCTGCATTTCAAACATATCAGCTTCACGAGAATCGAGGTGAAGAAAATTTCATGAAGTGTGGGTAATATGGATGCAGGGAGACATAGAAACCAGGACCCAAACCCAGTAAGAACATTCAAACCTCACTATTTCACAAGAGCTGAGCCAAGCGACACCTAGTCCAGGATTTCACCTTCTTACACTCCCAGAACCAGCGCATTCCAGGACACCAGAACTCTTAACCACTAACGCACCAAATATATTTTTTAAGCTAACTGAGGGTTTTGCTCAGACATGTTTCAACAGGCATTCAAGGCCATTTGCCAATATTTTAATTCCTTTATTGAAAGCTTTTATTGTCATAAGCCTAACCACCCAGCCAGCTAGCAAACAGTTTCCAAGTGTTACAAGAAACTCAACAAGAAATTATATTAATACATATACAATTCTTGCTCAAAGATTTAAAAATACAATTTCTCAACTGTGGGAAATTTCACATTTGAGAGGATAAATAGCTGGTCATCGGGTCTCTCTTCTGCAGGATTGCTTGTTAAGTCCTTATGTACTCGTGGGACGTTGGGCTTCCTGTGTTTTTCACAGAACAACTGCAATCCTTCACCACCGAGGATTCATTTTCATACTTATCAAATACATTTTCTGGTGTATGTCTAGACTCAAAACCATCCAGCGTGGTAAGACATTTTAATCCTCTAAGCAGCATTCAGATACTCAGACAGCTCTGTGCCTAGATAACCACTAACAGAATCATAGGGACAACTAACTATTAAAAGGAGACATCCAGACCAGGAATCCAAGTTTTCCTGGGTTAAAAAGACTTCATTTTAACATTGCTGGGTGTTTCCCTAAGAGAGTGACCCCAGGAGTACCTACAACCATTATACACTGATGGGATAGCTTAAACCCGAGGCTGAGCTACACAAGCAAGGCTTCAGTTTGTATGGCTGACAAAGACATTAGCAGAGACCTGCTTTGCACAGGGAGCTGCTTGGGTAGGTAGGCCCCAAATCATCTCTCAGAAGAAAAGCTTTCTGAAATCCAGCAAGGCTGTAGCTGTTACTTAAGACTTGTCACAATTCACACCACGAGCAGGAAGGGTGTAACTACCTTCAGCTCAAATCATACCATGCAATTACTTACTGTAATTCCAAGTGCACTCTCTCTATAATTGTGGGTAGCATCAACATCACTTGAAAGGTAGCCTAAGTGCTAGTCTTCTAACATGTGCAAAATAAGCTGGCAGACAAGTAGCCACACACACTGCCAATTATTCCCAGTTTGGGATGCTAACAAGGTGTGAATAAGGCAGAAGCAGGGCAGTCGGCCATCCCAACCTTGAAGCCTCGTGCACACCTTCACAGAGCTGAAGGTTGCAGGAGGGAGGCCACATACTGCAAAGCATCAAGGGGAGGGCAAGCTCCCAAAGGAGACTCCTAGAAAAGACCAGGGCATCCCACGGGGCACACATGCCTGGGCGAGTTTCAGCATCTTCTCCCAACTCGGTCCCTCCCACAGTAGTTTTCATGCCAGCAGAGCCCTGATGCTAAACACCAAGGCAGCCCAGCGTTATAAATGACACTTGACGTTAAGTCATACCTGGCTATCTCGCCAACAAGCAACATGACCTCCTCTCCACTGCTGGAACCAAAGGGAAGAGTACTAGCTGCATCAACTGCTGGGCCAGGAAAGATCCTACACCAAAGTGAGTAACAGAAATGCTAAAAGGGAGACAATATTCACCTGCTTTGAGAGAAAGCATTGCAATTTACCCACCTGAGAGACTAGAGTGGCTGCAAAAATACTTCTATTGATGCTGAAGGGATCACAGCTTTATAGGCTCAGTGCTCCAAAGGATGAGTGTAAGAGACCCTCACTTTGAACATTCAGTGTATACTTACAAGACAGACACATTAGGTGCAGCTCCACAACACACTCCCAACTCTTTGCAGACCACAAGTTCTCTAGAAATGGAGTTCAATGCTTTTCTTAAAGCTGACCAATGAAAATGATACTTCAGAACTCACTTCAGATGGAGACTTTTGGAGAGGTTGTAGGATGCAGAATGCCTGAAGGATTTCAAAGTCTACTGAAGTTGATGGAAAGCCTCCAGAGGGGCACAGCAAAGCCGCCTTCTGCTCATGCCTGGCAGAGTAACTGCAGCTTGATCCGTAAGTGAAAGATCAGTTCATGTTTTCTGTCTCCTCAAACTGCCAAGGAAGCTAATTTGAGAACCCTTTCACTAAAACTAGCAGAAAACCTGCCAACTCGTTTCAATTGCAAGTCTCTGTTCTTTACTTCCTGGGCCAAGCTTGAGCCAGGCACCTAAAACAAAAAGCTCCATTTTTCATTATGAGGCCCCGTGCCTGTTTTCAAACAGTGAAAAAAAGCATCAGTTCCCTCCTCTGCTCATGCTGCAATTTCAAACTGCGCAGATCACAACTGCTCTTGTAACACTCACAAAAACATGGCCCCGGTGAGGTCATCTGATACGATCCAAATCCACACAAAGCCTGAACTCATAGGTACGTGCTGATGTTCCATGCAGGAGGTCTTCTTGTGCCCTCTACTAGCTTTCTATGTTGGTTCAGAAGACAGGCCCCTCAGGGCAGGTCATTGATGGCTGCACAGTATCCAGTACAACATGGTTCAGCACCTCTCCTTCACTTTCAAAGCTTCTTTGAACACTTGTCGCATGATTTCTACTGTGCAGCTACCATGCTGCAAGCATCCTGCCTTGCTCTATAATCATAGAATAACATAGGTTGGAAGATACCTCAGGAGGTCATCTGGCCTAATCCCTGGCTCAAAGAAGAGCTAACTTTAACTTCAGATCATCCTGCAGATACGACAGATTTACTACAGCCCTTGACAAAGCTATAAATCTGAAATACAGCTTCTTGACAAAATTAAAGGACCCTTGTGATGTTAGGATGCAGGACTGGAGTTCACATAAGCCTAAAGAGGTGGGCATTCAGATGCTTTCAAAGATAACTGAATACTACCATATTGCAAGAAATTTAACAACTTGCCCTCTGGAAGAATCTGCATTTCAATTTTGCTTAAAGTTCAATATCCTGAAATAACTTCGTTTCACTTCTTCATAATGCTTCTGTGTCTTATTAGACCAGAGGGGCTTAAATAAAGCTCCTGCTTTTAAATGAAAACCAAATCCTGCATGCTCTGAAGGCTTCTATCCATACAACAGCACTTACACAGTGCCTCTGACAAATACTGGCTTCGCTGCTTCGCAAGAAGCGAGTTGTGATACACTAATAAAACAGTTTTCACCATCAATAACAATATAAAGAACCAGACACATACATAGCTGCAAATGAAGCTCATATCGCTACTGAAATGCAGGATAAGCAACTGTCCTGGTTTGTTACTTGTTCATTTTTACCACAGCAGCAGGACAGAAATTAATTACTTGCTTCAAATTTTAGCATTATTCCCCATTTTATAAGCTACAAGACAGTATGTTGGTTTGACTTAGATTGGTTTTAATTCCAGCATAACGCAAGCTTCAAATTCAATTCCTGTTTTAAGAGAAGGGTTTCTGAAATACGAAGTATCCAGGGAAAATAAAACATGACAGACAAAGATCAGAAGAAAAACAAAAGGAAGAACTGCAATAAGAGCCACCCATGTAGCAGGTCATATTGACACTGAAGACTTTCAACACAAGAAAAAAGGTAACTGCTCTTTGTTACCATGTGTAACAGCAACAGCAGTGAACAGAGTATCTGAGAGCTTTCTGACTGAATCACAGGCTTACATCTTTTTCAGAATCAGTAGCCACTCCTGTAGAAAAAAGCAAATAAAATGCCTTATCTCAAGTAAATCTGTATTATCTATGAGCTATTTATAGGTGACTTCCTCTCCTCCCTTCCCTGCAAAGATGACTCTAAGCTCTGGTCCACAGGAACTAACATGGGCTGGGAGCCTGAGCTGTAACTGCCTTACTAGCCCTCACGGTATCAAATCCTAGCGTTAACGTACAGCTGCGAGTCACGACTGAGTTCAGCATTGCCACCACCAGACAGCTTCGAACCGGACAGAGCCACAGCTAATTCAAACTCCTCGCTGCTGATCACAGTTCTGAAGAACACGTGTGGCCACTTCTCCACAAGATGCCTGACATTCTGTAACCAGGGGGCTGCAGTCAACAACTACTGATGGCCCCGCGATGGGGTGGCTGCAGATTAGTCTCCTGTACCCCACCAGATGCTGTCTGACCAGCCGAAAGCTCCAATCGCAAGTGCTCTCCTGTCCTTCATATCTGACAGATCCAGACAATAATCACAGAGCAAGAAACCAATCTTATAACCCCTTCAGAAAGGACAATGTCAGCTTCAAACATAAGTCCTACTAAAGACACCACTCACCTCTTCATGAACACAAGCCTAGAATTACCTGCATACCCTTGCAAGATTGTTCTCACCTCCTCTTCCCTGGCCACAGCTACCTTTCCTAAATAGGAAATTGATTAAGAGGACAAGACAATTTTTATACAGACTAGATGTCAGGGATGGCTTAAAAGCAAGCTGTGTTGATCAAACATCACAGTTGCATTTTGTAAGGATCCATCCATACAGGAAGAGAAGGATGTGAATCTTATCTGGAGAAATGTATCAGTGCTATAACATCTTTACCTCACTGGACCAATACACACCAAGGCAAAATTGCACACAGTGATCACTAAAATACTTTAATCAACACATATATGCAGAAATACTTTCTTATCTTCACTTGTTGCAGCTAGGACTAGACTTGACTACATCTAGTTAGCCATACAGTTACATGGGCAAGTGACTCTTCATAGCACACACTACTCTCAGCAGGAAAAAACCTCCATGCACATAGAAGTGGTTTCTCCAAGTCTTGAGGTTCACATCACAAGATTATTTCAATACCAAATTCCACCTTCCACGCCACTGCTCGTCTATGTGTGGGACCACAGGGGAAAGGTGAGAATGAGACGGGTGTCATGGCATCACGGAAATTAGCACTCCTCTGGCCATCTCCTCAGCTCCTGAGTCGCTCCTGAGACAGTCGGTCTCTGTTTTCCTGACAGCACTATTTACTCCCAGAGACAGAGGCACAGAGCCAGGCTCTCACAGTGTCTGCACCATTCATTAAGTTATAAACAACTCATAGAAAGACTGTACGAGCCAGAATCAGTCACAGGAAATTAAAAAAGATAAGTCAAAATAATGATCTTATTACTGGTTTTATACAGAAGACAATGTAAGCATCATTCACCCATTAGTCTAGAATCCTGACTCTGTGGATTATTATATGTTGCAGAATGGCAAAACACATTAATATTTGCTAAAGCTAACACTGGAATACAAATAGAGGATTTAATTTTATTTTGCTAGTAAACATGAAAAGGTGATACCCATATAACTGGAGTAACTGCATCTTGGGAAGGTAGTATCTCTACACAGTGTTACTTAGAATAAATCTGTTCAATAACTACAAGGTCAGGTTAGACAGCGCAGCAGGGAGAAGAAAGAGCAGCTCAGTATCATCTTTACATCCTCCAAACTACAGCAGCCACTTGCAGCTGCTGTAAGACAGAGAAGGGTAAGAGCCCTAAGTACTCCACGCTGCCTGCCTTGCTCATCTATAACCTTGAGACAGGAATGCTCAAAGGAGCAACAAAACATTGCTTTCAAGACTGAAACAGAAGAAATCTTTTATATGAGGGAAGATTCTTCACAGCACTGTTCCAACCTGTAAGTGCAATAGCAATTTAAAAGTTAAATGGCAGCAGAAGCCATGAAACTGGGCCTGTAACGCTTTCCTGCAGGTTACAAAACGCAGCTGTTGGGTGTTATTCTACCAGCAAATCCAGTTAAATACAGCTAAAACAGATTCTATACAGAGACCATTTCAGTATTTAGAACCCCAGAGTAACCTTTACTAGACAAGGACTAAGCTGTCTTGAGTATCTGTATGCACTGACAGCAGCGGGGCCTGGGTCCCACCTAGCATTACTTTGACATCAAGTATTATTATGGAAATCAGTTTCATAAATATTTATCAGTGCAGTCAGTCTTTCACAAAACAGGACTGAAGCTGTCTTCAGAAGACAGTATTGGCTATATTTCAAAGGCAAGAGTTGACAGTTCTTTATGATATTCAATATTTGAAGCAGATATATTACCATTTAGACAACAGTGCAGGAGCTTGAATCACTAGAGGTATTTAAAAGAAAACTGTGCTGTCTGGTAAATAACATCCTCCAAATCCTAAATATAACGAAGTGACCATAGCAGTCATATAATTTAGATCCCTAGTTTAGGGTCAGGTATTTTCACAAAGCTGTTAATTGGTGGAGGGAGGTGATGTTTGAGTTTTCCAGTTTGATGCGTGTTGGGACCTAACAACTTCCCTACGATATTTATGACTCTGGTTTCGTGACGCTGTCATACTACTGCATGATGCATCCCCGGTGACAAAATGATGCTAACAAGTCACCTTAACTGTTCAAACAAAAATCACCTGCCAGCAGCCCATCTATGCTGGAGCTCTTCATACTGCTACTGTAGGTGTGGACGAGCTAGTGTTTGCAATATTGGATACAACCTGCAAAATATTTCCAGCATTCAGATAAACTGGATTAAGAAATAAAACCAGATAAAGCCAGGCATGGAGAGGGGAGAAAAAAAAAAAATCATACATCAAAATCTGAGATATAACACAGAAGTGAGAAATACTCGATGCCTCCACTAGCACATGGAAGGAATCCTCCGTTCTTTCATGGACTACACATACTCTACAATCTACAATTTCTTACTTTACCTCTAACTTGGGGGACTGATACTACTTGCTGGCCCCATAAATTAGAATAAAAGCACACTAAATGCAAGATTATAAACTTCACAGATTTCCTTAGCCGTATGGCACTGGATGATAGCATCCATGGAAACCTGCACAAAGTAAATGCTCAGGTTTACTCGTGGGAGCTTAGCTTTAACATCAGCTTGCAATTACCAGACCTTACAACTGTTCCTCAAGCTAACACACAGAGGCAAATCCTGATGTGTAGCTCTAAAACAAAACTAATTGTAAAACAGGTTTTCAATCAATCTTCTCCGTGGAAGCATAACACTTCTGAGTTTGAAACCTGGCTGAGTGTTTCATGCTCTACACATCACTGACCCAGGCAATCTCTTGACTATGGCATGCATCATTTAACCAGGGCATGCGTAACCAGTCTTGAGGGAATAAACTTTGCAAAATGGCTGCGGTTATACACAAAATTAGTCCAAAATAAAGTAACAGTTTAGGGGGGGATACACTTAGCTCATACTAGAGGATGCAAGTACTGTTTAATTAAAGATCAAGGATCAGAGGGGCTGGCATGGAAATGAGCACATTCCACTCCTGACCATTCCCATCAATCGGCTGGGTGGTCCTGGATGTGTCATTTAGGCTTTTTCTTCCTAGTGTCGATAAGGAAAACAGAGGAACAATAAGGAACAATGATGTTTAATTGCTGTTGTAAGCTTTAGATCCAAGACCAGATCGTACTTTAGCAGCATTTTATTCAAATATCAGGTGCCAAAGCATCTGCTGAATTCAGTAAACAATGCACAGGTGTGACAGCAGAAAGAAGGCCCTGCTTTTCAAGGCAGAAATTGCGGAAGGACAACTTCAAAAGATAAGCAAAGTTATTCAAAAGAAACCTAAAAATACTTGAAAAGTTAAGTCAGCTCTTCTGAAAATAGAGTAGGAAGTCCGAGCCACAGGACTATCTGTCATAGCAAAACCAATGAGGCTACAAGTTGATTTCCAGTGTGATCTTGCTAAAGGAAGAAAAAAAAAGCGGTACTTTTTTTGAGAGAGGTAACTTCCAGAAAATTAAAATACAATGAATGTTCCCGTGTAACATTCCTGGTAACTAGAGACTTTGTTAATCGTAACAAAGTGGCTTTTTCCTGAAATACCCTAAACAACATACAAACGACATTCAAAAGCAGCAGTTTTCAACTGCAGGACACTGAACTCCTAGAACTCTTCTAGAGAATCAAGAAAGAAGTAGGTATCATCTCACCTCATATATCCACGGGATTTTGAGAGTCCACATAGCATATATTTAGAGAAAAGCCAAAGGGATTTAAGGCGTTAAGTATGACTTCTAAATAATAGTATTTTTATTAATGGAGAGGCAACCTTAGACGAAAATTTGTAAAACACAACAAACCACAGGGGTTTTTTCCCCATATTCTCGCTCAATGTAAAAGCCTGACTCAAGAAACCACCCCGGCAAACTGCTCTGACACAGGAGAACGGGCGTACAGTAAGGAAAACTCATTAGGAGCAGTGGAGTATGAGCTACCAGCACGCTGGCCAAGGAGAACCAACTCAAAGATGCCGCTGCACTAACACAGTCGCCTGTCAGTCAAGCGAACCGCAGTCCACCACCACCCCTCAAGAGTTGCGGTCTGTTTTTAGCCATTGAAGGAGGACAGTGACATTTATTTGACCGTCAGAAGGCTGCTGCAGACCTGCTGCTATGTTTTCAAACAGCATCCTCTCATTCGAACAACGGCTCTTAAGGGGAATAGATCGTATGGCTGAAAACACTCATCTTGTTAAAAGCGGGGCAAAAATCGGAACAAAGCAACTCAGAGCTGTACAATTTGGTTATTTACGACTATGAAGCATTTTTAACACGGATGAATAAAGGGGCTGACTGCAGAGTCAGCAGCTTAGTATGTTCAAGGACTGGGCTGAAGCCTGTAAGTTACCATATTTTAATCTATATGGAGCTTTCATTTGAGGTAATTAAGATTAGTAGACTACGTTTCTATATCAAACCTTAAAAGCAAAAAACATACTAACAAAAAAGACGTTTATAAAACAAGAACAAAACTCCAAACTAAGCAACATCCAAGATTTTCTTAAAAAAATCAGAAACATCTTAACCGCAGGTGACTAATGATGGAGGCAATGAGTCGGAGGGACATCGTCAGCCTTAATAAGTTATTTTTCTTAATTTATCTAAAAATAGCTCCAGTACAACACCGGCCCTTGCATCCGTTTGCACAGTGTGCGGCTGCGGGCTGGGAAGAAGAGTGGGAGTGCGAAGTACCACAGCCTTGGGAGAGCTGCGGGACTTTCTGTGCGGGCCCCGCTTGGCTCTCGACACCGGAGCGCGATGCGAAGTGAAACACCGGAACAAACCCCCGCAAACCTCCGCACTGACAGCGCCCATCGGGGCTTCCTGGGAGAGCGAGCGGGGGGAACGTCCCGCCGAGCGCGATTTCTGGCATGCCGAGCACCCTCCGCAGGAAAAATGAGCAACGAGCAAAAAAAACCATCCTGCACGAGGTACCGGAGCTATGTGGCGGAGATAAAAGCTCTGAGGCAGCTTTTAACTCGCGGCATGACAGCTCTCCGCAGAAAACGAGCTACCACTGCGAGCCCACCGGGGCATGCCGGGGCACCCCACCCGGCCCCGCGGCACCCCCCGCACCGCCTCCTCCTCCGGCCCGGCCGCCGCTGACCCCGGCTGCCCGGAGGGCTGGAGGCCGGGGCGGGCCGGGCGCTCTGGGGAAGAGGCGCCAGGGCCCGCCCCGCTCCCCCGGGGTGCCACACACCGCCTCAGGGGGCTGCGCTCGTCCCCGTTTCCCCCGCCCCGCTGCAGCCTGAGGGCAGGCAGCGAGTTCCCCCGTTAGAAAAAGGAGAAGCGACGGCACCGCTCCCCGCACCCGGCTCCCTGCTGCCGGCGAGGCCGCGGGCCGCCTGCCAGGGTCCCCTGCCCGCCGGACGAGGCCGGCCGCTCACCATGGCGAAACCGGAGAGCAGCGCGGAGGTGCGGCTGGAGGCTTTCAGCTTGGCGCGGCTCAGGTAGAGCTTCCGCCAGGACAGCGCCTGCATCGAGTGCTCGTTCAGGCTCATGGGCTCCGGGCGGCGGGCTGAGGAGCGGAACGGAGCGGGAGGCACACGGCGGCGGCGGGTCCTTCCGGCGGCAGAGCGAGGGCACCAGCTGCGCTAACACCCCATGGCGCCCGGCGGCGGCTCCTGCCGGTGCTGGGGCCGCGCCTCCCGCCGCGCCGCTGCGAGCCTGCGCGCCGCCGCCCGCCAGGCACCGCCCCGCCGCCGCCTCATTGGGCGGTCCGGCCCGGCTCGGCCCGGCGCCCAGCCCCGCTCCTCCGCAGCCGCTTCCCGGCAGCCCCCGAGGGAGCCTGAGGGCGGGGGCGCGGGCGTCGTGCCCCAGAGGCCGCTTCCCGCCGCCGCTGTGGTGAGGGGGGAGGCGCGCGCGCGCGGCCTCCTCGCTGCCGCCCGTCGGGAGCCGTGAGCGGGGCCCTGAGGGAGGTGCGACCCCGCCGCCCCCCTCAGCGGGTCTGTGAGGGGCGAACCCCCGCAGCAAGGCCCGGCTGGAGCCCGGGGCGCGGCCTCCGGCTGGCTGCGGCAGCGCGGCGGGTGAGCAGTCGCAGGTTGGAGCGTAGTTGACAGGAATCTGTAGTTTCTCAGTCAGTTTTGTACCCCCCTGTCCGGGTCCGGCGGTGGGTGCCCTGGAGCGGAGGCTCAGGGCAGACTGGGAGGGGGCGTCCCGCTGCTCCATCCCCACTGCCTTCCCTCAAAACACAACCACAAAGCCGTTTCTCAAGTACTTTATTACCCTCCTCCCCTAAAAAGCTTAAAACATTTAATCTACATCTGTTCTGTCGATCTAAACCAGTCTGAGCACCCACCCTCGCTTCCAATTAAAATCGATACACCTCACCCTTTGTCACGTAGTTAAGGTTTTCATAGCCCTTTTGTACACCCAGAGCTCCTGATAAACTCGTTTTTTATCAGCAATCAGTTGATAAAAGTTGATTAAGCAGAACGTTTCAACAGATATGTATGCCAGTGTTGAAAGATTTTTTTATTACCATGTTCATGCAAACACTTTAAACCATAATTTATTTTTTCTGTGTTTTACAGAGGGCAAAAGGAGGCATATAGCAGAACTCCAGAGCAAATTCATGGCGCGGTTATGAAGATGATTTCTGAAAAGGTGAGACTTAATACAGTGCTTGTGCCACCTCAAACCTGTGGGTCTAGAGAATAAAGGGACATGTAAGAAAC
This sequence comes from Nyctibius grandis, assembly GCF_013368605.1. Lineage (NCBI taxonomy): Eukaryota > Metazoa > Chordata > Aves > Nyctibiiformes > Nyctibiidae > Nyctibius > Nyctibius grandis. The sequence goes on along the minus strand of NC_090671.1, from coordinate 13,302,361 downwards.
AAACCTGTTGCTATCGATTTCTAGTAAGAAAAATACGATTTTAACAATATAAATAATACTGTACAAGGATACTTTTACTATTTACAGGCACATGGATGGTCACATACAAGCTCAATCACTGCAATGCTAGTTCCATTAGAAATCAAAAGCATTGCTGATTTTCTATGGCTTTGAAATTTTCCACCTTATTTACAAGTAGGAAAAATGGCCACAGTCTTTAGCGTTTTTTCTTTGTTCTTCTCTTTTGCACCTTTCTCTGATTTGCAAGGTCGTTCATTTACATATGCAGAGCAAAGGTGATAACAATCTATACCAACATAGGTCACTTAATGCTTTTCATTTACATGGCATTCTTTTTAAAATGACATAGTTGAAGCATCCAATAAAAAAACGATTGGAAATCTTCAGAGGCATTCCCTGAAGCCACCGTTTCTTACTATGTAGATTTGATCTCATTCCTTCTCAGGAAATAAACGGAGTCGTCTTCTTTTTATAAACAACTTTTGGTTAGATTTTTATGTACAGGGCCATTCAAACACCTCTGTAGAAGAATGAGTTGGACTTACAGTCTTTCCGTAAAAGCCTTTGCTGCTGTATAAGTGACTCTATGGAGTGTTTGCCACCTTCTTTCTCTTTTATGGGTGACAGTACTACTGTCTAGGATCCATTTGAGTGAAAGCCCAGCATAAGTTAGCATTATAAAAATACTCCTTTGTTCAGCGTGCTTTAATTCTTTAAAAAACCCAGAAGACCTCATCACCGCAATCAGCATTTTCTGTCTCCCACTGGTGCCTCAGGCTAAGTCTGAGCACCACATTGCAAAGCAATGAGTAACCACCTTATTGTGATTTCCTTACCACATTTAACTTGGGAGAAATGGTAACCGTCAAAAAACAGTAATGTAGAATTTCCTCCGCATCTCATGCAAACATTTAACTCTGTCGTTTAGTTTCTGTGGAATCATACATTTAAAAATATTTTGCATTGCTGCTCATAAGCTATGAAAAATGTTTATGTACATAACCAAGATTGATTGTTCACTATTTCTTCTTGTTTCTGTGCAAAATTATGGTTGAACTGTAACATCACAGGTAAGTACTACTGCACAAATAATACCTGGGTCTTGACCCTGTTCCCTAAAATCAGATTTCTCAAAAAAAAACCCCCAAACCACCTGCAAGAGACATACAGCTGAGAAGGACTTCAAGTGTCTTTCTACATGGTTGTATTAAAATAGACTCTTTGAACTCAGTTTCTCTATTCTTCTGTCCATTGCTCCTGCTCCTGTTTATCGGGAAGGGCTTTGAAAGATACAATATTGCACACTGATGTGCTGTTCAGCTCATCTTTCATTCAGGGAAACAGTATGGAAAAGGACCTACTGAATCAGTAAAGAAATCTCATCCCATCCACTTTTGCAAACCAAACCCATGTGTAATTTTAAGCTTCCAAGCCCCCCAGCATTGTAGCTTTGAAATAACCATAATTTCCTTTCCTATCAGAAATAAAAAATTGGTTTGTTAAATAGGAAAACATAAATTAAGGACCAAGCCGCCTTCTGCAACTAAAACATAAGGACTGCAGCAGTGACCCTTTTTCCCCTTTATGTTCCATTTTACAGCTCCATTCTGAGGTACAAACTAAACACGATAAATTCTTTTATTTCCAACTGTAATTACTCATTCTTACATACCTCTATACTGCCGCTCCAGAGTTAGCTGAAACAAAAAGAGTCAGTCATGCTTAATTAACTCTTAGAAATGCTTCAGGGAGTTCTGAAATCCTGCTGGAGTTCAAAGCCGTGGTTTGATGTTACCTCTGATCAGTGCAGTTGCGGAAGGCCACCAAAAGGGTGTAGTCCTGCACTCCTCCTTCATCTCACCCCACTCTCCTCTCCATCCTGTAGATCTCACCCATCAAATGGCTACAGAGCTTCAGTGAATTGACCTAGTGAAAAACATATATTTTCTTAACGGGTGAGTTTTCTGCTGGATCAGGTCACCGAACTGACTTACCCTGTGGCTGCATGAACACTAGACCTAATGCAGGAGAAATGAGGGACATACATGCAAAAGAAAGGGAACTGGCTCTTTCAGCGGCAGGCTGTTATTACCCCTAATTAGAGGTAATGTCAACCCATTCTCTGGATCATTTATGCATGAACACAATCGGAGCAGGTGGCAGAAGTCCAAGTTTCTTTCCAGAAAGCCCTGAGAAATCTGTACGCTGTCACAAGGATAGTCATAATTTTTTTTCTGCTAAAAATGTACTTCTGTATTTTCTGTAGGAGGGCTGAATGGGAACAGGTTCCCTGAGTACCGTATGATTAATGTGATACGGTACAGAGCGTGCAAAGGTGCTACCCTTTGCATAGCAGTTTTTCTTAAACGTATTTCCAGCTTCACATGCAAATCATCACGTCCATTTGTTCCTGTTATTGTAGCAAAACCAAATCAGGTTACCACAAAATGGAAATTATGGTAGATGTGCATTAAAAACAACACATTACAAGTAGCAGTTGCCAAAGGCAAATCGTCAGCAGTCCCAAGCTGCGAGGAGGTTAAAGCAAGCACCTCTGCAAATCTCATCTGAAGCAGAGCTTAAAGTTTAGTTGGTGGAATTTCTGCAGAGGAAAGATTTTATCAGTCATGTCTAGAAAAACTGCATAATTTTTAACTTCCTTCGTAAAACAATGAAATGGTTGAATATCTAGTCTTCTGTCTTAACCCAAAGTAATGTATAGTAATGTCTTAGAGGATAAAAGGTATTTTTAAGGACGTTTTAAGCTTATTTCAGTCCATTCTATCCAATGGGAAATAACTATATACGAAAGCTCAGTAGGGGTGAAATTAACCCATTTCTTCATACAGCCCTCCCAAGCACAGCACTATAGTTCTTATTTTAGCACAAGCCCTGCAATACAAGTTTAATTAAATGACAGCTCCTACTTTAAAGCTAACAAGGTCAGGATACAGCACATTGTCATTATTAGATCTTAAATAAGTTACATTAACATCCAGCAAAAGTTCTTGGGTTTTGTTTTGGTCTTAATACAGTTCAGACTAGCCCCTTTCTCAATCACCTCTCCCTTTTCACAGTATCTGAAGTGTTTTTCCCCATATTTTTGACTGTGAAGAAAGCCAGCCTTGCGGCAGCCCTGCCTGACGGGTCCCGGCTCCAGGCACTGCTGGAAACCTGCGGCATGACCTGCTCGGAGGGGAAACGAGCCCTAACCCTCATCTGCCAGCACTTAACCTGTGTCCTGAAGCACAAGGGCTTAATATTGCTTCTAAACTTTTTTATCCTAATGCAGCTGTGGATATTCTCATCATCTACATCCTACTGCCCCCCCTTTCTTTTTTCCAGTTAAGTCTGAGACAGGTTTTTTTTGTTATTAATACACAGATTACAGTATTATTTCAATGGTAAAATGGATTGTAATTTAATAGGAATAGTTTCTGTCTTAAAACAAGGTTAAAAACGTGTTTTCTATTTTTGGAGATCTATAGATTAAAATTGTGATATTTCTGAAACATATTTACTTCCATACTTCAGTATGTGCTCTGGTGTTTCCAGGTGTATGTGATTAATACAGTCCTTGGTGGGTTTGCTCGATACACCAAGAGTCTCAGATTGTTCATGTCCAAAAAAAAAAAATATTTAGAAAAATGAGTTGATTTTCTTTTATGGCTCTGTTCTGTCTTTTTTTGGCAGACTTTTGTGGAATGGATGGATTATGTGGTTTTTGTCTGATGATTCTCTAGTAACATCCATTTATCTTGTACAAGAACTCTGGCCTCAAACCTACAGATGTACACATGCATTTAATTTTGAGTAATCTTGGCTGAAAGGTCAACATATGCATGCAACTTCTCAGGATTACGGATTAATAATGCACTTGCTATAATAGACATCTGGACTCCACACTTCAGTCTAGAGCCTATACAAGACTTGTATATGATAATAAAGTTCAATCACCTGCAAATAGGGAGATGTTAGAGAAAGATTACATGATTTTTCATGATTCTGCAAACAGCTACTGGCAGATGCAGAAAAAGTTCACTGCCTTAAATCCTAAATTAGAACTCTGTCCTCTCCTGCCTTTATCCACGTCATGGTTCAATAAATAGGGATCTTTCCAAAGAGGTGAGCAGTGAGGCCTGCAAAGTTGAATTTGAACATGTTTTCTCTTTTGCATAATATTTAGTACATTTCATATAGTACCTAGAACGTCATTCATTAGGTATGCAAAGGGCAACTGGATGCTGTATGAATATGTTTTTGCTGGTAGCAGCAGACAGGAATAGTAAAGGAAAATATCTTACTCAGTCTCACTTAACTGATCTCAGAATTAAAGCCATGGAAAGACAGTTTGAAATTCGCTTCCGAGATTTGCACTGGTTAGGTCAGAGCACTCCCAAGTTTTGCTGGCCCATGAGAGACAACAGTGAACAAGTACTGTACTAAAGGTAGAAACATTTATCCTCAACGTCCATCTCAAAAAATTACAAAAAGCAAAGCAGAGGAGCATGGTCGAAGCCACCAGCCCCTGACCCTGGGTTTAGGTACTTCTTTGATGTTCCCTTTCTTGGGGTGTGGAGGGGAGGTAAAGGATGTCACTTCAGAGAGGAGCCACACTTTGGAACCCGAAGGCTGTTCAAAACCTGCTCTGACCCTACTGTTGCCATCAGATGGTCCCAGTATTTGCTCAGCATCAATTTAATAAGAGTAGATGTGAACTGGTGCTCTAGAAAGGAAACCCTCTGATAGTCTTCAGAACCCGCAGTATCTCATACTTAAGATTCTTTGTATCAGTAGCTACTTTATTCGCTTTTTACCAACTTTCTCATGTGATTTCTAACTACCTGTTCTACATGCATATTACAAAGGCAATTTTGCTTTATTTAACACCGAATAATACATTATAGATATTAGAACCTGTTCTCACAGTACAAATATAAGCACAGACCTTGGAGCGTATTACGCACCAGCCGGTGTTTGCCTTCGGCAGGGCTACCTTGCCCAAGTACTCGCTGCACGTGTAGCAGAGGAGCGCAGCGAGGCCAAGTGTGTGTAGATCACACGGCTTAACCAAACAATAATTCACCGCAAACCCGTGTAGTACGGGATTATTTTCCCCTGTTTGCTACGTTAGTTCCCCACTCTTCAGAGGAGCCCTCCAGAACCGCGCCCGGGTTCCCAACGCGGGGCTGGCCAGCCGGCGCTGAACCCACCCCCGTGTAAACACAACCGCTCCACTTCCAGCGCCCGTCCCGCTCGGTCGCGGCTCGCACCCACGCAGGGACCGTCCGCGCCTTTGCGGTGTCCCCCCCCACCCCGCCTCGCTCCGCGCCTGCGTACCGCGCCCGCCGCGCACTCGTGACCCGCCACCGGCACGGCGGGGCCGGCGGCCAGCCCAGCGCCGGTACCGCGCCGCTCCCCCCGGACACCCCCCCCCCGCCCCGGCCCCGCCGCCCCGGCCCCGCCGCTGTTTACGTTCCGGGCACTGCGACGCCTGCGCCCCCGCTCCACACGCAGTGCCTGAAAATGGTTCCTTAGGACTTTGCAAAACGCAGCGCCGCCGCCCCCCTCCCCTTCCCTCCCCCTCCTCTCCCCCCCCCCCCCCAAAAAAAAAAAAGTGCTGGTGCAAAATTGCAAAACTTTAGAGAGACCTGGATCGCTTTTGTTTTTCTTCCTCCCCATTTGGGCCAAAAATGCAGGACAGGAACTGTTGACAATTAAGTGATGAAACTCTCCAAAAAAATGGAGGCAGAGACAGACTCTGGAAGAAGATTGGTGTGTAGCTGGCTTCTGTCTATTTCCTATTTGTGCCTTTTAATTGATTTTGCTTAATTGTTTGCAAAGGGAGAAATGCATGTAAAACGGAGGCAGCAGAGCGACTTAGTTTGCAAGAGAGCCGGTTAAACGCTGGGGAAGGGGGTGGAATTTAACCGAGGGGAAGGAGAGGGTGGGACGATAATATATTTTTTTTCCTCCTGTGGGTAAGGGTTTGTGCTGATCCACCGCGCGGGTGTGCAGGGCTGCCGGGGCGGCTGTGCAGGGAGAGCTGGTGCATCGGTTCCCCCCCCCCCCGCCCTCCGCCACCTCCACCGGGGGGACCTACCTTTGTGCGCGGCCCGCTGTCCCCCGCGCCCGGCGGCGTGCGGCCGGGCACACCGCGGGGCCCCGCCGCCTCCGGCTCCGCGCCCGCCGCCACTTCCCCGGGGGAGCGGCACCGGCCTCCGCCGGGCCTATTCCCCCTGACCCCCCCCACCAAGATTTAACTCGTTGCTGCCCGTCGCCCGCGGACCCCCCCGCGCTTCTGGGCGCAGGCTCGGGCCGCGGCGGAGCAGCGTGCGGGGCGGGGGGGGCTGCGCATCCATCGCGGCGTTCCATAAAGCGATGTGTTTTTTAAATCGCGGCTTCCGGTGTGACTATGGAAACACTCGGATTATGTAAATACCGAAACCTGGTTGCTGGGCATCAGATTAAGTGATTCGCCCCCCCCCCCCTTCCCTTCCCCGGGGAATCATCTTGTATTCACGTGCCAAAATAATAATAATAATAAAAAAGATCCGGTCGCTAACGAGCGTTGGCTGCCGTTCAGGGTTTTTTTACGGGATTGCAAAACGCATCGCTGCTGGAGCTTGTGAATTTTCGGCGAGTTACGCCCGTCTCCTGCTCGCCTTCCAACGCCAGCTTCTGCCCAGCAGCCCAAGTTTGAGTTTTCCTGCAGCCAAACACCTGTTATTCGTGTCTAGTTCCGTGTCACGGGATGGAAAAGGTGGTGCGCGCAGCTGTGTTGTGGCTTGTTTGGGTTCAGGTTTTGTTCATTTTGTGTCTTGCCGTCTTAATGATTTCCCCCAGAAGCTGTTTGTCAAATCGTCCTGCACGATCCAGGCGCTTTCCTCCCCACCGCCCCCGATGGTTTTTTTTTTTTCCGGACAATGTGGTATTTTTGTTTTGTTTTGTTTTATTTTCTAGCGATCTATTGGCAGAAGGCGATACGATGAGAACGAGGACCTCTCGGACGTGGAGGAAATTGTCAGCATCAGGAGTTTCAATTTGGAAGAGAAATTAAAGAGTAAAATGTATCACGGGGATTTCGTACATGCCATGGACGGGAAAGGTAACAGCCCGGGGGCGGGGGGGGGCGGTGGCCCAGCTCGGGCTCGCTCCGCCGCCGGAGCCTCCACGTGTAGCTCCGCGCCTGGGTTCGTATTTCGCGCCCGCATCCCCCTGCCCGGGGATCCGGTGACGACGGCGGGGCCGAGCAGCGGGGGAGGCAGGGGGGCGGCTGCTGCCCCGGGGCCCTGCAGCCCGCCCCGCCGCGGGGGGCTGCCCCGGCTACCCCCGCACCCGCAGGACGGCTTTTGCCCCGCCACGGTGCTTGGGAGGCGGCGTGGTGATGGATGGCAGCGCCTTGCGCTCCCCCCACCTCCAACGTGCTCCGCTGCCGTGACCCCAGCGCAGCACCGAGGTGTTCAGGAATTAGGTGCTGGCAAAGGAGAGGCAGAAAGCCCAGCCCCCGCTGAGCCGGCGGTGATTCCTGCTCCCCCGCCGCCCCCTCTTGAATCCAGGACCCCTTTTGCAAAAGGATGCAATTGATGAGCCTGTTCGCCAGGGTCGGAGACTTTAAAGTCAATAAGTTCTTTGTGTTTCTATCAGATATTAAATTACAACGCTCCCTTCCCCGAAATCACTTGGTTTGCTCAGGTGACTTCAATCCCGGAGCGGTAAGCAAAGGCAGACAGCGCAGCTCTGCAGCAGGGCTGCCCGGCAGGAAGGGAAAGGGGAGAGGTTTGCCCGGCAATCAAACGGGCCAAGGGGAGGTTGCGAGTCACCTTTATTTACTGCAGCATTGTTGAAACGGATCCTGAATCCCAGATGGTTATCACCAAAGCTCGGCCTTCTTGAGGACTCCCTGTCTAAGCCAGCTTTCTCAGGAAGGACTAGTTTGGGCTGTGATCCTCCTGAAATGGCTATAACTATGGAGCCACTAATCTAGTTTAGAAAATTTCCTTTTCTCCCCTAGGCTTAGTTTTACATGAGCATTTTAAGCTCCTTTTAGAAAAGTTAATGTGGTGGAGAAATTAAATACCTATCTTATTTAGGAAGGTATTTGTTTAGGAGATAAGCTCAACCCTGACCCCTCTTCCTCCAAACAAAACACAAACACCTATTTTTTAGCTGGAAAATGTTAATTAATTTTCCAGAAAATGATTGCATTCTGCCCTCATCTTCCCAGTGGTTGCAGTTGCTACATACTAACTGTAATACAATCCACAGCTTCCCTAGCTCAGCAGCTCTGAAATCTTTGGGTAGCTTTCTCCTTTCTAGGGAACTTGAAAATAAATAAGTGTCTTTTGTTATTTTGTTGTGGTCTGTGCCTGCTTTGTTTGACCCCACAAGGGATTTAGATGCTTTGTTGGGGCATTACCAAGAGAGGGTCTCCCTTCCTATTTGCTCTGGTTTTATTTTTACTATTGGCTTATTTTTTCTATAAATCCAAGAGTTGAATTGAAGTGAGGCAAAACAATGACAGTGGTTAGTAACAGTAAAAAAGTCGGTTTATAGGAACACATGGAATTGGTTGAGCTATATATTTATTTATTTTTATTTCCCATGTCCTTGTTTTTATTTTTAATGATAACTCTTCTTTGATTTTTTTTTTTTGCTAGGAATGTGGGTTGGAGCTTTTCCTCAAGATGCTGCAAGGCAGCGGTGTGATTTTTGGCTTGAATGTAGTTTGTCATAGCTACCTGTTCTCTAGTCTGCCAGGCTATATAGCTGCCTCTGCTTCTCCCACCGATATTATTCTTGATGTTTGTTGACTTTGTCTTGGATGAGAGTGTCCTTAAAAAAACATCTGTGGTTTATTTGTTTGCTTACCTAAAACCAAAACAGTTTTAATGGGAACACCTATGAGAAATGAAGATTTCTCTAGTACAGAAATACTGATTTGATAACCTTAGTTAATTGGAGTATTCATTACACTTATGTTGAGACTAGTAGCAATAAAGTTTCTGTAATTTGAATATTTTTGTAAATGGGTAATTCCTGTGCTCTGATTTGGTAACTTTAAGTAGGAATATTATAGCCCTACTTGTCATAATTACCACTGAATACAGCAAGGAAAAAGTTGTAAAAATAGAGGGAAATACATCCACAGGCATGGGAGCTTGGCCTCTGTTTCCCCTATTTCTTTCACTACGAGTTTGTACAGCAGAGAAACATCACCGATACAGGCTGGAGTCTGAGGTTCTCGTGCTTTCCCAGGAAGCATGTACGTTGCTGGCTGAATCTTGGAGAAGTTAAACTACTTGTGTGTACCCGAATATAATACACAAAGTGTCTATGTATTTGGCAGTGTGTGCTGTATTCTGTAGTGCTGAAGTCAAACAGTGTTTGTATATAAAAGTCATTTTTTCCTGTAAGAAAGGGGGAATAGCAGAACTATAGAAACAGTACGTGGCCACTGCAGGAATTCCTCTTCTCTCTGTGGCAGAAGGCTCCAAATGGAGTGTGGGGTTTTGTAGGCACAGCTCACCCAAATCGCTGCCTTGTAACTTTCTCTTTAATCCCCAAATCACTCCTATTGTATCAGACCGTTGCATAACGAAATCCCCAAGAAAGGCCAGTTCTGTGTAATCCTCAGAGTGAAGCAACACGGTGAGACTGGTCAGTGTTAACAAACTTCTGTTTAATTTTCAGTTTGATTGTGTGTTATACTTAACTCCCCCACAAAAACTATTCCTTTTTCACCATGTCCCTAAGTGCCAGGAGCTGTGTAAGATTTCTGTCAGCTCCTGCAGTTACGTTCCTGATTAATTTTTTTAAAAAAAAGTATTCAGTTGAAAGTAATAGTAACGCTCACATAAAAATAAAATGTGTTCACAGAATCAGGGCTTTCTGCTATACTCAGACGGTGCTCGCAAGAAAACATCTTTTTTCCTAAGTAGAAATGTATAGCTTAAAATGTATAATGTATAAACTTAAACACACAGTTTAAACTCCTCATTTGCCCAAAAGTAGTGGGCTGATTTGTAGTAATTTAGTTAGGATTATCTTTTAACTGTTAATACGGTATTTCATTACAGCCTGGGTGTTTCAACCCAGACCTTAATTGGCAAACTCTGTCTGGATTCTATTTCATGTGCATCAGTGAACAGGAAAAATAGAGAGCAGCTGGGAGAGCATTGTCTGTCATTTGGTTTCCGGTTTGGACCCAAAGTATACATTCTCTTTATATTTTTCTTTAAGTGCTAGTGGAGTTCTTTGGTGACAAAAGGGAAATGGGGAGCATTTTGAGAAAATGTAGTGCGAGTTGCTAATGCCATTGTAATTGATTTTGGATTTTTTTTATTCATTATTCAAACAGATTTTACTTTCGAGTATGTGCAAAGAGAAGCTCTCAGAGTTCCCCTTATCTTCCGAAATAAGGACGGACTGGGAATTAAGTAAGTTACAACCAAATCTTGATGATTAATAAATGCTTTTATAAAAATAACCACTATGCTTTCTACTTGTATGTGGTATTTATTTTGATGATCTCAAAATGTATTGCAATTAGTAAGACTGTCAGCACCCTTGAGAAGAGGAATGATTATTTTCTGCTAATAAACAAGCAGATAATGAGGTCTATAAAAGTTAAGTGCTACTGGTGTGCTGTAGATGTTGGACAAGATCCTGCACAGATAGCTTGTTACTTGGTGTCCATAACGACAAAATGTAATATCTGTTTCTTCTTCATAGCTCATTATTCAGGATTCTGCAATGAGGCAATTTCACCTTAGACATTTCGATACTCACATCTCAGCTCCCACATCATCATTGGCTTCCCTATTGTTCCTGTGCCCGAAATCTGGAGAGTTGCCACCTGGCACTCCCCGCCACTTTCGCTTAGCTGTGTGCTTTCACTGAAGCCTTCTGGTGTGATACTGCCTTTGGACAGTGGTCTTTGGTCTTTCTTGATCCAGGGGTTCAGGGCCTCCTCAAGCTAACAGGATCATGTAAAGAGTAATCTGTTTTTTTGTGTTGTGGGTTGGCTTGTTTTTCTTCAAGATGTGTTGTTCTTAGATGCATTCTCAGTCAGCCTTCCTATTCCTCTTCCTTCCTGGAAGCCACCAGTAGTGTTTGATAAGACCTTGAGGAAGGGAGGGCTTTGGCTGTGTACCTGCCCCTTCTATGGTCATACACCACGTGTACAGGCCAGCCAGGTTATAGATGTACTTCCGTGTTTTGCTGAGGGAAAAAAAAAAAAGAGCTGGCCTCGAGTGCTTGTGTGTGTGCACACGTACACAGCTTGAATCGACATATAGATGACCATGCCTCATAGAAGACCACTGAAAATCAGGTCCCCTTCTCTGCAAGCATTATTAAAGCAGTCAAATAGCATTTTTGGAACATGCGTTGCAAGTGAAGAAGTAGCAGGACTGAAGGCCGCGTGCCTTCATTTTCCGTTGGAGTTCTGCAGCTCTGGCAGTTAGGATAATGGAGCTTTTGGATTCTGAACTGGGTTGCAAAGAGGGGGAAAAGGAGTAAGTGCTAATCCACAGCAAGAGTTTGGAGTCACTTACCCGACTCTCTGTCACACACTAATGCTTTGGATGGTGAAGGAGAAATATGTGTTTCAGTTTGTTGTGATGAGCTTAAAATAGTCTCAGCAGCCAGGCATGACTAGCCAGCTTTTCAGTTCCCTACCAACTGCTGGTATCATTCTAATACTATTCTGACATCTTTCCTCCTTCCTAGGGCTGTTTCCCGTTCTCCCTTTTGTGAACCATCCACACATCATGTGCAACTTCTTCCTTTAGCTGGAATTCACTGTCAGAGAAGAGAGTAAAAATACTGAACCTTTTTTTTTTCTTTTGAGGTTTTTTTTTGTTGAATTAGTACGCTGACAAAAGTAAGAGCAAATTTTATCTGATGTGTGAGCTTTGGATGGTTCCTGCATGGAATCAGTTGAATTCTCCGTTTCACAGTTAGTTGGGTGAATTGTTTTTATATTTTCATTCTCTGCTGAATCATTGAATACTGACTGCTCTGGGGGATTAAAATACTAGAATTTGTAGATCACTAATCTCTTATAGGACATTCAACACTCTAATATTTTTTATTTAAATGAGCATGACTTACTAGTTTGAAATGATGTTGTAAAGGAATAGTACACACTTGGGCATAAATGTCACTAGAGTGAGAGAAAGTTGGAAACAGGATTTATGTGTATTTTAAATGACAGAAGTGAAACGCATGAGCAAGTTTTCCTATTTGGCACTCTGCAGGATAGCATGATTTAATTTTATTTACATTTCCACTTCTTACGTGTATCTATCAAAAGCAGCTGGCATGCAATATACGAGTTTTGTGGATGTGTAGATACATAAGTGCTGTGTGCACTGTATTCCAGCAAGATCAATATATGATTGACACCTGCCTAACTGATCCGAAATGTTGAGAACCTTTAGTCTCGTCATCCTGACATTTACTGCTTGAAATAACGAGTGTCATAGTCTGCCATCTTCCATCACTAGAGCGAGACTGGACAGTTTGCCTTTGGATCTGAGTCATTTGCTGATGAAACTCAGGAACCTTACGTTCCTCTTCAGGCTCTGGAGGAAGTTGTACTTTACTGGGTCTTTTCTAGCACTACTGCCTCGTGTCCAGAGGAGGCTGTGTGTGTCATGATATGGTACCTCAGTTGATCTGCGTATACGTAGGGTGACTTTTGAGATACAGTGGTCTATAAAATATATGATATAAGACGATTTTTAGACTTCTGACATTTTGAATAACTGATAATACGTGCTTCCACTTCTGTTTGCTGTTGAGCAGTCAGCTTGCATGTCTGTGCCTGGCAGATGTACTAAGCATGGCTGAGCAGTTTGGTTACTGTGCTTGGAGGTAACTCTGATGTGGCAAGGAATGATACAAATGAGGAACAACTATTGTAATGAAACTCTGAAAATTGCTTTCCTGTGTATTTCTGACCATTTTGAGCTGTTACTTGTATGGCTAGAAAGCAGGAAAGTCCACCTGTGATCTCTTAGCAGAAGAGGAGCTGTTTTTCTTGGAGAGCTGTTTGGCTGTTTCCAGGATTGTGACTTGGAGAGAGAATGCTGTTGGGAGAGGTATTGTCTCTTTTATCTGAACAGCGCTCATCTTGCATTGTATTGTGGTTAATCAGATATGTATGCTAGCCAGAGCTCGTCCTCTTTAGGACTTGAATAGGAGACTTCTCTAGCAAATCTTTGAATGTTTACTAAAATGCAAGTTTGCACCAGTGCACGCTAAGGTGTTTGTATTTCGTTCCTGTTTGAGGCAACACGATTTGTATATAACAGAATGATGAAAATATCAACTTTAGTCTGTCATATTTTGGTGTTAAGTCACCCCACTATACTACTCTTCACCTATTTTTTATGGTGTATGAAATCTTTGGAAGCATTCATAGTGGTTTTATGCAAGGCTCATTTGCCTAAAAATTGCATAACAGTGACGAAAAAAAGATCTTTGCTCAGTTCTTGCATTGTTGGTATTCGGGATTTATATGCAGAAAAACAAATGAACCAACAAGTACGGATTAGTTTAGGACTGGTGACATTCAAGAAAGCAATTTTTTTTTGGCCATCATAGCGCTGTAGCAAACCAGCCCTAATTGTATAAGTGTGAGAGTGGCAGTTATGCTGGCTGGCGTGGGAGATGAAGAAGTGCAGTCATTTATGGTCTCAGCAGCCAGCAGGATGGGTTTGAATTAACGCTGGACCTCCCAAGGCAGCCCAACTACGAAATGGGTTCTCGTACTTGAAACCTGCTGTCTTCAAGCCTGCAACTGTTCCCTTGGTGTAGTCTTTCTCTAATGTATCATACATCCTGGGATTGCAGAGAAGAAACCAAGGGTATGCCAGGTGTGCTCTCCTAAGAGCTAAACATGCAATTGTATTGTTAGGGAGGATTGTGTTCTTCCAGTTTGAGGAATGTTTATTGTCAGCTGCTACTGGAGCTCTCAGACTGGATTTGCTTGTATGCGTCTGGGATAGGGTTGTTATCTATCATCTTGATTGTCGATTTTTATTTTGGTTTATACAAATGTGAAAAAGATTGCCCATCTAATTGTTCTACGTGTCTGACATAAAACACAGGCAAGCTGTGGCATTTGAAGATAAGCTGTGCATGTTCTTGTTGCCCACAAACAGTTCCTCCTTCCCTCCACTTTTGACTTTCTAGTGCTTGGGAAAAAAAAGATGAGCTCTGAATGAACCCTGAAGGTCAGGAGATTCAGGCTGTTTCATTCTGGCGAGGGAGTGAATTCCAAAGCTGTGGGGCCCTCGCAGCTAAAGGCAGAGATGTGAGGGTTGGCGGAGACCTAACAAAAGATACTGTCCAGCCTCCGCATCCCACCAGAGCAAGGTGATAAGGGTAAAAGAAAGTGGACAAACAGAATTTGGCAAATAGTTCTCAAGATATATCCATGACAGTAAATGCAGTTTTTAACTTTACCTTTCAGTGTTTTCTTAATAGTAAAAACTCTTGCTCTAAAAGTCTGCCTATGGGCTGGATCGTTCTGCTTTCTAACTGAATTATGTCAAAAGTGCTTTATGACCACAAGCAAGTTGTTTCTCTTCCACCCAAGGCAGTACAAGAGGGACTGAGCACCTAGCTGGCAGTTCCCACAGGGCTCTTTTTCATTACAATTCCTTAGTCAGTTTTTGTGTGATGTGAAGTGTGAAATACTGTCGTTAAGGTGAAGTCAATCAGCTTTAAAACCCCCGCTGCTGTTTTTTCTTTTTCCATCCACTCTACAGGTTGCAGAATTTTACTCTCTAGCCGACATGTAAAACTCACTCACTAGATGTACTAGGTTATTACATTAAAGCCTAAAACATTGCCTGTGTTAGAAGTGATCTTATAAATGAATCAACATTGGCGAACCAATTATGTTACCATTTAATTTAGCTCTGAATTAGCCCAAATTGAATTGAACAACAATACAGCCAGGTTGTCTTCTGCCAGACAAGGAGGTTTGGAATAGTAGTGAAAACGAAGGGGCTTTAATTCATTCTTTTTGACATTTTATTTCCAAGCAGTGAATCCAACCTATGATGATGTGACTTTGAACAAATTGGTTTACTGCTATATGCCTCAGTTTGTATCCACTGGCCAATGGGATAATGCTCACCTCGGGGAATGTACGTGAGGCACCACCAGTTGCAAACCACTGCAAGCTGCTCAGCATGACCAAGATATAAAGGTTTAGGATTTTATTGAAATCACCCTCAACCCCTTCCCTTCCCTCCCACTCCAGTGCTGCTAGAGAGTGCTTGAAAAGACACCTCTTCTCTTTCATTATGAGTAGAGAAACTTTTGTACACTTGCCAATGCAAAGATGCTAATGTATGTCATTAAAACGTGCACTGTCCACGCTTCAGAGAGGCCTTGCTTGATTCCACCTACTGCATTACAGACAAAGAGCACTATACATTTATTTCTCTTTTATTATGGTAACGAAAGTGTACCCATACTTATCTTGACGGTATTTAACGTTGCTTTCTTTGCTAATTACAGAATGCCTGACCCGGATTTCACCGTCAGAGATGTGAAGCTATTAGTGGGTAAGTTATTTTGAATGCACTGGATTAACTCAATACAGAACAGAATTGCTTTGAAATACTTGTCCAGTTGTGTTTGTAGACATTTGTGATAACTCTCAGAATCTGGGAGAAGGCATGGAGAAGCAATTTGTAAATTAAAAAGGCTTGGAGAACCCTAATTAGTACTTGTGCTGACCGGACTCTGATCTCATGCTGGATAATTGGCAATTTGAAAGAGAGTGAATGCTTTTGCTCTTAACAGGTGTCCTACACACACTTTTGTGATCCTGGAAAGCGAGCAGCTCTATTGATCGAGTTCCTATTTTTTTTTTTATCTGTTGTAGAGCATCTGTTTGTACAAGGTATGATTGGCGCCGTATCACCTTTTGCCTGTGCTCTCCCCACAGCCTTTATCAGTGTCAGGGCAGGTCAGTGCTTTGAGGAAAGGTTGCTAAGAGAGACTGAGCACAAAGCTGTGCAAACTGCCTGTCTTGTTGACAAGACACAAACCAGAGAAGTGGTGACTGTAATCATCAAATATTTCCTAGCAATTTTTGCAAAAGAAATTTTTTTAACTCTAAGAAAAGCTACATTTTGAGTAGGAGATTATACTGTATGTCTCTTTGAAATCTGCTTTTACTGGAGATGGGTGTGTTATTTATCATTTAGCTGAAATTGTTACTGAGTAGTGATACTGCACTCTGTGAAATCATTGCTGTGGAGCTAGCTGAGTTTTGGATAGCTGCAGTCTTTCATGGAGACTTTTAACTGCATTCTTGTTTTTAGAATTTACTGGTTTTATTTACTTGTGTTGTAGCAGGAGGTAATCTTTTAAATCAGCCCAGTTACTGCGTTCTGAAAGATGAATTTTTGAAAATTACCCTTGGGTTTAATAATCAATAAGATTATCAAGTGTGGAAAAGATGTAGTTAAGAAAAACAAGGGAGAGGAACTTGTGCCTCATTTCTGCTCATTTGGGGTTATCTGTGAGAGAGGGGTTATCTCTGATAACCTCCCTTCACAAACAAAACTTGGCAATGTTGCTTAATTTATGACCATTTATAAGTTTGGGGAAAAAAAAAAAGCCCCAAACCTCTTTGGCAGAAAATGTTAGGGAAGTGGTGTGGGAAGTGCTGTTTGGTAGTGTTTCTATTGGTCAATCTGCAGTTAAATTAGGAAACAATATGAGGGCATTTGGAAGTCCTAAATTTTATGGATTTCCTAAAATAGCTGCATGTGCACATTCGTAGGTATGGAATACCTCTTCTTGCTGCGGAGGAGCCTTGTGCCTAAACCTTGTAATGATCTGGACCCTGTTTGCAGTTTTCTGTGAATTTGTTCCATAGCTGATAAACTGCCATTTCTGTCTCTGAAACTGCTGAAGCTGAGGGTCTGGCTTTGAGATGTTTTGGAACCGCGTAGTGTTGCATAACAACATTGTTTTTCCTGTTTAACAGTCAAAGAGTGGGAGTTGCATTTCCTCAAGATTGATGTCCCTTGAAGTATGAGGGGGGTGGAGATTCCTGTGTACATGGCCAGCGAAGCAGGAGGATATTTATAAATAAAATTCGATTTGTAAAACAATGGAGCAGAAATAACAATCGTAATTAACTTTGAGATCAACTTTAATGTAAAAGCTGTTTCTCACAGCTGGTTCAGCAATCCATGTATATGCTTTAGGCCAGATACTGCACGTCATGGGTCTTTTTTTATTGTGTTTGGACAAACTCCCTTTAGAGTCATTGTACTGAGCCTGTAATTTGGTCAAGAACATTGTCACCTGCTGTCTTTTTTTGATATGGTTGATGACTTCTGGCATCGCACGTGGAAACTTTGATTCAAAAGATCTGAAATATTTGGGAAATGGGCTGTAAGTTATACCTGAAAAGTCATGGTGCTTATGGCAAAGCATTTCTGTCGCTGTGGAATTTGTGCTGTATGTGACAGCCACATTGACACTGAGAGCACGTGGGGCCCATTCTTGTCTCCATGCTAAATTTCTAAATTATCTACTAATGACTCCAGGAAACACTGGTGAGCAATTTTCCTATTGCATATCATTGCTGATAATTTTTTCTAGTTTTAGGTTAATATATGTGTTACACTCACAATCTAATGTTCAAATAAAGCAGATGAAAAGTTTTCTTTTATTACTATCTCCTGTGACTGTCCCTGCATTTTTTTAGCAGACCCCTCAGACCTTGCCTGAACCTCTGGCTATCTGTGTTTCTGAAGTGCAGTGTTCTCAAAACTTACTCAAGGCCTTGCTGAACCTGGCGGGGGAATGATGTTTGGCGAATGTGAGATGGAATGATCATAACTCTGCATCTGAGTGTGCGTGGGAGTTGATAGAGAGAGAACATAGATTGAAAAATGTTGTGTTCTGTGCAAACTTGGGTTTTTAAGTGCTCGTCATTATAATATGCTGGTACTATTTAAACCTATCATTTGTGCTCTTTTCTTCTTTGAATCAGGGGAAATAACACATTTGTTGTAGAACATTTAAAGAGGTGGTGCTGGGTTTTTCCAAAGCACATAAATTCCATAGGAAGTTACTGAGCCTTTGGTCTCAAATTATTCTGAAATCTTACTTTCTCTTTCGAATGTGATTGTTGTATTATGTCCATATTTGGTACCTGTAAGTCACAAGGAAATAACAACAATTTGTAGCCTAGCTTTTTAAATTTCCCTTTGAAAACTTTAGTCTGTGTTAATAACAAGGAGGAAAAAAAAAAGGTGGGTTTTTTGATCGTTGTTTGTGGTTACTTGGGCTTAGGTGTCTATTTATTTTAATGTTTTGCCAGACTTCCAAAGAAACATTGCCATTGCGTGTTGGATTTTTTTGTTTTCATTGTTCAAACAATGTAGATACCAGCTGTAATTCAGCTTGGTAATGTTTATGACCTACTGTTTATGACCTGCACCTTAGTGTGCATGAATGTGCACCTGCGTGTAACGTGTGTGGATGAAACACTCTTCCTGTACGGTAGCTTTACTTTAAAGAACAAATACTTTAAACTGTACGGTTGAAATAAAGGTTATAACTAGACTCCTACCTCTGTACGAAAGATATCCTGGATATTCTTTAAACCTGAGGCAGTGGATTAATTTCAGCAGTTGGAATTGTCTGATCTCTGAAATGGCTGTGAGCCAAGAATACAAACAGAGAACAGGAGAGGAATTACTGGCCTGCTTAGGAACTTGAGACAACTTTTGAAAGAAGAAAAACTCTGTTGTAATTTAATAACTATTAAGCTTTGCAATTTCATTGTCTGAGGTAGATTTGATTGCTAATTCTGAAGAACAGAACGTCACTGTAATCTTTTCATAAGTTGATTTAAAATTTGACAAAGAGGGTCCTTGGCCCTCTGGACATCTCCTTAAACATCAGCCACATCTGCAGTAGAAGTTTGATGAGTGTTATTTCTTCAGGCTCCTTATTTTTCACTCTTGGCATGCCCTGGTGTATTGGTGGTGTTAGCATATACATATGGACTACTTAAAAAACAAGTGCACAGCAGTAGCTAGTAAGTATTGGGGCTTGGTTTTATTCTAAAGCTTTTTGTGCATTTGCAATTGTTGTCTTTAGATTTGCATGGTATCTTGCTTTATGTCCTTTTTTCTTTCTTTCATGTTCTCCTACTCTGTTGTTTTCAGGGCTCCCAGAAGTTCAGAGAACTTATCCCTACTGTCCATTTCTTCTTCTCTGTAGTTAACTAGTCAGTCTTCCAGCCAGTAAACAGGGTGTCTCAAGGACACTTCCAGATAGGGCTACTGGTGAGACTCAGACACTGTTCTTTTTCCCGGGCTCCTAGTCATGTAAATGTAAATCACAAAGCTCTGTAGATAGAATGCAGAAGTGTCTTTGTGGAACAAAAAAAAAGAAAAAAAAGGGGTCAAGTTAGCTGAAGAACTGATTATGGGAGTCACAGGTATGTGAAGTGGTTAGCGCTGGGACAGCACAACAGCTATTGCTAAGTTTTCCTTCGACTGTGTGATTCTGAGTGACTTACTGCTCCTCATGCTCAGAAGAGGCAGCTACACAGAATAATTGATGCTTTCCAGGCCTCTTGTGTTGGCTTCTTCTGCCAGCAGTGCTTCTGGGCCACAGCATGGAGAGCTGTCTGTCACAGACGGGCAGGAAAGAAAAAGCGTGTTTTCCCACGTGTCTGCTTCAACCTCCAGACGTATGTACCTGTGTGAATGCTTTGTGCTAATTACACTAAAGAACAAATGAAATACACTTGCCAAGATTAGCCTAAGCCTGGGCAAGGAGAAAGGTACCTGCATTGCTCAGCAAGCTGTTTGAAAGCCAGGGCTTCTGTGGTAGCCGTTGACCATCTCTAGCCTTTGCTACTCCTGAATTCAAGGACTGAATGCAATCATTTGCTTTAGTCTTTGATGTCAGAAAGCCAAAGCATTCAGTTTTTTCGTTAGTTTGATTTCTGTCTTTGTATAGTGTCTGTGAAGAATAATACAATCTGAAGAAGGGACCACTGAGTAGTTTTGGAAGCTGTGAACCACATAAAGGAGAGAAAGAAAGAGGAAGCGTACATGAATGTATGCATCGCTGCTGTAGCTTTGTGTGCCAGGGTGTGTATTATACACCCCCAAAGTCGAGCTTGCAATCCCGGCTAGTGGCTAAAGGGGCGATTTCAAAACATGCTGAGGATTGTAAGAAAGAAAAGAGACTTTCAGTTGTTGTGATCCCTGGCTGAAGAGGTTAAAGTTGTGACCACAGCGGTCACTTCTGTAGGATCAGCAGCATTGTTGTATGGAATTCACCGTGCCCAGCCAGGCATTGCATCAGTGGGAACAGTGGAAGTACAGGACTTACACTGTTCATGGGGTGGTCTAACAACTGACATAAACTCACTGATTCATTTTATTTAACTAACTCGCTAAGGGTTTATTTATAGAATTAAAAAAATAAGTGTAGGAGCAGAGAAGAATGTATCATCAGTCATGTATTATGCTATTAAAATCTGATGCTGTAGGCTGGACTGGGCCATAATGCTTACGGGGATAGAAAATGTTTGTTTCCCATCCTTTAGTTGCTGTGTTCACAAACTGTGTTGTAAGGCTTTGGTGTTTTCATCTTGTATAAAGAATCCAAGTTGAAAGCAGTAAAGCTTTTAATTGTGATAAAACTTGTGCATTGAGGTATATCAGTAAAAAGCAAACATGACAAAGCTCCAAAAACTGTTGTAGAGAGCAATCTTCATCTGGCCCAAGGACATGATGCACCAGATGGGACCTAATAGATCATTTCAATATTTGATTTCAGTGATTCTGTCAAATCTTTAAAGACCTGGCGGCAGGCTTTGATCTCCCAGACAAAGGGTGAAAGGAAAACCAAGGGTCTACATATCCTGTTGCTTTCTTCACTGAGAGTAACTGAAGAGATAGCTGATTATTGCTGGGTTTTGCCTTCTCATTAGAAACAGCAAAAGAACAGGAGCTGAGCCAAAAAATTCAGCTGCAAATTGAGTGTTTAAAGAAATATGTGTGAAGGTCTCTGCCTCAACTATGAGCTTATAATCGTGGTGTCAGTGGAGAAAGATAATAGGATAAATTACATCATTAAATCCCAGACAGTTGCAAGGTAAAAGCCTTATAAAATAGGGGGGTTTGGCCCTACAAGCGCTGCTGACAAGGATCGGTTCTGGAGGAGATGCTGTGTGCCGTCATACATCTGCTCATGGTTTATTCACTAAGTGGATAAGATGTTAAAGACTTCGTCATACCGCACTGAAGTGAGCAACTGAGATTTCTTTAGTGTCAGTGGAAGAAATTAGACCTGCAGAGGAGTATTTCACTGGCTGTTAAGCTTTTTTTTTTTTCACAGAGGAGAAACCTAAGCAAGTTTTCTGAAGTTTGCCATCGCAACATTTTGCTCATTGTAGGAGTAACTGCAACTCCACAGTGTAATGGTGCACGGTAAATAGCGTGGCCTTCTTTTCCCAGGTGGAAGCCAGGCTGAAAGGTGAAATGATCTGCTCAGGTGCCTGTTCAGTGCGAGGCTGGAAACAGCATTTGGGGACTCTCAGTTTTGAATTTTCCTGTAAACTGTAAACGATGTACTGAACACCAAGAGCCATGGCCTCTTCTGTGCAGGGGACTGAGATGGGGTGGAACAAGTTCCCTTACCAGTTAATGTAAGCAGGCTGGTTTAAATAATTTAAATTCAGTTGGAAGAGAAAGGATTACTGCCCATCAAGTGTACAAAACAGCTGTAAGCTACGTGAGGCTCTGTATCTTTTTCTAGCCATTTTTGTTCTGTTAAATCCATATGCTGCTGTAGTCCCCAGGAACTCCAGCTAAAATGAGAATATACATGCCAGGTACTTCACAGAAAGACAAGAACCCTCCTAATTCATACTTCTGGAAGTAGGTGGTAATGAAAGGGGAATGGAAAGAGATGCCAGCATTGTAGGTAATGATTATTCTGTGTTTAAAAATGTGATTTTTATATATATTAAAAACTGTACACACATTTATAGATGAATACATATACATATGTATAAATTTAATTCAATACTCAATCAAGAATCATGAGTGGTGTCTCCACAGAAGAGAAAATTGGGGTGGTGGTGACTGCAGATCGGGTGGGTAAAGGCAGGAGGGAGGGCAGAGACCATGTAAAACATTTCTTTTACATTTCTTTTGGTGCGTTAGCACAACAGTTCCTGAGTTGGCTGTGCAAATGTGTTCAGCTTTTTGTTAGTAGCTACTCAAAAAAGCTGAAAGCAAACCAGATAACTGTCCCTGAGTAACTACTTCCTAGTGATTTTTTTGGTTCGTTCCTCCTGCGTGTTTGCTCCCCCTCTCTAATCGATCTGCTCTGAAAATTGTATCATGGTTGAATTCACATCGAGCTACAAAGCAAGTCGAGAGGCTCGTAGTGTGGTCTGTGGGCAAGTAGGGGAAATTTTGTCTTAATCAATGTACAGTTCTCTGTCCTGTGAAAGAAAATTAGCCGTGCAGGTACAACAGAAGGACAAAGCAGCCACACACTGCGGTTCAGAAAATTTTCCATCATTTCTGCTGAATGGGGACCTGGTGTTGCTTTTTCTATAGAGCAACACTCCGTTTGTTTCAAGGAAGTTGTGAAATTGGAGACCGAGGGGAGTTAGGAGGGAGGCTCGTTAGAGAAACTTTGTTGTAAGGAGTGCTTCCCAAAACGAAACAGGCTGTTCAAAGGAAGTGCAAAAGTCTGCCCTCAGACTCGCATCTAAGCCTTGATTAAGATGTATGGTCCTCTCCCGTGCGGGGATTTGTCCTGTGAATGGGAGTGCCACGTTTGGGAGGGCAGAAGAGCTGAGTCAGGGAGTCACTGGCTGCTCTATCTCCAGGAGTCTTGTGTGGAGGGATAAGGAGGAAGCAGTGAGGTCTTTGCTCTGTTCCTAGTGTCCAAATAATGCATTTTTCAAAATGCAGTGGACCGGCCTCTTCTAGGGGAGAGGAGTCGCCACTGACCTGATGGGAGGGGAGGAAATATTTCCATTCATTGTAAGATTTCTCCTCTTGTTGCTCATGGGGTTTTTTTTGTGCCCCACAGTGTGATCTGTGCCTGGCTTCCTCTCTGGGTTCTGCTTTTTTCATTTTCATCTAAGTGGGACTGTTGGAGTATTAACCAAAAGAGAGTTAGTGAAAGCATCTTCATTGTTCTCGTGGTTTGGAAGGCCGATGTCTGTGTAGTTTTATAAAAAACAACTTGTGAACATGTTCTTCAGCCTGTGAGGATTCAGACTGAGGGTACCCCAGTCTCTGGATCCTGCGAGTCACACCTTAAATTCATCAAGGGACTCAGATCCACAAGGGACAGTACATCTCTCCGATAGCTGAGAGGAGCAGGGGGATTCAAGAGCACCTTGAAGGCAGGAGATAAGAATTGCTCTTTGTAGGATGAGGCTGAGCTTGGATGTTCCTCACAAGTGACTGTAAAATAATTGCATGTTGGTGCTATTCCCATTGATGTGATGATCCAAAGCCAGAACCTGTGCTTGAAGAGAGCTGAGTTATGTATTACGTACCTGGCTACAAACTTTTCCAAGGGGAAAAATAGAAAATCAGAAAGCAGTGTAGGTCAAGGCCAGTGATTTGTCTCAGATATCATAAGGCTATTTGCAGTATTACAGCAACATGTGTTTGAGATCCAGTCTTTATAAAAACAAACAGTTCCTCCATCATATTGTTTTGTGGCCAAAACTTGTTTTAAAATCTCCCACTATTTTTTAAAAACACTTTGTTTTTAAAATCGAGTTCCAAATGTCCTCACAGTCATGCTGTTGGGACTGCCAACATGCTTCATGCTCTGAAGCTTCACTGTAATTGGGAAATCTGCTAAATCAGACCTCAACTAAAATCAGCAAATAAATATTATCACTGAAAATGATAACTTCCACGTGCCTCTAAGCTAGGATGGAGTCCAACCAGTGGTCTATCAACAAAGGGGTTTATAAGTACTGTTGGTGTGAGCTGGAGTGAGACTTCTAGCTGTTGCATTTCTTTTTAAATGTGAGAAATACAAAGAGGAAACATCTGGACAATAAAAAGAAAAAAAAAGGCGCTGTTTTATTGAAACGATTCATTCCAGTTCTGCCTGGCAGGGTTCTCTTCTCTAAGTACAGCACTGGAGACTTACCGGCTCATCCTCTTCTCTTTGTCTTTTTTCCTTTCTTTTCCCTTGAGCGACCTCTCCTGTTTTCTTTGTATCCCTCTTTCTTTGATGAGGCTACTATACTGTTCTACTGTACAGAACTCATTTTACTCCCTAATCTCATAGTAGCTTGTGAGGAAGTACAGATAAATCCTCCCAGACTTGAGCAAGTGCTATTAGGATACTCTTACCAACCATGAACCAATAATGACAGAGAGATCAACATATTTTGCTGTAAGCAGGACCAGTAGGACTTGACAGGTGGGTTTTTGTTTGTTTGTCATGGGATCTGTTAGTCCTTTGTGGGTTACCAGCAGTCGTGTGTGTTGATCAGACAACGTAATGTGATTTCTGAACTGTTCCTCTCTCCGCTCCCTGGTTGCTCAGGGCTAGGGAGAATGACAAAGCTGAGGAGCTGCACTGTGTTCTCTCCTGGGCAGAATTAGGATTAGAAACTAGACAGAGTTTCTGAATGGATTTTTTTCAAGTGAAGGTTACATTAGTGATTTTCCAAGGTCTGAGAGCTCTGCCTAATTTGTTGAAAATTGAAGCAGTTTGTAGCAGCTCTGAGGCAACCCTTTGGGACTTCGACATCCGCCGACGTTAATGTGGAGCAGTGCATGTATGAAGTGGAAATCTCTGTATATTAAAGTGGTGTATTGCAGACCTTCAGAGAACATCGTTGCTTCATTTAACACACACTGGTTTTGTGCTTCTTAAATAGCTTATTGTTTAAGAAGAAAAGCTCCAGGCTGTAGTATCAGAAGGGGACACTGGGGTTGTGGTTCAGTGTCGCTGAATGATTTCCCACAGCAGCCGCCGGTGCCGGTGCTGGATGCACATCCCTTACCCCGGTGCTTGTGGAACTGTGCTGTGAAGCAGGCAGGGAGCTGACCCCACTTAAAAAAATTATTTAAGCCTCATCAGTTTGTTGAGTATTGGTGAACGGTTTGTATCATGAAACCAGGACCTAGGGCAGAGAGAGGTTAAAACTTACCCAGTGTTCCTGATAGACTGGAAAGAGAAACTTGTCCTTCTAATTCCAGTGCTGTGCTCTGGTGCCAGACCATCTTTTTGTCATCTAAACTGGCATCTAGTTTTTGCTATCGCTGCCTATTATGTGCCCTGTGTAGTGTCTCTATTCTCTGTGCAACCCATTGCATGTAACAACTTGCTTTTTTTGTAATTAAGCAAGTCTAAATTGGTGTCCTGTTCATTCTCTTCCTTCTCTCCCCACTTCTGGCATTGCTCTCCTATCCCCTTCCTATGTGCTGGCGCGGGCTTTGCCCTTCCTTGCAGTGAGGTAGTTCAGAAAGTTGAACTGGCAGAAAACTCACACAGTCTTCCTCCCTCGCAGAGAGGAAGAGGAATATATATTTTCAATTTATTTTTTTTTAATGCTGGTTTAGCTCTCAGCACTAACCGATGCTGGGCTAAAACATGGATGTAGCCATCTACCTTGTTGTGGCTTTCCACTGGGGAGCTGTGCGTCAGAAGAGTGCCTGGTGAGTGAGCCTTGATCCACAATTAGGGCTTCTGTGCAATAAAATAAATAAAAATAAGGTATTTGGTGCTCCCTCTTTATGTTTTTTTTTTTGGCTCTTAGAACTAAAAATGAAATATTATAACGCTCGCTTGCCTATGTTTAGCATGTCCGCTGACTTGCCATTTTGGAAGTAGAACCATTTCTATTTTTAGAGCTGAGCTTCCTGTTGGAGCTCTCTTTAAGTTTGTCCTTTGCCTAACACAGTCAAACTCTTTAAAAAAAAATCTTAGTTAAACTGGGACAGTTTTGCTAAAAACAGTCATGTTCACGTCCGGATATAAACAGCAGCAAATCCGCTTTGAATGAACGTTATAATAAAAACTCAACCTCTCACAAGAATGTATTTCCATGATGTCAAAACATGAACTGATGTGTTGATGTGGTCACAGTCATCTCAAAGCCGTTGTCTACAAGTGGATTTAAAAATTAGTTGTCCACATGGGAAAATGATCCAGAATTCACACTCTCTAATTTGGAAGTCAAGAGACTATCAATTCAAATCTTAGCTCTTCTGCCCGTAATTGAGAACCGTGTACATTTAACAAACCTGCTATTGAACTGCGCCTCGTATTTTTAATTCATCAGGTAACTGCTGATTTTTCTTTCAGAAGGGATAATTGAGAGGCTGTACAAGGTCGCTTCCAGCAAAGCTAAGATCAAACCTAGACTATAAGATGGCAGATCCCAGACTCTGCCATGCAGTCCTGCAAGTATTAATTATTCGGTATCTGTGTACTTAACGCCTCTGGGCTGTAGCCACTGCTTTAATCCCCAGGCACTGGAAGCCAGAAATCAGGCTGGCTTTTATTCAGGGGCTGTTTAACAGGACTTCGCCCTGGTTGCTAACATACTGAGTTGAAAAACAGGCTATTTATTCCCCCTAGATACTAAAGTTAACAGTTAAAAAAACAACAACAACAAAATAACCCCAACCCTAAACTAGATTTTATGTGTGTTGTTTCAAACATGCAAATACCCAACTTAAGGATTCTTGTGCTTTTTCACACGTAACTAAACTTTCTCCTCCTCCTGCCTCAAGGTGGCAACACGAGGCACCATCCCAGGCTCAGACTAAGGATGAAATCCTGTTCCCTGGCCCTGGAGTGAAGAGTTTGACTGACGGGCCTCTGGGACTATTCCAGATTTACACTGTATAAATTTTTCTTTTTGATTACAAAGCTTTATGGTCTTGAGTTCCTTTCCAGAATCATTATCACATCTGTCACTGTCATTGCTATCAGTGGCTAAGGATGTTTTTAATGGAGTGATGCAATCCAAACGATCGTTCTTGCTGAAATACTGCTCCCAAGCACACAATAGGCCAGGTGCTGTAATTATTATTAATTCCCTCTGATGGCATATATCAGCCCTCCATTTTGTTTTAATGCAATTTATTTTGAGTTATTTCTTCGGCAGTGAAAACGGTTTTGGAGTGATTTTTGGGAAGCATTGCGAGTTAGTTTGCTGGAATCCTTCTCTCCTGGAAATGAGGCGTGTCTCTCACGGGCTACCGTTCGCTCACACACAAATGAACCACTAATTAGGATGATGAAATCGCTGGGAGAGGTGAAGCCTTCCAGTTGGCCAAAGAGAAGATGGTGGATTAATCTGCTTAAAGCTGAAGGCTCAACTAAAACTGCTGTTCAACGTTCTGGTGCTAATGAGACTTGTCTGTCTGCCACTCGAGAAGCTGAAAGTGTGTCCTATAGTTTTTGTTGAGAGATCCAAAGTGGGGGCTCACTCTTCTACGGCGTTTAGTGCTTTCATCTCCGCTGACAATGACTGGACTTGAGGATACTCAGCGATCTCTATAAGGTGTTCAGCAGTTCATAGCATCCGGTGATGCAAGGCAGTTTGCTCTTTAGGGATAATTTGTGTAGATGAGTAAAAGCATCTCGAGAGGCATATGGATGTTTAGAAAATTGCAGAGTATGATTTGGAGAGCTATTTGTCTTGCATGCCCCCTGCTACCATATTATATCACTTCTTCATAGTTTCTAATGTACTCCTGCTCATGTCAGTCCGTGTAAAGGAGGAAACTCGCCATCTCTCTGAAGCAGAGGGACAGCAAGTGACTTCTTCAGTTCATATTGGGCACAAATTCCGCTTACAAGATAGTTCCCTGCTCACAGTTTGAGCAGCTCAGGACCTGTGGAAGGACTGATGCTGGTCTCTCATCCTCTAATAACAGTTTCCCTGCAGTTATTAAGAATTTATACATATATAAAATAATAGATATAATTTTATATATATATAAAAAAATATAAATAAAGCAAAGGTAGATGTTTTGAGAGTGTCTCTGTGTGTTTGCAGGAAGCCGACGGATAGTGGATGTGATGGATGTGAACACGCAGAAGGGTGTTGAAATGAGCATGTCTCAATTTGTGAGATACTATGAAACACCAGAGGCCCAGCGTGAAAAACTCTACAATGTCATCAGCCTGGAGTTCAGTCACACGAAGCTGGAGAACATTGTCAAGCGCCCCAATGTGGTAAGGGATCCTGTGGTGATGGTGTTTGTTTTCAGCTTCTTCCCAGTCACCGGTTGCTTTGTAAGAAATAAACCGTGGAGTTTAAACAAGATGACGTGAAGCACCTGTAACTCCTGTCTGTTTAGTGGTAGGATCTCATTTGTACCTAAGTAGAAAGCTGGTCTCCTTGACAGTGGAACTTAATGTACAGGAATTAGGTACCTGATGAGCTCTTAATCATGCAATTTGCACAGATACCCAGTTCCTCTCAAGGTATTTAGGGGAAAATTAAATACCTGTCTCTTGTTTTTCCTCCTCTAAGGAGGAGGAAATTTAAAACTATTATCAAGAAGCTTATTCCTTATATATGAACCCTCCTATTAACTAAAAAATGTTCAGGGGGCTCCACATGTATTAAATGTAGAAATTTATACATAATTAAATCAGTATAATTACTGCTATGTCAGAATTGGCAGTGTCAGAGGAAGGGGGTAGATTTGTACACATTTTTTAAAGGCTCTTGTGGTTTTATTTCCCGATGGAGTCACCGGCAGTGAAACCACGACCTGGTTAATAAAGATGATTTCATTTATCACTAAAACGTAGCCATGTGTGGGTGAGGATTAGAGCATCAACTCAGTAATGCACAGGGATGGAGAAAGTGGCATTGGAGGTTTTAGAGTGTCTCCTCAGGACACTCAGCACAGACTTTAGGCATCAGTCCTGGCTGATCAGGGAACAAAGGGACTTCTCAAAGCAGAACCCGTGTGCTGCTTGTTCCCTCTGTATCTGCTCATGGCACTGGATGCTCAAGGCACTGCTTGGTGTGAAGCTACAGCCCTATGATGTTTTGTTTTCAGATGCTTTTCTTTTTCTAATTTCTACATGCTATTGTAGTTATACCAGTAGTTTTTTTGCTGGTGACATCTCTTGCCTATGTAGACAATATAAACACCACACTTATGCCTGAACAGGTCAAAAATAGATAGCAGCTCTATTTGTAGAAGTAATTTCTTAAGTAGGCTTTTGTGTTCTTTTACACACATCACAAATTGAATATTAAGCACATCTTTAGAAGTTTGTGCAGGTTTTTGCTATCATTCAGACACTAGTGGGCAGTTTTTAAGTGCTCTGGGGAGTTTCTGGTGTTCGGTTGATCCCAGTTTTCCCAAGCACATCATGCTAGGTGAGCTTTTAAAACATCTGTGCAAATTTCCTGGGTGCTCAGGACTGAAAAATGCAATTAGGTACCTGTTACCACATTTAAATGAATACTTCATATCTGTTTCATACGGCCTGAGTGCACAGTTATTTGTGAAACCAGGAATATTTAGATCTCACTGAAAGAGAGATCTGCTTTCCCATGAGGTACTTGGGAACAGAGGAGAAGGTGCTGGGGGCTCAGAGAAAGTCCAGTACATGACATCAGATACTAATTGAATACTATATTTGTGTAAGTGGATCCCTTGAATTCTGCAGAGCTCTTTGAGCCTACGTGAGGCAGAAATACTTGATTCATGTTCCCTGTTGTGTAAAGACTGTAGGTTGCAGTATCAGGATGTGGGAATTATTTCAGAATCAGGGCAATAACCATCCATTTTGTTTTCACATACAACTGTGATGTTCACAGAACTGGTACTATTTCTACTGGCTGCATTGTCTTTACTGCTTCTCAAAGTACCACGTGTTATCGACAGTACCTGGTGCAGATGGAGAAATAGACAGGGGCCAGCCCCAGGCTGCAAGAATTCCATGTGCTAATTGCCATATTGTGAAAATCTGCTTGGGGATACAGTTGAGGTGACTCCTCCAAATAACATTCTTGGGGTTCAGCAGTCAGGAGGCTGAGTGGGCTGCTAACCATGACTGAATGGGACTTCTCCGTTCTTGCTGCACAGCCAGAGGACAGCTTTGTCGCCAACGCCTAGGATAGGTCTTCCCGTCCTTATTGACCTGTAAATGGAGGTTCATTCACACACCACGATGTTCTGAGCTGGGTCGGGATGTGCAGCCACACCGTGGCCAAACGCCGCACTACAGCCTGCCTCCTTGGACTTCCCAAGCTGGCGGGTGTTTTCCCCTCTTTTGAAACCTGGCACATGTGATCCACTTGCATAACCAAAAGGGAGTGTTATGGGTATCTAGCACAGGCTCCATCATAAAACAGACCAAAGGATGAGTCAGGCTTGTCCTTGCTGTGGCTGGGATGGACAGGTTGCAGTTCGTGCTCTGGCACCCGGAGCAGGAGCTGTGTTTCAGTGTCCCTGAACAATCTTCACTTTCTATCTCTTCCTGGCAGTATCCTTCCAATTGCTCAGCTTTCGCTGTTTTTTCCTGCTCACACTTCCTAAAAGTTTAGCTTTTGGACAAGAACTTTGATGAATTTATACCCAAGTAGAATGACGAAGGAAATGCACAGTAGGTGATAATGTAATTACCTAAATCAGAATTTGGCCAGAACAATGGTGTTAATGTTCCCTGAAATGTAAGGTGTTGGAGTAGTATAATCTCTTCTATGTTTGTATTTCAATGTTCAAAAATGTAATTTTGAGGCTATTGGCTACAAAAATAACATTTGAATGCAGGCAGCAGGTGATGCTGCAAGAGAAGGTGTTCACAGGTGCCCACAGGTCAGAATTTACACCCAGTTAAATTGACTGCAAAGCTCTCCTTCCCCTGGGTTGTAAAGGCCTGAGTTGTGGTGATGAAGTGCTGCACCTTAACGAGTTGGGTCCATAGGACTTTTGCTGAGCTGCGAGGTTCTTGCTGTCTGTGAGCATCTGCTGCTGTCATTGTTCGAGTTTCAGCCAACAGGAGCATATCCCACCATGTGTTCAGTAACTAACAGTTGATTTTGGTGGGGCTTTCAGGTGGACTTAGTCGACTGGGTGGATAATATGTGGCCACAGCATTTGAAGGAGAGACAGACGGATGCTACCAATGCTATTTCAGAGATGAAATACCCCAAAGTGAAAAAGTAAGTTTGTTTAAGTATTTAAAAAGTTCTATTCTTGACCTCCTTGTAATTCCGTTTGAATTCCAAACCTGGTAGGAGAGGAAACAATGATTTATGTATTTTTCAGTGAACAGGAAGGGGGGTTAGTGTAGCTGACCTGCTTGAGCTGTGTAATACCTACTGATGGACTGTGCCAGCTTTTAAGGAGAACAGTTTTGTATTCGAGAGCTTCATGGATGCTTCATGTTCTTAAAGCCTGTAGTTAGAATCTTTGAGAGGAATATTCTATTCTAAATATTAATTTTAAAAGTTCTTAACACATTTTATTCTAAATACTTTTAATTGACAATCTGTAGTTTGCTTAATACAATCTTTTAACCAAATCCCTTTGAAAAGTGCATTTTTATTTTTCAGTTTTGAGCAACTGTGTTTTGAAAATGGCAGAGTGACCTTAAATAATAAATTCTCCAAAAGCACTACCTAAAGAAATCACTTCATAGGGTACAGATATGTCATAGAGTTCACACAGTATAATCAAAGCCCTTCTGTAGGCTGGGTTTGGATCATTCCCAGGTTCTAAACTACTAATGGCTGAAAAGTTACTGGCTGAGATATGTTTTGTGAAATGAATTTGAGGTCCATTTTTAATAGGTGTGTGTCTCCCCAAAAACTCCGTCACTGCCCTTCAAGCCAGTTTACTTTTCTGCTGACTTTTTCAACAGCACGATGAAATATTGGACTGACTACATAGGCTGCATTTCTTGTTTCAGTGGACCCACGCAGGGCAGGTTTGAGACAACACCAGAGCAGTTTGTCCTGCTTCTGCCTATCTTGGCTCTAGTTTTTGGGCAGGTTGTGATAGTGTAACCTCACCTCACTGTTTCTTCTGTTTGAATGTCTTCCTTGAAACTGTTTTTATGTGATGATTGGAAAAAGAAACTACTTTGGGGGCCTGAAAATGTGCAACGTGAGTCTCACAGGAATTTGTATAACTGACATAGGGGTTACTGTTAATGATGTAATAGCTATTTACCTGTATGGCTGATGAACATCACATAATCCTGGAAGCCCGTCACTGCTGTTTCTGTTTTAGAGGCATTTTCTGTTGGCCAGACCTAATGCTGGTGACATCCCAGGCTCTGCTGTGAACCAACCTCTAGCATTTTGCGAATCATTCAGAACTGTTTCCAAACTGTATGTCTAAAGTAGATTGGTACTAACATATACAAAGGAGTGTGCAGTCAGAAAGTGATACGCAGCATTTACTCTCATTCTGTAAAAATGAACATTTTGGAGGTTAAGGGTCTCCATAATAGAAGAGCCTCTGTGGGGAGGCATCATGAGGAAGCCTGGTCCTACTATATCCTCAGCACCACTGATTTCAGTGGAAGCTAAAGATACTCTACCCTTCTGAAAGAAGTAAGCTGCTTGTTAGGGTAACTAGATATGGACAGGAGTGCCAAATTTCATATATGCATCTGGAAATGTCCCCAGTGACTTGCCTAACATCACACAATAAGCCAGTGGCAGGGGAGAAAACAGAACCCTGGTAACTTGCTTCCCAAGTGGTCAGTCTACTAAATAACATTATTTATAATATGCTAGAGCTAAGAAACTGCATCATGATTTAGGGCTTCAGGATTCATGGCTTGTACAAGGTAAGAAGTAAAGCAAGCAGTCCCTTTCTTAGAGCAGGCACACTCCAGATGCTGAAAAAAATGCAGCAAGTAAACAAAGCAAGGCAGAGATGGCTTTGAAGGATAAGGTAGCAACATGACTAACAGAATTTAGCAGAAAAAGCAGAGTATATTCTTGCAGTTCACTACTTGCATCATGAAATGCCAGATGGTAGGTTTCAAAGAGGGATTTTAGAGAAGTAACAATTCAACAGATTTTGACATGGAGCTTTTCCCATGTGTGGAGGATGGCCTGGTAGAAAGGAAGGAGATGCCTGATGAAGAAGCAGACACAGAGCCATTGAGGTTGCTGTCACTGGCAAAGCGAAGGTGGAGGTTGACAGCTTGATAAACTAGCAGATGTGATAGGTAGAGGGAAGCTAAACAGTGCAAGACTGTCAGCGCTTGAAATGTGACAATAGAGTTTGATGTGGGGGAAAGGAGTTACCATGCGTGAGAGTTAAAGGCAAGGGTGATGTGGCTGGAATGATGAGGGTGAGAATGTTGCTAGTGAGCATCATCTAGCGTAAAGACTAGAGAAAGCTGATTTACAGCACCGTTGGCACAAACCCCTCTTCAGTCTGAAGAAGCAACAAAGATAAAAGCAGTAACAAACATTGACAGTCTAGGAGAACAAGAGAAGTTGTACCGGGTCAGGACAAAGATCCGTGGCGCTCGGTAACCTGTCTGCTGTTGGCTGTGCTGTCATTGATGCCCTGGGAGGAGTGTAAGAACAGTGTGAGCATAAAATGATGCCACCCATTAAAAGTCTTCCAAACTTCCACTGTCTGCAGTTCAGGCTGGGGCTATCCAGAGGTGGAAGTGGTTTCTGTGTGCTTAGTGACTCTCAAGAGATTTCTCTTTCACAAACATGTCCAGTTTCAATATGAACTCCTCAAGAGATTAGCTTTCTCCATCTTTGGAGATTCAGATTGACTCTTTCCTGGATAGATACTAGCCCCAGCTATTGCTGTGAGTACCCAGAAGGTGTAAGCCCTTATTAAAGAGATCGTGTTCAACTGAGGAGTTAAATGTCAGTGCTGTCACTTGTTTCATGCTGCCCATTCTTTTATGCAAAACGTCAATATTCATATGCTTTATTAATGACTGTTGTTGCTCAGAAATGGGATTGTTTCATTTCATTCTTGTTCTTAGCATTCTCATAACACCAAGAGTTTGCAGTATGCGTTACCCACCATTAACGTGTTCCCTACAAACAAAAAGCACTCCAGCGAAAGCGTTGTGGTTTTGCAGACACAGATGGCATTACCAGACACAAATGTCTGTCTTGGCTCCTGCACGTCAAGTTCCGTGCTGGGAGTGAAGTTAGAGAACGCTCCATCTGCTGCGCTGCTTTGGTTACCAGGAGCACTACACGCGCTGGAGACCGCCCTGGCTTTCACTTGGACTTGCACCGTTAACTTTTTTAAAAAATTCTGGGTAATGAGGTTATTTTTCTGGCTGTAAGTAAATGACTACTTACCTAATAGGAGCCTTAGAGGACTGAATTAAGTGGGGTAACAGTTTATATAAAAAAAATATGTAAAACTTTCCAAGTACTACCTCTTAAGCAGTAAGACAACATGAGAAATGAAGGGGATGGCTAGCTGAGATTGTGATGTGACAGACTTCAAACTGATCCAAGCTGGCATTGCCCCTGAAAAAACAATCCCATGCCTACATTGTCCCATTCTCATTGCTAGAACACGCCGTTGTGCAGCTGCAGAGTAAACTGGACTGGGGACTGGTCTGGCTGAAAACTGACTCAGAAGTAAAGAAAAATTGGTTACTTTTCAGGCCATCCAGACCACCACATGGCTGCATAAATGCTTGCGCCAACTGCAGGGCAGTGCAGAAGTGTGGAAAAAAAACATAGCAGTGGGATCATCGACAAACCCCTTCTGCAGCTCACATGAGGTGCAGGGCCACGAGGCACTGGGTGAGGAGGCAGAGCAGCTCGTTGCTCCGGAGGAAGCCTGCTTCTGCCTCCCCTCTCACGCATCCCTGGGTGCGAGTTCCTGCGAAGGGCCTCACAAACATGGGAGCCTGACTGAGGGAGGGCAGCGAGCTGTGTAACCCAGAGCCAGGGCAGGAGGAAAAGGCAGGGCTGTTGTAACATCAGCTTTTAGAGGCAGAAGCTTTTAGAGGCAGCTCGGATGTCTGCGGTACTCCAAATCCTAAGGGTAGGAAACTGAACTGGGCTCAGAACTGCTTCTTTTGTCACAGTGTGCCATAACCATTTTCAGGTAACTTAAAACAAGCTCAGATTTTGTTCTCTGTTTAAATTCAACCAGGACTGAAGCAATCTGGATACAGCTGAGCCTGAACCAAAGAAAAAAAAATATACTAATTTGATTTCTCGTCTCGCAAAACAGATAGCCCTGCTGAAATTATTATCCTCTCTATTAGGTTTTGTGTTCATAGCCTTGCAAGATTATTTGCAAAGCAGTGGCAGTGAAACAGCAAGTGTGCCAGGACACGATGGCTGTAGAAATAGTAACAGGCACTTCTAACAACTTGATAAAGTTAGTGCTATGGAACAAGTGAAAATGAAAGCCTCAGTCACTACAACACCCGTTCTGCCTTCAGAATTCTTCCTATTACTTAAAATACCTAAGCACTGCCATGGTAGGTCTTTATATTGCTGCTGTGCTTCAATTTAGGATGGGGTATCTTGTATGAAACATCTACCTGTTCACAAAAGGATGCTGCTCTGTTACCATGCACTCAGTCAGCCCTATTTTCCCCTCTCCTAGGCTGTCATTCAGCCATCCGTTCCTTTCTATTCATTCCTTTACTAAGCAGGGATGGATTTAAACAGATGCTAAAATGCTCTGCTGAGCTGTGGTCTAATTAGAAGCTGAGGGTGTGCCTCTGGAGACAGAGATTGCCCTTTGAATAGAGGGAGCACGCAGGTCCCGCAACACAACCTGGCGCTGTTTTATGCATGTGAGGTACTCGTGTGCACTTTGTATGTCACTTGTGAATTGCTTTTGATACAAAACTGCTCTATAAATATAATTAAGTACAAGAAAAGAGACCAGTAAGAGCAAGTTCTCATTAAAACTTTCCAAGCTAGCAAAGTAAATAAAATTTAATGTCTTCAAGTCAGTGCGTTGGTCTCAAATCCTCCTTTGTGTAGAGCTTGGAGGACTTGAAGCATCACACGTGTAACTGAAATAAGCACCGATGTTTAAAATTGTTTATGGTGAGCCTGGAGCTGAACAGCCATGTCATAAGGATGGAGAAACAAGTTGTGTTCTCACTGATACCAAAACGCTGTTCCAGGGGCAGACGGGCCTGGCTTGCTGTGGATTGGCAGCTTGGTTCATTTCCTTGCAGCGGCAGGTCCCTTCTCAGAAATTTAAGCTTCCAATTAAAAAAAAAACAAACCAAAACAAAACCAAGAGGCCTCTTCATTCTTAAAGTTCAAAGGTAACCTTCCCAGCGCTAGCTGAACATACACAGCAGCAGCGAGGCTTGCAGGCAGCCTGAGATGGCAGCTGGGTGCAGTTCTGCTGATCCTCTGTGTGGGCTGTTCTTGTCAAAATCTGACGGCTGGAAGGTAAATAACGCTTTCCCTGTGGAGTCCCTGCACATGGCAGCGGAATGCTCAGGTGTGAACCCACCCCGTGCACACTGGAGCTTGGTGTTCCACCTTGGAGCTTGGTGTTCCACCTCGGACGGGACTGGGGCAAGGCTGGGACGAGGAAAGTGTTGCCATTTACTTTGGTCCCAGCGTGATCTGTGAGTGTACTTTGCCATCGCTTCACAAAATCTCTGGTGCAGACTGAGGTGCATGGCAGAAAATAGGCTTTCTCTTGTCTCACGTGTTGTTTTTGTCTGACTGACTCAGATTATAACCCCCTCAGGGCAGGAACCGGGTCTTTCATGTGCTTTTGAAGTGCCTGGTGCACGCACCGTGTCTAGTGATTAGTTACTATTCGGTCTTGATAGGTGCTGGTTTGCTTTTACACCGATTACCGCAGCCAGGCCGCCCCGCTCCGAAGCAGGGCCCGGTGCGCTTGTGGCCGTGGGGCTGGTGGCGGGGGCTGCTCCCCGCAGGGCCAGGGACCCGCATCCCGCCCTGGGCTCCGCAGGGCCCCTCTGCGGGCAGAGCCGGCTCCCTCCGGCAGCCGGAGAGGTGGGAGCTGCCGGGGCCCTCCCTGAGGAGAAGCCCTCGGGCCTTCCGTGCCGAGGAGAGGCCAGTCCCTCCCTGCGGGGAGCCCCGCGGCGGGGCGGGGGGCTGCGGGAGGGCTGGCCCCGTGTCTCCCGGGTGACAGTGGTTTCTTTTGTCTTGCGGTGTAATTTGTGGCTTTGGGTTCCAGGGCCCCAGCGTGGCAGCGTTGCTCGGTGCGGGTCAGGCCGTTAGCGTGAGGAGTCACCCCAAGGTAGCCATTGTTTCCTGCCGTGTCCTTCCAGGTGCTGTGAGGCGAGGCCTGGGAGAAGGGGACCCCGGGGACCGCCGCGGCCTCCCTCGCCCGCCGCCTGGGAGCCCCTCTCCTGCCTGGGGGAGAGGAGGGAGCGAACGCAGGGAGCGGGGCCTGCTCCTTTTCCCCGGTTTGGCACTTGCAGTTGGCTCATGGGTTTGTGGTATTCGGTTTCAGGCTTAGGGATTTCAACCAGCCGGCGCTGCTCCTGGGAGGAAGGAAGAGTGAGCTATACTTTTCTCATTGGCCCGAACAAAAAACAGAAGCCTCTGCTGGGGTTTGGGAGTGGTTTATGGGCTGAGCTCAGTGGCAGGGGAGCCCTCGCAATGCCAGAGGGAATAGAGCCGTATGGTGCGCTGTACCTATTGCGAGAGGGAAGGAGCTAAGCTCAGGGTAATGCTGCCTCTGCGTGTGCTCGCGCGTCTCCCCCGAGTTCATGTGCATGTACGTTGCGCCTCTGCGTCCCCCTGCCTGTGTGTGTGCCTGCGCGCGTGTGCGTCCGCATCCCGGCGCGTCTGTCGCTGTCTTTGTTTCTCTGTTTGCTTGCGGGTTTGTAGCTATGCGTGGCGAGTGCATTGTGGGTTTGCCTGGGAGCGTTGTATCTGCGCTGGCTCGTGGAGCGGTGGCTCCGTGTTGTTGCTGTGTTCTCAGGTCTCTGTGTTTGCTTCGTGGTTTAGCTTCGTTTTATCAGCTCCCCCTGTTTTTGGGGGGATCTCTGGGTTTGTGCTTCCCTGTGAGTTTGCAGGTTACTCCATATTTCTTCGCATCATATCTCTAACAAATTTCCCCAGATTTTTTGGGGGGAAAGTTCGCCTTTCTCCACACCACAAATCCTTCCTCCAAAATAACAATACATTAACTTGAACAATTTCAGGCTTGTGGAGAGCATAGAACAAACTCTTCAGTGGGGAAAGGAAGCTCCCCCACAACAGATTACAAGCAGCTGCATGTTTTAAAACCCTGACTGAGGCTGTGCAGGGAGATGAAGTGGAGTATGCAGGGACTGGATGTGGTAGCAGTTGTGAAAAAAATTAAAGTTGGGGCATCTTTTGCATCACCTGTTTATTCAGGGTGTAACTTTGGACAGATTGTCTCCCCATGCCCTGCTTGGGATTGTGTTCCTGTAACCCGCTTTACCTCCTCTGGCCCAGAGCACTGAAAGCAGAGAGCTGTGACCAGAGCATGTAGTGGGATGTAGTTTCTTTCAACATGGATGCTGTGTTATGGCTTTTCCCCCCCCTCTCTTTTTTTTTTAAATTTATTTATTTTTTTTAAAGTGGAAAAACCTGAGAAGTTGAGTCGTTCCCTAAATTAGCAGCCGTTAGTGATGAGAAGCCACTCGCTGAGGTTGGAGCCGAGCGGTGTGTAAGATTAGCTGTGGCATGGAGCTGCGCTGGGACCATGTGACTGCGGTGTACATTGGAAGAGGAAGCTGTAGAGGTCAATGCAAAGGCATTGTGCCAGACTCTGGCAACAAGGGAGGTTGCTGTATGGCGGAAGATCGCTTTTTCAGGCTCCTGAGCCTTTTGGTAGCTCTTGGGGTCGGACAAAAGCAGCCCTGTAAGATTAACAGCAGAAATTAAATAGGGAATGGCTTGTTTGTGGACGGAAAGAAAAACTGGTGGTTTTTTTTCCAAATGCTTTGCAGGTTTTTTGTAATCACCATGTGTGGCTCTTTCACTAAAACCAGCTTTATTGGAATGGAAATTGTTGTGTTTAGAGGAGTTTCAAGAAAACAGAGGGAAAATGGGGAAGAACAAGGGAAAAAGAGTTGTGTGTTCCCAGTTATATCTGCCTTGGTGTTTTCTCACAAAACTAAATTTTAAGCGCTTTGATTTGACAGAGAATTCAATCCTGTTACTTCCTCTCTGAACACAAACAGATTGACAGCTTCAAGTTAAGATTATTGACTACTGAGGAAGAAATAAACCCAGCTAATGCTTAGGCCATTCATACTCTCTCACAATATCTTAATAGGAATGGGTAATTGGTGCTAGGTAGCACTGTCTTAGAAAATTTTTGTTGGTGTGATGTATTTTACATCTGACCTTTTGGAAACTGAAAAGAATTGATTCCATAAGGATTTGAATTTTTTACTTTCAAACAACATGAATCTCTAATACTCAACACTGCCCGCAAACTGAGAATTTCCATGGTGGGTTTTTTTTGTTGTTGTTTTATGAGCAATTATTCAATCTGTGACTTTTTGCAGTTTGGCTGGAAGAAAGGCAACTTCCTTTCTGGGCTTCTCTTATTGTTTTTAAATTCTATCTGACTTGTAATGAACAACATCTTGGTAGAGAAAACATAAAAGGAGAAATTAAAAAAAAAAATGTATTTGGGAGGGAAGGACTCATATTTTGAAATGGAGCATATTGAGAGTCTAGACAGCTTCTTGGCTAGCTGTGATTTTTGAAGCATCTGAAATACCCCAGGGGCAGAAAAAGCTCTCTTCCTGCTTCTGAAGGATTAAAAAAAAATTTAAAAAAATTCCAGAGTGGGCAAGAGGAGAGACGTGTAATTGCACAAGGAGAGGTTTTAATTGTGAGATGAAGGCGCAGGACCTTTTTTGAAGCTCACAAATTGACTGTCTTCATGACAGCATTGCGTATCATTCTGTCAACTCCGGCTCGGGATGTGGTTGCTAGGCAGCGGGCTCTTATGTACCTATAGTCCCTCTGATTTGCCAGCCTTCTGCAGACACATGGTAAGGTCCTTTCCAGCCTATCATCTAGAGGGACTTTTGCACGCCGTCTGCATACTGCTGAGATTCTCTCTACCTGAATGTGATGAGAAAAAGACACAGTTAAACGAAACCTTTTTTCTTTTTTTTTTTTTTTTTACAAATCCCGTTCTGGTACTGTTTCCGTAACACCCCTCAAAAAAAAAAAAAGGGGGGGGGGGGAAAAAAAAAAAAGCCATGAAACGGAGACCGGAACAAGGAAAAGAGGTTAGTGGGTTAAGTGGTGTGTGTTTCCTGCGTTTGCAAAGGTGCCTATAGCGAGGAGGGCGGCTGTAATTCGGCCATTAGTTACAGATGGTGGCTGGAGGCTTGAGATTCGTGCAGTGAGATGAGAGCTCTTGTATCTCTTTCCAGCGATGCCGACTTTAAACCGCTTTGAAATCCTGAATCAAAAACCAGTGGATTTGATACTTGGTGATGGTGCTAGCTGGCTCCTTTATGTGTTTTGATGCAGAAATGCCTAGAAATGTGAACAAAAAGGAGTTAATTTGCCAAATGAGGTTTCTGTCCCCCAGTCCTTGCAAAAACGGCGTTAGTGGCAAGTAGGTAAAGAACATTCAGGATGATTTATAAGCAAATTAGATTTTTCAAAACTTTGCTCTTTGAAGCAATTTGTGTACAACTTCTGGTGAAGGTTATGTCTCTCAAGCAGTGAAGGAGAGCATTAAACAGATCACCTCAGGGACTGGCAGTGGCATAAGAAGTATTTCTGAACAGTGTAACTCTTAATGTTTTTCCATTCCTTAACTCTGAAAGCTTTCAGTCTAGTTGTTTGAATGGCAAACTCAAATGTGGAGATAAGCATTTTTCACCAGAAACCTAGTTATA
Organism: Nyctibius grandis; assembly: GCF_013368605.1. NCBI lineage: Eukaryota > Metazoa > Chordata > Aves > Nyctibiiformes > Nyctibiidae > Nyctibius > Nyctibius grandis. The sequence continues at coordinate 13,261,459 of NC_090671.1, read as the reverse complement.
GTTACTTCATGAGACAAATCCCAGTATTATAAATGCAGAAACTTAGTTGGTGGAAACAGTATCGCACATGCAGTTAACCTTTGCGAATTAAGACGTGAAAAATAACTGTTTCAGACTGATTCATTTTTGTTCCTCACTCTACTTACAGGTACTGTTTGATGAGTGTGAAAGGATGCTTCACTGACTTTCATATTGATTTTGGTGGCACTTCAGTGTGGTATCACGTTTTCCGTGGGGGGAAGGTAGGTGAACCTTGTTTGATGCTTGTTTTTATTTCTCTGTGCCTGTTACAGAGAAAAGCGGTTGCTTGCTTTTGTTTTTCTTTTTTTCTCTCTCCTTTTTTTTTTTTTTGGAGGGTGGGGTCTAGGCAGTGATCAGTCTATTTCAGCTAGCTTTGCTGATGTATCGGAGTTTGCTGAACTAGAAGGACACCATTCACCTTTATGAAACAAACGAGTGATTTAAATGAAATATAAAAGGTGTTATTTGCTGTCAGTGATGCTTTTAGGCTTGCTATTGCTGCATGGTTTAGAAGTGTCTTGCAGTGAGTATGTGGCTGTGTGTACCCTTGTTGGGTCAGAGTGCCCTCGCAAGTCTCCTTCTGTAGCTAGAGCTTCTGTTTCCTTTCAGAGATTCCATGTTCCTGTACACGCACACTGTGCTGGAACTGAAATATTACAGGATACAGGAGCATTAAAATATACAGCATGTATTGCTACATTCACGTATTTGCTGTTTTAGGTTGCTTTTCCCAGTTCTAGTATAGACAGCGTATGGTGGGAGCTGAAATAAATACAGCAGATTGAACATCTCTGTGGTGCTGATCCTGTTCATCTGTATAGTCCAATGAAGTTGTACTATACCAACGCACTGTTTTGAACTGAAAATAAACTGTGCAGGCATGTTCTGAGTAAGATGTTTCATGGAGGAGGGATGACAACTGACAGTTATCTTGCCACTTCCAGCACATGGACTAATTGCTGCTGCTGGCTGCTGTGTACCTCTGTACAACACCTGGAAAATGTGTTTTATACAGAAAGCAGTCTTGGTGTTATGTGTTCATTTGTCTAACACAGGATAACCTTGTTGGAATCTCTCAGATATTTTTATTTTTGTTGGCTGTTGGTTATAGTTAAATCTTTGTTTTATTTTTAGATCTTCTGGCTGATTCCACCTACTCTGCAGAATCTAGAACTTTATGAAGAATGGGTTCTCTCAGGAAAGCAAAGTGATATCTTTCTGGGAGACAGGGTGGAACGATGCCAAAGAATTGAGCTGAAGCAAGGCTATACGTTCTTCATTCCTTCAGGTATCACCTGTTAACTAACTGTTTCTGGAATCACTGGAATTGTGTTTGACTAACAGTTCTCTGTAAAACCATTCTTCACACCTAAACCCCATATTGACCTCTTTATTTGCTGTGGCAAAAGAAAGGCTAGGACTGAACGCACTTAATTTTCCAGAATTTGACCCGTCCAGACTGATGAAAAATGTAGTGTGAGGAAGCGTGTGCAGTGATCACTTGGGCTGTACCAGGGAAAAGGAGAGAGGACTTGTCTCTGGGGCTCTCAGTCCACCACTTCTCATCAGAGTCATACTGACTTTTGCTATTGTTAGCTTTCTTGGAAAAAATATTTTTCCGTTGTTGTGATCTCTTCTGGCAGGTTTCACCTGCAGTTCAGTAACCTACTTCTGTGCCTCTGTCTGTAGCCAGAGGTGGGTCTCGATTCCCTGATGGAGCTCAGTGGAGATTCCAGTACATGGAAGAGCAGGCGCTGTGCTCCCACAGGGTTGCTTCTTGGGGGAAACAACTTTGTTTTATTGTCACAACCCTGCAGAATTTTTGCTGATGGAGATTGTGCTGGATCTGGACATCTTCCAGTAGCCCATCTGCACTGAATTTTTACACTAGTGCCCACCTCAGTAGCTGTGTTGCGTGATTCAGGCTCTTCTTGCAAAGTAACCAAATCGTTGCTGCTTTGAAGGCTGGTGGCTTCAGCCCTTTCTGCTCCTGCCTAAATGGGATTGAGGATGGTGCAATCCGTAACACTCCTCATTTAAGATGATATCAGGCTTTGCTTTCTTTGACTATTATGGGATCGTAAGTTTGTTTCTAATAATGTAACACATTGCCTCTGTCTAGTGAATCTTACCAGGGAAATAAGTATAGGTAGCTTTTCTACATGACAGAAAGACAGGTTGGTAGTTTTTCAGCTCTAGAATTACTCTGTGGAGATAGGATTATTGTTTTTTAATCCTGGAGACAGAGAGAATGCAGGTCATGTGAAGACAGCGACAATGTTCATGCCAACTGGGGAGCATTGCTAGTATCAGTTGAAGGCCACAGATATACACATTTCTAAGTATTTGGTAAGAATCAACCTGGGAGGTGACAGGCAAAATGACTTTGAGGGTGGAGGAGTTAATCCATTAAAGGAATTAGGTCTTCCCTTGAAACAGGTCAGAATGTGCTGTTACTGTTTGAACTGGGTGTTTGAGCGTGCCTGTGCTGTTTGCTTAGATCCCGTTACTGCATCTTCGTATTTATCTTCGTTCCCCTGTGAACAGCCTCCTACGAATAAGGCTTTGTGTATGTTAGTTTAGTCATGCTCAGCAGTTGGAGTATGGCAAGTTCTGGGAACTTGTACAGGACACAGCTGTAACATGGTGGCTGAAGTGAAGTGGTTCCAAATGTGGTTTTTGACTGTAGTTTCTGTTTTCTTAGGAGAGCCTGAAGTACAGAAATGCCAATACCTCAGACATTTTAGGCTCCATGCCATATTTGAAAGGCATATATGAATAATTTCTCTGTAAGCACCTCATGGATTCAAGGGGTTTTGCTCTGCTGTATTTTGTTTGGAAAACTTATTTGCAAATCTCTTATTTGTGTGAAAGGGCATTATTTCTGTGTTTGTTTTAATGGTATGGAAATGCCTGATTAAAGGCTGTTCCAGGTCAGCGAACTGAGCGTAGCTGCGTAAAACAGGTCAATTCCTACGACCTCTTTGCTCTGGTTTGTGCACGTATCCCATTAGTTGATGTTTGAATGTGTTTTGTACGTACTTTATACGTGTTCATAGTGTTTAGGTTCCGATAACGGCTGCCTGTAAAACCAGCGTGTCCCATACTTTCAGTTGAGCCTGGTAAACTCTTGACCAGTCTCAACTCATCCACGAGGAAAATACCTTCTGGTTACAGGTCTGGTCACAGAAAGTGTAGAGTGATACAGCTAGTGCTCAGTGGAGCACATTTCAGCAAAGGACCTTTTCCATAAAATATCCTGCTCTGCTCCTGTTTTCAAGTAATTTTTGGGGGTGGTCCTAGAAATGCTGTTGTACCATAGCAGTGCAAGGATGAAGTAGGTAGAGAAGACTGTAACAAGACACATGAGGGAGTGAGATCATAGGCTTGTGGGAGATGGAAGGTTTCTCTGAGAATCTAGGATCAGCAGTAGATCCAGTAAATCCCTGAAACTACAAACCACTTGGACAAGAATGGGAATTATTCTTACAGAAGGCATAATTATAGTGCTCACCAGGGCCTCGGGGTATTTTCCTCTCCATCACTGCCATCATCCTTTCATGATTAAGTTTAAACTACTCTACCTGTGCTTCTGACCCTGCAAAGCACTGAGAGGCAGGATCACAGCTGTGGTGTGGAGGAGAAATTGAGCAAAGTATTGTCAGCATAGTGAGTCGTTATGGGGCAAGGTGCATCTTGCAGCATTTTAGGAGTCACTCCTAAATATGGGGTGGGAGGAAGTAAGCTGGGATTCTGCGGGGTACTGTGTCTGCGGCCTTGCATAGGAGCCAAGCTGTACTCCTGATGGCCCCACAGGACTTCTCCAAACAAGTGATGCACCGTTACAAGTTCTCACCTCCCACTTGACTGGTTCCCACTGATGAGTCAAGGATGATCGACTGGTAAAGTCTGCGGTAAAGTGATAAAATCAGCTAGGAACCTGGCCTTTTCCATTAATATAATTGTCTAAACTGGTGTCAGCATAATTGTTGATTGAGAAATATACCACATTGTGCCATGTGAGGTTTATGGCCAGATGTAGATTCAAGATGTTAAAAGAGCTGAAGGTTCAAGAGGGGAGGAACCTATAGTTGCTACCAGTGTCAGCAAATGATTATTTTTTTCTGTAGAAATCTGACTCTTGTTTTTCCAGGATGGGAGAGAACTTGTCCTTATGCAGGAAGACATTAGTAAAGAATGATGTGGCTCTAGGGTGTTTGCACTCTGTATGTTACCATGAGCAATGTTTGATCATTCATATGGTTAAGTGTTCAACACAGATGACATTTAGTCAAGGTAACACGTCTTACTCTGGTATGGTGGACAGTGGATGCTGCGTATCTGACCCACATGCCTGATAGAAGGGAAATTCTTTATAGAGTGTGCTTCTCTTTTCAGGTATAAACTGTGATGATCTGGAAGAGGAAAAGCATAATCTCAGTGCTCAGTTGTTGTCTCAGTAGGGAAACAACAAAATTTTATCAGATACAATCAAATCTAGAGCTTGTCCAGTATTACTTGCGCTGTAGCTTTCTTCTCTACTGTGTGTGTCCAGTGGTGACTTCTGGGGAGGATGTGTGAAGTGTTTGGGAGTCCTTGTGGTGGTGGTACAGAGAAGTAGTTTAGATTTCTCTCATGACTGTGCTAGGGACACGCAGAACCAGTGTTTGGGCAGCATCCCTCAGATTTCTACAGCTCAGGATTACTGTAGCACATATTTCTGGCTTGTATGCAGCCACTTGTTCTGTTACGTCCTGATTGCTCCCCTACAGCCTGTTTGAAATGCTGCTCACTTAAGTTAATGCCAGTGTGTTACCCAGGTTTTTAATATCTTCAGTGCTTCTCCTTTAAGTATTGTTCTCCTTTTACATCAGTGCATAACTTCACTGGAACCTTTTGTCTCTCCTCCTCTTGCCCTTCACCTGCCACTCCAGTCTTTATGCTCTGTAAACCATCTTTTACTTCTATTCTTGCATTTTTTTTTTTCAAGTGGCACGTTATGCATCAAATTCCTTTCCATCTCAATTGTCTGAACGCCACATTAGCTTCTCTTGTGTACTCCTAAAAGTCACTGTTGTTACCTAAAGCCAAGCTCAAAACTAAGCATACACAAAATGAAAAATTAATCCTTTTTCAATCCACTTGCTCTTTTGAGTCTTAGTCTTGCTGAATATGTCATTTTGATTGTAAGTGATGGAGCTCTGACATGGATATTGTCCTTCTCCTCCTTCCCTCATGTCCTCTACAAACAAGATCTTGCAGAAGTTTGAAATATCTTAAGCTTGTTTGCTTTTTTCCCTCAATTTCCTGCCAGACCCTTCTTTCAAAAAATCACCTTTTCTTTCATGCACGTGTATATATGCTTGGTGCAGACACTTGCACTTCAAGAGTTTGCACGTGCAAAATTGGAACATAGAGAAGCAGGCCAACACGTAGTCTCTTGTGGAAGATTGGTCTTGCAGTATTTGTCTCTGTTAATATTGTGAAGTAAGAGTGTAGTCATTATGTGTCTTGGAAAGGTGAACTCTAGCCAGTTCTGGATTGTTACTGATAATGTAGTCTGCCAAAATATGGATAAACTTGGATTTTCTTCTCTTTTTGTGAAGGCCAGTTTTGCTGACCTCCAAGGAAGTTGCCACACTTACTGGGGATACAATTTGATTCCAGGGTTTGCAGTGTGATGGTCTAAGTAAGTTTGCGAACATATTGGTTTTGGTTCCTTGGGGAGGAGATGGCTCATACTACCAAGGGTTACTCCAAACAGCTTCTGTTTCTTATAGTTTTTTCTGAGCCTCTGGTGCTGCTCAGAGGCAGTAGACTCAGAGGCAGGTGTGGCTTTGGGTTGACTCTGCATGGGTGTTCTTGCTGGAGGTTTTCCAAATCTGTAGCTTTAATGTGCCTTGAAGAGATGAGATATTGTGATGTGTGTGAGCTGGTAGTTTAGAGAGCTGTGTTTGTAGAGGAGCACAAATCCTCCAGCAGCCAGGCCATTTTGAGTGACTTCTGTCTAGTTGTTAAATGACAGTAATGGTCCCAGTAATAGACCACTACATGGTCCATAAAATAACGGTCCAAGAAGTCACTGTGCATTTATTATTCCTGAAAATGGAATAATGAACCAACATTAGGTATTGTAGAAGACTTGTGCAGTGCTGATTTATTAGACGTTCCTAAGATCAAAATCTAGACAGGGTAACTTACTGTCAGCTGGCCATGGTGTTCCTTTCTGGTTCCTCTTCAAACTTCTCACTAATATTGCTGCGTGCTATTCTACGACAGTTGTGTTTCACCTTGGAGTTGGCAGTGTTCCACTGAGGAGTAAGCTGTTGGTTTTAATTTATTTTTCTTATGTTCTTTATAATGTGCTTTGGGGCCTTTGACATGGAAACATGCTATTATAGTCTCTCTTAATTTCTTGAGAGCTGAAGAATGAGCCACAGTCTAACAACATATTCTTGTTGGTCTGTGGTGATTATTGTGGTAACAAGAGAGTGCTCCAACGTTCCTGTTTCCAGTCAAATGCAGAAATAATGACTTTTCTCAGATGCATGTTTTTGGGAAGGAAAGTGGACAGAAAGAGATGTTCTGTGCTAGACTCTAGGCAGCTATTTGCAAGGATTTGAAGTGCTTCCAATACTGTATCAGTGGTTATCAGGAGGATTCTGCCTATTAGGAGTGTGCGATCTTAGGTCACCTCCGCTATGCCAGTCAGTATTTGATGAATTATTATGTAATGGGGCCAGAAGATAGCATATAGTCTTTCTATCAAGGAGAATGACAGGCTATTAAAATCTGACTGGTAAATTTTTTGCAGGGAGTTGTGCTGGGGCTGCACAGCTGCCTGGCTATTTTTGGTTGCTGTTAGCTTTTCACATTTCGGGAGCTTCTGCTGACATTAATGGAAGCTCTGTGCCTGGAACCTTCAGGGACCAAGCGATGAAGATCAGTGGAGAGGATCAGAGAGGAGAGTTTTCTGCCTTGAATGTCTGCTTTCAGATAGAAGGTGACAGCATAATGTTGGATTTTTAGTTCTATTCCTCTGCAGTGCTCTGCCTAATTCTTATCAAATGATGTAAGATTGAGAGTTCCTGTGTTGCTTGTACTACTGGGGCAAAATCAGTAATTTTTTTACTTTTAAAATGTAAACATGATGTTTCCTTGGTATTTGGTCATGGGCACTGTTATGATGGAATCATTCTTTTGAGATGAGAGAAATAAAGTTTCATTTGCTGGCAGTGCCCACTCTAAGGTTATCTCCTTAGCCACTTCTTATTTTTGAGACACATATATTTCATCTTTTCCACCCCAAGTTGCTGTAGAATGGCAGGAAAATATGTATGGCTTCTATATCACAAAGCAAAATATCTGTTCAGTTACTAATAGAAACAGATGCACCATGGTTTGGGTTTGGAGCTTGTAGTCTGTTTGCCCCATAGCTTTATAAGTTAATATTCTTTTTTATTATTCTCAGATGGATGATTGCATCCTTGAAGATGCAGTAGGAATTTGCAGGCCCCCGAAATCTTCCAACAAGTTTTCAATGTTTAATAATACTTGTTTTATCAAATTCAAAAGATAATGAGATTGTATCTTTCTTTTAACTGTTCAGAAAAGCTTTTGTTACTGTTAATTTTACCTTCTTGATATACTAGGGATGATAACATCTAAATATTCAAGTGTATCTCAGGAGTGGTGGAATAATTCGTAACTGTAAATCAGCTGAGAGTATTTCTGAGCCTCCTGAATAGAATTCCTGCTCAATGTTGGCTTGGCTTCATAAACTAGGGTTGTTTTGGGAAGGAAAAAGTACCCGTTAATCACAAAGAACTGCAATAAAAAAGATCAACTTCAAAAAAACCATAAGCAGACAGTCTTGTTGAGCCTTGAAATGATGGTTGTGAGCGGTGACTGTGCAGTGTCTGTGCTCCCAAAGCCATCTGTCCCCACTGAGCTGAGCTCCTCGCTGGTGTGTGTGGTCTGACGTACCCTGAGAGGGTGCTCCAGCCACGAGCCGTCGGAGCAGCCTGCGAAGGAAGGATGGGCTGGTTCCACGCTCGCTCGGTCGTTACTACTATCAACACAGGCTGGTTTGAAATTGGTCACACATGAGGAAGAGTTTTCTAATTCATGACTAATCCTTGAAGCCACACAGTGTGTGTCTTCCTCTCATCTTGTAAGAATTAATTGTAGCCTTAGATAATGTCTAGCAGGTGCTTTTGTTTGTCTCTTTCAGCCAAAAATGAACAGTATCTTATTCCACTGACTTTTGACTTTTTCAGTCCTTAATCCATTTGTTCTGATATTACTCCAGTAACTTTTTTTAGCATTAAGGATAAAATTAAATTTGTGGCATTTTATTCTGCGTTGCTTTTCTTTTTTTTTGAGAATATTAAGTTTTTGAGAGTATTACCAAGGGGAGAGATGTTATCTCCTGTCTTGCACTAACCCATGAAACACACAGGGTTGTGCAGTAGCACCAGGGTTTATGTAAACAGCAGAAAGCAGTCACTGAGGAGAGAACTGAGGACACTCGCTTCAGAGGTGTCTGTATTGGAGGCTGCGTGGCAGGTTTTTGCTGTGAGAGCTGAAGGATGCAGACATACATGAGCAGACATGACAGGCTGTCCAGCATAGAGTGGCGTGATCATATGTGTCAACAGACCTGTCAATTCATCCGGCAAAAAGGAACGGCATAGCTGAAGGTGGGACAGGGAGGATGTATTGGCGTGGATAATACTGAAGCAATCCCCTTGGCCATCCGTTTTGTCTTATGCATACGTGCAGCTTGCTCCTGTTCTGGAGGTCTGTCTTTCTCTTTAAAAACCTTTGTAATTAGGAAGCTTAGAACATGGGTGTCCTTGTTTGCAAATGGTCACAACGAACATTCATCCTCCTTGGTTTATTTCTGAGTCGTGCTTGTATTTAAGCCGTGGGAATGAATTGAATGTGCCATCCAAGCTTGTCTGTTCTCAGAGCTCATTTCCACGATATATTACCCTCATGGAAACTGTTTCCTGTTTCCTGCTCGTCTCTGTTTCCTCCTACTTCTACTTCTCTGGTGCTGGCCTCTTTAGTTTTTTTCCATACACAGCCTTGTTAATATTAGAACAGGAGATTTTTTTTCCCTTTAGCATCTGTGCCCGTCTTCCTGTGGTTTTCTACCTTGTCAATTCTCTATCTTTTTTGTCTAATCCTGCCCATAGTGTCCTGTGTCCCTGGAATACACCTCTTGGTGCTTGTGTCTCTGCAGTTTCAATATTGCACTTGCGTTCCTCAGGCAAGTAAAAACTATTTTGGGATGCAGCGTGACTGTAAAACGCTGTACAGCTGAGTGGCCAAGATCTGTCTTATGAGCAGGTGACTCCTCTGTCAGGGCTGTGTCCTGTAGCTGGCAGAGGGGCTGGGAGCTGGATCCTGCATGGGGGAGCACAGGAACTGCTGGAGATCTAGGGGTTCTGTGGGGCTTAGCTGTGTGCCTCACTCAACGCTGTTCAACAGTGAAGGGATGGTACCCATGGGCATCCTCCTTACCCATCTCTGAGCTATGCCTGGAAATCATCCTACGCTCTGGTTTGGCTAGGGGTAGGAACTTTAATTCCAAGGACTTTACAGTTAATGACTTTGTTTGTTGCTTGGTCTCTGTTTTTTTTTTTCCCAACCTTGATGGATTTTAGCACTTGGTTATTACAGGGTTTTGTTATTGAGAACTTTGTCATTAAAAGCAGTATTTTCAGCCTTGTTATTAGAAATATGTGCATCTTGAAGGATCTAGTGTTCAGTTAGTTCAGAATTTAGGACTTGAAGGTACTAATTGTTTGTAAGATGAGTTTAGACCTGGATTATAAATGTAAGTAGGGAATTAAATACATTATCTGCAGAACCAAAGGTCATCTCAGATACTTTAGGGAAGACTTCCAGTTTGCACCTCTGTCAGCTCTTCAACAATACAGGATTGAAACTGTATTCGTGTTTGTTAGTCTTTCTGTTGAGGGTTTGTCATGTCTGGGACACCATTTGTTGGAGCAGTGGCTCAAGCCTGTGATAGATCCTTGTGTCTCCCAAAAATATTTGGACTACTACGGAGGAAGTCTAGGGGTTATTAATACAGAGACCCTTTGCATGTAGTGGGGGCAGAGTCGAGAGGTCAGGAAAGGTGTGATGAGACAGAAACCAAAGAGCAAGAAACAATGAAAACCAACTGCACTCCAGTGTGAAATTTTCACTGAGGAAATATAATTTGTAGGTGGCTACTGTGTGGTTGTAGTAAAAGCATATACTTGAGGAACAACTGCATTGATGGGATTTAATTTTATTTCTTATAAAATGAAGGATATCTCCTTTCTACCTTTCATATAGGACTAGAAAGCCAGGTTTCAGCTCAGTTACTCCTTTCACTTAAGTTGTAAATATTTGATAACAAATTGTATTTAGAATGATGTTGATCATTCCATGAAAATAAGTTGTTGCATCTGCCAGCTTTAATATGTTTGTACATTGACTGATCTGTGCTGAGAGAACTGCAGTGGGAAGCAGGGGTGAGGACTCTTCAGTGTTCTGCTGATAACTTTCTGACCCGTCTCCTGCCAGCAGCACTCAGTTGTGTGGCCATGGACAAGTCATCTCACTTTTTTGAGCTTCAGTTTGTTCATCTCTAAAACTGACAGTTAAGCTGAATTGTCACGCAAGTGGACCCTGTGTTTCAGCACCTATCCAGTAAGTTGGCTTTGGGGACCCAGCAACCGATTTGCTTCAGCACATGATTTCCATTGTTGCCCCCAAGCACATAAATCTTTGATTACCTAGTGAAAGCAGTAGCCCCAACTTCCCTGATCTTGGATCTTTTTTCCTTCCCAAAGACTAGGATCAGGAAGATAATGTATTTTTCCAGTAGTTTGCTCTTAGTACAGACTGGTGTATTTCATGTGAGGTGGTGAACTACTTCAACTATGAAGAGTTTTTATGGTGTTGATGTACGTAGTTGCCACACTACCCTTACATGGAAAAAAAAAATCCTCTATAGTTGGTTGTTCTTGATTTGGAAGTAATAAACGGCCTGGATCATTGTGAGTGACTCTGCAACTGAAATTATACTAACTGGAGCTGGAAAGATGCAGTAATACCGAGAGCTGCCAGAGCTATGAGACACCTGCTTTTTTATATGCATCACATTTATCATGTGAAATCAGACCTGTAAATTGACTGAGCACTGGAACAGGTTGCCCAGAGGGGTTGTGGAGTCCCCATCATAGGAGATACTGAAAAGCCATCTGGACATAGTTCTGGGCAGCTGGCTCTAGGTGGCCCTGCTCGAGCAGGGGAGTTGGAGCAGATGACGTCCAGAGGCCCCTTCCAATTAAATGAAAGCCCCAGTTCTGCCATCTGCCGTGGCTCAAGGACTTCTCAGATGTAGCTTTGCAGGCCTTTACAGTCTAAAGATTGTTGCAGACGAGAGCTTTTGTGGCTGCTAGCTGGAGAACCCTTTAGGCTGAATGACATTTTCCTGCTCCCTCACTGATCTTGAAGTGAAGGAAAGCTGCCACTGCTTTAATGGAAAGTACTGCACGGTTAGGAGAAAATTGACTGCCCCCTATGTTGCTTTGCTGTCAACTGGTTTATAAATTGTAATGCTTTTCATTAAAAAAGAAGAAAAAAAAAACAGTGTCAGGTCTCTGTGGGTCCCAGATCATTAGCAGGATCAATTCCTTTTTCACTGCAGAGATCAGAAGCTACAGTCTTACATAGCCAGTCCTTCAGCTGCTGACATACCAAGCAAACAATGCAGAAGCAGAAGAGCTGGCGTGTGGCTGCCTGAGTTGCTGTGCCTGGATTTTTGTTGAGATGGAAGATTCTTCCCTCGATTTGGAGCCTGTGAAATGACTTGAGTCCCTTGCAGGATTGGGTCAGAACAGTCTCATCGGCTCCAGTACTAGAAATGTTAAATCCCTTAACCTTGGGGCTTGCAGTGAAGAAGATTTTTTTTTCAGTTGTTTCAGGAAGTCGATAATAGGATATGAAACTCTCACCTCTGAAGGAGGGCTGGTAATAATTTGAAACTGTTGACATCTGAAGATGTATGCTCTGGTGCTGATGTGAAAGAAGTTTGATGTGACTCAGTCCAGTTCCACAGCCCTAGCCCACCACCACTGCTACCATGATTTGCCACCCTACTGGAGGTGCCAGTAGATACATCTGGGAGCCAAGTGTACTGAACAGACAGAATTTACTTCTTAGTCATGGATGTGGTTGAGTCACGAGCTGGTGTGTTCTCTGTAAACACTGTAACTGTCCTGTGAATAAATAGAAGAACCCAATTTACAGAGGGTTGTAAGACTGTACATCATAAGATGCCATTCTTCTGCTATGACTAGTCTTAAAGTGTGGCTACGAGCATACTATTTAACCTTTCACTGCTTTAACCTCTCATCCCCTGTGGAATGGGGTTCGTGGGGTTGTTACAACTTGATTATAAATTGCTCTGTAATACTACATAGCATGAGGCATTCTCAGTTCTTTGCTTTCCCTCTCTAGGGTGGATACATGCGGTTTATACTCCAGTAGATTCTCTGGTGTTTGGTGGAAATATCCTGCATAGCTTTAATGTTCCCATGCAGCTTCGCATCTATGAAATTGAGGACAGAACAAGGGTAAGGATACTTGATTCTCTTTTTAACTGAACAGTTCTTTGTGACTATGATCTGTCATAGTCTCTCTCTCGTATTCCCTTCTGACAAACAAGAACTGACGGGATCTCTGTATCAGAGTCGTTGAAACGAGGTAAACATGAAGTAATGAGACTTTCAAATGTTGGCTATTTTTAGTGGGGTTTACTTAGTTTTTCCCTACTTCCCACAGATGTGACCCTTCTGTGTCTCTTGTCTGCCTGTTAAACTTTGATAAACACCTTCCCTTTTGCTCAAAAAACATCTTGCGCTTTACAGACCTTTGTACCAGAACTTCTGGTACCCCCCTGCTTATCACCTCTCTTTGCACACCCGGAATGGATCCCCGAGCCTGGAGAACTAATGGGGCTGGGATGGTTCTGCTGTCCACAGCTGAATGACAAAGCTGCACAGAAGTTGCATATGAAACGATGCCTTCTGTACTTTGTAGGATTTTATTCTGCAATGACTCGATCCTATGCAAGAATTTCTTGGAACAGAGAGTCTAGGGTGGGACATTAATCTGAACATGGTGATGTTCATCTGGCTGTAGCATCTACCTCATGGAAAGAGTATGACATCTTGGAGGAGGTTACTGCGCAACCTCTTTGTTGGGAGTGACAATTTTACCCTTGATTAATAAATGGGACACCTAGTCATCATGTACTTTGCAGAATGTGAAGGAAATGCCCCTGGTATAGTAGGCTAATGAATAAACTGTGCAAGGCAATTGTAGTGTTTTGATGCAAAGCTGGACCAGTGGTATGTACAAATTCAGATGGGGACTCTGTGGCTGGCTGGTTTGGAGGGATTGCACTGAGACAGGGCTGGTAAACCCCTGGCACAGGTGCCAGGTGTGGTGTTCATGGAGATTTGGACTGGCAAAGTGGCAGGAAGCTGCAATTCTTCTTCACTATCTTAAAATGGTACGTCTTGGACATCAGTACAGTTCACTGTTGTTTGCCTCTACAAGAAGGCACAATTCTGGCTCCACGTGGGCTTTTACCCCATGTTGCTCTCTTTGCAGTGAGGGTGCATAGCCTTGAAGTAAATGTGTATTGTTTTGAAATGTATCTCTGACTCAGTGAGAGGAAGGGTGTCCTCCCCCCAGCTTCCCCTACCGTGCAGGGCGTACAAGGCCTGGTAATCTTCACATTGCGAAACAGTGGTGGGAGCAGTGGGTGTCCTGGAGTGATTTTAATGAAGAGAAGGAATGTTAAGCAGAAAAATGAATTCTTAGTGGAAAAGAGATGAAGACAAAAGCTGAAATTCAGGGGAATTAGAGGGAATGTAGCAGAGGGCAGACGTGAAGGTAGAGGCCTGGCTTTGAATGGGTATCCCAAGGCAAGAATGTCAAGTGTCTTAAGAAAGAGCAAAGGGACTTGGACAGGAAAAAGTTTTGATGGAAGAAGTAGGAAGGGGCTCACTGTGGCTAGACAGTGTGCTGGGCACAGGGAGGTTTTCAGAGTGACTGGAAATAAGAGCTAGCAAGATATGCTGTATATATATGCTGCAGGTGCTCAAGGGGAGGGTGTGTTGTTGCCAAGAAGGATGCTAGCCCAGGCAACTTGCGTGGAGAATGGAGAAGTGAGGACTGGGAGGAAGGATTGATGCCACAACCAAGTTATTTCCATTGATGTCTATGGGGAAGATGGGCAGGAAACACTCTTTTTCATGAAGTAGTAGAAGAGCTGACATTTTGTCCCCACAGGACTTGAACAACCCAAGATCACACACCTTGGGTTGTAACCACTCAGTAGTGTTTCAGGTCAGGCCCTTCTCCTTGGGAAGCTGGGAGCAGCTTTGATCTCCTACACTTTTATACCAGGAGGCAGATTTCCTCATAGCAGTCAAGTATTTTGGTAACTTCTAGGAACTTAACCAGCCAGTTACACTGAAATGCTTTGAAAAGTCTCTAGCACCTTGATCCTATGGGAAGGTTCTGTGAGTTTGAAAATGTCCTGTCAGGGTTTTTGGAAAGGGATATTGCAACATTTGGAAGTCCCAAATCAGACCTTTACTCTTGTCAGTTTTGGTTTAGATTTCCTTCAAAGTCAGTGTAGATCTTTATAACTTTCCTGAGGTGCTTTTAAAACAGTCTCATGAAAGCCAACAGCCCAGAATCTCCATGAGTTCGTAGAAACAACTTCAGTGCTTGTATGTGGCTGTGTGCTAGCAACATTTTACACACAGCCTGTACGTGTGTTCACAAACTTGTGCTCGTAGGCAGCCGTATAACAACAAAGCTGTGTGAACAGTCAAAGAACAGCAAGAATTTTTAGACAGAAACAAAAGATACAAGATGTGCAAATAAGGCATAAGAAGTTTGATAAAAGGCAGGAGAATCAATACTGTTATTTAGAAATAATAACACACCCCCCTCCAACCCTAAAAATATCACGCAGGCATCTTGAAGGGATAAATGTTTTCAAAATGAGGTTCTAGTGTGTACTGCTTTATTTGCTTTGCCAATCAGATTTTGTAATTTCCGTGTTCAAATAATTCTCTTCCTGCACTGGCTAGTGTAGCAGACGCAGTACAGTGTGTAGTTCACACAAATTTGCCAGTGTGAACATACTGCAAATGAGTTTCTCATCAGTATTGATCTTTCCATTGTGTATAGCACAGAAGTAAATTATATGATGTGATTGACGAAGTAATTTGCTCCACTCACATCAAAGTGTAATACAGGTGTGCTTCCCCTCTTCATTTTGCACAGAGCAATTTTCTGGAGGTTTCACTGTGTTTAAAACTGCTATATAATGCTTAATCATCTTTGATTGCTGATACTCAAAGTTATTTTTATGCTAGGTGTAGTTGTTATTGTCTTAGCAGCTAAGACAAGACTAAATACACGGTTGAAACGGTAATGCTGATTTACAGCCTGATAAAATTGCCTAGTTTATATACTTGTCATGCTTATTCTAGCTTAATTTCTCATATCCCTGGGAGACTTTTTAGGAGGGTTATAGCCATTTAAAAATAGTTTTAAGGAGTAATAAAAAACATGTCTATTGTTGGAAACGGCTCCTAATGTGCAATTGAGGTAAACAAATATTCTCCAGCCTTACAGTTTGTGGAGACTCTCATTTTGCAGTCTGGCTTTCCTAGAGGCCAATTAACAGCTAGGCAAATAGGCCAAGCTGTTTAGCTCTCTGCTAGACCAGCTTGAATAACTGCAGAGCAGGCTGCCGTGCAGAGATTCATCATCTTGGCATAGGGGTGTTACAGCTCTCTATTACTGAAGAGGAAGAATGTGTCAAACTTACTCCCAACTCGTCTAAATTTAACTGTGTTAAAATATTTGAACATGGATAGAAGCAAAAACACTCCAAATATATACGTAAGGTGGTCACTCACAGATGATGGTGTTTGCTACTGATTTTATTTTCTGGAATGTGAGATAGTGTTTTAAGTGGATAGATAAATTATTTTGTAAATAATTATAAATTGTTTTTCAATATTGTGATTAGATTGATAAACACAAGTGGAGTTTGTAGTGATTGTAATGGGCATTGTGGAAGAGACTAATACCTTCTTAAGGAAAACGTGTGCCTTGCTTGCTTAGGGTTTTTGTTGTGTTTTTGGAGGGGAATAGAAGTCTCTCAAATAATTTCACTTTGAACTAAAGAAGTGGATCATATTCCAGAGAGGATTTTTCTCACTGTACAGGAATAATTAAAAAAATTATTCAGTGGATTGTAAATTATTAATCACAGAAGTTAGAGCTGGAAATGCCTATTAGATGATCTAGTGTATTTCCCTGCTGGTGGGGGATTTAGTCCTCTGGCAGTGTCCGATCAGATATTTCGCTTTAAATTCATCACAGAACATTTTTAATTTATTTCTTTCTTTCATTCCTCCCCCTCTCCTTATAAGAGTTCATTTGACCATAAGTGTACAATGGAAAAAGTATGGACATGGACATAATGCAGTTCACATCCCTGATAATTAATAAATGTCCAAGGATATCGTAAAGAACGTACTCCTCTATACTTCTCCATAAGGCAAAGTTTAAAAGATTTTCAAAGCACTGAGAGACTTGCTTTCCTGGCAGAAGGCACCGTAGATCTTTGCAGAGTATCTCTTGCTACATATGGTAGCTCTTACTTCTGAAGGTTTGTGAAAGCAGAGCCTTCTCGGGCAACTAGTGCACTACAGAGGCATGGAGGGATTTGCTGTGGGTTGGAACATTGATAGTGAGGCAATTAGGAACTCAAATTGAATATTAAAGATTGATATATATAATGGGAGCACTGCATGCATTACTGCCTTGTCTTTCACATTGAATTAACATTGGTAACAACTAAATTTGGTGAAGCTCAGAATCTGTCAACAAATGTTGAGCAATGATGTCTTTAATATTCCCAGGCATGTGGCTGAAAACCTTTTGAAGGCTGAGGGGTGGAAGGCGGCTTCCTGTTTGTAAGTCAATTCTTTGCAAATTTTGTTTCCTGCAGTGCTCTCTTGGAAAAATTTGAGTTCCTTTATTAGCATATATTTTAGCGTGGCTAATTTCCCCTGTGTTCCATAACAGTGATGTGACTCGATCTCTTCTTTATGACAAATAACTAAACCAAAGGAAAAATATTCTCCAATGCAAAAAGGCCCTGGGGTTAAATGTTCTCGCATTTAGGGGGATGTTGTTGGGTTGTTTGGCTTTTGCCTTTTTTTTTTTTCCCTTCTGTGTTTTGGTATGTGTGCTTTGTAACAAACAACACAGGGAAACATTTGAAGAGGGGCAGGATCGCTGGGTGCGTGACCCATAGCAACGTGCAGTTCAGATTTGCCAGCTACCTTTGTGCTGAATTTAAGAGATCTTAACTTTTGGGAATTGCCATGGAGTATTTAAATACTATGCTGTGATACATTAAGTGGGACAATACAATATATTTTCCCTTCGTTACGTTTTGTTTTACTGCTAAAAGTGTTTGCCTTGCCTGTGCCCTGGGAACAGAGCCAAGTTCTTTGACTGTCCACCTTGGGGACAGTTTTCAAATATGGGCATTCTAGTAAGTCATTGATGTGCTCAATGCTTCTGTCGCCACGCAGATGTTCCAACAGTGCCTGCTTTGCAGAGCTGAATCTGTTTCCAGGTGCTAGATTAGTGGTTCTGTTTAGACTTCACTGGTTTTTGGGTGGTCTGGGGTGGGGTGGTGGTTTGGTTTTGTTTTTTTAAAGGGCTTTCTAAGATAATGCTCCTTTCTGGTGCAGTCCAGCTTTTCATGAAAGGTGGGTGGACACCTCTTGGCTAGGTGAGCAGTTAATACGCATAGAATATCTTAAAGCAGTTCCTATAATCCCAGTGCAATGCATGCATGCAAGCCTGCAAAATGCAAATTTCTATGCCACCAGGAGAAAGAAGTGTACAGTGTAAGTACAAGTGCATGCAAGATGCATGGCATCCATTTTTAACAAATCACGATAAATATACATATGTACTCGCATTTTAGGAGCTTCCCAGATTATTCTTTGGTACAGTGACCTCCCACAGATAGATGACTGTTGGAAAGGAAGGAAACCCACTTTGTTTTCTTTTGAATCTGAAATAATCTCACAAATACGTATTGTTGGAGAATAAGCTTTTTGTGTGAGAACAACAGGTCTGAGATGTAAGAAAAAGTGCACAGCTTGACAGGATCTTTTGTCCAAATCCTGCTTTTCTATTCTGTTTGTGGCAAAAGCTAGCTTGCTACCAAAACACTAAGTGTAAACCACGGAAGAGATTTTTACTTTTAACGTGTAGTTATCAATAATCAAGAATTTGTGTGATTATTTAATCAAATTGTTGTGAAGACCATAATTGAAAAAGATGTATTTCCTGCTTGACTCATTTTCGGTAATGCTGCCATTTTGATAAAAATAATGGGATAGTGCTTAGGAAATAAAAACATCACCTTTATTTTAACTTGAATTTTAGTGACTAACATCTGTATGTGACCACCCTATGTTTGTACAGTAGGTAAATAAGACCGTAGGGGCCATCCATCAGTTTCATGATTTCACAAGAACACAAACCCTTTCCTCTCCCACCACCCCAAGAGGATACAAATTAGTGAACCAAGAAATGATGCTATCATGGCAGGCAGGCAGGCTCCTCATTTGGTATGCTGAAGGCGTACGTCTCCCTCGGCTCCCACCCTCTCTCCCCTCCCCCTCCTGCATACTGTTTGTGCTCTTGATAACATGATGAGAGTGATGACTGGCCCTTGTGCTGCAAACTTCTCTCCCTTCCCCGTGGACTGACAGTCTCGATCTTGCTTTCAGGTGCACGCCAAATTCCGTTATCCTTTCTACTATGAAATGTGCTGGTATGTTCTGGAGAGATACGTGTCCTGTGTGACCCAGCGCTGCCACCTCAGCAGAGAGTACCAGAAAGAATCAATGTTAATTGGTGAGTGAATCCTTTGAGCGCGTATTCAGAACTGACGCTACCACCTTAGGCTAGTTACTGCTTTGGTTTCTGCAAAGCAGATTATAAATTGAATTGGAGAACTGTAGAAATTCTAATGAACTATTTCTTTATTTTGGGGTGGGGAAGGTTTTGACTCTTAAGCGTTTCCATAAAGTACCGACCTACTTCGAATTATTTTTGAGTATTCCCTTAGCAAGTGGGTCCCAGAAAAATAATTTTTGGATGCGTTTGTTCCTTGGTTTCAGTAATGTTTGTGTTGAGATGATCTGCCAAACAGTTGAGGATTTACTGCCACGTTTGGCAGAGTACCTTAGTAGCCAGAAATGTGTGCATTGCAAATGTGCTCTGGTGGGATGGATATTTAGTCCTTTTATAGAGCGTCTCCTCTACAGAATGTGTTATGGTCACTAAACCTGGCTTCTTTCTCTGCTCTTTTCTTTAATCTCTGCTTTAGTTCTGTTTGGTGACTGACTTCTAGTTCTGCAGAATAACAAAACTGAGAAAACACCTACACAAATCTACATGATCTACAACCTAAGTGCAGGGAGGTCAAAGAGATCTTTACAACAATAGCTGAAAATGGACCATAGCAGAGACGGATAGATGTGCCTGGAGCGGGAAGGCATTACCTTGGCACTGCTGTGAGCTTTACATCAACGTGTGACAATTCCAGTTGTTGCCTTGCTGAACTGCCCTCTTTTTCCTGCCTTTAATGGAACAAGATGGTGGGCCATATTGCCTCCCTGCTTTTAAGCACAGAATGGCTGAAAGTAACACAGGCACCAGCTAAATCATAACTGATACGTGTGAAGTGTGTGAAGGAGAACTGAAATGTTTCTGTGCCTTCTGCTCCCCGAGATGGCACTTGGAGTGAACCTGACATGGTTGGAACTGCCTCAGGTTCTGTGTGAAGAAGGGAAACGATCACCTACTAGTATGATTCTTAGTAGAAGGAATTTAAGAAGTTATGGGCAGACTTCACTCTCCAGTGAGTTTTACTGACCAAGAATAACCTGAGGGAGCTAATAGTCTGTGTAGATAGACAAGGGAATTTTCTTGGAACCCCTAGGAATTTGGGTGCTTCACATTTTGTGTCTCTTCTTTGCTCTGTGAGACCCTGGTCAGAAGGGTTAGTTAAGCAGGAACTCTGTGTGGAGGAATTTTTATCTTTATATAAGGTTATCCTAGAGGAAAAGATGAATTAGCCCCTTGGATCAGCTCTTCAAAAAGCAGTGGCAAAACTCCAATAACTGCATTCCTTGGAAAATAAGGAGCAACCTCCTGTTGTCTAAACCACTGTCATGGGAAGAGGCTTGTCCTGCAGGCAGGGTGGGGGTGCCAGATGGCTGAGGTGTATTCAGAACAGATTAGATGTGGAGCGTGGATGGTTCAGGATATTGAGATGGGACCTTTGTCAGCTAAATCACCAGTGTGAATTCTGGCCCAGCTCAGTAATTACTGATAATGGTTTGGCGATCCCCACAAAATGTGCCTTGGTCCAGTTACTAGCTGAGGGATACTCAGATCCCTCACTGGTAACCATAGATGTCCAGTGCCTAGAGGGAAGAGGATTGGTTTGCATGACCGAAGAGTGCTAACTGCAAAGGCATCAAGAAAAGGAGCTTGGCTATTTGGAAAATGGTTTAGTGGCCACATTGCCTGGGCCTCGCCTCCTGTGGTGGCTTCAGTTGTTGGCCCACTGGAGAGTGAATATTAAACTGTTTTGCTGTTGTGTGGGCATGGTCCTACGGTCACTTCAAGCTACTGCGAGAAATGTGCTGTGCTCACAAGACTATTCCGTTTTGTGCACTCTAGAGGTTGTGTGGCTGCCCTGTGAGCTGAATCAGTTCAGTGATCTGACTGAAAATTAACCCCACCGAAAAATGAATATATTTGTTATCAGTAGGACTGATGAGCTGATCTGACTCGCAGCCCTACGGCGGGTGGGTGCTGGGGGTGCCTGCCTGGGCACATCTTGGGCTGTTGTTGCTGTCTCAAATGGATTGGTACTTCCAGCTTACCGAAGTGGTATCTACTGACAGCGTGTAGTTCATCCACCTGCCTGCTATCTCTTGACTTCAGAGTATTAGCGTGCTGATAAAATCTCTGACATTGACATCCAGGGCTTTTCTCTCCAGGAGAGACAGATGTGTACTTTTTTTTTGTCAGAAACGTGCTTTGTATTTCTTGGCAGAATCTTAACCTGAAAATAATTATTTAACTGGGGATTGTGGTTCAAAAGCCCAGATCTACTATGTCTACTGGATCTTTCACTTTGGCATTTGTCAAATTCAAAGGAGTAAAGGTACATTATTTACTTTTACAAAGCTGTGCTGCTTTGTTCTACATGAGTAATACTGTTTCAAATACTTGCTTGTCTTTTCTTTTAACTGGTCTCAGTGTCCAGCGTCTTGACTCAAGTAGATCTCTACGAACTGTAATCCTTGAGTTACCCTTGTTTGTTCTGTGGTGTCTGAATCTTAATATCACTCACCTGCTGTGGGATAGGAGATCCAAATGAGGTCAGTGTTTCAAAACCCCACAGCTTTGTTTTTAAGCTTTTCTTCAGAACTGCTAAGGTCCTTAAATTGTCTCTTCCTTAGAGACTTCTCTATCTGCAAGTAATTTCTTGATTTCCCATGAGAGAGCATCCCTTGATGAAGAATTTCCCATTAGTCTCCTTAAAGACTAATGAAACAAAGTACTTCTCTGCAGACCCCTCAATAGATTTGTCTTCTGTCCTTCTTGGTTTAAGAAAAAGTTCTTCACATCCTTATATTCATTTTCAGGATTTTCACTTGAACAATCTTAACGTTTCTCCTATTTTTAAAAAAATAATTTCCTTGACATAATTTGTTCTAAATGTCTACTTTCTCCCTTTCCTTTTGGGTGCTAGAACTTGCTATTTTTCACCCTTGAGTTGTGCTGCTTTCCTTTCTTGTATACCTTCTGATACAGTGGTCTTGCTGGATCTCAGAAGCTAAGAAGCAACAGTTGATTGTTAGTTGAGGAGGCCATCCATCCACCAGAGAGAGTGCAGGGTGCTGCCCGTGGTCTCTGGGATTCACAAGGTGCTAGTTTTCATAGAATTGGTAGAGATCCTGTTCTCCTGCATGAAAAAAAGGAGATTCCTGTGGTGATAGAGAACATCTTTGGAGAGCACAGAAAACTGAGTTCATCGGCAATTGTGTTTTAAGGCTATCTTTAGACTTTTCATACTGTGTTTTCATTACATAGTGTTTATTTGCTTTGACATGAAGGTTGCTAAATTCAGAGTGATTCAAGACGTTGCCTACTGATGAAAATGTATTGCTGTGATTTCATTGCCATACCTCTGTCCCGATAATTGGGTGCTAATATAGCAACTTATATTGTTCTTTGTATTTCTGTTTTCTAAATGTCTCAACTCACAAAACTTCAGACAGGAAAAAACCCACCTCAGTGTAGGCAAGGGTAAAACTCTGAATCTTCCCACTCCATAATAAAAATGTTTGCCCTTCTAAATGAGCTGGAAGATGACGACTGTGGCTTCTTCCCTATTCTTCAGGCCCAGAATGAGTTTTCAGGCAGTTGCCTCCAAGTTAGTGTGTGTGTCTGTTCTTTTTCAGATCTCTTCTGCAGAAGGGCAAACGCTCAGGGGAATGATGACACGACAGCAATCACAGGCTGCTGTAAAAAGCACACAATCTCTCTTTCTCTTTTTTCTTTTTCTTGTCCCTCTCAACTGTGACATTTCTCCTGCCGGCTGAAGGCAGAGGGATCCTGTTTGGGTTTCCTACTAGATTTGAACAGGCACTGTTTTGGGATGGATATGCCTTCGTTATTTTTACTCTTATCATGAATGAGTCTGTACTGGATATTTTCAACCACAATTGACCTTCAGTGAGATATGGATCTTGAGAGTGAGCTGACAAAGAGTAATTGGGAGAAGGTACTGGGCTATCAAAAATGCGCTTTCCCTGTAGCCTGCAGCTTTTAAGGTTACCATTGCTAAAATTTTAACAGGATGGCTCTAACTGTATGTTGAGCCTGATCGATGAAGAAAATATGCCCTCTGGCATGGTGAAGGAGCCATATCTTTTATTTCCCTCTGTCTTCTCAGGGGGGTAGAATAGATTTGCTTATGATAGACAGGTACTGGACTATATTGAGTGATTTCTGTGTGAGGTGCTCCATGCAGTGATACATTTCCAGTATGCTCAGAGTTTTTTCTGCTAATGAAAATGTCATTGCTGTCTTTAGCAGACCAAGAGCAACTGCTGCTCCCAAGTCGCAGTGTCAGGGTTTCGAGCTGAGAATGGCAAGGTTGATATTACACACTGGACTGTTCTAAAGAGTTTAGAAAGATTTCATAATTATACCTCACCCCCCTCCCTTCCTTTTAAGTTCTGTAATAGAGCAAGTTGCTTTTCAACAGGGAAAGTAACTGTGTATAATTATCCTTCTTACATAAGTGGATAACTGTGGGGAAAGTTAAGTGATTTGCCCAGAACTGCAGGGAAGTGAACTGCTACAGAAAAAAAAAAGGTATTTCTAGCTTTATGTGCTGTGGTCAAGCCTGTGCTGCTCCTCCTCTTCACTGAGTTATATCACTGACTGGTCTGTATAAGCTGGTTGTATTTGCTTTGGGATGGAGAGGAGTGAAGGTCTCTTTGCACTAAGTCATATGGGAGCCCAGACTGGGTAACCACTCTGAAACTGGAGATCTAACCTGGTATTGGCTGGTGCATTGACTCAGAAGAAGAAAACCACAGTTGCACTTCACAAAAGAAAGACAGAAACATAATTTTCTTTGTACAGATTTATACTAATTTCTGTTAATGACACTGTACCGGTAGCACAGGAATGTGTATCTGCTTTCACCTCCTTCTGTTCTATCACTGGCATCTTCTCCCATCTAGGCTGGGCTTTTGTGCTTTGGTCAATTGTAAGATAGCTCACCAAGGCAGCATGGCTTAGAGAAGGAGCCCCAGCCATGGATCCGAGAGCCTGGATCCTGACTCCTGGTTTTGCCCTAGATTTGATGTGTGACAATGAGCAAATCGTGCTTTCTCCCAAGCATCTGTTTCCTCAGCTGTAACATGGGAGAATGACATAAGCTGATTACATAGCCCTTAGAGGTGGGTGAGTGTGCTAGCTACTGTGGACAAAGGGAAAAACTCTGTTAAATCAAAGTTGGATAGCCTAGTGTTTTTTAGATGTTCTGGTTAAGATATTTTTCTAATCCTGTTTATGTTTCTAAGAGAAGCACGGGGGTGTATTAGCACAGACCATAGAGGAGGAGCTGCTTTGGAGTGTTGCATGCCACCACCTCAGCACACAAAATAAACTGTGCTGTACTTCTTCCTGGTGAAGCTTTTCTGGAGGGATGCAGGGAGGAAGTCAGCCTACACTGTGGATGAAGCTGGATTTGGCCATGACCAGCCTTGCTGGTAGCTGGTATTTTTTGTGACTGCCATCTTTTCACAGGCATTTTGGCTTAAATGTGCCTTTCAGGAGTAATTTTATGGCCATTTTGGTTCTGAGGAAAAATGCAAACGTGACTGAAAGAGTAGACTGGACAGAGATACTTGATTTTTGCAGACACTGTAGCAACAGCACATTTGCCCCGAGAGGTATCAAGTGGCCAACTTGTATCTCTGGGGCACTAATACACAGAGGTGCACCTGGGCTTGCAGAGTTTTGATTTGAAACTGCAAAGCTAAGCAGCTAGGCTGGCTGCCCTCAGACAGCTGCTCTGCCACTGCCTGTTGCATCTTTGCTACCCAGCTGACGAGTAACACATATATTTTGTGAGAAGATGGTATAGACTATGCAAGAGACAAGGAGCTCCTCTGTGATGAGGATGAATTTGCTAGCTTGGAACTCAGCTTCAGCGTTTGTTTTGAACCTCACTGTTAAACAACCGGATGCTGAGCTTTTTCTTTAATGTCCATTTAATCCTTCCTCAAGCGTGATTCACATTGTCCTAATCCAAAGCTACTGCATTGCAAAGCATGAAAGCTGTGAAAGGAACTTTTCATTAATTGTTCACTCACTTTTTCTGTATGACTTCTGTTTCCTTTGCAGAGTGTTTTTGTTTGCAGCTTGATCTCATACCCATTTCAGCCACTATTAAAATTCACATTGACTTAACTGGGTGTTGCCAGTGTTAACTGTGTTTTCCACAGAAGTTCCTGCTGTTGCTAGCCTGCGTTCAATGTTGTTCACTTAGTAAAGGAAATTGTGCCTAATACATAAGAAAAGATGTGTGCCTTAGGGATCCTTGGCCAGTAGTTTCCTACATTGCTTTCACTGCTTGATTGCACGGAGTTGGGTAACAGCTGAGATTTTTAGGGAGAAACCTAGTATAAAACTACGATTAATAATTCTTTAGACTCAGAAACTTGCCTTTAAATTTTCCTGAGAAGTATCTAGAATGTATCAGGGACAGCATTAAGAAAAACAGTATCACATAACTCTGTGACAGTCCTTGCATTTCTCAGTGTGTTTAGGCTTCTTGTCTGTAACATAAGCATAATTCTAATCCTCCGTCTCAGAAGAGCAGTGAGTATTCATATAGTAACAAGTGGTGGTTCTTGTTTTACTAACAGTTGCTTACAGAGAGGAAAAGTATCGAGAAGTTGATTCTGTGCTGTTCAGAGTTCCTGAAAGAATGATGATGTACAGCATTTTAACGTGCTTGCTCCCATCGTTTTTCCCCTCCTCTTTCTGTGCTAACTCTCCTCTTAAAGCTGTAAGGCTGCTGAATCTGGTCTCTTTTGGATTTGTGGGAAAATTAATTGTGTGTGACTGCAGAGCTCTGCCTACTCTTAATTGAAGGCATAGAGGACTGAGGCTTTGAAGAAAGCATAATTTTTCTCTCTTGTTTCCCAGTCAGTTGAACTGAGTAGATTTTAATGAAAACCAGCATTAAAACAAACAAACAACCCCCCCCAAATTAAAAATCAGCTGAATAAAGCCCATTCCTGTCACATACTTACTAGGCATTATCCCGAGCCCTTTTAAATAGGCAGTGCCTAGCCCCAGTGGCAGAGAAGTGTTTAAGCTATGAATTACATCGGGTAAAACTTCAGCATTCTTTTTCTAACTTTCAGATGCAAAAAGAAAACGCAGCACAGACAGCTATTCATCAGATTCGTGGTTAGACATGGATGAAGAATCTTGTGATGCCCATATCCGGGAGGAGAAGGATGACAGCTTGGATAAGAACTCCAAATCCTTGGTGGATGGCTCCTCCTCACCCAACAGCACACACTCAGAAGGGAAGGAGGGTGCAGGAAGAAAACAAAAAGCCACAGTAATGAGATACCTAAAAAGAACTTTGTCTAATGAGTCAGATGACAGTGTAAAATCAACGACCCCCACGGACTATCCCAAAACACCAACAGGGTCTCCAGCTACAGAAGTGTCAACCAAATGGACTCACCTCACAGAATTTGAACTGAAGGGTTTAAAAGCCCTGGTGGAAAAGCTTGAATCTCTCCCAGAGAACAAGAAGTGTGTTCCAGAAGGCATCGAAGATCCGCAGGCTCTCCTAGAGGACATGAAGGTGGGTGTGATAGCTTGCGGATCCACATAAACTGTTTTGTACGGGCATAGAAGACAGTAGGAGATCAGAAAGCAAAGTTCTGCAGCAGAGGGATGGCAGCTTGTGCGTAGCGACCAGCTCATATCAGCCTGCTATGCCACAGAGAGGGCAATTATGCCTCTAGGAAAGGCCATCTCTGCCCTGGGGAGATGGCTGTTTGCAGTCTTAATTTAATTGATGCAGTCCTTTCTGACTGTCGCAGCAGTGGCCACAAGTTTAGATCCTCTCATAGCTCAGCACTTGCTATGTCCCATGTGTAAATATTTTACCTCAAAAAGTCTGTTTATATTTATACTCTTAACCTGCACTTTTTGGTCTAGTGTCTTTCTGGAGTATATCTGATTAACTGACACATCCAAAATGTAAATACTTGATTGTAATTCAGAAGATACATTGTCTAATGTTTTCGGTTGCTTTTTTTTCTTTCACCTTTTTCATTTTCTTTTCCTCCATTGCCCTCTATAGGTTGATAATTATTCTCCACTGGTACAATATGCTGGTTTTGGAGATGGTGTGAGGAGTGAATGCTCACTAGTGACAGAACTGCTCTTTAGATTTTTAGTATACTGGAAGTGGAACCTCATCTGACTTAGGGATAAATTCCTCCTGAAGACCAGCGTGGCCTTGCTGCTTCTAGTCCCAGCCATGCCTCTGATCCATGGCATCCTTTTGGACTGCTTGGTTAGCTTTTCTGTCTTGTTTTCACATTGTATAAAATGGGCATATTTTTTTTTAACACAGCTGAGAGCAGCATACTCTTGTAATTTTGCTGAGACTTGTCCAATAAGGCTAAAATTGTCAGCCTGTCCTCCCCAGGTCCAGTCCCATGGCAGTTTGGCCTGGTTTGGAGTGTTGATTCGTGGTCTTGTGTTGGGACTGCTGGTTCTGTGCTGTTTCTGTGTACAGTGTGGTTCTTCAGCTACATCTGTTCTATACACAAGAGCTGTGTAAGCCACAGTCTGAGGGGAAAAATACGTGTTTATATGGTAAAAGGGGAGTCTGTGCTTTTTTTAGTGCAAGTAGTGTAACAGCTGCTTAGAAAAGGCTTCAAAGCCAGTTAAAGAAGACTGAACATGTGCAGTGGAACCATATTCCACAATCTTGGAGCCTGGAAGTGTGATACATGGCACTCATTTTGGTAAGCCACAAGAGCTCAGAGTCTCTTCTTGCACTTTGTATACGAAAGTGGACGCACATGCCCAAAGTCACGGCTGTAGATTCACTGGCTTGATTTGTGATCGATCGTCTTCTAATCAGAAATCGAAATGAAGCTTCAAGACCAGGAGCTGAATTTGTGGTGAAGGAAAAAGAATGGTAGCATTACTTTTCCAAGCTGGATGCACAGACCGAGTTTCACTTAAAAATAAAGTGCCCCTTCTTGAAATCCCAGAAAGGGGTACAACACTAACAAATGGTGCAGATGTTCAGAATGTGATCACACATGCTCTTTTGATGACATACTCCAGTGCACTGTGAGACATCTTACTAGAACACGGCAAGACACCATATGTGAATCTTGTTTAAAGCACCGTGTAGGAGTGTATGTTTTCTTATTCCTCTCCAGAGGAGTGGATTCACTAGCTACAGAGATGGAGAACTGCAAATGGACATTTAAGAAAAAGGCCCAAGCCATGCCCTTTTTGGTGATGCTGTGCTTTAACTGGTGTTATGTGGGCATCTGCCAGTTTATTCTGTGCATCTTGCAGAGTTGCAGTCTTGATGTTCCACCTCCTTTGATAACTGCCTACTTCTAAACTTTCTCTCCTTGCCAGCACACACTGTAACCATCAGGATGTAGCCCAACATCTGGATATTTATGGTTCCCTGCTGGTTAAAGAGCCCCTGACCACATCTAAACATCATGCATGCTGCAGAATTGTTTTCTCTGGAATCACCTCTGTATGTTTGGTGAGCCTGTGACTGATTAGTCAGAGCAAGACCTTTTAAAGGATGTTAACTCAAACATTGTCTTGAACAGTATCTAAAGAACTGTTAAAGAACTTTCTTACCCGTCTTTTTTACAATATTGGCTCACATATAAGGCAGCCTTCAATTTTCAGAGAAGGGGAGTCAATACAGCATAATAAATTAATTAATCCCCATATAGTCTGCTTCCTCCATAACTCTCCCTGCAGTTGCATAACCCGCTTGCTAGGTGCTCTGAAGGGGTTGGGGCAGTTAGGGGGAGTTGTATTCACATCAGTGGCTACTTGAGTACTTTCTCTCAGGGCAGGAGCGGAGCCCAGGACTCCCAGCACAGGCCTTCCCTTTGCTCGTCAGCAAATTGTCCGAGGCAGCCGCTGACAAGGTGTGTCCCCGATGCCCATCTAGTTCTAGGATGCAACAACCCATTACTCCTTTCTGCCGCTGTGTTCGTTGACATGGTAGGGAACAGTGCAGTGGAGCCAAAGCATCTTATCTCCTTGTAACCCAGGTGATACCAAAGCATGAAGCTTGTTTTATTTAACTTATTTGCTTTAAAAAAAAAATCAGACCTGAGTGTATCAGTGCATGTTTAGGCCTTCTACTTTAAAAGGACAGAGCATGCTGATGGAAGAATCACACAGAATCACAGAATTAACCAGGTTGGAAGAGCCCTCTGGGATCATCGAGTCCAACCATTGCCCTGACACCACCATGGCAACTAGACCATGGCACTAAGTGCCATGGCCAGGCTTTTCTTAAACCCCTCCAGAGATGGTGACTCCACCACCTCCCTGGGCAGCCCCTTCCAATGTCTAATGACCCTTTCTGAGAAGAAATGCTTCCTAATGTCCAACCTGAACCTCCCCTGGCGAAGCTTGAGGCTGTGTCCTCTTGTCCTATTGCTGGTTGCCTGGGAGAAGAGGCCGACTCCCACTTCACTACAACCTCCCTTCAGGTAGTTGTAGACTGCTCTAAGGTCACCTCTGAGCCTCCTCTTCTCCAGGCTAAACAACCCCAGCTCCCTCAGCCGTTCCTTGTAGGTCAGACCCTCCAGACCCTTCCCCAGCTTGGTCGCCCTCCTCTGGACTCGCTCCAACACCTCAACATCTTTCTTGAAGTGCGGGGCCCAGAACTGGACACAGGATTCAAGGTGCGGCCTCACCAGTGCCGAGTTGCCAAGTGACTGCTTCCAGCCCCTTGAGCATACATCAGCACAGTGGTCCTTGCAGGGTTCCTGTGTTGGTGTGCGGAACGCGGCGGTTCAGTATTTTGTTCCATCCAGCGTGCGCTGGGTACGTCACACCGTTCAGACCCTCAGCTGAACGCGGTGATGTGAACGTTCCCTTGGGCTTCCCAGCGATACTCATCGCTGCCGCAGCCCTGTGCTTCACGAGCGGTAATTGATGAGCTGTTGTTATCTCTGGTTCACAGGCAGGGAACTGAGGGGCAAAGAGATTAGGATAAAAGTGTCCATAATTTTGGATACTGGTTTTACATGCCGCAGGTGTGATTTTCAGAAAAGCTGGCGTTATTTAAGAATGATACTTGCAAAAGATAGTTTTAATGGTATTGAAACTGTAATGGCTTAGCATTTTGGCAGAGCAGAAGTTCTGATCTTTAGCTTCCAGATCCCAAGCCAGGTGTGAGGAAGAGCAGGCACGTACAACTCATGACTGCCTGTGGAAACTTGATTTAAAAGATTTGCCCTGTGTCACATAGAGACCTAATGGCAGAGGAAGAAATACAGTCCATTTTTCCAGAATGGTATTTATCTCCTTGACCATTAAATCATATTCCCTCTTACTTTGCTACTAGTTTTCCAACTTGTACAGAAAATAATGTGGGGATTTTGCTGATAGCATTAGCAGTGGAGTGAGCAGAAGCCTGGCACCTTTACCTCACCTTGATGGATATCCAGAGCCCCAGTCAGCTGTGTGAGGCAGAAATCCTGCAGAAGCAGCTGTGCAGATCATACGTGCTGTGACTGTATCTGGCTGTATTCACAAGGTTTATTTTATGGACAACCTGACTTTTGGGCATGTGATGTATTAATAATACAGCCTATAACAAGTACCCTTTTAGTGCACCCATTTGAGAGTTATTTTTTTGAAATACACAGCAAGAACATGCTCTGACAGAAAGTCTGAAAGCTCTTGTTCTGCTTGGGAAGTCCAAGTTTCTTCCTGAAGAAAATAAATCTATGTTTATTGTAGCAGTTTTATTTCTTAATGAAATGCACTCAGGAACTTCTCTGTATGACATTCAAGTCTGTCTTTGTGCTTCATTAAGATAATTAATGCTTTCAGAAAACAGGATATGGGTAGTTAAAACGGGAGAAAGAAAACCATTTTATTTAGTGATGTGAAATTCCACAGAACAAATCTGGGTAACTTGCAGAGAATCCATCCATGCTGTCCCATCTGAGCAAGAATACCCTAAAGGATGGGTGACTGGATTGCTGCTCTTAGCTGTAGTTGTATTTACCTTTATGTACAGCTCTTTAATGTCACAAATCTTTGAAGTAATTTATTTTCCTTATGAGAAAGGAGACTGAAAACTAAACTAAGCCTGTGTAAATTCCTTACATGTCACCTAAGCTCTTAACTAACTGCGACTATCTAGTGGGGACGCAGCAATCCAGAAGTGCCAAGCTAATGCCTCTGCAGATTGAGAACCTATTTATCACCATGATCGACGGAGTGCAGCAGCACGAGGGAGGCTTATTTGCAGAGCGTAACACAGGCCTCACTTGGGGAGCAGGTCAGTTCTTCCCTCAGCTCAAACAAGGAATTAAATTCTTGTCGGCTGCAGCTCTGCTGTATGGATGCTGTATCGCATGAGACCTGCGTTCACTACCAAAGGAGCCTCTCTGAGGCCTCCAAACAGCAATTACTGCTAGCAGCATTCAGATGCCATCTGCTACAGAGTGAGCAATCGGCCGAGGAGATGCAATGCTCTCTGTATCCAGATTTCTGTGGCTGGGCTCTGTGTGAGCTGTATGTGCAGCAAATGTGAGGGGAAATTGTCATACAGGTGAACATCCCCTCCCTGAGAGTGCTCAGCTGACCCAAGCTGCAGGACAGAAGGCTTGGCAGTGTCGTTGTTGGCAGGGATGAGCAGCCAGAAGACACTGCAGCCGTTGCCCTTACATCCTTGCTGTTGGTGTTACTGTTGGGGGCACGTGCACCCTGCAGTCATACCTTGTTTTCCTTATATACATGTCCTGAAATGAAATACCAAACAGTGCAACAACTCCAGCTCCCAGTTTAAAAATTAAGTAGCAGCCGAACTGTTAAAAAAGTACCTACACTGATGAGGAAGAGAAGGAGGAAAAAAGTAATGGAGAAGTAATTTTACTTAGATGGTGGCCTTGGGGATTGGAAGAGTTTCATTGTGTGGCTTCTCCACTTCATATTTAGCTACCAAATAGTATGTCAGTCTGCTAAAGATGCAACTGGGACGGACTTATGCATGAAGAAGAGAATAGAGAGGTAACCATCTCCTTGGTATAGTTTGCATCCTACATCTCAGGACAGGTAAAGCCAAGCAGACCTTTGTTTGTGCCAGTCTGCATCCCACGTTACACACTCTGCCAGTGATACTTGTCTGTGTGCAGGCTCCGACTTCAGCACACAACATTTCTGTTGTGTTACCAGCAGGATAGTAATTCCTCTGCTGCTGGTGGGGAAGAGGATTGTGAGGTCTGCCTCATAATGCCACAGACCTCCCCCACTTCAAAGCAAAAATGCTGCTCTTCTTCAGAAGGGACTCTGGAAGTCCATTAGGGCAGAAGCAGCTCAGTTTGAAGAAAAGTTTGTCAAATATCTGCAACTCCTTGGCAGCAGCAGAAGATTCTTGTGCAAGACAGATGATATCTACTGAAATATGTTCTTATTTTTTCTTGCCAAGAAATCTTACCCCCTTCTCATTCTGATGACAGGAAAAAAAACCTCCCTCTACTGAATGCATTTCAGGGGAGTCGTTCCTTGCTGTGCTTTTGAAATTAATGGCTAAGCTGAATTCTTACATACTTAATCCATTTCTTTCCTTCATACCTGCTGTTGCCACCACAGCCTTCAAGTGTAATGAATCAGGCAGCCTTGTGCTGGATGAGCATCATGTTGTTTGTCTAACTGGAGCCCCATGGCTTTGCTTTATCTTCTCTTTTTTTTCCCCTTTAAGCAGGTGAACAGAAATCTGCCTCCTCCAGCCTGTTCTGTGCTGACGCTTGACACTACAGTCAGTGCAAATGTGGCTTGGTTATGGTTCTGCTGCTCAGACACCCGTTGTTTTCAGCTGGCTGAGATGATAAACTGCCGTAGTTTTACATTTCTTCTCGGGCAATATTTTCACGTGATACACATGATAACAAGAAACCTTCATTATCCTGCCAAGTTCATGGAATATACTCTGCTTTCTATTGAACTCGAAGTCTCTGACAGTCGCTGGTGGAAATGTTAAGGTTTTCTGTCTTACAAGCTTTCAAATCTAAGAGGAGCAAAGTAAAGAGGGATTAATTTGTCCTTTGTTTGTGTGGCTCTCAAGCTGCTGCCTTGTTCTGGAGAATTTTGGCTTTGCTATGAGAATACAAAAGGCCTCTCAATTTTTAGGCTTGAAAACTAACTTTCAGAATGTGATTACGGTTTGGTTAAGGTAGTGATCACTCTCTCAAAATAAAAAGGAGATGAGAAAAGAGGTGCTCACTTCACCTCAGCTCAGCCAAGAGTTAATTTGCCAATGACTAGTCCATCTAAAAGCTGTTTCACTCAGAGTATTCAGCTGAAGGTACATCATGGTCAGGCTGGGGCAAGCTGCAACTTTCTTCTAACCAGCCAGGCTGTGCCTGTGCAAGCTCCTGAGCACAGCCACGGTGCCAGGCTGACGAAACTGGGCTTGTACTGGTGTTGCTTATTTTGGTCATTGGCGCTGCTTTTGGGCTAACCAGTATCAAGAACAGCCTTACTGGTATGATTGCATCTGAAGAAGCAGCACTGTGCTGTAGTGTCTATTAGTAAAGCATCTCTCATTTAAGCACAGACTGGGGAATTGAGCTGAATCCAGCAGGTTGCCTGAGCTCCAGGGACAGAAAGCCAGCCCCAGGGACACTCGTCCAAACCCTAGTTTAGATGCTAGACTGCCTGCTCGGGCTCTTGGGGCCTGGAACATGCCATCGTACTCCTGGCTTACGTTGGATGGTTACAGATGAGTCCTGAGTGCACTTCCTATTAAAACAATTACTGTATTTTAAGCTCTTTTTGCATAGTGTGTGAAATTTCTAATTGTTAAAGCTTTACACTGGGGCCTGAGAGAGCCTGGTGCCTGTTGTTGTCTAATTAAGCTTTTTTCAAGAAGTCTGTATACTTGGGAGCAACACCGTTGAACTTGATTGTCTGGGGTTATCTCCTAAACTCTATTATGAGGTAATTTCCAACCTGCAGTTCTTGTTTGTTTTACTGGAGCATTTTTTTCCCCTTAACCTGATAGTGCTTATTTGGGCTTCAGCTTTCAGCAGCACAGCAGAATCCTCCTTCCAACTCATTTTTTTTGTTTTCATTTGTTGTCTTTTTCAGCTACCTGAACTCCAAATGAAGAGCGTTGTAGCTAGGTTAGTAAGCAGGTAGAGAGTCAAGGGAAGCGAGCGTGGGCTATTCCCAGCTGCACAATTGAGTATGCTTAGAAAGAGTTTTTCCCCACCTCTGTGTTGAGTTAATGGTCATGGGAGTGATTCACAGCGGTAGAAGCTGTGTAAGCCAGTGCAACCCACTCATGAAATTTCTAGAACAGTGCATCAAAGCAAAAGGATGTGGTGGGGGTGGAAGAGAGGGGAGACCAGTCTTTTTCCTTAATGCTCTCCAGAGTCAGATCCTTTCCTGGTGAATACTCAGGAACCTGAATGCCTTACCTGATCAGAGAAAGTGACATAGATTACAACAGCTTTGGCCTGCCCATCAGCGTGGAAGGACGGCCAGCAGACGTGACCGTGCTCTTGACTTGCCACGTGCAAAAAGATGCAAGGTTATGGTGCAAACTTTTATATCTTGACTTACCTGAATGTTCAGGTAGTGTCTGAGGATTGCTCTAAACTACACACTTGATGCCCTGTGACTGCAGAAATAATGGTGGCAGAGCCTAGGTGCTTGTCAGGTCTTCTGTAGACTTGGTGAGGAGAGAAGGTGATGGTTGTGGTGACTGGTGGGTGGTGTTTGGGATTTAGTGAGCTGGAGTTTAAAGTGAGAGGTGATACTGGTATTAGACTGATACCAGTGGAAAAACACCAGTCTTTTGGACACACCAATTTTAAAGAAGTCTGTAATATTTGAGGTGATTCGTGGCTGATTTTGCTGTCTGTTTTGCAAGAAACTTCTCATCTTGGCTCTTAGTAACAGGTGCGAGAGTTACAGTGTGAATTGGAAGTTTGGAAGCAAAAGTAACTTGCAGAGATGTAACAAGTCAGCAGAGATCTTGTCACTCTATCTTTCATCAGAGTGGAGTATTGTCTTCTGTAAGTCTCTGCACTCTTCAGTTGGAGAAATATTTCTCTGGTTAATAAAAGCCTTTTCATTTGCAACAGAACATACTGAAGGAACATGCTGATGATGACCAAAATCTTGCCATTTCGGGTGTCCCTGTGGTCAGCTGGCCCAAGAAGACCACAAAGGTAATGAGACACACTAATTGTTGTTGTGCTCGGTCTTGGTGTTTCTTTATGTGTAATCTGACAAAGTGCTGTATATGATGCTTTGGCAGCTGGTAGCATTTTTAACATGAAATGTTCTGTTTAATGGTTTTATGATTAGGTGTTGAAGCAGAACATAGAAGTGCCTCAGCGGGGAGAAATCGTTAGAGTTTCCATTTAAAGAGAATTTGTTTGAGTCTTACTGATCGGTATAAAACTTTGATATGTCTGGGTCATTTACTAGTTATGGTTAAATCTAAAAATGTTGATGCAACATTTTGTGTAAAATTAAATGATGTGTAAATCCTACAAACTGGTCACTTTGTAAGCGCTCTCATCTGGATGAGAGGATGCTTCTTCTCTTACACTATGAGACCTCCTGAATTCTCTGGACAAGTGTGCCACTGTAACTTTGGAGGGCTGTTTTCTGTGCTTTTTTTTTTCATTTTTCCTCCTTTATATGGCAGTAATTCTCTTCACTTTGCAGGAGAACGGTGAGGCTTGCTTCATTAATGCTTATAAAGAATTTGAAATAATTAACTAAAAAATAATATCAGAAGGCTGAATGCTATTTATAACAGTGGTGTGTTTACCACACTCCAGTTATTCAGCATGCTGTAAAAGCAGCTTTGCTTATTTAGAAGATGTCTCATTGCTTCTATTTTTACTTTCATTTTTCACTGAATTAGTTTTATAATACATAATTTCTTTAGAAATGCTGAAAGGGTCGGTCAGCTTATATCAGGCCTCTATCTGAAAATCTGTTCTTGTTGTTAGCATTGTAAATAACTTTCAAATAATTAACGGAGTGAATTATTTTCCCTGTTCTCACTTTTTGTGCTGGTGCACTTGTCATGGCTTTGCATATAATCACGTGTAGCCACAGCATTTGCTGTTTTCAGATGGGGAGTAGGAGACCATAAACATCAAACTGCCAGAGGAGAGTGGGGCAGAATGAGCATATCATGTTCCTTCTTGGTTTCTTTTGGGGTTTTAGCTGAGCACATTGCTGATAAGTTATATCTGGTTAAATACATATTTCCCTTTCAGATAGTAATAAATACATGGGAATATGCTTTGTGTTTAAAATAGTTGTTTAAAAACACCAGTGGAAAACCTTGAGAGGAATAGGTGTGGGATTCTCCACTCCCCTGCTTTGTAGCTGCTGTTCATTCATCAGTCAAGTACACTCTAGGCATTGAACAAAGCAAAATCTCTGTGACCAGAGGAGAACTGGTTTGTGAAACGTATCAAACAACACTAAGAAAACAACTGACTCTTGTGCTGTGTCTCTTGAGCTTGTGGTAGAAGTGAGGATCTTAATGTTTTGATGCTTTTATAAGCTTTGGCATTTGCTAACGTTCTTGTTCACTTTATTTTGGAATCCTTGATAAATGGTTCATTTCTTGTATTTTATTTCTGCGCATTTGGCAACATAACTGTAACTGTAAAAGATTTGTATTTTTTGTGACTTAAATCTTATCCCTCTTTGCTAAATCCATCTTGCTGGCTGTAAGGATTTTTTTTTTAGCTTTCTAGGGCTTATTTTCCTTTAGCCTTTCTGAAAGCGACAACTTTTAGAAGGCATCATTCACAGTGCTAAGGTACAATAACAAACAATTAAACACATTGCCTAATAACAAATACAAGGGAGACTTTCACAGAAAGTCAGGCTTTAGATTGAAGTTTGGAAATAAACAAAAATTTGTAACAGAAGAAATCCTCTCACCATTCTCTTCATATTTACTTTGTTTAATCTGTGATTGGTTTATATTATGTTTTAGTTAAAAGGTACACATGTAGGTATGGCTGAATGTTTCCCCAAAGGAGTTCGTTGTGCTTCTAATTGGCAAATGTCCCTGTCATCTTACACATTACAGCTATTCCCTTGGCTGGGAACAGAGGCCAAGTGAACAGGCTAGGAAGACAAGTCTTACAGTTGAGCCTTTGAGTCCCAAATTAAAATATGTTGGAAAGACAATATAGGGGAGATTTGTATAAAGGCAGTATTAGTAGTTAAGCTTGGTTATTTCTCCTTTGTTCCCTGTAAGTCCTGATAATGAAATAGAAGATTTTAGAGAGAAGAAAACCCTTAGGGAGGGGGAAACTCCCTTTAAAATTGGATTGTAGCTGGTGGAGCAAGTCTCCATGGCCAGAAGATTCCACAAATGTTGAGCACAAGGCAGGAGAGTAAAACCTACCAGGAATCTTGCTTTCTGTAGTATTGCTCTTGTATATAGGAGAAATGCTGAATACTTCTCAGTGCCTTTAATACTGGTCTTTAATGGGTGTGGCAGATACGATACAGGATGGTACCAGCTATTGTGGGGCTGGTAAGAAGACAGTGTAGCTGGTATATCAGCTTCCAGGGAGAGGAGGATTGTCTGATTCCAAGTCCATAAAGAAAAAGAAGGGAACTGAAATCCAGAAAGAGGAGGCAACAAATGGAAAACGTGGCTCTTGCTTTCTCCCAAGAGAAGGCTCCAGAAGAGATTTAGAAAGACAAGAGCAGCAGATGGAGAAGGAAGAATAAAGCCAGCATTAAATGCCAAAACATTTCAAAAAAAAATGGAAATGACTGTAAAGAAAGGAGGGGAAGAGACTAGAAACAGCAAGAGAGCAGGATGAGGAGAGAGGCAAGGACTGAAAAGGGATGGAGCGGGCAAAGCGTAGAGCAGAGGGACAGAACTACTAAAGTAAAAGATCGCTGGAGTAGGGACAGGAAATGTCCTAAAATGTGTGAATAACCCAAGCTGTGGAGGGGCAGGCTTAGTGGTGTTGACTTGCTTTCGAAAGAACATGCCTTTAATAACCTGAATTATTTTCGAAGCAGCAAATTATATTTCCCTTTAAAATTGAGTCGCAGTTTCTGTGTTGCTAGTGTGACGTGCCAACAGTGTGCACAGCTCTGTACTGCAAAACAGTTGCTTGAAGACTCTGAAATTCTGGAGTTTAGGGAAGAAACATGTTCACTCACCTTAAATCCCCGTTCACAGTGGATAAGGTGTAATGGGCAAGACGTGTAACTAAGTCTGTGTAAGACCTGTCCGTGTGTTGTGGCCCCGTTGTGCTGCATCGCTCCTGTCACCTTCTCTAAAGGCATTTGGGGCCGTCAGTTTTACTGCAGCTCGCTGTCAAAAAAAAATACTTGCTGAGAAGAGAAACAGAAGTAATGATCAAAATTGTTTTTGTGAGGAGATGAAATAAATGGGTGACGTTTGACGCTCTTGTGGGTAGCGTACAAAATGGGAGGCAAGGGTCTGCGTTGTGTTCCCAGCTCTGCTGCAGCCTCCTTGTGTTGCATGAGGTGAACGGCACATTTCTGCTCCCTGAGCTTTTCCATGTAGAGATGGTGCTTCCCATCCTGGGGGGTTGTGAGGTGAAATTAATGTTTATAAAGATCTGTGACATCTTCAGCAGAAAGTTTCATAGTAAAATATGTGAACCGTTATTATTTTATGGTAATAGAGAAATGGTGTGTGATTCATAGGCACCTCTTTCAGGTCATATTTACTCATCTTTATGGAGCTTTTTTCAGTCTTTTGTACTTTTTCTTATTTATTGACAATTACTTAGCACAATAATTACACTCCAGTAGGCACCTGGGTTTGGTTTTTTTTTTTTTGCAAATGCTCTTTCAGACGAAGCAAGAACCTGCCTCTTTCTTTTACCTATAAACCAGTCCATTTTCAAAAGAAGTCTCTGTCTGATAATGATTAATTTACCAAAATGTTTGACTTTGCCAGGGATCCTAAGATACGTACAACAATCCTAATTTAGGCCTCTTCAAGGAATCAGGAACGTGAGGCCGAGTGGATGTTTGAAACCTCCTTGTCCTGATGGCTGGCTGACAGTTTACGTCCTTCAGACTCAGCAGCACGTTTTTCCCAGCTGGCTGCCCAGCGTGGATGCAGCTGTGGATAAGTAAACCCCATCCCCATTCCTTTGCCAGGGGTTGGTGCAACAGTAAGTTGTCCTGGCTTGGTGCTGTGCTGAGTGTTATCTGTGGGTTTATTTGTATTAGTAGTCTGCTGTCCGAAAAGAACCACCTCCATAAGCTGTGCTGCCTTGAAATTTTGGGTTCTCAAGTGACTAAAGAGGAGTGAGAAATAATCCTAACAAACTCCTTCCCCATCTGTGGAACGTGAACTTCTGGGTGGTGTGAAAAGAGAGCAGGGCCTAAACCTGATTTTCCACTGTGGCGACGCATTGCTAATCACTGGTGCAGAAGCTGACTACTGTCAAGCCAGATCTTGAAGCCCACTGTCGAGATTTGCTCAGCCCTCCAATACCAGAGTTCTCATTTTATCTACACAGGGATTAGGGGCAGCATTTTATTTAAGGAAGTCAGAGTATGGCCCAAGCAGAAACCATGCATTTTTCAAACCATTTCCTATTTCTGGAAGACACCAGTCAACTATAGTAGCATGTAATTACGCTCCGTGACACTGCCTTCTGTTTTTCGTGTGATAAAGATCTTCAGTTGTCTATGAAGAGCAGCTATAAAGAATTAAAATATGTTTTGGACCCTCTTGTTCTGTGAGGAGTTAAAATGCAGACTGTGAGCCAGATTCTCATCTCTCTTACCTGGCACAAACCTAAAGCCACTGCATTTGTAATGATAGCAAGTGTCCAAATACATGTGGTCTGGCTGTCAGCAGGAGATGAAGCTGTGATTTTCTGATGCCTGTTCATACACTTTTCCCACGTGATTTTTACCTGTTGATTTTAAGCGAAGATACTTGAAAAGTATAATAAGGAAATGGTAATATCCTCATTGAAAGGAGCACTATTAATTAGTAAAGGCCACAAACTGAAATTTTAATTGGATTATGTTTTTTTTAAAAAAAAACAACCTTCCCTGCAATTGGCAATGCAAATAATGTTCATAGCTATGTATCAGTGCATGAGAACCAGGAAGAAAAAGGGATCATAAAAAAAAAAAGGAAGATATCTCTCAGGCTGTGTTTTTTGCTGTTGTTTTTTGGGTTGAGGGGTGGGGAGGCACAGGGTTGAAAAGGGACCTTCTGGGGTTTTAACTCTACTTTCCTGTTATCATGGGCAGCATCTGACTCCAATCATTAGCGAGTTCTGTCTTACAGACATTTATTTTTTACCCCATTATTTTTACTAGAAATCTCTTTGCAAAATTCTACAGATACATCCCTATATCTGAGAAAGAAGGATTAACTCATAAGAACTAATCTGCGAGGGGTAGAGCAAAAGGCTGATTACTATGGCTGAGGAAATGCTGATCCAGTCGTACCCCATCAGACCAGACAGTCCCTGTAGCCTGGTGTCCTGTTTCTGGTGGTGGCCAGTCACAGCTATTAAGAATTATAAGAACAAAGCAGGCATACAGTGATCTTTCCTTTGCTTATCTTCCCAGTTAAGCTAGAAGAGTGTATCTTCATCTTTTGTGTTTAGTGTCCCCTGGTAGAATTTTTTTTTCCACTCTGAATTTACCTAATAATTTGTGGAACCTGTTGATCTTCTTGATCTCTGCAGCATCCTGTAGCAGTGTGCCCCGCAGTTCAATATAGCTCTGTGTAGATAAGAACTTCCTTTTGTTGTTTCAGATCTGTCCCTCAATACCATAAATACACTTCATGCCCTCTGTGCCATGCATTTGGAGAAAAGTGAATGAAGTCTCCTGTTCACCTTCTCTGTGCTGTCAAGTTTTTTATGTCCCTGTTACTGCTTCTCAGTCATATTTTTTTTTTCCTTTCCCCAACTCTACTCCCAAGCTGAAAACCACGAGCAAGTTCAACCTTTTCTGGTACCATACCATATATTTGATAATCTTTCTCACTGTCCTCTATTCTAGTTCCACTGTAGGTAGTTTTGAGATGAGGTTGGATATGGGACTCCACAACCACATATAATATTCACGATGTGATGTTTAAGACTGGAGACTAGAAGATCATGTCTTGTTCAGCATGGCACAACCAAGTTGAAGGGGGAGATGATTGTTGTGTAAGTACTTCAGGGATTATAAACACCAGGGGAGGAGAAGAGTTATTTAAGCTAATGGACAATGCTGGCATGAGAACAAG
The DNA here is from genome assembly GCF_013368605.1 of Nyctibius grandis. NCBI lineage: Eukaryota > Metazoa > Chordata > Aves > Nyctibiiformes > Nyctibiidae > Nyctibius > Nyctibius grandis. The sequence continues at coordinate 13,220,115 of NC_090671.1, read as the reverse complement.
TGAGTATATACATACTATAAATAGATTTAGGCTGGAAATAAGATTTCTGAACATTGTTCACAGCCTGAACGAAGCAGCTCACGAGAAAAATAGTAGGCAACTGTGATGAAAAGGGTGTTAGATTCTTAGCAATAACTTGTATTTTAAATAATAAAAGGCAGTGGTATTAGTCACCCTTTCCAGATCTGGAGCCCATAGAGGTCCTTGGGCACATTCATGTGTCTGCTGCCATTTTCCAGCAAGGAACCTCCTTCCCTTTTCATGGTATTTCACATTAAAAATGCTGGGAAGGGAAGAAGATCTACCAGTTTTTGATAACGGAGCTCCTTTATGTATGGCTCCAGTTTTATGAACATATATGCAACATTTTGCATTGGATCAAACTTAAGAAATAGTAAGTAAATGGACTAAGAATCAATGGACACAATAAATTTGATTGTATGCAGAAATTAGGGGGTAAAAGCATAAATTCAGGTGTTTTGATAAACTTCTACTTGAAACCAATGTAATTTTTAGTAGTGTTGAGCGTTGTGTTAGTTCAGGTTTTCTTTAAATTCAGGGGGAGAGGTGCTAGGTGGACAAAGAACATTCCTGAAAACCTTTGAATAAATACTTCCAGTTTTTACTTGCTTGCTTACTAAGAATTCCTCCCATAGCTATTGCTAGGCCAGCTCCACCCAGAGAAGCAGGAGCACTGAGGTACTCGTTACAGCAATTAGTGTTTTAACCGGAGTGGTGTCTGAAACAGATCTGAGCATGTATAAATGGCACAACATCAAAACAGCATCAGCTTCAGGAGCCTGCCTGGGGGCTACCACCAGGAAAGCTACATTCCTCATAGCAGCAGTGGGAAAACTCTGCCACATCCCCTGAGACAGACCAGTCCTTGGAGATCCACTCAGGGCCCTTCCTGTGGGGATACGAATGTGTTCGAAAGCAAATAGTGACAATTAAAAACAAGCACTTTAATTGAATTAAAGTAAAAATTGAGTCCTCCTAGGGCAGGAAAATACCTGGGAAGGGGGGAAAAAAAGGCAGAAAGACAGCAAAAGAAGTGTGTGTGAATTGTTGTACGTGTATTTTTCTGATTGAGATTCAAATAAGTTTTCCACCAGTCATTCCAAGTGGCGCAGGAGTGAAAAAGGGATTTAAACTGTCGCATTTTGTCCTTGCCAGGCACCAGTTTAAAGATGTTTGAAGTGATCTCACACAGCACTGCCTGAACTCTGCTTGATGTCAACAACAATTTTAAATACCAATAGTCAGCAAGAAGATTTGCATATACAAATATGTGTGTATTGTGAATCCTTTTTGTTGATAAAAAGTCCTGATTATGAAGTTCATAATCTACTGCAAACCAGACATTTCTTAGTAGTTATCAGATGCTAATAATTAATTTATCTTCCAGAAAATAACTTAGGTACAAAGGAAAAGGAGGATTAAAATCAATTTAAATTTGTTTTTCTCTTTACTGATTTAAATTGTGATTGGAATCAGTGATTTAAATAATTTTGAATAATGCCTGTTCTTTTACACTGTAGGGATAGTAGATGCCATATGGTAGGAGAGAGCTGAAATTTATTCAGAAAGATATCCCGGTTCTGGCTCCTGACAAATCCATTAAGAAACAAAACCACATGATTGAGGTTTGGGGGATTTTTTTTTTTTTTAAGGGACTTCCCACAGTAGCTGTACACGTACAAAACTAAGCCCTTTCCCTGCTAACCACACTTGGGAGCAGGAAAAAACATGATGCACCAGAAGCAAAGACTTCTTCGGGTACTGTGCAAAGGAGTAGGAACTGCTGGAGCTACTGGGAGTTTCTGTCGAGCGTCTGCTTTCCTGGGGCAGCGCTGCTGAGGAAGGCAGCTCCTTGCCCGACTTGTTTATTTTTCTGAGCACTGCTTCAGTCTCTTACAAACATTAGTCCTTGAGACAAATTCATCTCTCTGTGCAGGCCAGAGGAGTTTGAGGGTTTGGTGTATGTGTATCATACATAACATGCCCAAAGAGCTTCACTACATATTGCCTCAGTATTTTTCTAAACGCTTTGCCTGGTGACTTGACAGATTATTTCTCACCTCAAGAGGCTGTACTTGAAATATTGTGTCCCTTCAGGGAGTAATTATAAATAGCAGGGACTTGAATGAGCACCTTCTTAATCTTCCATCTTTGACTTAATATTTTCCCTTCTTATCAACTCTCAGCCACTTGCTTTGAAATCTGACCAATGGCTTTATGTGATTAATACATCAAACAGGTAAATTAGAGCCATTTTGACTTTGAGTAGAAATTTGAACGGATTGCAAAAAATGAACAGACATCTCTAGTTTCAAACTGTTGTGCTCCAAGTATCGTATGAGAAGATTTACGTGTTCTTCCCCATTGTCATTCTTCTACCATATGCATGAATATTCAGTTACATGAATTTTTCCCAACTAGGTCTTGACTGCCATTTTTCAAGATAGCAGCTTTCTCTTTATTTCATGACAGTAAAAGTGCTGATGAAAACTCCGTTAGTCTTAAGACCTTTTTCTTAGATAGTGTATATGAAATGAGTTGACAGGTCTCAAATTTTATCACCAGGAGCATGACTACATTTATTGCCAAGTTGACCAACAAAACCAAACAAAAAGCTGAGGTTTGAGTGTAGTTTAAGTATCCCAGCATCCTCGTGCTCTCCCCTACCCCGACATTAAAACCATTCAAGTTTTGAGTTACGTATCTGAGATTTAATAGTTTTGTTTCTGGATCGAAGCACATTGGTGGAGCAATGGCGAAGGCGTTTGTCATTCCACAGTACGTGCTGTGCAATTATGGACATTAATCCTGCGTGCACTTTTCAGAACAAAATTGAATTGTATGTTCTGTCCCTGAGAAGATGGCTTCCTTTTAGTTCCGTAGCACATTGAAATTAAAGTCTGCTGAGAATATAAATGAGGTCTTGTTTCAACTTTATGACTTTCCTGCAGGCACTAGTAGACCAGACAGGAGGTACAGAAGTGCTCTCCTTTTTGAAATTTAGCAAATCTAACATGAGAAATGGAGAAGGTCTGATAAAAGCAGAGCAACTTTGAGAGTGAGTCTGGCGTGGTTTGGTTGTTTGTCCTGGATGCTTCCCTGCAAATCCAGATCAGGTTTGTAGGTGACAGCAGAGCACCTGAGCTCTCGTGAGAAACACTGTACTTCAGCTCTTCCTTTGCTTACCATTTGTTTGCCTCTAAATGTTTGGGTTTGGTCTTTAGATTTTTAAAGCCGCTGCCCAGATGTTGGACACAACCGACTGTTGTAGAGCATTCTGTGCTGTGCGTCACAGTGCACTGAGCCACTTACAGGAAAGGAGGTGACATTTTCTGGTTAATCCATTCTTTCAGCTAGCAGCCACATCTATTTGCATGTTCCTCCACAGCGTGGCAGTCACTTCTTATCTTCTTAGGAGCCTGTTTCACTAGTTCCTGCATTTACTGACAGAAGATGGCTCTTGGAGACACAAACTGTGCTGTGGGAACACTCTGTGGCGTAAGGATCTGTGGAAGATGGAAGCATGGCAGGATTTCTCTCTTTTCCCAGTGGATAGTCCCAATTATGCCACAGCTCTTCCTGTAGACAGTAAATTTGTAGATCCAGATCTCATGAACTGTTTGAGTTTGCTGGTACCTCTGTTTCCACAAATCTGATGCTGTGAACATAAAGACCTCAGTTATTTATCGGTAGGTTTCCAAGATGCAGTGCTCATGTCTTATGTGGTAGATGAACTCAATGTTTCTCTACTCTGCAGGCTTATTTATTATATTTTTAAGATGACGGGGTGTTGGGGTTTTTTGGGGGAGGTTGTTTTGTTTTTAAGGCTTATGAGAGTGAGCGAGTTACTACCAGCACATTCTCTCTGGGCTCTTGCTGTTTTGTGTGCTGCTCCTCTACTGCATGGTAATAGTCCGTGGTTGTCAGCCTTCTAGAGACAGTCGCACAGCCCTTGCTGCCGTTGCTTCTCCTCTGTTGGATACTGGTTAGGGAAAGTGTGTGCAGTAGGCATTACATGGAGGGAGCGATCAATATATTATTTCATCTTGAGTTACTTTATTTAATCTAAGGTTGATCAATCAGACTGTTTATTAAAGAGATTTTGATGGATACTCCATGCATCTGACGGCTACTCTTATGTCGTAGTTCAGATACAATAGATAGTAGGAAGCAGTAAGATCATGATACTAGATAGATATTTAGGTTGTCAGTATGTCGCTGCTAGTGTTGAGACTATGACTGAAATATTGGCTAGAACTCTTGAGAAAAGTGTCACGAAATTTGCCCAGGCCCAGCAGTTAAGATCATATTTCATGTGAATGGACACTTATACCAAAACAATGAACCTTAGAAAGCTATTGGATAACTCTCTTATTCTGATACAGGTCAAGAATCATGATTCATAAACATCTCAGTGGGTTTCCTTTTCAAAAACGTATGTGCTGGCCTCCAGAAAGCAGCAGCAGCTCAAATCACAAGATCTTTTTTCAAGGACTTGCATAAAAAACAGTTTGAGGTTGTTTTTTCCAGTTGTTTCCATGTAAATATTTTTTTCTTGTATCAGCTAAATATAATACGCTATAAAAATGTGTAAAAAGTTGCAAGGGAACGTTAAATCAAAGGTGCATTTGTGCCACATTAAAATCTTTATTTCACCTCATTGAGCATCACAGAATCATAAACTTCAGTGTCTAATATGAAAACACGGATCCTGTTTAGCACTGGTAGTAGCGGGTGAAAACTGTTGGTACCAGAGATGCTCAGGAGCAAGTAAGTACAGCGCAGGGGTTGTAGTCTTCCTCCCCCCATCTTGGTTTTATTACTTAAGGATATTTGCATGAGAATAAAATCTAGTTCTTCGGCACTCATCTGCCCCTGCTGTTTATTCTTCGCTTGAGGTTATTGTCTCAGTTTGTGACAACGTAATTGGTTTCTGTGGAGAAGATTATGATATTGATGAGACATAGAACTTCAGGTGAGGTGCAATCAAAGCAACAGTTCAGAATAGAAGGAACTGTCTGTTTTCATGCAGTTTTCACTAAGGCTCATTCAGCAGTTTAATTAAGGATGTTATTTATTACTGAATTATATCATGCAAAGCTGAAGTGTGGACCCAATTATGCAATACAGGCATGACTAGGGGCAGTGCTGCTTATTTTGTTTTCTAGGCTGATGTAAACCGCACCAGGCTGGTCAAATATACGTTGTTCACACAAGGGTTGCTCACTATTTGTCGTAATTTAGTGTTCTCTAGTGTAGACAAGCTGAAAGAATGGAGCTGGAATATGCTCTCTTAATAGTTCTTCCTGTGTATTAAATATTTCTTTGAATGGTTCGTTGCTCTTGTACAAGATGAGATTTTTAGAGAGCAATTGTAACTAGAAAAGTTTATTTTATTGTGGTGTTTTCCCCCCACTGATTCCCAGTTTGGTCTTTTATATCGTAGCCTGTCCAATTTTTTCCAATGCCGGCTCGGCAAAGTTTACCAAGCATTTGGAAATCATTCTGAGATCTTTTTGGCATGTGTGTCTTTACTCCTAACGCAGGCCTCGTAATTAGAGCTCATTTGTCGGTGGTGTTGCTGTTGTAAGCAGCAGACTGGAACGTGCTCTCCCGTGGCAGGGCCGGCTGAGGGGTGAGGTTTGATGTGGGTTACACGTGGTGACCTGCTGCAGCCCAGATAGGCTAACGCAAACATCAGGAGTGCTACTATTTATTGTAGATGAGAGGAGTAGGATGATCTATGTCATGATTTAATTTGTTGTGAATGACATTTTGCCGTGGTGTGACTGGTGGATTGTCCTTGGGGGCTGTCACAAGTTATTTTTTTCTCCTGTCTGGATCATGGAGCCAAAAGGCTGGAGGGGCGAACAAGCACGAGCCACGTTACACGGAGCTTCACGTGGGATGAGCACAGGCTAGTGGAGACTTGGTCTGCCGGGCAGGTGAGGGACCAGGCATCTTCCTTACGGATGTCATCTGTTCTCCTGCCTCTGCTGGAGGCCAAGCGTATACTCGCCCCACAAGCACTGCTGTAATCGTGTCAGTCATCCTTGCTTCGTAGTTCAGAGCTCTCCTTTGTAGGCCTGTTGTGAGACATGCATTCCCCCCGTCCTCTCTCCTCCAGAAAACGCTGGGTTCTGGTATTACCTTGTGATTCGGAAAGCCAAGGCCTTAGGCACATGCCTTTCGTGCCTCAGCTTTCATCTGCTCCCGCTCTCGGTTGTGTACGAACACAATGGGGGAAGCGAGAAACCTGAGGAGCCGGGCTGAGCACAACCGAGTGTACCCTGGAGAGCCCCGTCGTGGTTTGGGAGTAAATGCTTCACTCCTGGCATCGCGGATGGGCAGGATTGGGAGAATACCATCACGTACCCATAATTTGAGCTTGAGTTGGCGAGAAGACAGAGGTACAAACAAGAAATGGATATTTAAGGTATTCAAAATAAGCAAGGGGCATAATTAGATGATTCACTTGGCTTTATCAGCAGTCACCTGTAAATATACGTTTAAAGTTTGACTGTATTTTGTTACTTAAACTGGAGCGACCAGGCTTGTGTAGATCATAGTGTCACAAGGGCTGTGAGCAGGGGTAAGGCAGGATTGCTGCTTGCTCCTGGGCCAGCCCCTGCCTGTTGCTTCCTTTTCTCCTGGGCTACCCAAAGTGTTTGTGTGGCCATGTGGTAATTCAGACCAGGGAATGGAGCTGAAACTAGTTTGGCAAAAATCCTGATGCAAGGACTAAGGATGCTTCTTTATGGCTTCTTGGTTGCTCAGCACATGCAAATATTTAATCTCATGTTTAATTCTGTGTTGTGGGCGTAGGAGCCAGAGGCAAAATCCTAACAACTTGAATGGAATCGGGATTTCCCCTGAAAGCCAGGCCTATAAATCCAATGGGAAATTTAATTCTCAGCGCTCAAATTTCAGGCCTGTGTGTCTCAACCCTCAGCTGCAAGCTGTGGAGTGCGAAGGCAGCGTCCGCGTTCAGGTGCTGGCCCGACTGTGACCTTTGGATCCAGAACAGGTCCCCGATTGCCCGATGTGTAACATTTCATACTGCGGGGAGGAGATTTTTATTGTAAAACCCCAGTAGTGGGTTCAGAGTAGGGCTGGAAATGGTTCCTCAGGAGCAAGCAGAGGCCGGGTTGCCTCGTATCCCATCTTATCCCAGCGCCGGTTCTGCCGCAGCGGGGGCATCGCTTGACATCCCGAAGTTTGCTCGGTGCCTTCCTCCTCCCGAGGGATGGAGGTTCCCTCCTCCCGGCCCGATCCTGGCAGCGGGAGGCGAGCCGGCAGGTAGCGAGGTACAGGGTATGTGGGTGTGTGTGTGTGTGTCTGTGCGCGCTCCTTTGTCTGAGCAGCCCGTGCAGCGCCGAGCACCCTGCGGGCGGCCGCGCAGCCCCGCGCCGCGCATCCCTCCCCTCCCCGCCCCGCTCGGCACACCCAGGCAGGCCCAGCACCGGCCCGCCCCCGCCGGCCCCCTCGGCAGCTCGCGGGGCTAATTACCAGCAGGGGGCTAATTGCCAGCAGGGCGTGAAAGCCACCCCCCCACCCCCAGCCCCGCTCCGCTCCCCTCCCCGGCCGGGCTCGGCTGCGGCGGGGCGGCCGGCGCTGGCCGGGCCGAGCGGCCGCGCTGTCCCCGCAGGCCGGCTTTGTGCAAGCGGGCCGCGATTGGCCGTGCCGGCAGGGCCAGCCCCTTCCTGGCTGCCTGGCATGAATATGCACGGCCCCCCTTCCTCCTCCTCCTGCATGTGTGTGTGTGTGTGCGGGGAGCGGGGCTCCGCCAGCAGCGCCGCTCCAGCCATGTCAGCTCGGCTCCGCCTGGGCCCACCATGAGCCATGGCCATGTCTGCGAGCGCCGACGAGGAGGACTACGAGTCGGAGCCGGAGCCCGAGCCGGGGCCGGGGCCCGAGCTGGGGCCGGAGCAGGTCCGGGGCGGGCGGCGAAGTTTGCAGCAGGAAGGGAGGGGAGGAGGAGGAGGAGGAGGCCGGGCCGGGCAGCGCCGAGCCGAGCCGCGCCGGCAGCGGGGACGGGGGAACAATGTGGGGTCGGGAGCGGCCCCGGCCCGGCCCGGGCCAGCGCCGCCCGCCGTGGGGCTGCGGCTGCGGGCGTGTCCGCGGCCCCCGGCGCTGCCCGCGGAGCGGGGCGCGGGAGGCGCCCGCCGGGGGCCGGCCCGGGGCGCTCGGCCTCGCCCGCCGGGGGCACCGGGAGTTCGGCACCTCCGAGGGCCCCGCGCCGCTTCGGAGGCGAACACGCCTGGAGTGTGCGGTTGCTCCTCTCGGGGGGTTTCCCTGTCGTGCCCAGAATTATGATGGGTTTTTTTAATAATAAGATTCCTCAAATAGCCGAGAGGGCTGCGGGACTTCAGGAGAGAGTGTGATGCTGAGCCTGGCCACCTTGTCTTAGTTTGATTTATAGCCAGAACCTCCTTTCCGTTCCCAGGGACGAGGGATGTAGAATAAAGAGAAGGATGTGTGCTGAAATGAAAAGAGAACTTTTATTAATACTTCCAGGGTTTATTCTCTGAAGGTTTTGTTGTTTTTTTTTTCCTGTGGGGGAAGGAGAATAAACTTTTTAAATTTATGAAGTAATCTGTGAAAAATAATCCAGAACATGTGTTCTAGATTCCATATTTTGCTCTCTAAGAACTGCCTAAGCAATTAAAAATGCACCAGGAATCGAGTTAAACATGTGTATGCAATTTAAACATCAACTTGATAGTTTTGTTCGTAACTCAGGGTGTTTTGCTCTTTAAAATAGCCTAATAATTTGCTTTTAGAGACAAGTTTGTACGTAGGCCATGTGTTGAGTCTGTCCTCCAAAACCCATCTCGTTTCTAAGAACTTTACGATGTTTTGCTTCATAATTGCACCAAGAAAGCAGAGCCAAAAGAGAGTTTGGACTGGTGGTGGTGGTGTGCCTTGGGTGCTCCCCAGGGATGGCAGGACTGGTGTGGAAACCTTGAGAGATGTTGATGTGCACTGGCCTGGTGTAGTGTCAGTCCAAGAACCTAAGCCGGGTCTTAGAGGAGTTAACTTTATTCAGCCTTTACTTAATTCTGGGGATTGTGTGAATGTGCAGGCCTGTGCTGCTGCTCGATTCACTGCTCGGCTCCCAGACCTGGTAGGTAAAATGTCCCAGCCCTCTTCCTTTTCTTAAACTTTGTGCCATGCCAGGCCTTTTCCCTTTGCTTCTCTGTCTTGGTGTGATTACTGTAGGCTTTTTTAAAAGGGCTAATCGTTAGGAGAGCAGATTGGTCTCAGCTGCATTGTACCAGCTGTGAAATCGCTACTGGAGGTGCTAGTTCTTGATGGATGAATTTGGAAAGTTGGTGATGTGCTGGGATTCTTTAGCTCTTCGAAAACCTGAGGCTTTGATAGCGTTTTGATATCTTAATAATTTAAAACAAAAATTAATGCAAGAAAGTGGAGATCCTTCTTGTGGGATTTCTTAAAAGGCTTGGTCTGATCCTAAATTGTGATGCTGTGACCTATGTAGCAAAGACCTGTGGAGTGTTTTTGTTCAGAACTTTTCCAGCGGTAAAACCCCTCGCGTGGATCCAACTGTACTTTCACACAAGCCTGCTTTCACGTGTGGAGTTACTGTATTTTTCTACACAGGACATGACAAATCGGTGTCATGTAGCTTTTTCTGTTGCGATGGTCCCTGGTGTGTAACAGGTGAGAGGCTTCAGCGCTCCAGGTGTAGCTGAACAGCACAACTTCAGTGCTTGGGGAGGAGCCGTGGTTTTTGTCACTCAAACTTTCTTCTGACTTTCACGCTCAGCCTTTCCTCTTTCCCTAGTCCATGTCTGAACTAAGGCGGCAAAAAGGCTGTCGGGTTTCCCAGCATGAGAGCAAACAGGATTTTCTGTGCCTGTAGTAGTTGCAGTCAGCAGTGGGGGCTTGGAAGTGTGTGGGTGCCGGGGCTTGTGTCCTGCCTGGTGCTGGCCATGGGGAGGGCAGCGCTCTGCCAGCCTTGCTGGGTCACTCAGGGTAGGAAGAGATTTGATTTCTGCCTGTGACACTTCAGCGTGTGTAAACAGACTGAGAAAAATGCTCCTGGGTTGGGGTAGGGGGATTTGTCCTGAAGTAGCAGTAAGAAGCAAAGCTACATTTGCACAAGGTGCCCCAAGTCTGTGTAACTTACTGGTGTCTTTCTTTTTAAGAGCTCCTACTTTTAATGAGCTTATCTACAGAAGCATATTTTTGCCAATATATCTTATTCCACCCTCCAGGCCTAACTTCTACCTCCTCACCACCAGAGGAAAATAAACGGGGGCACTTGCATTGGCACTGACGTGCCAGTTTATCACACCGTAAACAACATAGCTATGTTGGCAGAGAAGCTGCTGGAGTGTCACTAATGCCCAGATGAACCTGTGAGGTATAAACTTTTCTATTTACTTGTGGGAAATTGATCTGTGTATTCAGTAGTGGAGCTCTGTGAGGTCAGCTGGCAGTGGTCACTAGGAACTACGCTGCTTTTTTCAGGAGAGGATGAGAAAGTTTGTCGGTATGAATTGGAGGAGATGGTGGCAGCGAACATCTGGAGAGGCTTAATCCTGTTTGGGGATGGCTGGGCTTGAAAAACTTCCACTGCCTTCCCTTTCCCTCTGATGCTGCATGCTTAATGGAGGACCTTGGACCAAAACTTGTCTTGCAGGACACCTCCACCCCGGCAGGAGCGTATGCCGATGATGGGTGATGTGCCTTTTGCAAACCATCGCTGCTAGAGGAAAACAACTCTCCTAGAGTTCGTGTGTGTAGGCTTTTGGGCAGATACGCTTTAGCCAGAGATGTGAGGTCTGTGGTGTTGGCTTGTGCTCTTCAGTTAATACAGCTTTTAAGGATGTTATTGGCATCTGTGATTTTTGCTGTCTTAAACTAGCTTCCCCCTCATCCCCACTGAATTCCTGCAGTCACATCATCCTGCCCTTTCTTTCTTTTTTCTCTTAAGTTCCTCCTTTGACAAGGGTTTCTGTTAACTGTTGAAGAGATTTAAGGGTTTAATGCTGAAGAATTGCTAACTTGGTTGTGATTGTCTAGTGCAGGACGGTGTGTAACAGGCTGTCAGCCTGCCAGGCAATTTAGTGGCAGTCCTCCTACTTTAGGGTTAATCTAGAGTTAATGACAGGGTCTGTTTCAGAGACCTCTGGTAAAATGGCTTTGGTGGGTCTCAGTCCAGTGCATTGCTATGTGTGTTGCTGGTCTACACCACTGCTGGTAGTGGTCAGTTTGACTGGTTTTCTTAGCAGGAAGGCTAAAACTACCTGCCTAGTGTTGGAGGCTGGGAGAAGGACCTGTCACTGGAGCGGTTCAGGACAGCGCTGGGCAGGGAGCCTTGTCCTCTATAACTTCCACTCTGTGTCTTATGTTACAGGAAGAAGCAAGGAAATAATTGACCAGAAGCCTTTGCTGTGGCACCCCACAGGCTCCTCCAGTGCCCAGCATCAGCCCATGGTGGTGTTTTAGCTGACAATAGTTATGAATTGTGGGTTAATGTGTTTTGTTTTTTTCCCCATGTGTTTATTTATTAGATGTTATAAAGAAACGACTGGTAATTAAGTTTGTCTGTTCTAATTCTGTTAAAACAATTGTATTGAGATGCAGTGCTGTTTAAAGGTCTAAGTGCAGGACTGGCACCCTGGAAGTCCTGGGTCCTCATCTTTCTCTTGGTGCTGATAATGTTGTGTGGACTTGGTCAAGCTACTGCAAACCAGAATAAACGGAATCTGTCCAGTCTGTCAGGAAATCACCCCTGTCTTGCAAATGGAAGGGATGTATTTATGTGGCACAGCACCTTGAAGCAATGAACACTACAGATATAAGATGTCTTGTCTTGGAGAGATTTACGCAGCGGATACATAAGCTGTTCAGATTGTACTTGGTTAGGAAGTGAAGTGCTTCAGGGTCTCACTGAGCTGGCTGCGTGATAAGCCCTTCGGAAGGGTGCTGCGCATGTCCCTGGATTTTTTTCGGAGATGTTGAGTCTGAAATAGTGGTACGGTGCTGCTGGCAGCAGTTCCAGCAGGTCACTGAAGCTGAGTGGTGGAGTAAGACCCATGCCCAGGTGAAGGCCACTTGCAGAAGAGCTGGTTTCTAGGCTGCAGGCTTTGTCAACCTTGCTTTTAGGACCAGGACCTCCTTCCTCCTGGACTGGCTCGCAGTGTCAGCTGGTCTTCCTCTCCAGAGCAGAGGAGTTTGTATGTGAAGTTGCCTGGTGACAATTCCAACAGAGCTTTGTTGGTGTTGGGATAGCAGCTGAGGAACATCAGCACCTACTTAATATGATACATTTAACAGCTGATAGCTCTTGAAGTGCTGCCTCCAAAGCTTGATGCTCTCCATATTTTTGTTTATCTGAGGTCTTTTGAGTTATTCTTTGTAACTGTGGAGGTTAGAAATCTGTTGCTGTAAACATCAAAGCTGTGATCCTGTGGTAGTACGAGCTGTGCTTGGGGCAGAGGCCCTCAGTGCCTCTGCTGCTTCTGACTGGTGATGGTGGGTGGCTTTTCGGTGACTGTCATGATATACAGCAAAAGTGTGTAAGGTACCTGTAAACAGGCAGTGAAAACTTCCCAGCAGCCAGATGTTTGTCCATAGCCAAGGTACTCTGAGTAGTGACTATTCCAGGTAGCACTTCCTAGGGGTTTGTTTAGAGTTGGAAGTGTCATACATGCCTGGGCTTATTCCCAGATCTACACAGCCCTGTTGAGAGACTTGAATTGCTGATGACCACCCCACCCAGTCCCCTAATTGCTGTCCACCTGGAATGCTGTTGAATTCAGTGCGGTTTGGAGGAGCTCAGCACTCTGAAAATCAGTTTGCAAATTTGTCCCGTTTCCTGTCTGAGGAGGGAGCATGTTCAACCACTGTGGTGTGGGAGGGTGATCCCGAATTCATGATTTGTAAATGGCTTTGTAGTTCATAGTTCATTACATTTGATGGCCTAAGTTTACTCCCAGTACCCAGGTGCTGAAGAGGCCATGGTGTGTCTGCTGAAAGGCAGGAGGAGGTTACCTTTGTGTGTTGCATAGCAGTTATCTGAGGAGGGTTAAAAAAAAGGAAAAATCTAGCAGGATGTCCTGTTAACATCTCTTGTTTTAGAGGGCAGTGCAAGCCCACCAGCTTTCTAGGTTTCATGGTAATAGGGGTAGGTATTTAGTATATTAATCCTCATAGGTTTCAGTAGCTGCTTGCACAGCCTTCGTTAAGAGCTTGGGAGAGCAGTTGTCATCACTTCAGCATTCTCCTACCTCTCTTCTGAAGGCTCTTGAGGTGGCCAGAGAAGTATGGGCACCGTTTCTGTGGAGGTGCTGGAGAACATAGAGGATTGCTGGTGATAACATTTTGGGCAGGCTCTGTCTCAACTCCCTGGTGTTTGTTGTAAGATTTAGGAAAAAAATCTCTTCAAGCTTGGTATAGTCTTTCTTTTCTTGGCAGTTCTCATAGGTGACTGCTGGGGAGTACAGAGTCAGCAGGCACAGGTCGTGTTTGGGGGTCTTAGCTGATCTCCTTGAGAAAGGAGGTGATAGGATCTGCTACACAGGTGGGAGACTCCATCGGCCCAGAGCCTAGTTTAGGGCTTAGCGTGTCACCCAGTCCTGAGCTTAAGGCCGTGGAGCTCCTCTGTGCTGGCCGCTGTGGTAAGCCCGGGTTAGGGAATCCTGCCATCCCTCACCACGTGCCCATTATTTGCAGGACAGGTCTGCAGAGCTGTGCTCGGAGAGTGGCGAGTCGCAGTACAGAGATGGGAACAGGAGCTGCGAAGGAAATCTCTACCTAGATTCACTCCCAGGGCTGGTACGTTGTAAAACTGCAGTCTGAGCTGGAAATCCTGCAGCATCTCCTCACTAACATCACCTGGAATTTATCTGGCTGGCTGCCACGTGCTAAATAAACCCCAAGTCATGTTGGAGGCTCCTTCTACCCCCGCGAATCCCAACCCCTTTCTGGAATAGCAACCCACAGGCCAGATTTTCTTCTGTGGAGTTTTTTTAAGCGACCGCTTTGGAGCCCCTTGAAACGAGATACTAGCGGGAATTTCTGCAAGGCCTCTCTAGCCTCGCTGGCTGCGACATCCTGGAGTGAAAACGTGGCTTGGATTGAGGATTGGTCGGTTGGTGAATTCGTACAAACCCAGCTAGTACAACTGCTTGGATTTCCTAACGAGCAGGGAAGAGGTCTGGGTGGGTAAGAAATGTTACATAGAGCGAGATCAGAGGTCTGCACCTCTGCCGTCTGCTCTGTGGTGGTGATCTGTAAGGAAATCCGAGTTGTGTGGTGTGGTCTGGCTTCAGACTTCTTGTACCCTCACCTTCCTGCCTTTTTTTTTTTTAAGGATTCTCAAATTCTGCGTTGAAGCGATGCCTTTTTACCGCTTGCATCTTTGCAGTGTCCTGGCACTTAAGATGCTGTCCTCAGAATTAGGACTTGGCTCGTGTTACTGTGGCAGAATCAGGAGTTGTCTTGGAAAAGAACAGAGTTTGATTTTTCCTTGAAAGAGATTGTGTTTAAAAAAGACGCTTCTGATGGTGTAACTGGTGTTTGCTGCCTTAAAAAAAACTCAATCATGTTCAGACCTGGTGGGAAGGAGTCAGATGCTCATGCAGAATCTTCCATGGGCTGTTGGCAGAGGGGAACTGCCCAGGTTGTTGTACGTATTTTGGTTGAACTTGTTCCCACTGATGTCTGGCCTTTGGTTCGTGTCTCTTGCTTCCCTTGCGAGTGGCAGGAGACTTTAACAGAGAGAATGGAGGAGTGATACATGCTGAGGAAGGAAATCATCTCTTATCTAGGTTGCCTCTAAGCCAGTCCTGGCAGAGCTGACTTTATCCTTGAGAGGCTGAAAAGTTGGTCTAAAAGGTAAATATTTATTCTTTAGAGTGTCTGCAATTGATGTGAAATGCAGGCGTGTGGTGCGGCTGGTGACGGGAAGGCAGCTCCGCTCATCCGTGTTCACAGAGCACAGTGCGATTCAGCCGAGCAGAACAAGGACTTGCTGAAATTTGTGTAACCTCATGGTCCAAGCAATGGTCTTCTGCCTCCGTCATGATAGTAGGTCTGTGGGAGAGAAAGGTAGGACGTCTGGCTCCTGGCTTCTCTGCTCTCCCAGCACTGAGGTTCCTGGGATGGAGACTCTTAAAAGATCAGCATTATTCTGCATCTTAAGAAAGTCAGTGGAGCTTTGCTAAGCCAGCTGGGAGGAAGATCAAATACTTGGCGATGTGGCTTTTCTTCAGAGCTGTATAGTAGGATGCTTAGGGAAGCTTTTGTAGTACCAAGTAGAATGTTTTCATACCCTTTCTTTTAAAAACTGCAGTGGAAATTCTGCATGACTTTCCATCGCCAACCTGCCCCATGCCTTGGTGATTGCCCAGAATTCATCAGGAACAGAAAGTGAAAGTGGCTGGTCTGTTGGTCATATGCTGAGATGTACAGAAGGTGGAAAAATCGTATAAATACTAAACCAGATGAGCTTTGCAGGCCTATTATTATCATCTTTATGGAGAAAGCTGTCAGTGGTAAGAACGAGCCAAGCCAATTCTTGAGTAATTAGCCCCATACAATTACATGGTATTTAGCGATGTTTGGCTTGAGCTGGAAGTTCTTGTGTATAGCGGGGAGTTTCTGATGAGAACATGAAATTTAGATATCCAGAGTGAATATGTTGCAGTTAACCTAATCATTTAAAATCTTTTCATGCTCCTTTAGCTTCTGCCTTAAAGGTCATTGAAATCTAGACCTGGGATTCCCTTTTTTAGCCTTTGGACAGCATCAGTTAGTGTTCTATTTTTGAGCACTTGCTAGTATTGGATATGAGAGAAGGTTTTTGTAGTAGTTGTGGTTTATTTCCTACTTTATCACTTGGCAGCAGTTCATACTCTCCTGGGTTTTTAGGGAGATTGCTGTGGCTTGAGCCATTGCTGCTGAATGTTTCTCTCCTGTACCTAACCTCAAAATTACTTTTGCTGCCTTCTTGGGTTCTTCCAGTGGAGGAAAGCAGACTGGCTTAACCTGAGCACAGTCCTAGGAGCTCCCTAGCCCAGAGCTCAGCAGTGCCACAGATGGTGTCTTGACTTCAGCCAAGCTCATCACTTGGGACTTGGTCTTGCATTGAGCTGTGCATAAATTGAGTCTCCGTGCCCTCCTGTTGAAGTGGGCTTGCTGTAGGTTTGGGATCTCTCACTTATGCCTTGGTTTCTTTATCTTTTTGCAGTGCATCTTTTCCTCAAAAGGTGATGGAACTCGTTTAGCTCTAAGAGTGGTTGTACACATCTGCTGAGTATTACCCACCTGTGTACAATTCCGATACATCTGTCAGTTTTATGACTCCCATCCAAGGAACTTCTGGAGTTTAAATGGTAAGTGGGATGTGCCATTAACCTTGCGTGTCTGGCTCTTTCAGAACAGGGCAGTTGGACGGCCCAAAGGGAAACTGGGCCCTGCTTCTGCAGTAAAGCTCGCAGCTAACCGGACAACCGCCGGAGCACGTCGGAGGAGGACGCGATGCCGCAAGTGCGAGGCGTGTCTGCGGACAGAGTGCGGCGAGTGTCACTTCTGCAAAGACATGAAGAAATTTGGGGGACCTGGCAGGATGAAACAGTCCTGCATTATGAGGCAGTGTATCGCAGTAAGTGTACCCGTTGCTACAGCTCATTTGGGGATTCTTTCCTGTATCTGTGTCTCCTGGTGACAAGGTGTGGACCTGAGAACTCTGCTCTGAGTAGTCCCTAAAGTGCATCAGGAAAAACAGTGTAATCCCTGCCCTCTCAGTTCAGATCTCTTCTTACCATCACTTTCTATCCCCACCCTAATCTGAAACCAGAATGCTCCTAAAACTTAGTAGCATGGCTTTTGTTCTCGGTAGTATAGAAGGTAGATGGGAAGATTATCAGTACACCGGAAACTGGCACTCAAATCACACTGAAATTCTGGGATTTTGGGGAGAAGGGGAAGAGTGGGAAGTTCTGATTCAAAGCGAGAAGAGGCCTGTTTGGGTTAGATCTCTGAGTTTCCTGAGAAAAGCTGCCTTGCAACCATCTTTAGCATCTTAACTACTTAACCAGCTTAAGATATCGAGAAATCGTTGGCATCTTCCAAGATTTTGGCGTTGGTGACCCCAGCCCCAGGCTACTTGAGATCTGAATTTCAATTTTTTTGCTGTTATCTGGGCACAGAGGAGAGGGTCTGATCCAGATGGGCCAAAGAGCTATCAAGCCAGGGTCTTGTCTTCCTCAGGGACTGGAAATGGCTGTTGGGGATGAGCATCAGAACAGGGCAAGCAGACAGTCAAAGACAGTTTCCTGGGCTCCTGTGATGCATTGCTTAGAAGCTTCTTGAGTCATAAGTGATAGCTTTGTATTTAACAAATATTGACAGATTAATCTTCCGTTAAGTTGTCCAAGGGGCTTTTGAATCTGTTGCTTTCATACTGACTGTTGCGGAGCTTCTCCTCAGGTCTCATGTCTGCAGTGCCCCCGCTCAAGGGTAAAAGTTAGCTTTAGCTTTTATCTTAAATCTTTGGAAGGTCATGTTCATGCTGTTGTTAAGGGTTTGGTTTTCTGTTGTTGTTTTTAAGGAAAGGAATGTTGTTTATTCATAACTGAAATATTACCCCATCTATACTGATTTCTCTCTTAACTCTTGTTACAGTTCCTTTCACTTAAGCCTTTTTTTTTTTTCTTTAATTCTGGTGAGGAAACTGAAGTGGAGGCATTAAATGACTTAGTCTGACACTGATGAAAGACTGATAAGCACTTAAGGTTTCCAGTAGTTGCTCCTGGTAGCTCACTCCATGTCCTGTTCTAAGCCATGCGCTGTTCTTGACATAGGGAATTGGATTCAGCTCTGCTGGATCTTTCAGTAAAGTACACAGAATATCTACCTTGCCGCAGAGTGCTTTTGCAGCTCAAGTGTCTTTTCTTTGAACACTTGATTTCCTGGAGTGTGGCATGAATTGAACAGCATGGATGAAGAATTTATTATTCTCCAGGGGGAAGAAACAGTGAAATCATGCTGCCTTTTTAGTGGAGGGATTAAATTAGGGCTGCAGTGAGCTTTCTTGTCCTGACTGATGAAGGAAACTTTGATGCTAAGCTCTTTCACTCTTGATACACAGGCTGAGCCTTTTGGAGATGAACTGGGTTCTCTTCTGGCTGAGTGTAGTCATCCTCTCTTCTAATGAAGAAATATTTTTCTTCTTGATATCTGCAGTTTTATTTCCAGGAGCTGTGGTTAGAGCACAGGGCTTGGTAGCTGGGGTACTCTGATTCCTTGTTCCCACCCTTGCATGCACTGAAGAAGACATCTCTGCCCTCCATAGGTTCCCATTGGTGTAAAGAGCAGGGGGAGTATTACAGACTTTCTTAGAGCAGCAAAAGCTTAACAAGTTGAACTGTTGTAATTTTTAAAGGTGCTTTGCATTTCTATAAGTAATCCTATTGTCTTTATTCTTGTTCATTATGTTCTCTAACAATTGCAGTAGTAATCTATTGTGGTACCCATCCAGTAACTTCCAGCCAAAAAAAAAACCCCAAAACATGGAAGCAAGGCTCTGTGGAAGTAATGATCCCTACAGTTCTGGGATTGTGCTTTCCTCTGGTTAATAACTTTGACAATATTAACTAGACACAGACTTTCATTAAACTGAGAAGCCTTTAGAGAGCCTGTACTGCCATTGGGAGAACACAAAACTCCTCTGCATCGCTAGTTCAATCAAGAAAGGAAACAGGAGTGCCTGGGACACCTTACGCTGCATTGAATAGGTCTGAAGGGAGCGTGGGGCTCTGTGCTGGGAGGACGAGTTGTGACAGCATGGCTGTGCCCTTCCAGCCTGTCAGTGGGACAGGGCTAGTTGGGACACACAGGAGATTCCCTAGACGCCCTTGCTCCCAGCAAGAAAAATTGTACTGCTCCTGGGCTGTTTGTTCTTGTGAGTGAGTATAAATACTTGTTGTGTGGGAGAAGGGACAAAACAAGTGGACAGAGCTCTTATGGCTCTGGGCAACTTAGCTTTTCTCTGGTTTACCTGCTGGTGGAATGGGATCCCGGGGATTCCTATTTTGTGCTTGGAGGAAGGGTGGGAATTAAATAGCATTTGCAAAATGCTTTTAAAATGGAGCGTGGGTAAGCACTGGCATGAGAAAGCAGGAGAGTGTTGCCGTAGCTGATGTGACAGATGTTGGTGTGTGGGGCAGCACACTGTAATGGCGTTTTATAGCTAGGTTTTTCCCTATCTGAAACTGGCTGAAGGATGCACTGTTGCTGCACAGATTGGGTTTGGTGTGCAAGTATCCACTTATGGATTTTATTCACTCCATCTACAAGAGATCCTTGCCATGAAAAGCCACATCTCTGCCTCTGGCTGCTTAATAGTTAAGGACTTGCAACCTGATCGATTGCATTTCACATTACAGCCAGCTTCTTATGAGGATCTTCCTTTTCTTTCTTGTAATGAGGCTTATACCTTATTGCTGCAAACCGGAAGTTTGTTCCTCATTAACACACAGGTGGCTTTTTAATTAGACTGGCATTCAGTGCTTTGACATGGGTGACAGATATGTGAGATGCTGCAGGTCCCTTTCTGCCTCAGCAAAAGACAGAAAAAAATCGGTGTGCTTCTCACTTGTGACACTTGCAGGAGAGGAATTCTCTTTTTAAGTGTCTGTGCAGTGGTGTTTGTAATGCTCAGGTTGGGAGCAGGGCCCTGGATAATAGATAGTCAGGAAAAGGTCTGTTCTTGGTTCTGTTGTGGGCTTGCTGTGAGACCTGGACTGGGTCCCATAACATCTGTCTGCCCTGCTTGTAAAAGAGGGGAGCTGCCAAATTGCTAGTCAGATTGTGAAGCTTAATGGATGTGAATAGTGATGTTCTAGGTTGCTTCTTTTCCCTCCCATTGTACACTAGTGAAGTGACTTGCATGCCAATGTCTGTGTCAGCTCACAGATTCAAGGGACCCACAAAAAAAAAAGGCATTTTAATCCATCCCTGGGATGCCCTATGAATCTGTGTTGCTACGGGGAGGGCACTTCCATTCCATGAAACGTGTCCTGTGATGCTTGGTCTGGGTACCCAGCCCTGATTGTTACCGGTTTTTCTTGCCTTCGTTGCTCTGCTGGGCTGGAGCCTTCAGCAGTTTGCACAATTAATCCCTATTTATCTCCTCTTTGAAAAGAGGATACTGTAAATGCACATAGAGTTCTTCTGTTTCCATATGTCTTCTGTGTCCTCATCAAGACTTCTTTACGATATGTGTAAACAGCCGGTGTTGCCCCATACTGCTGTGTGTCTGGTGTGCGGAGAAGCTGGGAAAGAGGATACTGTGGAAGAGGAGGAGAGCAAGTTTAATCTCATGCTAATGGAATGCTCCATTTGTAATGAAATCATACACCCAGGATGCCTTAAGGTGAGTACAAGGATGTGATACATGTTGGAAACAAAAACTGGATTGGTTACCACCTTAATGTGAAAGCAGTGCACAGAAATTGGAAAGCTTTCACATTTTCATCTTTGGGAACTTAAGTGAGCAAGAGCTGGCGTGAGAAGCAGGGTCACAGGCTGACTGACAGGCAGGGAGCCTCTGGTGTAACCAGCATCCCCTGTAAGCAGAGACTCTTGCCTTGGACAGCCTCCGAAACGCGTATGCATGCAAATATCTTGTGGGTTTGGTTTTGGTTTTCTTTCTTTTTTGCCTCTTGTTTAAGGAAGTGTGAGGGGTTTCAGTTGGGACGGGAAGCTCGAAGACAGAGAAATCTGCCTGTGCTTTTGGATGAGTTAGTCATAATCCCTGTATCAGTAGCTCCTTCCTGCATCCCACAAAGTACCAACGAGTAGTTTGCTGTTCATGTTTGTCCAGGCACAGATGTGCCTTTCCGTGGCAGCTGGCTTTAAAGATGTTACCAGCAAATGTTGCAGTAGGAAGGCTGCAGCTCTAGAGAGCAAACTGAGTGAGTTTCAGGCTGCAGGAGTGCTCACCCTTGGCTGACTCGAGTCCTGTGAGCAGCTATATTCTTTGCTGGTAACAAAAGTGTCATTTTGGGCATATCTTTGTCTATGAGCATTTAGAAGCCGCCTCTCTCTGGAACTGGTTTGTTTCAGCTGATCAGCAGTTTCCTGTCGCTGATTTGTTTATGGTTAAAGTGATTTGCCAAAGCAAATGTATTCTGACACACCATGCCCCAGAAAGCAGCTTTTGGCCCTTCTGGGATCTCTGGGAGGAGAGGTATGTTCCTTACGCAGGCGTGGGGTGATTCTCTCCTGGCCTTACATTTTTCTGTGCAAACCAGAACTGCGGCTGTCTCCCTGATTCATGAAATCGGTGCTCGCAGCTCCTGCCACAGATGGGCTCTGAAAGGGAGCTTTGCTTGCTTGGCTCCACTTAAAACAAGGCTTTGGGGGCTGATGGAGCAGGGGAAGGAGCTGCTCGTTTGCAGAGGTACCTCAATTTTGGCTTGTAGCTGCTGCTTTGCTGTTCCAGCCCTTCCTGGAAGTGCCCTGCGCTCCCCATCTCTCGCAGTGTCAGCGACGCTTCATGGCTGAGGCCAGAGGACACGATTGTTGTCTAGTGGCAGTTCAAGTACGGTTTCCTCTCCCCATACCACATTTGGGACTAGTCGTACAGGATGTGGGTCAGATCTGTGAAATCAAGCAAGTGCTGTTTGTTCTTTTATGCATGTGTGGTGTTCTGAGTGCTGTGCTGGTGACTAGGAACAATGTTTCTTTGGGTGTTTCTGAATATTAAGCAGTGGGAGATTCACGGTGTTCTTTGTATTTTAATTTCTCAGTGCTTCTGTTGAGCTGGAATGATGGGGTAACTGGTACTTTTTATTTACTGAGACAAAAGGGCACTGGTAGGATTTCAGCATGGTCTTGGGAGGCAAGAGGAGACTATGCGCAGGGGAACAGCAAAAGGAAAGTGGAGCCTCTGCCTTGGATCCCTCCTTGCTCTTTAGTCCCAGGTTCCATGATTTTCTGAGAGACACAAATCTGTTGCCGTGTTTACATGTTGCTCAAGCCCTTGACATGGGCTTAAGCCCAGAGGATGGAGCCCATAAATAGACCTTGTGGGAAGCGCCTTTGAATGCAGACGCAGCCCCAGGGCAGCTGCTTTGGCTGTCCACCAAGAGAAGGTCCCTTCCTGCCCGACTTGGTAAATAGGCAGTAGTACATGTGAACTGTTGGTCATCTCCAGTTAAATGTCTGGCAAATACTTTTGGGGGAGACTGGAATAAACTAGATCAGTGAAGGGAGGAGTGTCCTTTCCAGGCTTATTCCCACATGGAGTGAATTCCCTCCAAGACGCATCTCCAACGCTTGTGGAGTAGTTTGGCACAAGCACCGGCTAATTTTGTACTCCAGGGCAGGTTGTTCCTGGTTTGAAGTCCTCTTCCAGCTTCCTGATTGGGCTGTATGTGTTTGTGGTGGGTTTTCTCAATGAAAAAACAGTGTCAGAGGATGATTTTGAGGAGATTGAGGGTAGCTCTGGTGCATCTGTGCTGTGCCACACTCACAACCTCACTGGAGCTTCTGTGGGTGCCTCTTGCTGGGGGAGCCCTGGGTACCAGAGCGCATTAGGGGCTTGTGTGGGAACTGCCCTAAGGACAGCCAGGATGCTCCATGTACTGAAAAGTGTCATGGGGGGTTTCTGACACGCTTCTTCCCTTGGAAATACAATACCCACAGAAATACTCGTTTTGCTGAAGAGTTTTTTATAAAGTGATCTTGGCGAGCGTTCCGTAAGCGCAGCGTTGTTTCCAGAGGGAGCCAGTGAGATTGTCAGAGGAATATTGCCTGTCCTTGTTACAGAGCGCTTGAGTTTAACTGATACTGATGAATTTTTCTTGCTACATGTCAAATTGCTGGTAATGCTGGTTGGCACGTGTGAGTGAGTGCAGTGTCTGATGCTGTTTCCTTAAGGAGAAGGGATTCATGTTCCCCAGTAGGAGCCTGTTCTTTTTCATCTTAGGTGGATATAGTGATAATGATGGAAAAGGTGAACATTTAGGTGTCTTGTCAGAACAGCAGAAATACAAAGACCTTTCCCAGCACAGCTGCACTGCTGCCCGTGGCTTCAGCCCAGGTGGGTCTTGCTGCCTGTGTTTCAGCCTTGGCACTGCCAGAATTCACGGCTCTCACTCAGCGATGGCAGATCAGCGTCCTGGGGTCTCCATATTCCCTAACAAGAAGACTTCACAGTAGCGTAGTCGTGTGTTTAGACTTTCTGAATTGTTGACCTCGTGCTGCAGGTACGTTTCTGAAGATGCCTCACGCTGTGGCTCAGACACCCACCTGCTGTTTGTAGCAAACACTCAGAACTGGCTCCCACCCAGCCTGAAAGGCTTGGGACAGATTCAGTGGCAGGTTTGTATGTGTCTAATTAGTTTGCTTACAGGTCCTCACATCTGTTCAGGTCCTTAAACTTCACAGAAGGGACAGAGCTGTAATGCTTTCCCTTCAGTAGCATTTGTTCTATATCCAGTGCGGGAAGTAACTTGTTCCCAACTTGGGCTTGGGCCAGGAATTGTTCCCCTGAGGCAGAGATGTGTACAACAACTCCTGGAGTATCTTACACCTACCATGGGAAAGAAGGTTCAAAGGCACACAGTTGTGATAAAACCAGTATTTAAAATCTGCCCACTTCATTTACTCATTAACTCCAGAAGACTTGCTGAGAGAGACTGACATGTCATCACTCTCACTAGATGGTGGAACTAGAATGGCTGCTGGCTGGCCTGGGGACTTGAGGAAGCAGTTCCCCTAAATCCAAGGGCTTGCTCCTGCACAGCTACTGCGTTTCTGCTGAGCTGGGGGGAGAGGAGGAGATGTTTCAGAAACATGAAAAGCTGCAGATCCCTGCCCCTGCCTGTTTCAGCAGCAGTCTCTTGCTACTGTGCTGCTGATGCCAGTGCCCAGCTATTTGTCTTGACAGTAGCGTGTTTTTGTTGTCTACATTAGTAATAAATTAATCCCACCCCACCCAGCTTTTTTTCTGAATATAAAACTAAACCCTTAAATGTGAATGTGCCATCAGTGAGCATGTGTTTGTGTAGGGTGTTTTTACCTTAGCTCTACTTTTCATCCTTGGTTTCATTCACAGAAATGCCTTTCACCTATCTCCTGTTTGGAAGGTAACGCTGACTCCTGTATGGAAATTCAGAAACCAGCAGCTTTTCAGCTGCGTAGGGCAGGACTGTGCTTTTATTGTGGTGTAACAGCACTGAGTGTGCCTCTGCTCTTTCAAAAAGCAGAGTGTCACAGTCTCTGAAGTAGTGAAGTAGGAAGCATTTCTCTTCCTTACACTGGCTGGGTAACTGGGGGTGTGAGAAACCTTAAAAATGCCATCATGTGTCCAGTCTTGTGAATAAAAGTGCCTGTTCTTTAGCTGACTTGGCAACCATCATTTTTGTTGGCACGTGGGCTTGAGGGCTGGAGGCATGGGACTGCTAGTTCTGATCCATGAAGAAAAATATTTTAAGGAACACTTGATTACAGTGCAGGGTGCTTTGCTTCTAAAAATGCCGAACAGTATTAATGTATGTGAGAACGTGTGTATGGGAAAGATCCCTCCCTGTTAAAAGATCAGACTGTGCCTCACTCCAGGGGGGGGGACGGGACTGGGCTTTGCAAATAAGTGGTGTGGGAGGACATTGGGAGATGGTGTGATCACAGTCCGGAGTTTTGGGGGGTTTGCGTTGGGTTGTTGGGGTGTTTTTTGTTGGTTTGTTTTTTTTTGCAAGAGCAGAATGTGCCCTGTGTTAATTGGGATTGTCACTGACCTTCACTAAAAGCCCAGACCTGAACCCTTTGTCAAATACCAATTTGACCAGCGTGCTTTCCTCCCCCCCTGACATCACCAGAAGGGTGATCGTGCAGGACCGAGGCCTTGCTCAGCACCAGCAGGATGGTGCGGCCCCTGCAGTGATCTGGGCTGCTTTCCTGCAGCCATTGGGAGGGCAGCAGTCGATGGGGGGAAAATTAGGAGCTGTACAAAATGCCTCCAGATGATCTACCTGTAGAATTCTGCAGCTTTCTGCAGCATGATTGTGCATTGAGCTGTGCCTCTCTTTCCCCAGGTGAAGGAATCAGACGGTGTGGTTAACGATGAGCTGCCGAACTGCTGGGAGTGTCCAAAGTGCAACCACGCAGGGAAAACTGGAAAAGTGAGTTTAATGGGAATAAGTGGTGCTGGAATGAGATACAAAATCTCAAGTGTTCCCTCTGGCTTGTAGATACAATTTTGCCCAATGGTAGATACAATTTTGCCCAATACCGGCTTTTGATTTTGTGATTGATACAGTTGAGTTGAAGAAAATAAGCTGTTGGCTTTCTATTCTTTAATAACTTTTGTGGTTTTGTTCTGTGTACCAACACTTCACCCAGAACCTCAGGAATATTTAGGTTAGTTCTGTGCACTGCTGCATGTTAAGTTGAAAATACTTTTTTTTTAAAAAAAAAAAAAAATCCAGAAGCAATTATGCAAAACCTGAAGCGTCTGTTGGAATTAGTGAAACATCATTTCTTTGCAAATTGAGACAGACACCCAAGCCTGTAGTTACAAAAATAACTTTATGAAGGTTGAAACTACTTTACTCTTAACTCCTTGTTAATGATTTTGTCTGTTACAAAGTGGTCAGCCCACCAATGTTGGGAGTGTTGGAGGCAACTTAGATAAAGAGCGGATAAAGGCGTAAGATATAAAGTTTGTTTGTGTTTTGTGTCTCTTTGGCGTACAAGCAAAAGCGCGGACCAGGATTCAAATACGCATCAAATCTCCCAGGCTCGTTGCTGAAGGAACAGAAAATGAACAGGGACAATAAAGAAGTACCAGATCCTACGAAACGGAAAGGGGATTGTGAAGAAACTCCCAGGCGGAAATCGGAGGAACATTCCAAAAAGACTCCAGTTGACTCAATCCTGAGGAGAAAGTCGGACGAAGTGCATCTGTGGAGGAAAAGGAAATTTGAGAAACCCCAGGAACCCACTATGAGAAAGCGGGTATGACAGAACACTCTTTGCATGTACTTAGCAGAGGTGTGTGGGTTGGTTGGGGCTGATGTCTCTTGCCTTTGGCTTATAGCTCATCTTGAAATCTCAGATTGTTGCAAAAGAAACAGCGATGTTTTACTTTCCTTGTCTAAGAGGGCAGTAGGTTGAACGGTGACACTTGGGTTCAGAGGCTGAAAACACTAGGCTCTGGCTGTTGTTTTATTCAATACTGGAAAACCCACTTTAACTTAAAAGTCCTTATAAGGTGCCTGGAGTAGGAACAAAGTGAAAATCAATTTTTAATGGAAACTTTTTCATCTTTATCCACCTGGTGGCGCATGGCAGCTTGGTTTGTGGCTGACTCGGGGATGTGCAATACTCCTAACCCATCAGAGGACCTTTAGAAATGACACCTTCTGTAGCCTGCAGAGAGGAGGAGCTGCTCACAACAGCAATGTAGACAGCTTTTCCCTGAATTTAACAGTGGGAGCTCGTGGGCCAGGCAGGGACACTCTGAATTGTCACGTGGATTGCAAGATATGGCACTTGGGATATACAGAAATGCTGGTTTGCAGAGGTAGAAATGAGGACCTAGATTTAACGCATCTCATGGATAAATGGCTGACGGCTTTAAAATCGGAATGAGTGGCTGGTTTTGTATTGCACGTGTTGTAGTTCACGAGGAGTGGCAGTCAGGGAGTGGTACAGTGCAGTAAATGCAGGGATTGGGGTTGCTTTGGTGGAATGAGAGCGCAGAATTCACAGTACCAGTGTACGTGTATCTGCTTTCTGGCCGTGCTTTCCTTTTCCCATCCCTTTGGACTCACTGCAGTGGTTATGGACGGCTGGAATTGCTCCATGAAAGCCCCACAGTGCGTGAGGAAGGTGCTGTGGATCACCAGGCCTTCGTCAGACAGCACAACAAATGTCATGTTTTGGGGTCTTTACTTTTCTTTCTTCCAACAGCTGAAACTTGGAAAAGAAGATAAATTCTTCAGGAAGAAGGTACTTTGCGTTTTTAATAGATGTGTTCTCCATCCCTTTTAATCCCCTCTCCTCATGTGAGCTGAATGGTGAGCCAGTTTCTCTATCAGTCACATCCTTGTGTCACTGCAGGCATTTTTATTATCCCATTTACATCTTGAAATTACAGAATATCTCTCTCATGCAAACCTGTACACTCCAGGATAGTTTAGCTGCAGTGTCTGGTCTTATATATTCTGTTCTATACTGATGTTTCGCTCTTCCTGTGTGCTTGAATCTTGCCCCTGCCACACAGCCCCTCAGCAGTCTGAGCCACAGCACATCCCTGGAGTCCTCTGCTGACACCCCAGGGAGCCAGGGGCGACCTGGCACACAAGTACTGATTGCCTCTTACTGCCTGGCACGATAACAGAAGTCCAGTACCTTAAACTAAGTGCTCGCCAGTACCCTGTGTGAAGGATGCTGCAAGCTGACAGTAGTCTGATGTTGGAAGTTCTTTATTCTAACCTGTCATTAACTTCCTGTGACCTCTCCCTTTATCATATGTTAATTTAAGGACAGGGTGATCAGCTTTCTCTGCTCTGCGCTGCAGTCTGGAGCACAGGAGCACATCCACTGACTTGATCCAATTAGTTTATTGCGAAAGCATAAACCTTCTGATAGAGCAAGTGTGTTCGCAGCACTTCACCTTTTCTTGCCAGTCCAGATCTCTTCTTACTCGAGCTATTTCATTTTAATAGTTAGTGGCTTCTTTCTTGCTTGTAGCGATCAGATTAGACTTGAAGTCTTCCTTGGTCTTAGTTTGTCCATCTTACGCTTCTATCTGCTGTGCATCAAAGAGAGATTTGATTAATGTGAGCAAGCAAAGCGCAGTTTGCTGTTACAAACAGTGACTGGGGCAGGGAAGAAGGTGCCAGCTAACCCCTGTCAGCCTGCGTTGGGTTGGAGATAGCGTCAGTGTGAGGTCTCGTCAGGCAAGCAGTGTGTCAAACCTGTCAGATTCCCTGTTCTGCATGTGCTGGAGGTGGGGACAGCTTGAGAAGATGAGCAGAGTTTAGCAGGATGTAAAGGAGCAGCTAAAACATAATTAAACGAGGCTGTGAGTATCCAGCAAGAAGGGCCACAACAGCTCAGCCACAGCGTGAGTCGGTGGTTGCAATTCGGGAGGTTTCAGAAACTGACCTTGTGGCTATTGGCCACGAGTGCATGGCAGCCAGCGTTTAACGTGGGTGCTTGACCCAGAGGGGGTATCCCAAGCCTGGTTTCTTCTGGCCTGCTGGGGAAGAAGCTGTCTACAGTGTTCTGCTAATCGTCTGTAAGTTGTCCACTGTGTAATGAGTAAGGCCCTTAAATCTGCAGGATTGTGCATGGTGAATAAATGCATTTATCACTCTCTAGGAGTCCAGAGAGCCAATAGCTGGACTCCACATCCATGTGATGGCACTTGAACTTGATACCTTTGGCCAGTGAATGTCCCCTTGTGCTCAGATGGGGGGGGCCCAGTGCTGGCAGGCAGCCCGACGCCCCTGGGCAGGGCTGCCTGTGCGGAGCATCAGCATGTGAAGTGTTGCTGAGTACGTTCTGGCTCACATAGTCATCCCTTGTCTTTTTCTTTTCAGCGGCGATCGTGGAAAGCTCCAGATGACCGGACTGCCATGATCAAACCCCTGCGGCGCCTGAAGCAGGAGCCAGAGGATGACCTGCCAGAAGCACCTCCCAGGTCCAAGGATAGTGACCAGTCACGGTCCAGCTCGCCCACTGCAGGTCCCAGCACGGAGGGTGCTGAGCCCAGGGACAAGAAGAAGTTCAAGATGAGGAGGAAAAGGCGGCTTCCCAATAAGGAACTGAGCAAGGAGCTCAGCAAGGAGCTCAACCAGGAGATCCAAAAAACCGAGAACAGCCTTGCCAATGAGAATCACCAACCCATCAAATCTGAACCTGAGAGCGAGAACGAGGAACCTAAGCGTGCTTTGAACAACAGCGAGAGACTCCATAGGTTCAGCAAAGGGTTGAATGGGACTCCCCGGGAGCTGAGGCACCAGCTCATCCCCAGCCTGCGGAGCACACCTCGGGGAATAACCCGGCCACCACCTTCGCTCTCTCCTCCCAAATGCATCCAGATGGAACGGCACGTTATCCGGCCACCTCCCATCAGCCCCCCTCCGGACTCGCTCCCCCTGGATGACGGGGCAGCCCACGTGATGCAGAGGGAAGTCTGGATGGCTGTCTTTAGCTACCTCAGTCATAGAGACTTGTGCATCTGTATGAGAGTTTGCAAGACCTGGAACAGATGGTAAGGAGGGCGGGAAACCGAGCTGGGTTTAATGGGTAGCGGGTTGGACTAGAAAGGGAAGTGGGTGACGGAGACACTAATGTCTCCTAGAAGAGGCGTGCAGGTCACCACTGAAGCTCTGTGGAGCCCAAGGAGAAGGGGTGACCAGCAGCATCTAGAGCAGTAGCCTGTCTCCTGGTGCTCGCTCAGAAATAGCAGTTCCCAGCATCTCTGATGGGAACGGTGTGTGGGTCAGCGTCGGCGCCAGCCTGCCGGGGCTGCGACACCCCAGAGCAGCCTGTTCCCTGGTTAGACACCACGATGTTCTTGCCTGCTGGAACGGCCAGTCTAGGTCGTGCTACGTCTTGGTGTCATGCTGCCCCCAGGACTTGCTGACTGCTAACGCAGTTGTTTGTTCAGATTAGCTATTAAATATCTATTGAGATACAGTGAAGATCTCCCAGTGCCCTCGGTGTTCTCAGAAGGTCTGTGCTGATTGTTTCCCTGTAGAGGGTACGTGGAGAGCGCTCCTGTCCGCTGTGTTCTGTTCCGGCAGAGCTGGTGGAGGAATCCTTCGTTAGTTGTATTTACTCACAGTGTGTCCGTGTGGTGCTCAGGGTACCAGAGTGTGAACACCGACACACTCGGTGCTGTACGGCAGCAGGAGGCGTTAGGGGATGGATTTACGTGTTTCACTGAACTTGTGGTGATGTCTCTCGGCTGTCGGCTCGGATTGGGCCGGGTTGTGCACACAGATGGGCAGCTCGTAACAGACTCCTCTCGAGCACAGTCTAGTAACACACTGGGTGAATGACGGAAGGGTTGAGAGGGTGATAATTCGGTGCAGGATGATGTGTGTGGAGCGCTTCCTCCGTGGGCTTCGTGGTGTCACAGAAAGCTGGTGGATGCCTTTGCCATGTAAGTGCAGTGTTTTCTATTGGAAAAATGAGAAAATGAAGAATCTTGCACTCTTGTTAGGACTTTGGCTTAAAGTGTACCATAAAGAGCATAAAAACACATAAGCCACATAGATGGGAATAACACAGTAACATAGCACAGGGTGGCAGGGGAATCTGTTCTACAAAATTCACTGGGTTTAAGTAAGGAAAGCACAGGGGGAATCAGGACAGGAATGTTTAAAACCAGTCTTTATATTCCAAAGTGAAGCAAGAAGGTGTGGCTTGTCTTCAGGCCAGCGAATGGATGGGATGTGTGTTAAGTGCTGTGATGACTTCAAATGGGATCTGAAGTTGTTGACACTTGTAATTCTGTGGAAATAATTCCATGCTTTATTGCACGACATATTTGATGGAGAAACTTCAAACCTACATGACGTTGTGTGTTGTGCCTGTCTTAGCATCACTCAGCCTTATTTTTGCTATTTTCAGTTAAATGCTGTAGTTTTCCCTGTTGTTTAATAACACCTTTGAAAGTCTTGCAGAAATCAAAACAAGTGCTAAATGAAGTGCTATTGGCTTTTTTTCTTTCTGGGTAGGTGCTGTGACAAAAGATTATGGACCAAAATAGATTTAAACCATTGTAAATCCATCACTCCACTTATGCTCAGTGGCATTATTAGGAGACAGCCTGTAACCCTTGACCTTAGCTGGACAAATATATCTAAAAAGCAGCTGAGTTGGCTTATCAACAGACTGCCAGGTAAGTCATGGTTTCTGACCACTTCACTGCATGTAGCAAACCAGTTTGTATCTAAACTGGAAAGTCTGCAGGGATCTGGGTATCCTAGGAGAGGAGTAGATAGGTAGGAATGAAGCATCGGTGGGTTAAAAGGGGACCAAAGTTAGTTATGTTGTGAGTACTTGACGTGCGAGGGAAACTGATCTGAGGCAGGTCTTCGTCAACAGGTAACGTTGTGGTGGAAAGTGCCTGTGCTGACGTGGTTAGCGGAGGGGTGAGGGGGTCTGCTCTCACCCACAGCACTGAAGTTCCAGCTGGTGGGAGAGATGGGCAGGAGGAGGCTTTCGGGGTCGCTGCTCACCCTGGAGCGTGGGGATTGTTCATCAGGGCGGCGCTGGGCTTCACCCACCCTGCGTGTGGTAGCCGAGATCACCGCGGACGTCTCTCTGGGTAGGCCACGTGCTCCAACTTCTTCTGTATCTGCAGGTCTTCGAGACCTTCTGTTATCAGGGTGCTCGTGGATAGCAGTGTCGGCACTTTGTAGTTCCAGTTGTCCTTTACTCCGAACTCTGGACGTGCAGTGGGCGGAAGGACTGAAAGACGCACAAATGAGAGACCTCCTGTCGCCACCCACAGATAACCGGCCAGGTAACGGCGCGAGGAGCACGCGGGAGCTGTCCCAGCTGTTCGTGGCATGTTCTGCTGCTAGTCCC
Organism: Nyctibius grandis; assembly: GCF_013368605.1. NCBI lineage: Eukaryota > Metazoa > Chordata > Aves > Nyctibiiformes > Nyctibiidae > Nyctibius > Nyctibius grandis. The sequence continues at coordinate 13,188,495 of NC_090671.1, read as the reverse complement.
CTGTGGAGGAAACGGGCAGAACCCCCCCAGCTCGCTCTGGTGCGGTGCTGGGCTTCGCTGACGCGCGAGGTGTCAAAGTAGTGACTTGCAACACCTCCTCGCTGGAAGCCACTGGGTAACGAGTGATGTTCTCTGGCTGCTGAACAGTCGTCTGAGCCACTGTGCTGGTTTTCTGTCTGACTTTCTTCTCTTCAGGCTGCAACGGGTGTACTTTAGAGAGTATGGAAACACTTTCTTCCAGTTCAGGGAAGGAGCAGTTCTGTGGGTCATGCCACATTCGCCCGGATATCAGCTCAGGTGAAATTTTGAGCAAATCAGATCTGCTTTCTGGCATGCACTGCACAGCCTACTGCTTACTCCCGACTTGTAATTCCGCTGGGCCCCTGCAGTTACTTTCATCCCTTTTGTTTTGAAATCAGGAGGTGGCTTTGTCCACGTGCCTGTTCCAAAAATAGACGAGCGTTCCTGCTGATGTCCCCTCCGACGCTCCAGACAGGCGGAAGCGTCTGAAGTTGACGTAGGGCAGCAGTGTTGTGTGTCACAGTGCATTTCATATAGATCTGCAGATGTTTGCAGCGCGGGGTGAGACTTGAGGGAGTGACCTGCTGCCTCTGCCTTCCAGGTCAGATCGACAACCGGAGTAAACTACGGAACATCGTCGAGCTGCGCTTGGCTGGCCTGGATATTACAGATGCTTCTTTGCGGCTGATCATAAGGCACATGCCTCTGCTCTCCAAACTCAATCTTAGTTACTGTAATCATGTGACAGATCAGTCTATTAACCTGCTGACCGCGGTTGGAACCACCACGCGGGATTCATTAACAGAAATTAATTTATCAGGTAAGCAACACAAGCGCAGGGGAGCGGGGAGGAGGGGAATTGCCCATCGGGGTTAGACTTGTGTGAAACACTCGCTGGTGGAAGTGGTTTTACCCAGCTCTGCCCCTGGTGTAACTTCCCCCCAGGACTCATGGAAGCAGCTGGATGCGCTGCCGGTGTAAGTGATCCCGCAGCTGCCCAGCCTTTCCCCGGGCCCTCCGCCAGCTGCCGGGGCTGCTGCCTCCCCTCGCTCATCCTCCGCGGGGGATTTTCCACGGCTGGCGCATCTGGCGCGCTTCGCTGTCTCCTCAGTTACACAACAGAGTGGTGGGGGTCAGAGAGGGGCGATGGGGCTGGCCGGGCGATTTCGCTGTCGGCGCCGCACGGGGGGAGCGAGAACGACCTACCGCAGTCAGGATAAACTGTCCTCGTGCTGGAGAACAAGCCGAGTGTTCTCAGCAAGGGTCATTAGCCATTGGAAGGGGCTGCCCAGGGAGGTGGTGGAGTCACCATCTCTGGAGGGGTTTAAGAAAAGACTGGACATGGCACTTAGTGCCATGGTCTAGTTGCCATGGTGGTGTCAGGGCAATGGTTGGGCTCGATGAGCCCAGAGGGCTTTTCCAACCTCATTGATTCTGTGATTCTGTGAGCGCAATGTTACATTTCTCCCCCTTTGGTTTTTGCAGACTGCAATAAGGTTACTGACCAGTGCCTGTCTTACTTCAAACGTTGTGGAAACATCTGCCAGATCGACCTGAGGTACTGCAAGCAAGTGACAAAAGAGGGCTGCGAGCAGTTCATAGCAGAGATGTCAGTAAGTGTTCCCTTCGGGCAAGTGGAAGAGAAACTTCTGCAAAAACTGAGTTAGTTAAAGGACACGTGTAAATACTGGGGCGGGGGGGAAGGGACTAAGAACATGTAGGGATTTTATTTTCAATTGGGAACTTGGAATATTGGAAAAATACCACGATTGGATTTTACAACTCTTGTCGAGAACAACGTGAAACTACCCATGGTAAGAATCTCAACTCGTGCCACTCGTTCGGTCTCCCCGGGATGTCCCGCACTGGCTCTTATGCACACTCATAAGGCGACTGTTACTGATGATAATTGTTCACCCCCGGAAGACGACTGATCTCCAAGAAATAACGTTATTTCCAGTACCACAGCATGTGCTTGGTAGCGTAAATTTGATTTCTGCTTTTCATTTCTTAACAACAAACAACAACAACCAAGTCGGTGTCATTCAAGTGGACCACGCACTGCATTTCTGCCTTCTTAACGCGTTTTGTTTTGTTACATCTTACATTATGCAGAACTATTTTTGTACAAAAATTGTTTAAAAATTATTTATGCAATGTTTGAATGCATTACCAGTGTTTTGGTTTTGATTGCCAATTTTTATCTTTACTTATGGTAGGCGAGAACTTAACCTATACTTCGTAGACAGTATCTATCTACAACTGTGCCCAGGTCAGGAAAAGTAGGTTAATACTTTCAACTTAAAGCATGTTTTAATGGAAGTTTATATCCTGCTTTGTATACTTCAGAAGTGACATAAGCATGTTGTGGAAATAAGGTGTAAATTATAGTTGAAGTTAAAACACTTTGCCAAGTTTTATCTGTATAGAAATCACCTTTTTCTCAAAATTTTAAAAAAATTCCAATTTCAGCTTTTGCACATAGGAGGGTTTCACTCTGTAGCATGAGCTCTTGTACTCAATATAAAATTAATTTATACAGTGAGTCCAGCCGTAGAATAAATGGTCAAACGTCGTCTCTCTTTCTTTGAAGTGTGAGTTGAGTTCTCATTTAAGGTTTATAACATGGTTATTTCCTGATTGTAAAATTCTGCATTCATAAGTGCCATTGTTGTACGGTGTTGTTTTCGTAGACCTTCCTGATGCAGTTTTACCTTTGTTGAATTTGTATAAACAATTGTACAAAACCAGGTGCTGGCTCTGGGGGCTTCTGTTCCAGGGTGGGGCTGGTTCTTTGGCGGGGGAGGCTGCCTCTGGGCTTGGGGGGTGGGTGTAGAGTGACTGCAGCAAGCCCATGGGGTTACACCAGGGTTTGAGCTAGGCTAGAGGAAGACTTCCACATCTCCAGAAGAAGGTTTAAAGCTTGAGCTGAGTAACTGACAGCAGTCACAGCTGGTTCAGAAAAGAGACAGAGGCTGAGAAAGCCCATCACAAATCTTTATTAAGCTTGTGTGGCTAATGATCAGCATGGAGATAACAAGAGAGGGTATGTTTTTCTTCATTAGCTTACCCACTGACCAGAGGCTCCAGGAATTAAGTACCATTAAAAAGTTACTTCTAAAAAATAAAGCCATTGAGAAGTTTGCTCCCTTCTGAAAAATAAGCAGCAGTGTCTCTAAGCTGTGTATTTTATTTTGAGGAGGAGCTACTTTCTCTTTGTCAAGCCAGCTTCATTTTTCACATAAAAGACACGAGCAGGCATGGCGGTGTAGCAGAGGTAAGAGGTCTCGGGTACTACAGCCTAGGCAAAGCAGGGCCCTGTCTCTGTTACTTTGCTAGCACGTGGGAAATTAAGAGGACAAACATAATCTTTGCTGATGAGCCCTGCAGAGAGGCTCACCAGCCAGGGCAGGCTCAGGCCTTCCTTACCTCTCTTTGCAGTGAGCTGAATCTGCTGCAGTGCTGGCCATGCTTGGCCCCAGGCAGCCTGTCCCCCAGGAGTTAGGGTTGCTGCTGTCATCTTCCCTGTGTTGTCAGTCACTGACACCCTGCTGCTGGCACAGAGCCTGGCTAGAAACAGCAACACATTCAGCAGCCAATGGGAGGGGTGGTTAATAGTGACCCAGCCTTGGTTAGAAGTCTGTGGCTGTGAGGTTTTAAACAAATACCTTGTTTCCTTTCCCTGCTCCTTAACAAACCCCTCCAGTTTAAGGTCAGTAACACCCTACATTCCACATGTCAGCAGCAGGTAGTTTCATGACCCTGATTAGTATTCACAGTAACATCAGGTTCTCGGCACATGGCGTACAATCATCACACGTAAGATTAATAGTTACAATAGGCATGAGTGGATTAAGGACCACACTTACATGGTTTACTATACCCCTTTTTAAAAAAATACTTTATTCCTAAACTAAAAAACACTCAGTAATCAGTATCTGGGCACAGGTGGCAGAACCCTGTGACCCAACTCAGCCCTGCAAAGCGCCAGAGCGGTCTGTACGTGTACAAGTGCCCAGACAGCACACGTGTAATGGCAGACATCCCCAATGAAGCCATCAGCATAAAGCAGATTGCTTAAGGGCTTCTGTGCAGGTACAGTTAAGGGCAGAGCTTCCCCCAGTCGTATTTTATACTGTTAACACTGTTGCAGGGACAGTGTCAGAACAGTTACATTCTATAATTACATAAAAGCTGAATATATTCATTGCTTCTAATGCACTAGACAATGGTAACACACTACTATGGCCAAGCAGAGGTGGTTTCTGCCTGGATGTGGTAACTAGAGGTGATATTCTTCAGAAGAGAGCAAGAACTGCTGTAAACAGTTTGACTCGAACAGTTTGCGGGTTTATAAGGTAAGTCAGGCAGCGCTAGGACTGTACACGCAGGCGTCGTGTCGCACTGCCCAACTGTGGGAGTCAGGACGCTGTAGAAAAATGTTTCACAAACTTCTAGATCCTGATTTTTCAAAAACGCTGTTTGTTGGGAACTAAAAAAAGCTGACACATGCCCCAAGGTTCGGCAGATCCTGGAAGGGTGACTATAAAAATCCGGTTTTGGTCTTGGTTTAAGATTTGAACACGTGCACGGCCCGCACGACGTACTGTCGGCAGATGGGGCACTCGCTCATCCTCTTGCCACACTTGGTGCAAGTGACCATGTGGCCACACTCCAGCAGGACACAGTCGATCACGGCGTCCATGCAGATCCGACACAGGTTGTCGTCGTTGTCGTTCAGCTGCATCTTCTCACCCTCTGAAAACCAACAGAGAGGGAGGTCATGTGGTCAGGCCCTGCGAAACCAGGTAAGTTCTAGCCCAGGCAACTGCTAAGTAACAGACAACTAATAGAGCATGAAGTAGTGCTGCTGCCTGGTCACAACAGTTTGTCCAACCCACAGCTAAGAATTAATCTCTATTCCTTCAAAAAAACCCCTCACAGAAACAAGAACCAGAAAGCCCCAGTGAACATCCAATATTTGGCTTCATTCTTTAAACTCAGAGACCATTTTCATTTCAGAACATGATGACTCTGAAATAACGTGCTGGATTAAAATTCAGAGCACATTGCTTTTCCATCTCTGGGCTTCCCTCGTTTACAGAACACTTTCCTCAGAAGATTAAACACAATAGTAGTAAAGCAGAGGAAGAAGGGGAAGCCTTAAGTAGGCCGTAAAGATGTCAGAACTGAGCCCAACCTGTCAAGTTTCACTGCAAATGGACACCGTTCCCTCCCCATAACCAAATGTTGGGGGAAAAAGAAATTGCTAAGTTAAACGCTTGATTTCAGGCAGGTTTTTCAATTCTAGTTTATGACCAAACTGAGGGTCTCACTTTAGCCATGTTTTGACAGCCACTAACAGTCCTCCATCATCACAACCCTTCTCCACCCCAATTAGCTGATTATGTCACACCCCATTATCGTAGTGCCCACAGTGTCCGTGCTGGCACAATCTGGCTGCGCCGTGGCCCAGGGCTATTCCCTTTTCCAGTCACCACAGTCCCCTGTTCTTCACAGCCTGACCGCTGGCTGCAGGAATGACGAGCCAGGCCAGCATTTTCCACCCTGCTAATGACACCAAAGAGCTGCTCCTCAGATGCTACTTTGTGCACAGGAATCTGTGGCTGTACTACAGCCCCGCAAGTGAAAGTCTCCCATTGCTGAGTGTAACAGAGGGCAGAGGAACACTAGTCACTGAGCTGCAGCCACAGAACCACCTTATCACAAAAACATGGACTGAGACCAAACCACTTGAACTTGGACTTTTGCCACTGTAGCTTTTAATTCTGCACCCCAGTAAAAGACCTGCATTGCTTTGGTCTGTGACAGCTACTGAGCACCTCTCTCGCTAATGCCTCGTGAAACCTAATAAAGGACGTGGAGGCACCAAGTTTCACGTTCTCTGAGGAACTGGTTCTCAGTTGTGCAATGTTACCTTCCCCGTGAAAGCAGAGCGCTCTGAGCTTTAGAAGAAAGTCTCAAAAAAAAAAACGAGCACAATCCTGGAAAGCCTCAGTTACCCACTAGACCCATGTTCAACTACTCTAGATGCAGCTTGAATTGTTAAAACCAACTTTCCAGCTGAGCAGAACACGTTAGATACTAAGTCCTTCTGTTGGCAGAACCAGCTACTGGAAACCAGAAAATAAGGAGTCTTAAGTAAGGGAGAATTAAACATAAACCTACGTGTCTTGTGGTTTTCTTCGCTCTCTCTGTATAGTCTGCTCACTTTTTCCACAAGTTCCCATTTTTCACAGCATCCTGAGTAGTTGACAAAATTACACGCAAGTATTTCCTTCAGCTGCCGAACACTCAACCCTTCAATGTCTTCCAGACTTGAAATATCGGACAAAGACGCCCTCGCTCGCTTTCTGGACAGTCCAGGAGTCTGAAACACATCAACTGTATGTTTTTAACTGTCCCAGGAAGCTCAGAGCACCAGATCTGGTGCTACATTAAGCTGCAGCAACTTGGCTAAAGTTTTATTCTTTTTAAAGCAAGTATTTGCAGATCTGCATTGCTAGACACAGCTAACTCGGAAAGAACTCGAGTGTGAGAGTGAATGTTGACCGAGATCTAAACACTTTATGGTGTCACATCCCAAAAATTCCTTCTTTGGATAGTTCATATCTCACCTGCTCTTCTGCACTTTCTTCTTCTTCGTTATTTACAGGTGTTTCCATTTGTCCCTGCGTACAAAATGAAACTATGAAAATTTATCCCTCATAAAACATTTTCCTTTGTACCAAACTGATCACAGACAACAAAGACATTTTGAAGTTTCAGCTGCTACCAATCATTATCGACTTCAGTCACCTCTGTCATCTAAACTAGCAACCTTCTCTGGTAATCTTCTGGTTTCAGGTGAGAGATACAAAAGGCATTTTTCCTGCCACCCCAAACTGCACCAACTGGCGTTTTGTTTTAAAGCTGTGCACACCTATTGAAAACAAGCAGCTATGCTCTACCATAAACCACGTCAGTTACTGTACCCGTAAAGGCGTTCCATTTCCTGTGCTTCCCCTTCTGTTTGCCAGGTCTCCTTGAGACGACACCGATACAGACATAGAAAAGGGATGAGTAAAAAAACCCGAAGTCTGTGACCGTGATGAGTGGAAGCTACTAGCGTCCATGTCCTCCTCCGGCCCTAATCCATGATGGCACAGCACAAGATCTACCAAGTCTTCTTTCTCCCTGCAAGTATCCGTCGGGATGTTTCTGAGGATCAGATACTGGCGCAGATCCTTTACTTTCAGTCTCATTAACTGAGGTCGCTGAAAGGCTGTTTCTTGCAGCAAGTGACAGGTGGAACATCTTCGGAGATTCTCTCGTAAGACTGAACAAACTGAGCAAAAATCCTTCTTGCAGTCACAACACACGTGCTAAGGAGAAGGAGAAAATAACCATTCAGCTGTACGTCATGGAAAACAGACCTACACCCTGCTCCTTCCTTCCCAGGCTACGTAATTTACTATTAGTGTCTCAACTGTCGATTGTGACATACATCATTTTTAGGATTTAAGTCTAGAAAACTGCCCTGTTAAACAGTTTTGCAGGTGTTCCAAGGCAGTCCACTGCTCTTGTAGCACTACTGTCAGTTGATCTGAGGTGTCAATGAAAAAAACATTATGAATAAACAAATGAGTAAAGTACTCAAGTTGTAGTTTAGACAATAAATGAAACTGAAAGCCAGGCAATTTGATGGTATGTTAAAATACTTTTGAATATACTGAGTGTCACTGCTCTTTCCACATGTGTAAAAACCAGCATAATCCCCAGACTTCAAAGAACGTACTTCTTCCTCCATCGATTCAAAGAATTCAAAGTAGGCCTTAAATGGGATCACATGGTAGGTAAATACTCCCCAACACCCAGATGTCATTTCTGAAGAGAGCTTTGTTCAAAAGACTCACTACAATATACAAAAGCTAGAATAGGCAAGGCTTTCACCAGCGATTTTAAACGGTCATTTCATCCACTGTGAACAAATCCAAACTCTTCAAGCTTTTCAGGATTTTAGTAAATTAATATTAGCTTCAGAAAACATCCCTACACAACCCTTACTTCAACAAAGTGTTTGCCATGCAAACAGCAGGACGCATAGGAAGAGGGAAACTGAACACACAGACTGAGGAAAGAGGCTTCATGTTTATCCAAACAAGTCGCAGAGAATTAGGTCACTGAGTGGACAAGATAATGATGCTGGACAGTCACGATACACAGAAACAAGATGAACAATCTCAATTTTATTTATCTGCATTAACCCACCAAGCTGCCTCCAAATAAAGCAAAAGGCTGCTGGGGTGCAATAGCGTTTAACAGAACTAAACCTGGTGAGGAAACAAACAGCATTACAGGAGTATTTCACAGCAAGAAGCTCTGATATTATATTGCTGGGTTTTAGCTTTTCCATCATCCAGTTTGTTCGTTCCAGCACCCAGCCACTACGTTTGGTATCATCTTCAAAACCAGATTTGTGTTAATGTTCAAGATTCTGAAGCTAAAACATGGATCTTACAAACTAGAATGCACTAATTTTTAGGTCAGACCAGATCCAACGTGTCACCGATTAATGAACATCAGACCTCTTAACTGCTAATCCTGTCTGACATTCATTTCCCGTGACCTCCGAATAAGGCACTTACTCCCTCGCTGGCTATCTGCCTCGGGTTTCCTGATCTAAGGGAAAACACACACTCATCTCCCAGCATGCCCACAAATTAGTTCACATGAGTAAAAATATTATGTAATAGGAAATACTCACTTTTTTCCTAAAAACTGAAAAGGAAAGTCCACAGGCTTTGCAAACGATGTTAGCGCCCGCTGCAGCCGGAGAGGGATATGCCGAGAAGTCTGTATTTGGTGTGAATCTGAACGGGCCAGCACCTCCCCCAAAGCCGGCCTGCTGGCCACGGACAGCTCCAGTACCCATGACCTCATTCAGCAATCCACAGCAGGAAGCCCACATGGAAGTAGCTCCCGCCTGAAAACATTCACAAACCAAAAAAAAAAAAAAAGAAAATTAATATCTGAAATTCCACATCAGATGCGACTTGCTACTGAAGAGCTACTTCATCTGTCATCATCCCAAAAGCACGTGGTGTGGATTCTCAGAGCACCAGGAATTCAGCACACTAACGCCTCTAACAGCCCAATAATCTCCGCTTCCGAGCTGCAAACCAAAGTAGGTAAGATTTGCTTCAGAGAGGCTAACGCAGACACGAGGAGCTCGCTTTCAGAGCTCCTTTTCTAGCAGAGATCCTCACAAAAAGGGTAAGGAATCTGAGGAGGTAACACAACAGCGAAGAAGGACGAGACTAACAGCCAGTCGTAGGTGAGGAGCAAAACCCAAAATGATGACAGGCAGCAACAGAACAATTTCTCATAATTAGTGCAGAGCCGTCCCCTGCAAGAGCTTCTCCAGAACTAATCCAGCTCTTACATGACTCACAATAAAACTCTCTCTCAAAAAACCATTTCTAGGTCCTCAAAGTAACGAACCAATCTTCATTAGAAACTAGCACGGTCTAGTTGCTCCGAGAGGGAAACGTTTTTCAAGCTCTCCATGAACCTGCTCTTTTGTTGTCTTACAAAAGGCCTAACAAAAATTAAAATAACTCTAAATGAACTTATTCTATACTGGTTGGATTTCAGGTTTGAGTCATACAATTCAACCTTAAAACACCACAAACATTTCTAAATACATAAATAAATTGCTACTTTTCACACTCGAAAGTCTTTAGCGCTAGATTCTCTATCGAAAGTGCATATTCTACTTAAAGTTGGAATTTGGACTCCAGATTGTTCAGGTTACATGTTTAATCACTGTCATGTGGCTCACTGAAACCTACTTAAAAAAAAAAATAAGCAAACAGAATCACATCAGGTTCTTTCTGAAAAGAAGCTGAGTGGTACAACGTCCTTTAAATGTAATTTTTTTTTTTTCTGGTTAGAGGTGTTCTGTTTTTCATTCCAGGGAAGCATCTTTTTTTTTCAAAGCATGAACACATAAAATAATTGCTTTTGAGACTTGTAGTTCTTGCTGCAAAACAGAACCAACCAGAACATGCGCTTCAGCTCAGAATGATGGTGCTTTAATTCCTGTAGTAACTAGCCTGATTTCGATACTAAATTGCACGTTTCCCCTGAACCCAACACAGTCCTGTTACATTTGTGGGAACTTAATAACTGGGGATACACCAGAACGTCTCCTTTCAAACCACTGGGCACAAAAGGTCAGGGAAGAGTCCTCACTCTGGCTTACAGAGAAGCTGTGAGAAACAATGCCATAGGACCAGACACGTTCTACAACGCCTTCATCTAAGCGCCTTAGTATGGAACATCAAAAGCATCTCTCCAGCCCACACAAACCTGGTACTTCACTTTCACTGTCGTAAGCTGACATTAAAGTGTTGCAATACAGCGAAATATCGAACACCCCACCGCTGTGTGCAGTAATAACACCCAATGTACATGCAACAAATTAAATTCACTAGTCTGATTTTATAGGTATTTCAAGAGCAAAATTCATCCCAGGCATAACAAGAAAGCTCCACGCTGTGGGCACGCCACGCTCAGGAGAAAATCTTCCTGAGCTTCCTGTGAACGGAGCTGAAGGGAGATGAACTCCAGCGGCCCTTCCCTGACCTCCAGCCAAGCCCAGGCCGCCCCAGCACGCGGCTGCGCTCACAGACCATGGGCTTGGAGCCCGCCTGATGGGTCACCAGACCTCTGTGACAATCATTAAACCATCATCGAACTAAGACTTGTTTTCTGCTTTTCAATAACAAAGAGTGGAAATAGATCAATATTAATTTTTCCTATACAAAACAGGTTATGCATAATTATCCTAGTCTATTAGGCAAGAGTAATTAACTGTTCAGAAACACATTTTGAAAACCAATGCCTTAACCCAAGAGAGTTCCAGGTTTTAAAACCTGGGACTTTTGAAAAATATTTTTTCTCATCTTAAGGGAAAGGCGTCAGCTGCAGAAACATCACTCTAATTCTTCACATTCTTAAAAACTGATGAGTGAGCTTTATATCTAAAAGATATAAAAATAGCAGCATACAAATAACAGAAAAATAAAACAATGAACCAAAAGGGTCTGTCAGAATTCAACTCACTTTGTTATACGATTGTGGTTTTTTAGGGGGTCATGGCAGCAGTGGGACACACAACTAAAAGGATGTAACACAGTTGCTACCCCAACCTTGCCCGATAGTTTAACACCTGCTGTTTAGACTTATTTTATTCAAGAGCCTGTAACAACTGCTCGGACATCACTGTCAACACTAAATAAATACACACTTAGGAAATTTTTGTTACCCATTTTTGCTACATGAATGTATCAAATGTATCTGTTGTTAGTATCAAACAGAAAATCTCTTTACACTTACTGCCAAGTGTTCAGTCACTTTAAGGTGACAGGTAAGGCAACCTGGGCATCGCTAATTTTCTTCTTAACCTAAGTCAGCTCTGGGTTCTTTCTGTGCACTAGTGTCATTAACCAATAATTGAATCACAGTCTCTAGACCTTTCATATTACTCTACAAAAGAAATGAGCCCATGCTGAAAAGCACCAACACAAGACACAAACGAGATACACTAAACCAACAACTCCCTCCCTTGAGAAGTAGTTAAAATCCTGCCCATTTCTGCACCAAAAGCCTTTCCAACCACATCAGTCACCACTTCCACGTTCTCTTCTCACAAGCTGCCATCAGCTGTCTTCCCTCTCCATACCTTATGTGCATCCTATACAGGCAAAATACTGCGTCTGAACTTCTCTGCTCTTCTTTTTGGCTTTAAGGGTGTTTAGCAACCTCATGAGAATTCCACCTCAGCAGGACACCCACCCCAAGAAGCTGCGAGGCTGTCTGCTGCTCCTTACCCACCTGTGCACGCAGGATGTGCTACCAAAGCCGGCAGACCAGGAGGAGAGCAGCAAAAGGGATTTTATTTTTTTTTTTTAGCTGAAATTTCATCTTTACACCCACCCTGAGATCAAGCAACTCTTTTCCAGGGGTCGAGCAGCCCTCGGAACCCGCCGAACTGGGAGATTCCCGGTCACCACAACCCCCAGTGCTGCCCTGAAGCCCAACGACAACCCCGGTCGCGGAGAAGCCCCTTCGGGCACCGAACCCCGCGGCCGGCCGGGGCGGGCCCTCCCCGCCAGCCCCTGCCGCGCCCCGGCGGCGGCTGCCTCCCAACCGCCGCCCCCCTCCCAGGCCCAGCCGCCACGCACCGCCCCGAGCCCGGCTCCGTCCCGCTCGGAGCCCTGCCGGTCCTTCAGCCGCCGCCGGGGATCGACCGCGGACGGTGTGCGGAGACGGGCTCGCCTCAGGCGGCGGCACCAGGCCCTGCCCGGCAGCTGAGTCAGCGCAGGGCGCCGCGGCTCCTCGGCAAAGCGGTCCCCGGCCGTCGGTAACGGGGCAGGCCCGGGGAGGGCGGGCGGCCAGGCCGGGCCGGGCGGCCTGAGGCGAGGAGGGAGGGGCGGCACGGCCCCGTCACGCGCCGGTTCGCGCCCCCCTTCCCCAGGCAGCGAGGGGAAAGACACTCTCCCGGCCGGATAAACACCCCCCCGCACCTTCATGGCCGCTTCACCGCCGCCACTCGCCCTCCAGCGCCGTCCGCCGCCGCCTCAACCGGGCGCCGACCGCCCCCCCCCGCCCCGAGCGGGCCCCCGCCCTGCGCGGCGCTCCGGCGGGCCGCCTCACGGAGGGCGGGCCTTCCCGCCGTGCGCCGCACGCCATTGGCTGTCCCGCCGCCGATTGGCGGGCGGAGCCAATGGGAGGAGAGGAAGCGGCTGTGAGTAGGCGGGGGCGGAGGTTCCGCGGGCGCTGAGGGGGGGGGGGCGCGCGGAAATCCCCCTGAAACGCGGAACGAAGGGGCCGCTGACAGCTCTAAGTGCGTAAATGATGATGTCACTGAAACAAGAGAGAACTTTTACCTCATGGTTTTGGGTTGGGTTGTTTGTTTCCTGTGTATTTAAGGAGGTGCGCGCCCCGGGGTAACGGAGGTGGCCGTCAGCCGCCCAGGCCTCGGGGCTGGCACAGGGCTGGGGGTGAACCTGCCAGGCCCCGGGGTCCTGGTGCTTGGGCACCTCTGCGTACAGGCAGGGCTTTGTCACAGAGAGAATTAAAAGCCTCGGTTCTGTAGCCAAAAGGCCAGAGAGCTGATTATTCCACCAAGCCCTTTGGTAATAATCTTTAAATAACAGTAAAGAAGGTTTATTATTTAAAAATCCAGTTCCAGCTAGCTTCTAGATGCGATTTTTTTCTCTGTGCTATGAATGGGATATATATATATAAAATAATAATCATAGGTTGTAAGAACGGAAACCTTTGAACCAGAATATTATATTAAAGAAACCCCAACAATACAAACCCAACCAAGTCTTCAGGAAAGCTTTATGTAAGAGCACACGGGGCCAAGAACAAAGGAGGCCTTTGCCAAAAAGAGGAACAGACAAAAGCAGCTGAAAATAAATTCTGACCGCAAATCAAACTTACCCGTACAAAAGGTTGCATGCAATCTTTAATAATTCCTGCAGGCTGGATCTATTTTTGGAGCAAGTCAGATACAAGAACTGAGTTTCAAAAAAAATCGGTACATAATTGCCACGAGAATGGCGCCGTCGTGGCAGCTTTAGCATCAAGAGCAGACACGTCGTGCAGTTCAACTTCTGGATTTGCACTGACACCATTGAAAGTAAGACCATCTCTTTTTGGAAGAGCTTATGCTCCTCGACAAGCTTTGGATATGCTATTAACTTTTACACATCATTTAATAAAAATATCCTTTTTTTTTCCCCAAAGAATAGCTTGCAATTTTAGTCAAAGCAACTGAAAAGATAGTAGCAACGCCTTGTGAATACAATGTTGGAACAAGCAATGGCACATTTCCCACATTTCTCATGCAAGAGATTGCTTTAAGACACCTTAAGAAATATCAGTACAGTTTGGTTTTCAAAAACTTCCGTGTCACCTAAATTCTGTCAATTTAGAGAGTCGTCCCTGAAGTACCAAATTATACACAGATTTTTTTTTGTTAATAATCTTACATTAAAACCTGAGAGCTCCTCATGCAGTCGCTGCAAGGGGAGTAAAAACTCTGTCCCACAGATGAGCCAAACTGAGCAAAACCTACGATTTTTTCCTTTAGCTCTGTTAAAGACTTGCCAACAAGAAATCCTCCCCAACACAGATGTTTTAGGGAGTAACGTGGGCCTGACAGAGCTGAGATCTGGTGACTGTGCTGGCAGCTGCTGCTCCTGCCTTAATTTGGGCAGATCTTGATGAATCATACCCGGTACCATGTGATCTGAGATCACTTCTAATGCATTAGCGTGTCCCAATTGTAACCACGTAGATTGTTTTTAAACGGGGAGCTTTAACTCCGCCGGCTACTCTGTGGCTGAGAAGTAGCATTTGCAGAGGTTCTATTAATAAATACTTGCCCTCACTTGAGCCTTCTGGATTGTGCCAAAGCAGCATTAAAAGATTTAGATCTATTAATGCTAGACGTCCCATTTACTTCTGCCATGAAATAAGAAGTGACGATGACTCGCTGCAGCTCAGTAATCCCCCAAGGTTTTACATATCACGAGAGAGCGAGGTAGAGAAGTGATTCTTACCAGGAATAGTCAGCTGGTTTTCGTGTCACAATTTTACAGTAAAGTTCAAAAAGTTAATCACTGGGCTTCATTTGGGAATTTCAGATTGGATATTAATACCTGTGGGAAGAATCATTATAGCATTCACTTTTCATACCAGAGACACACAGTACTTTGGAATTAACCTTTTCAGAAGTTTTCAGACTACAGAGGCTTTGCTTGACAGATTCAGCGTTGCACGAAAACGCGAGGATCCCCACACCCCGACAGCGGCCTTTTCATGCTTCGTGAGCTCAGGCACGTTACTTAGAGCCGTCAGCCTATTTTAGGGAAGATAAAAGATCACTTTTTCAGTTGTGTTACCTAATCTTGAGTTTAACACGACCAAAATCATCTCTTGCTGCTTATTTGGAGGGCTGGTTTTTAGCCGTGTGAGGTCGTTTAAATATGCTTAAAAAGCAGGTTCTAAATGTTCTCTGCACCGCCCGCGGAAGGACTGTCAGCAGCGTTCGCACGCTGGCTTCAGAGCGTTACACAGAAACGTCAGGACCAGATGTGTGTCGTTTCCTTTTTCCTCCAAGTTCTGCACACGCTGGCTGCCGCTGGCCTTTATCTCATCTCCCGCCCCTCCCCACCAAGCCACTCCATCGTTTCAGTGTTTCCGCCCAAGCCGTCATACTTTATTTTCAGGAAATGTCAGTAAATTGACTTTTATAACATAATAGCTGGAGTTATTTCCTGAGTTTTATATTCAGATACAGTTCAATGCGTATTTAGTTCATTGAGGTCTAGGAAGCTATCATTAATTATGCCAGCAACAACTAACTACAACATTAAGTTTCTTAAATGTAAATGTATTCTAGAAAATTACTCCACGCTCGATTCGCCTCCTCCTCCTCTCACCACCCCCAGGCATGAATCAGGAGGAACTCAACTGAAATCCCCGGGGGACATGCAGATGTATAACAACATTTGAGTTTTGTTTTGCTCTCGCTTACAAAAATGAGAACTATTATAATAATTGGAGTATTTTCTTTGGGAACATCGCGCCTTAATGAAGTAGTTTAGCAAATTATTGAGAAAATAAAGACTTATGCATGGAAATATCTTTATTGCATCACAACTAATTTGCAAGAAATCCAATCTGACAGGAGCGAATTCACTCCGTGGTGGTCTCCGGCTGCACCAAGGAAACGCTCGCAGCAGAGAGTGGATCAGTCTCCCCGTACGGCCCAGCGGATCCCGTCCTGGCCTCTTCCGTGGCTGGCTGTGGAGAACTGCCGTGTCCTCGCCGAGCTGCTGCGCCTCAGGCTCCCCAGCTCAGTGGGACCCATGGGGCTGACCATGCCTGGGACAACGCTGGTGGCGGTCATGCCTTTCTCAGAGGGCTGCGGCACATCCACAAAGGGCCGTGAGGATCCCCAAGACCTCGCAGGGTCACGGTTCGGGTGCTGGCCACACCAAGCCACTGGCCGCAGTCCCCACAGGCCACTCGGGCTGTGGAAGGAGCAGCATGGAGGCCTGCGTCAATGGAGGAGACGTGACTGCCCGCTGGGTGATAACAGGCTGTGGCCAGCCCACACGGCCGCTGGCCATGGCTCGCCACTGCCTGGCTGAACGGCTGCGGCAGCTCGGAGGCGGCCCCGCGCCATGCAGCGCGCCCGCCCGCCCTGCGCGGCGCCCCCGCCGCCCGCCCGGTGCCCTCCGGGCAGCCCCGCGCGGACCCTTCTCTCCCCGGAACGTCTCTCCTGGGCCCGGCCCGCCAGTCGGCCCCTCGGTGGAGGCGCACAGCTCCGCCTCTGATTGGTCTCGGCGCGACCCGCGTGACAGAGGCGGCGGCGGCGATTGGCCGGCGGGCGGGGCCGGTTTCCCGGGCGACGGGGCGGCCGGCGGGCGGCCGGGTGCCGCCATGGCGAGCGTGCACGAGAGCCTGTACTTCAACCCGATGATGACGAACGGCGTGGTGCACGCCAACGTCTTCGGCATCAAGGACTGGGTCACCCCCTACAAGATGGCGCTGCTGGTGCTCCTGAGCGAGCTGGGCCGCGCCGGCGCGCAGCTCGGCCTGCTGGAGCGGCGGCGGCTCAACCAGCTGCTGCTGCCGCTGCTGCAGGTCGGGGACGGGCCTGGGCTTGGCCCTGAGCGGGTGGGAGGGCAACCCCCATGGGCCGCCTGCGTTGTGGTCTGTCGCGACATGTCGCTCTCCTCCCCAGGGCCCTGACATGCCGCTGTCGCGACTGCGCAAGGCCATCGAGGAGTCCTGCCCGCAGCTGGCCAGCTCCGTGCACATCAGGTGGGCACCGGGGCCGCGCCTCCCCTCCCCGCCCGCCCTCGGGAAACCCTTAAACCGGATCCCTGCGGTCGGGGGATGAGCTGCTGGGGACCGGGCAGCGGCTCCTCTGCGGGCTCCTCGTGGCGGGAGGCACGAAGTCGCAGCGAGCCAGGCTCCCCTGCAGCGGGAGGCTGAGGAGCTGCCTGTATTGCTCAGTTAATCCCTTCCCTCTTGTAGATTCTGTGTTTTGTCCTGGAAACGTGAAAACGCTGCTGCTACAACCCATAATTCTGTGAAAGATTGTGAAGCGTGCTCTGTATTGCCTATATCTGCTCTGATATCCATGAAGAAATGCTATGAAATGTGTAAATATAGAGTTAAAAAAGTCATATGTTTGGAGCAAAGATGTTCTTCTATGGTTTTCTTAGTTCTCATAAATACGTTCTGACAGGCACACAAACCAAACGTTGAAGCCATCTCTTTTAAAGTTTGTAATACAAAAGATCTGTTTTGACATTAGCTGGCTCACTAAACAGCAGGAGCTTTAAAAAAGAGTCTTTTTTTTGGTTGCTAATTGTTTTGTTAGAAGAAGTAAGGGCAATGGTTGGACTCGATGATCCCAGAGGTCTCTTCCAACCTGATTGATTCTGTAATTCTGTGATTATTAACATTTAATATGTTTCTGTTTGCCTCATGAGTATAAAAACCTTCTGGGCATAATGAATTAGCTACCACTTGGTTCTGTTTGTGTTTACTCATCTATACCTGAAATAGAAGAATATTTTATTTGATGCATGATATTAGTACCCTAAAAAAATGTGGTTTTCTTTCCCTGTTTAGGTTAAAACTTATGGCAGAAGGAGAACTGAAAGATATGGAACAATTTTTTGATGACCTTTCAGATTCGTTTACAGGGACAGAGCCAGAAGTTCATAAAACAAGTGTAGTAGGTAACTAATTATTGTCCATAAGCTATATTTGATGTGATACCTGGTATTTATGTAATTCACTCAGGATACAGCTGTGTTTTTCTTTTTGGGGAGGAGTAAAGATTGCATGGTATGATTTTTCTCTTGCTCAGATATTTTGTATTAACCAATAATTTTGCATATCGTGCAGCTCTTTCTGATCTTAACAATTTTTCTGCGATTAGATAGTCTGTGAGATTTGCCACTAAACTAATACCAGATTTACACCCTGCAAAACTGAGTTTTACCAATTGGTAGGCTGCGATGAGACACTTAAATGAAATCAATAATGTGATTTAAGCTTCTGGTTATTATGATTCCTGGTGTCCTCTCTGAAGCAGCAACCTTACAGGCGGTTGTCATAACAGATGTTTTCCTTTGCAGGTCTGTTTCTGCGCCATATGATCTTGGCATACAATAAACTTTCTTTTAGTCAGGTCTATAAACTTTACACTGCACTTCAGCAGTACTTCCAGAACGATGAGAAAAAAAAACGAAATTGAGGAGAGTGATATGGAGCTGATGAATACGGAGGAACTGGAGGGGAAAATGGAGAAAGAAGAACTTGATGTACCTTTAAGGTGATATATTAATATTAAAGTCTTTCCTACTAAGAATTAGTCTTATTTCAGATTACCTCTGTACACATCAGAGTAAGCTTCAGCTGAAGATGCTACTCCTGTTAAACCTTCCAAACTCCATGAGTGCTTGTCTACACCCTGTGCGTGTCCTGTCACTAACAGCTGTGATATTGGGATGTAGTGTACTGTAATCCTGTATTTTTTGAGCGCTCAGTCACGCTGACAGAGCTGGGTGGCCTCTCCGTTTCCTTGGTGCCACCATGTGGTAACACTAGTAAATGGCAACAGTTCTGCTCAGCGTCTGGTAGAAGATGGCGGTACCCCGTTCTCCTGCTCACTTAGGGAATTGCAAGCTGAAGGCCAGATGCTGCCCACAGTTCCCTTGTGTACAGCCCACTGCTGAATGACTTCAGCTGTGCTAGTGTGTGATGTGCTAAAGCTGTTGGAGAGGTCACTTCCAGCAAGGAAAGATTGCTCGCTAAGGAAAAGTTAAGCTTAATGTTTTTGGTTTCCCATTTCACCCTTCTCCAAAGAACTCACATTTATTTTTTATATAAAAAAATGAGAAGCAAGTATTGAGACTTTTCACTTGCTAAAGAAGCGCTCCACTGTAAGAATAATCCCAAAAGCATTTTGTGTATCCGTATATTTAAAATGTACATTTTAAACTGTCTGTATAAACTTGTGCTTGGGGATGCTCTGCTACAGCATGAGTCAGTCAACAGCTTGTGGAGTCTGGCTGTACTCTGTAGTTGATATCTTTCCATGGAATATGCTTCTATCTGCTCTTGCAGAACAGCTGTTTTCTGGAGTGATGTGTGTGGCCAAAGAGCAACTTCATTTCATGGTGACTGTCTTCAGAAGAAAGGAAAAACAGAGCAAAGCCATTTGAATATGTCAACCCCAAATCCTCTGTCTGCTGTTTTTCTTTGGGTTTTCACATGTATTTAGGGTAATATTCATGTTGACCACGGTCTCTGCAGGTTGAAGATTACAACTAAACTGTGTGGAATCATTTGGATTGCTGACTTTGATGTAGTAGATTTTATTCTTTATTAAGTTTTCTCCTTTTAGTTTCCTTTCATGCTGTTGAGCTCTAATATAAAACTTTATAGAGCAAAAGTGTGGAGTGTCTGATAAAATTATTTCCTTGTGTTCTATTTCATTGCCCTTGTTTCTAACCAGAGTGCTTCTTATCAGGGAAGAAGAGATATCTTGCAGTGGGCCTCTTTCCCAGAAACAGGCAGAGTATTTTCTTTCTCAACAGGTATGTTAATTCTGAATAAAGTTGGGTAAATGATGCATAACATGAATTTCACCTTCAATTTTATCCACAGTGTCAGACATGATGTTTTCTTAGATCTGTTAAAGATTTGTTGATATTTTGCATGCCGTTGCTCAGTAGGAGCACTTGGGGCTAGAAGTGTTTTACCTAGGCATGTACACCATATGATGTTATTTGATTCTGAGAAGGTCTCTTCTGTTATGACTGCTCACCTCAGATTTGATGTCTGCTAAATGTGCTGTTTTGTTGATTATTCCTGCTGGTAAATACAAAATGGAGCAGAAATACACGTGAGCACAAATGTCAGTAAATGTGCTGCATGCTCATAATAGCTCACTAAAAAAATGAAATACATTTACAATGTATATGAAACATTATGTAGTATAAGTTCAAAGTAACTTCTCAGTCCCATTAGGATCTTTACTGTTAGGGGTTGTTGAATCTGGTAGCCTGATCATGGCAAGGCTCCTGCAGCTCCATTACCCCTGGTGCGACCAGTGGTGAGGCTGAGTATGCTGTCTGTTACCCTGTTCCCCTCTCTGGCTCATGAGGATGAAGGTCCATTAGTGTGAAATATATACACTTGGATGCTCTCACGTGCATTATCTCTCTCTCTGTCTTGATTCCACCAGTAACTGGGCTTATACACTCAGTTTATCAAGTAACTGGCCCCTGGCTTGTCTTGTCTCCAGTTGCCTCCAGCAGAAAGACAGGACATGTGTACAAATGCGTCTCTTGGTTGACCCAAAGGCCCCACAGTCTCTCCATCACTTGGCTTGGGACCTCCTGGTTGGCCTGGACTTCCTCCGGTTGTCTCGTGCAGAGAAACGTATCTGGCCCAGTCTTATGGCTGTTTCAGTACTTGGTTCTCAAGCTGCTTATCCTACTTTCTGCCTAGTCCGGCTTGATGTTGACCAGTGGTCACCCACTGACATGCCTATTGTTGCTTGCTCCAGCTGCTGGCACCACAGACACACAGGCCTCCATGACCTGTGGTCCCCACTCCAGTTTACTGCCACCACTGGCACCCAGAGCCGTGTGATCCAGCTCCAGTTGCTGGCACTGCAGCCTCCCTACACGCATGCAGAACAGGGAACCCCATACCCAGGAGCACAGTTAGAAATTGGGTTGAATGAGAAGACAAGACAGGCTGCAGTGATCTAGGGCAAGGTGTGGGTTTGAACTGCAGGGACGTTCTGTTATGCCGTGGTTTTTAGCTGGTGTGTTTTACGTAGAGTATCTGTTACCAGTGTGTATAATTTTTATTTTCCTTCTAATTAGAGTATTATGGAGGAGACGGGATGTTTAGGAGGGTTCTGAAATTTGAAGTCTTTTTATTATTCAGTAATGCTTATTCTAGTAACTAGATTATTGTAATTTTTTATTAATTTGCTGAAGCAAACTATGGATTTATTTTTATCTAGTTTCCTAAATTTTTTTGTGAGGAGACACGTGTAATTCTGGTGAGCAATCCATTGTATTAGTTCTTCAAAGGGAAACTTAAACAGAATTCTTTAAGTACCTTTAACCAGTCCTTTGAATAAGCTTTTATTTTACTTGGTCTCTCTGATCTCTGGAAAGTGAATGCTATAATACAGTATAGAATAAAACTGCCATTGATGTTTCAGCGTCATAGTAGAGCTGTTACAAAATCTTTAATGCTCTCTTCAAGCAGATAACAAACTGACAAGCATGTATCAAAATACATTTGTAACCCTTCAGATTGAGTTACTTATCTTACTTTTACTTTTCAATTTTTATTCCAGGCTTCTTTATTAAAGAATGATGAAACAAAGGCTCTTACTCCAGCATCTTTACAAAAGGAGTTGAACAACTTGTTAAAATTTAATCCAGACTTTGCTGAAGCAGTAAGTGTCTTTTTCTTCATCCAAAATGGTTGTAAAGGGATTTCTTATCTCTAGGATGGGATTATTTGGGAGTAATTTATTCTATATTGAAATAGAAGCAGATGATAAAAATGTGAGCAAGTTGCATGTAAATGTTTAGTAATTCAGACAGAAACTCCTGAAGGTACAGAAACCTTAATGAAGCTAAGTACTTCACCACGTGTCTAGCTTTATGCACAGGTACAATCCTCTTAATTTTGGTGGGACTATGTGAGTGCATTCTTGTTGAACTAAATCTAAAACTTATTTCCTTTTACACATGTTTTTCTAAGAAATTTCAGGCCTCATACTTCCGTTATTTAAAAATCACTATTAAGTGCAATATCTGTTGATTTTGCTTACTGATACTCACTTTACTGCTGGTGCTTAATAGCAATTTATACTGAAAGCAATAGACAATCCCCACTGAGAGTCAGTTCCAGACCTGTGCTGCGAGCATTTGCATTGTTCCTAGGCAACTTATTCCTGAGCAAGGTCCATGAATTTCCAGTCAACTCTGTCCTGCCTTGCTTTCTAACTCTTCCTCCCAATAGCCCTGGGCTGAGCAGACAGGATTTTCCTTGCTCCTGTTGGGAGACATATCCTTGAAAGGGCTGCCATAGCAGGGGCTGGACTTGACAACTCCAGAAGTCCTCTCCAGTGTTCTGTTTGTCTGACATAAAGGGTTGTCCTGCCCAGATCTCAATGACAAGAAGAAAATACAGAGTTTTAGCATACCCTTTTTACCTGCACGGCATTTGGAAGCAGTGTTCATGCTTCTGAGTATCTTCCTGAGTGCAGACACAGTGGGAGTCATGCCTTCATTCCCACTCTCACTTAGCACATAAATACAGGGATTCGATCTACGTAGAGGTCTCAGACTGGGTGGGATAATTCTGACAGCCAGATCTTGGCCTATGTGACACCATTTGGAAGATCCTGTTAGGGAAAACAACCAATTTTATCCAAGATTTATGGAAATTCTGCACAGGTAGTATCAGGATTGCTGCAAATTCTGATCAAGAGCTTTTCTGGCCATATGGTATTTCACAGTTGCACTTGCTAGGCAACCTTTCTCAGTAAGAAGATACATAGTAATTACAAACAAAACCTTTGTTTTAATAGTACTGTGTAGTTAAAGCTGATTTTGTTTCAATTTTTAGCATTATTTAAGCTACTTAAATAGTCTCAGAGTGCAAGATGTCTTCAGTTCAACACACAGCCTCCTTCATTATTTTGACCGTTTAATTCTCACTGGAGCAGAAAGCAAAAGCAACGGGGATGAAGGTTACGGGCGGAGTCTGAGATACGCTGCTCTGAATCTAGCTGCACTGCACTGTCGGTTTGGCCACTAGTAAGTTAATATATTGTACCACACAACTAAAATTCACCTTGTTGCAACTCATCAGTGCTGATAGGTAGACCTTTTGTTTCTGTTTAAGGGGCTTTCTCTAATTTGATAACAGCTGTAGTTGTGTTGGGTTGGAAATTTCTTGGAATCTTGATTTGTTTTGTTTTGGTTTTATTTTGACATTTATTTGGTTTCCATAATAACTGAGCCATCTACAACAGGGTAAGAGTTGACGTTTGTCTGTGTCCAGTTGCAACTGTTTCCTAGGTATTTAAGTTCTCAATTGCTACATTTCTGTGACCTCAGAAAGGTCAGTGGACACGAATGCCTATTTTCAGCTATATTCTCCAGAAAGTGTGTTTGGTTTTCTGTTAACATTCAAATCAACATAGAGCTGATGATCTGGAAAAAGAATAATAATAAAAAAAAAAAGGCCATGTGAGCTTTTTTTAATTTAAAAATGCCATAGGGGTGGGTGTTATTTTACTGATAAAGCTGGCTTACCCACCTCCGTGTATGGTTTGCACTTATTGACTGCTGCCTGGATGCATCATGTAAAAGGACTGGAGATGGGAAGGACATCTGCAAAACTGAGAGCAACAACATTTTCTACACAGGCAAATACTTGACGTTGCCTCTGTTCAGACAATAACTGGGCACACTGGCATGTACAGGGGTTGAAAGCCCTCTTAGGGGTTACAGTTGCATTTTTGTAGTGGCTTGCAGATGCCATCTTGCTTATTATCCTCAAGACTAGAACATATTGCTGAAGTGTTAGGAGGAAAATACAGGCTTTCTCAGCAGTCTGTTAAATCAGAGTTATCTTCTGAGTGCAATATGCATAATTTAGATCAATATTCCTCTGTATCATAATGCTGTATTTTAAGCACTGTGGGAGTACTAATATGTTCTCCCTTTTTGTTTGCTGATAGCCAACAGGCTGAACTTGCACTTCAGGAAGCGATCCGAATTGCACAGGAGTCTAACGACCATGTCTGCTTGCAGCACTGCCTGGTGAGAGCTGTGTTGAAATGGAGGTTAAGTCATCTTTGTCTGTGTTATCTGAGCCTTTGCTCAGTGAACTGTTGCAGAACTACTCTTACAGTAGTACCTCATCAAATGCATCGGTAATTTAAATGTGACTGTTCAACAGTGGGGTGACATTGCTTCTGGCAGATGGGTCACCCAGAGCAAGAAACTGTAGGGAGACCATGGGATGGTTTTGTTGCAACTCAGGATTACTTTCTTAAACAGGAGTTGTGATCCCAGAGCACTAAGATCTCGGTACTAAGCTCAAAGTGTTTTAAAGACACAAAGTGTTTCATAAACTTCCTCTGTACTGTCTGTTGGATTCTCAAGGAGTAATCAGCCTCCTTTTGAGCAGACAAAAAGGAGGAAGGAAAGACTTTGATTCCTCTGTATTTTGTTCTGTAATGAATATTATTGTTATAATGAATTGGCATCAATGGTATCAAACTCCTGAGATACTGCTTTACAGAGTGAACTGTATAATTGGGTTTCTGTGCATTATTCTGAACCTCCAGCACTGACTGCTGTCAAGCCAGTGTCCCAGCCTAGCTGCACTTGTGATATATTTCGCTGTGCAGCGTTTAATAGAAGTTTCCTTGGTATCATATTAATTCTGAAGAATGGTTTTTATTTCCAGTGAGTTTTTGTGCTCTGTGCAAAATGGAAGAGAAGTTAAAAGTGCTGCAGCCGTTAGCTATTTGCAATGAGATTTTAACCTTTCCCCTTGCTAGAGCTGGTTGTACATCTTGGAGCAGAAGATATTCGATAGCTGTGTTCTGCTGGAGCACTCTGTAAACAAATCTTTACATTTTGGTTTGCCGGTAAGTCCATTTCATTTACCTTTATTCTAGGACAAACACAAGTGGTGAGGGGAGTGTGCACAGTAGGGTTTTGGGGTTTGTGGCTGGTCTGTTCAAAATATGTAAATGAATTTAAACAAATCTATTTTAACACTCCAAAATCTAGCTGTTCCTATTATTTTTACTCTTCATACTAACAAACCAGAGTTCAGTTGCTTTAATGCTGGTGCATTATTGCAGGGCTGACTGGTTTTCCTTCTTACTTGTGTGTTTTTCAGGCAGAAGAACCCTCTGTGGCTACTAGCCTGGCCCCATGCACCATTTTGTCCTTAGGCCCATAGCGCAATCTGCTGGCGCTCAAGGGAGGTTCTTATGCCTCCTCCTTCCCTGAAACTTGGTGCTGATGCCTCTGGCAGGGCTTTGAACACGTGTTTACTTGTACAGCTCTGTCCCAGCTGTGAAATCTTGCAAGGCAGCCCTCACCTTAGATACTTTTGTGCCCTGAATCCTTTGGCTGTTAATGTTTAGTTCTGTCTTCCCCAAAACCTGCAATCTCTTTGTTAAGAGAATTTTCTGAAAGGAACTAAACTGCTGATGTTGGGAGATGAGAGCAGACATGGCTGCTTGGTGGGGAAGGGGAGGGAAGGCTCTCTGTTTTCACAACTGTTTCATCACTGGAGAAATCCAGGTACAAGTCCTGTCATCCTCTTTAAGCCTTCTGTGTGGGGGAGTGGAAATTACCTTTCACATCTAACAAAATGGCATTCACATATGTGTGGGTGTGCATAAGTGGGTATTTAAAGAAATGCATGGAGCAATGTTCCTTTGTCTGTGCTGAATAACGTCACCTCTTTTTCTTTGGGATTTTTTTCTTAGTTTTGAACTCTTGCTCTGGTGTGATTTGCAAGCGTAGCGTACTCTATTGTCTTTCAATGCTCTTGGTATTTTTTTCTTCTTCCCAGTACCTTGCTTCCCTGGGAATACAGTCCTTGGTTCAGCAAAGAGCTTTTGCAGGAAAGGCTGCCAACAAACTAATGGATGCCTTAAAAGACTCTGATCTGTTGCACTGGAAACACAGCTTGTCAGAGCTTATTGATATTAGTATAGCACAGAAGGCTGCCATTTGGAGATTATATGGCCGCAGGTACTTTGTTTCTTTTGAACTCTTGCGTTAGCTCACTGTACTTGTTCGCACATAATGCATTTTGAGTTATTTATATAGGTGTAACAAGTGACTGTGTCTCTCCAGTGCACTAAAATAAAGCAATCAGACTGTGATTCACTACAGGCTGACTGCAATTATTTCCATTCTCTTGTGTTCCTTTAAAATTCATATTGGAGAAGAGATTGAGTTTCCATTTAGTAGTGGCAAAGAGTGCATAAATTGTTCCTGTGCCCCCATCTTCAGCATCTCTGTGCTTAGACTGTGTGCAGCTTTCTGTATGTAGTACTTGATGTGCCTGCATAGTCCAGAGTTCCTGGACAGCAGTTGTTGTACAAGTTTTGATTCTCCTGCAGGCCCCTGGCTTATAAGAAAATGTAGACTGTTGTCATAACAAGACCATAGATTAAAAATCATTATTGTTTGTTGCTTGAAAGCTAAAAGGTGTTTCTCTTGCACAAGCACCATGGCACTTCAACAAGCCCAAACCTTGCTGAGCATGAACAGTCTGGAGGCTGTGAACGTGGGCGTCCAGCAGAATAACACAGAGTCCTTTGCTGTAGTATTGTGTCACCTGGCTGAGCTACACGCAGAGCAGGTGAGGTTTGTGGATACTTGCACAAAATGGCATTTGGGTGAGAGGACGTGTGGGTGTTACTGACAGAGTGCGAGACTTGGCTCGTGTTTTGTTCTGCCTTTCATGTCTGCATTGGGGGCGAAGAAAATGCAGCGTTTTTACTTGGCAAGTTCTTTCCATGAAGGTTGTGTTGAAATCAAGGGGAGTGGTGCTTGCCCCAGCGTACGTTAATCAGGATGCTGTTTCTGTGTTACAGGGATACTTTGCAGCTGCTTCTGAAATACTGAAACACCTAAAGGAAAGATTCCCTCCCAACAGTCAGCATGCACAGGTAGAATATTTATAATTGAGCCTGTAAGTTATGTAACTATTATACAATAGGATCTGAATTCCATTGCATCTGAATTCTTTCCTCCGTATGCCTTGGGCTCCACGTTTGCTAATTTCACTTGGCTCATGACCTCACGGGAAGCTGTGTGGCATAAACTTTTCTACAAAGGCATGAAGGAGATGCCTCGGTTGTTTTAAGACTGGTGAGACATTTATCTCACCAGAGTGTCCTAAGAAAAAGCTGATTAAATAGAAGTGTCATTGACAGAGGAATATACATCTCCTTCATGAGCACATATAGGAATTAAATGCTCTGCATTGATTTGGAGCTTCAAAATTCTGTTTAATTAGTGCTGCTTGTTTTGATATGTTACAATTCAGAAATAACTGAGAGAATAGGCCAGTTTTTATGTGACTCTGGGAAACACATTAACACATGAGTCTATAAGATAGTATTTACATTGAAGTGTTAAAGATTCCATTAAATATAGTTTGGTCCGTTTTGCTACAGAACAAGTCTACTGTTACAAAGCATTAGTAATGATTTAAAAGAGCTTTTTTACTTAAAATGCAGTCAAATAGGTGAGCTTTGGTTTTGAAACATTAACCCAGACCTAAGCATTTCCACTGACAACAGTAATTTAGTAAATCCAGTAATTGGACAGTGGAGTTAGTTGTGTCTAGACATAAATATCCACGGGGGAAGATAAAAAGTAAGTTCTAACTTGGGATTAGAAAGTGAGCAGGCACAGCTTCTAAAACTTGTTCCTGCATGTTCTTTGTTTAGCTCTGGATGCTGTTTGATCAGAAGATACAGTTTGAGAGAGCAATGAATGATGGCAGATACCATATAGCAGATTCTCTCGTAGCAGGAATTACAGCACTTAACAGCATTGAAGGCGTATACAGGTAAGAAACCATGAATCTCTGTACGTTGTCCCATGAAGATAATGAAAAATTCAACAAAATCATTGCTGGCAGTCACATGTGCTTACATTCTTCCCTTTCCAGAGCTACTTACGGTCATGTTGTCTAACCTGTAGTGCTTATCCATTAGAGTATGTCCTGCAATAATAATTTCTAGTTGATTCTCTGGACATTTTAAGAACTGGAGTGGCACTGCTGAAGTTGGTGTTGTTCTAGAGCTGTAGATCTGTTGTGAGGACACAAAATACTTCTTCAAAATCTGCCGTGGTAACTGCACTCAGACCTAAGCACAAAGCAGAATTTTACATCAAATAGGTAGGGATCTCGGGCCCAGGCTGAGCTTGAGTGTCTTTATCTGTGTCCTGGTTTCTATATCTACAAAATGGGACAATATGATTTTTCTCTCACCTTAATGGATTCTTGTTTCTAAATGGAAATGACATGTTAGAAATAGGTAGGGTTAAAACTTGTTATTTGGTGAGTATGAAAAACAGCTGAACTGTTAAAAGCAATTTCTTGTTAGTTTTCAATGAGGCAAAACACCTAAAAACACAGCCAATGCCAGTCAGCTGAAAGATCAGTGTTCAAGCTGTGGGACCTGATGCTTGTCCTTCTGGATTGGACCGTTTGTGATTTCCCTGATCTTTAAATATTCGCCTCAGTGCCTGGGTTCAGGGTGTTTGTACACATCCCCTACTGCCATGTATTGGTTTCTCATTTCCCTGTTCTCGCTCTTTCCCTGTTGCTCCATATCCTTGGTAGCTCAAGCCAATTGTACCTACTTTACCTCCTACCTGTTTTTCTTACAAATAATTGCTTGTGCGTTCTAGCTTGCACGCCCTCCCACTTCTGCTGCCTGTTTGGCCTTTGTTTTTGGCAATCCCTGTTTCTATCTAAAGCTGGTTTATGAGTTTGATCCTTTCTGCCTGTGAGTTGTCCAACTGGAAGCAGAGATACCTGGTTTTCCCCTTGCCAGCGTGTATAGCGTGTGTACGCTTTGTCAGAATGCCATTCTGCAGTTACAAGAAACAAAGGTCACAAAATACAGACCTATTTTACAGTGTTCTAAAGAGCAGAATTGTATCTAAAATATAAAAATACAATCCGTGATGTTTTCTTTCTACCACGGCAGAAAAGCCATTGTATTGAAAGCCCAAAATCAAATGTCAGAGGCACACAAACTTCTGCAGAAATTGCTGATCCACTGCCAGAAAATCAAGAACACCGAGATGGTGATTAGGTAAGAATGTTTCATTTTCAGAGTATTAAAGCCACTTTGCAGTGATTAGATCAGCCATTTCAATTTGTCTGTGTTCAGACTTCACTAGTCTTCAGATTACCTACTACGATTTGGAGATTACAAAATAATTTCATTTATTAATCATGGTATAGAGGAATCCTCAAAACATTGTGGAATTGAAACCTAGTCATCTTTACTATGGAAACTAAAAGGTAGTAAAATTAAAGTTCCACGAAGGCTTACAGAAGAAGAAACACTGCATCCAAAATAAATAGGAAATAGAAATGTATGTGTGTAATTGCACCTCTGTGCTAACCTTCAGAGTAGTTACAGTGTTATTTAATCTTTTGTATGTCAGTGGCATCTCCTCTTAAGGGTGTAACTGAAGTTTATTGCATATGCAGTAATGTAATTTGTTATAAAATCAATATCATTATGGATGGAATAACTGGGAAACAAGTGGACATTTTTCATCAAAAGAAGATGTTTGTAATTCTTTCCCCCTGTTTTGGTTAGTGTGCTGCTGTCAATAGCAGAGCTCTACTGGAGATCTTCGTGTCATACCATAGCATTGCCCGTCCTGCTGCAGGCCCTTGCCCTCTCTCGAGAATATAGTCTACAGTACTTGGCTTCTGAAACTGTGCTGAACTTGGCTTTCTCCCAGGTATGTCTGATTTGTGTTTTCACAGGGCAGCATTTATTCTGGGGATCTGGATTCTGTTTGACTTCTGTGAGATTTAAGAACACGACCTTGTTGGAATGAAATTATTGATTCTGAATAAGTGTATTCTAAATGTAAAATCTGTTGAGGAAGTTAATAAAAGTTGAGTTTCATGTCTATCACTAAGATGTGTAGTTATTGCATATAATTAAGCAGGCAAGCATAAATTGACCCTGCCTTCATTTCTCCAGTTGTTATTTTTTATGCTAGTGTTTTGGCTTTCTAGTAGCACACTTTGGCACGTGTTTGAATTAAAAATAATGCTTGTAGTGGAGTTCAGTTGTATGGCTTATTCTGAGCTGGCAGAGACGTGGTTGTCAGCACTGACTGCGGTGGGGAAGCCACGCCTCATCATTTCAGAGAGCAACTCATTTCTACTAATAAGTTTTGATTTAAAAGAAGATTGTGGAGAAAAAATTTACATCCTTGTCTGTAGTGCGTTGTGTTATTAGAAACAGATGTGGCTTATGTTGGTCTTCTCAGAAGAAGCTGCTCTTACCAGTGGATTCCAGTATTAGACCAGCAAGTATTTCTCTTTCAGCTGATCCTTGGCATTCCTGAACAAGCCCTGAGTATTCTGCACATGGCCATAGAACCTGTCCTGGCCCATGGAGCTGTCCTGGACAAAGGCTGTGCCATGTTCTTGGTGGCCAAATGTCAGGTGGCTTCTGCAGCTTCCTACACTCCACAAAAGAAGATTGAAGGTAGTATGAAGAGTAATTCTCCTCACTGAAACTGTACTCAGAAGTTGAGAAGTGCAAACCAGTGTATATACTGGAGTCCTGCTACACCATCACTGTTAAAAGAGTTTCAGTGATACGGCAGAGCGTGTTACCTAGTTTATCAGATAGCAAAATGAATTTGGAGTTAGCTGTTCAACAGCTGCAGTGTTTATAATGGACTCTTGTTTATCTGCGTACTTGCACACGCGTATTTTGCAGCAAAGGCTGAACAACAGAACCTAGCTGGGAGAGCATGTTGCTAAGACACAAATTGTTTTGAAAAGCTGAGGAATTTATAATTGGGCTCCTTAGAATTGAGCTGTATTGCTTGGAGCTGTTACTGTGATATTATCTTAAATATGACTGTCCCCCTTTTTCCCACAGCTTTGGAATCCGCTATCCTGAACCTAAATGAAGCCAAGACTTATTTTGCCAAAGTGGACTGCAAAGAGCAGCTCAGAGATGTTCTCTACTTCCAAGCCCGGCTGTTCCACACCCTAGGCAAGACCCAGGAAAGGAACAAATGTGCCATGTTGTTCCGTCAGTTGCACCAGGAGCTGCCGGCACATGGTGTCCCCTTAATCAATGCCTTCAAGTGATGCATTTAAAGATGAGATTTGTTTGTTTTCCTGTTTTTTTTTACAAATTTTATTATATTCAGTCATCCGTGTTTCAGAACAACTGCCAATAAATCATGGTCTCCTATTGAAGAAACTTGTGTTTTGGTTGTAATGACTTAAGGGAAAACATAGCTTTCCACCCACTTCACTTTTATTCTGTACTTGAAATTAAGAATTGAACGGGAGGAAAAAGGAAAAGGCTCTCTTGAGTGCATTATAAACACGCTGAGGGGAGTAGCAGAGTCACGATGAAATAATATCTGTTCTTAGTAGTGACATTTTCAGAATCAATGCTGGCTTTATGAATGCCGGGGTACAAAAAATAGTGGAAAATGTAGGCGAAGCTCCTTTGTGCTCCTTTTAAGTGGTATAGAATGAGGAGTCTCATTTAAAACCTGTCCTTGCGTTTAACCTGCCCACAGTCACTGTTTACTTTGTAGAAACAGATGGTGCTGGCAGAAGGGAAAAAAAACAGGATTCAGTTGGAGAGGTCTAATGGTGCAAAGTCCCGGCGTTGTTGTTACGTGTGTCCTTGTGCAAAGAGCGGCTGAGAAAAGTAAAGGGTGATGAGCAAAAGCCCCAGCTCAGCTGAAACGTTTTTATTGTGTGT
Organism: Nyctibius grandis; assembly: GCF_013368605.1. Lineage (NCBI taxonomy): Eukaryota > Metazoa > Chordata > Aves > Nyctibiiformes > Nyctibiidae > Nyctibius > Nyctibius grandis. The sequence continues at coordinate 13,156,772 of NC_090671.1, read as the reverse complement.
GTTCTCCCATAGGTGCTGCGGAGAATTTACCTGCTCTGGTTTTATGGGTGAATAAATGAAGATCACAACTAACTCAATATCTGAGACACTGCTGTTGTCTTCTAGCAATTAGACCTTCGTTTTGGAAGAACATTTCAGCTGTAGCGTGGGATTTCAAGGCAGACGGGGTTGCACTTTTGTGAGTGTAAACCTTACGTGGGTGAACCTCAAGGATGAGGGTGCCAGTCCTTTCACCTTGTGACTAATGAAAGCTGAACATCATTAGTGTAAACACTTGGAGATACCCTGCCAGGAAGCGCCAGATTAAACGGGCATTGTTAGCAATGAGAAAGCAAGACCAGACCTAAACCTGGCTCTGCTGGAGCCCTGCCAGGTAAGGTGGGAAGAGAGAAGCTCTAAGATGTGGTCGAAATGAGGGCAGTCCAGTGCTAGTTTACGCATCTCGTGAATTAGTGTTGCAGCCTGGCTGCTGGCAGATAATCAGTGCCTAACTTTAAAGCAACAGCTGTATTTCTAAAGGGGAAAAGAGACCCAGATTCCCACGTGGGAGCACTGGGTTTGGTGGCTCACCCCCTCCCAGCTACATTATCAGACCTCCGTTAATCAGCGCTGAGGAGTTCAATCCATTAAACATTTGGAGCACCCACTCGTTACAGTAAGTGCATAAACCTGATTTCTAGAGTGGCTTTCAAGATCCTGGTCAAAATAGCAGCGTTGATCCATAAAGTTCGCATGGAAGCTCGGCTCCACTCTGGGGAGCTCTACGATGTCGAAGCTGTGCCCGCAAATGGATCTCAAAGCAAAATGAGGACGAGGGTTTGCGCCAGCCGTGGCCTTCGCAGCTGCTCGAGGCTGAAACTGTTGCTTCATGAAGAGTCGATCAGGAAACTGCGGGTGAGCTCAGTGCAAGAATGGTGCTTGAAGGGAGCGTTCTCGATAAGAAAACCTAAATAATTAGCATGGACAAAGCAAGGGACATGTTTACAAAGGGCTGGTGCCAGCCAGGGAGTTAAAGGCTGTGCCCGTGCGGCAGCGTTGCCTCTGTCCTAGTGCTGCAGATCTGTCACCTGAGCGGGAGCTGCGCTTGGCGGTGGCCACTGGGACAGTTCCAAACAACTGGTTTCTAAAACCGTTTTAGGTGATGATTTCAGAACCGCTGGGCAACCGCTTAGTGAAGGTCCGGGGGAGCTGATGTGGGTATAACCCCGTTTGGACCCAGGTAACCCCATTTGGACCCAGCCGACCTCACGCTGGAAATGCGGTGTTTGCACAAGGGCCGAGGGGAGGGAGCCCCGGCCGAGCACCGGGAGGACGCTGGGGTTTGTGTCCCTCCGGGACGCGGGGTGCCCGGCGCGGTGGGCGGAGGAGCGGGACCGGCGGGGGCACCGCGGCTGCATCCCGCGGCTGCGCTGCGAGGTGAGGCGGGAGGGGGAAATAAAATACTAAAAAAACCCCCAAATCCCAAACTAACCCAACCCACCCCGCCCCACAGAACGGCTTATGGGCGTGGGCGGGCGGGCTGCGGCTGCCGCGGGGGGAAACCTCCCCTTCCCCGGGGCGGAGCGGGGCCTCCCTCCTTCCCTCCTTCCATCCCTCCCTCCTTCCTTCCTTCCTTCCCTCCCTCCTTCCCTCGCTGCCGCCGCCGGAGCGGAACCGAAAGCGAAGGCGGCGCCGGGCGGCCGCGCTCCGGCCCCTCGGGCGGCACAGAGCGGCGGGGGCCGCGGGGGCCGCTCCCTCCCGCCGGCGGAGCGGCGCGTCCCGGCAGGTCGGTGGCTGCGGGGGCGGGCGGGGAGGCCGGGCGGGCCCGGCTGGGGGATGCGCCCGCGGCTGCGGAGACAAAGCCGCGCCTGGAGGGAGCAACGCGGCGGCGGCGGGCGTGGGGCGGCCGGGGCCGGGGCCGGGGCCGCCCTCCGAGCAGAAAACGGCGTCTCCTTCCAGCGGGGCTTTCCGCGGGGTCGCAGCCGGCCTGCGCGGGTATGGTGGCGATGGGGGGTCGGTGCTGTCATGTCCCCATCCCGCCTCGGGGAGCTGCGCTGGGGCCGCCCGGGCCCGCAGACATCCCGGGCCCGCAGACATCCCGCTCCCGCCCGCCTTCGGCCTCCCGCCGGCCCCGGCGTGTGCCGGTGGCAGACGGTGCGCTGGCGGCATCGCGGCCGTGGGGATGTGCCAGGGCGGTGGCTGTCCCCGCGACACCAGCCGTCCCGCAGCCCCCGTGGGGCTCCTGCCTGCGGAGGCGAGGGCTTGGGGAAGGGGCGTCGGGGAGAGTTAGGCCGTGGGGTTGGGAAAAGGGGGGGATTTTTGAGGTCGAGAGGTCAGGAGAAGATGGAGGGGATGGAGTTGGCAAAGCGGCTGCGTGCAAGGGACAGGTCTCCTTAGAAGCCACAGGTTGGGTTGCTGCAAGTGACCAAGCGTGGCGAGGAGGTGGGACGTAGCTCTGCGTGTGCGGCACGGAGCATCTGGAGCATGGACAGTAAAGACCAAAAGCAGCAGCGGGATGGCCCTAGGGAGCTGGTGCAGTGGAGCTGTGGGCAGTGCGATGCTACAGGAGCAGAAACCATCCCTGGGGACAGGACCAGGTTGTCCTTGGGGCGAGGGGGACCACGCTGGGGGCAGGATGTGTGGTGGCAGTGGGTAGCCAGAGCTGCCTCATGGTCCCTGACTGGACAAGCAGCCCCTCTCCCAGGGAAAGGAGCCCCGTCCCTCTCCTGCCCTGCTCCGTGAGCACTTTGGTTTGGGAAAAACAGCCAAAAAACCATAGAGCCCATCCCTGAGAGCGCTGTGAGGGCTGTCTGATCGACCAGGGCCGTTCCGGGGAGGGCGGCTGTTATCAGATTGGGGAGGTAATTTGGAGGAGGCTTTGCTTTCAACTCAGCCCTAATGTCTTTTAAGTGGTGTTCACAAAGGGCAGAGCTGCTCTCGTTTCCTCTCTCGTGGGCATCGCGGGCTGGAGCTGTTATTTCCAGGAGAGCCAGGGCCACTTGGCAGCGCTGGACGATGGGATGGTACTCTGAGCTCATCCCGCCCGTGCTCAGTGCCATGTCCAGAGCTTACACTCTTGTTTTGAGATGCTCATTATACATCACTTAAGCAGGCTGTATCGCCAAGATTATTGGATATTAGATATTTTTGGATTGCTATTGAAACCCGCCACTGGGTTTGGTGCCATGACAATGCTGCCAGTCGGCTTTGTGTTTGATCCCCAGTTCTTTCCACCCTGTGTTGGATGGGCCGGGCAGTGCAGGAGGCTCTTCATTCACCCCAGGGGCAATGAAAAGCTTCGCTGCTCAGGCACAGGGACCCAGCGTAGATGGGGGCTGCGTGCCTGTTCCCAGTATCTCTTTATTTTAGGTGTCCTCTGACTTCTAGAGAAGCTGCTGAGAGATTTTTTTCCATGAGAAGTCAGGCAGGGATGCATATGGTCTTTGTATACTACAGTGACTAATATATTTCTGGCAAGGTCCGTGCTTGCCCGTAGGAAGGGAAACTGTGATCGATGTCCCCGTTGCTGCAGATGACACCGCTCTTGGCACTGCCGCTTCCACTGCTGACAGTGACCGCGAAGAGCAAAATAGCCACTGGACTCTGCCCAGCAAGAGCCCATAACTGCCCCGCGTGCTGGCCCCGGGTCACTTCTAGCCGCAGACCTTTGGTGGTAGCAGGGGGAGGATCCTCTTGGAGTAAAATCAGCCTCGGATTAGGTGGTTTGCGGTCAGTTTTGTTACGAATGGCTTTTTTTGCAGTGCATGAGCTGACCCCCACAGAAGGGTGGATGGAGGTGTCGCTGCCGGAGCTGCCACCGACTCTTACTCCCTTGTGAGGGTCCGACCCTGACACCGTGTCTGGCCTTGCCGCAGGGAAGGTGGGGGGAAGGCGAGTGTGTGGCAGCCGGGGGCACCGTCCCATCGCCCGCCCTGCGCCTGGGTAGAGAAACAGCTCCAGGGAGGGAAGGACAGGCCAATGGGTCTGGGCGCTGCGATTTAAATCTGTGCAGCCAGAACTGCCTGCAAGGTGTCATCCTCTGCGCCCCCGAAATCGGTCGGCGTGTTCCCATCCGGAGGCGGCCGCATCCCAGCGGGGACCAGGCAGGGACCACGTGCTCCCAGCAGAGCTGGGGCGGCAGGAGGGGGCTGTAAAAATCGCTGCACCCTCGCGGGGGCCGATTTTGCTCCCATTCATTTCCGCTAAGCCACGTGGACGCTGAGCGGGATGGAGAGGTGCTGCCAGGGTTTCACAGACCTCTTTTCATTTTAATATCCCTCTCCTTGCTGAACGAGATGCGAGACTGATTGCTTCGATAATCCTGCTGCAGCCGCTACGGGTTATATATGGATTGCAGCCAAAAGCTGTGCCGATAAATCATTCCTATACACCAGGCTGGTTTATTTCCCGAGGATTTTGTGGGCATGTGCTGCTCGCTTTTACATAAGGATCTGCTGGAGTTCGTACCAGAATGTGCCGCTTCTCCCCGGGCAAGGACCCGGGTGGGTTGGTGAAGCCAAAGCCCCCGGGCTGTATTTCCCCTCTTTGGGTTTATTCCCCCTATTCCAGCTATTTTAGTTTTCCCTCTGGCTGGGAATATGCTGTTCTCCTCCTCCTCAGCCTCCCCGTGTGCTTATTAAGGAGAACTGGCTCCGTTATCGGTAGCAGTTGTGCCACGTCCCGCGGGGCTGTGTTCAACAGTGGGATCCCACTTTTGGGTTTCTCTTGGGGAAGGTATCATCTCACAGGGCGATTTTTGCCAAACCCCGACCCCTTGACATGCAAAGGGAAAAAAAAAAACCCCTCCAATTTTCCACCCTGGCCGATGTTACGATGGTGCTCGCATGACTTTTAGCCTGTTTACAGAGCCCGGGGGAGCCTACTTGAATTAATCAGCCTTGATATGTTTATCCTGGTCAAGCCAATTAACTCCCACTGACCAGGGCACGCTCAGCTCTCAAGTGTGGCCGGGACTTCACAACTTCATTTTGCTCTAGCCCGGCAAAAGTTTAGCATGAACCCTTGGAAATTCAGATCCAGGCGATGCTCAAGGGCAGGACGGGATGCCCAGCCACGCTGTGCCACCGCCGGTGACCGGTGCTGTGGCTGGCGATGCTCCTGGGGCGGCTTCATGCCGGGGCCACCCCGATGAGCTGCCTTTTTTGGTGTGGCCGCGGCGCACGGTGAGGGTAGAGGGCACGGCGTTCGGGACCGGCTTTGGGGGACGGCTATTTATATGTGCCCGCTGGCGGGGAGCCCAAAGCAAGGCAGGCTAATGGCAACTGGCCTCGAGATGCATCCCTGTGGGTTCGGGGTGCATGGGGGGGAGCTGCCTGTTTATTTTAATCCATGTTGGGAGTGCATTAAAACATGCTGCCGCGGCTGCCAGCAGCACTGGGGGGGGGGTTTGCAGCCACGATGCTCGGGATGCAGAGCCCTGGCTTGGCTTGGCTGGCGGCTCCCGGCTCTCTTGCCCGGTGAAGCCCCAGCCGGGAGCGGATTCAGCCCTGCGAAACGCAGCGTTTCTGAAATAGTTCGTCCTTGTTGCTGTTCGTCAGCTTATTTATAGCCTTCGCATCCCCTGCGTTTCTCTGCGCCTCGAAGCAGCGAGCGGCGCCGGGTCGGCTCTAGCTCCGGGCTGATCCCACTCAGGTAAAAAAGCTCTGGTTATAGATCAGTGTTGAAAACAGCAATTAGGCCATTGTGAAGCCTCGAGGAATTGGGAGACGGTTTGATTTCTGTACTTGACCCGTAATTTCTGCTGGGCTGATCCGGAGCGGTTGCGCTGCGGGTGCATCACGGAAACTTCAGCAGAGATGAGCGGAGCTAATTTTACCCGTCCGCCTCGCCGAGGTGTGGGAACCAGGCAGAAAAACACCTCAGACCTTGTTCCTGCTTCTGGGCTGTTTGTTTGGGGATATTTTTATTTTTTTGCTTGCTTCTGCAGCCACTTGTTAACCTAGAAATTAAAAACAGCACCGATGTCATGGCAGGGAAGAGTGATGGTTTACAACCAACCAACCATCGAACTGCCCCGGCTGCTGCGGGGCGCCTGGCATATGTGAATTAACCCCGTTTTCTCCCCTTTTTAAATGATTATTTAATTATTTGATTCTTCTTTTTTAATTCTTTGTTGCTAACAGAATTGTTTTCTCATTTATCCCAAGGTTCAGGAACCTGATTTTTGCACAGAAGCCCGTGGGGAACCTGGGGCGAGGAAGAGAAATCGCTGGCAATGCCGGGCTGCGGGAGGAGGCAGTGAGCCGGGGGGGCTGAGCCTGCACCCTGCGCTCGGTAAGCAGCTCCCTGTGCCCGTGGGCTGCTTCGTTCGGGGGGTGTTTGGCAGAGATGTGCCCGTTCCAGCTGTGGGACCAAGCGGTAAAGCAGGGAACCGGGTGGTGTTTATGCCAGTACAGTGCAGGGCCTGATCCTGCCCCTGTAAAATACCCCTTTTGGGGTATTTCTGTAGCGGGGATGGTGGGGTTGTTATTCCCTGGAGGTGTTTAAATAAAATAAAAGGGGGTGGAAGGAGCTTTCCAGGGGAGCCCGGCTGAGCCGCCCTGTGTTCGCAGGCGCCCCTCCCCGTCGCAGCGTGGCCGGGATGAGGCCGTCGGCCGCACCATGCCATCATGCGTCCCCGGCAGCTCGCCCACCCCGTGGCCCCTCTGCCGTGACGGAGGCTGCGGCCGCCGAGCACCCGGGGCACCGCGGGACCCCCCGCCGCTGAGCCCCCACCGCCCCGGCATGGCCTCGCTCATCGTGGTGACCGAGTACGACGCGACAGGGAGCGCGAGCGAGGAGGAGATGAACGTATCCCACGGCGAGGGTTTGGGGGACGGCCGGGAGCCGAGGGCGAAGCTGCACCTCTCCGGCCGAAAGCTCTCCCTGCAGGAGCGGCCGCAGCCTGCCCGCTCGCCCGGCAGCGGCGACGGCGCCAGCGAACGCTTCATCTACCCGTCCCTCCCTTACTCTCCGGTGACGTCCCCGCACTCCTCCCCGCGGCTGCCGCGGCGGCCGACGGTGGAGTCGAACCGCGTGTCCATCACAGGACTCCAGGTGAGGGGGATTCGTTGCTGCTCCCGCGGTTCTCCTGCCCCCATCCACCTGGGTTCTGCCCCTGTGGCGTTGCTTCTTGCTTGTTTTTTTTGGGATAAAAACCCACGGGCATGTCTGCAGACGCGTGGTGGGAGGCGGTGAGATGTCCTGCTCCATGGGGACAGCCCTCGGGGATGTGGGACCCAGTGGCTTGCCGCGCTTCATGCCTTTCGTAGGTGCCAACAGCTCTCACGGCTGCATTTTGTTGGAGCCGGTGGCTTGCTGCGATTTTCTTTTTCTCTCCCTTAAAAATAACTTAAAAAAAAAAAAGACACCTGCTGAGATCTAAAGAGCAAATGGCCCTGCCTGCCCCCAGCCTGCTGGCGCTGCCAGAGAACAGGCAGCATGCGGGTGCTTTGCCCAGAAGAAATAAAAATACCATTAACATGCACAATTAGCCATCTATAAACACGCCGACGCGTGGCCAGCATTTACGGCTCGTGAATCAAAGGTGCCCGGCCCTGGGCAGAGCGGAACAGGGTGGGAGTTTGCAGAGAAAGTTAGAGAGATTTAAGAGGAGGAGAGCGAATGCGAGCGGTTGGGTGGCTCGTGTGGGACCCCCCCTCTCTCCCCGCAGGACTGTGTGCAGCTCAACCAGTACAAGCTGAAGGACGAGATCGGGAAGGTGAGTGTGGGCAGGGTTTGGGGTGGGAAGGGGGATTCAGCCGCTCACCACAGCGACACGGCCAGCTCCGCACTGTGACGCCGGTCTCTTCTGGGTGGTGCTGATTGAATTGTATATATTATTTAAAATTATGATTAATTTTCCCCGTTCCCCCTCCCTCCCACGAAATGGGGCAACTGAAGCTTTTCTTTGCCGGCGGTGTGATGCCAGCCCGTGCATCCCACTACCCCCAGCATCGCCCGTCAGCTCCAGGCTGGGTTTGCAGAGGAGCCCGGTTTGGTGCTGTGGTTTTTTTTTGGGTTGTCCCTAACTGGTCCCCATGGCTGTGCCCCTCTCTAGGGCTCCTACGGGGTGGTGAAGCTGGCCTACAACGAGGATGATAACACCTACTATGTGAGTAGAGCAATCCTCAGAGCCCTCAGCGGGGCGGGTGGGATGGGGGACAGGGACGGATCCCCTCCGCTGACTCCCTGCCCAGCTCCCTGCTGGCCCCATCCCACTGGCCCCATTTTATCTTTGATTTGCCCCAAATCCCACATTGTTTCCCCTCTTGCAGGCAATGAAGGTTCTCTCCAAAAAGAAGCTGATGAGACAGGCAGGCTTCCCCCGTAAGTGGCGCAAAAGCTTTAGGGTGGGAGATGATCTGGGGACCCTGGGGGCTCGTTCCCAGACGGACACCCCGTCTTTGCCCTTCCCGCAGGCCGCCCGCCGCCCCGCGGGGCCAAAGCTGCCTCCGAGGGCTGCCTGCAGCCCAAAGGGCCCATCGAGCAGGTCTACCAGGAGATCGCCATCCTCAAGAAGCTGGACCACCCCAACGTGGTGAAGCTGGTGGAGGTGAGCCCCTTCCCAAACCCCACCCCAAGCGTGAGGAGCCTGAATGCTGCGGGGATGGGCTACACATTGCCTTGGGCGGAGGGGAGCGGCCGCAGAGGGGCTGGGATGGCTGTGGCAGGTCCTGCCTACAGGAGACTTCGTGTTTTCCCTGGTTTAAAAGGTTTTTTTATTCCCACCTCCCAAAAGAGGATTTTTTTCCTTCCCTGCCCAGAAAGGGAAAATGCAGAAAAATGTTGCTTCCTTGGAGGAAACAAGTGCTCAGGGGGGTTTTGGGGAGGAGATGGTGTTTCTGCAGATTCTGCAGTGCAGCCGCCCTGCCCTCCGCCCACTGACTGTATGAAACGGTCCAAACATCAAGAATTAAGGATGTGCAGGCTGGAGTTCATTTGGCTCATGAGTCAGATGATGCTTCCTGCGTGTTTTAAATATTTACTTCCTTAAAGTGCAGCTATATCTCTGTCCTCTTTTTCTTTCCCCACCCCTTGTGGGTAGAAGCTTGGAGAAGAGCAGAGCACACTGGTGGTGCAGATGGTGCAGAACTGAGATGGCCACTAAGTAAAAAAATCGCAGTGTTTAATTTGAAAGGTTTTTTGTGCCGTTTAATTTCCTTTCCGCTTCTTTCGGCAGGTCCTGGATGACCCCAGCGAGGACCACCTGTACATGGGTAACTGCCCACCGCCCTGCGGCCTCACGGGGTGTCAGGGGGATTGGGGTTTGCTGGGGCAAAGGGTTCTCCTGGGGTTTTGGGGTGGCTGTGTGTGGGGTTGGGTCTGTCCTCCGAAGTGGGTGTGGCCTGGATGTGCTGGAGGAGGAGATCCCCTCTAATGGTTGGAGCAAATAGGGTCCAGTCTGGGTTCAGAAAGGAGGCAGGAGTGCTTTATGGCACGGCCAGGTTGGATGGGGCTTGGAGCAACCTGGTCTAGAGGAAGGTGTCCCTGCCTGTGGCAGGGGGTTGGAACTAGATGATCTTTAAGGTCCCTTCCAACCCAAACCATTCAGTGATTCTGTGATAACTGGACATCAGGGCATGCTTTGCCATGAGAGGTGCCACCATTTACGTTCTCAGCTCTGAAGCTGGGCTGCTAGAAAGTAGCTTCGTTTCTCTGGCTTTGAGAACAAGGCACGTGTTAATTATCCATGGTACAAACGAGCTCCTTCCCAGCCTGCCTGGCAGACTGCAGTGGTTTGCTTGATGCAAACACACGCGGTGTTGGAGGAGGCATTTCTTTTCCATCATTTCTGTTGAGCCCGTGCTAGCGGAGGAGCGTGCGGTGCCTTCGTGGCCAAGCACAGAGAAAGTAGTTGGCAGCATCCCCTGAACTGAAAATGGAAGCAACCAAAATGCCACGTGCCATGCAAAAGATGGCATCTCCTTTTTTGAAAAAATATCTTATTTTTAGGATTTTTGTCATTAAAATAACTGCTTTTGTGCTGAGACTGTGCCTGCAGGAGCTCTACCCTGTAAGTGATCTGTAATCTCCTTCTTTGTGTTTCAGTGTTTGAACTGGTGAAGCAAGGGTGAGTATGGAACTCCAGATTTAAACCTACTAAAGCCCAAACGTGAGGTGGGTTTGCGGGTGGCACAGCTCGGCCACCTGAGGCAGGTGTGGGACGCAGAGGCGATGGGGAGGTTCATGGTGGGTCCCCCTTGGGTTTGGGTAACATCTCCCCAACCCAGTTACAGCTGTGTACACCCTCCATGTGCCCGTGTCTGGGGCCACGTGTTGTCGCCAGCCGGTGGCAAAGCCCCTGGGACCTATTTCAGTGCACCCAGATGGGGAACGAGCTCCGTTCTCTGTTGCCTTTGCAGCCCCGTGATGGAAATCCCAACCCTGAAACCTCTCAGCGAGGACCAGGCTCGGTTCTACTTCCAGGATCTGATCAAGGGCATCGAATACTGTGAGTGTCTGTGCAAAAAGGACGGGATTTCTTATTTTTATTTTTTTTCTGAACACCTGGGGCTTGACTTTCTGCTGGGATATGGTGCCATTTCTGGTGGCTCATGCTACTGCATAGGGGTTGTTGAAGCTGGGGCTGGTCGTGGTGTGAGGAGAAAGGCTTATAGCCATGTGGGGGCTTGGTGGCTCCTTCGCCGCTGCTGAATCGCTTGGTTTTCCCTTCGGCTGCAGTGCACTATCAAAAGATAATCCACCGGGATATCAAACCTTCCAACCTCCTCGTGGGGGAAGACGGGCACGTCAAGATCGCCGACTTCGGAGTGAGCAACGAGTTCAAGGGAACTGATGCCCTCTTAACCAACACGGTGGGCACCCCCGCCTTCATGGCCCCGGAGACGCTCTCGGAAACCAGGAAAATCTTCTCCGGGAAGGTATTTAATTGGATGGTGTTAATTGGATTAATAAATTGGAGGGTTTTTAGCTTAATCTTCCTTGCACACGCTGTCTGCTGCAGATCTAGCTATGCTTTCTTTGCTCTGCAGGCTTTGGATGTCTGGGCCATGGGGATCACGCTGTACTGCTTCGTGTTTGGGCAGGTAATGAGATTGTTGGTGGTCCGGGGGGGGTTTGGCGTGTGCCGCCCATGTGCCAGGTACGTGGTGGGACTTGCACCCTGCACCCCTCTTCGGGGTGCCAAGGGGAGACAGGGATGTGTGGGTGGAAATGGGAAACCTCTGCCTGTCCACGGGATGGGTGCAACCAAAAGGGCCGTGTTTGGTTTTTTTTTTTCTTCCCCTGGGGAAAAAATTCTGTGCCTGGCCAGATTTTTTAGGAGAGGAGCTGTTGTTGTAATTTGATCATTTTTAGTGAAATGTTGTTTTCATTGTGTTTAAAAGAAGACACTGATATAATAGGAAATCTACTGGTATTCCCTACAACTGGCTCCTTGCTCTCCTTCAAACCCTATGAGATCCCGATGCTCAACGGGCTGCCCCACTGCCGCTTCCTAACAGAGGTTGTTGCTTTGCTCATTGCTCTTTTTCTTCGTGGTAGTGCCCTTTTATGGATGAAAGGATCCTGAGTTTACACAATAAAATCAAGACCCAAGTGCTGGAGTTCCCAGACCAGTAAGTACTCTAAAAAAACCAACAACCAAACCCTCAGCCCTTATTTTAAAGCTCATTTGAGCTGTTTCTCAGGCACTGCCCGGGTGAGGCTGGCCCTGCTCCACTGCAGTTTTGCAAAACTTGGGCTCTGAGTCCTTCTGTTGGCCCTCGGCCCTGGAAAACTGCTTTTGCGTTAAACATAAAGGCAACATCTCTTGGTTTGCAGTTGCTGAAGAAGGAGCAATTGAAGTTGCAGAAGCCTTTGAGGGAACAGATTAACCTCTGCAGTTGCCGCCTGTTGGGTTTTAGCCTGGGTGGAGATGGTGTGCGGCTCTCCCAGCCCCATACATGTGGGATCATGCTTTGGATTGCCCAAAAAGGGGATATTTTGCTTCCCTGGGGGGTTTGGGGAGGAAGGGCTGTGTGGCACCTGGGTGCATGAGTACCAGAAGCTGCATCCCTACCAGGGCTGGGGTCCAGCCCCGATCTGCCCGGGAAGGCCTTGGGGTGAAGAAGGGAGGCAGCATCCATCCTCTTCCCCATCTCATCTCTCCCCTCTCCTTTCCCCAGGCCAGAAGTTACGGACTTCTTGAAGGATTTGATTACACGGATGCTGGATAAAAATCCTGAATCTAGGATTTCGGTCCCAGAAATCAAGGTACTGACCCAACGCCCTGGTGTCGGCTGTGGCTTCACTTCTGTTGGGTTCTCCTTGCTCGGCTTTTTTGGGGAGTCAGTTTGATCGCGCCAGGCTAGGTCCTCCCCCTGTGCCCAGGGCCCCTGGGCAGGTAAGTCCCAGCTCCTTCCCCTGCTCCGGGACCTGCTCAGCTTTGGGACCTTTGGTGCCTACAGAAGTCACAGGCAAAAGGAAACCCCCTGAGTACAGTATTTCCTCTGCTACCAGGAAAGTACTGTGCAACAGCCTTTCGCAGGAGATTTCTCGTCCTCCGCCCCTGCGGGAGCCTGGAAGGGGCGAGAAGCTGAGAAAATGGAGACTAAGGTAGGGGGAAAGGATTGCGGGGGAATTGCTGAACCGTTTTGTGCTCCTCCTGCAGCCGCCCAAGACGCCAGATGTGTGGGCAAGGAGAAAGAGGGGTTTCTGCCTTCTGTCATGGATTAATCCAGGTCCAAGACTAGGGCTCGGTGGGTCTCCCCATCACTGCTGCTCATATCTATGGTCTGGAATAAATCGCTCCTGCCTCCTGATGCTGTCTCATCCGTAAGATGGGAGTGAAAATAGGTCTTCTTCCCTAAAACCCACTGAGATGCCCAGTGCTGTAGGTCACCAAGGTTATTGCTTGGTTGCGTAGATGGGGCCAGCGCTGGCTCCGGATGAGCCACACCGCGGCATTTTGTGCTCCGGGCTGAGCTGTTCCCGGCAGCTCCGGGGTGAGCTGGCTTGCCAGTGAGGTGGCACATCTCTCCCCTGCTCCCTGGTATTTCAGGAGCACGTAGGGGCCGTAGCTTGGGCGAGGAGATGCGTTTGCCAGGCTGCTGTTGTTTGAGTTACAAAAAAGAGGAAATCGTTCCTGACAGGCTGTGTTATTAATTGAAGTTGCACCCTTGGGTCACCAAGAACGGAGCGGAGCTGCTGCCCACGGAGGATGAGAACTGCACCCTCGTCGAGGTGACGGAGGAGGAGGTGGAGAATTCTGTCAAGCACATCCCCAGCCTGGCTACCGTGGTGAGTACGAGGGAGGCGATGGTCTGTGGACGCACACTGGGGTCCACGCTGCCCCCTGGGCCTGTCCCGAGCAGCTGGAGGTTGATGCTGAAGGGCAAAAGCGTTGGGCAGGATTTAGAGGGAAGACCTTCCCTCTCTTGGAGACAAGCGCTGCAAGATGGGGTCTCAGCATCTTGTTGGAGGTGGCTGTACCCTGTGGTGCGGGGGAATATTTGAGAGTGGTACCAAAGGGACCCATCAGTGGGTTGCTGGTCTCCACGCTTGAGCTGGCTGCCTAAAGAGCTCTGGTATTTGCTCAGGGCAAAAGAGTAGCTGGTCCAGGACCTGCCCACAGCTGGGAGTGAGTGTGTTGGCCAGGCATGAGGAGCTCCTGCCCTGCTCTTCCCGTCTGGCCGTAGGGGCTGAGGGAGCTTCCCAGGATGGAGGTTTTATCTGGGCCACGGCGTGCACCAGCCCCCGCCTGGAGCTATTCTTGGTGAATTCATCTCATCTCTTTTCAAGCTCATATTTTTATTCTCTGCAACCCGCTGTGGTGGTGAGAACCACAGTGTAACCCTGCCCTGTGTGCAAAGTGAAATCCTTCTGGGTGTTGAACTTAATGATTTCTTCGGTGCCCGCTAGCCCTTGTGCTAGGAGAAATAGCCAGCGACCATTCGCAGCTCCCTGGCGCAGCGTTATCTGCCTGTAGACACCCAGGCTGTGATTTTTTTTGAAGTACAGGTCTCCTTTTGAAGCCCCTTTTTCCATCTCGTGGCTGTGCCTACATCTGGCTCCATTTCTGGAGCTCTCTCCCGCTTTGGTACCCCGCAGAAGTCTCTTCAACCGCAGATACGTTAATATGCAAACGTGCCTTGTGCTGCTCAAGCTGAAAAAGCAGATCTTGCTCTAGAGATCACCGTTGATGAGGGGGTTTTCCCCCTTTCTATTGGGAGGTGACTTGCTGCGATGCAGCAGAGGATGGCTCAGTGCTCCCAGCCCTGTTGAAAATCCAGGTGTGTTTAGCACAGCTCAGGGCAAATGAGCTTTCACTGCAGCTCTTGCTTCTTAAATAACACACCGCCTCCAGGCAGATCTTGTATTTTCCCGTTTGCATTTATTCTTTAAAATTACCCTCTGGTGCCTGATCTTTGTGCATCCAACTGCAGGCGTTAATGCGCGAGTACGAGATTCACGTGGCTTCGACTCTCACATAAAACGCCTGTGGGACCCTGCGGGCACAAGCATTTCAGACATGTAAGGGCTCCATGGGGGACACAGAAATAAGGCAGCGAGGGAAAAGAAGCAATATCAAGTGAAGCCAGGGGTTTCCAGAGCGGGATGCACATGCTGAGGCTGGGTCCAGTGCTGCTCACGTTGTTCTCTGCTCCCACCAGCAAAATAAGTTGGGGGAAGCCTGGGAAGAGCCCCGACACTCGCTCTGTTCCCAGCAGTCTCCAGTTGCAGCTGACACTGGGTAACTTTGTGTTTTGTAGCCAAAGCTGGACAAACGGCCAGTTTTTCAGCTTGCTTTTGGTAAACGTTAAGGCAAAATTGTGCTGGTTCCTTCCTTCCCCTCTCCCTTTCCAATGAATTCTTCTGCCAGGCAGTTGCAGGGGGCTGTGCCTTCGCAGGTACTGGATGCAGTAATCAGTAAAACCTACTTCTGGGGCGAGAAAAATCTTCCCAGACTTGACTTTACTCTCCTTTCCAGCCTCTCACACCTAGTGTGGCTCTCATCTGCGTGTTCAGTCGTGCTCCGTGGGTTTCAGACAAGGATACAGCCCCTGTATTAAGCAGCTGGAGACTTGAAAACATTCTTCCTTCATATTGTTGGGTTTTTTTTTTAAAAAAAGAGAACTTTGACTTGTTTTCACTAGTTTTCTTAATTACTTGGGCATGAGGGTTGGATGTTTCTGTTGCTCTTGAATGAAAGGAGAGCGTTGCTGATGAACTCCAATCTGGTCTTGCAGATCTTGGTTAAAACGATGATCCGGAAGCGATCCTTTGGGAACCCGT
The DNA here is from genome assembly GCF_013368605.1 of Nyctibius grandis. Classification (NCBI taxonomy): domain Eukaryota; kingdom Metazoa; phylum Chordata; class Aves; order Nyctibiiformes; family Nyctibiidae; genus Nyctibius; species Nyctibius grandis. The sequence continues at coordinate 13,141,556 of NC_090671.1, read as the reverse complement.
TCGAGGGGAGCAGGAGGGAGGAGCGGTCGTTGTCTGCCCCCGGGAACCTGCTGCCGTAAGTGTCATCACCTCACCTCGGCCCGAAAAGATATTTGCAGCTTGTCTTAATGCTCTGGAGATCACTGCAAAGCACAGGAGGAGAATTCGAGGAGTTGGGCTTTGAATCTTTCGTGTGGGGCCACGACTGGGACGTTCACACACCCTGTCTGACCCGTAACCGCTTTGTGGGATGATTTTTGTGACGTGGCATATCCTGCCCCTCCAATGGGCTGAAAAGTATCTTTTCATGGCACTTCCAGCCTGTTACAGGGGAGTTGGGGGGAGACGACACATGCTCAGGGTCCCAAAGGTCCCGTGGTGGGGAAGGGGCAGATGCTGGTGTCCCATTGTCTGCTTTGCCTTTTTCTGAGTCACTCAGCAACTGGTTTATTTCCCTTTAAAGCAGGAAACAAGGCAGTGAAGATAACCTGAAATGCAACGACTTGCCCAACGTAGGAGAGGAGGAACTTCTTTCGTGAACGTCGGCTTCGTGGTTCTGTTGAGCAACTTGGTCTGAGGCACGTTATTAAAGCGTGCAGCTGAGGACGAGCGACATTAACAGAGCCTGCCCCAACCGCAGCATGACACGGCGCTATTTCGGTATAATGCTGGATGCAGAGCTTACATAGCAGCATGTTATAAGACATCCAACTACTCCTCATAAACATTGAACATCTCTGATAGCTTGGACTGCTGACTTCTTGTGGGAAAGGTGCTGGCTGATAGCAGAGAGGTGAGCTATCGTGTTGAGCAGCAACAGTGCTTTGCAAAAAAAAAAAAAAAGCAGTCAAAGAAAAATTTATTTGAAACTGTTTTTACCTGGTTTTAATGCCAAATAATTTCTGGGGACTAATGCCAGCGTCCCAGGGGTGTTGTACGCCCATCGCGCAGTCAGTGGGCACACGCAGGAGGGTGAAGCTTTTGCCAAGCGACACACACGACAGTAAAACTCTCAAAGCTTTGAGAGTTCACCACCTCCTGGAAACGTTGTCACGTCTATTTCTCATCGCTCTGGTTTGTTTTTTAATTGACACCTTTTTAACTGCATGGGAACAAAGCAAAAACCCACCTTCTGAGCTTTTTAAAGCACGCCTACCTTTGTGAGCCAAGTTGTGTTAAACAGCATCTTCGGGACGTTCAGAAAGTGAGGTTATTTACCTGCCGAGGTAATTCACGCCTTTCCTAAGGTCTTGGTGTGACTGGGACTTGGTAAGTCGAGTATTCGGTGTATGAAAGGAAAAGGTATTTAAGGGCTTAAGTTCAGTCTGAACTATTTTTGCTGCAGACGTGCGAGTGAACGGTGGTGTTTAGCTGCATGTTTGTTTTGAACAGCAGAGGAAGCACTAACAACAGTTTGTTTCTAAATCTTTTACTTGATCTAGGTAGATATATTATTAAATACAAAATTCAGGGTAAAATCCTTCACTTCCATGTACATTACATGGTTTACTACAATTAAAAATAATACAACTTATGCTATTTTTTAAGTATAGACTTAGGGCTTGCTTAGAATTTAAGATCTTAATGAAATACATAGTTTAGCTAGTAATTTTCAAAGAAACTTTTGTTTTCCAAACTCTTAATCTGGATTTTGGGGCCAATGCTATGTATTTTTTGCAAGTTCGTTATCAGTAATTTGTGAATGCCTGTGGATCAGAGGCTTGTTAGTAAATTAAGTGTATACCTAAGTCATGGATTGTTTCTTACGAAGAGCTCCTTCACCTTCAGTCAGATTACTCTGATTATTTTGTGGTGCTTGTAAAAAAAAATAATAATCGATTGCGTGGTGGGAGAGACTCTGGCACCCAGACTCACTTTGCCAAGTTCTCTGCTGGGACAAAGCTGGAGAACGGCAGCGTGTGGGTGAGCTGGAGGAGAGTCAGGGTTTGCTTGAGGAAAGGGGTCACGGTAAGTACAGTTGTTTTGTGGATGGAGCGTGGGACTTAGGGGGGGAAGGTCTGACTTAGTCTGCTGTGGTTGTGTGACCTTGAATGAGGCATTTAGATGATGGTGTACCCGAAAGGGGGGGAGGATGCGTATGTCCCAAGCACGTAAGGGACTGCTAAGGGGTAATTCTTTGCCCTGAGGAAGGCACTAGGAGAGACCCAAGTATTTTGGTTAATGGTCAGATTTCTGCCTGCTAACCCTGGCCACGGGTGCCCTGCCTTTAGGGAGTGACTGTCCCCTTGTCTTCCTTGATCTTGGCCACTGCAAGCAGCAGAGTCCTCGGCCCTGCTGCAGTCAGACCTGGCCTGGTAATTCCTGGTTAGGACGGGTCTTTGTTAAAGCCAGCGTAGCGTTAGCAAGTGTGCAGGTGCCTACACAAACCGTCCCTTACATCTTTTGACAACTTGAAGCAATGCTCCCCCTAAATCGCAGTTTATTACCGAAACATTGCGCTGCTGGCCTCTCTCCAAAGCCAGTGACGACGGTTCGTGGTTTAGGAGCAGTACTAGGGAGTCTGGAGCCATAAGACACGCACTGTTTTCCTCCCATTTTAGTCCGAGGCTATGCCAAAGCCCTGCAGCTTCAGCTATGGGAAAACCAAACAGGTAACTTGGGTGCCAGCACTACTACAGCTGCCTGCTCCCCCTTTCCTAAACAGGACTTTTCATTGTGGAAATGTGTTCTCTAACCTTGTAAAGGGACTTGTTCTGCCAAAAAACAAAAAAAAAAAAAGAAGGGGGATCTGATTATTTATAGCTGGTGCATAGTAATGTGTGTGGTGTCTTTTGTTAAAGGTGAGTTGTAGAGATGCTCTGTGCTGCGTATCTCCCGTTTGTGATTTGTCCGGTGCCTAGTGAGACAGTTTACATTTACCAAACAGGCTGCCCAGGTGCAACACAGCTTCTAAACACAATAAGCTGTACCAGGTCCTCAATGCCCAGCCACGTAGTTCCTGGGCCTCAGATATTACCATAGATCGGCGTCTTACGGCTCGCACGGGCTCGGTTCGTCAGGATCCTAAAGCTCAGCACTTCCCTAAGGCGCTCTCCGAAATGATTGTCTCTCAGCGCCAGCTCCAGTAGGGCTGCAGCCAAATGCACATCTCTGAAAGAAACTCGGGTGTAGATTTTTTCTTGTTGATTAGTTCTGTTGAAAGCATAAAGCGTGGCTATGTGAGGAAGATCTAGCTAAATGCATGACCTGTTAGAGACGCTGTATTGTATATATAAACCTGCTCAGTTCCCTCGCTGCTGGTCCGTAGTAGTAAAGCTAGCTGCTTTTCTTAGCGTGAACATTTTGCTTGTGCCTTGGAACTGGGCTAGAGCTTGATTTTTTCCCCACCTCCCTTCCTTTCAAGCAAGCCCAGTGCTGACTGTAGGCTTAATGCTGGGTCCTAAGCCTTTGTTGGCTCTGAAAGCACACAGGAAAGTGCTAAGGGGAAACCAGGCCTCTTCTCTTGAGTCATTTTTCTTGGTGGTCCCCTCTTACCTATCAGGCAATTGATCTGTTTCTTTTCTAAGGTTCTGAACTATTGCTGGATTTTATACTGTTTGTTTAATGACCGAGGCTTGTGTTTCATTCCTACCCCTTTATTATGCATTTAACTTTATCAGGTGTATATCGAGTTTAAATACTGTGTATTTATCACTTTTAAATTATATTACCTAAGAAGAACGAAAACTAAGTGTTTTTCCACGCAGCTGTTGAAGCGTCTCTGTACAAGTCAAAATAAATGACATGCAACCAAACCCGGAGTTAGTGGATCAAGTGGAACCATTAGCCTGTTTGACTGGTCTTTTATCAAGCTCTGAGAGTTTGCTTGTTGGAAGAGGAGTCTGAAAGCACCTTCCTGTGTTAGCGAGGTCTGGTGCTCTCCCCTTTCTGGGGATCTTGGGCTAGGACAAGACCACAGTGGCTCTAGCCCCTCCATAAGCCAAACTGAGTCATTCACATGCCCAGATTAGAGCGCTGACTCTTGGAAAGGCACCGTTTGAGTTGTGACACTCAGTTTAGCACTAATCCCAGCTTGCACGACTCTAAGTAGGCTGAGAGAAAGTAATATTTTATTAAAAAGAAAGTAAATTTTAAAGTAGTACCATAAAAATTAGACAAAACAGAAAATTCTGTAACCAGGAAGCCATTTCTCATAGCACAATGGAAGCAGACACCGCTTTGTCTCAAGTCTGTGGCCACTGGAGCTTGGAGACACGATGAAGTAGTAGGCACAGGCTCAGCTAAGCATCACAACCCGTCAGGGCAAGGAAAAGTGATTTGACAAGAGCAAGGAGCTGCTCTCCCAAGGTTAGGCAACACCTGGCAGGGGCTGTGGTCCCTGTAAGGAAGAATCTGTGCCTGCTACCCTGTGCTCTCTGCTACCGCTGAGCTCAAGGGAAGGAGGACTGTCAAAATGACAGTGGCAGAGCAGTCTGTGTCCCAGTGCAGAGGCCTGCCATAAAAGCACAATTCTCCCTCTGCTCTTAGTGCAATTAACTTGGAAAGACAGCAGACAAGGAGAAGACCCAGTGCTTCTCTCTGGGGTTGGCTCCAGCCAGCAAAAGTAGTGAAGAGTAGTGAAGAAGGTCCCTTTCTCAGGTTTGTTCCCTGCTTCCTTCCAACGAAGAGAGGGTGGGACTCATGGCAGGGTCAGAGTAACGTTCACAGCAGCAGTTCACAGCAGCAGTTGGTGCTGTAGCAGCAGGAGGTCAGGAGTTTGTTCCATATGTCTCACCAACTCCCTGCAAGGATCAGAGATTACAGTTCTCTGCCAGAAAACTCTTCTTTCTCTCCCTCCCTCTTCACAGACAAGCTACTCTCCTCTACTCAGACTTTACATTTCCAGTCCCACAAGGTCTTTTGATTCAGAAATCCACCCTCTGCAGCAACACTTCCCACTAAGCACAGGGCTGAGCTCTACCCTCAGCACCAGTCAGGCAACCCCGCTACCCCACTAAATCCTTCTACTGGCCAAACAGATCATGTAGGACCCGAAGGGAGGCGTAGCTGTGGCTGTCAGCATACTGGTCTCAGAAAATACCAACCCAGTGAATGGGTTTGTTCAAAGCAGCAGGAACCTACAAAAGCCAAGAAGGATTTGATGGGGATAGAGCTGTTGTCTGCAGCTCTCAGAAGGCAACTGCCAAGGACTGTAACCCAAAAAAAGAGGTGCAGTGGGAGCATGACAAGTTCTTGAACATATATTTCCCTCTCCAAGAGTGGTTGCCTGGGAAACATGACAATATTTGTTTTCAGTGCTCCTCCCTGCAACAGCTTTGAGGTAAAAATTAGCTTCTCTGACGAAGACAAAAGTCCCTCAGAGCTGTGGTTCAAAATCCCTGTTTGATGTTTCGACATCCTGTTTCAACATCTCTCCAGAGTCAGGAGAGGAAGCAACTTTGCCTTTACTCAGCCTTCATTGATGCTTACCAGTTCATAATCCTCCACATATTTGTATTTCTTCTCCCGATAGTAGTATCTCTTCTTCATGCAATACAGAACAACAATGTCACACAGCACTGTTGCCTAGTGGAGATGATTGAAAGAGTTTAAGACAATGATCCTCAGAACTGAGGCACTAATCCAGAACCGAGTCCAAGCGCAGACAGTGTCACTTACCACGCCAAACAGCGCTAAGCCGGAGCCGATGTTAATCATGGTAGGAATTACATCAAATTTTCCTGCCTAGAAGACAGTTACAAGGGTGACTACATTTTTCAGCGTCTCCGAAAGCCCTCACCACAAGACCTCCAGGAATTAAGTCACCCTACCTTTCCAAACACAATGACATCAAAGCGAATGCCATAAGCTTTGACAAGCGTCCGTGACTCAGTGCCATTACTATCCTTGTAGTATTTTGCAAACCTGGAGAAAAAATAGGTCAGAGCTTAACTGGGAATTTTGAGGTTGTTTATGTGATCATGCAACATCCGGGTGTGTCCCCCATCCCAAGAGGATGGGCTGAACATTAGTGCTTCCAGAGACAAGCCCCAAATGATGGAGGGAGATTTCATGCAGACAAGCACATGTAGTTTTCTCCTATATGTGCTCCTATATATAAGCCCAGAACAGGCGAATTTAAGACAGCAGTTAGCACAAGGCAAATCAGGAAACTTGCAAAGCATAGGGAGGGGAGACAGTTAGCTTTAGTAGGGGAGCAGGACAGACAGGAAGAAATTCAGCTACAGATGAGAACGAGCCCCCTCAGACAGAGGCAGCAGGAGGCTGCAGGAGTGCAGGCAGCCAGGAGAGGGCAGGGCCGGGAGCAGTCAGTGAGGGAGGCAGCACAGCTCAGCCCGGCACACGAAGGCTCTTCCTTGTCCCGCACAACGTGACTCGCAGGCAAATGACAGGGAAAAGGGATGAGAACAAATAAGTGAGATCAGACTTACTCCGCCACATGGTTGACTAAGCCAGGAGGAAGCAGAGAAGAGGGTGGAAGAGAAGAGGAAGGATTGGTAAGGGGCTGCACCACGGTCTGGAATTAGCAAGAGCACTTCAGAACCCGCACCAGCTGGGCTGCGATGTCCTCCAGCCGGTCCCACCACACCCCAATGCCTGCAGGCCTGGCACTCCCAAACACACGCTTGTGCTGTCTTCAGGACAGCAGCTTCTCAGTAAATTCCTTGAAGTTCCACCAAAAGACATCCCCTGTGCTAAGTGATTCTAGAAACAATCATAGCCCTGAGCCGTGTTTCCTCACGAGCAGGACTGTTGCAAGGATCTTGCCAAGGGGGCCAATCCATATTACCATAGCTCTGAGTCTGGATGCAACCAGCTACCTGGCTCTGCACTGGCGGTTCTACTGGAGGTGCTGGACCTATCTGTACTGGCCAGAATGTATATACATGGTGGTGTATGCCAAAAGGACACCCCTGGTGCAGATATGGTCTTCAACTGACAGAGCCACTTTCTAGAGGTTAGTTTTTCCCTTGTGCACAGCGAAGAAGGGGCCTCAGTCTCCCACCCACACATCCCAGCCCCCTCAAATACTGCCCTATCAGCACACCCTGAAACAGTCAGTTCTCACATCGCCATGCCACAGGAGGCTGGCCCAAATGGTCGCCCAAATGCTGATGCAAATATGACTCAGACGCTCTGACACAATCAGTGGAGCTTCGCTGACCTTCCCCCTCTGCTGTGGTTTGCACACAGTGAGGATCCGACCTGCTCTATGTTTTACAGCGTCACAGAAACTCGTCAAGTTTTACAGCACCATCAGAAGTCCAAACTCTACCGGCAACTGCCAGAGGAGTGCAGGCCGCCCATAACACTGTGCCAGTGGCAGACTGAGCCGCAGGGACACCAAGTGCCCTCCATAGCCACATTACCTGAAGTTGTAGCCAGGTGAGACAGTGTGGGCAGAGTCCTTGTTGTCGAGGCGCCGGAAGGAGTACTTGGGCACACAGTGGGAAGCAGCTCTGTCAAGGTTGCAGTCCCACTTGATCTGCAGTGCCATGACTCCACCCTGCCAGGTGGAGGAGAGAAGGTGAGCAGCCCAAGTGCCCGGCCAGCCCAGCACCGGGCTCTCTGCTGACCAGGACCCTGATTTACTGGCCCTCATCCCAGGTCCAGTCAAACACTCTTTCCCCCTGCTACAGAAGGGCCTTGCACATAATCCCACCCCAACAAGCCAAGGCCAAATATTCGTTAAGTAGAATTGACTCCAGTCCCTCCGGACAGAGCAGCTCTCCATTCTGCAGCTACTCTGTGTCCTGTGGCTCATGCCATGAGGCAGAGGGGGACAACCACCTACCGCTCCTCTTCTACACAGCTGAGGCCCAAGAGAAGGGTCTGCCAAATACCTCCACAGCCATTTCCTGGAAGTTCTGCCCTGCAGCTTCAACTATTTTCCCTAAACGAAAGATAGGGCAGAAAGGATCTGTCTGGGAGTCATAGATGCAGTTCTTGAGGTAGGTGGAGTTGATAGTGGGGAGGATGTTTCGCCTACAGGGGAACAGAGAGAGATCTGTTGCATCTTTTTCCACTCCTCCAGCTCCCTTTTACTGTCCGAGAGACCAGAGATCACAATGCACCACACACTATTTACTTGCTGAAGTTGAACTTGGGGTACCAAATGTTGTTCTTCACCAGAATGGTGAAGTTCTCAGCTTCTTGCAGGAATGCTGGCCTACAAAACAATAGGAAAAGTAAATAAGTTTCACTTATATTTTCACAAACAGGACTCTGCAGGGTCCTTGGTGATCACCTCTTCAGCTTTTCCCAATAGTACCTCACAGGGAGCAACATCAGCTGCACACTGCTAGCCTCCTTTCAGGAGGGCCACCGCAGAGTAGGAAGACAGAGCACTCACTTAGGTATATGATAGTCATCCTCCACCGGGCACCATGCAAAGACTTCACAGGTCTTAATGCTGCTGTTGTACGGTACACACTCCCCAGTCTGGATGCCTGGAAAGATATGTGAATGGAGGTACCACCAAGCAAAACCACAGAGGCAGCATTTGCCCTGTGACATCTCCTCATTCCATAAGGTGAAAGCAATCTGCTCAGAGGTGAAGTGCCAGTACCAAGACCCCCATCATCTTCCATTGCAATCTGTAGTGCAATTTCAGAGAAAGCAGTATCAGGTCCTTTTGCTGGGTCAAACCCTCATTTACGTGAAATAGTGCTTCACGGACTCAAGGTCTTGAAAAAGCCCTCACGCTGTTTGCTAACTCACCAAAGCACACATCTATCCAGCATCCACCCAACACAGTCTAAGCCCATCTGCTCTCCCCCAGAAGAAAAATCTGAGCTTCCCTTTCAGTTCTCTTAGGTGTGAGAGAATGAGAACAAGGAGACTGAAGTGAAATGCTCAGGGAGGGAAGGCACAGCACAGAGGTATCGCAACACAGACTGAAAGGAGCCCTTGAAGCAGGCTTCTTACCATTGCTGTGGGTGCTGACATATCCTGGAACACAGTTGTTCTTCACCTTGCACTCTGTTTTATCATCTGGAAGCTGGAGAGGAACAATAATTACACTAAACTCTTAAGAACTCCCTCCCCTGCACTCCCACCCACACAAGGCAAGATTAAAGCAGATCCTGTACCTACCTCTGGGCAGCGGCCTTGGCGCTGGTTCAGGGTGAGTATCACATTGGTCATGACAAACACAGTGTTCTCCTCCTGAACATGCAAAACAAGAAGGGAATTTAAGAGTGGCAGTCTGCAAAGAACATCTAACGCACTGCCCCTAATGTCTTTGTTGACGGACCCCAGGTAGCCTCACGGAGGGGACTTCCTTTGGAGGGGACTTCCTTTGGACAGTGCCAGTGTAGCACTAAAGGAGCAGATTCCCACATGTATCACCTGATGACGCTGCCTTTAAGCAGAGGAAGGACTGTGGGATTAGCAACCCTTTCTGTCCTCCCACTTGGCCCAAATGTCCTCATTCATATTATGAAAACAGAGATCACACAGCTCCTTAGGGGAGTCGCAAGGCAGGAGCAGAAATAAAGCTCCAGCTGCAAGCCTGAGTAAAACTCCCACTCTTTTTTTTTTTTTTTTTTTTTTGTAATATACCTATTAGAAACCTGACCAGTCCTGGTTTGTTTCTCCAGGGAGCACCACTTCCATTATTTTCAGATCCGTATGATTCGGGATCTGTTGTTTGCTTCTGCTCCGCTGATATGCAAATATGATCACTTAGACAAAATCTGGCTAAATCTGGCACTTTTTTCTGCACCACACCTCATGCAGACAGAGCGACCCACGACTAGCAGCTTGGCTGTGCCTGACAACCCCGAAGCTGCCACACAGCGCAGATTCCCACGGTCAATCAGTAACTACAGCAATACCTCCTCTTCAGTTCCGGATCAAGTGACTTGCAGGCTGCTCCCAGGGTTTCTGCCAACTAGTTAACTTTAAGCTGTTTGCTTTAGAAAGCAGTAAGAAAGAGGACGGGGTTATTGTCGCAGCTTTTTCCTGAAGCCTGCAAAATTCTCCTTCCTATACAAGCACACATACAGACACACTTTTCTTGAAACAAGCTTCCCAGAGCTAGTGGTGCAGGTGCTCAGCACCGTCTGCAACAGAGCAAAGCTGCTTCACTCTCTCATACCAAGGCCATGCTGGAGCCAAAGCTGCTCCAGCCCTCAGAGGGCTTTGGCAGAGTGTGAAAATCCTCCCTTCGCATGTGAAAGTGATTGATACCTGAGGAGGGATGACATAGTCAGCTACATCCCAGACCGTGGCTCCCAAGGTGGTCGTGTTTGTCAGCATTACTCCTTTCACCTTTGTGATTACAGAACTGACCACAGAGTCTGTTTCCTGGTAGCCCTTCTCCCACAAAAAGACCCAGCTGCAAGAGGATTGCAAGAAAGAAACAAACAAAACCCAGATAAACACCATAAACCAGCACAGGCAGCGGGAATTTCTCGTTTTTTGATGTGTCACCCCAGACACTTTCACAGTGTTTCCCTACAGAAGGGTCACAGGACCAGCAATCCCCCTTTTGATTTTCTTTTCCCAGAGTGGTTTGGCAGGGTGTAATTATCGCTTTTACACACACCCCCACGGGGTGAACGGTCTCTGCTCCCGAAGGGTCCTGTCCCGCCTGCAGCCGCCTCCAAGCAGCCCGACGACCCCCCTCAGGGCCGCCCTCCCCTCAGCCCCGCGGCGGCCGCTTCCCGCCCCCCCGGCCCCGCGCGCGCCTCCCTCACAGAAGGGTCCCGGCAGCCGCCTCCCGCCGCGCCCCGAGGGAGGCGGCCAGCTCCCGCCCCTCAGCCCCCGGGGGCTCCCAGCCCTTCCTCCCTCACGGCAGCCGCCCCCAGACCCCCCTCCCGCTTCCCCGCCTACAGCCGCGGCGGAGTTGCGGGGTCCCTCCCAGCGCAGCCCGGCGGCGAGGGGACGCAGGCCCAGCCGCCCGCTCACCCACCCGATCACGTAGGCGAGGATGGCGAGCTGCACGCCGCGGTTGATGAGCCCCACTTTGCGGCTCCGGATCAGCACGATGCGGGGGGTGTCGTACTCGAAGAGGAAGCTGTGGAGAGCCCCGCACGACACCATGGCGGCGGCGGCGGCGGCAGCGGCCTGGAAGGGCGGGCGGGAGCCCCCCCCACGCCGGGCAGCGGCTGCCGCAGCCCCCGCGGAGCCACAGCGCCCCGAGCAGCCCGGCGAGCGCTCCCGCAGCCCCGGGGCTTGTACCGGCCCCGGCTATTGATTGCGGCCCCCACCCCGCCAGCTGCGGGCTGCCTGCCAGCCGCCGGCCCTGCCCGCGGCCGGGAAGGAGGCAGCGGCTGCCCAGAGAAGCCGCAGCCTCTCCCCTGGCTGTTGTCAGCAGGGAAAAGGGGTTCACCGCCTCCCTGACCCGTCTGGGGCTGCCCGGGATAACCCGGGGCTCGGCAGCCAGGGCAAGGCTCTGCCCTGCGGCCTCCCGCTGCTGTAGCTCTGCTGTGCGGGGTTACAGGGTTGGGAAGTGCAGGTGGTGGGGCGTCCTGAGAAGGATGCTCTGTCCCTAGTTTGTGAATCTGGGAGATCTTTTCCCATGCTACTCATTGTTAGCAAGTTTATGGGGAGTTTTTCACCTCCATACTGGCCAGACATGAGTCAGCCGTTACCTGGAAGTCTGCTGCCGTCAGCCCTATGCTGAGTCTGGGCTATTAAGTCATACAAAGAAGCTGGACAGATGACCTCAGGCAAGGGCCTTCCTAACACCAATTTGCAGCCACAAGGACAAAACACCTGCCTGCAAAAGACAGCAGAAGCGTATCTAAGACTGTCACCCTCCCATCTACAATGAGCAAATCCTTTATTTAACCTCTCACAGAATTAATCTTTGCTATAAAAGCAGAGATCTGCACCACCAAATTCATGCATCTTCCACCTGACGCTGAGCTGCCCAACACAGTGCTTATTGTAGAAACATCACCATAACCCTCATAATAGCAGGTAGATCATTAGAAAGAGGTGAAGCGAACTGACAAACTGGCAGCGGGAATTTCAGACAGTACGAAACTATTAAAGAGACTTTGAGACAGCTATAGATCAGTAAAACACTATTTATTACAAAAACAGTTAAAACCAAAAGGACGATGGAAAAAGATAAAGAAGCACATATATACAAATGTGAAAAGAGATTAAAATCAGTCTTAAGTGAATATTCAGTGTAATTTTTTCCAAAAGGAGAGTGAGTTCATGTGTCAGAACAGGAATGTATTAATGCCAACTGTAATATTTTCCCACTGTAGATATATAAGATGCTGCAATATGAATGTTAATACAATTAATGCAATTAGAACTGAAGATATAAATACAGCTGGCATAATCTGCCAGTAATATATCTTAAAATACATGTGGGAAGTGGAAATGGCAAACTGCTGGGTTAGCTCAGAAAGAACAAAGCTTAGTTGAAAGGAGTGCAGAATACACGTTACAATACTTACCTTGTTTGTACAAAAATAGAACATGTCCAAGCGTAACAAAAAGAAAGACCTGAAAAGGTGTTGGAGCACAGATTAACATACCCTGAATTTACTGCTCCTCGGCTGTACTCTGGCCTTATGCATCACAGCAAAAAGCAGCTCGCGCTGTGCCACGTTCCGTAGGAGGAGGTGTAGGAGGCAAGGCCTGTTTGAAGCTAAGAGCAAACAGGAGGCCAAAGTCCAACATTACAATTTCAATGAGTATGAATGAAATGCCCAAAAATATTACACAAAGATGGTAAAAGTACTTTTCATTGTAATTGCTGAGTTTAAGCTAATACAAACAGAACAGCTGGGCTTTTCAGCAAATGCTGTGTCTGTGTCACTGAAATAATCTAAAATGACCCTGTTTAATCTGGACGGACTGTGAGGCCTTCAACGGCGAGTTATGAAACTACATGCTCAGTGGCCTCTTTCTAGAGCCTCTTGATCCAGGGCTGCAGGAAGGTGGTGAGGCTGGGGGAGAATGTTCTCAAGTGATATCTCTTTCGGACTTCTTTCCTTCAGGGGTCATGCTTTGAGATGGCTCTTGGCTCCATCTTATTTTTAAGGTGTTGATCATCTCCTGACTCAGCTGGGATTCTGGTATTCACCAGTGCAAAGGCTTGAGGTCTGGAACCTCCCACTAAAATGTAGCCCTAAGAATTCACCCCAGAGCCTACATTCCCAAACCACATGGGGAGACTCACAGAATGAAGCAAAGGCAGAAGCAAGCACTTTACCTCAAAGTATTTATTCCTCTATGCTCAGCAGTAGGCAATTGCGCCTCTCCAAAGACAGTATACAAGAATTCAGCTGCACTACAGAAGATTTTGGGAAGTCACATGCTTTCTTCTCTTTTTTTTTAAGAAGTCCATGAAAGAAAACAAAGGTTAAATGTCCAAGGTGAGTCACAGTATGAGCTTAAGTTGTGCTACATCCTCATTCCATCTTAAAACCAGTATAGCTATTGACTGCTTTGGGATGAGTATCTCTAATATTCCACCTGCAGCAGCCTGGGATGACAGCTCTGTCTTCCAGATCAAAAGAGCCAAAGCCCCAGCGAACATATTGCTTGTAAACAAGGTGACGCAGCTGGTTCTTCATCCATCAAGTCCAGAAAGGGTTCTTTGTAGAAAAGGGCCTTCAGGGTGTGACTGGACAGCACCAGCTGCTGAAACCAACAGGAGGTTGTGATGCACTGCAGAGTGCTCATGGTACTTCTGTGTTGGCTGGCATTCACCACAGCAGCACCACTTTTGTCAGTATGGGGAAGAGGGCCCTTGTCTAGGAAGTTGCCTCAGCTCACGTTCATCGTTATCATGGTTCTTGTTGGACTGACTGGTGCACATCAGCTCGGATTCTTCATCATGGTTCTCGTTGGACTCGCTGGTGCACCAGCTGCCAGCATCACAGCATTTCACAGGGTGGCTCTGCAACAATTCCCAACATAAATTAGAGAAGAAAACAGCATTTGCTGCTTCATCCAACTGCAGAGAGGGTTTACAACAGTGATCCTCACCATTGGGTTTTTCATTTGACATAGCACAATAGGCATAATGATGATAGATCAGCAGATCTGGAGGAGGATTGTCTTTCTGTGTTTCCAACGCCCACCCTAGCGAAATCGAATCGACACCTCACAAGTTGTTTCAACACCAACACACTCCCGCTGGCACATACCCACCACAGGAAAGCAGCAATTTTTAGCCGACTCTAGAAGATACATCCTCTGGTCACACGACATATTAACTTGAAGTGGACAATAGGAATCTAGTTTTAGCCCCTCAGAACCTAATCTGGAAATATGGGGGGGGGGGATGGCGGTGGCAGAAACCCAAATCAGTTGGAATGATACTCCTTGGTTCTCCCTTCTGAAGGGAGGACCCCAAAGGTTAAGTGTCTGTGTTTACCTCAACAATGCTGCCTTGAGCTTGCTGCAAGCTTGTTTTGAGAGGCTTCTTTATCAAGGCTCATCAACATAGGACACATACATCGCCTGTGCAGCAGAAGAAAGGAGCATTGTCAGCTGTAGTGGTTACTTGGAGAACTGGGGACAAACACAGCATAGATCTGACCTCAGGGCTCCAGTTCTGCAGTCTGTACTCCAATAACAATCCCCTGCAACTGCATGTTGTATTTCTCTTGGTGCCTGAAGGAGTAAAAGGGCTAAAGAATTATAGAAACCTGATATTTGTCACTCAGGCAGATACAGTCCTCAGTGCATAGCCTTTTTGAGTAAAGAAGATGTCAATTTATACAATCGTTTTTTTCAGAGCACAACTACTCACTCTTCAGAAAGTATTGAGAAATGTTTGCACTTACGTGGTGTAATTAAATTTTGGGAAGTGAATGTTGTTCTATATTAGCACAGTGAAGTCTTCAGAACTCTTCAGAACAGTAGGCCTAAAAAAGAAACATCAAATTAACTAACTTCTTTTACTTAAATACATCAATTAATGTTATGCTACTTTACTATTACCTGGAAAGCTGTCAGTAGGAGGAATATGTTGCTAAGAATAACAGATTGAAATGCATGGAGTTAGGTGGCTCAGGGGATCAAGAAAGATACAGGTGGGTTTCTTAGCTTTAGGTCTAAATTGTTCTTTCTCTGTTGCACTTGTTCGTGTGGGCCAAGCCTAACTGGAGTCTCTACATGCAGCTGAAATATGATCTCAGGAAACTTCTCCTATAAACCTTGCTATAGAATAGCAGTAAGAAATTACCCCATTTGACAGCTGACGATTTCTGCACAATGAACTGGCAGTTTCATTGCTGGTCCCTACAGATGGGTGACCATTTGCCCCAGAGCTGCACAGCTAGTAAGAGTATAAGAACGAGCCATGCGCTCGATCCTAGAGGATATCTCTGGAAGTCAGGTGTCAATCACAGCACCAAAGGTTGTCCTGCCTTCCTAGCAGATACCGGTTTGAGGACCTCCCCTGCAGTGGTTTCTGTCACAGTGCTTTGTGTCACTAAATATGTAGGTGGAATGCAAACACAATGGAAAGCAGGCTGCCAGTCTGACCCTTCCTCAGAAGAGTGATTTCTCTGAAGCCAATGTGGCAGGAAAGAAGGAATTTTCCCACAAGTTACCAGCCGGGTAACCTTGGCCTAGACCGTGTGAGACAACGTCTGCTACACTCCAGGACTTGCCAGGGCTATAGGAAAGTAAGAGAAACAATTTTTAGTATTGTTGGTCTAGTATAGGGACTATGCCGAATGGGAATGTTGTCACTGTTCCATTTTAAGAATGATCCGGGAATACTTTAATTTCCATCAAGACAGCCATTCCAAGGGGGAAGCCCAGTCTTCAGAGCAGTCATCCACATAAAGGACAGTGCTTCTAAGCAGGGAATATTTTTCCTATCATTGTATTTTGAGCAATGTCTCTGCATCAGAGATCTGTGATGACAAGAAGTACATTAGCTGGATGACATGCAGCTCCATGAGGGACTTCTCATGAGTGTCTTCTAAGCCAAGTCAATGAAGAAGACTTGACTGCAAACCAAAGTAACATTTCTGGATGCTTCCTGGACATGAAAGACACTGATGAGTTTCAGTGTATAATAGTCAAGATATTAATAATGTATGTTAATATTTAAAGAACTAAAAATGAATGAACCTATAATGTGAAACTGTCCATAATTCATCCACTGGGAAGTACCTGGAATCTGATCCAAAGCTCTTCTGAAAAAGGTGTTGTAAACAACTGTCCTTCAGCCAGCTAATCTGACAACTGTGCCCTGCCTCAGGCAGAAATGAACAATCAAAAACAGAAGAATCTTCTTGCCAACTTGCAATGGCTTTGTTCAGCTCCTGCCATAACTAACGGGAAGGAAAAGGAGGCCTCCTGTATAAGTTCATGAAACTTACCTTTCAAAGGAATGTGGACAATAAAGACAATCATGGGTGTAACCAAAGCCCAACATTGCTACCTCAGTATCTCAGCCAGATGGCAAAGCTTCCTGGGCTCTGACCTTGGTCTTATGCATTGTTCTGGTAGAAAATAAACACTCTGCTTTGCTTTTTAGTGATTCCTTGTTTTTTCCTTGCCAACGGAACTTGTGAAGGAACTCATACATCAGAGGTTTGGATCAAATCTCTCACCCATTACTTTTGGTCCCTGGTAGTGACCGACAACTGGCACTTTAGAGGAAGGTTAGGAAACAAGACAGAATGTGTCAACTGTGCGATGTAATTAAAAGGAAAATTCCTCCTGTAACATAGGCAGCAGTGAGCCTACGCAGTGTGACATTTAAAAATGACTGGCAGAAGCTGAAACTTCATAAAAAACCCCTAGGATTTCATTAACTCAGGAAGCTCATGCATATCTTTCCCGGATACTGTATGAACAATTACAACCTTCCTGTTGTTGGACAAAGCCTTTTTCAGATCACAACTCTGTCCACAGGAGAAGGGAATGGAAATTCCTTTAAAGAGATGAAAAAAACTTAGCAGAAGGAGCTGTAGGAGGCATTGTGGGCTCTGGAGGGGACCTGGCAGTGGAAAAACTGCTCAGTCTCTGCAGAAAACCCTGAATTAGGGAAAAGATGGGATATATACATAGAATCATGCTTGTGTCTTTTAAAAACAGTGAGTTAATAAAAGTGATAATTAACGTAGTTTCTTACACATATATTTCAAAGCTGGTTGAGAGGAGCTAAAATTGATTATCATTGGCTCTCTTAGAGTATAATTTCCATCATTTCAGTTGAAATCAAATCTTTTATAAATTCTTTTAATGCTTTGGCTGATACGGAATAGAAATAGAACATTTTCATCTTCACACTAGTGTGAACTGAGCTGTTAACTTCATCCATCTCCTGAGAGAGTCTGTAAGCGATGACTATACAACTGGCCAGATAAAACAGAAAGGACAAATAAGCCCCTAAGAATAAAATGGGTCAGCTTCTTTGTATCATTCTTGGACAAAATGCACTGCAAGATAAAAGTCAGATGGACATTTTCAAGTAACTGAGAGCCTTTTTGTGTGAGACACATACATCAGCTGGACCAAAGTCTGCCTTGATTTCACTTTTGCAACTTTTGGCTTTGTCAGAAATGAATTGATATATGCAAGAGTTTCTATTTTCCCATCCTAAGTGATATAGGCAACATGAGGTGACATGCTGGCCCTTCAGATACCATTTGTGAAACACCAGTTAACTGCAACAGGGCTTGATGTCATCCAAAAACTTTCACCCATGCTGTGTTGCTGTGTACCCAGACTTTAACTTTTTCTGTCACAAACAGTAGTGTCCTCTCTATGTTTCTTTTTTTTTTTTTTTAAGAGCGCTTAAAATACTCAGGCCTTAACTTTCCAGAGTGACTATTTTTCTGCCTCATGCTGATTGCTTCAAAAAACTTGACCTAATATTTTCACTTTCTCATGGATTGAATGTGTTAATAAAAGGAGGAAGGACGCTTCTGCTTTTAAGCTGACAGGAAAGTCATCTAGATCATCTAACTCATAAAAGCACTGTCAACTTTGAAAAACTATTGTATGTTCAGAAGATACTTTCCACACTACATAAAAGTGATATAAAAGGTTTGCTTTGAAAAACAAGCCACAAGAGCTAGCACCATTTCAGTTTAACAACAGACTGTTCTGGGGGGGGATAAAATAGTATCTGAAGAACAGAAATACAGAGCAACTGATCAATGTTCCTTTATTTATATTGTCTATTATAATAGCATTTCAGCCTTTCCCTTCTGGAGAACAGCGCTTTGGGATAACCATGTTGTTGGAAACTGGCAGTGGGAACCCAGCTCTGAGCAGCAGTAGGTGGGTATAGTACCTTAGTAAGGCAACTTGAATTTCCTGCAGACTTGAGTCTTGGTGAGATTGGGATCAGCGTGCTCAATGTCCTGGCTTGCTGCCCTCCCATGAGAATGAAACCAACTTCATGAACTTCGGCAGACTTTGTTCAGCAAACACTTATCACTGAGAACAGCCCTAGTCTGGCAGCAAAGAGGAAAATCTGCCCTTTAGAGGCGATCAGTTATTGCATATTCCTAAAACATCTTATTGTTCTTGAAATCTGCTGCGAGGGGTGACTGGCCATTTCATCTGACCCTGAATAGGAGACCCTACAGAGCAGACCTAATCTCAGAAACACTGGTGTAAATCTGAGGTTATTCGGTGGAGTTATTTTGGATTTTTCAGACAAGAAACAAAGACAGCACGGCAAGAAACTGAACTGCAAGTGTTTTTTAGAGGAAGCTTAGGTAACTCTGTCCAAGCAACCCCACCTTGTTAGATAACAACCTATGAATGGCCATGCAAGGCACAAGGCAATGGTAAAGCAAGCTTTTGGGTCATCAATGGCCACAGAGATCTCCAGCTTCTTTTCTCACATTGCATGGGACACCATCCTATTTGGCCTTAGACTGGTTTTGTATCAGGTCATGGGATTAAAAGGGAGTGACAAAGTCACTGCTCCTCTCAGCAGAGCCAATACATGGCACATCTTTGGCTGCAGCCTTTCCTACTCCACAGAACCATGCACAAGCCAGAGCTGGTCAGTGTGCTGCAAGCCAACTATTTGCATCTGCTCGAGGGGGTCAAAGAGCGGGTGCAAGGCCACCATCTGACGCTGTAAACACAGGAGGTGGACCTGTAAAGATGCGGAACTGTCAAGGTGGGACATGTGAATCTCACGCTCAGAGTCTGAAAGACAAGAAGTTCGGATCAGAATCCATTAGACTCAGATTAAAAGGACCAGGGTCCTCTTGCAACAGAAGACCCACAGAGAGGCACTAAATATACAAACCCTACAACACAGATCTAATGTTTTTCTTCCAATCCTTTAGTATTTTACATCACGTAGGATGCTATCTATGGCTGTAGCCATGACAAAACACTCAGAACCAGACAGGCTTCTTGGCTGTTGGTATTGTCTTAAATGCTTTAGCACACAGGAAAAAGTTACATTCTGCAGGGACAGGCTGAATTTTTTGAGACATGAGTGATCTCCTTAGGCTTTTGCTGACCACAGTCCATACTGCTATGGTTGGTATCAGTGACACTTCAGCAAGCAAAATCCTGCTACATAATAACAACTGAAAAAGCTGCAAGTGGGAACCAGAAACAGACCTGAGATGCATTTACCTGCTAGAACAGCCACAAAGATATTTATTTTTAATGTAGCACAGTCAGACGTAACACAATATTTATAATAAAAGAGACAAACAGGAGGGCTTGGATTGCATAAGTGAAGCAGAAGTAAGTGTTGTCTTCTCTTCCTAAATGCTCTTGTTTTCACATTAACGTCCTCCATCTGTTTGGGATCTGACCTCAGCAGTTCAGCCGGACGTATTCATCTTCTTGCCCATGATGTTCCCATATAAGGGGATCTCTCTTCGCCCGTGGAGCACGATTTTGATTTGCTCAGGTTTCGTTCCTCTCTGATTTGCTGGCCCCTATGGTTGAGCGAGCTCTCAGTTTTGCAAGGCAGCCATCCACACAGCAGTAGCTATAAAGGGAGGAGAAAGTCAGGAGGGAGTGATGAAGCCATGCCTGCAGATCTAAAGAGCTCTGGATAGTTTATTTGCAGGCTCCATTCTCTTTCTTCCGCATTTTGTTGTCATTAGGAAACTTTGCTTGAAACCCTGTTATCACTCTCCATGCAAACTAACTTGAGATTTTGGAAAATGCCCCCAGAATTACACAACAAATAAATATGAACACTGGCCTTCGATTCTGTAAGACTTGATCCAGATACCACATCACCCCAACTAAGATAACTTAAGACAAGTTAAGCATCAAACAAATTCAGCTGCTTCCTGTAATATTTACCTAAGGTTGCACTGAAAGCTATCATCTCTCTTATGTCTGTGAAGATTCTGTTGTGATACAGAGGTCAAGACATGGAGCTAATCCTTGATTTTTTTTTAAGCAGTAAGTTTGAAAATTCAGACACCGCTACAGACTGTAAATACCGAGCAGCAGGCGGCAGCCTGGGGTAGCAGTATGGCTACTTTGGGCTGCACGTACAAAGAAAGGAAGAAAGGATCATGAAAACATACAACTTTAAGGATGACACAGGATCCCCCATGCTTTCCCCAAGTTGGGAAGTCCCACAGAACTGGGCTCTGATGTATGAATTTGCTCCTGCCTTCAATCAGTTGAGCCTTCAAACAGGCCAGCAAGCTGGAGCTCAGCCAGTCCAGTTCTAATAACGTCTGGTCGTGGAGGTCTCCTTCCCCAAGAGTCAGAACAATCAGACTTCATGGCTTTCCACCATGACAGAGTGAAACAATCTCACCATCTTTTTTTCTTCTTATCTTGAAGTTTTCTAAAGCTTTCAGACATCCTTCCTCTTCTTTATCTGTTGCCTCTTTAACGTTACAGAGACATGAGAAGAGGGGAACAGTCCTTTGCTTCTTGGAAGGTGTAGGGACTGAAATAGTCTGATGTAAAGGAGAATCTCAGAGCAGCACCCTCCCACTCCACCCAGCACAGATCCCTCTCCATCCTCAGCACTGTGGGCACAATCGCTGTCTCCTCTGCACCGAGGTCTGAAGAAAAGATGTGTATCAGTGTTTACAGGAACAGTGTTTCCCCAGCATTAAGCGGTGGACCCACATCCACCTCTTCCTATTCCCTATTTATGCGGTGTACAGGGAGCAGGCCTGGCCCCCAGCGCCTCCACAAGAAATACTGTTTTCATTTGCTCTCTGTGTATTCTATATGCTCAAAATACTCATCAGAAGAAAAGCGTAATTGATACCAGGAAAGCACGTCAAGGGAGAGCAGCTCTTTTCTGGGAACTTGTAGGTAAATACGATTCCTAAAGGTCAGTATACCGACAGAAAGCACAAAGGAAACATGATCTGGTTTTAAAGTTCAAATCCAGGAGTCAGGAGACTTGGATTATGTTCCTGGCTCTACCACAGCTTTCACGCACAAGCACAAGCAACCCATCCATCCCCTCTGGAACTTAGTTTAGCCAGTTAAAAGCTAGGACACCAGTGCAGTGCCGCTTTTCAGGCTTCCCGAGAAGACCAGTAAATCAGTATTCTATGAAGCATTTTCTGTTCCTCAGAAAGAAAAAAGGAGCTAACCTCAGACAGACGCAGTGCTTAGAATTGCAAAGTATTCCATTTATGATTGCTATTTACTGAGTCAAATTCTGCAGTGATTTACAACCTGTGCATTTCAATTGGCACCAATTTAATATGACTCACTGCATATTTTAATCCATCATCTGTGGAATCGCATGGGATTCTAAGACTATCCAAGAAGCTAACTGCAATAGCAGAGGCTCCAAAATCCACTTGTTCAAGGTCTAAGCATGGGTTTTGAAGGATCTGCAACAAAAAACTTGCAGATCAAGAGATACCCGTTGCATAAGCGAGGTTCACTTTAATATATAGCCTGTTTTTGATTGTTTGGCATTTTTGAAGCTCCTGTCCTTGTTTCAGTTGTAGCATAGCTAGCACTGCATATTTATTGCTACTTTGAGGCTCACTAACAACTGATGTCCAATCCCAAGGACATAAATTTGCCATTTGCCCCTAACGAAGCCTGGGCACCGGGCTGGCGTTCCTGTCTCACGAGGATCCTCAGTGCGTTTTTCCATTTCAAGGAAACGAAGTAACCGTTCACCTGATACCTACATCAGCCACACGCTGTCAGAGGCTGCCGGAAATCTTAATCGGGTAACTCCATCCATCTGTTTGTACATCTCCTACACACGCGACAACAGCCTCCCTCTTAAGAAGCCGCGAAGCTAAGTATAGCCTTGAAAGGGTGAACCTCAACCCTATTCCTGCCGTTCCTCGCACCAAGAGCGCTCCTGCTGTGAAGCCCCACAAGACCCTTGGCCTACAGCTCCTACGCCCCAGCATCACCCCCAGCGACCGCAGCCGCGCTCCCCTCACGGCACAGCGGCACCGACCCACCCCGCTGCGAAACCCACCCCACGGCCAGCGGCGGAGCCGCGCCCGCCCCCGCTGCCTCACACCGCGGCATGGGGCAGGGCCTGCGGCACCGCCACCAGCTGCCCTCTGCGCAGGGGCTGGGGGTACAAATCCCAGTTCCTGCCCAGTTCGGAGTGGGAAGGGGGAAGATTGCGCTCGCCCGAGCCCCGCCGGGCTGGCAGCGTAGCAGGAACGGCCGCCCGGGCCGGCCGCCCCGCTCAGCCCCGCCGCCGCTCTGCGCATGCGCGGACGCCCCCGCGCTTGGGCCCGGTTCCAGCCGTTCCGGCGCGTTGGCAGAAGCGGGCGGTGGCGTCGGAAGTGACGTCATCGGCCTGGCTTGGCCGCCGTCACCGGGGTAACCGGGAGGCGCGCGGGAGGGCCGGGGCGGCCCGCGCGCGGGGGGCGGAGGACGCGGCCGGCCCGTCAGCCTCAGGGCGCTGCTGCTCGAGCGGGCCCGGCCCGGCCTGGCCGCCTCCCCCCGCAGTCTCTGTGAGGGGCCGGACCTTCCTTCGCAGGCCGCGAGGCTCCCCCCGGGGCTGAGGGGGCGGCCGGGCTGGGCCCCGCCGAGCCCTGTGCCAGCTCAGGGCCTCTGCGCTGCTGTAGGCCTCGCTGCCTTCACCCGCCCTCCCGGCAGCCCCCGGCTCCCTCTCCCCGCCGAGGCCTCCTGACATCTCTTCTGTCTTTTCTGCAGAGGTTTTTCCAGGACACGATCATGAGTGATCAAATCCAGTTCATTGTTGAGAAGCTCAATCAGGAGCCCTTCAGGAAGAACTACAATTTAATCACGTTTGACTCCTTAGAGTCAATGCAGCTGTTGCAGCTGCTCAGTGATGTTCTGGGGGAGATTGACCCAAAGGTAAGGAAGGCAATCAGAGGTGCTCAGACCTGCGTAATTGCGAACATCTTAAATAGGCTTGACACAGAAATTTGCTTTTATTTAGGTCTGGCTCTGAATAATCTTGTGGCATGTTTGGTTTACCAAAATGGCTTGTATGTATCTTCCTGGAAATAAATGTGCCTGGCAAGAATCCTTTCTGTCTATACATCTATGTGTTTTTGGCAAACCAGCAAATCTTTCTTGGGCCAGGGATACTGGATCCCTGTCCCCTAGAGACTGGTGACTGTATATTTTTCCTTGGGATACAGATCTTAACTTGGTTCATACTGACAATCGCTGTGTTCTTAAGTCAGAAGCCAGGCTGTCTCTTGCACACATACACAGGGCAGGAATTGATCAAGAGCTGAACCTCATGACTTAGCTGTTGCAATAGACACTGAATCCCTCTCCTTTGAGGCTACCAAAAGTGCGTGTAAGACCAGAAGGGATCATTCATACATCTGGGGCGCAGATATGTGTGCCTTGGTGTGCTTGGATACCTGACTTCTTTGGTGGAAGTAATCAGTTTGTCTGCATAGATTGAGGTCCCATGAGCAGGGAAGATGTATATACCTAGGATAAATTTACCTGAGTACACAAGTTGGAGAAAAATTCATTAGAAGAGAATTGAAGTTTGGTGATAAAAAGGATGTTCTGTGTGGAGCATCTCACTTCATTGACATATCATGATAAATGGATAAAGTCAGTTCTTTTGGTGTTGCTACTTAATTGACATGACTTGGACAAACAGTGGATAATTTATTTTTTTTTACTATTTAGCATGCTGTTGACATTAGAGAGGAGCTGCCGGAACAAACAGCTAAAAGAATGTTGAGTCTTCTTGGTATCCTTAAATACAAACCTCCAGGAAGTGTATCAGACTTGTAAGTATCTTTTTGTCTACAAAGCACAGTAAAACATCTTTTACAGTTTATGCGGTAACGACCTTTAATTCAGTAGTTGTGTGTATTTTTGACCTCGACTGTCCCAGTGGGTATGTGTAACGCATCGAAGGCAGCTCCTCCTTTGTCCCTACAGAGTGTGGTACGGGAGATGCCAGCAGAAGGCTCCTGCGGGGTGTCGGCTGCCCCTCGGGCCCTGCTGCAGCAGCTGCTGTTGCGGAGTCAGCCAGGAGAGGGTGCCGCACGACTGGCAGGGTCAGTCCCTTCCCCGTCCCTGGCAGACCAGCCGCCCGAGGCTGGATTGCACCCTCCTGCGCCAGGTTATAACCCAGCAAACCCACACTCTTCCCACATTACCTTTATTCCCGAAGAATATCGCAGAAAAGGAGCAGTGGTTGGTGCTGGCTTTAGCATTTTTATGGGGTTTTTATCTGTCTCAAGGTAGCAGAATCGGGATCATAAATAGCAAACTGGCATCATGAGTGTTTTCTCTTTTAATAGGATTAAGAATATCATTAGGCAAGTGGAGAGGGAATGTCAAAGTATTGCAAGTTGTTTGTTCCAAGCCAGTGTTCCTTAGATTGAGATTTATCGGTATTTTCTTTTTGTTGTTTTTGTGTAGGAGTGCATTTCGCCAAGGGTTAGTTACTGGAAGCAAACATGTAATTCATCCTGTCTTACATTGGCTTCTTCAGAAGACCAATGAACTCAAGAAAAGAGCTTACCTGGCACGTTTCTTAGTAAAACTGGAAGTGCCAGCAGAGTTCCTACAGGATGATACTGTGGCTGACATCAACAAACAGGTACCATTTTTCATGAATGCCAACATTTTATGTTAATTAATTGAAGTGCCAATAGGAGGAGGGATAAATGAATCGGGGAGTTACCGTTGAGATACGTGTTCAAGTGAGTTATGTTAAGAGCATGTTGGAATCAAGGGTGAGCAAAGATTTGTAATAAGAAATATGTGTCTTGACCACCTTTCTTCCAATAACCCTGAAACTGTGTATTAATATGTAGCATTGAATTAAAAGGTTTTAAGCCCATTAACTACTGGGTACTAAATAATGTTCAGAGCCATGTTGGCCAAGACAGCTTTTTATTTCTTAATTTTTAAAGACTTTTTTGTTTCCGATGAACTACGACATGGATATTTTTAACTTTATAAATTACCACTTCAAACCAGTCCAGAAAATGTTAGGACCAAAAGCCGATGTCTCCTAATTGTCAAGTGATTGTGTCGTATTTAGAGTCTAATATTTGTATTAGCCTCATCCTGCTTCTCCTTCAACCATTTATTTTTTTGTGAATAAGTAAAAAATTTCTTTTTCCCAGGCTGATGTTCCTACTCATTATGTTCCCACTTCTTTTGTGAGCATTAAATGTTGATTTTAGATAGTCAGAGTGGGTGGGTTTGAAATGTAAAGCTTACAGTGAACCCTAGTTATGTTTTTAGATCTGTATTTCCTGAGGTACATATTTACCTAATTTTTATCCAGTTTTCTGTGCCTTTCGTTATGTGTAGTCACTTGCAAAATTACAGTATTTTTGACTGTTTGTAACAGGTAACTGGATTTATTAACTGTGCACCAGCAAAGCTGTATAGTCTGACTGAAGCTTGACTAAGCCTTTTATTTTTTTGTTACCACTAACAATGCTGGATTTATAACTTGGAATAACTAAGCAGAAGTAGCAAAGAGAGAAAGGGCTGCAGATTGTATGTTTTTCCTGTGTGTCACACTCTTAATATGTATAAATATCCAACTCCATTATTTCCATTAGGTAAGATGTGTTCCTTTTTGGGATTACAGTCATATAACTGTCTTATTAAACTAATGCCCTGCTGATTAATTTAAAACAGAAGCTGGAGTAATATAGTGCCTTAATGTAACATTACCATGCAAATATTTAGATACTAATGCATTAAAGAATTTAGCCTAAAGTATTTAGATGGGCTTGCAATAGTGTGTTTTAAGGAAACATTTCAAACGTGAGAGTTTGGAAATCTTAGAACATGGTCAAGTTTTATGGGTGGATAGAATCAACCTCAAATGTACTTTTGTAAATTATTTAAACGAGATACTCGGAGTACTTGCCACCTTCCCAGCTGTGTTGTGATTTGGACATCAGATTGGCTGCAGTATATAATTTAAAAAGTAAGCAACTTCAGGCATAAATCAAGTTGTCTAGTCTTCAGTGAGTTGCCCTCAGGTGCCAGGAATCTTTCTTTCCACTATGGGAACCTGGGTGTTCTTGGTTCATTTGAGTGTGTCACTTATTTTGAGTGCACATGGGGTTGCTGCAGCTTTTATTCGGTGAAAGTGGGAAACTGACCCTGCATTATGATCTGGCAAACTGTGCTGTGCCCTTGTTTGAATCTTACCATTAGTCTTGAAATTTTGTGTCCTGATAAGGAAAAGACTGACTAAACTCCCCTTTTGAAAGAGAGAGAGAATCCACACCAAGGAGAGCTGTTGGACATCAGCAATCAGGAATACAGCTGCTCAGAGACTACCTGCTTTTCATTATTTGTTAAAGTCCTTAACTTCTATAATGCATAAGTGATACAATGCAGCCCAGCTGCATTTTTACTCCTACTTTTTTGTAACTCATTCACATTGTCCACTGTGTGCATGCCTTATCATACTTTTATTTGCCATTTAATCAAGATCTTTATTATTTTATCTTCTTCTCAGTAGCCATTTTATTGCTTTTTTTTTTTTAATTAATTCCGGCTTGTCACTGTGTGCCTGATATTGAAACAACCAGAAATGAACAGAGCATTCTAGATGCTGGTTCCCCAGGGTTTTATAGAATAGAATTGCTGCTTCACTGCTCAGGGATATGATGCCTTTGTTTGAACTGGCCTTTGCCGTTGCCATTTTGTGTTCAACATTCATATCAATTGCTCTTTCCAGGAAGTAAAAAATTACTTGATATTCTCTTTTTAGATTTTTTCCATCTTATTGAATGGCTGTTTCTGTGGAGATTATCTTTCCTCATATCTCAGCTTGCATTTCTCCAAGTTGAATCTAAATTTATTTCCTACCCATATTTCTAAACTCTTTTTGTCCCCTGTTATTTCTCTACCCACACAGACTTTCACACTGCCTCTCAGTTTAAGAGTACTGGTGGGCAAGGTACTGGTGTGGAAGTAGCACACTGTCTACTTCTTTCTAAATACCGAACTGCATATATCAGTCTCTGTAATATACCGAGGGCATGATTATGCAATGTGTCAAAACTATTTCTCACATAAGTCAGGTGTGCTTTTGGACTGCTTTGCTGGATTGAAGCTCAGTGCTCTATAAATTCAAGCCCCCTTGCTTTGATCAAGCATGTTGTTAGATCAAGCTCTTCCTTTTTCGGCTTGAGATATAGAGTAAGAGAGAATAATTTGTTAATATAGCATTGTCCCTTTCAGATAACATCTTATCTTCCTGTTTTGAAAATACACTGTGTGTTACAAGGCAAGAGGTGAAAATACTGAAGAAATTGTGAAACTTCTGAGTGTACCTTCAAATGGAAGATAATTCACTGTGTTTTTGTATTTGTGCTTTATAAGTTGACAAGCTTTTGTGATGAAAAAATGCCTTTAGTTCTTTTTCTCACCATATTTCTATATTTATTGTCTTAGTAGTAAAGCAACATGTTTATCTGAAAATCCTTAGACAAAGAGCTCATTCTGCATGGTTTTTATTTCATTTTATAGTATGAAGAACTGATGGAAGCATTTAAAAACCTACATAAGGAGTGTGAGCAGCTCAAAACATCTGGTTTATCTACTGCAGAAATAAGAAGGGTAAAAAAACTTGAGAAAATTGTGCAACTTTTGTTTAGATTTTTTTTGAATGTCAGTTCTATTTTTGTTGGTTTTGTGGACTCATTGCAGTGTATAAGTTGTAGAGGTCAGAGCTGGTGGCACTGCAGCTGCCTTTTTGAAACTGTTCTCTGTTGGCAAACAGATTAGAAGGTCCTCGCTCATGCTTAGAACTGAGCTTTCTGAAGCAGATTGGGAAACAAGGCTGCCAAGACTCTGTTCAGAACGATTTTCAAATATTAGAACTCCCTTTCCTGTGAATGCAAACTGATACAAAGCCTTTTACTTTACTGATACAGGGTAATAATTTCAGAGGGTGTTGAATGAATTAAGAGCTTAAGTCAACTAAAAAGATGATCCTGTGTGGCTAAGGTGTTAAGTAAAGATATTTGCCCTGTTTCAGCAAATTTAAGTGTGGCTACAGCCTTCCAGTAAGACACATAGACAAGTTAAGCAAATGTTGAGATAAGGCCTAAATTTGGAGAATTTATTTCACTTTTTCTCATAACTATCACTCTCTGGAATCCTGCTGTTGTAAGATAGGATTAAAGGAGAATAATATTCAGATACATGTTTTAGTACTAGAAGGTGTTTCTTTTAACTCAATTTTAATACAAAAAGTGGCAGCAAACATCACTTGTATGCAACTTCATGCAAAATTGTCTGCCAGGAAGTGGGTGATCATGGTAACATTAAGAACATACGTTTGACTGCATCACATGTTGAATTCATGCTGATTTTTGCTTGGTTGTTTCTGTTTGTTTGTTTTTATTTTAGAGAACTCCACCTGCTTTCATTTTAAATGTTCACATTAATACTCAAGGATGCAAATGAAGGAATATTAGTAAAGAGAGTGGGAACTGTGGGGGAAGTAAGAGAGAAGAGAGAGATTGGAATCCTGGGTGTTTCTGATCATAGATCAATAAAATTATAACCACTTCCATGTATTCAGAGAAGAATTCTGATTTTCATATTAATTTGAACATAATTTAGTCTAACCCATATTATATGGTAAATAAATTAACATTTCTTTATCTATTTTTTCTGCTTTTTAGGACATTAGTGCAATGGAAGAGGAGAACGATCAACTCGTCAAAAGAGTAGAGCGTCTTAAGAAGAGGGTAATAAGAGAAGTAACGCTGTTACATCTCAGTGTCATAATCCTTGGCTTGCAACTCTGATTTTGGAATGCAAACAAGGATTAAGATAAACATACTGTATGTCTAGGAAGGAGTCGAATAACTAATTGACCCACAGGGAATCTCCCTAGGCGTTAGTCCAGAGCTTTTAAAATCGAGTCCAGTACTTTGCTGTCGTTTCTGAGTAGTAACATGTATGGAAAGGAAGTGCTAAGTGGGCTTCCGAGACATATGATCTCTGTAATGTATTTCTCAACTATCTGACAGTAACATGCACTATTTATCCACTTGCTGTAGGTGGAGACAGTACAAAATCATCAACGAATGCTTGAAATAGCAAGACAGCTTCGCTTAGAAAAAGAGAGAGAAGAATCTTTGGCTCAACAGAAACAAGAACAAAAAAATCAGGTACTGATATAAAAGCATATCTATTAAAATAAAGAGTTGTTGACATCTGTTTGGGAATCGTGCATTTAAAAAAGTACATCAGGAACAACAGTACAGAGTTTCTCCCAACATCAGAAAATTAAATCCCATTTAAAATAGGAATATCTATGTACATTTTAAGGGAAGAGGCTTGACCCTGCAAGTTTTGAACACCTCATTCAAGGTACTTGGCTGCCTCAGCTGCCACTGACATCATCCTTTAGCAGTCCCAGAAAATGTTCCATGACTTACTGCTGTTGTAGCACCCAAAGAGGATTCTTTATATTTATGGTAGTGAGCAAATGTTTCCTTAGTCTGATTTGTATCTCTGTGCATCTGCACTAAGATTTCAGGGGCTGAGTAACACAGCAAGTGCCTCAGCTTTTCACTGGGTGTGGGGAATACGTATTCAGGAGCAACCTTGGGATTTTGCTCCCCGAGTTCAGCAAAGATGATGTCCTAGGAAGCACTGGAAGCAGTTGACATCTGAATATAAGGGTGGGTTTTATTCCTAGCTAGATTGTCAAAACAAGATACTTTAATAAAATCCAGTGCCATATTGTTATATCATCTCACTAAGTTCTGTAACATGAACTTCAACACTATTAAAAGGGGAAAACCCCACAGATTTCCAGTATTGCAGTCTATATCTGGATGTGGAATCACTGTGAATCAGTAGGCTTTCAAGCTGTTGGGTCTTTGCCTGAGTGAGATCACAAGTAAAATTAATGTGATGTTCAGCTAAGTCCAGTTCTTAGTACACACCTCTCTAAATCACAAAAATGCTAATCAACCGGGTGTTGTTTGGCAACCAGCTTTCCAGTGTGCTCTCAAATTGGACAGTGGATTGCTGTGACAACTCAGCTGCATTGAAGAGCTGCAGAATAAGGATAGTTACCTGCTGCAGTCCTGATTCTTGCTGTCTTCTTTTTTGTTCTAATGCTCAAGCCACTCATATTTTTGGTTGAAAATTGTTTAACGAATTTCTGCCATAGAGAAAATATCACTCAGGAGTACAAGAATACTTTCCTTAATTAACACTAGAGAATATCAAATAAACCTGGGCCAATTGTTGAAAAGTTGTTTTGGCACATTCCTTTGTGAAACAGGTGATCACCAGGTGCTTATAGCTACCACTTTTTATATTTGGGATTCTTTTTGATACTTTTTTGTTTTAGTTGTTTGAACATGCATTTCAAAGGAACGAGCTTATGTGTGTCCAATTCTCTCTCGAAAGTTGTTCCATGCAGAGCAGAGACTGCAAAGAGCACAGCTCCAGCTGAAAGAGATGCATCATGCAGTAGTGGATTCAAAACCTGAAAGTAAGTAGTCATCTATAAAGGCTGAGGGTTTACATTTCTTTTTTGGAAATGAAGTCAAAACTGGATGGCTGTCAGTAATATGGTAGTGCCTAAAAGCATATAGGAACTTAAGAAAATCTAAAGAAAGAAATAACTTGTGTTCTGAAGGCACGTGCTGGTGATCCTAAGCCCAAATGTGCCTTGCTGCAAAAAGCCAGGGAGACAATCACAAGGGAAGATGATATCAGTCATGTTTTTGAGGTCCACTTTTTCAAAAATCTTGAAACAGTTAATTACTGAATACTAACCATAATACTCTGCAAGAAAAAACTAGTTGGAACTACAGAGGGTTGGAAAAAACAGAAACATCTTAGAAAAGACAAACTTTTGATTCAGTAAGGTTTTATGTTTTGTGTTTGTAATTCGGTATTAGTGAAATCCTGCTGCTTAAAAATTTTCTCAATGAATGTACAAATACACTGAATACTGTGTTTTATTCAGTGTAGACTTGTTTTTCTAGTTACTTTCTATAAAATATTCTTTTTAAAAACTCTAAGGCCTGTTTCTTATTGTAGTGCAATATTGTGTTGTCTTTTGTATGGTACCAAAAATAAAGCTTTTTTTATAGATCATGTATTATATATATACACCCACTTGTCTATGATTATGTGTATAAGTATATATACTAGATATATCTCTATATTAATGCCTATATATTTATATATGAATATATTTGTTTACATATGAAAATACTTTGTTCTCATTACACAACTGTAGCTGATAGAGTTGCATATTGCTATATTACATTAATAATAGCAAGATTGTTTCTCCTCGTTTTCAGTGCTATCTCAGGCTGCAAATAACCTCAGCAAAATAAATTATACTACTTGTGGAGTAAGTTAGTACTCTCTGATCATTTATAAAAATAGCAGGTGGGCTTTTCCAGTTGCATTCTAAGTTGCTGTGCTAAAAAAATGCCATAGAATGATTTTTATTATATGTATAAATTACTTCCAGAATTATAGAATCTGACTATTTATTGATTTAAATTTAGTAAAGTAAGTCCTTGTCCTACTCTTTCAAGTACATTTAATATTCCAGTTGCATCACATAACTGCTTTGGCAGCTGTTCTGAGTTAGAGAATTTTTTTCAGTCACCACCACATTACATTGTTATTACTTCGTAATTGTACTTTAATTTTTTTACGATGCTCATCAGCCACTGAACCACAAATGGAACTAAAAGAGTATCTGAACTATCATCTTCTTTACTCAAAGGGACCTGCAGTGGATTTTATAACTGTTCCATTTTTGCAGTAGCTATCAGAGAGTTTATACAGCAAAGCTGTGTCAACATTTCTATTGCAGTTCTTGGGTTTTTTTAAGGCCAATGGAAACTTGATGGGTTCAGTTCACAGAAGCAAAGGTAATGTAATAAAAAGCCAGTAAATATGTCATTTAATCACCGAGATGAAAATAAAGATAAAGTTAACATATTTAATTTCCTTATCTTGAGTCCTGCTTGCAGGGGGAAAAAAAGTGTTTAGATATTCTGAAGAAAAACTTGGAGTCATTACTTAAGAAAACTTGTGTTGAAATCGTGCCCAAACAAAGACTTCAGGACTTAGCTTTGTAATTGCTTTCCCCCGTAGTAGTTACAAAGACACTGCCTGTAGGAGCAATTACAGAATGCCAGCTGTGTTTTTTAAATAATTGAAATTAGGTGACCGCAGTGCTCTGAATAGGATTCCATTTATTTTAAAAGCTTTGTTGGTCTACAGTTAGCACAATTTATTTTATTTTAAAAATTCCCTTTGGCTGCAGTTTGGTACCTCAGCTGCTTACTCGTATCAGGATAGCTTGTGCGCTGACAATTCAACAGCTGGTTGGTAGGTGTGGATTTTCACTGGAAGTTAGATACTTTCCTTTAAAACAATATTCTTCCATTTTTAATACTTCAAGTGTTTTTACTTCCAAAGCAAGATGAAATGATAAAAGTTGTTGTTAATGAGTAGAAGCTTTTCTGTTTGTCTTACGGGTACATGCTGCTTTGATTACTTCATCTTACAATTTAGGATGAAGTACTTTAAAGAAATGTAAAGGAACTCTTTAAGGAATGCAACTAGCACGTATTCATCATTATTATTAACATGCAATTAGCATCAGTCTGCTTTAGCTGTGCCAGGAAAATACAGCTTACGGTTAGTAGGTTTTTAACTGTTAGAAATATAATAGTTAGAAGACTTTGTATTGTATCATGAAAAACAGTTGATTGTTAGGAGATGTTTTGTAGACTAAAATTGATCATACTGGTTTCCACTCCTTCCCTGTTTATTAACTTCAGTACTACTCAATGTGGTGTTTAACTACAGAGGCAGTTGCTGCTGTAGCACTAAGTCACATGAATTTGCAGTTTCTGTTTTGTTGTTGTTGTTGTTGTTCCAGATATGAATAGTATATTGACACCGACCACTAGTTTGAATAACCTAGCTCATGCTTTCTCAGCAAGATTGCCATCTTTTTGCTTTGAATATCTCTGCTGGCACAAACACAAATTGTTGATGCCAAGAAGCGAACTGAATTACTGAAATTCTTGATCTCTGTCCATTTTACAGAACATTATTGTTCACTTTATTGGCCGAAATATGAAGGAGTGGATGAGTAGGTTGAAAATATTGATTAAAAGAATGTGTTAAGATGATTGTTGTTGATAAACAGTGAAATGTGTCATTTATATACTTCATTGAGTTAATCCGTAGTAATAGATTTAGAGCACTGAGAACATCAAAGATGCCCGTCAAAGAGGAATTGCTTTGTACAGGTGTCTGTTTTATGTCATTCTGAACACTTGATGAAAAATAGAAATTTAGGATGCTATTATTTAAATATTGCATTTGAATGAAAACATTAACATTTTTCTTTTCCACAGAACTCTCTTTCCCTAAAATTCCAAGTTTAAATGATCCTCAGCCACACTGCAGACCATATTACAATTAAAGTTATAGATGTATTTGGTAAAGGAGAATGGCTTAGGTGGAACTTTATTTCCATCTTTAAATAGTTTTATTTATTACAAAGTCGCTGTCAATAGGTGCAAGGTCGGGATAAAGCACTTTTAAGCTAACTTGGTATCTTTGAGAATACAAGTCTGGTTGGTAAGTTTAATAGTATTGCTATGGTTGACTTTTTTAAGACTGTTGACTCTTAACTTGCACCCCATTTTGAACAAACAAGGCAGCAAAAATGCAACATGACCTATGTTAAAAGGATTAAAAGAATTTTATTGAAAGTTTTAGAAATGAAAATGGTCAGGGAACCATCAGCGAGTGGATGTGTTTCTAATTGGGATGTGCAGAAATCAGTGTTTGGCTCTCTTTTTGTTTAGTATTTACATCAGATATCTGAAAGAAAATAACAATGACCACAGGTGAAATTGTCAGGTGAAATAAAAACTGGGGAAATGAGTGAATAATGAGGAGAGCAGACTGTTGATTTGAAGTGACCTTAATCACTTAGGAAGCCAAGCCCATGCCAACAGTATATATTTTAAGGAATAGCCAAACGCCACGGTATTCCTCTAAGAATAATGTGTGTGCAATATAGTTATAGCAGGTGGGACTCAGGATTTCCTAAGAAGTGACTTTGAAAACGACTTGTGGGTCATGGTGTAAAAATGGTAGAACTGGTGCTCCCAGTGTCAAAGATTTGGTGCAGAATTATGCAGAGAAACTTGCCTCTTTTCTACATGACTGAGCATGTACTAAGAAACTCCTTCTCCCATCCCTCTCTTTGTAATAATAATAAAATTTGAATGGAAAACATGAGGAGTTGCTCTTAATAGCTCCCCACATGTAAATACGTGGTTGGCAGAACCTTGCTAAAATAACCTTAGGGCACAGAGCCAGCCTTTCTGTGCAGCTTACGTATGTAGATTTTGTAACCATAAGTCAATGTTAAAACATTAAAAACAGAATTTCTATGTGTAATGGAAAGATTTAAAGTGTGCTTGCTTTTCTTCCCTCTAGCCTGGGAATTTGAAAAAGGAATGTTTTAACGGGAAAAAAAATTAAAACAAGAGCTGCCCTATGTTTTGTTTTCTAAGGTTCTGGTAAGCAGCAAGAATAGCTCTTAGGTAGTTACTTCTCCATATGTTGAATCGTATAGGAGGAAAAATATATCCAAAGTATTTAGGAAAGAAACTACATTAGTCATGAGGCATGTTGACATCATCATGTCTTTCCCCATCAAGATGTCAAGTTTTAACTCGCTTCATCGCTCGTTGCCCCATCAAGAGCAGGCGTGATGCAGAACCAGTCAGTGTTTAAAAGAAGTTGGTGGTAGCTCTGAGGTTATCCGAGAAATAAATCGAGATAGTGATCAAGGTTATACCCTGTGAAGTCAGTAGGTCCCTGCTCTTATGGAAGCAATTGTTTAGGCGTGGTTATTTCCTGAGTTTAGTGTCATATCTACAACAAATTCTTTAGGCATGTACATTTTTATAAGAAAACAGGAGCGGTACAAGAAATAAAGTATAGGCTATATGTGCAGATTTTTTTTTCTTGCTAAGAGGAAAAGAAATTAGTTTGGTTAAATTAAAATATTAATATTTAATATCAGAATAATTTAATTGATATGACTTTGATTTCCACACCAAAGATCTTGGTTATAAATATCAAATTGGGAGCTGTGTTCCTAGTCAGTTCTGAGGTGATAATTCAGCTCACGGTGTATGTGGGAGGCTTTGCTGCATTTGCAGAGGTGGTAGATTTCTAGTGAGACATTAAAATGTGGTCCCTCCTGCCCAGCTCTGGCGTGGGCTGAGGAAGATTGGAATCGAGTTCTTCTGGAAGAAAGAAGTGGGAATTCTTTTTCAGTAAGTTCAAATGTGTTTCTCAAGGTATAGCTGTAGTGCCAAGTACATCATGGCTATTGCATACATAGGGTGACTCTGCTTACCATTCTGAAACCAGTATTGGTGCTGTTGGTTTTGCACAAGATAAATGACCTTTCCACGAAGGGGAAAAGATCATGTGGTAGTTTGGCTTTTCATAAACACAGAAATCAACAAACTGAACTGCTGGAAAAGAGGAATTCCCGCTCATTTTTAGTCTGTGTTCACTTGACTTTGTTAGCAACGCTGCTTTCCCTAGGGTCTATGTTCTTTCTTCCAGTTCTTGAGGCTTTCTCAAGAGTTAATGGCATTCTGTATCAATGCTGCATGTTGAATATTGCATCTGATCCAGCTAGAGTTTATGTAAGAGTTTCATGTTTTACTTGTTTATTGATGAAAAGAATCTGTCAAGGAGTTAATAGTTATATGTTAGAGATACAGATGGATAATAATACATATTATATTGTTTAACATCCAGATTAAAAATCCAAATCAAGTAACTACCTGTTTCTTTGAGCGTTGAAAAGAAGACTCAAATGTTATGCTGTTGTAATTGTAATATGCTGCTAAATTAATTGCTGTGTTGGTGAAATCAAACTTAATTATCTGCTACATTACTTTTATAACACACAATGATTTAATTTGTTTTTAAGGTTTAATGAAGAAACTAGAAGAGGAGATAAATTTCAATTCGTACCTGGTTACTGAGAAAATACCTAGAGAGCTTGAAAGTAAGAAGACTTCAGCATATTTCTTACAAAAGGTGGCTGCAGAGCCAGCTATGAGTCAATCTGATCTCAATGTGCTTGAAATCAAGGTAAGTTGACTGAGGTCACACAGAATTTGTGTTCCATAGCATAGTCTAAGGTTCTTGTTCACTGTAGTTTTCTTATCTCTACTTTATATCCTTGAGAAAATGTTTAATTCCCAAAGGAACATCCCTTCAGTTGTGAAAGAAAAGAAGATGTGTTAATCATTAAATGCAAACTCTCAGATAAGTTTTTTAAAAAACCCACAAAGCAAACAAACAAAACAACCAACCAAAACCCAAACCAAATGGCACAGCACCTGCCAAAGTAATGTAATAAAGAAATGCCCACAGGTTTTTTTGACCAGATGAGAATCAGCAGTCAAGTGTCATCAAGAATACCTTCTATTTTAGGGTTAAGACTCCTTTTTACAAAAGTAAAATCAGTGGCAGCCTAATGCCATTTTGGATCCCAACCTTTATACTTTTAAGGATGACAGCATTGTTAAATGGTAGATTAGCTCTGAAACAAAAAACTAGCTGTGTGATTCAGCCTCTGCTTTCCTGGTTTATTTCTTCTAATCAAAGCAATACTTGTGGTTGCAGTTATTTCTTTTAGGCATAGTTGAAGCCCTGTTTTGCACCTTTCTTTTCCAAGAGTATTGCTGGGTTTTTGGCAATATTTTAAAAAGCTTCAAGTTTTTTTTTTCTCTCTTTCTCTGTGAGGTAACCTTTTAAAATAGTTATTTTTTGGAAGTATGTTCTTAATAGATAATAAAAACATCTCATATACTTGGCTGTTGCCACAGCATGGCCTTAGCCAGCATTTTTTTTAAAGTCAGCCTTCTATTATCTCGATGTCTTAAAAAGGAGTTGAATTGCACTAAGCATGCTACTATCATATATTTTATAATATATAAACCAGGAATTTATTCACAGAAGGGAATTGTTATGCTGTCTTCAAATTCAGGCCTGTTCTAGCTTTTGTAAAGGAGCAGACTTTACAGGAGATTTTTTTTTTCAGGTGTTGGAGTATTTTTAGTCCTATTGAGCACTTTATTTGAAATACTGAGCTTGCAAAGTACACGGATATTGCTCATAGAAATGTTAGAGTAATGCCCAGCGCTGTACCTGCGCTATGTTTGGACTTCATTGGATTTCAGCACATGTTTACCCTGCTTGCTTATCAGCACTTATCTAGTTAGCAGAGAATTAAAGGAAGGTTGCTAGGGCTGTGGTTTCCACGGCTGATGAGAGTCCCAGCGTAGCATTAAGTCAGGACTGGGAAAGCTGCAATCAGCACACTGGTGTAGCTGTTCAGGAGTTTCCAGATGCAGTAGGCTCTAATAGAATGAAGATCAACAGTTTGAGACCATGGACAAACAAGTGCATTTTGTGGCAGTAGAAAGAAGGTACCATAGAGCTGGAGTATGGTGGTCTGTGACTCCTCAAAGTACTGATGAAATTTGATATCACTTTGTCTTTATTTGCTTCCCTTTAAATTTCTGATAAATGGTTGAGTGAAAAGGAACTTTAGTTGATATTGATAAAATAACATTTTTCGCATAGTATGTGACAACATCAGTCTTTTTTCTATCTGTACCAGTTCACATGCATTCTCTCTCCACGTACACCAGTTTACTTCATTTTCAGGGCCAACGTCATGCTTCTGCCTTATCATAAAGGCACAGAACTGGAAATCCAAAAACATAGCCTCTTCCTGGCCAATACTTAATGACTCATTGAGTTTTTTGGGTTTAGTTCTCTGTTTTAAAAATGGAACTAGCTGGATTGTAAATCTGGTTTGCAAAGCATTTAATTCTTGGAGAAGGCAAAGAAATAAAGCTCCGTTTCCTTAGTTTTCTGCTCTGTCTTGCAGATAAATGAAGTAAACGCACAAATGAATCAGCTTATTGAGAAAAGG
Source organism: Nyctibius grandis (assembly GCF_013368605.1). NCBI lineage: Eukaryota > Metazoa > Chordata > Aves > Nyctibiiformes > Nyctibiidae > Nyctibius > Nyctibius grandis. The sequence goes on along the minus strand of NC_090671.1, from coordinate 13,103,218 downwards.
ATGATGAAATATGAGCCAATCGACAGTAAATTTTCCATGTATCGCCAACAGGTAAGAAGGAACAAAACATTTTTGAAGCAGAAGCAGTAGAGCAGTTTCAATCACTGATTGTCTTACATACTGATTTCTTTCTTTAATTTGTTTAGCATAAATCTGTAGAAATACGTAATAATGGAGGACAAAAAGAAAATAAATAGCTGTTGAACTTACATATGTTTCGGGCTGAGTCAAACACTTGCTTTCGGGCATGTTAGTGAGCTTGTATCGACTGCTGTCCTTAAGCTTTAGGTGTTGCCCTTCAGATGCATCACTAATTCTGGAAGGCTCACTTTGGAGGAGCTATTTTGGTAAAGCTCCAGCTGTGGACAGATTCTTACAAGGCAGCGTGTGGGCTGACTGCTGCAGTCAGACCTGGATGCAGGGCTTGCTTTCAGTTCTATCCCTTGCTTGTGTTTGACCACATGCTATTTTCCCCGTTACATCTATTAAGAAGGTTTTCTTTGATTTTTCATCCTGAGGCTATAAAATAGCCTTTCTATAAAATAGGCTGTCTGGTCTAGTCTTAGTAAATTCACAAGTTATTAAAAGGATTTATGAGCTCTTGAGATTTTCAGAGCTTATGCAGAAATGTAAGGGATTTCTTTTCCAGGCAGCCTGTACCACTGCTAATTTTATTGAAGATTTTCATGCTGATGCTTATGGTGACGGTTTAAAAAATAAAAAGGCTTAAGTAAAATGTATCAGTGGGAGGAAAAAAATTGTGATAAAATGTCTGATCCAGTTCAATCACACATGCGATATGAAACGCACCATTTTGTTTTGTAAGAGATGCTCTTCTTCCCTAAAGAAAAGCTTGCCACATAATGTGCTGGTACCAAAGCCCAGCTGGCTTGTGGGATAATTATGTTCAGTGGAGGAACCACTGCAGGAGTTCAGGTTGCTGCTGTGAGTTGAAAGCACACGGTAGTCTTTGCATTGTTCTGCTAGGGACTGGCTTCTGTTTCACAAAAGAATCATATATATTCTACCACAGTTTGTCACTGCAGATATCTCATGAAGCAAAGAGCTGAGATACTACCCCAGCAGAATTCTGTTAGATATATTTTTAGAAATAAAGCTGGTCCTTTTAACCTAGTGTGAGAAAGTGTGTAATTTGCTTCATTTTTTCTTAAGTTTTCCCTTTCGTATGAAGACACCAACCATGCCTCCAAATTCATGCGCATGCATCTAAATTAATGTGTTATTTTAAAATAGTTTAAAATAGTATTCTTTGGCAAGATAAAAATGCCTTTTTTTCCCCTGAACTAATATATACTTATGTTCCCAAATCTGTTACTTCTGGTCAAATGTTAGGTACTATTAAATATTTTGCCTTGTATAAAATATTATTTTTTAAATGCTTTAACTTCCAGACTCAAAAAAAAAGAGAATAATCTGTAATCTAAACTATTTCTGTACTGTATTGCTTTATTCATCGTCTTCTAGCTATTTGCCATGATTTAGTGGCTCGGTTCTGATGTTAGTGTAACATATTTCTGTAGGTTGGAGTAGGTTGGAGTTATAAAAATCTGTATTATGACATTTGTGAAATCCTGGGTAACTTTCCAGTGAAGCCATGGTGTATCTTACACGGGCACAAAAAGGGACTAAGCAGAAGAAATGGAGCAGCTCAAATGCCTGCCTTTTTCTTCAATGAAAATGAAAAAACAGGGCGAAGAAATGTAAATGTAGAATGTAAAATACATCAACGTGAATCTGGGGAAAAAGGGTATGCTGGAAGTCTTGGCTGTACCCACTGTACAGAATGTGTGCCTTTGCATGAGACATGCTCGCAGTTCTTCATGAAAACCAGTTTCTGCCAGTTCAAATGTGGTTTCAGTGGTGCAATGCCTGAAATGTAATGGATTACATTTTACTAATGATTAAACAAGGCAATTTTTAATTTATTTGTCCATATGCATTGTTAATGATCATGCAGGCATCTATCATTGCCCGGAAAAAGGAAGCCAAGGCAGAAGAGCTTCAGGCTGCTAAGGAAGAGATGTCCAGCACTGAAAGGCAGATGCTACAGAAGACGAGTCAGGCCCATGAGTTAGAAGGCTCTGAAGTTCTGAAAGGGGATGAGGTACGCAAAGTAACAGTGTGTATAAGGAAGAGGAAATTCATAAGAGACGAACCAATTTTTTGTTAACTCGCAATTTCCTTTTAACTTTACATTGCAATAACTGCTTTGACAGTATCTTATCATTTTTATAGTATGTTGTCAAGCTACACAGCCTCAGTGTTGCAACAGATTTGCCTCTTTTTTTTAAATGCATGTTTTTGGTCACCAAATTCCAAAATTAATATATTTGAAGACTTTTTTTTCTTTTTTAATGTGCAGGTAGTACAATGCTGTCCGGTGCTTTCAGGTGCTTTCCCATACTTATACTGCAGCTCTGCTTGATTTGTAGCTATTTTCAAATTATTAATTTTAATTACTCACATTGTACCTAATAGATTGCAGGGTATATGAGGACTTAATGTTGGGCTGTCTTAATGTTCCAGCCTCTGAGTCAAAATAATGTCAATATCATCACAATGGTATGATGGTAAATAACTAATTATAAAAGTCAACAAGGCTAATGAAGGGATTAAGAGTTCAAGTGATAAGTCATGTAGATTAATTTTATTATTTGATGCGTAACAAAAATCTGCATTACTATCCCTTCTCTATTGATATATGATCATAAAGCTTAATACCAGCAATTATCAGAAATGCAGTTAGTCCTGTTGTATTTATTACCCAAAAAAAGTTTTGACTTAAAAAAATTTTCCCAGACCCTCCTGAAGTTGATGTGCAGTACAGACTTTGACCAGCACCATCAGCGTAGCTCAGGCAAAGTTATATTTGAAGCTGTACTTATCAAAGCAGCTTTTCCTTCTTCAAAAGTTTGCAAAGAATCAGGCTGCTGCAGCTGGGCAGTGGTTTGTCAGCAAAATAAATTGACTTCTCTTAAGACAATAATTTTTGTCAGTTCAGAAGGAGCCTGCTAAGTGTACTTACAAGCAGAATCACTAGAGCAAAGAGTATTTTAGCTGCATCATTCTCTGACTTAATATATCTTTTCATTCCCTCATGTGTTGTCTTCATTTCCACTGCCATCATTTATCAAGAGTAACACTCTTTGCTTGCTTTTTCTTTGTCTGTTTCTGTGCTTTTTTTACATACTACTCCATACAGGGAACGCCCTTTGTAGAAGGAACTCCCTTCCTGATCCCATAGGACATGCCTGCTCCACAGAAATCAGTTTTCTTTTAAAGGAGTTTTAAAGAGTGAGTCAAGTATGGAAATGTGTATGTGTGCACTCACGCATAAAGGCTTCCTGTGTCATATGGAATCCACGCGTGTTTCACTTGTGCCTTCTTGCCTTTCTCCCCTTCTGTAAATCAAGATGAAAACTACAGGTGGAAGCAAAGGCACAGAGACTCTGAAGAATTAAGGTGCTGATTTCTCTTACCATGACATACTATACACACCCCATCTATAGGTGTTCCATAGGCAGCAATAACAAGACCATCACTGCATTAGATTTCTCTCCACTACAAGGTTTTCAACCCCAGTGGGCATGTTGCGAGAGTCTTTGACAACTATTTAAGTAAAAATAAAAACAGAAAGCAGACAATCTGTGTTTCATGACATGTGATGGGAAAGAAGTGTTTAATTAATCAACAAGAATGCATTACCAAGACAGCAACATATGCTTTACATTATCTATAAATGCTCTGTAAGGTAAGAAATAATTCATGTTGTGCCTGTTCTTGAGGGGGACAACATACTCTGATCCATAGTAATTCAAGGAGAGCAGGGTAGGAGGGAAACAGAACCTCAGAAGAGGCTTGATAATGAAAAATTCAAGTTAATTGTCTTACACAAGGAAGAGGCTCAAGACAGAAAAAAGACAAGACCTGTTTTGAACATAACCTGCATTCCTTTTGTCCAAATATGTTCTGCTTTTGACTTTTAAAATCTTTTCAAGTCTTCATTTTGAGGAGCGAAGGATAAACGACAGGGCACTTTGGAGAAAATCATCAGCTTAAAATAAGAAGTGTTTGTCTTTTTGTAAGAAGCATTTCCTGGTTTGTAAAATACTTTCTGCACAGTGGCCCAGGGAAGCCAGTATTTTACAGTCCCTGTCCTGTGCTTGTTTATTACTTCATTCTGTATACTGTGGTGGTACTCACGGGCACCAGAGTAAAGCAGTAAAAAGCATGTTTCCTATGGCTAAAAACTAGGACAGGATTTGAATTCTTGATGATTCTGATAGCTTCTTTTTCAAAGGTCGCAGTTTCCTCATCTGGAACATGGAGATAGTGATATTTAATTCTTCTGACAATGTCTGCTGCCAAAAACGCTGCACAGGACCTTGGTACTGTAGTTTTCATATCTCCTTAAAGTACAATGCAAACGCCTGTTACAGAAACAGCCCAGCTTCAGATTCTGGGTTGTGAGAATCACAGAATCACAGAATCAACCAGGTTGGAAGAGACCTCTGGGATCATCAAGTCCAACCGTTGCCCTGACACCACCCTGTCAACTAGACCATGGCGCTAAGAGCCATGTCCAGTCTTTTCTTAACACCTCCAGAGATGGTGACTCCACCACCTCCCTGGGCAGCCCCTTCCAATGTCTAATGACCCTTGCTGAGAAGAAATTCTTCCTAATGTCCAACCTGAACCTCCCCTGGCGAAGCTTGAGGCTGTGTCCTCTTGTCCTATCGCTGGTTGCCCGGGAGAAGAGGCCGACTCCCACTCCACTACAACCTCCCTTCAGGTAGTTGTAGACTGCACTAAGGTCACCTCTGAGCCTCCTCTTGTCCAGGCTAAAAGGAAGAAGGAGAAGACAGGACTGATTGATAGATGAGGCAAATAAGTTGGCAGAGAAGAGGTGATGAAGCAAAAGTGAAGTGAACAGGTTCTCCCTCATCAGTAGAAGTCTCGGTTCATCACTCAGCAGACAACCCTTTGCTATAGATTTGTTTCCGATATGTTAGGCTTTTCCATTTGTATTTTCTGGTTCAGTGCTCTGTTACTCCAGCTTTGAGCCAATACCAAAGGAGATCTTGACTGATGTAGTGGTGAGTCACTGCTGCAATGCACGTGTTCAGTAGGGACAGAAAGAGGTTGTATGTTCAACCTTCTGACAACCGAGAGCTTCCTTATGCTTCCTCGTTGCAGTTGCACGTTTTACATTTAATTCGTCCATTTTGAAAAAGGAAGAAGGGATTTTTATCAAATCACTTTGCCGTCTTCAGTGTAAAATGGGCTTTTAATCCTGCCATGTTTAACCTATCTAAATGCTACAGTTAAATCAAAGAATTATTTTTCTTCAATACTCAGTATTTCTCATCTTCTCTTTGTCTCGCTTTGCTGAATCCTCTTATATCATGGCACTCAGAAGACTTGGCAGTCGAAGAATCAGTGCCTTCCTAGCCTGTGCTCCCACACCGGTATTTGGATCTCCAGTTGAGGTCTTCTTAGCACTTCATTCACCAAAAGGTTAATCCTGGCTTATGTTTTTAGGTGCTAGTGTTTTGTTTTCTTCTCTAATCATAAAAAGGAACGTTACAGCATTCCACTTGCTTCCAGAGGCTGTACAGCTAGATAGACCAGCAGGGAATAACCAATTCATTTACATCAAACACAAAAAGGTAGGAATAAACTGTTTGCTTCGGGGATTATGAAATCTTTGTAAGTACTTCAAACAAAGTACAATGAGCATGGGGCAAAGTTGGCAGGCTCCTAGCTGCAGCTGTCAGATCCTGAAAATGGGGAATCCAATGTTGACACTTAGAAGGCTGCATGGTTCAATTACAAGTGATCCTAGGTAAAGCTGGGATATTTTTAGCTCTTTACACAACGCATTGTACTTTTCAGAGTTCAGCCTAGGGCCCCGAGGACCTAGACTTTCCCAAGGTATCAGAATAGAATAGTATCCGAGCTGGGCTTAGCTACAGTCGTTGAAATGAATATGTTTTTGAGAATGTGGCATAGAAAGTCCTATCAGGTTGTTAACAGATATGCGAGGTTTGCGTATTCATTTACATAAGGAGTTTAATTTTTTTCCTACAAGTGCTCATCCGTGCCTACCTGACCCCTGGTAAAACAATATAAAAATGTTTCAATTTGCAAACAGAGAAAGCAGTCAGTTTGGGACTGTAGATCTTGTCACTTTTCCTCTAAAACTGTTGGGTCCGTCTGAATCCACGAGAAAGTTATCTAGGTGCAAACTAGGGGAGGGATTTTTAAGAGAGTAGCTATAAAGGAGCTCACAACTCAACATAAAATGGTTTAAGCCAGGACTCGGGAGGGATTTTTAAGAGAGTAGCTATAAAGGAGCTCACAACTCGACATAAAATGGTTTAAGCAGGACTCGGGATAAATAATCCTATCAGTTTGCTATCTTTCTCTTACCTTTTCACTAAGGTTCTAGGTACAGTTATATTCCTGTCTGCCAAAGGCTCCTTACACACAAAAATAGGAGAGTAGCTGGTAGTCAGGTTGGGAGAACAAAAGTGGCAGATCTGTGGGATTCTTACAGAAGGCAGCAGCTCTTCGCTGGGAGAGGTTAACCATCGGTTGAGCCAAATGTATGCAGTGATTCAGGCAAATCTGAACCGAACTGAACGCTCTTGCAGCACCCACTGGCATGAATAAATCATCACTTTTATTGATCTGTGCATTTTCAGTGATAACTGAAAATGGGTTTTCATTATAAATATTCTGATTGATCCAAATTATTAGTAATGGCTACTTCAATACTTCTTTCCTGACCAGAAGCGAGCACTCCTAGAAGAGATACCCTACTTACTGCTAATGAATTCTTTTCCTGATTGATCTGTCCAATGAGCAGGCTGTAGGGTACTTTCATTTTAATAAATAGAGGTAATACTGTTCATATCTTTTAGAAATTTGTCCTTCTAGATATTAACTATATCCAGCTGTGGCTGTACTAGCTTAAATGTAGAGCCTCTTAGGAAAAAAAATATTGAAAATCTGTCATGATCAGGAACTTTTCCTAACTGAATTTTAACACTTTGGACAATCTGTATTCTGTTAATTGGTCTAGTTAGAAAATTAAAACGTCTGTTCCTCAATAAAAATAGAGATAGTCAGTTAAGATTTTCTGCACTTATTGTGCTTAAGCAAATAATTTTATTAATAAAACTTTATTTGGAACCTTGTTTAGATTATGCATTTCAGAAAGAAATTTTTTTTTTTACAACTGATACTTTATTTTCTGTGGTACTTTCGTATGAAGGATATTTTGATCACTATAACATAATCAAATTGATACAGTAATACAGAAAATACTATTTTAAAAAATTTGACTCGAAAGTGAGGGATTAATCTGGGATTTATTCCTTTCTGAAAACAAGCTTATCCATTTTCTCCTTTAATGATCATCTTGGAATAAGAACCTTGTGAAAACTTCACAGGGGGCAAATGGTAGTTTTAAGGAGACGAAATGATGGGCTTATAGTGAAAGCATCAGCCGAAGCATTAGAGGAGCTGGGCTTTGATCCCAATTCAGCAACGCACTGAGGCATGGAGGCAACACGCTTATGTGCTTTCCTGGCGGGGGGAGACCTGCCAGACTCTGCCTGGTCCTGGAGAAGCCATTTCAATAGCCGTGATTCGATTTTGTCATATTTAGAATTGTCGTAATTCTTAATTACTTCCCAGAAGCGTGGTAAAACTTAATCTGGGGGTAGCAGTCTCTTTCAGATTGCAGTAAGTGGAGAAGCATGAGGGATTAGCATTGCTGGATTCTTTCAACAAAAATGCAAGATAATCCAGGAAATCTGCCCAGGGATGCTGGATACCTGCGTGCTGCAGGACGTTACATGAGAGATCAAAGTCCTGTTTTCATTCACTCTATTTCATAATCCAGATTCCACGCGTGTTATGTTACAGTCCCTCGTAAAAATAGCCAAGTGAAAAAGCATGATCTCTCTTTGCTTTCATTTGGATGGTTTTTATATCTCAGGGGGCTCCGGCTCGGCGAGCAAACACGGGGCTCCAGGCTTGTTTACTTAACTGCGAACCCAGCGCCAGCATTTGGTTCTTGTCCAGTCATTTAATCTTTGAAGCTTAAATAACATTTGCGTTAAGTTGCTTGAGAAAGAAAAGCTTAGTAGTGGGCATAGCCTTGAACGGTGCAGCACTGCGGGCACTGCGAGGTCCATGGGAACTCTGTAGGTCGAGCCTGCTGAGTTTCTACGCAGGGAGCAGTTGACCTGGTCTGTGGGAAAATGCTGCCGCTCAAAAATGGATTCCTTTTGGGTAGTTAACTTTAAAGTCCTATGGCTAGACAATGTTGTTCTTTTGTGAACTATTCAAATTATTTAAAAGACCTTTTACCACAGTAAAACATAATGTTTTATAGCATTTAAAGGGCTTGATTTTTCATCTACATATAGATGGGAGCATGAGCTGTATGAAGCTTCAGAAGTAATGCTTGCACATATGAAAGCACTGGTATTTTACAAGAAGTTTATGTATAATTTTTAGAAACCCCTGGAATTATTCTCAGCTTTTAGGCTGAAGAAACCTAATTTTGCCATAAGAGCCCTACAAGCTGCTGAGTTAAGCGGAGTCAAATCTAATAACTCCAGCTCTGATGGCTCTAAAGAAGCCTTGGGTTAGTGAGATTTTGAGGGCTGATCTGTGCTGTGTTTGGAGCAGATGAAGTCTTTTGAAAATTCTGCCAAACTATTGATTGATTTTCTACAGATATTATCATTTTGCCACCATTGTTTCTATCTTGTTTTACCTTCTTTGCTGCAGTAAAAGCTATGTGAAAGGTTAAGTTTGCTTTGAAAAAGGCAGAGATTGCGACGAAAGATAGGCATTCACCTCCCCAAATGAACAGGTTTCACTTGTCAATGTGAGCAACTTGTAGTTCGTTTTGGATGAAATTTTTATTATATAGTCCTAACTTAATCAACTAATAATAGAACATGGGTGGAATCAGTTCTTTAATCAACAAGATCCTTTGACTTCCATTCTAAAATACATTATGCTTTGAATATTGAATATGCAAATACTCTACCTCCCACTCGAGCTATTTTCAAGACCTTGAAAGTAGCTGTAGAAGTGAAGAGAATAAAAGTTTGCTTTTCATCCTGGGATAAACTGACAGAAAATCGTTCAGATTTTACAGCTGTATGTGGTCACATATTAAGTAAGTTTAATTCTTTACATCATTCTTTACTATATTCCACTGGTCAAATGAAATATCCCTGGAACTACTCCATCAAGACAGACGACTGCGCTTCCCTTAAATTTTCCTCAGTTATTTGGAGAGATTGTATTTATACTTTTATAATCTCTTGAAAATCACAGAAAACTCAGTGTTGTCTAAGCAATAAAAAAAAGCCTTTTGTATTAACTAACTTTTGTATTAACAATTAACTCGAATTTGCTGTGAAAAATCATTAATTCTAGTAGTACTATATTAAGTGTGCCAATAATGTAACAAAGACAGTGTGACTGTAACAGAAGTGCCTCCGCTGTGCCGTGCTGGGGCTTGGGTGACCTTGTCTGTCCTTGTCCTAGGTAGTACGCACAATGTAAGATGGTATTGCAAAGCCACGCATGGTCCACTCTGCATAGAGCACATTGAGTAATTTGTGGGTTTGTTCTTTCACCAAAAACGTTTATAGCTTTTGGCTTTAAAAATAGTTCTGGAGCATAGCAAGAGAGAAGCAGCTTTGGCCTAGATATTGCACAGGATGGCAGATGAACAGGGTTGATTTCATTGTGGGCATTTTGCCCAGGACACTTTTTATAGAACATACAGTTACTCTGGGGGTTCTTAGGCTGTGGTCACATTGGGGGTTTGGATATATTCTTTAGAAGGGAGAGGCATAATTTTGCAAAAAGAAAAATTAATGTAAATTTCAAAATCTAAGCTCTTTTATGTTTGAGTTTTAAACTCCTGTTTGCTCCTTGGGGCTGCCTGTTTTATGCTCACTCCGCACACGCTGAACCCCTCCGCATCAAGGAACGTACTGAAGCCTGGTCTTACCTCATTTACTCTAATAAATTTTATTTGCTTCCCATCTCGGGATCTGAATGAATTTTTGAGCTGTGACTGGCATTTGCCTCATAGCTCTCACATAAAATATAAGAGCAAAGCCTGTTTGACAGATGGAAAACATTGAGGCAAAGAAAAATACTACATGTTTGTTTCAGCACCTGATACTTCAGATGTGTTACAAATTGAGCACGCATGGATTCAGATGTAAATTAGCTAAGGCTGTTGATCTGTAAGCATATGTGTTATTTTACTTAGTCTTTAATAAAAGCAGAAATTCTCCATTACTTTAGATTTTGAGTGAAATAGATATTGCATTTCTCTGCTTCTATGTAAGGACTCTGCTGTTTTTAAAAACTTGGCCAGTGATATCATTTAGGTCTGCAAGAGTCAAGGAAAGAGAACAACAAATTTTAACTATTGAGAACTAGAATTTTAAAAAAAGAGAGTCTTTTCCCATGCCCTCTGCTCTTCCAATTTTTCTGCACTTTCTTACTGTGTTTCTTGGTCTGCAGAGCTCTTTGGGGCTACACACCACTGATCTGGTGCTCCATTACAAGTGCAAATTACTCTTACATTAACTTTTTTATTATCCACGATTCTCACAACATTTTGCAAAGAGTAATTACTTTTCCAGCTGTCAAATGGTGGTGAGCAGAACCAAATGAGCTCACTATTACAAACGAGTGAGCTGGGACAGAAAGCAATAGAGCTGGTTTTCCGGATCTCAGTGAACAAATGCAGAGCTGAAAATAAATAGACCCTGGGAATCCTGAATTCCAGTCGTCTGTTCTAAACACTTCATCTTCAACGTGCAGTCCAAATAGGGTAATTACATTTTCTATAGCAAGTCTGTGATAAGGCCCTTTTTTGTTTTAAGTTAAAAGATATTTCTGTTCTCTGTCGTTCCAGTTTAAACACTATGTTAATAAGCTCCGGAGCAAGAACACATTTTATAAAAAGAAGCGACTGGAAATAGCAGAAATTACAGCTGAGTATGGGATCCTCCAGAGGACAGAAGAACTCCTAAAGCAGCGCCACGAGGCTGTTCAGCAGCAGCTGGTAATACAGGCACTGACTGCTCCCCCAGTCCATCACCCTTCCTCCCCTGCTAACAGCTATATAACACGGATGTTGTTTTGTTAGACTCCGATGTGTATCATCCTCAGCTCTCCTGCTGTCATTAGTAAAAGAGTCATTAGGGTATAAAATTTATTTTTATCTATTGACTACGCTGAGCTGCTGTACTTCATGTTCAGCAACTGTTTCTTACAGGCAGTCAGGACTGTTCTGCAGTTGCTTTTTTAGATTGAGGGGCTTGACCCTGCTTTTTAAAGTCAATGGTAAACCTTCACTAACTCCAGTTAGAGCAAGGCTGGATTCTTAAATTACTTTTTGGTATCCACATACATAGTAAGGGCTTTGATAATTATAAACAGCAAGTAGGATTCAAGTTACTGCTGCAAAATATATAGGAATAGTATTTAAAAAAAAGAACAGGCAGGAAGGAAAAATTCTAACTCCAGAATATTTAGAAGAAAATGCATTTCACAGCCAGTGAAAAATTTAAAACAGGATGAATACTTCTTCTAAGCCAGAAGAGCAGGAGGATTTCTGCTATACATAACTAAGCATTCAGGGAATATACATGTATCCCAAATGCAAAGAGAATTCCTGTGTCGTTCACAAAAACCTACTGCTGTAGTGTTGTCTTCTAATACCAGTGTTTTTGTCATCAGAATATTTTGGTTTTATTTATCTTATATCTGCTTCAGATTAAGCATCTGGATTTTACACATTGAACTTCTTCAGAGCCTGACCTAAAGCCCGCTTAACTTTGTGGAAACCTGTTCATTTCATTGGGCACTGGATGCCCAAACTGTGTTTACAGAGAGTTGTTATTATCCTGCTGTACCGGCACTAGATAAAATGTTAGTAGTTCTGGCAGCTACGTTATTAATCACTTTTAAAATAAATTGATTACAGGACTTACCTTTTCCGCTTTCTTACAGTCTTTTGGCTCAGTGAAGGAGTTTGCTAGGTTACTTCATCAATGGACTCACGCTCAGCATTTATTTTTTTGTCTGCAGCAAGCTATTGAAGACAAGAAAGGTATTTCTGGATATAGTTACACCCAGGAGGAGCTGGAAAGAGTATCTGCAGTAAAGAGTGAAATGGATGAAATGAAAGGCCGGACACTAGATAACATGTCTGAAATGGTGATTTTTGTCTTAAACTATTTTATTTCCTCAATTTGCATATCTGGTTCCTCAGCATGTAAAACCAAGTTTAATATTTTTGTTTGGGTTTTAAATTTTCTTTTAATCTATGTTTTTATATTAAAAAACTTTTCAAGCAGTATACATCTGCAAAGGCAATCTTGAAAAAGTTTACTAAAATGTGCATTTCTTTTAATGTACGAAGAAGAAATTTAGAATTATTAAAAAATTAAATCCTACAAATAAATCCTACTTTCCTCCCGTTCAGAAACATTAAGGATATTAAGTCTTGGTTTTGGTTTTGTACATTTTTGTGATTTCTAAAGTGGTTTCGTATTTGTTCTTGCACGTTATTTGGAAGAGAGGAATGGTTTGAATCTTTAACAGAATCTTTTTCTAAAATGTTTTTAAATCACTGGAGTTAAGCATTTGTTAAAAAAATACTTAATATGCCTAAAGAGCTAAATATCTTGCCTTTTTCTCTATAGCCTAATTTTCAATCGCCCTTAGATCTGTCGTGTTTTAATTTAACTTCCCACGTAGCCATAGAAGCAAGACAGAGCTTGAATTTCTAATTTGAAAATATTATAAAAGAGCAAAAAGCAAAATAGCATTCTTTGAAGTCGTTAGGGCAATTTTAAAATAAAGTGGTATAATTAAAACAGAATGACTCTTGAATAGAAAGCTGCACCAAATTTGAATTTTCAGTATATATATTTTAAAGTTACTCTGGTTTAGCATTTTCAAACTTTATTTTACCTATGCAGGTTGGTTTATTGGTTTGTTTTCTTAAGGATTTCTTCCTTTCTCTCAGTCCACCTCTATGCAACTCCTTCATTTTCCCCTACTCCTTAAGCTCCTCAGGTGTCTGGCACACAGGCTGTCTTCTGGACTTCTCCCTGATGTTCCCAGTTGAAACAATGGGAGCAGAATTTGTCTTATTTGTGGTAAAGACCCCACTGCAACACGGGCTCTTGCCTTTTGATAATTCGGCCTGAACTTAATGTTCCATTATATATAGTTCAGGCTTCGTCACACATTTTTTTTCTCCCCATATTTTGGTTTTTCTCCTCTTTCTTTTCACATTCCTAATTATATAAATGTACTGTTAGTATCATAGTGTTAACGTATATTATTTTGTCCCTCTATCAGGTAAAAAAGCTGAATACTATGGTGGCAGAGAAGAAGGCCAGCCTAGCTCCTGTCATCAAAGAACTGAGACAGTTGCGTCAAAAGTGCCAGGTTAGTAGAAACACTTCTCTCGTTCTATATAAATAAAGTCAGAATCACAAATAAGTCTAATTTACAGATCTCTGTAGTGCTGTACAAGGGCATAATCAGCTCTTAAGGAAAGCTGGGAATAGCAACAGTGATTTGCAACAGGCACCGTGTAAAAGACTGGAATTCGTAAAAGCTGACAGTGCAGGCACAAAATCAGGCTGGAAATTTGGTCCTTTATAGCAATTTAAAAAAATTACTACAAATCATGGTTCAAAACCGTAGCAAAGTTAGTTTTCAAATTGGTTTCAAAGATTTTTCTGCATCTCAGCCCTAATGATCTCAACGAATGCTCTCCTTTTTAAATGGATTGCAAATAATATCTCATCCCAATAGCTGAGTACATTGACCTAAGTCCTGTATTAGTCTGTAGGAATGACAGATTTATCCACTTGTTTTCAAAATTTTATAGAGAGCTGAAAAAAAGTCATTCAGGTCCACAGCTGGCTGATTGCCACAGAAGCAAATAGAGCTGCCCATGTATCTATCAACCCAATTTCCAGCAAACTTACTTTTGATGGGTCTATTAAATGAAATCCAGCTAAGGCATTTGTTGTGTACAACTAGAAAGCTGGCTTCCCATAGGTAGCAAGTATATTAATTCCTTCTTAATCTCTGTTTTTATAATTATTTTTCCTTTCTTCTTGCAAACACTGCCCTGTTAACCTACCGCATTAACGCTACGGATGTGGCTGTAAAGAGGAAATTTGCCTGCTCTGTGGTGGTGTGTGCAGCTGATCCTCCAGTATGCGGGTGGAGGCTAGTGGCTTCCCCGGGTGAAATAATACCCGTGTGCCTGCGAGGTTTATGTGAGTGTCTGTGAGAGTGCCAATAGCTGAGGCTGAGGTGTGAGACCACCAAGAAGACAGTCTGCCTGAATGTCACCTGTCAGTCAATCACAGGTTTCATTTATGTACCCTTTTGCCCTTTTCACATAAGGAATTAACTCAAGAATGTGATGAAAAAAAAATCCAATACGACAGTTGTGCAGCGGGGTTAGAGAGCAATCGCTCTGCGCTGGAACAGGTAAGATGGTGACTTGTTCATGCATATTAACAACTGCTGTGCAACACGTCATTCACTATAGTACAATATTTTCCCTGCCTTCCCTCTGGATATGGAAAGTACAAATCCACTTCAGGTGGAACTGAGTCCGTGGTGACCCACAGCTGTGCAAACCATGCCTGAAGCTGCTGGGGACTAGCTGCAGTCACACACATCTCCTGTTCTGAACAGCAACGAATGACCCCAGTGGTACATCAGTCCCTCCACTGATGTCCAGCTTTGATTAGCAAGAATACTGTAAAAGAAGATGCATCTGCCAGAAATCCTGCTGACCTAGATGGTGTCTGTTAGGAAAGAATTTGATGGTAAAATAAGGATTAATTTATCAAGACAAATATTTATATGCATTTAGCAGATTCATTACATTAGCAACCAATCCAATGGATAATTAATGTACTGAGGTGGATGGTGAAGGTACTTCATTAAAGGTGACTGTCTTGCATTCTTGCATACAACAGTTTTAAACATACAACAATATACAGGTATATCTAAGAGCTTGTGTGTGTGTAGTTTATGCATTGCTTGAACTATAGCACTTTTAGGAAGGGAGGTACCTAAACCACTGCAATCCTTTAAGGTGGGGACAGACATACCAATATTAATATGTTTATATGAATCTGCTTTACGTCCCTAGGTCACCTCCTGTGAATTTTGTCTGGACTTGATTTTTCAGGGCCTTGCCCACATAAGGAATATATTTCAAAATAAAAAAGGCATACATCTAAAGTGTGGGTGCATATATAGATAATTCTTTTCCTGCACTAAAAGTACCTTTGTATGGCTTAATCTAAGCAAAATAAAAGAATCCACAGATGAACCTACTATGAAGCAGACCTTCCGTAAGACCTACTTTACAACAGCAATCAAGGCTTTTTTCTTGGCAGACAAATCTTAGTCATTTTCTAACAGATGATCACAATCACATCCACTGATTAAGCTGGACACGACTGCCAGCAAACTCTTGCAGTTGAACCGTAGAATTGAGTTTTCCAGCTGATGGTCTGAAAATCACATAGTGACAGAGCTTTGGAGTTGACAACTGCTGTGCGACCCCGAGTACATGAATTCCATTTGGATTATTAAGTTTTTTTGGTATGGACCATTTAAAGATGCGAGTAACCCACTACCTCCATACTCCTCAACATAATTATTGATTGCTAATTAATATACTATTAACATGTCTGTAGCTTCTAACATACATTCTGCAGATGTATTCCAGGAAATGCTTATTCACAACTGTATTTAGCACTTGAGATGTGCTTAGGAACAAGAGTCTTGGCAGGACACTGTTAGAAGCCAGTCATATTAATGAACACCAATTAACAATCATTTAGCATCTCTAACTGTGACTGAAACTGCAAATCTAAAAAAAATAATTGTCTTTCACTTTGAAAGAGTCTTCTGTAAAGCCCAAACTATTGAAAC
Source organism: Nyctibius grandis (assembly GCF_013368605.1). NCBI lineage: Eukaryota > Metazoa > Chordata > Aves > Nyctibiiformes > Nyctibiidae > Nyctibius > Nyctibius grandis. The sequence goes on along the minus strand of NC_090671.1, from coordinate 13,087,150 downwards.
ATTTAAGAAATTATCAGTTCAGTATTATGCCTGCTTCTATTACGGACTCTCACGGTTTATGTGGCAACAGGGGGCATCTCTGGTGGACTTCCAGTTATGACGTCCTTTGAAATCTTATTCTTGTACTACAGGAAGTGAAAGGACTTCTTGAGGAGTGTGTTCAGGAAGAAAGCAACTACCGTTATATTAACTGCATGAAAAGGGTAAGATCACAAGAGGCACCAAATTGTTCATTGAGAAACGAAATAGCAGTTATAATATTTTATTTAGTTATGTATTTCTCTATAGAATCTAGAAATACAGCTGCAGCGTGCGAAAGAAGAAATGAAGGCGTACGTCTCCCCAGACCCACAGGAGAGACGAAAGGCAATGCGGTAAGTGTGTTAATGTGTTTCCTTTGTGTTAACTGGAGGGATATTCATAAACTAAGGTTGAAGTTAGGAATTTTCTCACTGGCATTTGAGCTGGAGGAGTTCACCTGATAAATTTAGAAACACTATAATAATCTAAAAATAAGCATCTCGAATTCCAGTATATATTGCTGTAAACCTACCAGTTCTCTCAGACATACCAAAAGATTTTCCCTTCCCGCTGGAGATTATAGGCCCCAGGTAGTGGTTTTAACTTGCAGCCCCGGCTGGCACGAGCTCAGAGGAGCTGTGCTTCAGCGAGGTCCTGCAGGAAGTGTGGCTCTACCAGACATAATGCCTCTGCCAAGTTTCCCCCTGAGACTCCAGTGTGCAGGAGTGAGAAAACTCCAGGGATTCCCTCAGGAGACACTCAGAGATGAGGTCCTCTTCCTCCATCATATCCTTCATGAACTAGAAGTTGTCCCAATGCACCTTGGACTGGTACCAGTGGAGCTGCATCTCCTGCTCTTCTAGAACATGAGGCAGAGATCACTAGGAAATGAAGGGCTGGATTAATATCCATCACAGAGACCTTCTGCAGGGATCTGAGGCATGAAAATGTTTACACACTACATAGGAAACAATGTAGGAAAAATAAGAATAAGAAAAGAATCAAGGCTACTAATGTTAGGGTGGGAGAAGAAAAGGACGAGGAGATAGAATGTGAGTGGAGGCTAAGAAGCCTCTTATTCCATCTCACAAAATAATGGAAGGCTGTAGGAAAGAAAAGATTTCTCTAATGAAAGACTATGAAACAGCAAAATGAAGCAGAAGGATAAAAAGAGAAGTGGCTGTGAGAAAAATCTCAGTGATGATGTGAATATTCATGAGTATGAAAGGCTCAGCCAAGCAGCTGAGAGGAAACGCGGGTCAGACAGCAGGCACGGTCCTTTTACGGCCTCGCAGGGAAGGGGAGGGTCTGGGGTTATTCCCAGATGCTGAGCAAGAAACTCTCCAGCTGCAGCACTGGTGACATGAACATCCACAGTGTGCGTATTCACCCAGACGAGGCACCAAAGCCAAAGGCTGGAGCTGAGCGTGAGCCCAGCTATGTAATTCCAGGTATGGGAGGAGAATGCGAACGGAGCGTTACCGCTCGCCGCTGTCCCTGTCTCACTCACTAACTGTGGGCACCGAAGCTGTGGAAATTATCCTCTCACAGTGACTGCACACATTTCTGACCTTCTGTAAGAGGTCGCAGGCCCGTCGCGTTTAAATGAATTACAACAAAGTTCAATATAGAGATGTGCAAAATATAAAATGAGACGATAAAATTTTTTTCTAGACATCCTTTTAGAATGTATTTTTCAGCAGGCTCTGGAATGTAAACGGAGTAAAAATGAACCATAAATAGAACAGCACTTTCCTGACAACGTATTGAACAAAAAATATCTTAATTCCAACCCTCTTTATTGAATATAAACTCTCTGTTCCGTGGAGTCACTTCTTAGGAATGTGAAAAGTTAATTTTCTTCTCTAAAAATAGAAAGTTGTGGGTTTTTTAATGAAGTTATTAAGTTGCATTCTTTCCAGGCATCATTATAAATAGTAAAGAAAAACTTACTAGGAAAGACATCTAATCTTCTGACGATGACTTTTAAAACTCTACTTAAAAAGAAAGAAGTATGTTCTTGAGGCCACATGTGTGTGAACATATGCTGTGTGCCAGTGGCAGTAAGAAGACTCAGCGTGGCTGATGTGGAGAGGATTGCTGGGGATTGGCTGTGCAGCACAGCACCTGGAGCAGCCTGAGGTCGGCCCTGATTTGTTCTGGCTAGGATTGTGCAGGGGTGAGAGATCATAAAATGATCCAGCTTCATTCCTTGCACGTCCATTCTGCAGGGAGCATGGCAGGCAGGACGAGGTGGCCTGGGCCCAAGGGCTCCAGTCGAAAGCCTGGAGTGCTTAGTAGAAATGGAAGGAATATAAGAACCGCAGTGCCTTGGTTCCACCCGGCTGCTCATCACCACGCTCTAGCAAACCTTCACCCTCTGGTGTCGTGAAGGCTGATATTTCTTTTGGAAATCAAGATTTCTCTATGCAGTGTTCTTCTACCGTGAGCAATTTGGAAAGTTCTTTAGATGAGCTGGGTTATTTTGTATTCTGCTAGCAAACTCTCACCTCTAATTGTACCTGTTACACACAAAATATAATAATTTTTTTTTCAAGTGAATCGGTGAAGAGGTTTTTTTATTGTCACATTTCAATAAATTTTAAAATAAGTACATAGTGATGCATCTGAATCCTGCTGTTATGCTTTGCATATTATATTGTCAGGTTTCATGTATCGAGTTTGCATATGTCAGAAAGTGATCCAGCCACTTGTTACAGACAAAGGTGTACAGCCAAGATTTCTAATAATGAATGTCAACAGTTACGCTTCGAAGCCTATATTTAGGCACCTAAATGTGACGGCTGTTTTCTGAAAGTGAGGAACGCCCAGCGGTTCCATTGCAGTCACTGGGTTTGTCAAACCTGGGGTGAAAGACTATTCCCCTTCATTCCTGTATTTTCCCACTCATTCTAATGCTTCGTTCACAGCAACTAAGGGCTGTGGATTTGTAAACTCTGACGCTTTTACAAACGAGGCCACTGTGGCTCACCTCAGAATACTGCCAGGCTATAAATGCATTATTAAAAAGGGATCAAGTATATCTTATCTAAATGATCTTGCTGTGGTCTTCAAGCTGGAAGGAGCGGTAATCATGCCTGCTTCAAAAATGTGAGGGCATTCAAAAATGTATCCAGTATCAGTTTTCCCAGCTGCACAACTGAGCAAATCAGAGAGATCCTTGATGTCAAGGGAAATGTTGTCCGGTGACAAAAAGGTTTCTTCATGCTTCCTCTTCTATCTCATGTACAAACTTCCCAATACTTTCATAATTTTCCTTGCTTGCATCGTTATTCTGTCCTATTACATAGAACCAAATAAAATCATAATAAAATTATTTTCTGTTTCCTTTAGAGAACAGTATACACGAATGATCCTTGAACAAGAAAACCTTGGGAAGGTAAGAACGAGGTTTTTACCTTGTAAAAACTTTGTACTGTTCATATTTTTGTGGGGCTTATTACTAAAGGCTGTGGTCAGTCTTTTATAAAAAGCATATTGCAGCCTACAAAGAAAATTCCATTACTGCTGGCATTGGTAACTAATACCCTGAAAAGAGATCGTGCTCACTCTTCAGGGCTTGATTTCCTGCAGAGTATAGCATGAGCCGCTCGTAAAAGATAGTCAAACAGCTTAACGTGACAGCACATTCCCTGAAAACCATTTGGATAAGGAACTGAAACATGGGCATAACAAACTGTGCCAGCTCAAATTTTATGTTGTATATAAAGCAACCTGTTGAAGACAATAAATTTGGAGCCTGTCAGCCTTATCACTGGTCTTAAAGGCCAGGGGATCATCAGTGCAGCAGCGTTAAACAAAAGCAGTTAGCTGTTTTTAATCTCGTATGAAGCTCAGATCAGCATGGACGAGGTTGGGCTTACCAGGTCCCACTAAACGTCTTTCTTCTATTAATTTCCTTTTTGTGAGCAATTTCTACAGGGTTGGGCTGCCACTATTAATAATCTGTAGTGGGTTTCATTGTAAAACATCGATTTCATGTTTATAATATCATGATATGAATCCCTTCCAGTGTGCAACTTGATACTGCAAGAGCTCTGTATGGAAATGAATTCAGAATTTTAGCATGACTTCTCAAATAGATAAGACGATTATTTAGACAGTTTTAAAACATTGAAATAATTGTCAATCCGTACAAAGCAGACATCTGAGTCCGAGGTGTTAATGCATTTATCACTTGCAAGGAGTGTTATCAACTTGAACAAAATCATATTTCAGTAGCATAGAAAAATCTTTGTCATTCCAAGCTGCCTGTGTAAGCGATTTTTGTGGTGTAGAACTGTTCCAAAAATCTGATATTTTTGTATTTTTAACAGAAATTACGAGAGAAGCAGAAAGTTGTACGGGAAAGTCACGGGCCAAATATGAAGCAAATGAGAATGTGGCAGGATTTTGAGCAGTTAATGGAATGTAAGAGAGAATGTTTTCTGAAACAACAAAATCAAACAGCCATTGGTCAAGTCATTCAGGAAGGAGGTAAAGATAGGCTTGTATTATGAATTCTTCTTTCTTGATACCAACATGAAGTAAGAAGACAGTGTTGGCTTCCTAAAGGTAACCTCATACTAAATATTGTTGCTTTCATCATTTCTACATAAATTTGTTGTACATGATTTGGTTTTGGTGGATAAACAAAGAGAGCAATTAACCACTCTGCGAAGCTTTTGCTCCATTGTTTAAGTGACTCCAGAACATGGTTAGGAGGATCTGTTATGAGAGCTGCACTAGGCTGAACCTCATCGTAAATCTTTGTTTTATGAGGCTGGGAATGGCACGCATCTGCAGAGAGATCAAAGGAAAAGAAATCCTTCTTCAGGGTCACAGAAAATTTACGTAATTGCTCTGCTCCTTATTCTGTATCACTAAGGTTACATTTTTGCAAGGCCTGGGACTTGATATTGTATAATTGTGGCCCTCCTGGCTTGGCCCTCGCCTTCCCTATTGTCTTTATTCATCTAGTGTGACTAGGAAGAATGGAGCCATTTTCGCTGTGAGCTGCACAGACCTTGCCTGCACACTCCTACTCATACTTTCCTCCACGGTTGAATTAAACTGATTGTGCTTCCAGGAGACAGGTCATTGCTACAGCGTCAGGAGTAGGTTCTGAGAACAATTACTTGGATCCTGAGCTTTTTCCATTATCTTTTGTTGTTGTTTTTAACAAATGTATTTTTTCTTGTCCTGGTTTTTCTGAGTTGCCCATGTGAAAGTGTAAACAGTGGTCAGCTAAAGGCTTTCTCCACCGAAGACATTTTGTGCTGTTTTGTCTGTGCAGCGTGGTTCCAAAGTGATCACACTACCCAAAGAGGGTCATCCCAGGGATGGAGGGTTATTGATGGATGTAAACATGGCACAGGGGCTCTTGCCTATGTTAGGGTATGCAAAACAGGTAGATAGGCAAGGCTGCCTTGTGCTCTGGCTTTGACCTGGGAGCTACCAGCAACTGTCACTGCCCTTAAAATCGCATCATGAGACCCACAGCTGACCCAGGGTAAGAGGAATGTAGGTGAGGCTTGAAACTGTCCCTCACGCTTCATCATTTCGGATGAGCGCCTCTTAGCCACAATCAAAGATCAGAAGCAGAGAGATAGTCTGCAGGACCAGAGCTCCTGCTATTCTTCTTTAGTCTCTTGGCTTATTGAATTTCTAGATAGGTTTTTTGGTTTAGTTTTCCCTGCCTGAAGTAGAATGTCTTTTCAGGACATAAAAAATAATTTCGCTTTCTCTGGTACCTAGCTATGAGATCTGCTGTTTTCTCTATCGAGAGAGTATGGTAATTATATAGTTCCTAGTTTGCCTTTACATTAAATCTATTTGTTAACAGAACTAAAATAAAATCTGATGACTACATTTTGACTGTATGGTATCTTTTTTTTTTTACATTTCTTAGGTAAAAGAAGGTAAATTACTAGTGTCAAGTAGCTTGCTGGGCCACGGGAAAAAGAGGTTTGAATGGGTCATTTAATGAAATTTATTTCAGATGCCCCCCAAAGGGTTCAAAACTGCAGCGTATGTGTAAGGCATGGGTCTCAGACCCATGGATTCCCAGGACATCCTCATGTAAGCCCTCCCACGCTGCTGAATAGCTGCAGATAGTCTTTCTCAACAGCTGCACACTGATCTTTCCCAGGATGAGGAGAAGCAGCACGTTTTCCCCTACGCACATTTTCAGGCTGTGGTGTAGGGCAGAGGCACAGGTAGAATCGGCCGGGGTGGGGAGAATGTGCTGCATTACCACTGCCCACCGCTTCCGTGAGCTGATCACTGTGCGTGGCAGGAGAACGGGCCTTAGGAAGGCACTGAAGGGAGAGGTATCGATCTGGAAGGGAGAAGCTCAGGAGAAGGGCACATGCAGACTATATAGCGTGGGCACAGCCACCTCCAGAGACACCTATACCTTTTCTCCCTGCTAGCCTTGTGCCATTATTACTGTACGTCACCTGTGCTGCCCTGTAGGGCCTGTTGAGCTGAAGGAAGTTATGGTGGTCACATACCTGGACTTCTAAAGGAGGGTTTTGCTGAATACTTGCCAGCGATAGTAAAATAACACAGACTAGATGCAAGACATGCTGGAAACACAGGATAACCACCAAAAATGGGCATTTAGGTGACTTAGGAATCAGCCTGTGGTTCAGAGTCACCAGACAGGGCAAGGAGAAAGGGGGTTTTATGTACTTCAAGTCAAAACTTGTAACAAAACCCTAGAAACCCTATTTGATGAGACCATTTCTGCAAAGATGAATGACACGGATTAGCCTGCTGCCCAGGAAAAAGCAATGCTTTTGAAACTCATAGCAATGATGTAGAGTGAGATTGAGTATAATAATTCTCTGTTTTTCTGTTCAGAGTTATCCTAAAAATAGTTCATCTTTCTTCTTTGTAAAAACAGTTTATTGCTAGTTACTCAAAGATGACGTGATTGTTGTTCTGATCTGATTATGTTGTGTCATTTGTACTGCACCAAGAAAGGGCACACAGATTATACGCTACAGCAGCAGCAAAATGACTTTCTGAGATGAAGCAGAAAATCATAATAGCTGTTATGAAAAGAAAATTGGAAAAACTCAAGTGCTATTTTTAGCTCTTTATACAAGTGGACATTTAATAAATGCAGCTTTAATGGGTTCTGTTCACTGGCTTTTCCACCTAGTTCATGATTTGATGGGAGCATTCAGAAAGCTTTGACTGAATTTCACAGTTATATCTTTACTTCCTGACTTGCAACAAAAAGCTTACTTCTAATTTTTTTACTTTGTTATTATTAATAGCCTAGCTGGTTAACTAATCAGATTAAACATGCCATATGGAAAAATACCTGCCTGTTCCTTGTGAAGGTCCAAATAAATAAGAAGTGTGCGTAGTTAAATTTGGGGCCTCAGCACTTACCAAATTTCTTCCAGTTGGAAGACTGATCACTCTGATCACAAGACAGTCACTCATGAGCAGCAGCTTGCTTTGTTTCAAAAGGCTTCTCCTTACCTTTACCCAGAACTGGATGAGGATGTATTCCAGCCATAAAACCCGTACAGTCTCTGCAACTTGGTGTTATTTGGTTGTGTTGACTTCAACTGTCCTTAGAGCTGCAGGCAAGTTCCACATGGACCTAAGAGATGAAATAGGGAGAGGCATCAGACATGAGAAAACAGTACATCTGACCAGCCATTTTACCAGCTGGATATCAGATTATTCCATTTATATTAGTGGTACCATTTTACTTCCGTTGGAACTATAATAATAAATGTTCTTAGACTTCTTTAAATAACCCAAATCTAGGACTACTTATTTATATATCTTTACTCCCATGGATGTTACTACTAATGAAGTCATATGCATATAGTTGCCCACAATCATAAAAGTTAGGGCCTGCTATTGTATTTATTATCTTTAAATATACTGATTTCCAGTGCTTTCTTGATAAGACTTTCCTACAGTATGACGCTGCTCGCTGTTCTAAAACACACTACAACAGAAGTATGTAGCAGCAGTTCAGTGCCTAGAAAATGTCCTCACGATGAGGATGTTCTGATTGATAAGTATGGGTAGTGTAGTACCCAATAAGCAATATGAAATCTGTTCTCCGAGTGACTGCTGGTTCAGGAACTGGAAATGAAGCACTGAGCTGCTTCTCCTTAGATCACTATTTCACGTCTGGCCCAGATGAACCGCGACAGAAAGCTCACTGCTAACTACCTGGTGGCTGCCCTCAGCCAGGGATCTGTGCAGAGCAATTTGGCAGTATCAGTCCAATTCCTAAATCACCACTCTGGCAGCATTTGGCGAGCCTGGAGCCAGCTTCCACGTGAAGGCAGACAGACGTGTGACGGAAAGACCACGGGGACTGACGTGCTGTCACCCGAAAGGTGTCCCCTTGGGAGAAAGGTCATGACACGTTGACACAGTGGAGTGTGGGAAGCTGTAACGCCGTCGTCTTGTCTGTGGATGAGGAGGGCGCTGATGCTTGCGGATCTGGTTCCTCTCATTGGCCCTGTATTTGCTCAGACTTAAGTGAAAAAAATGAAAGAACTCAATGTGAACATGTGCCCCGTGTTATCGTTTGTAGCAGTAGGTTTCCTGCTGGCGCAACGCCGTTAACTCTTCAGCTGCCTTTCTCTAATGCAATCTGTGATGGAAACAGAATTGAAATTTTCATGGACGTGCCAGTGCTCCAGTAAGGAAGTACTACACGAATCAACAATTTTATCACAAGGTACCACCTGTCTGGGCAACACCCCACTGAGTAGTTGGTTTTGAACAATCAGAATTTGACCTATTTCCAGCTTGCTTAGAGAGTTCTTTAATTTATCAGCATGAATTTATAACGGGTTCTCTAAACCCTCCGTTTCTGTGGCGTTAGTTCCACAGTTGCAGCCTCCACACTCCCAAGGCAATCCGTTTTATTCCAAGGTCATTGGGTGAAAAGGGTATTTTTCACAATTGCATTATGCTGATTTTCATGATTCTCATTTACAGATGAAAAAACACTGTAAGCCACTGTGCCGTGGTGATGTCAAACTCAGCGAGGAGCTCTGTTTGAGGCGGGGAGCAAACATATTCCAAATAATCAGCAGGAACTGTGAGACCAGTCATGCAGTCCTTACTTTCACAAAACCCTCACTGACTTCAGTGGGAGTTTTGCCAAAATAAGGTCTGCTGGATTTAGCACCGTATTCTTCCTCCTGACAGAACAAGCAGGAATTAAAGGGCCAGCATCAGATTTGTAAGACACAAGAGAATAAAAAAGAACCGTAATTATCTTTATCTAAAATAACGACTTTCATCCAACACAAATCAATGTTCCATTATACACAATCTGATTTGTAACAAAAAAATTAAATGTTTGTGGAAGTTTTTTCAGCACAAAAAAAATCAAAATACACAAGTCGTTAGCAATATGGTTTGATAATAGACATCTAGGAGATGCTGTCTTGCACAAATCTAGTGCTGGAGTATTTATAGTGTTTATCATTAAATTACAATTGTATGCACTACCTTGTATTTAAAGGCATTATTTGTATTTATTATAAAAAAAAAAGTATTTTTACCTTTTTTTTTGCATTTACATTCCTCATAGTTTTGAAAAATATGTTTTTGCAAATCAGGACACACACAACCAGCATTTGCTGAATACCAAGAACTAGAGTTCTTTTCCTGCAAATGGATCTACTCAAGCCAACGTCTATTACACTGCTCCAGTTCCGGCTGTCATTATGGAATAACATGTCATTTTTAAGCTTCTAAATTTTATTGCAACAGCTCAAGTTTTAAAACCACGCATTTATTCAATAAGCACTTAATTAGGTCTCTACTCTTGAAATAGGATAAAGCCAAATCCTGCACATTTTGCTAATACCAGAAAAAATGCAGTTGATAGGAGTATGGAAAATGGGATCTTACCAGTTTTCAAAGATAAACTCCTTTCTCTCTCCCTACTTCTTTTCCCTGGAATGGAATAGAAAATATGTCTGGCACTTAGGGAGCAACAGCAACAAAACTATAAAGGCATGCATCATGTACAAATAATAACCATGCAAGGGAAGTAATGAAGGAATTAATCTCACGATTTCTTCTTTATGAATTTTACAACTGGTTCATACTGAAAAAAAAACCCTACAAAATTCTTGAGATTGTCTGCAGTTAAAATTGGTTTTAATGCTTTTTTTTAACTGGATTACTGTTTTTTAAATAGCAGTAGAAATTCTAAGGTTATAAAATATGAATAATTCAGCAGTGTACTTGGTTTACACTATTGCAGCAGTTTCTGGCAAGTAAACGAGTGTTTAGGCATTTCTTTGCGGTTATCACAGAAATCTCCCAGCCATGAGTGAAGAATTACCAAAAGCAAAAAGGGCTGATTAGTTTGGAATTCTAAAAATTGAAAATTCAAAAATTAAACATCAGATGAAAATGATGCATGTCAACTGCTATTTAATGATGCATTGCTCCAAGATTGCATACTTGGGACTGTAGCATTCAAAACCTTTGAATTAAGTATTTATAATACATTGTACCCCATCTCCCTTATTCCGTGCTTTAAAGCTTGCTTTATATGTTTTTATAGCATATTAAAAAGAAAACAGAACTGTATCAGAACACTGAAAGTCACCCACAGACAACCTGTTCCACTCATATTTTACATTTGTGTTGCATCTTTTGTCCTAAAGGATTTCTCTGCTTCGTTTTATGTAGGCTGATGAGCCTGCTCAGGTATCTGCACGAGTGAGCTAGGAAACAGTGAGAGATCTAGTTAATGTTCAGAGAACAGGAATGAAAATCGGGCATTTATTATTTCACGGGCGATGAGAACATCATCTCAAAATGAAGTCTCCTTAGGAAAACATCTCCCACAGCTAATAACTAGAAAGCAATCTGAATTCTTCTAACAGAGGTGGAGTGTGGCATGCTTCATAGTGGGTTGTTACTGTTGTGCTTACTATTCCTTTTGTATGTTTTATGTACTACACTGTACTTAAACCATTAGTATGTGAAATGCATTGCTTTAAAAATCTACACACTGAAGGTTCTTTTCTGCTTGTTGATTTAATTGAATGAAGGTTGATCATAAAATACGACGAGAGGGAAAGAGAGAACTCACACTGGAAAAAGCACTATAAATATTTTCTTGGGATCATTAATGCAACCTTGTAACACTTCACCCCATGTAGAGGGAAAGAATTAAACAATCCTTTTATGAAATGTCTAAAAAGTGTTTACAATTCCATCCCCAATTAATGTGGCTTTTCTTTTTTAAGTGTAAAGAAAAGATCCCATAATTCTTAATTCTGTTATCAAAGTTATTTTCAACCTTTGAAGGGATTCACTCGCTAGTGACTTGGCAGTGTCAAACAAATGTTCGACTTTTATTCTGACACTTCTTGAAGGATTTGATTGAAACTATATATGTCTAGATAACACCCAGCAAAGTGCCCCTCTTGCGTTTGTTTCAAGATATTTTTGGAAACAACAGAGGCGACCTTGGATGGAGCTGCTTTTCCAATTTAGGACTTCACTTGGTCTAAGAGAGTAAAATTATACTCTTTAATCCTTTTGTGTACCCACCAATAAGACAGTTTTATTTTGTGCTATTGTAGAATTGGTTTTCTGTGCCTTCTTCATAGTGTCGATCTGTTTAGGATAAGAATTATTTTAGGTCGTCAACAGTTACTTTCAAATGCACATGTAAATAGTCTTCCAATGTCTCACATGTCCCTTAAAAACACTGTGTAATCTAAGTGAGCAGCGTTACCTTTGCTGCTGTAGAACCAGAGTTCATAAATAAGCGTTAGCCTTTGTCTTTGCTTATAGACATGAAGAATCTGGTTTCAAGCCAGAGCTCGCGCAGACTTGATGTAAATTCTAAATGAGGAGAGTGGTAATGCTGGCGAGTGCCCTGGGATGGGGCTGCCACCTGTCCCGCTCACAGCAGAAATATTGTTTGTCAAGCTTCAAGTTTAAAAGCCAAGGTTAGGAGCCAGGTTCTCTGTGCATCTAGAGTGGGGTGATTGTTTTCTTCTGACTTGGGTTTGCCAGCTGTGCAATTGTATCTGTAAAATTTTATTACATCTAATCACTTAAGATGTTTTAAATAGTTTGCACTTAATTTTCTACATAATCAATATATTTTAATTCATTTGTATTACTCTCTGTTACAGGCATACTGCACTCTGTAACGAAATGGAATGAGTTTGTTGCAGTGACAAGGCAGTTTCACTGCTGCGAATAAAACCAGAATTGACAGAGCACAGTACTCTTGTCATTTCTCCTGTACAATATTTACTGTCTTCAATAATAACGTTGTCTGGTGTTACCTAATGATCAAATACAAAGTATAATATGGAAACTAAATCTAGGCATGCCAGTGGAATCTGTCTGATGTAAGTGGTATATGCAAATGCAGATGTAAATATACTACTCGGAAGTATATTGTTTATATTCATTTGACCACACTTAGTGTCAGTGCATATTTTTATAGCTCTATTATATACTTACTATGACTGATGGCTCAAGTTCTAACTCTAGAATATCCAGTTCCCTGATTTTATGGCATTGTCATGTAAAGTAGCTGGGGACAGTTTAAGAGAAGCAACTCTGACCCTATATGTATGTGAACATGACTACATTAGCATATGCACAAATCAGGTTAAAATAAAATATTTGGTATAGCAACTTTCATCACAGAATCTCAAAATAATTTACAAACAGCTCTTAATAAAGTCTGTTGACCATATAGCCAGATAAACTAGTTGCTGCTATTTGTATTATTTTCTAGGCGAACGAACCACAGTATGGAATGAAACAGAAGAAAAACTGGGAATCTAGTCCTCGTCTCTGGGCTGTAGTCTCAGGCCATGCCCAGGATTCCCAACCTGATCTCCCGGAGGAACCTCCTGGGTCTTGTCCTGAGCGTGGTGATCAGACCCCGAACCCTCATCCTAGCCCGAGGTTTGGTTTGTTTGAATGTAAAGGAATGATACAGCAAACGTCACCAAATTTCCCAGCGCGGTAGTCAGTGTCCTAGCCTTGAGTATCCTCATCTGACCCCTGCCACTCCCGAAAAGGTAATTCAGAAGTAAAATGTCTGTACATTTGCAATGTGATAACTCACTGAAATGTGTAAGGGAAAGGTCATAACAGATACAGCTAAACAAATACGATACAGACAAACGTAAAGCCATTTCCTGAAGGATTTTTTAATTAAATCGTAACAAGGAATTTCAAAGCATAAAAAGCATCACAACTACCTTCATTGAGCTAATGGAGGCAACAAAACTAAATGTGAGATTTTTCTCTTACCCTGAGATCTTTTTATAATCCCAGAGAGATAAGTATCAGGAGAAGCAGTCCTAAATAGAAACACCGTGTGTGTGCGTGTGCATGCATGCATGCAAGCGAAGATTAGCTCAGTTATAAACCAGTACACAGCACTCTGGGGCAACCTCGTGTTTGTGTGCCTCTCCTGTGCACATTTCCAGTTTTTTACAGGTGTCCACTTTGTGCTGTAGCTGAAACACATTAATGATATAACCTAGTGCAGAAATAACAGGAAATTCTATTTTTTTTATTAAACATCTAGAGGAAATGAAGAGATTTTGAATATTATTCAATGTTGTCTTCAAAAAATGTAAAGATGCATGAATGTGAAAGCACTACAAGAGCAAAACTGGCTGGCTTGGAATGTGGTAAGGGACAAGAGAGTTTGGGCTTTTGGTTGATTGCCCCAGGCAGCTGTGGTCAGCTCTGCTTGTCTGGTCTGCTCCTCAGTGTACTGGCATGGAATTGGTTGGAATTAGACCTCAAATAGAAAGGCAGCAGATTTATCACTAGAGCACTAAATTTTGCTTTTATATGTGAGAACAAATCCAGGGTAAGCTCAGTTACTGAATTACCCAGTCAATGGTCATAGCTCCTATTTAGTCTGGTAACTGAGCTTTTGTTGATACAGGCATATACCACAGGGGAGTAAAACCATTTTCACCATGAAAAACTTCAGTCAAAAAAATTAACATGTTCACATTATTCCTTAAAAAAAACTGAAAAATCATGTTTAAAAAACCCCACAACTTTTTAATGCAAAGTTAAAAATTCCAAAAGAAAACTTATACTTTTTGAAAAAAAGACCGAAAAAAGGTTCCTTAGTCAATACAAAAAAATAAAACCAACTCAAATAGCTTTGATGGAAATGTTCTCCTTACTTACAAGATGTACAGCCTGTTACTGTGTAGTTCCATTACAATCAGATGAACTCTTCTCAGCAGGCTCACCAGTGCTTACAGCATTATATTATCCGTGGAAAGGTGCAGGTACTGCAGTTTCATAATAAGGGAATTTTTCTTTGATACAGCAGCGGCATCGGAGCCAATTTCACCTGCAAATACATAGTGCTGGTGCAATTTATCTTTGAAACAATCCATATGGGTACATCCAGTTTTTATAAAAGGGCATTCAACAAATAGAGTGGTTTGCAATGTTATTGCTTCACTGATGCATAAATATTGAATACCTAAACCCACAACATTAGCTAATTAAGTTGGGGGTGATAATTGGCCGGAGATAAAGCACACAGTAAGTAAGCATGGATTAAGCCTGCCCTCTTACTGCACATACTATGGTTGCTCCCTGAGTACAATGAGGATGTAGGTTTCCAGGAGATTAAATCCAGCAATAATCTGCACCTGGAATCTAAAAGAAGGCCAAAAAAAATTAAATGGAGTTTCTTAAATTGCAGGGTGCTGCACAGACTGTATGGAACTTAAGCCAAAGCTGCTTCAAAGACAAAATCCCTCCAGTAAAATAGCAGTGAGAACTCTGCTTTTAACTGAAGTCATTACTTGGTATATACTAATGCATTCTGTACAATTTATCTTTACAAGGCACAGACACTAAACCAAAATTTACAAAGAGAAACTGTCCATACATGCATCCCACACATGCATGCACCTCCCGCCGCTAGACCAGAGCCAGCACTAATCCCAGCCAACCCGCCCAACGCAGAGCCATCAGAAAACATGTTCTACATAAAAGATTTTATTTTCCTATAGAACTGCTGTTTCATAGCCATTACTGCACTAGTGGTTAAAAAAATCAGTCCCTGCACCCATGTTCCTCCTGTTGTAACCAACTTGTGCTTCATCAGCGAACTGCTTGTATGACTGACTGTGTGATAAGAGGTTTGGAGAAATGACCCATCTGAAACCCCTTTTCCAAGGCTTGTTTGCAGCCACACATTGTGGACACACAAGTCCACAAGTGTGGGGTCTATAAGATACTGTATGCAGGCTCGTGCTAGTTGTATATTTTTTTAAATATAAATGATTATTTTAAGTGCTGTCAACAAGCTAGAAGGGTCTACACTAAGATGAGTGGGCTAGGTAAAGAACATGGAAGAGGCTAGGTCATGGGCAGAGCACACTCACTCCCACTTATGGTGCCCATGGAGCAAAACAGCTGTAAAGAACACCCAGATTGCCCGGATCGAAAGCCTATGAAAGACGGCAGCTTTGCATTCAAAAGAATCCTGTCCCAGGTGACTTAAAAAATTCTACGTCAATATATTCATCAATGGATTACACCAGCATACAGTGATACACGTTACTGAATAGTTAGCAAAAACCAGCTGGTATCCTGAGAGAAGAGGTGGGACTGCCCTGCTCTGTGGCACTGTAGTCGAAACCAGCTTGCAATTATTGTGAAAATGTTTTTTCAGTTGTGCTGGCACAACTCTTTGTGGGCTGCACAGTCAGGCTTATCACAGTATCTTGGTGAAGATGATTATTAACTCAGTTACTCAGTTTATGGCCACAAATAATTGTAAAAGCACAACCGAAGGGGTAGAGAGCAGCAGGCAAGGAGCTGGGAGCAAGTGGGCAGGGAGACAGAGAACAAGGGTCTGGAGTGTCCCAAACTGCCTTTGTTGTCAAAGAAAATGTTTTGCAGAACTGCACCTATGTCTGCAGTTCCTATTGTCCTCGATGTGCTTCAGTGAGCAGCTCGAGCTAGTTTGAAGAAAAATTAGAAAAATAACAACTGTTTTATTAAAAACCTCAGAAGCACAGGAGAAATCTCTTCTTCATCAAATCCTACTCCCCTAACAGGATGCTGAGTGATCGCAGCTTAAATAACAAAAAACAAGACAGAAACATTTTATCATTTAAGAAATGCTTACCAGGCGATCAGGGTTGGAAGGCAGGAAATTAATACTCATAACTTCTGATTAGCTTTGTCAGAGGTGTCATGCTCCTCTCCTTTGTGTGATTCTCAAAAAATGAAATACAAAGATGCAGAGTGATCACCTGGGCTTTTGATTTTCCAGGGAATGCTTCTCCCTCCATAAACTCACTGTCCTCCCCTCACGGAACATATGCATCTGTTAAACTAGAACATAAAGTTCTGGAAATCTGTCTGCCTACATGATGGTATAAATGAGCCTAAGTTGCTTTCCTGATGTAATGTCTTGGACAGATCCCTTCTGATTTCCTGAACATGATTCTGGAACAACCAAAGAGAAAACAGCCTGCCCTAATTAGTGTACCCCATCATTTACATTGAGCCTTGCTCGTTGTAAGGCAGGACTTCGTGAGTTTTATTGAGTGCCACATTAATGCCCAGACACATTGTACATGTTCTGTAAGGCTGATGATAGTAAATATGAGGTAAAACACAACAATAGGGAGATTATAAAAATGCTTATGCAAGAACTGTGGAAAACTCCAAAATACTGGAATCCAGTTATGGGTTATTATGTAATTCAAGTAGACAATATTTTTCAATCTCTCAAGCAACGATAATTTAAAATATGTAATAAACCCTACATCATCATGTGCCTTGTTCACGGTCAGCTTACGGTATGAGCACATGAAGGATTACACACTATGACAACCTGTTTTGGATATACGCCTTTGCAAAATTGAGAGAGAGATGTTGCAAAGGAAACATTTGTAACAGTATTTTTCTGAGTAGATGCTTTCATCCTGAGCTTTGTTAAAAATATACATAACTAATACGAACGTAATAATAACATACATAACTGCCAGCAATTCATGCAATAGCATTAAGACATACAGAAGAAATGTCTTATAAGATCAAAATGTCTGCTTATAGGAAATGTTAGACTCTCCTTATGATTAATTGGATGGCAATTATTAGGGGAATGATTCACTGAATGAACTAACCTCTTTTGAGTCAATCAAGTCACACCTAGCTAGGAGAAAAGAGTCCGACCTCAATAATCCATAATTAGATCATCAGCTGCTAACACTATTGATCTCCTGAGATTTGGGGTGGCCTGAGCTGCCCTCATTCTCCAGCTGCAACTCAGAGAGCAGACTTCATTCTTGAAAGAAAAGAGAAATTTTTAACAGACACATGGAATACTAAAAGAATGATGTTGGATATCTATCTTCTTGGAAGTACCTTAATTTGTTGATGTTAATATATAATCAGAAATCAGATTATGACCTTGGCAAGCAGAACAGCAATTACATTATTGCATATATAATTGGGGGTCTGCTTGCTGCCTTTTATTATACCTTGCAGGAAAATTCAGGTGCTGTTCGAATAGATTTAAGTTCTTAATATCAGGTTCAACCAGCCAAAATCACTACACCAAAGTTCAGCTGCAAAGACATTCTTTACATAAATCCATTTTTAGAAAGCCAAAAAACTGGATCAATACTGAAGTTATAAAAGAACGAATTTCTGTATTATTCTCATGTATTGGGTATTTAAGAACATGATATTCTTGGAATAATTCAAATTGGTACACTCTGTTTCTAACGCTACTTTTCCAGTGGTCAGTACATAAACATAGTGGGTTACATATGGCTTTCAAATGTCACAATGATATCTCTTAAAGTAAAAGTAAATATTTCAATTTTAGTAGCTTATGATGTAATTAAATTAAAAATGTTACGTGCAAAAATTTTAATTTTATTTATCTTATTCACACCACAGCTCTGATGACTATTAAATCTTTTGGAAAAAGAAAACCTTATTGCTATCAGGTACAAATAAAACACTTACCTTTCAAAAAACACCTCTATTAAATCCTTTCAAGCACTAACATACTGGGTCACATAGGATCCTTCAGAAAGATCAAAAGGCCTTCACCCTAACAGCAGGGTTTTTTTTCCCTCATTTCTATGGCATATGTTGTATCAGAAATCACAGTTAAAAGAAATTTCATGCTCAGAATTGAAATCCTTTCTCACATTTAACTCAGCCAAAATTCCTGTGATGGCAGAATTAAATTTGGGTTTGTTCTCAAATGGTAAGGGAGCAATTACCATTTTTTTTTACTCCTAACTACAAAGACCGCTACTTTCTCTGAACACTTATATCATCTTAAAGAGTCATCGGTAGCTGTCAAGTAAATAAGTCCATTGTCTCTGCCCAGAATTTCTTATGAATTTTTTAGAGGAACCCGTGTATGTACTGATGTGGAAGAAATAATTAATCTTTTTTCATAAAACACAATGAGTACAGCAGATGGGAAGTGATATTCACTTACAAACACTTACATGTGAGCAGCATCTTACCCTCAGCTGAGACTCTCTTGTTTCCCACGACAGATAGAAAGGTGGACTGCTACCTTAGGGCCACATCAGGAACCACGTCCAAAAATTAAACTCCAGACTGGTCAGACTTGGACTGGGGAGAGAACAATTTTGGTGATTTCAGTGTCTTTGTCTTCTGCCAATATTTTTATTTCTCGCAGTAAAAATATCCCCAGAGGAAAAGATCTCACTGCATGTAACTCTTTTTTTCTGTTGAGTCATTTGGTTTGTTTATGCGTCCTATGTAGAGGTGTAATTTTACAAAATGCCTTCTGCATGCAGGAAGAACTCCCCTCTGAACAGATCCTCTATCTGAGCATCAGGGAAAGAAAGAAATCTGTAGCTGATGGCATTTCAAGGGCAAGGAAAACAACTCTTCAGAGGAGAATTATCTGATTTGGTTCATGTTTATTTTTACTTATATCTAGCAATCTGCGCTCCAACAGAAGATGCTTAGTTGCAGAAAAGAAGACTGTCTCCTGTTTGGACTGATGCCCGATCTGGAGCAAAGATGCCACCAAGGACAAGAGGTATGTCTTAAGCATGTATTAGCTAACGTAATAGGCACCTGGTGTTGTAAAGGCAATTGTATGTGTCATATATGTTAACTAGTTACGGATAAATCCTTCATTTCTTCCCATCACACTTCTTATCCACTAACTAACATAGGTTAAATCTACTTTACACTCAGGAGTACATATTCCAAACTAAGATATTCCATATGTGGAATTTTAGAACTAATTATTCCCAAATAACTTGTGCAGAGAAGCTCAAGGGTACAGCTCGGTTAATTTATTTTACATATGCTTACTGCCAAGTTAGAGGGCTTTACAATTTCGCAAGAAATCTTTTCCTTTCAGGAACTATTTGGAGAAACTTTTCCAATTCTAGTATCCCGGGCTGAATAACTCCAGGCTGCAAACTGAAGTAAAACAGACTGTAGCAGACTGGTGAATAGGTTAAGGAGCAGAAAAGACCTGTTACTTTTTGCTGCAACTGAATCACTGACAAAAAAGCAAAAGGGAAAAATTACCTTCCATCCGCTTAAGGCTCAACCCTTATTTTAGTTTTTTTTCTACTGTAGTGATTTTGTCTTGCAAACTCTCACATGTAAGACATTAAATAATGTCGAGTTACTGGTGTGACAGCTGTGGTATCCAGTGGTTACTGAATATAAACCTGAGTGTGTTCTCCAAGTCTTTGCCTCAGTAATACTTTAAACATAATAGTCTCTGCCTGTTGGCCTGTTTTCTCATGGGGAGGGTGACAGAACATTTTGTGTTCTCTTATCTTCAATAGCAATGAAACAGGAGGAGCTCCACAATGCGAAACCAAATCTACTGCTATTAATACAACATCCCAGCCACAGAGAAGAGATTTGTTTATTTACCAAAGCTAGAGATGCCTCTCTCTGACCTTTCCAGAGCTTGTGTGCTTTAGCTGGGAATAGATTCCTCAGAACTGGGTGCTCTTTTTAAAAATATACAGTAAAAAACATACACACACCCCCCCGAAACAGAGCCCAGGCAGTATCCCAAATTGCATGAAATGACACACAGCTTTGAATAGTTAGAATAAGTCTAACTAGGGCACAGTCCGTATTTCGTTTTGATTTCTTTGCTAGTGCAGAGATCAGTCAGCTTTCCAAAGCCCACTCGCCTCACTGCCACTCAGCGACACATTTAGCTGACTATAACCATACATGGGCCCACTTTCTGTCTGAGACCTAATACCTGTCTGCAGCCTAAGAAACCTGTTGGTATAGAATTTTTTCTTCCTTGCATAATTAAAAAGTGCTTCAGACTGTAAGGTATTTGGTTTTAAAAAAAAAACCAACCCAGAGATTTTCTTCTTCTGCAATTCACCCTGCTTTACCTGTGCTTTAAACCAGTGAAAATCATCACATACACAAATCAAAATCTGTTCAACTATATTTTTCAAGATTTGTGTATTTAGTGACCTGTCTGTACATGTTAAAATAGTGTTTGCAAGAGTTAAATCTTGCATTAGCATTAAGGATTCAACCTGGTTTATCCTCATAGACTCACAATGCATTTTGTTAAGCTGGGACAGCCTCAGAGTGCTTCGAGGCTAGCTTTGGTGATCCTTGTTGGACAATTTTAAATTTAAGTTCCCCAGCTGTCTGCTTGCCAAAAGCAGTTGCCCTGCCACAGAGTTGGCAAAAATGAATGTGGGCTGGCTCCTCAGCCATCTAGGTCCCCAGCTCGGCATATTAATTCAAGCCACCACTGATTTTGGTACCTGCTCCATGACTGTTTGATGTTTTAGTCTAAGCAGACTATTAATGAATTACAGAAGCAGACCTGGGAGTAGGAACTGGAAACCAGGGAAGGAACTGGACCTACATGTCCTGATTCCAAAGCAATAATTACTAAACAATATATAAAAGGAAAACAATAGTTATGCCATCTCCTCCTCCTCCTCCAACAGAGTTACAACAAGGCAGCACACAGTCCTAGGAAGACCCAGTCTTACCCAACAGCTGTCAGACAAGGTCTGAGCACGCTTGCTTAACTGAGCCCTCCAAAGACTGAGGCTATAGCTGGTGT
This sequence comes from Nyctibius grandis, assembly GCF_013368605.1. Taxonomy (NCBI): domain Eukaryota; kingdom Metazoa; phylum Chordata; class Aves; order Nyctibiiformes; family Nyctibiidae; genus Nyctibius; species Nyctibius grandis. The sequence continues at coordinate 13,065,990 of NC_090671.1, read as the reverse complement.
TCTGAAATCTCAGCCTGGGTTTAAGGCGCTGCAGCCGGTTCCCTGCTCCTGCTGTCCCTGCCCCTGTGCAGCTGTGCCATCCCTCAGTCACGTCGGCACCAGTGCTCATGCAGCAGCATTGCAGGCCACATCACAGAGCTGTTCACCTGAAAAGTAATGCAGGGGAAAAAAGTTCAGCCAGCCTCACTCAGCATTCAGTTCACAGTGTGACTGACCCCTCTGTCAGCTGTACTTGTAAAATTGCTTGTAGGGCTGAGCACTGAATCGACCTGGTTAAAATCAACTTTTTTTCCCTGGATAACTTTCCAGTGCCTGTACCCATACAATGAGGGAGGATACAGGGATGGAAACTAGTAGCAAGGTGTAAGGTGAGAGCACAGCTTTCTCTTTTGGCAGACACACTAGGTTTGGGGCAGCTTAAGTTGTTTGTTGAACTATGTATTATGTCAAAGTTGTGTTTTAATTATCATATTACTCATTGTTTTCTAGGCTTTACATACAGGATGCTGTGGTTTGACAATGCCAATGACCTGTAGAATTAGAAATAAAAGCCAAGAGTCCAAAATAACTGTATTTTCTCTATAACCATTGAGCAATATTATCTATAAATAAAATCTTCCAAATATTATTCTCAAACATATAGCAGCTTGGAAGGCCAAAAAACTGTCTTTCATTACTCTGGAAACTACTTCACACTTTTGAAGGAACTGGTTTAGCAGTGATGCATCCCCTCATGCTCTGACCAGCTTCACACTTCATTTTTTTCCAAATCTAAGTAACAGGCTTTGGGGACCTTGTCTGTATTCCTTCCTACTCAAGTCTGTTCCCATCTGCCTGATCCCCTCAGTGACTTTATAATACTTCTTTTGTGTCACCAGAACTACTGCTGCCTCCCAGTCAAACTTCCCACACTGGTCTCCAAAACTGCACTCCCTGTTTTTGCATGTTCAGTGTCTGTATCTGCAAGTGCATGAATAAGGGCTTGTTTGTATGCACAAAATTTACTATGACCATTTTTACAATTTGGGTTCAGGCGGAGAACTCTGTACACAGAGCAAAGCTCTGTCTCCACAGAAAACTGCCAAAAAGCATCTGATCCTGGTAATTAGGGGAAGGTTTTGTGAGGAACCTGTGGAAAGAGGTCCCTCGCCCTGCCTGATTTGCAGCTGGGGTTTCTCCCTGGCAGTTGAGACCGGTGATGTGAGAGGTTAGTCGAGAGTGGGAGCAGATTCCTGTGGGGCTTCACCAGCCAAATTCCTATCTAGCAAAAGGTTGCTACAGCAACTCTGAGCCTCCCGAGATACAGAAATTATTGTAATGGCTGCTGAAATGCCTCCCTCCTGCTCTGAGGCAGGATAAGGAAAATCTTCATCCTTACTGCCACACTTTTTACATCAGCTCTATAAAAGCACCAGGTTTCCTGAACTTGCTCAGGAACTGATGGCTACCTTTGCCTCCAAAGCAAGATGCAGTTCCTCTTTGGCATGTAATACATAGAAATAATAAACCTGAACACCACACAGCAAGGACTACAGTTCCAACACTTTTTTCCCATGGAGACGGTAAGAGAAAAAACAAATCATATGACAAAAGTTAATATACTACTGAGTGGGCTGAACAGAATATAGAAACCTGTACAAAGCCAAAATATGTATTTTCCAGACTAGAGTCTGTGGTTTTCAAAAAACACATAGATACGAAAAAACATAAACAAAGCAAAAGAGGACAAAACCCCTCATAGCTTCTCAATGACTGTCCAGTAGTTTTTTGGCTGCTTCAGCCTGCGCATGTTTTCCTCTGGCATTTGGCCCGCTCACAGGTCGTTCAGTCCACTGGACTACGTAATAAATACCAGACAGAGATGCTGCTTTAGAGAGAACAGGAACACTTGTGACCTAAACAGGTCCTGAATCTAGAATGGGGTGGACTGAGCATGATTGAGGCATAGAAACAGCAAATATCAGTGTACACTGTAGGTGGAAAAACTCCTCAAAATTGCACCCATTTCCCTCCTTTTCAATTTTCAGCAACCCAGTTTGCTCTAGAAGCCAAAGAGACAAACATCAGAATCAATTATCTGAAGTAGTAGCTGTGCTTATCTGAAATACCTGGATGACTTTTTAAATTATTTCTTTAAAAAAGAAGTCACAGCTTTTGTACAGCTTCTCAATTTAATCCTGAGCATTGCATTTTGGTCACAACAAAAAGGACCAAATTCCTCTGGGTATAAATCCAGTAAAATTGATACAGTTACCTCCTGGCTGAATTTGGTCCAACATGCTTAGAACATCCTTTGGGATTGTTCAATTCAAAATGTTGCACTAATTCAATCTCCTACAGTTGCCAAATGCTGTAATATTTGGTGTCGGCATGTGGCATTTTAGATTTTTTGACACAAGCTTGGTGTCTTGTTAATAGAGCATTTCATTAGTTTCTTACCTTTCACCAGGTCTACGAGCTTTTGGATTAACTCTGAAAAGCTTCAGAACAAACTATGCTTTCAGTATGTCAAAATATCTTGCTCAAGTCAGAGAAAAATTTTTTTTTTACTTCCCTCAGTTTAGTGTCTACTGTGAAGATGATTCTCAGAGATCAAGAAAAGCATATAATGTTTAAAACAAAACATTTATTAACTAAGGATTTCCTGGATTTTTCTGCTTTCTTATTTATACTATGTCCTGGACCTTGTGAAATCACTGTTTAACTTCCAGTATTATTTATGGAAGCCAGCCTGTTGCTGTTTCCAGATCTTACAGAGAACTTTCATTTTGCAGTTTCAGTACCAGGTGCATAGTTCTGGCTTAAATGAATCAACTAAAAAGCAACATACAGTAAGTACTTAACCCTCTCACACCCTGTATGAATCTTCACAGGTAGGATCTTTTTCTACCTCTAGGCTATTTCATTAAAGTCAGGTTCCTGAGTCCTGAAAGCTCCTCTTCTGTGACAATTTAGAATTTGGGACTGCACAGCCTTTTCAGTGCAGTAGACATGAATACTAGTTTTGGAGCATTTCTGTTGTGCAGACAGATTTGAAATATTACCGTCTCTCATCAATACAAAAGACTAAATGCCTAAGTATGGAAATAGATTTTAGGAAATGTACAGTTTTTATGAGGCTTTGCATGCTGCCACCATTGATCAAAACTCTTCAATCCATAATAGAAAGAAGCAGACAAGGAATAATGATTTAGCACACTGGATCCAACTTCTGTGCTCTTGGTGTGGCAACTCTGACTTACAACCATAGTGAAAAAATCAGCTTAAAGTGTAACCCTCCTCAGCATATGGGCCCTGGATTTGCATGCTGTAGCGTTATATGCTACCATTCACAGCTGCATAAACTAAGTGCAAAGTAGTTTTAAAACGTTAGCCAATCAGAAATCAACATTTTACATTCATTTTGCATGAGTAGAAATGACCATGCATATGGTACAAGGCAGTACAGAATCAGGTGATGACGTTTATGTGACTGCTGTCTAAGCAAGGTTGTTAATGGTTGCACAATACGGAGCATTAATGACCAGAAAAGGATGAGAGAGAGCAATAATAAGTAACTTATTTAAAACTCTGTTCAGGTGCTCCCTTACCTTACAGTCCTCTTGCCTGACACGTATAGCTTTATGTCGCTATAGCCGCTCAGGAGTCTCCTAGGACGACAGATAAAGGTTACATTCTGATGATGACCCATCTGGGTGTTAGTAGGATGAAATAGTTTCAAATGCTTTTTTGAAAACCTGGGGAAATACATCCCAGAAGTCTTTTATTTAAAAGAGAAAGTATTAAGATGGCAAAATCAAGCACAGACTGAAATTAGAAAATTTCAGGGTTAGAAAAAGAAGCCAGGAACCATGTAATTAAAGATTACTTTAGGGCATATACATGGAAAGGCAACCTTTATTCTGGCATTTTCTAACTTCAGTGTGCTTGCAAATTATTCATATTTTGGCAAAGATTTTGTATATGTAAATTGTATATATTATATATAGAACTGAATTAATCTCTGATATATTTTTGCCTCATAAATACAGTTTCCTGTTTCCATGCTAGAATCTCCAGCATTCAGATGACAGTTGCTGGATTTATTCGCTTCTTGATAATTCGAAGGCTAAACTGGACGTGCTCAGCCTCTCCAAATTTCAGTCTTATCTAGCATTTTTTCTAAGCCACCCAGATAAATTATCTCAATGGCCTGAGGTAAAGTGATTCTCTTGTCCAGGGGCTGTGGATTGCTGCAATTTTTTTCTTTGCTTTCTTCTGCCACACAATTATGAGATCAAGTGTTAAGACTGATGAACAGAAAATTTTTCTCTATTTCACTAATTTAGTTTTTCAGAAATGTGTAATGCTGTACCAAGAATTTCTAAATAAAAGCTTTAAAAACACTGCGTTAGCAGGAGTGTGGCAAATTTATGTCAGTGTGCAACAAGCCACATAAAGAAAGACCAACAGAGTGAATCTGAAAATGATCTTCATGCAGAATAAGAAAAGTGGAAGAAAGACTGGAGAAGGGGATCCACTAATTCATCTTCTTGCAAATCATATAAGAATGTGACATATTCGTTTGCACTCAGATTATTTTGTTCTCCAGAAGAAAGCAAAAAAAAGTTTCTTATAAATTTTTTCCTATAAATTTTCAAAAAATCCTGAGTTAATAAATTATAAAAGAAAAAAGAACATATTTAACTTTTATTGCATTCAAATTTTGAATGATACACAGAGTTCATTTCATTCATGTCCTCTTTCTGTAATACAAATGTTCTGCAAAAGCAGCGAAACTGCTCTTTGCTGCTCTGTTACTGTTCCTTATCTCAAAGCCCTTTAAGTGGAAGAAAGTTTCTCTGTGTGTTACGCAAACACTTCAGTCCCATTTAATTCCCTGAAAACTGAGGCACACGGAGACAGGCATTGAGGCTTCTCTGAGGGCAGAGCACAGAGCCTTCAGTTTTCCAGCTGCACACCCATCCCTGAGCCTTCTTCCTTCTTTCCTGCACATGACAATGTTCAGGAAAGGCAATGCACTAAGCATCCTCTGACATGTTAGGAGAACTAATGTGTCCACAGACCACAAAAAACATATATTCAAGACGCCGAGAACACTAAACATGGTAGGATCAGGAAATCCTGATTGCCACCTTTGAGAGGTTAATGAAAGATAATTGTGTACATTTGCAGTTGTTACTCAAATATCACTTCCTTATGACAATATGCACTACTTAATCTGCAAAGGTCAGTGAATTACTCTTTAGTTCCTTCCAAATGCCTGTGCAATGAACTTTGCCATTTTTAATACAGATTTCTCAGCAAAGAACTGGTGGTACAAGTTTGAGGCTTAGAATGCCTCTCAACCTGAAACACTTTTCATCGCCATGTATTTCTAACACCACCCATGTAGCTTTATAACTGTCAGACCTAAGCAGAGACTTCCCTGTAGGGTTCATTAACAGGTTGCACAGAACCTAGCACAAGCTAAGCACAGAAGCAGTTCAGTTACTGATTTCTTTGAATCCTCTTGCAATATAAATGATCAGCCAATGTATTGAACCTGAAACGCAAATGCAAAGAGGTTTAGGAAAACTGAGATACGCTGTCATCTGAAGTGTGCCCATGGTTAACAGCAGTTTGGATGAGGAACTCGCTCTTCATTGTCAATTGCATGACTCAAAAAAAAAAGAGGACCTAAGGTGGAAATATTGCAGGTCAACAGCTTGTCAAAACTGCATAAATGCACAGAGAATGGTATGAATGAACCCAGCCATAATCCTGTGAGCTAAACTCCACAGCTGCTGACTCCCCTTTTCACCCATGTGGGTGAAACCAGGCATGTTTGTATGGATACCCAACACAGCCTACAGGTTTGGGGGGCTATATTCTGACCCAGTGCGGATAGTTTGAATAGCACTCGAAATCTCAATGAAGAATCAGGACAGCAGGGTTTAACTTAGCAGGTAGTGGAATGCACAAGCACAGCACAGAGACAAGACTGGGGAATTAGGCTGCTGGCAAGTAGCAGCTGAAAGCTGATTGAATACAACAGATTGGGCTTTCATACTGGACAGATAGGCAGCAGCTATTTAAATAGAGTATTAACAGTTTTGCTCTTAATTATTTCCAAACCTTCCAGCTAATGCAAACTCAGTATGACATGTATTTTGGCCTCAATTTGCTGTTTCTGTATGAATCCAGTTAAAAGAAAGATGAATGGTTTGTTGAGAATTTGTGCCTATTTAAAGTCATTCTGTAAGTGTTTGTCTTCTTTCTTCAAACAGCTGTCATGTGAGTAACTGAATATGTACCTCACAAAAATGTTCACTTTCTCCATTTCAGGTGGAATTTCTTTCTGAAATTACACTGCCCTGCAAGCCAACAAATGGTCATCGTTCTGGCCCAGTGGCAGGTGGAAGGCCATGAAACTCCAGAGCTAAAAGTGGAAACTTTACGCCTTCAGAAAAAGGAGATTCCTATCTTGCCAGTTAGGTATCATTTACTTTTTGGTCTGGGAGGATCTGGGATTGTGGCATTTCTATGTATAGTACAGCTTTTTCTAGAATTTTCTGAAAGTATATTACTGATAAGCTTTATCTCAGATACTTACATAGTTAGTCATGTGAAAGCCACAACAGCTGGTTTACACCTCAAAGAATAAACAATTACTAATAAAAATGTCAAACTTCTCACAAATATCTCTGAAATAAGAGAATGACCTTCCAAAATATGTTTCAGCAGACTGTTTTAATTGCAGCTACTTCCAAAAGCGAGAGCTTGAGCTTTGTTCTCGTATCTGTATTTTCTATACATCCTCCTTGATACTCTCTTTGTATAAAGTACCTGGGATCTCTTATCAATACTAACCCAATATGGATCCAGGGTAGACACACAACAGCACCTGTGACAAACGGGACAGAATGTACTATATGACATTATTCAGCTTGTGAGAGAACAGACACATAAAGATTATAGCAGCATAAAAGTAAAAAAGGTTCATGTAGACAACACATGATCTAGCGTAAAGGCTGCTGACTGGCACAAAGCCAACCCATCAAAAAATCTGATACATATTTTTACTGTCACAGTGAATTTATAGCCTGAGACTTTTATATTCCCTTCTTAAAAACAAACCCTCAGTGTCTGCTTTTTATTTCATCATGCTCAGGAAAGGAAGAACGTCCTCTCACCAAACTGAAGTGAGAATGAATTTAAATGAGCCTCTTTCCTAATCTGAAAAATTGAATTGATTCTTCTTTGAGCCAGAACAGCAAAAAAGTAAACTACTGGTACTGGATGATCCAGAAGGAATTAAAATGTACAGAAACAGTAACAAGTGACAAACTCATATGTGTCAGCCAGATCAAACAAAAGGAGTAACTGGAAAGTCATGGTTTCGGGTGGTGACCACAGCTTTTCAAGCAAAAGTTGTAAATGTACAGGAGAAAAGGGATTTAATCAGAAAGCTGGACATAGCACTTAGCAAGTTGAGATGAGCTGCATACACTCCTAGCCTCATGGAAAGATAGAGGTGTTTCCCATCATCCAAGATGTCTGTACAGAAAGAAGAAATATAGAAGCAATAGAAGTTGTTAATGGCTCCAACACATCGTATTCAGCACAAATGGCTATGAAATGCCAACTTAAATATTTTGAGGCCTTAACAGGTGTCATAATGTAGAACTACTCTAAACTTGTCTCAGCATAGAAGGATATTGAATGCTCCAAATTTTCTTATGGATGATGAGCATCCACAGGCTTTCACAGAAACCTGCCCGATTACCATGGCTCGGGGAGTGTGGACATTTTGAAAAAAGTGGTACTTGCCTTTAAAGGTCAGTCTAAGCAGTGGAAATCTTCCAGCTTTGCAGAGCAGCATGGAGTTTTGCACAGCAAATTTGAATTAGCAAATCTGCTTATCCCTTCCTACAGTTGTCATAAACTGTAGGAATATATGTAGGTGCTACGTGAATATAGGCCAAAAACAATTCATGTCTTTACCATTCTAAATGAGATTTTAATTTGTCTTTCTTCTTGGTCTTTACTGTGACATTTGAAATGTCAAAACTCTTGTATGTGCAAGGTAATCAAGTTCACATTTGGGAACGGTACATGAACTCAACATACTGCCCTGAGGCTCAGGCCTGAAGGAATTTCAACTGTGCAGAGATGGAATATGTGAAGACAGAAATACGAGGAATAGATGGGCATTATTAGATTGATAAAAATAGCACGGGGAGGTAGAGGTGCATGTAAAACGATCTGATTTGGAACGATAGTGCTTCATGCTCCTTTTGCACAGGTATAAAGAGCTACACAAGCATTCTTCTAGTCCATAAACTCCCCAGATGAAGGCAGCACCAACCAGTACAGCTGACACAATGTGGGGTAGCAACAATGCTTGCTCTATTCTTTCAGCGACTGCTGCAAAATTTCTGGCTGCCACACCTAAATTATTCCTGGAGTACCTGGTGCTCCTCCTCCACCTCCTGCATGGCTGATTGAAGCTACAACCTGGCCCTCATTTTGCAGCTAGTCTCAACAAGTACAGTAAACAGTTCAAAGCATTTCTGGCACAGTGGAGCAGACATGAGCAAGAATTGTCTATTGCAGTTGCTATCCAAAAGAGACAGAATATATTTTCCAGTTATGAATTCTGGATAAAAGTTATGAACTCCAGATAGACAGTTTGTACTGTACCTTCCATTTCAGCTACAGACGTGAAACAGATTCTTGAATTTGCAGTCAGGACAAGGTAGGACAATGTCTGCTAATGCCTTTGCTTTCTGTTTGCAGACACTGGAAAAGAAAATCTGTTTTCTCCACAGTAGAGCGAGTTTTAATCCAAGCTTCATTTCACTGCTCCATTGAAGGCAGCAATACACAAATGTGTCCAAAAATCACAATTTGGTACTGTATGGTTTTCACATTTTCTGTGCTATAAACAAGAAAATTTGATTGTTTCATTTTTCATTTTATTTAATCATCCTTTCATACCTCATATTTATCTCTTTGTCTGCATATCACTATATTGTCTTTGAACATTGTTGCTAAATGCTGTTATTTTCATTGTACAAACAGAGCACAGAGAGACAATATGCTTATCCACATGGGCCAGTGTTAGAGCTAGTACCATGTTTTTTTTAATTCTAATCCACTGTTCATTAACAGAAAATTCAGAATTTTCATCTACTATGCACTTGGATTTAAAACGTTATTTTGCCCAGTTCAAAGATACTGTATTATGTCTCCAGCTGGCTTTTTCTTAGAGCTACCCAGCTGAAGTACAAAAGTGTTCTGAAATGTCCCAACTGAATTTCAAATGAATATCAGAAATAGGCAAGGATATACATGATACATGCAGAATATGTATCTAGGGAAATCACAGAAGATCTAGTTTCCACTAGTTGGTTATACATAAATTATTTAGGCAATCTTAGTAAGCCTGTTGATTAGCTGGAGGCAAAGATATCTATTTTAGGTGTACTTAGGGTCAGGATTAACTCATGGAACTTGGATGGCATTGCCCATGAAACAGCTAGAATCATTTCAGCAACCTCATTCAAAAATTAGGCAGTCTCCTTTTTTTACCACCTTTTTTTTTTTTTTAAGTTTTCCTTAGCAAAGAGGACAAGATTTTTGAAAATCATGTGATAAATGTCTTACAAAACTACACTAGAAACTATTTAGGGTGACTGGAGAAGAAACAGGACTGGGAGCCAGGAGACTATTTCTATTTCTAGTTCTGCCATAGACTGTGTGACTATGACTTTGAACCTCAGCTCCCGTTTTTGTGAAACGGGGATGATAACACTTACTGTTCTCTCAGGGATATTGTATAATGTAATTTTCATTAAGGTTTATAAAATGCTTGAGATCCTTGATTAGAAGAAGTTGCAAATGCAAACTCTTTATCAAGTAACAGTAATCACAGTATCAGCACTACTATTATTATTATTACTACTAACAACAACATTATTTTTTGTTAATGTTATTAATATTAAATTATAAGCTCAATAGCATTGTTCTCATAAAAAGCCCAACCTGCACATAGCAGGAAGATCATTGTAGCTCACTTCTAGGCACAAGAATGCTGCCGGCATAGTTTCAACATGGGAGTGTAAAAGAATTCTTCAAGTTCTCCATCTGAGCAACTGTAGGTGGTAAAAATGAATATCTTTTCAGTAATGCTTTGTGACATAGGAGCAGAAGCAGCTTTAAGAGCTTAACAGTATTTTTAAAATATGACTCAGGAGAGGTTTTCTTTTTCTAACTGAACTGGGGGAAAAAAAACCCACAACACCCAGGAGTCAACCAATCTTTTAGAAACCCAGACCCTTGAAATAGAACAAGTATTGTAGGTCAGGATAATTTGAGTTCACATGCAACACCATTGACATATAAGAAATCTATGCATAAACAACGGAGAAAACCAGATCTCTCATATTGGAAGCCTTGAGCTCTGACAGATTAATCGTAAGAATTTTGTTCTGTGAGTGACCAAAAACTACCACGGGTAATTTGGGAGGTTGAAGCCCCTTTGAAAATCTATAATTTTTGTGAAATACCTGTATAGATTGTATTGAATGATAAAAATGAGGTGAGGTAACGGAAACATGGAAGATCAATATAGCATTTATTCCACTAAGGAAAAATGTGTTCAGATTTGGTTAGAGTCACATTAACAGAGAACGAAGGCAGTCCAGCAGTTTCTCTTTTCTTCCTGAACAGCCCATGGTAGGAAGGAGGTGTGAAGACCTTAAGACAGGTAGGGGAAGGTGACAGACACAGTGTAATTGCACCCATTAACCTTACCACAGAAATATTGCCTTTTAAAAAAACAAACCCCATGTGGATTGTGGGTTACACAGATTTTTGATAGTTCAGACTGGAAGAATGTAACTGGTAAACCAAACAGAACATTTAGTTTCAATCCTTCGTTTTGTCTTATTTCATGAGAGAGAAAAAAATTCAACGTAAAATAATTTTATATTAAACAGAATTTTGGAAATTCTATTCAATATACCACATAACCAAGAAAAGAGCTTGTTTGATGGTATACGATAATTTTATCAATGTCTGAAAACTGAAGTGTGTTACTTCACTATGTTACTAATAACTATACATGAGTTTGGAGGAAATCCTCCAGAAGAAACACAGAAAGTAACTTCAGCTTGTGTCGTATCACAAAATGTCACAAGTCTAATAAAAGTGGTAGTCATGTGCCATTAGTCCAAAACAATGGCTGAAAATGAAGTAATCTCCATGACTAAGAAAAGCTTTTCGATCTTATATTATTGCTACTCACCTACATGAAGTGCATCTGGATGTCTTCCTTTCAATCTTGAAAAGTCAGAGAGAGTGTGACTTTTCATTGTGATTCATCAAATATATGAAATGACAGACACCTGTTGCACAGTGGAACTGTTCATGGTACAGTATATAACACTGAAAAAAAAGAAATATATGTTGTTTATACCACCTTGATTACAGCTCTGATAGGGTCAAGAGATGAAAAAAGAAAAAAAAAGTTGTTAAAAACAAGTAATTCAGATAGTTCACTTTAACCAAAGATCTTACTGTACAAAGCCTGAGTAAATAGAAGGTGAAAAGATAAAAAACTGGCATTACTGAGCTACATTCTGGTTGTCATTGCTGCTCTCAGACAAATATAAACATCAATGTGTACAGACTAATACAAACATATGAAAAGTGCAGCTGTTTGTGTACATTTTTTGGACATCCTTTCCTTCACCCATCCTATCACAGACACGATCATGCCAAGCACTGTGGATGAGTACAATCCACTCTGGTTTGCTTTCAGTGTACAAGACTTTGCTTCTGTGCCCATAAATATCCATGAAGCAGGAAAGGAATTTGAATTTATAGTGCCCCTAGACAGGGATACAATGGTACTATTAATCTACAGTAATTACTGCCCTGCCTTGTAGCTGGTAGTTTCTAGGACTTGTCATTAGCCCGCTAAGTACCAGGCTAGCTCACCTGAACCTGACTAACATAAAACAGTGTGTGCTACATGTTGAAGAGAGCGCAAGGTAAACTCTAAATGCCATGCTAGCATTTCTGCTTCTAACACACTCAAGAATCACAAAAAGAAACCATCCAAAATAATTAACTGACATTTTAACACTGTAAGAAACGAGGCTGTGTTGTGTGTTTATGTGCCCAGCTTTGAATTGGTACTGTTCTCCTGATTGATAGCTTCAAAACTGAATCAACTTCTCTGCTCAGGAAGTGGTGGTCCATGTCCTATAGCAAAGTAATTCAACTTTCATCTCACTATTAAGTTCTACAGGTAAGTACTATATAGTATGATCACAGCTATGTCATCCCAATTAGCCATCAACTTGTTACAGATATAAAATGTAGGGCAATTTTATAACACCTTACAAACAACAAACTCTGTCATTTTATCAATATTGTGCTTGGCCACACAGCCCCCTACAAGCCTGGTAGTATCCCTAGCTGCTTCTGCAGAGAGCAAAATTGAGATCCAGAAGCACACAAGGGATATTCACGCAGGAAAAAAACGGCAGCTAGCTGCCAAATTAATCAGAATTAGACCTTAATTAGATGGAAAATTCAGGTCAGGATGAGATAAGAATTCAAATCTCATGGGCACCGACCAGTGATTTATTTCTAACGTTGTTGTGCATTTTTAAGATAGCAGGCAAGCTGATTTCCCTTTAAGAGAAATGTCTTGGCCATCAAATAAGGACAAATTATTTTTTCAGATATGCATGATGGATCAAGGTTCTGATATAATGTTGTTCTCTCCCATACTTCTAGATCTCCTATTGACGTCAGCATGGGATAGACAGAAAGATTTTTCCAAACAGGGAAATGGAGATTATTGTGGCAAATACTCTAATGGAGTCTTCGGTGACAAACCAAGTGACTATCAGTAGGATACAGAAATAAAAGAAGAAATCTACCAAGCCAAACTGTGATCTCTTATAGTTACTGTCACCGAGATCACAATCTGTCTCGCTGTTTCTTTTACACTACCAAGGCAGCCAAGCAGCTGCTTTGTGCAGGAACAGTGATCCAGTTCTAGAAATCTCCCAGCAGCAACACTATCCTTTATATTCACAGTCTCTCGGTCTCAGTGGAAGTCAAATTCTACCTGCTGCTGACAGAGGAACACACATTGCCTAGGAATAAAAATTATTCAGAACAAACTCAGATTATCTTAATTATCAAAATTCAAACTCATATTTTATCACTGCTTTTTCTGCTGGGTTTGTGTAACTGTTTCATCTCAGTATTTTTTGCATTCTGCTGTTTAAGCTATAAGCTTCTTAAAGGGGGAGAGGGGGAAAAAACCCTTGACATAATACTATTAAATCAAAGAGCAAGCTGACTGGAAAAAACAGTTACTATATTTAAACTGCATTATCCTATGACAGAACTGCAGTTTTAAAACCTTTCCACTTTGATACAGCACTTTTGCAGTATTTTAATATGTCTTAGTAGATTTCAAGTGTCTGAAACATTTTAATAACTGTAATTTAAGAGGAATAAAATAGTACCGTAGGAGGAAGAAACAATGCCCCCATTTGTCACTCATGCAGACTTGTGTTTGAAATCAGCTGGGGTAATAAGAGCAATGAGTTTGGTGGTCTCAACCTAAGCCCCATTAGGCAATTAGCCAGTCCGCAAAAATCATGACATAATTTGGCACAGTTAAGCAGAATGGTCTATGTCCACTGAAAGAGATCCAGGCCTGAAGTAGGGAGGCTATTGCAGGTCAGCATCCAGGTGTATTGGCTCAACAAGCTGGCATTTAGTGTAGTGCCCTTCTGTGCTGTGTTTAGCTCCAGTAAAAACTATTAATCTTCTTTGAAAACTGAGCTACAAAACATATGTTTTTGTGTACAGCAAGAGACAATTCACATTATGACCAGTGAATCTGCTTTGCAGCAACAAGGGTGACTTAATGTTATTGCAATTTGAAGGAAAGCATCCCGCAGTCCTCTCTCAGGCCAAATTCCCATTTACTTCAATTAGTACGCATTACAGGAACTGTTTTAATGCTGCTGCCTGATGTGTTGGCTGCTTCTCCTAATATATTACAGAGAAAAAAAAGATAGTAGGCCAAATGTATGAATGGTATACTTCCATTATGTGAATGGAATTTCATCAAAGCCAAAGCTGGCCCATTTTGTCATGTTTCTTTCCATGGTACCACTCTAAGGGGTTCCACGCTAAAAACAAAGCGCAACTTCACTTCGCAGCAGCAAAATAAATTGGTTTCCTTCTTCCTTAAAGATGGAGAATGCAAAGCTATCTGCACCTGCTGGAAGTATTAATTGCCTGAAAGCTTTCATGGGCTCGCGTTGCTTAAGGCAGAGCTGAGGTGCCATCATTCTGATTTGGGTCATGATAACCATCTTCTTTAAGAGACAAGACAAATTTCATAGGAAACTTTATGAATCCTTGCATAGCGATAGGAAATAACACTGATTTCAACTCACAATTCTAAATTTGTATGATACCAAGTGATGCCAAAATTAGCAGGTACTGCTTCTGCTGCAGTATCTACATGGGTATTTGTAGTTCGTTCTGCACTATGCTGTCTAGACCAAGCATTGTATCTGCAAATGTTTTTCAAATGTGCAGCTTTCAGAAGGTCTTTAATGATTTGGAGGGTATGACCTGCCAAGAAATCCTCACTGGTCAGCTAGCATCGGTCTTGCACATCTGTGGAAAGACAGGGAAGCAGTCGTGAAGGAAATGAAAAGTTTATTCTGCTCTGGAAGAGAAAGACCTGTAAAACAGTCCTTAATTGAGTCATTCTTCTCTCAAAATTCACTGAGCCATAACAGAACACAGGACAGAAATAAACACAGGCAGAGGACTAGGCTTTCAGGTTCTTTCCAGAGTTTAGGTAGGGTCTATGTTCAAAAGATGTGAAAAAAGGCGAAGAATCGAGTCCTCTATTTGTAATGGATGAGAGAGAAATGATGGAAGTGGAGTTGTCAAACTGCAGCTGAACTAGTGAATCCCAGAGAATGCCAAGAGCTCCCCAGGAGTTGCTAGAATTCCTAGCAGTGTTTTCGCCTGTTACCAAGTTAGGCTGAAAGGACACCATATCTACTTCAATATACACTCTGCCAAGCTCTAATTGCACATGCCATGGTTCTGGTACGCTTAAAATAATTTTCCATAAGCCTTTTTGGAAACAGGCACAAAAAGGAAACCAACAATGACATACAAAGTATATCATGGGGAGAAATAATATGAAATATGAACCTGGTTTCTTTCTAATACCAGTTTGTTTTGAAAATTGCTACTAATGCTTAACTGCATTGCTCTTTTACAACATTTAAAAATAATACTTAAAAATAGTAAGAAAATGAAAGGCAGGACTTTCAAGTCCTTTACAGGTGCTCTTGTATAATGAAGGCTAGTAAAATATGCTTGTGTGTAAAAACATTGCTGTGGTAAATGTATTTTTACAAAAAGCTTACATATAATGCAGGCTGTGTTAACGTGGTAGAAGGGAGGAAGCTACTCCTATAGATATACTGTGCTGTTAGTGAAATATGTTAATTCAAGTAGCTGGCGTTATTCTGTATATAATGATTGTGGAAATTATGTGTTTTTAATGTTGCATATGCACATAATATGGGGACTGATGTTGAGTCTATCATGCAGAGGTGTCTGAAGATAGAGGTGCATACATACATACTTGTGTGTTAGAGGATACTGAAAACTTTGGTGTGGGTTAGGTGGGCCAGTGACTGGCCCAACAAAACCAGTCAGTGGTTTTGTTAGCATTGAGTGCATATTTTTGAAGACATTGTTTTGTAAGAGTATTAATTTCACCTTGTGACTTCAGTTATGTTTTGGGGATGATGGGATCATGTGCTCATACAATATCAAGAAAAATATTAAAAGTAGGTAAGAAATGTAAACTATATAAACTATATAAAATTGTCATATTGACATTCTTTACCTCTGTAACTGTTAGGGTATGTCTATGTGCAGGGTAAGGTAGCGGTATGAGAAGCCACATAACTGTATTCAAGCAATGCTGATTAATCTTGCTGATAAGATAGATAAAATTAATACAGGCAAAGCATGGAACAAGTCATTGTCATACCTGAACTAGATCATCAGATGATTTTTACACAGAACTGCCCTATCAGGTGTAGACACACTGTCAAGTTATCCTTATCTGGACATTGGCTAGTTACAGAGGAGTCTCTTTTAGGGCAGTTGTACTTTGCTAGAAAGGATATAGGGCCACACATACTAGAACACTGTAATTTTATATTGGTTGTCCCCTCTCCTTAGTCCTTTTGCTAATACAGAGATAAGACTAAGATATTTTCCCTACAGATCAGACACACAGTTTCTTATAGCGTGGTGCTGTGGGTGGTTTGTAACAGTGATGGATATGCAGATTGTATGTAGGATCTGCGTTTATGTAAGCCAGCACACATGTAGAGATCAGCTTTTTGCACACGCATATGCAAGAACATTGCTTGGCACCAAGGGCTTTTAAGGGAAGGTGTTTCTATTGTGTATTGAATTGCTTGCTATGTGTCGTGTATGTATTGCAGGTGTCATTAATGTCAGCTGGTGATGGTCTCAGTTTTTATTGTGTTTACTGAAGTTTTTGTGAATTATTGGGTGGGATGGCTAAATCAGTCAGTTTTTTCTGTGTTCTGTATTGGTTTGTGAGTCCGTGTCAGTTACAGAGATACTGTGCTGAGGAGAGCTGGTATCTTACACCACATACGCTGCTGAAATGACACTGTACAGTTTATACCTCCTTACGTTATCTCTGTGCAAGCCAGGGCCGAGTGTGCGTGCCACTGGTATGCTGGCGGGGCAGCGTGCGAGGGCTGCGATGGGAACTGGGGAAGTTGTGCAGAGGACACGGCTCGGTGTCAGCGGAGGCCCCGGACCTCAGGGGAACGAACCCCCTCAGCGGTAGCGCGGAGGCACACAGCCCTCGCGTCTCTCTCTCACCTCTGGCGCGCTCATGGCTGGATGAGGCTCCTGTCACGACAGAACGGACGGCAGCCCTCACGCGCAGGCTGACAATCCTGTCACGACATGCGCCGGGGCAGCTCCGCGCCAACTCTGTGCGCTGACGTGCCTATCGCGACAGCGCGCCCTCCGGGAGGCAGGCGGCGGGCAGCTCCCCTCAGGCGGCGCGCGCGCTGCCGCCGGGGCAGCCCCGCTCCCCCTGAGCCACCAGGCGCGGGTTGAGGCCGGGACAGAGGGCGGCCGCGGCGGTTCACGCCGGGGCAGAGGGGGCGGGAAAGCGGCCACCCCACCTGCGGGCCTCTCCCACAGCGGAGCGGAAGCGCTCCCGCCGCCGCATGAGGCCTGCATCACCCGCCTCCTCCTCCTCCTCCGAGCCGAGGGCGGTCGGCCGCGCTGCGCAGGGCCGCGCCAGGCGCCGCTGCCACCGCCTCAACGCCGCGGGCGGGGCCGCGCCTTCCCTCCGCCCCGCACCGCGCGCCCCGCCAATGAGCGGCGTCCACATGCCGCGGCGGCGAGAGGGGCCCGGGCGGCCCAGCTCCCATAAGTTACATTAGAGCAGCCGCCACTGGTGCGTGACTGGGGCGAGCGGGAGCACAGCGGCGAGGCCGGGCGCGGGGGGCGGGCGAGTGAGCCCAAGCCGTGACGGCGACAGCGGGCTCGGCCGGCGAGGGGAGGATCGGGCTGCTAGAGGAGGGGGGGAGGGCGATTCCGACCGTTCCCGGCGGAGGCGAGGCGGGCAGCGGGGCAGCTGCGCCTTTTTCTACCCCTCCCGCACCTCTGGAGGCGGCCGGGGTGAGGCGTGCCGTTATCGCTCTCCGCGGGGGCGACTCGAAGCCTGGTGTGGCGAACGGAGAGGCCGCTCGGCCACCTGGACGCGGCCCATCCCCGCGCAGGCACCCGCCGAGCCCCCCGCACGCCCTCCCGCGCCCCTGAGGCGACAGCGGCTGCGGGGGCCCGCGCCTCTCCTCTCTCCTCAGCCGCCGGGGCCGGGGGGCGCCTGAAGCCCGTCTCCTTCCCGCCGGAGCGGCGGCTCGGCTCCCTCGGAGGGCTTGTAGGGTGGGAGGGGGGCGGGGGCTTTTTTTTCAGCCGCTTTCCCTTTTTCTTTATATATATTTTTAAATTTTTTTTTTCTTCCCCTCCTGCCTCCTTCGGGAAGAGTGAGGCGCTGAGGTGGGCTCGGAGGCTCCTCTCTATTGCGGGAGGGGGTCTATGATAGCACGGGGGCGGTGGGGGAGAGAACGAGGGGCTGAGGAGGGGGCTCGCCGCCGCGCCCGCCGCCGCTGAGGAGGAGGAGGAGGAGGAAGAGGCGAGGCACCATTTGCTGCTCCCTGCCCCAGCCATGGAGAACGCGCACACAAAGACTGTGGAGGAAGTTTTGGCTTATTTCGGCGTCAACGAAAGCACCGGGCTCAGCCTGGAGCAAGTCAAGAAGCTGAAGGAGAAATGGGGCTCCAACGGTAGGTGAAGCGGCCCCACGCCGCCCGCCGCCCTCCGCCGCGGGGATGCTGTCGCTGGCACTCGTCGTCTTTCCTCCCCCTTCTGCTCCCTTTTCCACCCTTTTTTCTCTTTCGCTCATCCTTCTGGAGGCCCCGTTTCAAGGCCTAACGTGTGAATTTGCAAAGCCGGCATCTCTTACAGGACCCGGAATAGGAGCGGGGGAGAGAAGATGGCTGACTTGAACTCCACCTCGTGGGTTTCTTTCATACCCCACGCTCACGGGGCTGCTTGGGGAAGGAGGATGTCACCTCCGTTTCCCTTCACCTTAACGGTGGGAAATATTTCATTCTGAAATGAAGCGATGTGGTTTTTTTTTTTCCTTGTCCATCTTGACCTTAATTTTTCCCTGCTTTTCAGTGCCTTTCTGTCCCCTATTTTACATTCTTCTCTCAACTCGGGGCACAGAATTCAGCCGATGAGGTGTTTCTTATTTTTAATCCTTATTGCTTGGCCCTCCTAGTCCCTTTTGAACTCCCGTGCCGTTGTGTAAAAATGAAAAGCTATGAGATTATACGGTGGAGTGTTTTTTTTTTTTTAGCTTTAACACTGCTTTTGTGCCTCTTGAATTACTAGATATAGTTGCAGTGGAATAAAAGGGAGAGCAGAAATGAGAAAATACCCTTAAAATGGAGGAAAGAATTTGAAGTATTTTGAACTAAGTTTGGTGGTTGTTTTTTTTTAAGTGAATGTCGAGGAAAACCTTTGTCAGAAAGCGTTTGAAAAGCATTTTGAGCCTTTGACCCTTTGTGTGCAGTAACAGCAGAAGTCCCAGAGCTGACTGGAGTGATGACTTGGCTGAATTATAACCCTTAGCACATTCTGGCTAGCCTCTATGTGTCTTAAAATGCAAAGCTATCCGGCCTATTCAGATGCTCTAATGAAAAGAGCCACCTTATTGGGGCTTTCAGTATGTATGTCAAATCCAACCCAGAGTTGAGTGTACAATTCAGGAACAATATCTGGTGGATGCCTTCTAACGCTCTAATGTGTTTCTTCAATGATTTCTTTTCTTTGACACGCTTCCTGGAAAAATCTTCAACGGACAGAGTTACCGGCTGAGGAGGGTAAGCATGTTCATGAAATCTTCTGCAAATTCTTGTTGCTAACTCATAAATTTTTTCCAATGTGCATAACTAAATGGCTTTGTTACATATTGCAGGAAAAACCTTATTCGAGCTTGTGGTTGAACAATTTGAAGACTTACTAGTTAGAATTTTGTTGCTGGCAGCTTGCATATCTTTTGTAAGTATGATTATTTTTTATTATTTTATAGGCTTCTGTATTGCAGAATGACAGGTGTTCCAATGTGTAGGAAATGTACATACTGAAGTTATTCTCTTTCTCAAAAGGTAGAAGTAAAGGATGCAAAGTAAAATCTTATCTCTTAAATTAGTTGCCTTGTGAAGAGGTTTCTGTATGCTAGAAAACAAAATTTCAGGGACTCTTTCATTGCATGAGTCATAAGTACGTAACTACACTAGACAGGTATTTTTAAAAGTGCTTCTCGTTCAACCCGGTTGGCTTATTTGAGGTGGGATTTCCCAATGCCTTTGTTGGCTTTGAAAACTAACCTTGAGTAAGTGTTTAACTGGATGTTCTTCTTGCCTTTGAGTTAATCGTTATCAAGCTCGATGTATAATCATTGGAAGACATTTTTGGATGCAATGCAGACTGTAAATAGAATTTACATGGCTAATATTCCAGTTGCCTTCCCTTCCTGATAATAGCAAGGTGACAGTTGTTGCTTTTGACAGTGACAAGAATGATGACGGCTGTGATGGCACCATTGTTGACCAAATTTGGTAACTGACCTTTGGATAGTCTAGTCATTAAATGGACATCTTGCTTTGCATACGGCGTTAAAAGAACAAGAACACTTTTAACTTATTTGTTTTTTTAAAGCATGTTTAGGCAATCTTTTTACATAAGGTGTGCAGGGTATGTGTTTGCTGAAGAACTGGAAAGCTGAGCAAAGGCTAAGTGTAGAAGGAAGATGAAAGCTGTGTGTCTTGGGGAGCTGGACAGTAGAAACAGAAGTGTGCAGAATATTAAATTGTTTAGGTAGGAGCAAAAGTTTATATTAGACTTTGCCTTGAGAGTTGTAATTAACTACTTTTTAAAAAGTAAATGCTGTGGCTCTTGGGGGGAGTGGAAATTGTCGTGACTCTTTAGCTAAGGGGAAGCTAAATTAGGATGGACAGAGGAGAATGTACTCTGAAGATGTTCTGGTTGATGGGGGAATGGTTGCCCTGTTGTGGCTCCTGCGGTATATACTGTGTTGCTGATCTTACACCGAGGGAGGCTTCAGCTATCCCCCCACTGACACCTTTCACAGTGCTTTGGGGTTTGAGATGCATATACCGTTACCAGCTGAGCCTTGATTGATGGCATTGATCTTGACCATGGAGACGAATGTGCCTCAATGACTGTTCTGTTTCCTGGGGAAGAGATCAGGCTGGCTGTAGAAAATTGAATAAACAGGTCATTCAAAAGCTTTTTTTTCTCTTGTTTCCCATTTTCCCCTCCCGGAGGATGAGAAGGGGATGTATTTTTGTTCCTGAAAAGTCAGGAATGTTTCTCTCATCACATGAGATAAATGACAGTACAGAAGTTTGTTATCCTTGCATGCCAAGGTACACTATTTGTCTTTATTATAACCAAGTAAGTGAAAAATCAAATTTACCAAACTTTAAGCTTTCATTGCTGAATCTGAGTAAGTATGATACCAGACTGACAGAAGTCATAGAACATACACTGCCAAACCCTCTTTGAAAACTTGATTAGTAACTGGCTTCAGTTTCTTTTTTTTCAGTATGCTTAGTTTTCCTATCTAATTAAGAGGAGACTGTAGTCTAATGGAGTGTGGGATAGATCTGGGTTCTCTGCTTTTGTGCAGCTGACGTGGTATATGACCTTAGGCTACTGCTCTGCCTTTTCTGTCTCCTATTTAAGAGTTATGGATACCCACTATAAATTGATGTTAGTAGTAAAGATTTTCTTCTTTTGATGAAATGTAAAAGAAAAAACTAGATAGATTATGATTTTGGTACTTTAAAAGCACTTCTCCTTTGTGTTTGTTTCTGGCTTTTTACCTGCTCGGAAGATGATTGTTTGTTGTCTGTTTCTCTTAGGTCTTAACACTTTTTCCTGATGAAAGCCTATTAGAGACACTTGTAGTAGTGGTAAAGAACTGTTGAGGATGTTGATATAAAGACTGTATTGCTGCAAAAATTGGATGTAATTAACACCACGTAAATTCTGGTGTTCCTGAAAATGTTTGAATAGAGTATGTAGCTGTGTTAGGCTTGTGGACAGTAATTGTTCTGTGAAAACACTTGAAATATTACAATAAAAACAAGGATTATACATAATGCTGAGATTACAAATTATGCTAAGTCATTCTTCTGATAGAACAATTTAATGCTAGATCTTAACTTCAATGTGGCTATTATGGTATCTTTTACAAGCCTTAGAAATTCAGTTTTTCCACTTGTACTGTTGCAAGGCACACAAAACTCTCAGTACCTTAGAGATCTTAAAATGGATAATTAGACTTAAAATGGAGTCAGTTAAATATGCGTTGGTTTTGGATGTTGAGTAATTCTGTTGAGAGCTGCTCTTTAATGAGTCAAGACTCCTGGCTTTCTTGGGGGCAGTGTCAGATCCCACAGAATCATACTGTGGAACTTAGGGAAGTGCTGATTCTCAGTGGCTGCTTTTTACTATGATTTATTGTTTGAGAGACTGTAAACTGTGAGTAGGAAGTAGGACATTGTATAATGTACCAACAGAAGGAAGGTTGGATAACGGCTCCTGTTTGAAATAACTTCCCACTGAAGACTTCTAGGCCTGGTGTATTCCCAGAAGGGAATTTTCATCAAGATGCTTAAATAGGTAGTTTCCTTTGAATGACAAGGGATGGGAAAAGGTGGTTTACCAAGGACTTAAGAACAAATGACCCCAAAAGCCCACAAGGCATTTGAGTGACTAGTCAGTGGGATGAGTGTTGTAATTGGGCATGAATATATATAGCACTGACTTAATTTTTGTTAAGCTTTTTTTTTTTTTTTTAGTGTCACTGAAAACTTACTCCAATTTAAATTTGGTTTTTCTGACGATCAAATGGAGTATGTACTTTGTGCTAGTGGCAGCAAATTTATAATGTGTGCTTTCAGGAAAGGCATAGGTGCTGTTAGGGGCAGTGAATATAACCTTCACCAGCTGTACGTCATCAATTTAAAAAACATGTTGAAGGTTCAGGTATGAGAGAGAGGATCTCAAGGTATGTAGGTTATTGTTTTGTGTCGTGGAAGCTTTTCTGGTGACTGTGTTGTGATCATAAATCATATTCGATTCTTACCATTATGACTGACTGCACAGAAACAGCCATCTTTAACACTGAGATCTGCATTAGATTTTTTTTGTGTAGAAACATCCCCTCTTACATACAATATAAACTTCTGTGTTCAAAGTGCCTTTTGTGTCCTCTACTCCCACACCCCGTGTCAGGTATGTGTCAGTAAAATAAATCAGACTAACAGCTGAATCTGTGTCACCCTGGCTGATTGCAGGGGTCATATGCTGCGCATTTGTTGGCTGTAGACACTGTGTCCTGTGTTCCAAGTCAGAACTGCTGTTACAGATGTGCCTAGTTAGTAACAGCTTAAATTGTTACACTGTTGTTTCTTCAGTATTTTTATTGACCTTAAGTATGGCTTTTGAAGAGAAACAATGTAAATAATTTCTGATGGTGTGTAAATGGATGTAGGTATAGGCTTGGACCTTGTCTCAGTGTTCTGTTGAATCTGTGAAGCCTATGCAGAAGTAAACCTGTAGAGTGTATCTCAGCAGCTCAAGGGCCTTCATAGCCTGACTTTCTAGGTGCAAGTAAGAGGATGTTTAATTTTCCATGAACTATGGCTTTTAATTCTCGCTAGTTGTGTAGCATGCACTCAGATCTGCAGTATTTACATAAAAGAACAGCTTTCTTTGCTGTATAAACGACTTTGACAAATTGCAAGATACTAACTGTGCATCTGATGTAGCATAATTCTTCCATAAAGTATATATGCTTTCAACAATGATGTATACTTACCATGCAATCTTATCTTTGCATCACACTTATAGTGAATTTTCTTCTAGAAGATGCAGCATAGACTATAAACTCTAACAGAAACTTAAGTGTTAATACAGCATCCTAAGAGCACTCCTCCCTGCCAGCCCCCACTTATTTCTTTGGTTCCTAAGCTGACTTAAAAGTGAATGTTCTGGGAATGTTTTCTAATAGCAGATATCCGTGTTTAGATTAAAACAATGTATTGTGATTTAGTCAAGAGGTGATTATAGCCTGTAAATTAGCATGAGTATAACCTAATTATGTTAAAAGGTGAGCAAAGCTTCTCTTGGAGGAAGTAAGATGTGCCAGTAAAAGTGTTGCAGGCTTTGCCCTGAAATCACCCCAAAAGCTACCTGTTAAGGTCAGTAGTAGTGAGTATGTGGCACAAGATAAGGATTGCTGTAGAACATTACACTGGCTTGCTTTTAGCTGAACTCTGATTACCCAATAGCACCCGAGATACCAGCTGATGGGTGGTGGTGATAAAACTGTGAAAAGTAATTGTGGTTCCAGTTTACTTTGTAGAAATTAACTGTGGGTGCTATGTATCTTCTTTTTTTCCTTATTGCTACAATAAACACAGAACTTATCTGATGGCTGCTTACAATCTGCTAACCAAGTAAAATTCATAATTTTGTACTTATATGCGTGGTCAAGGTCCGTTTTGTTTTGGGGTCCGTTCCCCTGCCCCCCTTGGGTAGCAAATAATAATTTAAAAAACTCTACTGAATAATGGAACTAGAATTGGGAGTTTTTTCTTTAGTATTTCATAGCGTTCAGTATAACTGACATGGAACAAGTATTAGCACTAGTAATAGTTTGCATCTGCTTAATTTTAAGCTGTTTTGTATTGAAAAGAAAAATTACTAAAAGAGAGTTTTCTGAGCAGTAGTTAGTACTCTGTCCAAAATATACTAAATCGTAATTCACAGTATCCTGTAGGAAGAAAAGCAGTCCATAGTTTGACATGACCTGCTTTAATTAGGCCAGGGCTCCTTTGTGTTAGGATGAGATCTTGCTCTCCCAGCTTGCTTCTAAGTTTCCATTGTCAAAATGAAAACCAGACAAAAAACCTTGCTAGGTTGCTGACAACAAACAGTTTGCTTTTCCTCTGTTAGTGGTAAGCGGGTACAGCCTGCTGGGCAACAGAACTCTGTCTTGAAACTTCCATTCTTTACTCTAATTCTGGGATTTTTTTGGATAAATAGTCACCTGAGACAGCTTGCCTCCATAACTTCTCTGACAATGCAGAGATACTTTACTTGTAGAACTGCAAAAGGCTGTAAGGATGCTTCTGTTCTTCTAGCTGTTTTCATCAGTAGACTTTTCCCTGCTGGCTGACTTCTGCATTGTGCCTCTGCCCCCTTTTTACAAATAACCATGAAAACTAAGTGCTATTTGCCTGTCATTGTGTATTTCTGGCTTAGTGTCCTGCAGGTCCACCCCATTAGGCTTTGATTAAAATAGGCTTCTGCAACCCTAAAGCAAATATACTGAATGAAAGTTGTCCTTTAAGCTGCTTATGTTGGCTGTTGATATGGGACTTTTATGTCTTGCTATTAATTTCCCTTATATTTTCAGACTTGCATTTCTCTTGAGCAATTATCTTACTCTTTTTTTCCTGCTCTTTTAAGCTTCTTAAATACATGGTAACTTTACTTATTGACCATACTGCCTGAACAGTACATTGAAGATCAGTGACCTGGAAATTAAGCTGTTCTACATGTGAGTCTTAAAGTGATTAGGGCTGAAGTATGGTGGAGCCCTTTTGGGTAGTAGTCAAATAAAAGATCTCTCATTGTAAACCGCTCTAGGGTATTAAAAGTGTGCTAGTGGAAACTTTCTGACAAGTACTCAATGGCTTGGACAAAGACTGTCCAGTCTCTACCAGGCTTCAGCATATGATCTGTTGTTACTAAAAATGCCTAGTTAAATACTTGTATTCTTTGTTCTACTTTCTCTTCGATTTTTACTGTGGTTTTGTTTTTACTTCAGGCTGCTAGCAAATAATAAACCTGATCTGTTACAGCAATGTGTGTTGTGTATCACAAGTGTCCCAAATGGAGTGTTAATATAGCTGTAGTCTGCTATAACAAACCCAAGAACTCACAATGTATTCTCTTATTTATATGTCTATATTTACTCAAATGTTCTAGAGCAAGAGCTTAGATCGTTCCACTGTTAGTAATTGTGTGGAAACTTTTTGAGGGAGATATGTGTGTTGCTGGCTTCCAGGATTAACTAGGTACTTCATTTTAACCTGGTCATAGATGGATAATTTTGCCAAAAAAACAACAGTGAAGTTCTAAAACATCAGATCTGTGCTGTCAGGATCTCTAATCTGAATTCATCTGCTCTTTTTGAAATAATGGCTTATTGAAAGAAAAGATCCATTGAAAACTCAATGGTTCTTCTTGACATACTTAGATCTTGCTGTCCTTGTAGCTACTTTCCTTACCTCTTAAAGTTGCAGGCTTTCTCAATGTTGTTTTACAACATGTGGTCTTCAATCTGAAAGGATTATGGTTTAGCATTGTGTAAAGCAGATGTTTTATTCCAGTTAACCTTGTAGATGCCTGCTCTGTTCAGAACATCACAAAATGATTGAATTAACTTGCTTTGTTGGACAAAATGGGATCTACAGAATTGCCATAAAGAAAGAGGGAAGAAACAGATACTAAACAGATTTTTCTGATGGCAGCATGTGACCTTGTATATGCTAAGAAAACTGGAAATGTACCATTAGCCATTTCTGTAGCTCCACTGGAGGCAGCAGTGCTGGTGCAGAGTAAAAGCTGTCCATGACAGAAGGGGTAATGCGTGGAGTGAAGGCTGCAATGTCGACTGTATGACTGCTCTAGCAGGTCAAATGGCAGAAGTTGTTACTGGGAATTGGAGATTAGTGGTGTGGGAGGAGGGAGGAAATACTGAGATGTAGAGAGCGTAAGAGATCCTCACTAAGCCTCATCTCCAGAGGGATTACACAGACCATCAAAATGTTATGTTGCCAGTTGGAATGTTTCAGTCTTTTATTAATAATAACCTGGATCTTACAAGTTTATCCTTTTGTAATAAAATTGGTTGTTGCATTGAATTTGCTTGACAGTCTGTTTTCTGCTTGAGGCTTTCATGCTGCTTCTCCTTCCTTTTAACATCCCAGAGCATTTCACAATTGAGCAATAGCTCTGAGCAGCATGTTGGTGGAATTACGGCGCTTGCTTTAGTAATTTAGTAATGGTTTGCTCGCTGCAGTCTTCTAGTGATTCAGAGTACTGTTGCCTGACTACCAGCCCTAATTATCTCAACACGTTCCTATTTACTGTCACTTTCCAGGCTTCCTGTTGCTCAACATGTTGACAAAAAAGCTCTTCCTCTCTGGTCATGTTAGGTTGACTTTTCTTGGGTAACTATAGAACTCTGCAAAGGCCCTGACATATACCCATTCAAGTCAAGTGAATGGCAGAAGCCTAAAACTAGTGTGTAACTGTAGAGCAAATGAATTAAAATCTATGTGGAGGCTTTTATGCAAATCCTCTAGTTGCTTTACTTTTAGAAATCCAGTTTTGAGTTTATCAGCTACTTAGCTGAGAATTCAACTTCAGATGTAACCATACAATTCACTTAGATGCTTCAATAAGACATTACTTGTATTTAAACAAGTAGGGGCTTATTTTTCATATCTACTCACTGAAAACTTGTAAAGCTGTTTTCATTTGTGTGTCTAAGTTATTGGTAAAGAACAATTAACTTGTTTAAAACTCATATTCTGGCAAAGTTTTAGTGTTCTAAGTAGTCAAACTAATCCGTCAGCATCCTGTTTTAGGCAGTAATGGAAAATTTGTTGAAACTTCTCACTGCTGTAGTTGTTGTCACAACTTCTGCTTTCATTTGTGACTCAAAAGTAGCAATATGTTTCCTAAATAAAGAGCTTGCTCCTTTAAAAGAAGAGCAGCCTTGGAAATGAACTTTGTAGTAAAGATTTTTTTTCTCCTTTTCCATTGCATATTGCCAGCTCATTCATGAACTACAAAACTGAAACCCCTCAATTTTCCAAGGTGTAAAAATTGCTCAAGTCAAGGCAGTTGAACCTCGAGCTGAAATTTACTGGATTTTAAGTTTGCAAGTGTCTGTGTAAATCAGTAATATAACTCATTGTGTTTCTCTTACAGGTCCTGGCCTGGTTTGAAGAAGGTGAAGAAACAATCACAGCATTTGTAGAGCCTTTTGTAATCTTACTTATATTAGTAGCCAATGCAATTGTGGGAGTATGGCAGGTATGCAGGTATTTTTACAACATCAAATCACAAATGTTTTGGGTTGTTTTTGTTTAAGAGGAAAGACTGTACAGTGTAGTGTCAGGTGCTCTATACAATGCAGATAATATGTGGTGCTAACTTTAGATTCCTGAGAGTCAACATACCATAAAACTTTTGGACAGAAAGTGTTGATTTAAAGATAAAATGAAAGCTTCAGAAGTATTGCCAAAAAGGCCAAGTGCCCATCAGTGTGTTTGGCCACACGCTGGTGAACGTATGAACTAGGCAGTTCAGAATGAAGGCCTGAATTCAGGAAATAAATCAAATCTTTCAGAGCTAAGAAGCAATCAATTGGGTCAGCTTGCAACAAAAGAGGTTTTGTCCCTACTAAGGAACAAAGGATGGAACACTTGTTATCTAATTTCTTGTCTGTTTCCTCTTGAGACAAATGCTATGTTTTAGTACATTTATTAATACATTTAATACAGTATTAATTCTTCCTTTTCAATTACTGTAGTACCTAATAAGTGTACGTCTAGAGACTGCATGTCTGTCAAAAGGCAGAAGCTTCTTCTGAAAACAACATCTAAATACCATGAAATTTTTCCTACGTTATCAGTTGTGAGATTAATTAGATGGCTTGTTATAAATCATATCAGCTCAGCAGTAACATATTCTAACACTTATTGAGATGCCAAACCAAAATTTTTCATGTTTAGTTCACTAATTTGCTAACTTCAGACAGAGCATGTTTTATTAGGATTGTTTTTCTGCAGATAAAAAGTTTTCTAGGATTTTTAGAGTAACTTAAGTTCTTTGTAAGGTTGTTTTTCGTTTTTTTTGTTTGTGTTTTTTTGGGTTTTTTTTTTAAGGGGTGGTGTTAATGTAACATAATTACTTGCTATCTTAGCAAGTTAGGTTTCATGCTTTAAAAGAAAATAATCAACCCAAAACTGTCCAAAATAACCACAAAAATGATGAGGAGGAGCCCTATTAACAGGTTGAAACATGTTAGAGAGGAGCCTACACACTGGAAGCCACCAGAAGTGGCATTGCTGCACATTCGTGTGCTCTGCTTTGTGCTGGCACAAGTAAGGTGGTTGAAGACTAACCCTCGAAAAATTCAGTTTTTAGCAGTATCCAGCAACTAGTGGAACTGGTATGGAGGGAAGAGGTAATGTCAATCAAGGGATAGCATTGCCCCTTTTAAGTGTCATTTTCTATTCATACAGCAATTGTGCAAGAATAAATCTTTAACTTGAAACTTTGAGTTAGAATTCTGCATGTAGTAATTGTAAGTATGAAATGTAAAGCTATCAGTAGAGTCTGGGGATTTTCTTGTGTAGTTGTATACCCTATTGTAGGAAGTAACCGATTTTTTTTGGACATAAGAGTGCAAAGAATACCTATATATATATATCTATATATATATATCTACATGCAGTGAACTTAATTGTGAAACAGAGTTGCTCTACAGATTAAATGACTCATTCCCTTGTTTTACTGGGCATGGAAAATAAGTCACAGTACATAGTCTCCACCCATAAATGTATCTGTTTCTACAGGTACTAGATGTGAGCAACTGAGTCATTTCCTTGGCTCTGCCCTCCTTAACCTTTCCTCTCACGTGCCCTTTTCCCAAAGTGCCATCTGCTAGTGCTTCAGTGGTTGGCAAGATAGTCTAACTACCATAACTTCAGGCAAACTGGGAATAAAAAGATAGAGCCTAGCACACTGAGCTGGCTGCCCTAGCTGAATAATGTTTAATTCTTTTATTTCTCTTTTGAAGGAAAAGTTCCATTTAACTAACCTTCCATTTGTAGGACTTTCTTTTATACCTTTAAGGTTTTGCCTAATGTTAACTCTTAGTTAATACACAGAAAAGCAATATCAGCATTATTGTGCTGAGGAGCAGAATTAATTTATCTGGTGGAATAGGAGGCTAGCATTAATTATGGCTTTATAGGTCTGTGCTGGTATCTCTGCACTGCCTGGCACTGAGCTGTGCCATGTGAACATTAGTCCCTCAAGGCAGTTTTGGTAATGCTGGTTTTCAGCTGCATTGCTGTCTGTAAGTACCTAGTACCCCAACCTTTGAATTTCTGAAGATAAGTTTCTGCTTTGACACATGCAGGAGGAAGTTTTTATTGTCTGGAAAGGCTGGTGTGTATTTGAAGTGTAGACATTCTAAAACTGTGTGCACCCTTACCATTATCTATAATCATGAGGACTATATGACGTTTGTACTTGTCAATAGGCTGGAAAATGGAAAATAAGTTACTTCTCAAAGAGCTAGAGGAGTACTGAGAAGCTGTTGGTGTCTTACTTTGTCCTTTTATCTAGGTGACATCACGATGTTGATACCAATCTCTGGTAGTAGTGCTTAGCTGAGAGAACTGCGCTTGAGATAGGAAAGCTATTGTGCTCGTGTTAGTGGAAATAAAAAGGTTGTCATGGGTGGGGATTCCTCTAAGTTTGTAAACTGTTAAGAGGCTCAGGGGAAGTTTCTAGTCTGTATGCTTTAATTTCACGTTAGTGTGACTTGATTTGCTGAAGTGAAGGTGATAATGTGCTGTTTGAGCTTCGTCTTAACTTGACCCTTGATTTCTATCAGTAAGTAAAATTCAGTAGTGTTGGTCCCCTCCAGTCTGAGTCTAAGCTGCTCCAGCTGGTAAGGTACAGCTGAGACGGGACTATATCCATGAGTCTTAATTCTGCTTGGTGCTTTTTTATGTCAAAAAGCATCCATATGTTGCATAGAACTCTGTGCGGCCTCCCTGTAGCAAGACATGTTGTATATTCTTGATGGAAATGCTGCAGGATTTGAATAAGCAACTTCTAGGTTCTAAATACTGAATAATATCTGAATTATGTTGTAATGATTTCCAGTCAGCGACCTCATAAGGGGAGGGGTCGCATAATTTTCTGTATTAATAAATGTAGCTGAGCTGAGTCAATAGTATTCATATGATAATGCATTTGAAAAATCAGATCTGACATACCTGTTTTTCCTTGAGGGCTTTTAAAATTACACAGTTTTGCTGTCTTTTAGGAAAGAAATGCTGAAAATGCTATTGAAGCTCTTAAAGAATATGAACCAGAAATGGGCAAAGTATATCGACAAGACCGAAAAAGTGTACAGAGGATTAAAGCAAGAGACATTGTCCCGGGTGATATTGTAGAAGTGGCAGGTAAGACTCATTTGTGTAGTACATACATGTATTAGCATATTATTGTAAAATTCTTGTGGGGGCTTTGTCTTAATGATTTGAGGCCCTAGGGGGGAGTTTTCAAAGACACCTAAGTATACGCTTCACTTAGGAACAATCTTGCTTCTGTTCATCTGTAATTACCTTAAATGTGCATTTGCACTGAGGGGATTGTTTTTTAAATTGCTACTTAGTTTAATTGGTAGGTCTAAAAGCAAAGCATCTTAATTGGAGTACAGGTTTTAACACTCAACACAACTCTAAATTTTTATTTTCTGAAGTCTGGTTACAGAGTGTCTTATAACTTGTCTCTTTTCCATCACAAAATATTTTTTTCCTTATTTTCAAGTGTGTTCAGTTTCCTTAGGTTCTGGAATGCAGAGGTTTCTTTTTTCGTCACACTGTTCCTTATATAAGGAAAGATAATTTCATCTGAAGGTTTTTTCCAACTCTTACGCTTGCAGTAGCAGTGCCTTTCAACTTCTCTTCACAAATGTTTTCCTCTGTCCTCTCAGCTAGTAGGACTGGCATGTCACATCATGACTTCTCATCTTTCATAATTCTTTATTGCTTCTTTTGCGTATTGCTGTATAGGAGACCGCAAATAGAGAGGTAACTATACAAAGTAGAGCTTTCTATTGCTCTGGTGTCAGCATTTGAAGTACCACTCTTAAAACATTGGACTTTTGCATCAAGCTTTCTAATAGATTTCCCCTAAAAGGTGTATCCTTATTTGAAAGGAGTGCAAAAATAGAAATATTGTATACTTAGAGCTAAAACTCCTTCATTTTGGTGACAGTGCCATACCAATAACTTTTTCTCTTAACTGGACTAGTCAGTGACTTTAATGTTTCTGATTCCTTCCCAGATAAAACTAGGTGGTTCTTGTTAAGTGTCAGGAGTGATTGCACACTGATATTTTGTAGGTCATTTTCAGCTGTTAACTGAGGGATTGTTCCTTTGGGAACAATTTAGGGTGTACGTTAGACTTTTTTTTTACCCACTAGTGTCACACTGCTTTTAGAGGTGGTAGCTGTCTCAAGGGGAGATAAATATATACCCTTAAACTTGAATATCCTCCTATTTTAATTAGCAGGCAGAGAGAGTATGCACTCAAAGTGAAGCTGGTGTTGGCTGTCTGCCCAGCTTTCATTCCTTGAGAAACTTCAACATTTGCTCAGCCCTGTCTCGAGCATAGGATGAGCATAGGATGGTTTGGCTGCAGCAGCCCAGGCTAGGGTAATTCAGAGTGTGAATCTCATGAAGGCTGAAGCTGGTTTCCTCTTAGCATCTCTTGGTGAAGAACAAGTACAAATACAAAGTGCTGATAGGAGAAATAAAGGGTGAATTATGATACCTTGTCACTTACTCTGCTGTTTTGACTCACTGTGCTGTACGGTCAAATCTGAGAGTTCTGCAATGAGTTTTTGTTCAAGCAACTGAGGTTTTCTATGTCCTCCTGAGGCAAACAGAACTGTATAAATTACCAATTCTGCAGTAGATGTCTAGTCCAAATCTTTATCCTGTTTTTAAATATCAGCAACAGAATGGTAGTTTTGGAAGCTGTTTGTATCATGGGAATACATTTGAGTTGTGGTTTTTTGGTACTTTAAAGCAGTATTGGTAGAATTGCAAGTTGATGACTGTATTTTGTACTGGTTTGGACTGTCTCACTAAGGAAAAATGCTGGATTTTGCTGCTCTGCCAGGTGCCTACAGCACAGAAAAATTTCTGCTTGATTCTTTGCTATTTTGGAAGAGGTAGAGATTGCATTTTCATCTTAGAGAAAAAGAAATCTAAAGGTGTATGTGAAACACCTGGGGGATGTGTGGGCTTTTACTTATCTTGCTGTATATTGTCAGTATCAATAAAATCAATTACTTGTGCCTTGAGACGTCTGTTTAAAAGGCCTGTGTCTGAAGGAAAGAAATGAATTGGAAATAAACCTCTGACTAGAATACTTATAACACTACACTGTATTTAACAAACGTGGTATCCCATTTTTCATAGGGTTACTATTGCATTATTTTAAAATCTGCTTGTAGAACAGTGATAGTCCAACACATGTAGAACTGATTATTTTTTAAAAAAAAAAGACAAACTTATAAACTAGTATTCTCATGTAGAGAAACAAATTATCCAACTTCAATGACTGTCCTTTAAGATGGGTGGTCTAGCATGTTAACTCGCACTGGTTAAAATACTCACTTAAACTGGTGGGTGGAACAGTCTCAAGCTAGTCTTAAGTACTCATTTTTCTTATATTGACAAATATAATCAACTGCAGCTTCAAGTGAAGGTAACTAAGTGTATGTCGTGGATGTTTAATACAGAAATAAGTGCTTCAGTGTAATATGAACTCATACTGAAACAATGAATTATAACTTGTAGATAGACAATGATGAAATTTTAATTGTAATCAAGCACAGAAAAGCTACTGAGTAAGTGGAGAAGAGCAATACACTATGTACCAGCGTTAGTGTCAAGACCTGGAGGTGAGACAGACTCTGTGCATGCCTGTGCCTCAAGTATAAGAGTACTGCGATGGCCTTTGACATGGTGTTCGCAAAAAGATGACCATGTAGGGAAGTGACAGAGCACTTCATATTAGGATACATATCTGGGTATGGAATTCTAGGCAAAGTGCCAATGACATTTGTGTGTCCAGACAAATATCTTTCAACCGAGTGGCATAAATAACCAGGTGATAGGTTTCTCCCCTATGCTGATACCTAATTTTGAACAACTTTCTACAGGTCTTCCATTACAAAATAGTTGTATTTAATGCTGTAACAGCTTTGTTAATTTGAAGTAGCTATATGGGGGTCTGACACAGAGAACTCTTTGTTGTAGGAATTGGTAGATTGGTAGTGCAGTTCAGGGGAAGTGCGAGAAAATATTTGCCTCTTTACGTTGCAAGAGTTCCCTGAGAATAAGTAGCATTGAACAATTTCAAAAATAATTTGGTATTTTCTGTAGTTTTGAACCCATTAAAGATAACCTGGTCAGATTAGCATAACCCAAAGACAGTGCAATAATGGTTTATACTATTAGGTTTTATTCTGGCTCCTTAGGCTATTTGTAGAGTTTGACTGCATTCATTGTATAGACTATCCAGTCTGCTTTGTGGCCTTCTAAAGTAAAGCTCCTGGAAGATATTTTCTTTAATTGATCTGTCAACAGAAGAAATGGATGCTGTTTTATTTGACTTGAAGTAATAGGGGAAGCTGCAGGTCTGCCCTGTCATCTTGCAGTAAATATGGAGTAACCTGAATTAGATTGTCCCTCAAGTGGTAGATCACGTGCTGTCTTACGTGTCTCTTGGGAATCAGTGTGCATACAGGTACTGCAGAACACTTGATGAGCAATTACTGGTCCTTATGCCTACTAGCTAACAAATGCAATATAAATGTTGCACTAAAATTTGTGTACATGTACTAGCAGACACTGTAGTCCATTTTTGCTGAGAGACTGTGCAGACATGAATTTCTTAACTGTATATGTTAGGAAGACTTTCTTCTGTGTCCACTTAAGCAGAGATGGTGGAAAAGATACTGTACAATCAACAGGAACTCTCTGGGATGACGTTGGGGTTGCAGGTTTGGGACGTAAGCCTTAAATTTGCTCGCGGACCTCTGGTGGGTATAGTTCTCAGAACTGTAGTGCATGAGGGTTACTAAGCTACACTGTTTGTTTCTTAAAATTGATGAACTGAAAAAAATCCAGATGCTGTCCTCAAATGGCTTTTCAGTTTGTCTTAAAATGGATTATCGTGCTGCTATAAAAGCTTGTTTATTGGAGGATGCACTCTAAATTTGTAACTAGTGGCTATCTTAATAGATTAAAGATGTCCTTTGTTTTAGTTCAGTTTTTGTTTGACTTGGTTAAAGTAACATTTTAAAGAGAAACTTAAAACAGCATGGCCTTAGTTCTTAGTAATTTTGTATGAAGCCCAGTCTGACAAATTGGGATAAACTGGTTGCAAATAATTTATTTTTCAAGAAGTGCATTTGGGAACAGAAATTAGCTTTTTCACATCCGTTGTATTTTCCTGTCCAACATGTTCTATTTTGGATACAGCATATCTGACTTTCTCTAATTTAATAAATGAATGTACATTTGTTGTAATCTGTAAGTGATCAAACTGGAGTCACAGCAGTTCCTCTTTTCCCTGAAGTGCTGAATGATGGTTCTTGTCATTCATTATTATATCTGTGAGTACTCAACAACTTAAAAATAAACAGAGTTCCCAGAAGCTGTTGCTTATTAAGTTAGTGTGTATACCAGAAGACTTAGTTTTAAGTTTATACGTGGCATAAAGTATGCAAGAACTAGTTTCTGAGGCTTTTAATTCTAGCTGCAGAGCACTTTAAGACTCTTCCTAAAGCATAGATGCCTTATAATTAAGGGAAGATAAATTTTGGGGTGAAGACGATTAGGAAGGAAGATTCTTAAGGCGAATTACATCAAGCTCCAGTGTGGTTAGGAAGAGCTACAGGTTCTCCTTGATAGTATAAGAAACAAACATTGATGTTGCAGATCTTACTCCAAATCAGACTCAGTGCTAGAGATGCAGGTTTTCTTTTTTTTGGAAAAGTATTGAGATTGGAAAAAAGAATGAAAAGGATTGAGTAAGATTGAGGTCCAGCATGTTGACCTACTGTCCTAAAAGCATACTGCTGAGAGCATGTCTTGATATGGAAAAAAGTTGACTGCAACTATTTTTTTCCTTACCTAGTGCAAGTTGTCAGGTTTGGTTTTTAAACGTTAAGCACGTATTTTGCCTTTTCCATAAAGTACTGCTTTTGAACCAGAAAAAATATGTGAGTAAGATCAGTGGTTAATAAATACACATACGAGTAGTGCATAAATCTGTGGACTTCACTGAGCATTTTGGCTGTCAAACTCTTAACACATCAGAGGCAGTTTTGAGATAACCGGACGCAGTCCAAACTCCATTCCGTACTCCACTGAGGTCTGGAGTGATGTGAGGTTCAAGTCAGGGCATAGCCTAAACTTGTGTAACTTTTAACACACATTTGCAAACTTAGGAAACACATCTCCATTTTTTTTTTTTTTCCAAATTCTTGTAGCATTTTCCTCCAGAGTTGCCAGACTGTTAAGTAAAAATAGTGAAACTAATTCTGTTTTAATTGTTTGAATTTGGAACACATCTGATGTTCTATACTCTGATTAGAACCAATACTGCAGTGGGGTTTTATTATAAGCACAAATCATACTGAACAAAATGCTTGAACATCAAGATGATGTTCTGTTAATACCATATCACCCTGGCAAAGCAAGCATTTTTTAAGGCTAAAGAAAACCTACACTTGGAGTTATGCTACACTTCCAGAATTCTCTTTGTTCTTGTGTTACCCAGATGTAGCCTAACTTGGAAATAGGACTTAAGCTTTGGTGTGAAGATGTTCTTCTCTACCTGATCTGGCAAAAGTTGAAGCTTAGCTTACCAGTTTGTTCCTTCTGATACTAGATCTTTTTATAGGCTGATCACAAGAGTTTTCAATCTAGAAGACAGTGATATAAGTGCAGACTTAAAGACAGGGTACCTGTCCATTGGCACATCTTATTTCATGTTCTGGTGCCCTCTTCAGAGAGAATGGCACACTTAGAAGCATGTTTTTACAGAACAAACATAAATAAAATAGGAATAATTCAAGTCTTATGTACTGTTTAATACAGGATATCAATTTCTCAATATAACCCTCAGTTCTGACCTTAAAATATTTTGCTCCCAGAAAGTTAAGCTTTTGATTTTCATTGATAAGAATGCAATATGTATAAGTGTTTTGTCAGAAATTTTGTAAACTTCTACCTCTAACAGTTCTTAGGTTAGGATAATCACACTTTTGCATACACTGCCCAGTAAGCTCCATGGTTATTTTCTGTCTGTCCAGAATGCAGAATGGCATATAACAGAGAAGGCTATTCCATGAACGTTGTCTAATCTGTAGCATGCATCCTAAATACAAAGAATGAATGTATTCAAATGTATTGTTCTGTCATCTTGGCAGTAAAAGAAAATAGTGTTTTACTGGTATGGCTAAAACCAAATGCACCGGTGCTATTATAATCTTTGTCTTGCTGGAAAATAAATCTTAGTGGTTTGGAGTGGAAACTCAGACTTACAATATATTCATAGTCACTCTTCTGATTTTGACAATTTGATACTCTTGGCTTTGTATGAAAGTGTAGAGGGACTTAATAATCTTCCTGTTTTGTAGAGCTTCTGATTTTTGGTAGCATTTTATTATACCCTGTTCAGGAAGTTTTAAATACTTAAAACCTGTTGCTACGGAAGAAAAATTAAGTTTCTGATGGTCTAAGGAAATCAAACACAATAGGAAGACTAGATTGTAGGCACGGGAGGGGGGGAGAAGAGCTCAGCTGAGCTCGTGTTAAAGGAGTTTAATATAAAAAACAATTGTGCTGCAACAGCTATACTTGTAAAGAGAAGCAGTCCGTTTTGTTCAGGTGTAAATTTTAACTATTACTGTCCTTCAGCGGAAACAATACTCAGTTCTCGTTGATCAAAGTATGTAGCATCCCATGTGTGTTATTTTAAGCCTACTCATTTCAATTCTTAAACTTTAAGGTGATACCTGTACTTCATGTAGGAAGTTTCAATTGCCTCAGTTTGTTAGTAAATATTAGCACAATGGTATGTCCTCTAATTTAGAGGATAAGAAACTTATTTTTGGGCAAGAGAAGGGGCTTCAAAATAACATGACTCTTTAAGAGGCTAAAGATCTCATTAGGAAAAGTGGTTTA
This sequence comes from Nyctibius grandis, assembly GCF_013368605.1. NCBI lineage: Eukaryota > Metazoa > Chordata > Aves > Nyctibiiformes > Nyctibiidae > Nyctibius > Nyctibius grandis. Next base: position 13,028,110 of record NC_090671.1, on the reverse strand, counting down.
AATAGCTCTACCCATAATAATATGCAATGTTGAAACAGTTAAAGAAAATAGTTGCTAATACCAAATGTTTTTTTGGCAAAAGAGTTAATACTTATTCCTTTACCTTTTTGATGGTAAACACCCATGCATAGTGTATTTTGAATTAGAGGTGTTTTAATAGCAGTGTGGTAGGTTATATCTGCTCAATTTGATAGTATTTCTAGCCTAGCTTGATGAAATTAGAGCATGCTAATAAAGCAGGAGAAAGCCCATAGTGTCTTAAAAATCAATAAACATGGAATGTGTCAACAATGAACCTTAATAGATTAAGATGCTTAAAAAGGGGGTAAACGACACAATTTTATACTACTATATTTTTTTTTTTTGTCCTCTCCATTTGGTGTTTTATGGAAGTTGTTTAGGGGATGTTTTTACTCACTTTCAGGAGCTGTTGTTTGTGTTCCTGAACTGTTCAACCATGTGTTGAAATAGTATCCCAGTTCTTCAGGACTTGCCTAAAAAAAAAGCTACAAAATAGAACAACGGTGGCAGAATAGTTTAGAGCTGAACTGGTAATCTTTATTGCAAAAGTCCAGTTCCAACCCCAACCTGCTGATAGCAGATATAGGTCGACACTAGCTTTGGTTAATGATAAACATAAATAAGTGTTAGGTACATGTTGTATATGAACAAGCATTCTGACTTCTAAAGGAAAAATTGCTTTCATTTACTGTGTTCACTTAGTGATTTGTTTGTAAAAAGCCCATCTTTCTTTGATAAGAAGATGAATTGTTCTTGTAACATTTTTATTAACATTAAAAGGAAGCAAAACTTTTCACTTCTTGTAATGTACCTGTCTGTAAACCTCCTCTTAGCAAGTCTTTAGTTGTGGGAGGGATCAGAGGCAGTGAACAGAGCTGATAACAGTGTTCAAAGTACATGTTTAAAGCAGTTTTGTTTTGAGGACTCTTCTATATCATAGTGGCTTTTTGGTGGTAAAGTTAATACTGCTTCCTGGGTCTACCATCACCAACAATTTTGATTAGAATATCTAGAATATCATTTGGGACTTGAGGATAAGTACAGTCCTGTTGTAGTTTATAAAGTTAATTGTTGATACCCAGATGTAGCTAAAAAAATAAGAGGGACTGAAATCCACACAGCTTTAATAGTTTATTTTCCCTCCAGCTTCATTGTTCATAGACTATCTGCCCTGTCACTTCTGCCCATCTTCTTGGGCTGCTTAAACCACAGGCTGATCCAGCCTGCAACACTCTAATAGTGCATTTGGGCTGTAGAGGTCTCCTGGTGAGTGTCTCCAACCATATTCTGACAGAATACTGAAGTTAATGTTTCGTATTATTGCTATCTTGGAAACTGGTAAAGTAAAAGGGATATCAGTGCTCAAATGAAATACCTAGATAATGAGTTGATCGTTTCAGTCTAGGACTTGGTCACCACCAAATATTAAACTGGGAGTAATATTGCTTAATATATTCTATATTTGAAGTCAGTTTGGTGACTTGAATCATTCATCTTCCCTTTCAGGGTAACCTTGCAAATTGAATAGGGCAGTTGGTGTGCTGGATTGTCTTTTAAGGACTTCTGTTCATGAGGAAGCCCCTTCATGGGGAGCTGCAATCGTTTCTGCAAATGCATGCCTGTTCTGCTGTGTTGCTAAGTTGGGTTGTACTGTGCTTAAAATCGAACATATATGTAAGTGACTGTACCTATAGAGTGGAAATTGACCTGTAACATTGCCACAACACTGGGAGGAGTAGGATAAAATGTGGGGAGCTTTGAACTTGAGAAGAAAGGCTGGAGTGTTAGGTATAATCAGTGGGAATCTGGGCAAGATGACATTGCTAGTTACTTACAGGTAGCTGAAGAACCCAGTATTTTCAGATATTAAATTGTCTGTATTTTCATGGCTTGTTTAAAATGATAGACATAAACTTTAAATTCATATTGCAACTAAATGCCACTCCAGTTTGTATCAAGGAGTGGAAATTGTAAATTGTCTGCTTCAGTATAGATTAATGCACAGTTAAATAAAATGGATTTTTTTTACCCCCTTACAGGAGCCAGGTTGTTTTTAAATAGATTCCTTTGTTGTGTGCTGAAGTTCAGTATTACAACTTCTAAAATAGTATTCTCTGCATGAATAAAAGGATTCTATGAATAAAGCTGTAATGGTTTTAACCAAATCCTGCTCTCACTCTTCCAAGAAGCAGTCAATTTTATAGTTAGAAGGGCTGTTTTAATCAGTAGTTAAGTATTTGGCTAAACTATGCTTTAAGAACATATATCTGGGCTGTTTTGAAAGCAGCTTGTTTGATTTCTTCAGAGCTGTTGTAGAAATCAAGTGACTATTTAGGATTAAAAACTTTGGTTAAAATAATGGATGAAAACACTTCTGCAAATGACTTATTTTACATGTAAAACTATGGGATTATATCCATTTAGACTGTAGCAGCTCTGTACTGAGCAATGCAAATACATATTCACCTTCTAATTTCTTGTATTTCAAGCCTCGGGTAATACTTTTACTAGTTCTGTGGACTGAAATGTAATTGAATTTAAAAAGCTCCCAAGCCCCCTATTTCCTTCCAGTGTTAAAGTCTATGGAAAAAAGCCTTTTACCTGTAAATGAGATCTGCACTAGACTGCTCACTAAAAATTTCCTGTGGGTTCCTATCTATCGCAGGATGATTTCCTATCTATATTCAGTTTCAGTGATGCTCATGAAAGTATATTCAAGACTATAAATGACTTTGTGTCATAGCTGTTATTTTGCAAAGAGCTGCTTAAAATAGTTCTGTAATTGACCCTGATGTACAGCTTTCCTGCCTGTTGGAAATGCCTTGAATATTTTACTACAGCCTTCTCAAACGGAGATGGTGAGTGAATAATGTGTCTTATCTTAAATGGTTGACATAAACGTAGAAAGCTGCAGTATCGTAATAAATTTAACACTTCAGTTCTGGTGATTCAGGCAATTGATAATGATAGTTCTCATGGGAATACGGATGCTTGAATAGCAATAGTCTGCTGGAGCTGGGGTCTCCTGGTACTTCAGATATTGTGTTTGAGTTTGAACAACTTAGAGCTGTTCAGAAGAAGTAGGCTGGAAAATTCCTTGTAAACTTTGCCATATGTTCTGTCCAGTTACTTGAATGTTTTAAGACTATTTTTTTTAACAGCTTGTTTTTTTGTGCTGTGGAGCGATAAAGTCTTTAACAGTGTTGTCAAATGTGGTGGTGTATTGGAGTTGGCTGTAGTTTTCCAGCTGCTTTAAGTACTTTGAAAATGTTTGTGCAGACTGACAGGCGTTACACCATATTGCACTGAGGTATTAGCCTGTTGTTCAGTGATATCTGAAAACCAGCTGCTCCTATATGTCTGCATATAAACCTCCTCATGACATCAGGAGAGCAGATTGAATAGTTTTGCCATTTTTGGCCTAGGTCACCGTTTGTCTAATGCTATTTTCTCTTGCTGCTCAAGGGCATTGTGGCTTAAATTAGTTTTCACATGCTATAATGATACAAAAAGGGAATTTGTGGTTATTGGATCCCTTCAGATATATATATGCTTACAAAAACACACGTCTAAGTCTACAAGCAAAACTATGCAGTCTTCTGCTGATTTCTTTGACCTCACAAAAAGTCATGTGGTGCGAGTTTACTTAATGTTTGAAGTAACACTTAATTCTCCTTTTCAGCATTTTGTTCCATAGTTTTCCTGTGTGAGTGGTTGTATGTTCTAAGGCTGTAACACCACTGCGGAGTTTTTCATGGTGTTATTTGTTAATGTACATTATTGCTGTCAGTTGCATAAGCAGTTCCTGCAGGAATTGCATCTTGTTTTAATTTTACTGCAGGGACACAGAGTCCATCTACTGAGAAGATCAGCTCCTTTTAGCTAGCTATTCTCCCTTCCCTGTTTCTTTGCATTATTTTATAATAAAAAGGAAGCTGACACTTGAATCCTTGCAGTGCTAAGTTACATTAGGAATGTTTGATTATAGCAATCATCAGCAATATTGACCTGCAGAGTGTAGACCCCCCCTGCCATATGAGTCAGAAATGTGACTCTCATTAATTGCTTTAGCAAGTTAATTTGCATGCAGCCATTTATTTGCAGTAGTCACAAAATGGTGGAGCTTTAGTTCTTTTCTTAAAAACTAGGAAAAGCTAGATAAGAGAGAGTAGGGAGGTGGAAGAATTAATTCTGGCATGGTAGAGATGCTGGAGCTAAACTGGCCCCACAGATCTGGCAACTGACTTCATTACACTCTGCCATCTTTAGGAGTGTGCTGTTAACTTGTCTGCTGCCTTGCTGTCTCAAACACTTGCTAGTGAACATTTTCTGGTGTGTTTGTGGGTTGTTTGGTTTTTTTTTTTCCCTCCACTGTTGTCTTCTGCAATGTAGAAATATATATGACTAGATAAACATATCACAATCATACGAAAACTTTAACTGGGATATGGATTGTGGTATATTTGAGTAGCATTACTGAAAAATAAAGCTAGTGTATGATCTGAAATTAACTTCCAACTCTGAAACAACTGGCAGTATTGAAAGTGTAGCATTAAGAGCAGATTCACAGAAGCATGTTATTCTCACGATTGGTGCCAAAGAAAAGGAGAATACAACTTCTTTTGGTTTCTAAATAAATAAATGTGGATACCATTCTGTTCATTGGAGAGCAGAAGACTGACTTTGAGCACAGAGAAAACAACCAGAAAACTTTCAGGACAGTTGCTCTGAAAAGGAAATTTATTCACCTTAGCTACGGGTTTTGGTTCTTTATAAATATGTATTCTGAAATTGATATCTTTCTTTTGAGAATGTTTTCCCTGTGCTGTCAAGTGGTAGCCATGGGATCAGAAAAACAAGCCAGTGATTTACAGCTTCTTTCTTTGAGGTTAGGTAGGGGTAGAGATCTTGAAAGCAAGCCTAAATTGCTGAAGTGTATTGGATACTCAGAAAATTGGAGTATTGCAAACCACAAAAGCAGTAGTAAGCTATTAGTAATCTTAGTCATCTGAACAGTTACTGGAAAAATCGTTTTCCTGGCTGATAGAGGTAATAGTACCCTTGGTTAGAAATCTCTCAAATAACAAAATTCTAACTTTGTCTTGTTCATTTCATTGTAGTTGGAGACAAGGTTCCTGCCGATATAAGAATTACTTCTATCAAGTCTACAACTCTAAGGGTAGACCAGTCCATTCTCACAGGTATAACTTCTGTGAATTTTGGATAACTATGTGCGTAATTGAAAGTGCCTTTTCACAATTTGTTCAGAATAATCCATTAGAAAAAAGCCTGTAGCTATTCAAGTACTATGTTGCATTCAAGTGCAGTAAATTTCTGATCCAGTAACTTAACTCTTAGAGTGGCTGAATGCATTGCTTCATCATTGGCTTTACATGTTCACTGTAACGGGGTGAACATTCTTACTGAGGCTTGTAATGCTTTTTTGGTCCTTCCCCTCTCCCCTGCCAACAGACACTAGTAACTTGTGGGAAACTAAAATCAAAAATTAATAATTTCTATTCTAGTTTATGCAGTCTTCTAGGTTTGAACATCTTGTCACTGCTCAAATATGAAAGTATGGAAATCTTACTCAATGTCTTCTGTAACAGTTACCCATTTTCTCTCACAAGAGAGAAACTTTTGAAATACAGGCAGCTTTTAAACTGCTGTGACTAAAGACTCAGTACACTACAGCCTTATTTGCTGAAATTCTGTGCACGCACATTCATGTGCTTTCTGGTACCGGCGCTCAAGTAGAGGAGCTATATTTAGAGCACTTTTCAGATTTGTTGAAAACAAAACGAAGTACCAGAACTTCTGAATATAGGGAAGAAGCTAGGAATCAACCAAGCATGCTGTAAGCTTTCTCTCAGCTGGAACATGGAGATCTGTCTGCCTGTTTTGGTAGCATAAATTAATGTTAACTAGCCCTGAATTTTGAAACAATAAAGTATTCATAAGAAACCTATTTTTGATCCTTGAATCTGAAACGGGCCCCAAAGTTTTTCTCAGTACACATCCTGAATAGCACAGATGTGATCAAGCTTACTTATGTTTAGCGTGAGAAAATATAGGCACTCAGTGTTTATCAAGCTACCAGAACTGAAATAAGCAGAGGAAGAAATCCACTGGAAGTCTATATAAAGGGAATAATTTCTTCCCTTTATTTAAATAACAGATTTCTTTTTTTAAAGAAAACCTTTTCTGTTTTCAGCCTGTTTTAAGTTGATGCTTGAGTCTCTTAACTAATAAAGTAGGACTGAAGTCTAAGTTTTTTATGAAAGAGTTCTCTGAAGACTTCCAGCTAAAGGAGTTAACTAACAGATGGCTGCATGACACAAAGTCTCCCAGTGTAACTGTGATGTACACCATCAGATGTATAACTGTGGTAGCATCTAATTATTTAAAGGAGAACATACCTCTTACAGTGCATAGAGAACAGAAATGCTCATTACTGCATGAGAAGCACGCAAAATACCTAATCTATGTCGTAGATTTTGCTACATTAAAAGGAGGAGTGGAGTACCAGCTGCTTACGTGACCACTTTTCATGTTCCTTAAAAGACATGGTGTATGCTTCATTAATTCTAACTATATAAAATGTTTTCCTATTTTCATTAAAAGCCAGCCATTCAGTTTTTTTGGTCAGCTGAAATATTTCCTGTTTCACTTAAGCAGTTCAACAAAATCATCTCCGGAAAGAAGTTTGACATTCTAATCCTCAGTCCTAAAATTTTTTAACTTTTCAATTCTATACAGGACTCAAGATGATACACGTATAATCTCTTCTTAAGACTATTATCTTTATTTTAGGTGAATCTGTGTCTGTTATTAAGCACACTGACCCTGTGCCTGATCCTCGTGCTGTAAACCAAGACAAGAAGAATATGCTTTTTTCTGTAAGTTACTTGGTTTGAAATTTTCAAAACTTTTATAAAATAATACTGAAGGTGATAAAGAAAAATGTGTAGAACTTCAGGTCTTCACCTAAAAGCTATGACTTCTTTGCTGTATTCTCTATATGCATCTGTATGTGTGTCTCCATATACGTCAAACTAAATGAATTAAAAATTAGAAGTAACTTTTAATAAAAGCTATCCTGAGGGGAAAATGCTTGTTGAAACCAGTTTATGTGAGGAAACTGATTTTTGTCCTTCTCAAGAAATTCTTGAAGGCTGGAATGCACACACTTTTAAAGTGCTTCTACACTGCTTTTCTAAAGTAATAGTTCTTAAGATTGGTAAGAATGCCCACACAAACTGTGGTATTGTGTGGTTAAAATTGAGAACTAGCTTTCTATATAGGAATGAAACAGTTTATTCATATTTGTTTAAAGGAAGCGTTGAATGCCTTTCAGATACCAACCATAAGAGAATCATTATTTTGTTAGGCTCCTTGTAGAAGATCTAGCTGTTCTTTCTCATGTTAACTATGTTCACACAGGGAGCCCCACAGAATATGTTTATTACTCGTAGTAAATAACATTAAATCTGGCAAAATACAATCCTAATAAAAAAAAAAGTAAAACACACTAAAGATTCCAGTTGAAATACATACTGCTTACTCAGCAGCTGAGTTAGACTGTGCTGCATATAGTAGGTCAATACTGATTCATTTTGAGCCCATTCTGTAAGCAGAAATTGTACACTGGAGTATTTGCTTACAGATACTGGGGGAATGCTGTTTTCTTCCTCTTCACCTTTTTCCATATCCTAGCTGAAACACGGTCTGGACTTGTAGAAGGTGGTTTTTCTTAAATTAAAACCAAAACAAAACCAAACAAAAACCCCACCACCAAAACCTGTTTATAGACTGACTACAAGTTTTCTCTTCCCTTTTCTTTATTTACATTAGGGTACTAATATTGCTGCTGGTAAAGCTATGGGAGTGGTTATTGCAACAGGAGTAAACACTGAAATTGGCAAAATTCGTGATGAGATGGTGGCTACTGAACAAGAGAGAACCCCACTCCAGCAGAAACTGGATGAGTTTGGAGAGCAGCTGTCTAAAGTCATCTCGCTTATCTGCATCGCTGTTTGGATAATAAACATTGGTCACTTCAATGATCCGGTTCACGGTGGCTCCTGGATTCGAGGTGCTATCTATTACTTTAAAATTGCTGTTGCTCTTGCTGTTGCTGCTATTCCTGAGGGTCTGCCTGCTGTCATTACCACCTGCTTGGCTCTTGGAACCCGGAGAATGGCCAAGAAGAACGCTATTGTGAGAAGTCTTCCCTCTGTGGAAACCTTGGGTTGTACCTCAGTTATTTGTTCGGACAAGACTGGTACTCTGACCACGAATCAGATGTCAGTCTGCAGGGTATGTTGAACTAGCTGCTTCTATTTTTCTTTTTCTCCTCAGCCATTCGGTTTGAATAGTTAGCATTGCTCGAATTCTTTTGATCGCAAGTCTTTTGGTTCTCATATCATCAAAATCTTGCTTTATTTTCCTAAGATAAGTTCCACTTTTAATTCAGTTTTCCACTGTGTAGCGTTTAAGGCTTTTATCTCTTCCCTTATTTAGTCATCGCCAAAAATAGCTGCACCCGTGCTTGATGGACGAGAAAGCTGGTTGCAAGCAGCTTTCCATTGACTTGTCTGTAAGCCATTCAGTCTACTGGTAATTATTTAGTATGATTTACCCCCTGCTTCAGAAAGGTAGGATAGTTACACTGTAGAAGCAGGATGTGTGTAAGTATAAAACACTTGTCTCTTTAATTTAGCAAGATGATAGTGGTAGAGGAACTTTGCAATGAGAAAAAGGTGGAAGATTAACTACAGTAACTTGGATAGTCACTACTGAGTGGTTCCACCTTTATTTGGTTACTTCAGTAGCTCTTGCTGGTCTGATGTAAATCATTGTAATGTTTTCAACGTGCGATATTGTATGACTAATCTGGCAACTTGGAGGTGCAGTTGACCCTGTCACCAGCATTGGCAAGGGTCATCTTCAATGTGTGGCATATTTTTAGGTAAGCATAAGTTACATGCCCCTCCTCCCTTCCCCCCAATATTCTTTCCAGTGATCAGTTTGGGACTTCTATAGCTAGTCACTTATGATGCATGTTCAGTTGCCAGTTCTCTGTGCTTCCCATATACTTGATGTTCTGTGTAGGAGTTTTATGGAGAAAACATTTAAGTTCTTCTGTTTAATAACTGTAGATGTTCAGTGGCATAGCAACTCTTACAGCATCAAATGTTCAGAGTCATTAGATTGGGTTAGAATTCCAAATGTGTAAATGTTGAGCACTGTACACCAGTGGCAAGGGTTTGTAAGCCTTAAGCACTTTATTCTCGTGTGATTGATGGCTTTTTCTTTCTAATTGGTGGCTGACTTGTTCTGCTTCCTTAAGTATTGTAGTATTTATACCTAAGAGACACAAAGCAGCTGCTCATCAGTATTCCAGAGGAGGTTACTTGCAGTAGAGTTGCATAACTGCCCTAGTCTTTGCAGAGATTTTTACATTGTGCCGATGCCAAAAGTAGAAGGCTTCCTGGTTAACTCATCATTTAAGTTGTGTTTATTTAAAAGCTCAAAACGGTCTACTCCTTATATTTAGAGGGCTAAATGTTTTACATCTTGTGCAGTACGACTTACTTGGTTCCTTGTTAACCTGTGACAGCTACAGAATAACCTTAATTGCAAGATTTTGCAAAACGTAGCAAAATCCTAATACCCGTAAACAATACGCTTGGTTTCGCTCTTAAGTAGAGAGATTGCTTAGCTTTTTAAGACTTCTGGTTTACAACAGTAATTCCACTTGTAGTTTTAGTTTTCATGTGAAGTGGTAACTTCTGAGTGTCCGAAGGAACCCTATACTAAAATGTTTGTCAGAAATGATACTGCTTTAGTAGGAGACTTGAGGGATTGTTTTAATGTCTTCCTGTGGTATCTCCCTGTGAGAATGCACTTGCTCTGCTTTGTGGGCTTTTAATTTATCAGCTTGTCTGGCTTTTTGATTTTTAAAATCACTTTGAAGATTACAGGGTCTCCAGACATTGGTGCAGATCAATTGCAGAACACCTAGTTATTAGGCTCTATTTTGTGAAGATGCTTGCCTAAAACATAAGGCAGCACAATGAGGGGAAAATAAGGCATTGCTAAAATGTGATGTGGCAACACGGCTTATACTAACCAGTGGTAAGAAGTTCCATTAAGCTACACTGTCAATTAGTGAGAAATTTCCTTCTCTACTACCACTCCAGCAAGTCATATAAGAGTATGACAGCTTCAGGCACTATGTTTTTCTTATCTCCATCTTCCCAGAAGTGGTTCTGCCTGCAGCTCTGCTAGAAAGGAAACAGAAACAAAGGAAAGGCTGAGATGCAGGTGTCGTATGGGGTACAGCTGCATCCCTCAAATTGGTGTCTTCATTTGAAAATAACATTTCAGCCTGTGCTACAAGGGCACTTGAGCTGTCTGAGTATTTTTAAGCTACCGGTGTACTGGATGGTAAAGTTACTTATAACTAGAAAACCAGGACAGGAAACACTTTCATTTAGTGGCTGTTATTAAGGGGAACTGTCCATAGTGTGGTTCTTGCCTAAAACCTCACCTCTTAGATCTAGAAGCTTCTCCTATTTGTGGATGCTTTTATTTTTATTTTGGCAAGAATTTGTCGGTTTCCAAGCTGCCCTGTGCTGCTTTTGATTGGAACTGCTGTTTCAAACATAGACATGAGAAGTAATTCACAATTATGAAGCCTAGGAAGAGCTTGGCTATAGGCAGGATTGTCAGGTGGATGTGTGAGTAGCCTTCACCGCTGAAGTTCAGTGTACGTAGTTTATGTGTTTTTCAACTCTTTGTGTACTTGTGCCACAATTCAGTTTTCAAATGAGATCTGTTAAGCAGAAGTGCTGCTTTCTGTACTTCATGCTTCAGTATAGGGAGCTGTTCACACATATGAGATTGAAGTGCAGAGTATCATAGCTGGTTTTGTCTAGTTTCTTTATTCAACCTGAACTTGCATCTTGCACCTGCTTGCTTAAGGCCTGTTTAAATCTCTTGCATTAATTATTGTTCAAAGGTAGTAACACTTCTAACTCTAATTTCAGATGTTTGTCCTGGACAGAGTAGAAGGAGATAGCTGTTCTCTGAATGAATTTACTGTGACTGGTTCAACATATGCTCCCATGGGAGAAGTGTAAGTGTTCTGTTGAAGCTAAATATGTGTCTGTTTATGCACTGACTATTACTTTAAGCTTCAAAAGTGATGCATGTAATATTCAATAGTGATTGTTAATAAATGAAGCTCAACGAATGAGAATGCACACTGAAGGGCTAGGGGGGAAAGTAATTAACAGTAAAAGGAAATTAAATTCTAGAAAAGTAAACCTTCATGAAACTTACTTAATACAGTCTCCAATATTGCATTGTTCCTTTGATAATCTAAAAATAAATTAGGGGTAGGTTGAGAGGATTTATTCTACTGAAATCTTACTGGACTGAGATTAGTTATCCCAGTCCTTCAAAATGAGGTTTACTTTTTTATTTAAAAAAAAAAATGCATGAATCTGAACAGGTAAGCCTCTGTTAATCTGTGAGCTCAACGTTTCTAATTCCCCTGCCTCAGAGAAGGTAGGAGATTTTTTTTCAGAAGCATCTTATGAATGTGTTGGAGTTAATTCTTAAATTTACTGTAAATTCCTGTCCCTGCCATCAGTAGTTTATTGGACTCGATGCATCTATACTTGAATAATGTGTGTGTTTTGTCTCAGCCTTTGATATTTGAGCTCTTGTTAAACCCACTGCCTTAGGAAAGGAATGATACATTTGGGTTACTTTCATTTGCAAGTCTCTACTAGTGGGCTAGGTGGTTCATCCTGACAACCTCAGGATTTTTAGGGTTCTGCTTCTAGAAGGAGAGCCACCCCTTACTGGATTGTTACAGCTCCTTTTACTTGGCCAGTCTTTCATGTATTTTTAATCTTATCACTTCAGTTTTACTTGCAGAATAAATTCTACCCTGTATGAAGTAGAATTAAGATTAAATTATTGTCAAAATCTCAACCTTGTGGAGTGTCACGATGCATGCCTCTGACTCCACGCAATCTTCACTGGTCTCAATAGTGATTATCTCTGTTTAATTTTCATAGCAGTTAAGACCATGGTGTTCTCAGCAGATGGAAATCTTAATTCCCCAATTCTCTTTTGTTTCAAAGCTAATTGCTGTCAAAAGCTTATGCTTTCATTTCAGGAGACAGCATTTACTTAGGCAAGGTGACATTCTAGATCTTATAAAGCATCCAGCTATTACGCTTTAGCTGGTCTTGCAAGAGCTCTAGATAAACAAAATAATAAAATATAGTATGGTGACAGATGTCGAGTGTAATAAGACAGTCATCAATGTATGTTAATGCTCTGGTTTTACTTGCTGAAATTGGGGAGATGTGAACAAGCGTGTTAATCTCACTGCGTTCACGTACGTAAGGAACATTCTGTGAGAGCAAAATTACCCCTGAAAGGCTTAGTGGAGCATAAGGGAACAAATAGCTAAATTCTCAAACCTTTAGGGCTGAGTTATTTCTGTATTTACGGACAGCTTTTTTAAATCAGTGGCTTTGTAAGGATTTTACAAGGTGACTGACTTCACCTTGGATTGCAAACTGTCATTTGAAAACAGAGTTTGAGGGGGACCTTAAGAGGCAGTCTGGTCTGTTGCACTGCCCCAACGCAGGACCTGCTCCAGATATGAACCATTCTTGACAGATGATTCTTTGTTGTGCTTCATTTCAGATACTGTTGTCTTCCACAGCTGTGTAGGCAGCCTACTCTAGTCTATAACCAGGAAGTGTTTTTGCAATAAATCAATAATTTTTCACTTACTCTTAAAGTATTTGAAACATAACATTCCCCTCAGATGCGTTCAGAATGTAAAATTACAAATATTTCCTACCAAAAAACTACAATTTCCTACTGACTGATTTCCCAGGGATGTTAGGAGATTGTCAGACAGTTTGGAGTAGTTTTGTTGGGTCTCGGCACGTGCAATGTGCATGCTTACTTGCAAACTGAGAGCATAAAACTAACAAGAACTGCAGCAAAAGCTAGCAGATTGCATTTGACCTTCAAATGAGTTCATCTTTAGCTAATTGAAAAGTCTGAAGTTTTAAGAGGGGAAAAAAAAACCCCTTTATCCAGAACTGACCCAAGCATCTCAGACTCCCTGTGCACTTGGTGTTCTTCAGAAATTGTTGATAAGAAATATACGGGCAAGGGAAAAAAAACCCTCCTGGTACAACAAGCTATGGATATTCAAATGCTGGTTTTCTTCAAGTTCAGCACAAGTGAAAACAGAAAGTGTTGGCTGTGATAGACGAGGTGACAAACTGAGAGCTGCTGGAAGTTTAGAGAGTTGAGAGTTTAAAGCCACTGCTTGTGGCTGTAGAATTACATGCACAATGAAACTTTAAAAAAATACTTGTGTTTTTTAAGATGCATTTTGTTCACACGCTGTGTTGTACAACACTGGAGTTTGTTTGCAGTACTACAAGAGACAGAACAAAAGCTTACATAATCGGTCATGTCACAGTCTGTTATGAATTCTTATGGAGTGGTGATCCATGTCTTTCTACCACCAGACCTTTTTTCCCTCCTTGAAAGCTTTATGAAAGATGTTATGTATGAGTTATGCCTTGCTAATTTTGGTAGGGAGGAAAATAACAGTATTGAACTGTCTTAGCTCTTTTATGCTTACTCTAGAAGTATGCTTATGTTCCAGAAAATGAATTAGTTTACTACTTATTTCCAAATGTGAAAGCAAAGAAGTTGCTTCTTATTTGTGATGTCTAAATGGTGCATTACTTTAGGAAAACGTACCTTCACTCTTTCTAAAGACTTCAGATACTCATCATGAAGTGTATATGACTACCAGAAAAGAGTATTTCTTTTTCTAGTGGAATTTGTATTGTGAAACGACATAGTTTTTAATTGGTTTGGGAGGTTCACATACAGTACAGATTAATTTTTAAGGAATTAAAGAGGCCAAATCTGCTTTTATGCCTGCCTAGTGCATGCATTTCGTGCATGGCAGTAAATCTGCAGAATATGCAGTAAGGCTGAGGAAGCTAAACTCAAGGTATCCAACAATATCCTCTCCTACTTGGAACTCCCTTCCAAGTCCTGCGCATACTCTGATACTGCTTTCATGCCTCTTCACTGAGCCCTCTACTTCTCTTCTGCGCTGCTGTATGACTGTCACTGGAGGAAATAAAGTTTTGTAATTTAGGTAGTAATTTCATTGATAATCATGTCATTCTGTTCATGACTCTTTGATGTAAACTTCAGAGCTCACCTTTATAAAATCTGCTCTTCTCAACAATTTCTGGTTCTGTAGTTCCAAGTCCATAACTAATGAGCATTGTACTAAATGGAAATACAGCGGAGGGATTAGAGAAGGGGGAAAGGTGAGATTCTAATACTAAATAACTAACTTAAATCTCCCCTTTTTCTTCCTTTGGAAAGGCATAAAGATGACAAACTTATTAAATGTAGCCAATATGATGGCCTTGTGGAACTTGCAACGATCTGTGCGCTCTGTAATGATTCCTCTTTGGATTACAATGAAGTAAGTACATATCCTAGAACAGAGGAGAGTGTGAGAATGAGGACAAATGTTTGTTCTCATCTGTCTATGTAATACCTTTCAGTGGTAAATCCCCTCCTAGTCAAGGGGGAGAGTATTTAGGTCCTCTTAAGTATTAATTCTGGGAATGACCTGTTTGTTGAACACTGAGAAAACTAAAGCCAGGCAGCAAGTGGAGATCTCCTGGTGTGTAGAATGCACTGCTACTTCCCTGCTTTGCCTCGCCTTCTTAAGGTTGCTACATCTCATAATGACTTAAATGCTTGATGATAAGGTAGTGCCATCCTCCTCTGCTGGTCTTGAGAGTAAAAAGCGTGAAATTTCCTACAAATCATACTCTTGAAGCTGCTTTGTAAAAATAGTTTTGCTTGTTTCATAAGCCATAGTAAGTCTTGTTAAGCTTTTTTTCCATTGTGAAACCTGAACTTGTCTCTGGTAGGTTCCAGGTGAGGTTTAAAGTAAACTCTTGTGTTTTTGTTTGCTTTGTGTTAAATAAAGGCTAAGGGAGTATATGAAAAAGTTGGTGAAGCCACGGAAACGGCGCTTACCTGTCTGGTTGAAAAGATGAATGTATTTGACACAGACTTGAAAGGACTTTCTAGAATTGAACGTGCAAATGCTTGCAACTCGGTCAGTACTCTTGTATCTGGACTTCATTGGGGAGTGGGTTTTGTAGTATGTATTATCTAAACACATTTTTATGCTATTGTTTTTTTTTATAAGGTGATAAAACAACTCATGAAGAAAGAATTCACTCTGGAATTCTCAAGAGACAGAAAGTCTATGTCCGTCTATTGTACACCGAACAAACCAAGCCGCACATCCATGAGTAAGATGTTTGTTAAGGTCAGTTCCTCACTTGAAAAAGCATGGTCATGGAATGGCTGCAAAGGTAGCACAATACTAAAAAATTACTGCACAACTAACTGCAGCTTGAAGATGAAGGAAGGACTTTGTAATTTGAGCAAATGTTGTAATGGAAAGGGATTTATTAAGCTAAATTACTTTTTATTTTTGCCTCTGCAGGGTGCTCCTGAAGGTGTAATTGACAGATGTACGCATGTCCGTGTTGGAAATGCTAAAATACCATTAACCTCAGGAATTAAGCAGAAAATAATGTCTGTCATTAGAGAATGGGGAACTGGTAGAGATACATTGCGTTGCTTGGCTCTGGCGACCCATGACAATCCACCCAGGAAAGAGGAAATGAATCTTGAGGACTCCTCAAATTTCATTAACTATGAGGTAAGTTTAGTAAAATATCCTTCTAACACTTCTCCCTCTCTCAAACTGAAGAGTGGTGACTCCTTACGTTTGATTATTTCTTGAGGAAGGTAAGTCTTGAGAACTTTCTCTCTCTGGGTGTTTTTGGTGTCAGACACAGTAGTTACCCACATGTGTGGAGGGGAATGCTCAGTTTAAGAAGAGACTGTATGTGTCTTTGAAGAAACTCTGTTCCTGATGGCTGGTATACATGTTGCTGCTTGACTAAAAGTATAAGAAGAAATCAGTTAAACAGCTAGCTGCAAATTGTATTATTTTATGTATATACATAAGGTCCCTCAGGTTCATAACACCTTAAACTGTTCTCAGAGATTGACTCTGAAAAATATTCCCAAAATTGCAGGATGGTTTCAGCTTTAATGGTTTTCAGTTTGACATTGCTCAACTGCAAGACCTCTTTGGGGATTTTGTGATGAAGCGTACCTGCCATTTTGTGCTCTGAGAGTCAAGTTCACTTCCCTGCCTCCATACTGTCAGCTGCAAAAGCTCAGTCCATGATTATCATCTTAGCTACTCCGTAATTTTCCAATGAAATCTGTATCTAGGATTTAGAGGGGAGGAAATGACAACAGTTGCATGAGAGTTTTTGGCTTGTTTTCTGTGCTCCTGGCACTGATTACAAAAAAGAAAGACTTAGCTGCTTGCAGGCTGAATTTGCAGGGCTGACAACTAGAGCACATTTTAACTAATAAAATGAGTGCATTTGAAGCAAGATATGTTTGGAAAGGTAGGATCCCATTTCAGAGTGTGGTCATGCTCTGGCAATTAACTGTGTCCTCCTGTATGCTCATCATGTAGGTGGTACCATGTAGCATTGTGATTCCAAAAGCATTAAATTCTTACCTCTTCTTAATTGTTAATGTGCATATAGGTTTGCCTTTTCAGTTCTTCCCCAGCTGTCTGAATTCAGTGTCAGAGCTAAAGTGCTGTGAAGACTAGTATGGTGAAACAGATAACCTCTCTGAAGTAACCCTTTCAGGAAAAAAAACCTGACATAAGAGGAAGTATATCGTTCATAATACACTGTTTTTGACCAAATGGCAGGATGACATAGGCTTTGGTGTCTTAATAGCTCAATGTAGAACCACAGAATATTGTGGATAAGAAGTAAAAACAAATGTCACTACACTGGGAGTTATTTAGCATGCAAGCAAAATGATTGTTTTGCTGATGTTGGATGTGAAGTCTACAGGATCTTGCACTAAAACTTAGTGCTGTCTTGTTTCAGACCAACTTGACCTTTGTTGGCTGCGTGGGTATGCTGGATCCCCCAAGAATTGAAGTAGCTTCATCTATAAAGCTGTGCAAACAAGCTGGTATTAGAGTTATTATGATTACTGGTGATAATAAAGGCACAGCAGTAGCTATTTGCCGTCGCATCGGTATCTTTGTGGAAGATGAAGATGTTTCTACAAAAGCCTTTACTGGTCGTGAATTTGACGAACTCTCACTTGCTGCCCAGAGAGATGCTTGCCACCATGCCCGTTGCTTTGCTCGTGTAGAGCCTTCCCACAAATCTAAAATTGTTGAGTTTCTTCAGTCTTTTGATGAGATTACAGCTATGGTAAGTAATTGAACTTTTACTGGGTTTGAAAGGCACACACTGTTTAAACCCAAATTAGCCTTTTCAGACTAATGCCTCACTCTGGAAAACTCTTGCTTCCACGTTTCCCTGAACTCAAACCCTCAGAATAGTTCTGCACTTAAGTGATTTTTAAAGATCCAAAACTTCAGCCAGTGCAAAATTCCTTTCTAGTACTATATGTAAGTGCCTGCCTTAATTTTTTTTTTTCTCCCCAACTTTTACATTCCTGTTTTAGACTGGTGATGGTGTCAATGATGCCCCTGCATTGAAGAAGGCAGAAATTGGAATAGCTATGGGTTCTGGTACTGCAGTGGCTAAAACTGCTTCTGAAATGGTTCTAGCAGATGATAATTTCTCAACTATTGTAGCTGCTGTGGAAGAAGGACGTGCAATTTATAACAACATGAAACAGTTCATCCGTTACTTGATCTCCTCCAATGTTGGAGAAGTTGTTTGGTAGGTTTAAAATGTTTTTTCTTTGAACTAGAGTAGTGATGATGGAGTCTTTTGTTAGTTAAGTTATTTACTTTCAGTATTTCTCACTAAAACCAGAGAAACAGGTTCTCCAGGTAATTGATCATTGTGATAGTGCAGAAGTCTGCATGCTTCTAGCCTAGTCCTTACTGGAGAATTTCAGCATACCACAAAAGATTCACATTGCATTGCATACAACATTCTAGCTCAGTAGGTGGCTAAATGCTTTACAGTTGTCTCTACGATTGGAATAATTCTCTAGAAAAGGAAAATAAAAACCTTAAAATATTACAAGATCTGGTATTTCAGATAACTTAGTCACAGATATAGCTTAGATGTTTGTTTAACCTCGAGTTAAATAAAGAACGTCTTCTGTGTCTTCAGAAGGAATGGTGACCCAATGCCACAGAATGTATTTCTGGTAACAATGTAAATATTGATCTTCTAACAGTTCCTTATACCAAAGGATACTCCCAGGGTGGAATATAACACAGCAATTGTCTTGTCTTGTTTCTTGTAAACTTTAAAGCTGTCCTTCAGATGACTCTTGCTGCAGCCCCTGTTTCTGTCCTATTTATTCACGGGCTTGGAACCATGAAAGTTACATGCTCATGAAATTTTTGCAGGGACTAGCAATAATCTAGCTAAATGAAGCTTTAGTCATTTGAGCTAAAATGTTGTTATGTCTGCAAAAGCTTTAGTGCCTTTTAGAAAGTGGCTTGCAAGCCTTTATGCATGTGTGCGTATACAGACAAGAAGAGTGGGGAAAAAACGAGGCAAAGGCAGAAACACTTCAATTCTTGAAGTTACCAGAAGAAAATAATGCTTCAAAACTTATATGCCAATGGTTAGAAGTGTTTGCTCTTGGATATCTTTCTATTTTTCTGAATGTGAATACTTAGCTTGTGATATTAAATGGATAACTCTGCATAAGAGAACAGAAGTGATGCTACAGGCTTAGGCTTAAGTGTTAAAAGGACTTATTTACATGCATAAGAATAAGCTTATAATTGGTGGGTTTTTTTATAGTATCTTCTTGACTGCTGCCCTGGGTTTTCCTGAAGCTCTAATTCCTGTCCAGCTGTTATGGGTAAACCTTGTGACGGATGGTCTCCCTGCTACTGCTCTGGGCTTTAATCCTCCTGATCTTGATATCATGAATAAGCCACCACGCAACCCTAAAGAGCCACTGATCAGTGGATGGCTCTTCTTCCGTTACCTAGCTATTGGATGTAAGTAGTAATAGCCTTTTTTTAAAAGTAATCTTAGGCAGGGAATTTTTTTTTGAGATCCACTTGAAAGCAGTTTGTCTAATCTCCTTGTATGCTGAAATCTTGAAAGCTAGCAATAGATGTTCTGTGGAGCTGGTATTCTTCCTTTATTTTGTTTCAAGATTCACACTTTGTTTCGACATTTGCAGGCAGTACCATGATAGGAACAGTAAAGTTGGGATATTTTTTCAAATTTTTTTTCGTTGGTAGCAACTGAGGCACCAAAAGCCCTAGTTCTATAACATCAGTATGACATTCACCACTTCAACAGAATCTCTTGATTTTGACAACTAGGAAACCATTAGAAATTTTATAACTGCCATACTGGATTAGACCTTCAAAAGTGTCTGAGGGTGGATGGTGTTACAGTCCTCAAAAGAGAGGACCACAGGAATAGATGAACTTAGGGCCAAGTCTAATCTCTCTTCTCAAGAAGAAGCCACCTACTTGCCTTTTCCCATTTGCCTTATTCCAAGCTGAAATACTTTTAGCACAAAGCATTGAGACAGCAGATTTTAGCTTGTCCATGCAGTAACTGTCAGCTTAGGAAGACGAGCATGTTGTGGAATTGGGAGTGAAGAGCCAAGACCAGCCATTACCGAATGCACACCTGCATTAGTTGTTGAGGTCATCCATAGAACTACTTCTAAATCTGAAAATGACAACTGTCATGTATCTAACCTACCGTTTTTGTGCTTAAGTAGAAGAACACAACAGGTTTACTGGCCTGGCTGCAACTGGGGAAAATAAAGGAGTATCAATTTGTGAAATCACATCAGTTTGTGAAATCAATGGAGGTAGAGTTAAATATAGCTGTAGTACTGTAAAGCTAGGATACGTATGTACGTGGATACTTAATGCACGCTCTCTTCACGCTAGAAGTTGTCACCTTAATTTTCCTAACTGACTTCATAGATCTTAAAGTAAACCTCAGTTAATGTACAGATACGTGGGGTTCTGGGAGGAAAAAAGAAACATTGCAGGTTGATTACTCCAAGTGAAACGCTTGTTTGCCTTAAGTTCTAGCTGTCAGGATATTAGAATCTGTCTGTCCAACGGTACAGCATTTGATGGTTACTTCAGTTACAACTGGTGGAGCAGATTCCTTGCATAGGAGATAGATGAATTACAATCTATTTTTTTTTACAGTACTGGAGGTCTTGAGGTAGACATTCAAGTGTGGCAAGTGAGATCTCTTGCATCCGGTTCACAACACTGAAAAAAGCATTTTGTTTTCTTAAAGGTTATGTTGGTGCTGCCACAGTGGGTGCTGCTGCTTGGTGGTTTATTGCTGCTGATGGTGGCCCAAGAGTTACCTTCTATCAGCTGGTATTTGCTCACTTTAGTATCTTGGCGGGGAGAGGGGAGGTGCATGGTTCTTTCATGTTGTTACTTGAAATGGCTGTAGAAAAACTGTAGGTTACAGAAATTTATATAAAGAGACACTTTCAGACTCGTTACTGTAAAACTTGATCATGATTAGTTAGTCTTAATACTAAAGCTCAAAGGTGGGATACCTGAGCTTCTAAACAATTCAAAGGACTAATTGTTGTTGTGTAAGTAAGAGACTGCTGGGGATTTTTCTAAAGCTGGCAGTTTTTCTAAACTTCTGAAAGTTTAAAACCAGTGGTTATAGGAGTCATATAAAAAGTTTTGTTTTCATAATACTCGCTGCTTATTTCATAATTGCTTATTTTACGTGTTAAAAGTTAACAAGCTGTGGAAGTGAGTTCACCTTGTTCTGTTCTAGAGCCATTTTCTGCAGTGCAAAGAGGACAATCCAGACTTCTTTGGCGTCGACTGTTTGGTTTTTGAGTCTCCATATCCAATGACAATGGCTCTTTCTGTACTTGTCACCATAGAGATGTGCAATGCTCTCAACAGGTTCGTATGTCTAAACAGGAAAGCAAAGTTTCTGCATAGCTCATCCAAAATCCTACCTGTTGTGTAATTTGATTTATAGTGTATGGACAGCTCACCTAATGAAGAATGAGTCATATTTCCTTTCTGAATCTTGGTAGTGCAAACAAAGTGACTCTCTTAGATAACATTTGAGATCTCTTATCATAAAGTATATTTTTAAGTCTGCCATTTCACTCGGGTAATTTACAAAGCATGAGCAACTGGAAGATTTTTCCATTATTTCTAATCTAAGCTTAATCAATCAGATTATCCCTCTTATGTTGGTATAAAGTGATATCAAGGAGAGCTAAAATAAGAATGCTGAAGATATGGAAAATAGTTTTTCCTCCCCTAAGGGAGTGTGGGTTTAGCCAATTAATATTAGATTATAAATGGAAACCACTAAATAGCACAATGTCAAGGGTATTTTTCTTCAAATAGCTTAGAGGTCAGTTAATTTAAAAACAAATAAACTTTAAATACAAGTGTACTGCGGTAGTCCTACATAGTAAGGTATTGCTCTACATCTGATGTTCTGGATCTTGGCCTCTTCTGCAGCATAGCCTAAATGCAGGTTGAATCTGAAGAGAAGAATTAAAAAACCAGCATTAAGATGGTGCAAGTACTTGACCCTCTGTATATCCAGTCTTTAAGTGAACTTCAGAAGAAGTGGGTGCACTGGGTCCCCAGGCATACCATAGACTGGGGAGGATTCTGTCTTATGCTGCCATATCCATCTTTCCCTTACCCCTCCCCTGGAGAGGATGTTGGGGTCTTAGCAAAAAAGGTAGACTAGATCAGGAATGAGCAGAATACACAAAAGCTTTCAAAAATAAATGTGAGGCTGAACTGTGGCTGCCTTGCTAAGCAGACTTCCAAGGTAGTTTAAAGTTGCAACATATATATAACTGTATCTTGGTATCTTTCTTCCCTTCTTGACTGGGATAGTTGTGACTTGCCATGCTGCTTTCCTTCCCAGCTAGTTTGCTGATTTATTGAATTTCCTGTTCATGTACACATATGTACCATGTCTCTGTTGCAGTCTGTCAGAAAATCAGTCCCTGATGAGGATGCCCCCGTGGGAAAACATCTGGCTGGTGGGCGCTATTTGCTTGTCCATGTCACTCCACTTCCTTATCCTTTATGTGGAACCGCTGCCAGTAAGTGCACGTTTCTTACACCCACCCCTGAACTTGGAGAGAGAGCAAAAACTTGTCTGGAGCTTAAGGCAAGGGATGGAGGGGGAGAAAAGATGTAACGCTTGGCTTTTCTTTCAGATTATCTTCCAGATCACACCTTTGAATCTGACGCAATGGCTGATGGTACTGAAAATCTCACTACCTGTCATTCTGTTGGATGAAACACTTAAATATGTGGCCCGTAACTACCTGGAACCTGGTAAAGATAGTGTGCGGCCTGCCACCAAACCCTGTTCTCTGTCAGCATGCACCGAAGGAGTTTCCTGGCCGTTTGTGTTCATTACTATGCCCTTGGTTATCTGGCTTTACAGCACAGACACTAACTTTAGTGATATGTTCTGGTCTTGACTGACATGGTGACAAGTTTTACATTCAAAGAGAGAGTTTAACTTAATTTTTTTATTGTTTAGAGCAACTGTCTATTTCTGCTGAATTTTCACATGAACATATTTGCCGGTGATGGAGGTTTCATAATCTAGATTTTGGTTTTTTGCTTTTTCTGACTTCAGTGGGGGCAATATATTCCTCTTTTATACACAGTTAAAGTGTCCATTGACGTGTACAGAGAACTAACACTATTTTATGCAAATATTTTTTTGTAGATGAAAAGCATGTACAGTGTTCTGTTCAATAGTCTATTCATCATGTAAAAAATGAATTTTTTTTTTGAGCCAGCGGACACTATCAAATTAAATTGGCAGCAGATTTTAGGGAATGAATGTGTGTTGTCTAAAACTAAAAAAGCATGTAACTGTTTGTCTTCTGCATGATCATCCAAACTTAATTTGTCATAAAGTCAGGTTTTATGCATAAGCAGAGCTTTCTGCACTGGGTAGAGAGTACTGCTACCTCGGTCAGGATTTCTTCTTGGTTTCCCCTCTTCCTGTTCCCTCACTCTTGGTTCTTGACTGTCCTTGTTTACACCAGTTTCTGTATGAGGTATGCCTAATCTTGCTCGTGCAGAAAATACCATTCCAGGTGCAGCCTGCTGGGGTTCTTCCATACTCTCAACACACATAGGGTTGTTTTTTTAAGGTTATTTATTTGTCTATTGTATTTTATTGTAACAGACCTTATTTTGGCAGTGTTACCCATTATGCAGGGATAGGGAGGGCTACTTCTGTCTACTTAAATCTAAAACAAGCCTTTTTAACAAATGCCATCTGTTTTAATTCCAAAAGAGGGTTTAAGTTGGGTTTTAATACCTTACTTACACGTGTCAGATCCTTTCTTCTTTTTTTTTTTTCTTTCCCCCTTTAAGATCAAAACTTGTGATGACACCTAGAAAAATAACTTGCACTGCATAGCTAGAAATTGGATTTCCTGCACTTAGGGCACTAATGATCAGTTGTATACATGGAGTTACTCTGCTCGCCTGTTGTTAGCCTGACTTGAAGTAACAAGCTCGTGTGTGTTTTTTGTAAAATCTGTAAATAGCACATGACCAAATTGAACATATTGTATAGAACTATTTTTATTTTAATGTGGCACTAACCACCTTCATTATTACGGTAAATGTTAAAGCATGTTTTCAGATTCAGTCCTGTATCAACAATGTGTAAGTCATTAACAGTCCTAACTGTGGTGTTTTTCTCCAATGCCTTCCAACTTCCATCGACTAAAGTGAGTATTTCTCTTCCATTTCACCATGCCAGTGGTGACTTGCTGTAAAATAGCATATGCTGTATACATGTTGAAGAATAAATAGTAATTTCCTTCATTCCCATGCTGTGTTTTGTCAAACTCTGCTGTGCTACATTATTATCACCACTTTAGACTCTTTGTTTTGTGGTCTGAAGCTCAAATTACTGATTCCAAAGGCAAAACACTTGCTTTTGGTTTAGTGTATTTTAGGTCTTATTTTATAGCAGCCGGGAGCCTTAGTGCCCCAAGATCTTACAGCTTTTGGTCTTAAGTATGAGATAAAATTGGACAAATCTGTAACTTAGTGACAGCTGTTCACATGAATGTTTATAGTGTCCAAAATACTCTGGTACTTGTGGTCAGGTGCTGGTTTACTCCAAAGCTTTTTCCTGCTCTGAAATAGGGGATGTCGCTCTGAGCTGACCACCCTTCTCTTCGTCTGTGGTATCTGCAGTGCTCAGAGCACAAGCGCTCCTCTTTGCAAAAACAACTTACTGTTTCCAGTGAGTGGAAACACTGTACAGTGTCATAGGAAAAGACAGAACAACAGTCTCTGCTTAACAGGAGAGTCTTTGAAAATTGTACTGGGGTCATTATGTCTTTGTAGAGTAGCAGGTGCTGTGTTGTCTTGTGCTGGCTCAGTCTGCTTTAATAATGAAATTCAAACAGCTTTCTGATTCCTCACAGAGGAAAATGATAGTTAAAAGCTATGTTCTATTGGTGCCAGCTGGAATCCAGTGAGCACAGATAATTCTCTAGGTTTCAAGCTCTCAAATATAGATGCTAACCTCAAAATACACAGACCCTATCTGAAATTCCACTGCACTGTGAATACTCGCTGTTCATATAGACTTTGACTTGTTTAAGTTGATGCTGAAGTGACTCAGGTAGGGGAGCTGGACCTGATGGTGTAGTAGGTGTGTTGCCAAACTGTAGAAACATTTAAATCCTGTTGAATGCCCTCTTTAAGTGTGGAAGAACCTGTCTTTGCCAAACTAAGGTTTTGTATACCACAAAACCGATGGCCAGCACCGGCCATTTGCTGTATCAATAAATGAGCGATATGAGACTTGTCCCTCTTTCTTGAAGCAGGAGACTAATAGGTCATGTGATTTAGGATTCCTTGAGATCAAAATATGTACAAGTATGTTATTTGTTGGAAACAAACACTAGCAAGTTAGTTCTATGTGCTCCCAACATAATGGACAAATGTTTTCTAGGACAGGAATGCCGCTGTGTCTTTGAATGCTGGTTCTGTGTAAACCTCCAGAGCACCGTGTTGGTGGCCTTTTTTAAGCCGTGTGACTGTCACCATGAACGACTCTGCTTCTTGTACAATCCTATTCCTGTCTATTATGCCAAATAATCCTGCTATACACCCCCTTTTTCCTTGTCTCTAAGAAGCTGAAGGGGAAAATGATTGTTGATAAGTAGAATTCAGTCTTCAACAACTTCTTTGTTGGATCTCTGTTGAAGATGAATCTCGCTGCTTGTCATGGATTTGAATACTGATGGCTGAGAGCTCATTCCTGTCGGATGTCTCAGGGCACTTGTGTTAGGGCCTTGTGTTCCTTGCAGTTTGCCTTTGAAAGCTGGATGACTGATGGGTAAATGGAGTGGCATTCATCCCTGCAGGCTCCTGAGGTTACGGGAACAGTCAGGTTTTGTAAGGTGCTCCAAAAGAGCCCAAGCAATCTTAATCTACCCTGTTTTTCTTTTATTTCTCCCAGTCTTGCTGTCCAAATTTTCCTGTAGAAATGGAGCAACAGGGTTCTCTATGATCAGCACTTATTTGTCTCAGGTTCAATGGCAGCTGTTGCTATGCTTTGAGTACTTCTGTTTTCCAAGTGTTGCCACTAGGTGGTAAATACCAGCCCTGTGTGGTCCGGACTGGCCAAATACTAAGACCTACCATGAGCTTCCTCCCAGGCAGTGAAGCACCCTGCCCTGAAATCACTGTCTGCTGCGAGCTGCCTTGTCATCTTGGAGCTGGAGTGCTGTGGAGCTGGTCTTAACCCTTCTCAGTTGAGTATGCTGTGGGAGGTTGCTCAGGTGTCCTTCTGGCATTAGAATAGCGTAAGGCAGCTGATGGCTTGGCTTTTCAGTTATAGAAACTAGAGAAATACAGTGCAAGGTTAGTAATGCACTGCAAGACTAAAATGCTTATCCTTAATTGTGTAGATCCTGTTGTTCTTTAGCTATCAGTCCGTTCGTCTGGAGAAGCCAAGAAGGGAGGACTTCTCAATGGAGGGTGGGCTTACTGGCCAACATCTCAAAGCTGAAATTCTCAAAGTTGAAACTCAGTTTCTTTGTTCCTTACATATTTCCTCTCGAGCCTCGTCGCTGTACTAGGGTCATCTGGGGATAGAAATAGGTAACTCCTATTTTAATGTGTTATATAAACGGAAGCACTTATTTAAGCAGAAATAGTTCAAAGTTACCCAGGCTTTATCTCCCAGCCCATTTTTAGAAAATAACTCTATGCTTTTTGTTTCCTTTTGCTCTCATCTCACTGAGCTTATTCATCTCTGCTGTTTTCTGGATTCCTTAGTGTCCTCACGTACTGCTGCTTGTTCTCTAGTGTGAGAGGTGTGTAAGACTATTGTCAATCCCATGATTGATGCTACCTTGTGCTAGGAACGCCAGGAAGGATATCAGCTTATCCTGGGAAACCAGTTTGGTTTCCCTATACCCCATATCTGGGTTTGGTGTGAGAGCGGCTCCTCCTGAATTCAGTGTTCTGTAGCCTGGTCCTGATGAGAGCAAAGAAAATGGTCGGGCAGCTGCGGTGATAGTCAAACGTTTAGACAGGGGCTTTTATCTTCCTAGTGCCTCAGGCCCTCTCTGCTTTCAAATGTGAGTGTTTCAAAGTGCTGTTTGTGAGCTACACAGCGAGCTGCTCCTTTTTGCTGGCATCCAGGCAATGCAAATAGTTCATACTTGGCTTCCCGAAGTAGTATTGTGAATAAGTATGAGAGAGGCTGCAGAAAAATACATACTAGTCTATCAAAATGCTATGAGGCTTATGTTTGTAGGGAGACTATTGTGGAGAAGGCTAATGGTAAGAAAATGAGTTTTTAATCTGATGATAAAATGCAGTACAGCAGTCCTCTGTCACTGTTCCAAGAGCACAGCTGGTGCACAGAATATACACAGTAAACAGCTTAAAGATGGTTCAATTTGCTGAGGTGAAGGGAGGTAAAACTGATACAAAGTTGTCTGTCTCTTGCACCTGTCTTGTTTACTTTTTTGCACTTCTAACCATTAACTGTTTCCCTAATCTCTGCTAGTTACATCCTTAATTATATTAATATGCATTTTCAAATCTTAGCAGGAGAGCCTAAATTTTATAGTGTTGAAGCAGTGTTTTGAAGAGCCACCATCAAGTTCTAGGGAATCAGAGTACACTGTCCTTCTCTCCTAGACGCAAGGCTAACCTTACGCTGTATTGTAGGGGTAAAGTACAGTAGTAGCTTTATTACGTTGTACTCTACCCTTCGCCTACGCATTAATCTGTGTAGTTTAATGACTTCTTCAAAGCTTTTGTACTGCTTCCCAGAATAAGCTGCGTAACTTGGAAAAGGGACATTGTTAGGTCACTTCGGGGCCAAATTGGCAATATAATGCCCTGATTAGAAAAGCACCCTTCAAGTTCTTAAAAGCTTGAGCTCAAACTGTGTAATATGGAACTTGAAAGTAAAAATTACACGAGTGAGACTTGTCTGTTGCCACTAGCAAGGCAAAAGCTATCTAAACATGTCTTAATTCTTTCTCAGTGCTATCTTGTGTAGGAAGTGCTGGCTTTGCTGGTGATAAAGGGAGCTCTGCTGCATTCAGAAGAGCTGAGCCACAATCACGAGGGGTTTAGGCTTTAAGAACAAAGTGACCTGAGAGTGTCCCTTCAATGACAGAGCAACTAGTTAGCAAACTTAACGTTCTTCCTTCTGTCACTGTTGATCTTAGTCTTGCTTGTATAATGATACTTAGCATTCATCCTTTCATTAACTGATGCCTTTTCTTTCTTTCCTTTTCAGCAATACTGGAGTAATCGCTTCCTAAACAATTTTGCAGAAATGTAAGGTTGTTTTGTTGCGTGCATGTGTTTTTAGCAACACATCTACCAAAACTTCTGCATGTATCATGTGTAAAGAATTCTTTGCTTTCCCTAAAACAAAACTCATTGTGTTCTCTGTGGAAGAAACGTGTGGTACCATTAGGACTTCATTATACAGATGTACAAACGTGCAATATAGCTTACCGAATTGGAAACTCTCTCCAGAGAAGTTGGGTTTCTGTGCTGCATGGAGAAGAGTTTGTGTATCGTTGAACAAGAATTGCGGAGCTGTCAGCCAGTTTTCCATATTTCTGTATGTAAAATGTCAGTTTATACAATGTACAATATCAAAATAATGCATGCCTTGGGTTGTAGACAAATCTTTCTCTGTATTGTATCATCCAAACCTACTACTCTCTAAAAGCTTATGTACAATGCTATCCTATTTATAAAATTTGTTGAAAAGATTACAGGTGAATGTTAAACCGTAAGCCTCCAGTTCATAACTTTGGATTTTTTTTATCATGTGTGCAAATCAACCTCTTTTGCACTGTAATGTAACTTATTTAAATTTAAAGCAGTAAGACAGATGTTGGTGCAATATGAAATAATTGTGATGCATTTATCTAAAAAGCAACAACCAACTTTTAGGTCACACATGCAGTTGTGGTAACTGGCTTTTGAAGTTGTAAATAAGATCAGTTGTCGATTTACATGCTGACAGTAAGAAGCATCACACCTAGTTTCATTTGTATCAGGTAAATAAATTTATTCTACAATACATCCTTGGCGTGTTATTTTATGCACTTTGTTTTCCGCAGGTACGTGCGTACGTACTTCAGCGCTCTTTTATATTAATTCCAGGATGACACTTACTAGCACCAACACCATTGCAATCTTTCCTCCTAGAACTATGCAGATGCCAGCTGCTCTTCCAGCAGTATTGACCTCCTCGCTGGTGGGATTTCCTCTGTCCAGGGGCTTGTGTGTGTGTTTAAGGGACACTGTCAAGTACTTTGATCACTCAGTTTTTTTAAAATGCTCCATTGTTTGTAAAATCCCTCTAAGAAACTTAAAATAAACATTTCTTTCCCAACTCCATCTTTATTTTTTGTCCTTTTCTATTTTCTAGATTGCCCGAACGTGAAGTAGCAGCCAGTCTCTTCCCCTTTCCATAGGCAAAAGGAAGATTAACCAAACATCTTTGCCTGCTGTTGCTTACGGCTTATTCCATTCCCCAAACCAGGGGCTGTTCTGCCAGCCAGCGCCCTGCAGCTCCTGCCCCAGGCTCACGGCGTAGGCGTCTCTGTTGAGCATTAGGCAAGACTAAAGCACTCCAAGGGTAAAAGCTGGATTTTCCACGTGTCCTGTAACGCTGTGCTCCAAAGCCCATCAACTGAGTTTTGTTTGGAGTAAGAGCAGGGGGGGCCTCTCCAAATAGGCAACTTCAGCCAACTTCAGCAATGTGTTTTACATTAAATGTAATGCCTTTAACCTCCAGCCCGCGATACCAGCAGGCCGCTGGCAAACAGCGTTATCCAAATGAGGTGACATGTCTGAGACCCTTCAAACGCAACAGTGTGAGGTTTAAAAATACTGGGGTTGAATTCCATTGTTCGGCAGCACTATAGGATCGTGGAGGGTGCGTTCATACGTAGGCCTGAACTGCTTGTGGCTGCTTCCTACTATGGTAGTGTTGTTCTAAGCAAGCTGAGCTCTGTGGCTAACCTCTGGGCTGAGGCTGTCAGAACCCAGTTCAGCACTCAGCTGTTATCTACAACTGCAGCTCTTCCCCTGTCTTATTTATAGCCTGTCTTCAGCACACACCACTGGCACTGTCACCAGCAAACCTTCCCAGCTGGTCCCTGAAGGCAGTGGCAGGTGTCCTGTTAACACTTTACCCGAACACCTGAGCTAAATGATTCAAGTCATTTGTCCAGAACAGGTGGAAGAAACTGCCCCATTAGCACCTCTTGTCACAACCTCCAGCCTTGCTTCAATTAGGAAGCAACAGAGGAAAAAACAGGCTTGCTTCTTCCTCAGCAGAAGGCAGCTGAAGTCCAGTTTCTCAGCCCTACACCCTCACTTGTTGTACCAACACACCTGTGTAGAAGTTACTCCTGCTGCCCAGCTGAGTTGCTCCCCCTTTTTTTTTTTTCACCTTGCAGAAATCCCTGTCACCAGCACTGGTACCGAATGTAAAGACAAGTGACAACATGAAGTCATGGTTCAGAAGGCAGCTCTCGCTCCATCTGCATTGCTGTCACGGCGGGTTACATTCCATGGATGGTTTCAGCATCTCTGTGTTCAGACTGCGCCTCCCTGGTGAGCAAATGGAGACCAAACTCTTAACTTATTTTTAAACATTTCTTTAAACGATGATCTGCAAGCTTAACTCATAGTCAGCCAAATGAACTGCAAGCAGCGCTCTGGAGTACAGCCATATGAAGAAAACGTGGTGCAGGAGTACGTGGTAAGAGATGCTGAGATAAACAGCTTCATCATCCCCCTCCTCTTCCTCTCACGCAAACCCCTGGCTCTAAAGTGTTGCATGGATGAGCCCACTGATGATGGCCACAGAGCAAGGAAAAAAAAGCTCCTTGGTCACAGATAGCAGCTCTTCACTGGCTTCCTGACAAACATTTATCTCAAGAGCCATGTGGGGGGCAGCTCACACAGACCGGCCTGAGGAAGACGCGTACCCACAGGTTGCTGTTCCTGCTCTGCTGAGGTCATCACGTTTTAGTTTCCTGGAAAACTATTTAGTATTCCAAGAGGATGAAGCCAAGTTACCAGCTTCAACTCATCAAACCACAATGCACGTCGAGGAATAACAGAATGCATTATACACTAAAAGTCAGGAAAAAAGCAGGAACAACAAAAATTCAGGGAATTTTTAAATAAATAGATCAGGGGAAGAGCTGGCATCTTCACGGCCCTTAGAGCAAAGCACGGGGCAACGCGTCGCCTCTCCAGCACAGGAACGGGCCCTTTTGTGCTGCCACACCAACCCAAGCTCTTGGATCAACTGCCAATGTAAGTAGCTCCCTTCTGCCAACCCTTAAACTCCGCCAGCCCGGGGAGCCCAGCTGGGAGACGTTCCAAATCACCGAGCGCCCCAGGAGCTAAGCAGCACGCTGCCACTGCCTGCCCGTCCAGCCACTGCCATGGAATTGGACTTTTTGTTCTCTGTAAATACTTAAGAAATTTATATCAAGTCCAAGTGTCAGGACGTGGGATTTTTTTTTCTCCCCTTTGTCCTCTAGACAAGGCTCACAGCTGGAAAAAAAAAGATGGGTGAAGCATCCACAGGGAAATGTTGGGAATGGCAGGTCAGCGGTCCCTGCCACGCCACGCTCTGGGCAAGGCCACGCTGCTCAGATGGCATCTGCTGTCCTTTAACAACCAGTACTGTCTGTGAAAGGCCAGATGCAGGAAATCCAATCCCTCTAAAAATTCTTAAGCCAGGAACTGTACCGCTCTTGTCAGATCCCCAAACCATCGCTCTGTTCGCATGCGGCGGTGTTTTGGCGGGATGATAAAGAAGGAAAAGGAATCTGACCTCTGAGCTTACCAAGTCCTTGGCCTCCCTGGGGAAGCTGTTTGAAATGGAGGTTTTACAGTGTAAACATCCCCCAGTGACCCACCGCAGCGGAGCCTTCCCCTGCACATTCCTTACCCGGCCTTGCGCAACCATTAAGGTTTGCAAAGGAAGCACAAGGCTCAAAACAGTTAGTGAAAACATAGATTATTCTATTTCATTGTTGTTATCAACAGTGATGGGCATGGACCAGCCAAAGGGCTTTACTTAGGATATAAATCGTTACATTGAAGGTCCCCACATCCTCTTCCCTGAGGAGAATTTTGAATTTTTGCACCAAAATTTTTAATTTCATTTTTTCACCCAAATACCCAGCCCTGGCACCTCCCTCCCTCCTCTCGGCCGGCTTCCAAACGCCACGTTAGCCAGCCTGCTGCTCCCAGGAACGGCAGCAGTGGCCCCGTTCTCCCCCTTTCCCAGCCCGTGTTCCTCCTGCCCCCTTACCCTGCCCTCCCAGTCTGGTTACTGGACCGACACAACCATGTTAATTATCACCAAGGCCTCAGGCCAGGGCTCCAGCGATTCAATAACAGCTCTACAGTTCTTGCCCTCTCCTCCTCAACATGCTTAAACCAACCACCCTTCTGCAGGGCTATGAACAGATAAAGGATTTTTTTAAAATAGTAAAAAAAAAAAAGAAAAAGGCAGCAGAACAGTTTGCAGAGTTAAAAAGGAAAAGAAGGATGGGAGAGGAGTGGGAGTATTTTGGAGGTAGGTTCAGGCATCGGTTCACAGGATGACTTTTCAAACTGTCACCCTGGCAGTACAGGAACATAACAGGTAGGGGAAGCATTCTTTAAGCCCACACTGAATCCTTTTGATGAAGAAACTGCAGCAAAATTGACTGCAATGTACGTGGGTTTTGCTGGGTACGACATGAAGCTGTGTCAGTTTACCGATGGGCACTACTGACTACACATGATTTAGAATACACTACTTTAAGCCCTAGCTAAAGCTATTTAGTTTGAAATCATAGGTTAATACTGAGTTTAAGCCCACTAAATTTAAGACCCCTGGAGACTGCACTGATTTAGATCTGGTTTTAAGAGATATTTGGTTATGGAGTATTTGTGTAACTGAAATGACAGTGGCAGACACAGCCTTTGAGATTTCCTTACAGCTGAGATTCTGAGTGAGGAAAGAAGGTTTGCTGAATGAGAAATACCCCCTGCTTCTGCCCTGGGTGGATCAGTTTCCACACCAAGCTCCTGAAAAGCAAGGAGAGAAGAATCACCACACAAAAACAGGCCTAATGAGGAAGACAGTTACTGAAAGGAAAAAAAAAGAAGTCCTAGTTAATCAAAAATGTCTATAATCAGCAGTAACAGAAAAAGAAAAAGCACCTCAATTAGCCAGAAAATACCTCAATTAGCCAGAAAGCATTTATATGGGCCTGCAGTCCTCAGTTCCTTCTGTTATCTCTGCTTCACAATTCTTGGATTCACAAGATCTGGAAATCACAATTAAAATCCTGCCAGTGTGCGGGGTGTTACCAGCACCTACAGAATAAGGCCTGGGCCAACCGCTTGCCACGGACCGAGCGTTATTTAGGTAACTCCCAGCCACACCACGAACCCGGGCTGCTTTTAGACTCTGGTAAATTAAGTCTTTTAGCCTTTACCCAAGTCTGTGTAAGGTTTGAAGAAACTGTCCCTTTGCATCACTTCTGTGTCTTTCTTATCACAAAGTAAGAAAGAATTAAAACTCACTAATGACATCGATGATGTAAAGTCAAGGATGTCAAGAAGCTCCACCTTTACCCAGCCCCAGGGACCAGCACCTGCAGCCGTGCCAGTGCTGTACAGGACAAGGGGATGGGAACAGCTTTCTTGCCTCCCCGACAACTTGCTTCACTTGGGGAGCTTCTATCACGTATGTGACAGTCTCAGTGTCAGTTTCTGGCTTTATGATCTTTTATTCTAGGGTGCACAGCACACAATTAAGGGACAAAATGAGGTCAGCTGCTTATTATGGGCTAACCATTATGCTGCCTGAACTAGAATGCCAGTAACTGAATTTGAGAGTACAACAGTCCTGCAAAACCAGAGATCGCATTCTAAAATTAGAGCGCTAATAAAGGCTCATTAATAGGCGAGAAGAATCCCTCTAGAATGCTGAAGCTCGTGATAAATATATCCATCTATATGATCTCTAATGCACTCGACACGTATGGCATCTTAAAGTTCCTTACTCACTTACTGCACTATTAGCAAAGACTACACACAAGCTGTGTAACCCCAACACCTCAGGCACTGACAGGTATTATCTGCAGGATCTGACTGAACTTTTCACTTTCAATAAGGAGCCAAGTTCTACGAAAAACAAAGCTGTGAGGACACAACTCTATTTTGACAGCTGTCTTCAGGTCTTCTGAGGTGTACCTGGACTCATTTGCTAAAGCCACACACAAACACACTGATGTTTCTTTACAGCACACTCATCTTCAAGTAGTTTCCCCTCTGTTCTGAAAGGAGAGATTATGAGGTTATCTGCAAACGTACTACAGAATGGGTTGAGTAAAACTGTGGTTCTCTGGTTTCCTGTTCTATGTAAATGTTTCAGAGAAACGCGTAAGGCCAGGGGTTTCCACCTCCGATTAATGACCTATTTAAATAAAATTAGAATAAAATGGCTGAGCCATTTATTCTCACACCTCATATAATTCCCTCATCAAAATGAAATGTGTCCTTTCTTTAGTTTAAATAACATCAAGAACTCCATTCTTTCCTCCACAGCAGAGGTTTGGAACACCAGGAAGCTAACAAGCTACCCAGCTTTCAGGTGCAGGAGACAATCTGATCAATGCTTGAGTGTGAGGAGAAAACAAAGCAGATTTTTTTTTTTAAAAAAAGAGGTGAATTTGCTTGTACACGTGTATTTCTTTCTGTTATGAAAGACATGCAATGAGCTGAAATCTATTCACTGCATCACACAGCAATGGTATAAACAGCTTCTTCATAAAAGACAAACAGATTCAGGCCTGTCATCCACCAGAATGCAATTAACAATGTTTGCTCTAACTGACATACAGCCATTTGGTGTATCTGTTTAATGAAGAGCAGTAAGAGTTTATGCCAATCCCATCACCAAGACAGCAGCACACGCTCTTCTGTTCTTCCCACATAGTCTTCAACTAACCATAATTCAATTTGATATTTTGGAAAGTCCAAAGCCCACAAAATTCCAGAGAGAAGAGGCACCCAGCTGTTTTCTTTTTCAAATGGATGAACTATTAGACTCCTCCTTTGTAAGAAGTGACATACCGAAATATTTCCAAAATAGACTACAACAGACATAATCTGCCTATTCTTTTTGTTGGGCATTTTCTAATTGATATAATGCACGTCACAGAGGGAGAGATATTGTACCCTCATCTGCATTAGATGTCTGCAACTAGGGGGAAGCTTGTTTTCCATATTTGTACCGAGAAGCCACTTTTCCTCCAACTGATACTCAAAACTATTTTTTAGCTTGGTAAAAAAAAGTCTCTGTGCTCCAGCATACCTGTGGTAACAGAATAAATACAAAAGGAATCAAATTGCCAATATAAAGATAAAAATGCATGTTTTTAGTAAAGAGTAAGGAAATCAGAACTGTAAGAAAAATAAGGGCAAGAAGTAATTCCGCCTCCCACACATGAAGCCCACAGAACTGAAACGGTTTCTAGATTACACAGAGCAGCCCACCCTTGAAACGCTGATGTTGAGAATTTGTACATGAAGCAATGCAACTTGGCTCCAAAAGGTGGGGGAAAACACGTGAATTCAAATATTACCTGACGAAACCATGAAGTATATAACAAAACCAAGACAATATGTGTATTTGCATAATTTAACATTCCTACAGCAATGCAAGTGAAGAAGCATTAATTTTATCTCATTTTCAATGTCAGGGCTGTATACAGAATGGGAAGTGCTTTGAGTTACGGCTGTAAAACCTTTTAGGAACACACTGAAATAAAACTAAACTGTGTTTAAAATTAAATGTTCATGTACAGATTTTAAGTGATTACACGGGTTAGTAACGATTGGGGAAATGACTGTAATTCTCCACCACGGGCTCAATTCTGTACACACAGACATCAGTCAGCTACAACAGCGTCCTGTAAGTCAAAGTTGCCTCACGTACCACACCTCTCCTTTACAGCACTGTAATGCCTTATAAAAAGACAAATTAATTCAACAAAGACAGCAAAAGTGCTGCTTTCAACCACACCCCAGCAACTCCTCCAGACTTCAACAGGAGTGCAGAGCCCAAAAGGGAGCATAGGAACAAGAGAGTGAAGACCTTTTCCACAAAGGAGTACAAAGCACTGTATTTACAAATCGATCGAGCACACTTAGCCCTGGACAGAATTTAGACAGTTTTCATCATAAACAACAGCCTTATTACAGATTCTAATGCTTTTAGTTTTAGCAGGAATTTTTGGAAATGAAAGTTGCAAAAAACCTCCAATAAAGTTAGTCCCTTACACTTAATAAATAAGAAGCATCAAGAATCTTCATGGCATTGAGATGCACAGAACTATTACACAGTTTCAGAATTTATTTAAAAAAAAAAAAAAGAAAAAAGAAGTCCTTTGTTACTGCAAAAATCACAGTTTATATTCTTCAAAGAATGGCCCTAGTGGCATGTTCAAGTGCCAAAACAAGCGGCAGGATGAAAGGCCATCACTGCATGCCAAACCACTGCTCTTGATCTGCCCACTGAGCTGCTTCACTGTCACTGCCTTCCAGGTCCCCCTCTTCTCCACTTCCCTCCATATCATCCACATCTTCTTCCTGGGTCGCATCTGTTGGACTTTCCTCTTTTTCCATCTTCTGCATTCCTTCTAGGGACTTCTGATCATTTGGATCCAAGCTGAGGAAAGTAAGAAGAAAGCATCGGCCTAAAAGGTTTTTTTCTTCAATTTGTGACGTTATTGTAAAGAAAAAATAATTAAAAAAAAAAAATCTCATCTTGTCTGCACTTCCCGTTTAACATCATGCAAGCAAAAACCAGCTGACCCATTTAAGCTATGTAAGTTGATAGTGGACATAACGTGCTAGATTTAAGGTAAATTTGACTTGTTGAAATCAAAACATGGTAACATTTAACCTGGTAACACCCTAAAACAACATTTAGGTTATGTTGAATTGAATCACACTGTTTAAATTTACTTAGTAGCCCATTTTTATATAGCACCTTCTAGTCTAAAGGAGTGGATCTTAAGGTGCCTGATTATACAATAATTAATAACTACAAATAAATCCATTACCTTAGGGCAATACTGTACTGGTCCATTGCTTCCTGATACTCATTGACAGCGACAAGAAAGTCTCCCAGGATTCGGTGCAGGACACAGTCACTCTGGTTAGCCAGCGCATTCCTCAGCAAAGCAATTCCATCTTCATATTTTTGTTCTCTACCTGTTTATATGCAAAACTACAGTTTTAATTAATAGCTTAGATAAAACTATAAAAAGTCAGAGTGTACACAAAGAGTCATCACAACACAAGACTATTCCTTCCTTCAGAACTGTCAGCATGGGGGATAGTAGCGATACATTTTTTGCAAGATTAACTCTAACAATGGCTTTTTGTTGCAAGAACTGCTACACTCACAATTACATATACCTTAAAGTCAAAACATTTTGTTTGTAAATGTTTTAAGTCCTGGTGTAATATCAGTTTCTAGATGCAATTAATTCCTGTGATTTTTCCTTCAGGATAGAACTGATAAATCACTGGGCTGTAACATCACTGTTACATTCTTCACATCGATGAGGCTGAAGAACACTCTTCCATGTAAAACAGTACGCTTTAAGTAAGTTGACATGAGAAAAAAAAAGAACTTACTGAGAAGTTCCGCTTTCTTTACCACAGCTTTAATGTAATCAGGTCTTTGCGTTAGCGCTTTGTCCAGTAACGTTTTTGCTTTTTCCTGCGTGACGGGGTCTTCGAGACACACTGTTGCTAACAGAGTGAGGGTCTGTGCATTTGCTCCCAGAGTTTTGTACACGTTGTTTGCCATAACCATAGCTTCCCGGATACTGTTGGATGCTAGGTAACATTCGATGAGACCTGAGGATATAAAAATGAAAACATTTTAAGTTTTTCAGTTAGCACTACAGACACTCCCCCCTCCTAGTTATTTGCACTTAGTAGCACTCAGACTCGAAACAACTGACACTCCAATAAGCAAATACAAATTGCAAGTGAGAAAGTGACTCTATACCCAACACTTTTTAAAGTACAAAGACGCCAAAGAAACGCACAGATAAGGAAACCTGGACACAAATATTAAAATAGCACAGAGCACTACAGGGAACCTAAGACAAAGGTAGGAGATGGATGGTCATCTCCCAGCACCAACACCTGACAAAAGCCTAAGTTGTGACAGATTATACATTTCTTCCTCAGTTGCAGGAGAAGCAAAACTATTCAAGCAAACATAAAACTACATTACAGCACTTCCAAATGCAAGCCTTTCGCTTCAGCAGGGGATCTACAGCACTGTGCCCAGCACAAAGCACAAGATGTGGAACTGGAGCAGCCACGAGAATCAGATTAGTACTCTCCATGCTGAATAAATGAAAAAATAAAAACCAAACCAAAACAAAATTTCACTGCTGAATATTACAGCATGATCAGTTTGTTTTTACTTAACCAGTAATTGCATAGGAGACAGACAAGTACCACTGAAAAAATTAGAGAAACAGGAAATCCTAAGAAAATAGACCCTAGAACACATCACCACATTACAAACTGGTGCAAGGTTTAACACCTCTCATGTAATTCTTTTGTATATTTTCATAAGCCTGCATTTTAACATAACAGATAATTGACTTTATTACTTTCATTTATGGGCAAGTACAAAAAAAAAAAAAAAAGCCTAAGACTAAGTACACCTAATCTAAGATTTCTGTCCAATTCCAGGACTGAGATGTTAATACTTCACCTGGACTCTTCACAACTCACTATTTACTTGAAGTTGCTGTTGAGATCAACAAGATTTAAATCAATATGACAAAAGCATGACAAAACAAAGCTCCCAGTGGAATTAACCATAGAGTTAATGTCATAATCCAAAAGTGATCTGCTCAAAATGCCCAAGTCTGTTTATATCCAGATTAAACAAAAAACCAAACAAACAAACAAACAAAAAGCCCTGTTTGAAAATCATTCTTATAAATACATGCATTCTCTAGTATCCCTCATCTGACTGCTTCTACCACAGCTTTACAGGTTTTTCGGGTAATAATAATTTACTTTCTAGAAACTATTCCCTTGCCTAATCGTCATCACACCAACTTTCACACCAAACCAATACTGTACGTGTGAGCAGCTTCACCTCACTCACCTTCATAGCAATCCAGCCTGCAAGGTGCAAGCCGTATTGCTTCTCGGAAGTGTATAATTGCTTCCTGTACTCGGCCCATGTTCCTAAGAGCAGCTCCTTTCAGCAGGAGAGCTTGAACACTGTTACTGTTAAGCTGGATGGCTTTGGCTCCTAAATATAAGGCACGAGAGTATCTTTTACTGTAGAAACTATGACACCTATGGAAAGACAAGAGGGACTGTAAACATGTACTGCCTGTGGTGCCTGTGCACATTCATAGAGGTTTAAAGCAGAAAAAAGGGAAAAAAAATTACAGGTAACTGTTGAACTTCTTGCATTTGACATTAGGAATATATGTTCAGGTAAAAAAACCCTTCAGGAGTTTTAAAAAAAAAGCAGTATGAATATTAACTGTTACAGCTATTTAATATATCGTTTTTGCACAGGTGCAGTAACTCTAATGGCTTTAAACATACAGAAAACAACCAAAACAGATATTTATGGATAGCTAATTTAAGTTATCCCAAGAACAGGATAGATAGGATAGAAAAGCACCTTCTGAACAAAAAAACCTCAATCCACTGTATCAATCCACTGTAATCCACAGTGTGCAGCAAATCAAGAGTCGAGGTAAGAAAGGAACAAAAACAACTTACCCAGATACCACCCAGGGTTCTGCATGTTGATCAGAAATGTTGAAGAGACGGCAGCCCAAGTTCTCCACATCCTCTAGCCGACCTTCACGTGCCAATAAGTAACCATACACATCCATTCCTAAAGTGAAACGTTTGAAGATCAGTCATCAAGAAATGGAAAGTTCATTCACAAGAAGAAAAAACAAACCCAAAACCACACACACCTCCTTTAGACTGTGCAACTACCAGTAACTGTTCCAAACACACAGTTTCTGAATATGACTGCTGAATTGAAAGCCAGGTACAACAATATACAATATTCCACTGCATGCTTGATTGCATGTGGCTGCTACTCTAACATTACTCATCAGATCATTACACTAGGTAAACTTTCTTTTAGGATTTACTCACCTTTTATTAGGTAAGGATCCAGCATTTGTGCTTGTTCAAATTTGAGAATAGAGTTTTTATTATCTCCAGCTCTGAAATACAGGTCTGCTAAGCTCCCCAGTAAGTCTACATTATCCCTCAGCAATGACTTTTTCTCTAAAGAGCTTTAAGAGAATAAAAAAATGCCAGTTATAATATGTTAATATTTATATATAATTATGTTTAAAATGGCATTGCATAAATATGATTACATCATGCTCTTTGAACTCTTACCAAATGGTATTTATTGCTCTTGTGTTATCTCCAGTGTGCACAAAAGCATACGCCTTGATCCACACAGAAAGCCAATCCAAGTTGGGAATGCTCTGAATTACGTTGATTGTCATCGAGGCCACTTCTGCACCTTTCACCGACAGCGAGAGCAAGCCTGCTCAGAACAGTGTATACATCAATTTCAGCCACTACAAACTGCTTTTAATACAAATTAATTGTCTGAAGACCAGAAACTCTATCCCTTGACAAGCACAAACAAGCAGCTTGCTACAAGGCTTTTTATAATTTGCATAATACATTACATATTACATGCAAATGCAAGACAGTTACCTAGTCCCAAGCACAATTTAAATCATAATACTGTTTAATACTGAAATACTAAGAGTGTGCAGACACCTACCTAGTATGGCATCAAGTGCTAAAGGGCACTGCCTCAGTACTTCCTTGTAGCTCGTAACAGATGAGCGTTCTTGACCGGCTTTCTTGTACAGATGTGCCAACATCATATTGATCTACAAGCAATAGAAATGCTGGTCAAGTATGAGAAATAAGGAATCCTCACTAAGAAAAGGTCACAACTTTGTCTTCAAGCATGCCTGCCTGCCTCCCTCCCTCCCTCCCTCCTGTTCTGGGCAG
Organism: Nyctibius grandis; assembly: GCF_013368605.1. Classification (NCBI taxonomy): domain Eukaryota; kingdom Metazoa; phylum Chordata; class Aves; order Nyctibiiformes; family Nyctibiidae; genus Nyctibius; species Nyctibius grandis. Next base: position 12,987,237 of record NC_090671.1, on the reverse strand, counting down.
GAGACAAAATTACCTGCTCTTCTTCTGAGGACACTGTAACATACCATATAGTATAAAACTAAAATTGCTGCTTCTTTCTGAGTCCAAAGATAAAATTTACATTCTTGTGTATTTGCATAGTGCATCTTGAAATCTCAGTGTTTTCCCTATATGAACTCAAAAGATGAGCAAGCGTTTACATATGATGCCAAGAAGGACCTGTATATCCATCACATCATCCTTCTTTCAGTTGATCTCTCCTATCAATGGCAGTCTTTGAGATAATTAGCTCAGGAAGGCAGACAAAGTTTCCATTTAGCTTCTGAATTAAGTCATGATTGATGAAAGAACAGAAATTATTTGAGCTCTACACAATACAAGTAGCTGGTTTCTGCTACCAATACTTTATTTTACTAGTGTGTAGAGGTTAAAAGTTTGCTTTTCTCGATCTTTTCTTCTTTTTCTGTTCCATAAGTTGGTCTTTAAACAGAACACTTTGACATTCCTAGAGTCTAACCCACGTACACTGTTAGCGCAATACAGGAATACTGTTAATTGAATGAAACATAGTTAATTGACCTGATGTGTTAATCTTTTAAGCCCTTATGACATAACAGAGCCTGCAAGCGAAGACTCAACGTATTTGGCACTGCAGACCACAACTGGATCTAAATATTTAACATTATCTAAACTGTTATTAGAAAGGATTAAAAGATTTTAAAAGATGGAGCACTAGCATTCCTTCTACTTGCCAAAGGCTTCAGCATTTCAAGGATTTTACCTTGCTCAAACTATACAATAAGACAAGAAGTGCCATTCCATACACATTCTGGGTTCAAGGATACATTAAAACACTTGCTCAGTTTGAGCAATCACAACTTAGCAAGTTACGCTGACTGCCTAATATTGAAAACACCACAGAACAGTCAACCTTGTGAGACAACTAGGCTGCAAGTCTCCCCTTCAGGAGGACTTGTGACAAAAGTCTGCCAGAACTAACCTTTGGGGTCCTCTGTCTGGAAGGAATCCCATCAAGAATAGCAATGGCATCTTTATCTTGCTTCAGCATTGTATAACATTCAGCCATTTTATATTTCACTTCAATTTCTGACGGTAAACACTGAAATAAAAAAGAAAGATTTAAGTACAATGCTGGTTTAGTCAGGTAAAAAATTTGAATAAGGTTTCCTCATTAAATGCTTATACTATGTTGAAAAAATCCAGTGCAAGAAAGTTAACAATGCAACCTACTGCTAGCTCATATTGCTCCTGTTTTCAAGTGGAAAGCATGAACTACATAGCCAAAAAAATCTCATGTTCGAGACCATATTAAGTTCTTCATTAGAAAACACCACACTAATATTTTCAAAACTAATTAACCTTCAATGTCAGGTTTGATAAATCCATAATCTAACACTATAATATTGTCTCAACAACATTCATTGTAAGGGAGAAACACGACCATTTTATGCAGCACATTAGTCAATTATTAAATACCTGGCTTTGGGGAGTTGATGCAGTATTCCCAGTAGAAGGTCTTACTTTTGAAGTTTTACTTAATGCTTTTTTCTGCTGCAAGGCCATTGTATACTTACTTACAGCATTTCTATACTCTTTATCGTGGAAGAGAGAGTCTGCATGATATACAAGGAGCTGGTATTTCTGAGATGGTGAAAACAGTTCCCTAGAAGAAATGCAAACAGAAAGGCTGAGATCACTGCAGACCCTTACAGATCCAAAGTATTTGTAGCTTTGGTTTGTCTGGCTTCAACTTCCAGCTGTTGCTGCTTCTTTACTACATTGGAAGGGCCCTTGAGTAACAGGTACTATCTCCTCACAAAGGTGTTATCTTGTCAATTCCTTTTATCTGTATACAAACAAAGGTAATAGCCATTCCTGACAGCTCCTCAGTAACAACAGCTTCCGTTTTGGTGCTTGGCCGCTGCTTTCCATAGTGGAGCAGCCCCCATCCTCCCCATAACAAACCACATGTTGTCAAGAACCGTTAAAGCACGTTTTGTTTGAATGGACTCGGGCTTACAAGGCAACCCAGTTCCTTGTAGTGCTATCCTGGTCCTAATCCCCATGTTCCTACATTTTACAAACCACCTTTATAACACCGCCAGTACATTTGCAGAAGTGATGAAGAGTCAGGGTTTCAGAAAGGGATCTTGCCTTTAATTAGTACCTCAAAACCTATCCAAAACGTAAAATGATACCTTACAGGGAAGCCCTGCAAAATAAAGGGAATCATTTGAGTCAGGGGAAGAGCCATGACCTACACAGAATACCCTTGGAAGAAAATCGCTGCATCTCTGCCAGAACCTGTCCCGGGAACCCCAAAGGGCCCAGGCTGCGCTGCAGGGCCGGGCTTCATCCCCCGCAGGGCCGGGGCCAGGAGCCCGGGCCCCCGCCACAGAGCCTGGCACAGCTCTAAAAGCGAGCCTGCCTCCTTCCCTGCCCACAGACACCCCGCTCGCACCCTGCGAGCTCCCGCCGGGCCTCCCCGCCAGCACCCCCACTCCTGGCAGCCCGCGGCCGCCCGGCGCGCCCTCCCGCGGCAGGGCCACTCACGGGTTATTGCCGCTCATCGTGAGGAGAAGCCCGCTGAGGAGCCGCACGTTGGAGTGGAGCCCGGCGGACGCCATCTCCCGTACGTGCTCCACCACGCTCATGGCGGCGACGGGAAGGCGCAGATCGGGGGGGACCAACGGCGGAGAGCAGGAGCGGGCCGCCGCTGCCAGCCGCCACTCCAAAATGGCGCCACACAGGGGGCCTCGCGCGCCACGGCCTGCAGGCGCCCGCCGCACTGCCTTCATGGCGGACGCGCGGCCCGACAGGCGTGCGGGAGGGCAGCCCCGGGCGGTGCGCGCCGCGCCAGGCTCCCGGCAGCCCCGCGCCTGCGCAGTGGCGGGGCGGGAGCGGTGCCGGTCAGTGCTGAGGGAGCGGCTGTTCATACAGGGCTGGAGAGCTCCCTGCTCGGCTCAGTATCGTTTTATGGAAGAGACACGCTCCCTGCACAGCTCTTGAGCCCTTTTTCTTCTGAGAATATTAGCTGCTAGTTGTGGCAGCTAAATGCGACAGAAGTATCAGAGATAATGAAGCTCCTGCCTCTAAAAAATAGGTAACTGAGGAGAAAGGCCCTTCAAAACCGAGCTTTCTTCTGGGCCTCAACAGGGGAAACGCCTCACTAGGGCCACCGTTAACATAGACTGAAAGGAGAGATGAATCATAAACTTTTTTTCCCCTTTATAACAAAAAGAATGCAAAAAATGGCTAACCTTCTACACTACTACTACTTCAAGTCAGTTGGAGCTTTCAGTTTGAACATGCCCTCACTGCTGTCTGGAGAGGAAGACACCCCTCAGACAAACACACCAAGCAGCAAAACGTTACTGGCACTGGACTTCAAGTAACACAAAAAGTGTGTTGGTGCTGTATGGTAACAGTGAAATAAGTATTGCCACGAAGGAAAGAGACAACTTGGAATAAACTAAGCTTGGATTTGCAGTTCTTCAAGAAGTGATCTGACTGATCAAAACAGTCATAGTTTTTGCCAGCATGGTGTGATGGTTGTGTTGGACTGAATCTGCCCTCGCAAAGGCAGCCTCAGACTAAGCTGTATGTTATCTGCCTGCGTTACCCCCTGAAGGCATTTTAGTACGATGGAGCACTGCTCTGCGAAGACAGGCCTGCTAAATAACCAGGTATGCTGCCCCTGTGTTAATCCACTGTTTTCAGTGGAAATTATCCGCTTCCTACTGATTACCATTGCATAATAATGATGGTCTTTTCACAAAAAAAAACCCCTCTGATTTCTTTGAAGGCTAAGACATAAAGTAGTTAGCACATTAATTACAAGCTAAGTTTATTGAAAACAGGGTAAAAATCACTGCACTGGACAACACAGCGTGAGAGGTACATTTTCCGTGGACAGACAATACCAAGACTCTAGCCAGTAGAGCAATTACGCAGCTCCCCCTGCCCCACAGGCACGCCCATGTCTTCTCTTAAATACAAGCCCTGTTTTAAATGCTAGCTGTAGCCACTGGTAATAAAGCAGCTTGCATCTGAAACAGCATGTTAGAAATCACTTATTAAGCACCAGCTTAATAATATTTGATTACACAAATTATCTTTTTGCTCTCCCTCCCTCTGTCCCTCATTGACTGGTTTATGGGGTGGTTTTTCTTTTTTTTTTTCTTCATAAGCACTTATTTCTTCCTTGGTACAAAATGTATCCAAAACAAAGGCAAAATACTTAAAACACCTTGCTGCAAATATGCTTAATTTTCGCCTCTTCACTGCCCAGGACCTGACAGACTCTTGTTCATGAACTGTCTCTTCACAAAGCAGATCCACCACTGCAGCAAGAAGCACAAAGTCAGAAAACATGCAAAAGTGGTTTCCATGCGATAAACAAAATAGTGACTTCAAAGTATTCAACCTCTGACAAAAAACAAATGTTAATGCTCCCATTTGCCACACAGTTTTCCACACTGGTTTCTATTGGAATTGAGAACAAGAGGACAGGAATGGACACAATGAATTTATAATATAGGCCTCTGAATTAAAGCAGGACATTATATTTCCTATTATTTCTACATTTTTTTTACTGTTTATTCCAATATATTTATTCCAACATAAACAAAGGGTGCATCAGAAAGCTATGCCTTTGAAACTAAATTAGCCTAGATAATTTCAATATTAAATGCAGTCACATTTGCACATGAAACATCTGAACAGTCAGGAGGTAATTCATGCACTGATTAGCTATTTTTTTTTTAATTTGAATATGAAACAAAATGGTCTGCTTCAAAGCAGCTATCAAATCAGAACTGCCCGGGAAGATAAACAGCATCTCTCGTGCCTGTGAGTTTCCATTTGACAACCCAGCCAACAGCAGCTGTACAGTACTTTGAAGAGTTGAACCAGACACCACTTATTACTGCCCTGCTTTTTAAAGTAACCCAAATTGGCATTCGCTGTCTCACCACATTACAGATTACATTCATGGATAACTCGCAGCCTGCTATTTCCCTAGCCTTGTAGAACCAGGGAAGATTGTGCCAGTTACCCACACCTGATCCCTCACCCCATCACCTCACTTCTCTCCACACGCTTCTGAAAAAACAGGCCAAGCCTCTCATTAAATCTGTGATGATGACTCTTACCTTACTAGGCTTGTCACTTTGAGGATCAAATACTTTTTCACAAAGGCGAAGACCAGTCTCTTGCCTCAGCTGCTGCAGGTAGGCCCTCATCACCTCTGAAACACAGCACAGGAAAATAAGTGTCAACTGAGGCAGCACCAAGTCAAACAGAATTTCACAGGGAAGCAACAGAGATCACAGCTCAAAGCAGGAAGCGGGTTTTCACATCTGCAGCTCCTCGTCAGCCGGCTGAGTTGGTTTCCTCAATTTACAACCGTACTTGGGATTTTTATTATATTTGTACCAGTAAAAAGGATCATCCAAACTGTTTTCTTCTCTCAGTTACCTTTGCTCATTATTGTGGGCTTCCCATTCTGCCAGTGCAGCAGTTGGCCTGGGCACCATGACAGGGTTTAGCTAGTGATTATGTTGACGCAAAAAGCAGACTCAGACCCCCATTAATTTGTTCTGTTTGATCTATGGATCCAGGGGAGTCACTGGGCCCCTGAGGTCAGAAAACCCAGCTCCTGCAGCCCTCAGAAGACAGAACTGGATTAGCCTTACCTTCCTCCTGCTTGTTGGCAGGTTTGGCGTAAATGGCATTAAGCGGAAAGCCAGGCTCCCCGGGGATTGGGAAGTTGGTGATTCCTAGCGTGTACATTTCTTTCTCTCCTTGGCCTTTGGAGTTACACTGGAAGAAGCAGGCAAACAAGGGATTAACTGTTATAAACAAAAGCTGATGGAGAGTTAGACTCAGATATTTTACTGATCTGTAACACACAAAAACTCATCAAGAACAGCAACACCACATCTCTTTGGAGATCCACAGCCCTGGGGTATCTGGGGCTCTGGCAGCTGGCAGGATTGATTGTGCCCCTGGGAGGAGAATATCAGCAAACCCTTTCCCGAGTACAATCCCCAGAACAGATTCAGTTTCCCTCCTGCACAGAAATTCACTTTTCTTACCTTCTGCAGCTTTTTCAAGCACTCAGAAATGTACAGAGTTATGTAGATCAGCGTCCTGTCAGCCTCATTCTGCAAAACAAGAGCAAACACAGATTTTTTTAGATTACAGGAGACTTTATGGAACTGATAAAAGTTTGAAACAGGAATGAGTTCAAGCCATTTTGGCCTAAAATTTCCCCATAAGGGAGGGACTTGCAATTTATGACATTTACCCAACTTTAAAAATTAAGTGGGAGGAAGGGGAGTTTTTGTTATCTAGTAGAATTATTTCATTGAAAATAAATTTATATTCACAGCACCAACCCTCCAAAGAACTACTGTATGCACAGTATCTCAAAAATTACCTTAATTTCATAATTTTTGAAGAAAACATTAGCTTTGAAGTAGTAGATGGCTTCATCTATAATATCTGTGTCCTTAGCTAATGAAAAAGAAATACAGAGTTAAAGAGTGCACCATTATACTACATTTGGTCATAACTTTTACTCACTGAAATACCTAAATAAGGATTATTGCAGAGGCAAAACCTTGGTATTTACAAAAAGAAGAAGACAGCACTATGTAACAGAAAACAGTCGTTGCCACGTGAAACACTGGTGAGATCAGACCGTAACATTTAAGCTTCCTACTCTTAGCAGGAGCTTTAACTCTCTTCCTCTCCTCCCCCCATGATTTCTCACTTCACAAACGGCAGCAATTGAGCAGTTCCTCACTTCTCTACCGGTTGAGTAACTCACCAGAGTTTTAACAGTATAAAAGTCTTCTCAGGACACAAAAATGTTTTTGGAGAAAGGACAACACCACAATCGGACAAACTTCACTAACCTCTTCAAAAAAAGGGAGGGTGAGCAGAACACACAGCGGCAAGCTTTCTTGTGACTTTCACCTGCTTCTGCTACCATCTGAGACTGCTTAAATCCAGAAACATTTCCTTTCTATTTCCTTTCTCAAACTGAACTGCTGCACTCCTGGGGGATAACACACCTGAGACGTGCTACTTCACGTGCTGAAGCGGAATCCGTACCGGGCTGCCTGTGGGCTCTGTTGGGATGCCCGTAACTTCATTTCACTTTCTGAAGCCCCCTACCCTAAGGCGCTGCCTATCCTACTCCTCGCCCTTCAGAGCAGCCGAGTGTCTTCAGCCACAGCCCCAGAGCGTAAGTTCTCTGTAGCTAAACCTCCACTTCCTCTGACAGCAGAGGGTTCACGCTGCCACGTCCTCCTCAAAACCTGCTAAAGAGCACACTGAGACACAGGAGGAAGCACGAGAATAGTAACCGTAGCCTTTAATTACTGAAACAATTGATTTAGCTGGAGCACAGTGCATATTTATCTGTGCATAATTATTTTCTACGATTTGTACAACTTAAGTATTTGAAAACTTTTTCCCTCCTCTATAAACTGCAAAGCACTCCATTTCCAACCCGTGACTCCTCTCGTCACTCTTGCTAGGGCCGGCTTGGAGCAACCTGTGAGATGATGATGAGCTATATACAGGCAGGTTTTCAGAGATTATTATAAACTTACTTTCCCGAGGTGCTGGGCCTTTGAACTGGCTTCTGATGGGTAACAGCGCCATGTTCCCAATTAGCTTGGTGTCGGAGTCCATTAGGGTTGAGTGGTAAGCCTGCAGACCCGGGGGAAGGCTGGTTATTAATGCTACTGAAAACAGACATTTCCTTGTCTGATCACGTGTCCCCCGTGTCTTCATCAAACACGAGTCAGAGTGTAGTTCATTAGTGATGCTTCCAGCAATTTTTCCTTGCACAAACCATTGCTGTTTTCTAACTAGGCCCACATCTCAGTGCCATTCTGGTGGAGACCATGAAAGCATCATCACTGGCACCACTTACAGTCCTGGTGGTGTGAGACAGGGTAAAACTGGGACAGCTGGTCGTCCCCGGCTGCCTAACCCCATCCTGCACAGCGCTGGGGTGGGGGTAACAGCCCTGCTCTCCTGACTCAGTTACGAGGCACTGCATAGTTCACGGAAAGTTAGCTGGTCATTAAAAAAGATTTTATTTTATTTCCATGTCTAGTTAATAATATGAGATAATAATAAATAAAGCCAGGCTTAACACATACCCACACACAAAAAAAAGACCTTTCTGTGCACTCTAAAACCAGTCTAACTGAAGAAAAAAAAACAACCCTTCTGCATATGACAGATTCTTCCTGGGAAACTGATTTTTAACAGCTGAGGAGTTTAGTTTCAGGCACTTCCCAGACATTCCCCCTGTGCCGTGCCAGGCCACTGGGAAGCCTTCACCTCCCCACAGCCCAGGTTTTGCGGGAGGAGAAGGGGATGCAACTGGGGGGGTGAGCATCCCCTCGCAGAAAAAACAGTTTATTTCAACCAGAGGCAGGTGGTGTGACCAAAACCAGAGCAAAGCGCAGCTTTTCCCACCCTCTCCCCCGCTGGAGCCGGGGGCTGCCGCCCTGCCCGCCGCGGCCGGATCCCTGGCAGGAGGAGGAAGAGGAAGAGGAAGAGGAGGGCGCTGGCCCTGCAGCAGCCCCCCATAAACAGCAATTCCCCGCTCTCAGCAGGGCTCCCCGCAGCCCCTTTTCTCCCCCCTACAGTCAGACCCCGCGGCACCACATCCCTCATCCCCCGGCCCAGGGGCGCAGCCGCCCGCCAGGCCCGGGCCCGCTGCCCCCAGCCCTCCTGCCCTCTCTCCCCCCGCCATCGGGGCTGGCCAAGCGCCGGGTGCGAAGCCCCCTCACCGGCATCGCGAAGGGCAGGAGGCAGCTCGGCGGGGCCGGGCAGGAGCGGAGCGGAGAGGAGCCGGCGGCCGCGCTTCCTGCTCGGCCTGCGCTGCAGGAAGTGAGCGGCGGAGGCGGGCCGGGGCGGGGAAGCGGGCGGGGGTTCTCCGTTCGACAGTCCATGAGCATGACTCGTCCCAAGGATGTGCCTGTCCGGAGGTGAGGTAAGCCACCAGTTTTCCCAACGTTTGTGTGGTTTAATTCAGCCAGATCAGGCCCCACTGTGATGTGATGAGCTCCACATGGGCATAAAAAGACTTGCCGCAGTGACATTAACCTACACCATAACTATTGAAACATTCAGGGGTTTTAGCCCCACATTTTGCCCTGAAGAGATGATTTTTTTAATTTCTTGGTGACTGCAATGACTATCTTGAAAGGTAAGTCTCAGCATTCACTAGTTGTCTGGAGCTGGGAGTAAGGTTTTGGAAATGCCTAGTATCATGAGACTTGCAGAGGTCGTAAAGCCGGCAATTTTTGGAAACCTGGCTTTGAAAAACCATTTTGATAGCTCTTGGGTGACATCTTATTTCCCAGTTTTTCTTTTTTCCCATTTAAAAGACCCTGTGTGATCCTCCCTGACCCCCACAAATGGATTGTGGGGAACCCTTTTCCTCTAAACATGTGGGATTTGCTGGTCATTTGGACCTCTCTCACTGTACTGCCTCTGCTTTGGAAAGAGCAATTTCTTCAAAAATAAGCACAATATCAACAATATAACCATTTATTTAAACAGACATGAGAACAACCCTAGTGATGAGTAAGAAATTAGACCTTCTGGACCAGAAGAAAGAAACTACAAAACTAAACTCTGTGCCAAGCTGCAATCACACCCCTCGTTAGGTAAGTGCAGTTGCCTTCAAATATTTGCTCCTTGATTTAGTTTCCATTAAGGGGTATCCTTGCACTCAGACACCTGCTGGCTAAGCAAGCTGCTCCTACAAATGACATCAATTGTTCTTATTCTACCGAAACTCTTGGCTGCTCATATTTTGTGAGGATGGGGTTAATTTCTAATACATGAACTATATAATATATACAGATGATATGCCAACATGTAGGCATTCACTGATGTTAAGCATTACATAACCATGAGGCCCTTTTTGGAAAATATTTTTATTCAATGACTCCATGAGCAAATCTTGTTCCTTAGGGTTAAGGAAAGGTTGATATGTACTTGGACATGTGCACTGGAAAAACACATCCCCAAATTCAGCTGAATGTAGCTAATAAATAGGACAAAGACATTTTAAGAGAAGTAATAAAACACAGTTTGAAACACTCAAGACAACCCAGGAACTGTCTGTATGTATAAAAGAACTATAAACAGTGAGAGGTAAATTCAGCAGTACGTTTTCTCATGGGGCTTGAATTATTTTCTGATATGAACAGTCTGTTAACAGCTACACCCAATTCCATAACTGCTGAATTGCCTGAAAAATTCCTAGGACCATTTTTACATGTATTTAGTTACTTTTGGAGACAAGGTGCTAGTTTTGCATCTCTGAAAGCACCACACATTGTACTATACAGGGAATATATGTCCATAGTAGGAGTAGTTGTTCTTTATTCAGGGGAAAAAAAAAAAGGAGCTTACTTACTATGTTGATGAATTCTTCATTAACAGTTTCTAACGTGATTGCACAAGACCACCACTGAATTCTATTTAAGCGGATTTTATTTAAGTGTTGTGCTGTGCTTAAGATGTTATCGATGCATAAACCACTTACAAGCTGTGTGCAAGTTGTACAAAAACCAGCCTTAAGAAGGCTTAAAATCTGGGGTCCTCCAAAGTGAATGTGAAACACTGTTTTTCAAGAAAGGTGAGAGACCACCCACTGATCACATGTCCCTTTGAAGGTGCCAGTCATCTCTTCGCCTAACGTAGGTTCAGTTAATGAAGTCAATTTTCACCCTTTAAACTAATTTTTTCTCTCATCTAATAGTGAAACTAACTACTCAGTACTGGAGATAAATATTTATTACAACATACTTGTATTTGGCTTTGCCTCTTTTGCAAATTATCAGATTTTTTCCAAGCATTCCTATGCTTAAATAAGATACATCTATATGTGGGAACTTCTATATGTACTAATGCTAGCCTATGTATTTTATCACACACACACACACACGAATAAAATTATTTATTAAAATAGTTATGAGGTTATATAGCTCACTTTTCACTATAAATTTTAGTTATCTTACAGATAAAACATCAAGTATGTTTATGTGGATTTTTTTTAATTTTTTCATTACTTTTTCTTTTTTTTTCTTTTACATTTTTATTTTTTAATACAAACAAGGCATTTTCCTCCCATTTTTGATAATCTGGCTTTTACTCATTCACATGATCTTGAAAGTATTCATCCAGAAGAGCAGATTTATCTTCTTCGCATTCCTGCCAAAAAGACAAAAAAGGTAAAACCTGACTTTTCCCCAGTGGCTGTTGTATATTGTCTATTCCGTGATGCTTTATTTTAGAAAACACAACAGGAACAATCTCTAATATGGTTCCATAAAATATGTAGCAAAACTTTCTGAAAGGCAATTTGTTTCTGGAGCTATTGAAACTGTACAGGTCAAAATCTAGATCCAGGTATTCTGCATATTCAGAGGGTACAAAAATTAACTAGAAAATGGAATAAAAGCACTGGACTTGTTCCTTAGGATTTACAAGCTGAATAATAACACTAGACCGGGCTTGGAACAGATTTTAACGCAGCAGTCTTCTATCATGTATTTTATGATAGAATTTATTCCTAATCTCTCATACACAACACATGGGTTCAATGCAGGAATTATCGGGAGTGCTTGAACAATCATGTAGGAAGAAATCTTAGTGATCTTAATGGTCCCTTCTGACCTTTGAAGTTTAAAATTCCATTATTTTTGAAAACCAAAGCATTACTTTTAAACACAATCATTTGAACAGTCTGCATATGCAAGATAGTATTAAAGGAATTCACTTTTGTAATTGTAAATGAAGACGATACAAGCACTGTCACTAAAAGACTAAACATGGCTTATTTGGAACCATACCAAGACAATCACTTATTAGCAAGGCAAATAACATATTTATATTACAACTTATATTATGGATCCTTTTTAATTTTTCATCTTATCATCAGAAGTACCCTACCTTTGGTTCTTTAAATTCAAGATCTTCTCCATACTGAATGGTGAAGTCTATGTGCTGCAGAACTATGTTTATACTTTCCTCATCAGAGCGATCAAAAGGCAGAAATCGAACCATACCATAGTCATCAATCTAGAGGAAGGATTCAAAGGATGTTAGTAAGAAAATGCAGTAAATTAGTTCTTAATCACAGCGCTCTAAGCCACTTCCTTAAACCACACTTATGTCTTCCTTTTTTGGACTGCTAACATACCATTTAAAGCCACACTGCAAACCAAGGGCAATTCCTCGCTCAGAACACCTGGCTATCAGTCCTAAGTTTTACACAGTAGAAAAAGCCATTCTCCAAAACTGCTAATGGAACAGGATTCACTGAAAATGTACTGGCTATAACCCCAAAGTTAGTATCCAGAATCTTACTCCAATCTGAAAAAAATCACAAATTGAGTTAAAATAGGCAAAAAGTAAAATACTCAAGTGCCTGAGAATCTTTTAGATCCTGGCTTTGTAGGTCTGGTAGGTAAATACATAGTTTCAGGGTGTGGGGGGGAGAATTATTATAGTACACACAGTACCTATAACAGCAATGAAGTCAGCAACCATACAGTATGGTTTATAAATACAGGACTGAATTTAAGGGATTGAATTTAAAACACAATGTACCTACCAATCCACATATAGATTTAGTCAGTTTTTTAAACATTTTGCTTTTCAATATATTTGTAGAGTCTTCAATCATAGAATACATATCTGGATCTAAGTACCTGGGAGAAACAAAGTCATTGTTAATATCAAAAGAATCCTTGGCCACAGAGCAAATGAGTCACTGTGCTTTCAGATAGCTACCACAGCCACCCATCATTACGTGATCTGAATGAATTAACTTCATATCAGGAGAACTTACAATGTTTAAAAACATTTTTGTAAGTATTTGAATATCTCAGACTACGCCTGCTAGTAGAAACAACTGAAGCGTTTTTGCTAATATACTTGTACACTCAAGAAAGCTTTGAGAGAGACCACAGGGAAAAACTTTAATTTTCTAATTTTAGCACAAATGTAAAAGTAACACATAAGTAATTCAGTATGTTCAGTATCAAAAAGCTGATAGGATCACCTTCAGTTTAGGTTTTGGAGTACAGTACTCTGAAATGTCATTCAGACATTTAAAGACTGAGTTCAATGTAAAACAAATGCATCTTCTCCCATTCCAAAAGAGTATGTTTTAATTGTGGGAAACATTAGACTGAATTTTGAGTGAAGTTTGCCTCAAGATATTACGCTACAGAGGCAGTAATTTTTTGGAACTTACTTTTCTATTTCCTTCTTGGCTTTCTTGCTCAGCAAATCCATTTTGGTCATGATGTTAATCTGTGGAATCTCTAAAGATATCATTGCACTGAGTGCTGCCAGAATTCCAGAGATAAACTTAAGGAGTATGAAAAATGATGTAGTTAAGTACAGTAAAACACAAGACCAACACGCAGGACACTCAGCCACAGACCAAATCGAGCTAATGAATATATCAAACATGGCCACAAGGCCAAGTGGGGAGTCCTTATCTCTGTTGGAAAAAGGGAGGCACGGAGTTTCCCATCAGCCATCTTATTTCCAGAGCCTCAGATCTGGATCTGCCACTGGAAAGGCCATTACAAAACCCAAAGCCCATCTCAAGTCTGACTGCTAGATGGGGAAAGTGGCCTGCTCTCTCTCCGGATCTGAGAAAGCTCTCATAGGATCACGGAAGAATTTAGGTTAGAGGGGACTTGTAGAGGTTATCTGGTTTGTACAACTGCTCAAAGCAGAGCCAGCTTCAGAGTCAGATCAGGCTGCTCAGGGGTTTTGCCCAGTCAAGTTTTGATTAACTCCATGAACATACACGACACAATCCCTCTGTGCCCCTCTTCCACACTGACCACTCTCGCAGTGCAGGATTTTTTTCTTTACATCCAACTGGAATTTTCCTTGCTGCAACCTGTGTCTGAGGCAGCTGAAGACAGCAATCAGATCTCCCCCGCCTCAGCATTATTTCCTCAGAGCTAAACAAACCCAGCTCCCTAAATTGCTCAGATTTCTTGTTCTTTATCAACATGAACTTTTAAAACACATTTCAAACAAATACCTTAAAAGATTCCACCATAAACTGAGAATCCACAAGAAAAACTCCACAGACGCGGAATTCCCACTGCTGAAGCTGCTCCACCAGCTGTTTCATCACGGGCAGATGTGTGTAGAGTTCGATCTGACCTAGGGCACACTTAGGGTATTAGTATGCAGAAATGTGAAGCTAAAAGGAACAGTTTGCAGTTATCAATTACATAGATATGGGTGTTGCACTTAATATAAATAAAAGCTGATAAAGCAAGCATCCTCTTTCTTTTCAGACAGCTCTGACTGAACTTATACTGGTGAAATGGAAAGGAAAAAAAGGGGTTTTTTCCTCCCTTGACCTCCAGTTAACGTTAGTTAGCAGTTGCCATAGCGTTCCCACACCATGGGATGCTATCAAACGTCAGTGCTGTCACCCAGATGAGCCTGGGACCAAGTTCACTTCTGAAACATCTGAAAGTGACTCTGACAACTGTCAATAATGCAAAAAAAAAAGCCGTGTGAATGATTACGACCAGCAAAAAAGTACTGCAAATTTGATATTGCATATGGAGAATGATACTAACACATTGACATTTGTTTACCTGGGCAATCAAACAATATATAGTCATCCTCCACATGCCCAAGGCTTTCCTGCAGCCAGTTAAAGTTATTGGCAAAGTATTCCATGCAGAACACCAAGCCGCCATTGGGGCCAAACCTTAAGGATTCATCTTCCATGACATCGTCCACTTCTATTAACTCGCGGATGTCTGCAACAACAAGCACACGAGGCGGCTGCGGTTCGTTTGCGGGCAGCGGGGCCCGGAGGTGACCGCCCGCAGCCCCCCGCCGCTCACCTGCCATGACGGGGTAGCTGAAGAGCTCGGCCGCCGGGTCCAGGTTGACCACCTGCACGGCGCGGCCCAGCGCCTCGCAGTGCTGCACCATGGTGGAGCAGTACGTGCTCTGCAAGGCGCACACAGACACGGGCCGTCAGGCACCGCCCGCGCCGCCCCCGCCTCCACCGCCCCCCCCAACCCGCCGCCTCACCTTCCCGCTGCCCGCCGGGCCCATCACCAGCTGCGCGTACCGGGGCATGGCGGCGGGCGGCCCGGCGGCCTCCGCGCAACGGCGAAGCGGCGGCAATTGGCCGCTCCGGCGCCCCGTAGCCCGCCGGGTCACGTGCCCCACGTAGCCTATAAAGTGCGCGCTTGCGGCAGCGCGCCCTCCCTCCCCGGTACGGGGAGCCGGCGGGCTCAAAGCGCGCGCGGCCGCGCCCCTCCCCGTCCCGCGCGCGGCTCTCGCGAGACGGCGGCGGCGTCTGGGGCAGGGCGCACGTGCCGCGCGGTGTGAGGGACCCGCCGCCGCCGCCTCCCCGCCACCGCGGCCTGAGGGGCCTCCCCGGTAACGCTTCGCCGCTGCGCCCCGGGCTCCCCCGCCCCTTGCTGCGGGAGCCGCGCTCCGCCGCCGCCCCGTCCCAGCGGCGGGCGAGCGGCCTCCCTCCACACCCCCCCCCCCCCCCCGGCTACCAGCATTCGACACCCTCCCTCTGCTCCGGCACTGCGGCTCTGCCTCCCCTCGCCGTGATCCCCCTCGCCTCCTGGACCTCAGCGTCCTGCCCCCTCAGGTACCCGGCGCCCTCGTTTCCCTCAGCCCCGCTCCCTCCCCTCCTTGCGAGCCTGCTCCCCCCTCAGGTACCCGGCGCCCTCCTTTCCCTCAGCTCTGCTCCCCCATCCCACCTTGGCTGTGATCCCCATCACGTCTGGTACCCCAGCACCCTTCCCCTCGACTAGCCCTCACTTCTACCCTCTACTACCCAGTACTCTCCCTCCCCGGTTTGGGATGTCCGTGGCTACTCCAGCATCATTCCCCTCACTATGACTCTCCACCGCCTTTCCCCACAGTCCCCCTACCACGAACCCCACCACCTCTGCTGCCCTGGCGTTTTCCCTCAGCTCTACCCCCTGCCCAGGCACAACGTCCTGGCTCTGAGTCTTCTGCATACGTCCTGCTTGCTCCCATGATCCTGGGGGACTTAGGCATTGTAAACCCCTTCCCTGTTGATTCCTATTTTCTAAGCCCCTTGCCTGAAAACGTGTATGTGTGTGAAAACCATTATTAATTAGTGAGTTGAGTTTGGTTTGCTTGCTTTGTGGTGGTTGGGGTTTTTTGCCAGTGTCCTAGGATCAGGTTGTAACTCTTCAGACACTGATTTAAAGGACTCCTTTTCTTTACTAGTATACTGGTAGTACCCCCCCGATTCCCCCAGTGCACCTGCTGTTCATATGTCGCCGATTTAACATGATACTTCACGTTTTGCTTAACCCAGTATGTTCTGTAATTTCATGTGTTGTTCTCGCAGTTCTGTCTTCATTTTACACTGCATTTTGTGTAAAATTTTGTGTTTTTTCCCCTTACATGCTAGCATTCGATTCGATTCTGCTTGGTAGCTTTTGCAGCCATTTTCCCCATATTTTTTCATTATTTCTTGACCCCTATTTTTTCCTCCCTGATCTCTCCTGCTCTTCTTACAATTGTACCTATCCTCTCTGGGATTCTTGTTCAGTTGGGAAAGATGTGAATAGCTTTAACCCAGAACTTCAGTCCTGATTCTTTCGTTCTGTGATCTCCAGGCTTGTGACATGGCCACAGATGTAGCTGAGCCTGTGGTCCCTGACTGCAGAGGAGACGTAAGGAGCGGTGCCAGGTCAGATGCTGACTATCCTCTTCGGGTTCTCTACTGCGGAGGCAAGTGCTGAAGGGGCAGTTGTCCACAATTCTTACAATGTGCTGTTTGTGAGGGCAGCCTGGCAGAAAGAATGAGAGAAGCGGAGACTTCGTTTTGGTCAGCTTTTATTGAGAAGCTAGGCCACAGTCAACTTGACCTTTCTGATTGGCTTTCTCAAATAGCTTGTGTTGTGTATTTCATCTAAAGCATTTTTGGTGAAATATAGGGATCTTCCCTCTGAGAGATGGAGGTACTAAGAGCTTTCTGTGTGTAAAAGAAGTGGGAGTGGTGCTCAGATTGTGAATTGTTGAGCAGAGATCTCTTCCTGCAGAAAGTCAGTAAAGCCTTTAGCACAGAAAAAGCCTCTGAGTATTAGTACGACAATAAGAAATACAGTTAGAATTCATGAAAGTAATTGTTGCACTGTGTTTAGAGTTATTCTTTATTCATTACATTCGTAGTTATGTGGATGAAATTTAAAGGGAAGTAAATAATCTTGCCAGGTGTGTTTTTTAGATAGGGATGTTGGTTTGCTTTGGTCTTGAATGCAGTTGCAGGGGATTAGGAACGGATCACTGTTATGTGTGAAAGTCTGCACGATTGGTTTGGGTTTGTTCTGGGGCTGAGCCCCTCTTCTGGACATCAGTGGGTCTTGGAAAAAGGAAAGCTAGCCAAGTGACATGGTAATCTGTTAGGTGTATCTGTTGCATCAGGTAGAACTGGTGTTTCTGTAACTTTTACCAAAGCTGTAGGCATCTCCTCCCCTTCCTTCATTGACTGACTGCTCTTGCTGTGATAGTTTTATCCTAATGTGGGAGCAAATGACTAGTGAGAGAAAAAGTAATCTTTTGAGTCCATGTGTGGTTATAACCAGAAGTTATGATGTAAGAAGTCATCCCTAACTTTAAAACACCATTTTGAATTCAACACTAAGGCTGTAAGTGGAGAACTACTTGTTGTAATCTATTCTTTTTTTTTTCCCCCCTTCCCTTCTTTCTCCAGTCTGTTCATTGCCAACAGAGGTGAGTTGATTTTTTTTGTTGTCCAAGTTTCTTCCTTCTGACATGTGATTCCTGACTAGGATGATTCTTTCTGGCTTTTCTTAATTGTGGCAGTTCTGTGCTTCAGCCACTGTCATCTTTAGGATGACACGAGGTTTCTTATACACTAGTATCGTACTGGCATTCGGTCATCTTAAGAAGAAATGGCTGAGCAGAATAGCAAATATATTTTAGTGTATTTGTTTGTGACGTATTTTGTAGTTACTCTGCTAGCAACATTCATATCACCTTTCTTCTCCAGTATTGCGAATACATGCCTGATGTGACTAAATGCAGACAATGGTTAGAAAAGAATTTTCCAGATGAGTTTGCAAAACTAACAGTAGGTAAGAATCTATTTTCTAACTGATATGTGCCCTTAGACATATTCAGAAATCTTTGAGCTTTTGCAGCTCTCATGTCTTCCCTTTTCCCACTGTATCGAGTGTGAAAGTTAATCATTTTTGTAGGAGTCTACCATGCTTTTGGATGCTGTGAAAATATGTGTGATAATGTGAGAAAACACTGAATAAACAATGTGTAGTTTCAGCAACAATGTTTGAGCTTTCTCAAGGTTGCTACTGTAACCAGCCATCCATGTACTTGTTTCCCGTCAAAGTTACTCGGATTTTATGTCTGTCCAGTGTGCTGTGGATGGCTGGAGGAAAGGTCATTAATAACAGGGAACTTGTTGATTTGCATTTGGAATTTCAGTATTAACACTATCGTTGATTTGTCTCTCTGTGGAAATTATGTGAAGAGACTGTGTTGAAATTATAACTATCTTCGAGTAAAGGCTCTTCTGAAATCTAATTTGCATAAGTACTATAATGAAGATGTAACATGTATCAGTCAAGGGGCTGCTGCACTTAAGCAAAGAGTTTAGGCTTTAGCAAAGTATCATTGTACCTTACTTCCTGTTCCTGTAAGGCTGTGGCTGCCTGACCACTAATTTTGTTCTCTTTCTTCTCCCCACTCCTTTCTGATGTATTTAAGAAAATTCACCTAAACAGGAAGCTGGGGTTGGAGAAGGCCAAGGTACTGCAGGAGAAGAAGAAGAGAAGAAGAAGCAAAAGAGAGGCAAGGTCTAAATAGTTGATTGTGGTACTGATTTATAAGCAGTTTGGGGCATCCCATTCTCACCTGCTGCTCCAGACTGTGGCACGGATTCCTTGCATTTTGGTTGTTAGCTACGCTGTGACTCTGCGTGAAAGATACCAAATATCTTTCTTCCAGTGGTAGCAGGCTTAGTGATATATGCTGATGAAAGAATTGGATAGTAGTAACAGCAAGTGAAAGATGACCTGCATCATGTGTCTCATTGTTCCTGTCATTGCTATTGCACTTATGCAGGGAGTGATTCTTCTCAACCTAAAATCAGCTGGCGTGCTTCCTGGAATACTTGTTTCTGCCCTGTTTAACAGCAGTTTATAGGTTGCTTGCAGAGCAGAACAAAGACTGCTTTCCTCTATTAATGCCTCATTACACTACTTTTGTGTTTTTTCCTTCCACCTCTCTTCTCTATTCACTTAACAGGATTTGGTTTTATGCTTTTAACACTATCACCTACATCTCCATTAACAGCTGTGTCTCTTCCCAACAATACTAACGAAAAACATTTCAAAAACCAACTTTGGAAGATATAAAATATATGAAACAACTTAAACACACTTTTATCTTGTATCGTTAGAGTTCTTTCTGTTTAATTAACATACTTGCTGCCATAAATCAGAATGCTGGTGGTGTTAATATGCATTGCCTGTGGAGTGTCAGTTGTGTCTGTAGTGCTTCAGAAATTATGGTTAATAGTCCAGTAAGATTCAGATTTTAAGCCACATATCACTGCAGATGTTTTATTTTTGTGCCTTGGTAGCCAGTTATGTTTACCTTGTCAGTAGGCTGTGTGTAGTGACAACAGTAATTTACGTTCTGTAGCTTGGATGCTTCTCCCAGAGACTTCAGGACATTTTCTTGCAACATTAATTTATTGTGTGGGGTGGTAGGGTTAGTTTTCAGTCTGGTTTTTGGTTCTAAAATAATAGTGTTTAAAATATTTAGGGATTTCCTCCTAGAATCTAAAATTTCATGAAAACTTATGGTGTAGTGTTAAGTATCACAGAATCACAGAATCACAGAATGTTAGGGATTGGAAGGGACCTCGAAAGATCATCTAGTCCAATCCCCCTGCCGGGGCAGGATTGCCTAGACCATATCACACAGGAACGCGTCCAGGCGGGTTTTGAATGTCTCCAGAGAAGGAGACTCCACAACCTCTCTGGGCAGCCTGTTCCAGTGTTCAGTCACCCTTACAGTAAAGAAGTTTTTCCTCAAATTTAAGTGGAACCTCCTGTGCTCCAGCTTGCACCCATTGCCCCTTGTCCTGTCAAGGGATGTCACTGAGAAGAGCCTGGCTCCATCCTCTTGACACTTGCCCTTTACATATTTATAAACATTAATGAGGTCACCCCTCAGTCTCCTCTTCTCCAAGCTAAAGAGACCCAGCTCCCTCAGCCTCTCCTCATAAGGGAGATGTTATATGATGGTATAAGATTGACCGACTATAAGAGGTGAGGAAAAATAAGCAAAAACTTACTGAGACACTGCGGAAATTTGCTGAAGAAATTTTGAGACAGAAATTTACTGTCTTAAATTATCAGATATCATTTTATAGTAATGTAGATTGAAAGTGCTTCAGGTTAGAAAAAGAAGTAGTCACGAGGGGTTAGTTTGCTTGTCATAAATTCTTTAGGTTTTCATGCTGAGAACACTCAAGAACATGAGACTGGTTACCGTGGAGTAACTTGATGAGTGTATACAAAGTTAGCTGAGATCTTAATCTGACTTAAAGAATCCTAATGAGCAGAATAATATCTTTTGCACGCTTTACTCAGGCTAATAAATGCCTGATATGTGAAGCGTTCCCTCAGGTTGGCCTAGAAACAGACAGTAAGAAGATGTTAAATCATGTGGAAGTTTGGCAGTCAGCTACTGTTTCAGAGGCCGCTGTTTCAGAGGCGTGGTGTTTTCTGCTGGCTCATATATAGATACATGGTTCATACTGGGGTCGTGCACAGATATCTAAACTGAGTCTGCTGTTCGACCCAGCAGCCTGAGTAGGCGCGTCCCCATCACCTCGGTAAATGAACATGAATAAGTTGTTTTGCCTCAGACACAAACCCTAAGGATGTTAAACTTCTGAAAAACATTAAGGTAACAGTGTGTTCCTAGGATTACAACCAAAGAACAATTCCTGAAACGGGGGTTAAATGTAGGCCAAATGCAGTGATTAGTAAAGTGTGGGGAAACCCCCTTTTTTGATAATTCGAATGGGCTTCTGCTGTGCATGCTGTACTTTAACATGTATTTGACATGCATATATTGTTATTTCTTGTACTGCTGAGCTTTGATGACATGGGACTTTTCTTAAATAATTTAAAAAAAAAAACAAACAGTATGAGACAATGTGCAAAATATATTTTTGTTTACCAACACTGATGGGGAAATAACAGTTTCTTTGTTTATAGGGATGAAATCTGACCTTACATGCTCTTTTCTTTGATCAAATGTGACATCATTTAACTAATTATGCGACCTTATACTCTGTTTTAAAGGTGGAAGAGGTCAGATAAAACAGAAAAAGAAGACTGTACCACAGAAAGTTACAATAGCTAAAATTCCTAGAGCGAAGAAAAAATATGTCACAAGAGTATGTGGCCTTGCAACGTTTGGTGAGTTGACTTTTGTTATGTGACTTTTGTTTTTTGTTGGTTTTAGACATGTGTGCCTTTAACCTCATGATATTTCTTACGATTGCATTACATTGAGTGATCCGTTTCCATCTGTGCGAGGTGAAAGTGCCAGGGTGCTTGTAGCAGTTCCAAAGCATGCCAAAGGTACACTGACTTCCCTCAGTGATAAATTAAAGCCTTTATTTCCATGGTCTTTGCAAACAAGTAGGGTTATGGGTTTTTTGAAATAGGGCTTCTCATGGCAGTCCACTTGTTAGACTTCAGAGTGGTCTATTGTCTTTCATTATAAACATCTTTATTTTCAAAAAGATGCTTATTTCCATCAAACTTGTAAATATGTTATTGATGATTATTTTTACCTATTCTTGAGACTGATTAAGTAAGGTTTTAACTGCCTTTCTAGTACAGCCGTCAAATCATTACCAAAGTACACTAATAATGCTGTCCTACATAGCTTTGGTTCAGCTGCAAACAGCTACTTGGTGTTTGTAACAACACCTTACTTCACACATTGATCACAAATTCTGTTAAAAAAGTACGTTTTAATCTTGGTTGTATCAACAAGATACGTTACGTATTTCCTGCGTGAGTGTATCATCCCTTTTCTTGAGGGATCAGTATTATGCACTAGTTTGGTCTGAACTGGGTGTGTATCATTGTGCTGGAAGCCAATCTCAAAAATTGTTGGGAATTGTTTCTGAAAGGAACATACTGAAGCACATCTATGGGAAAACTTGTTCAAGAACTCTGGAAGTTACTCAGAACTGGAGGGGCTTTTTAATCAGTTCTGGTAAGCGAGTGTAGCATAGACCTGCATGAACAGAATGTGTAGAGGACATTCAGCTGTTTTTGCCTTGAGAAGTTTGCTGGATTTGTAGAGTCAGTTGTTTTGTATGTAAATGACAGACTTTTGCTTTCAGTGGAAATTGTAGCAAAGCTTTACCCGTAAACTGCCACTACTTGTTCAACAGTTAAGGTAGATTTTGATTTTAAACTTGAGAAAATACTTTTATGACAATGACTGTACTTAAAGTGTCCATTTTCCTGTCAACAGAAATTGATCTTAAGGAAGCACAAAGGTTTTTTGCTCAGAAATTTTCCTGCGGTGCCTCAGTAACAGGAGAAGACGAAATCATCATTCAGGGCGATTTTACAGATGACATTATTGATGTAATCCAGGAGAAGTGGCCTGAGGTAATAAACCCTTTCTTCTGTCAGCACTCTAGTTTTCTGCAATAGCCTGTGACTTTCCAATTATTCTGAAAAAGGGTTTCATCCTTGCCAGCACAGATTGTTGTGCAAAAATGAAAGACCAGTTGTTGCATTCCCACCATTGAAGGACTAGGTTAAGGAGCGATTAAACTTGAAGTTAAATATTGCTTCCATTGTCCAAGAAACATCAACTCCTTAAAAGTGTAGTGCTGCTGCTGTGGATACTACAGTGAGGAAGGCGTGTCAGAATAAGTCCAGCTGTCAAATATCTTTGTGACCATTTCTTAATGGTGAATGCCTAAGTATTCTTACATTGCCATCCTATTTTTCAAAATCTCTTTAAAATATTGCAAAATTAAACAAACAAACAAAAACCCCCAAAACCACACACTTGTGCTTCAGAAGAAGAGATTAGCTAAGTTTGGGTTGGATTGTTTTGTCAATGGTTGCACTGCTGTAGTCGCAAGCGCTTTCTTTGACTCTCCCTTGTTGTGGTATTTCCTGATTGTCATTCTTTCTGAAATAACTCTCTAGGCCTGTCTTTATTCAGAGCCCCCTGGGCTCGGCGGTGTCCTATGCGCCTGTCACTCACGTAGAGTTTACAGCAGGGAATCTCGGCTGGTGCTGTGTACTTCATTGCATGTACAGTGGTGAATATTGAGAGAGACGTGTAAGAAGAAAAGATACTTAATATGCTGTGTTTTGGCCTTTTTTTTTTTTCCCTAGGTGGATGATGATAGCATTGAAGATCTTGGAGAAGTCAAGAAGTGATAGTGAAAGACTACCTTTATTTAATTATATGGTTATAAATGATGTAGCCAAAGTGAGGCTTCTAAATCCACTTGCTCTGCAGTGAAACTGTGGGGAACCCGTGTCCTTGGCATTTTCACTGTTCTGTATAGGCTGCTTGGTTTTTTTGTTGTGATATTTGCCAAAGTTAAATTGGGGTTGTATCATGCTTACGCATGAAGTAGATTTAAATAAAATTACTGTTCCTCACTGAATACAGTTTCTGTTTTCTTTACAGCTCCTTTCCTGTAACGATCTTACAGGGAAACAATAATTGAAGTTGTTAAAGGTTTATTTTTCCTCTGCTGTCCTTTCTGCTGAACTTAAGTGAATAAAGGATGTGGCTGATGTACAGAAACTGGTACCTCTGATTTACCTGTGTAAAATCTCAGAAATCAGAATGGGACAAACGTTCTAAAAGTTTGCTAACAAAGGAAAATGAATCCTGAAGTGGTCAGGGAGTCGGACTAGTGATCGTTGTAGGTCCGTGCCAACCAAACTATTTTGTTCTATTAAGTGGAAACGCTGAGGAGCATGTGCATATGTCTGGAACGTTTAACCTATTTTCGTAACTCAAACCATCTCCTAACCCTGCCGGTCTTCGAGGTGAGGCGATTTTAGTGGCTTTATGCTTTTAGCATACTGCTAGTTCAAGAATGGTACTAATTAACACAACTTTATAGTGACCACCATTTGTTTCCACAAGCTGTTCACGCAGCAGGTGCGGTGGGTGCCAGCCGTGCTGCTCTGCTCTCCGTGCTCCTGCGGACAGCCTCGGGCATCGCTTTGGTGCTCTGTATTTCACTGCTGCCTTTAATAATGGTAAATGCTCCCTGGCGGCAGAGTCCTGGAACTGACATTCTGTGAAACCTAGATGAGGTCAAACCCGAGGGTGTGACACATCGTACACCCCATCTCTACCCGTAAAGTTCCTTTTTTCTGTGATTTTTGTTTCTAAGCCACTCGGTTTAGTTGAGAATGGTGTATCTAATGCGGTAACTGTATCTCTGCAGTTGTTGGATTTAAAAGCTGAGCAGGGTGGTTGCTGCCGTCCTGTAACATGCAGGTGGGTTCTTAACTCGTCTCCTATTAGTAACATCCTTAATTGTCCCGTTTTCTCCGGCAGCTCCAGCCCCGCGGCGGGGCGTGGCCTGGGGCGGGTGCGGGTTGTGCGCGGGGGGCGGGGCGGCGCTGTGGCGTCAGGACGAGGGCGCCGGTGGGTTCGTCGGGGGGCGCGGAGTCAGGGGAGGGGGCAGAGCCCGGTGCGTGCCCCGGGAGCCGTCGGGGGAGGGGGCCGCTGCCCCGAGCTTGTGGCACCTCAGGGCCCTCCTCAGGCCTCGGCGTCCGCGGGAGGCCGCAGGGCCGTGGCCCGCTCCCCGCCCCGCTCAGTTCTCGCCGACTTGCCTTTGTCGTTGCTGCAGGGTTGCCGGGTCAGCAGCGGCTCGGCGGGTAAGCAGGCAGTGCTTCAGAGGCAGCCTCCATGCGGAACGTGACAGCCATAAACAGTTACCAGAATCCGCTGATGCCTGGTAGCACTCTGGTCCCCAGTCCCCTATCATCACTGCCACGTTCTGCTTCACCCGAGGTAAACAATGAACAGTTAACAATCAGAGTGCTCTATTTTTGACATGAAAGTACTCATTGTACCACCAACGGTTTCAGTCAAGGGCCACAGGTGGTACCACAAGCATGAGGAACTTTTTGGAATGCTCTCAGTTTATAAAATGAAAATATTTGAACTTCAATTAAAACCTCAAGTTTATTATCAGAGAATTTGTTACTACTTGTTTACATTGAAATGTGTTCTGGGTGTTACCTTTCATAGAAACTTAGCCCAAGCCTTGAGAACAGCACCATTAAGAAACTGAGGCAAGAGCTCCAGCTTCTGACTGCAGAACTGAAAGATCGTGATAAGGAACTCAATGACATGGTTGCAGTGCATCAGAGACAGTTTCTAGCCTGGGAAGATGATCGGCAAAAAATACTGACTTTAGAAGAACGATGCAGCTTATTAAGCAGTAAGTGTTGTGTGTAAAGGATAAGACCCTGGTCTTTTAAGTGTGTTCAGTTGCTTAGACCCCTCTGTAACAGTTTTGCATCATATAAGGAACCATTTCAGATAGCTCTTTTTTGTAAACGCTCAATGTAAATTGCTTCTGTGGACTCTTTAGAAAAAAGAATCTGATGAAATAAATGTGGGGGAAGAGAACAATTTGCAAACATGCTGGTGTACTGCAGAGCCCTGTGCCCTGAGGTTCTGCTGCACAGCTCTGACATCATCCGCAAGTCTTGTTTGACTCCCCTTAGCGCAGAGGTCACCCCAGAGTTCGCATTCCATCTGACCTGGGTAGCTGGGGACTGCTGCTTCAGAGTCTGCGACGCGAGCATCCATTTCTTTATTGCATGATTCTAAAACGCTGGATTAAATTATTTCTGAGATTTAAAAAATCGCATGACAGTATCTGAGCTGTTTTCTCACAGGTACCTCGTCTCCTTTCTTTTCAGATGAGCTGAACGAGAGAAATGAAATTATAAAATCACTGACCAAAAGGTTAAAGTTCTTAGAATCTCAGCAGAATGACAGTAAGATCAGATCTAAAAAAAGGCAACAGAAGTTTAAAGAGCTGTCTCAAAAAGCAACAGATGCAACTGCTCACTGTCAGGCTCTGGAGGTAGGAGTTGAGTAATGGCCTGCTTTTGCAGTCCATGCATGTACAGAATGCCAGTGGCATTTGTGAGTTTCACTGGTGAATAAATATTTCATACTAAGGCTCTTGAGTTGCATTTGTCTTTTAGTACAGTAATGTTTGATGAAGGTATAGCTCTGATTCATTATTAAAAAAAAAAAAAGCTTCCCAAGCTGGGATGTGGAGTTCACTGTTGTTTGGTCAGTGTTGGGCAACACTGCTCAGAACCAACTTGCCTCCAAAAATGTCAGGCACTGGGATTGCAAAAGGCAGTGTTGGCCCCTGGAACAGTCCTGGTACTTGGTTAGGAAGTTCCAGAAAGTTCTATGTACAGCTTTGATTACTGTGATGAACTGTAAGATTCTGAAACCAGTTTAAGGATATGAAAATAATTGGTATTCAAGGGTTCTAGATTTTTTTAAAAGTGATTTGGCAATGATGTGTTTATTGGGATAATTTTTCCTCTGTATGCAATAAAGTAAAACAGTATTGTCTGCTTTCATCTGTCTATAATAGGCTTGACTTAAGATGTGCAGGATATTCAGATACTTGATCTCAAGCAAGTTTGGTTGTAACGAATTGGGGAAAAATTTTTACTCCAGTCCTCTTCTCCCCATCCTCACAGCTTGCTCAGAATCCCACACTGCCATTCGTGATGTTTATAAATAAAGTTTTGCACACATTTACTGGAAAAATAGTAACTTTGAATCACTGACGTGCTAGCTGACACTCTTATTTCTGTTCACTAGGAGGAAAATCAAAGTCTCCACTGCTTAGTCTTGGAACTTTCTGCTAAAGCAGGCCAGCTGCAAGCGAGGGAACAGGAGCTTCTTGCTGTGCTTAAGCTGAAGGTAACGTCTGTTGTCTTATCAGGCAGTAAGTGTGGTCAAACTGCAGTGCAGTTATTGGTGACTGTACCACAGTGGTTTAGTCACTGTTGATCTCACTGCTGTTTAGTTCTTAGGCTTGTTTGAGAAGGGAAAAGTGGTCAACAAACAATAAACTGGTTTATTTTCATAAACAAGCTTGTTTCCTGGCTTTGAGGGAGGTTGTAGTGGAGTGGGAGTCGGCCTCTTCTCCCAGGCAACTAGCGATAGGACAAGAGGGCACAGCCTCAAGCTTCGCCAGGGGAGGTTCAGGTTGGACATTAGGAAGAATTTCTTCTCAGCAAGGGTCATTAGCCATTGGAAGGGGCTTCCCAGGGAGGTGGTGGAGTCACCATCTCTGGAGGTGTTTAAGAAAAGACTGGACATGGCTCTTAGTGCCATGGTCTAGTTGACATGGTGGTGTCAGGGCAATGGTTGGACTCGATGATCCCAGAGGGCTCTTCCAACCTCATTGATTCTGTGATTCTGTGTGATCTTTGAGTTTTTTCCTCAGGAGCTCAGAAGAAAATCAGTAAGATGTACTGTTGTTTTGTCAAAATCCATACCTGAAGATAAAACAATAATCGAGAATACATTCTATTTCATATTTCAGGACAAGGTTATGCTTGAAAGAACTGATTACATTACTGCGTTTACATCTAAATTCAAAAAGCTGGAAAATGAATTGCATGCAGCAAAGGTGGAGGAATTCCATCTCAACAAAGAAAAGCGAGACCTCAAACTGAGACTGAAAGAACTAATACTTGAAACAAATAAGCTGAAAGGTAAATGTTTATCCTGGGCACCTAATTCAGTGCAGACCAGCATGATTCCTTTTCATTCTGAGCAATACTACATTTTGTTTTAAAGATGACCTGTGTGAAAAGATGACAGAAAATAATAAGCAGCAAGAAGAAATCATTCGCCTCAAAGAAGAAAATGGCTCCTTGAGGAATGAGCTTGCACTTACTGGTAAGTGTGAGCAGTTGGCTTTTCATGCCTTAGCTTTCAACAGCTCAGAGGCTTCTAGAAAACAACAATTCACTAATATCTGTGAAGGAGGCAGCTTCTTATGTGCCTTTCTTGCAGTTTAATAAAGGCATATGGCCTTGTGTGTCATTCTTCTATGAAAGCAATATCTAGGGCTCCTGCAGGGACAGTTTATAAAATCTTGTAGAAGCACAAAGGTCACCAGTATGATTACACATGGAGGAATAAATGGCTCGGAGGATTCTCTCTTCAAAAATTTCCGAGACTTTCATGTCTCCTGTAGTATTAATACAATAAATGGGGGTGGCATTCTCCCTTCTGACATAGGTTGCATAGAAAATAGTGACCTACTGGAAAGAAGCCACATGCAAAACCTAGAGCATAGGCCCTATGAAATTACCAGCCCATCCCCTCCCTCTGGTGTTTGTATGGGAGGAGTATGTTTACAAATTGACTTTTTCTCTTGCTTTTTTGGTGGTTTTGGTTTAGACTGGTTTAATATGCAGGACTTGGTAAACTGCAGCTTGCTATCTGTTGATATCTTCGCTGTGGTTTTGGGTAGAGAGGAACTCCTCTGTGCTGCAGTGGGTAAGAAGGCAGGCTGATGGTTGCTGGAGTATTCTTACAAACAATATATACCTTGAAAGATTATGTGACCAAAGATGTCCTCTGCTGTGAGGTGATTTACTTGCCTATCACTTTTATCTGCTGTTATCTTTGCCAAATATTGATCCCATGTCTCATTCTTTTAAACACAATAGTAATGGGAAGTATTTCCCAGCACTTCCCTGTACAAGGCATGAATTAGAATTAATTACTGAATTTCCTTTCCATGGAAGAATGTTAACATGAAAAAGTAAAATAAATCAGTCCATGAAGCAGAATGTCGCTGCTAGTAAAATGAAGCTAGGTGCTGGTGAAAAGTCCGAGGAAAATACTTGATCTTTTTAGTTGTCCTATGGTTTTTGTGCTCTTTTTATTTGGAGGGGAAACAGATCCTGTTGATCTTAAGAAAATGCTTGTGTTTTGGTGAGGTGCCTGTTTGTACTGCTACAGACACACGCGTTAACGAATGTACTTGCTTTGTGTCTGTTAGCTTTAAGTAATTCAAAAATTGTATATGTTTTGAAACAGTTGAGAAAGCAGAGAGAAGGGATCAACTTCTTCAGTTTGCCAAGTCTAAAGAAGCACGGACTGACACAGAACTATCCACTTTGCGACAGGTACAACCCCAATTGTGTTTCTGCTCTGAGATTACGAAGGCATTTTTCAATAACATCAGATCTGCACGGAAGAGTATAAAAAACTTAGATCTAGCTATTCTTAATTAAGAAGAAAAAATTGAATTCACTGTTTCTGCCTTGCTGGGATCCCTATAGAAAGTTGATTTTTTTTTTTTTTTGGTTAAAATTACAAACCCATGGTACAAATCCTTGTATTTACATGTGCTTTTAGCCTTTTTTGTATAATTTTTTGTATACTCGGTCCTCCAATGAGCAGTAAAATGGGGCACCCTGTTGAGATAACAGGGTGTAAGCAGGGAGTAGTGCTAGGCGCGAGGAGTCACGTGAAGGGCCGTGGGAGTGGGGCGGGCTGCCTCCTGCGTGTGCCCAGGGTGAACTCGTGCAGCGTAAAGGGGCATGGTGTGCTGAAAGATCTGTTTTTCAAGAGAGACTTAAGCTCAGTGTTTTCACCTGCACTCATCTGAGGTTCTCAAGGCACGTTCAATTTTTTTTTACCGCAAATAATTGATCAATGTGTTCTCTTCTACATTAACTTTACAAAAAATCTCCTGCAGTGAAAGCCAGATACCATGATCATCATTCCATGTCCTGTAATTCTGCATAACTTTGAACAACATGTATTAAATATCAAATAACAATAATGATATTGTGTTTATGGTTCAGTGGGGTTCTGGTTTTGATGACCACTGCAGTCTTCTAATAGAAATACTGTTTATTGCGGCAAACCATTATTTTCTTAAATACATGCAGAGATGGCCCCTTAGATTTGTAAGGCTTTGACAATAGTTTGACTACAGGTATTGGTTTATAAAAATGTTTTAAGGATATTTTTGGAAGACAAGCAATGTGTTAGTACCCGGGGACAATGTTCCTGCACTCCAGACTTTCACTAATGCGCATTACTATCTTTAAACAGCTCTGTGTAAAACAGCAGTGTGACTTGCAATTTCTTCATGTCATTTTGGAGAGCTCTCAGGAATTAAGGCAAAATTATGAAAAAGCAGCACATGAAAGGAGGTAATATTTTTTCTATTTTTTTTCTTTATTTTCTTTATTTTTCTTCTTTTTTTTTAGTAGTTTATTCTCAGAGAGAGACTTCACTGTTCAGCCACAACTAACATCCTAAAAGAGATGTGTGCTGCGTCAGGATGACTTTGCTGGACTCAACCACAAACATCCAGTGAAGTTGTCAGATACTTTTTTTAACTTGGTCAGGAGACACCATGAGTATTAGTCAAGAATAAAGCGTTGTATGCGGGCCAGACAGTTAATGATTTTTTTAAAAAATGGAGTAGTCTGGTGGTAGGGGTGTTAGTGTGGCCCGCTACTACTTTTGTTTAAAAATCAAAGTTTATTTTGCTTTAAGATGAGGAAATTGGTGCACACCCTGGAGTTTCAGACAGAAACACCACACTTCATCAAACATGAGGGAACTCTCAGACTGATTTGGAAAGTAACAGCCAAATCTGGGCAGACTTTGTCAGGTTTTGGCAGGATACAGCTGCCTGTTGGTATATGAACTACTACAGAGCCATGGCTACAGCCTCTGGTTAATGTATAGCTTTAACCTTGAGTGCAGTTATGTATGTTCTTTAAATGCAGTATTTCTGGCTGTTTTCTCTCTCATGCCATTGTAGCATAGGTGTGGCATTCTCTGCCCCTGAAAGTAACAGCGAGAAGGACGCGGTTAGGACTGAGGGCACCCACGGGATGTACAAGGAGTGTGGAACTGCACAAGTTCCAAAAAGTAGGGTAAAAACCACCTTTGAGACGTGTGAAGTAGATAAAAGACTGTTACTGAATGCATCAAACTTGGAGGAAACCACCTCAGTGTACTTAAACCAGCATCAAAAAGTTGTGAAAGTCTCGGCTGTCCTTACAGAAGAAGAAAAGCAGGATGTTGCATCAAGCTCTGATGAGCTAGGCAGCGAAGTATGTTGTGAGGCAAGCAACACAAGGGCATTAAGAAACAGGGAAATTTCTGAGAATGGAGTGGAAAGCAGAGATCAACAAGCCTTTGAGTCATCTTTACCTGAATGTGAGCATTGGCTTAACGTCAGTTCTTGTGTAGATTCACAAAGTACTTCGAGCCAGGACACCATCACATCTGACAAAACTGATAATGAAGATAAAACCTGGGAAGAGAGAACTGGAATTCTGTTTGACCAAAAAAGCAGAGAGCCTCCTGCTGCAATTCACACGGCTGAATCTGATTCCTGTAGTGATAACTTCACCGCAAAAAAAGATGCACGGTGGAAGACAATATTAGATACAGAATGGTTGAAGATTTTCAAACCCATAAAACGAGATGCAAGTATATGGCATGGAAAAGATGGCAGCTGTCTCAAGACTGCACCAGAGATGAAATGTGCCAGCTTAAAAAGGTTATGTGCTTGTTACATTTAAGAAATAGATAGGTACAAGCTGGAGTTATATAGAAACTTGGGTGTACAAGCTCTCAATAATTTGTATTATCTCAAGTGATGTTTAAAGTAACT
Source organism: Nyctibius grandis (assembly GCF_013368605.1). Taxonomy (NCBI): domain Eukaryota; kingdom Metazoa; phylum Chordata; class Aves; order Nyctibiiformes; family Nyctibiidae; genus Nyctibius; species Nyctibius grandis. The sequence goes on along the minus strand of NC_090671.1, from coordinate 12,955,346 downwards.
GCTGTTTTAAGATTAGTTTACCAACTTGAAAAGTAGTAAATTTAAAATAAGTTAAAATAGCTCCAAGTTATCATGATTCTATTTTTATGCATTTATTCTTTCACATCTCTTATCCCCCAAGAGCTGCGTGGGTAGGAGAAGCTGCAATACCACATAACTTGCCAAAGAAACTCATTGAGAAAAATGCAGATAGGATTTTTTGAAATCCCAAATGTTGCTTGTAAGTCTGGTGGGTAAAATATGTTCTGACCAGAGTTGGACTTCTATGGTGATGTTTCTGTAAGGCAAGAAACAAACCTAGATTTTGTGTGATAGTGACTGTGTTATTTCTGTTGAGAAATCACACAGTGGCTGGGCAAGAATGTAGGACACGGCTCTTCTGCACAGGCTGCTTTCGTCACTCAGGGCAAGAAAATGAGATGGCAAGATTTAAAGGACAGCAATCTGTCCGCTCTCCAGTGCGTCTTTGTTCATGGGACTCCATCCCTCTGTTTATGTTGGGGGAGGAATGAGGACATGTGGTTGGGGATGAGCTGAATGAGGTTTCTAATGCTGAGAAGCATCGGAAAAATACTCGGGTGTCTTAGTGGTATTGGAAGGTGTCCGAGATAAAAGTGCTGCTTCGCATTTATAGAAGTGGTTTTATGCCTGCACAAGCAAGGGCATTCAGAGCTCTTTCTGTCAGCTTGTGCTGGTTCCTCTCTTTCCTTACAGAAAATTGACTTACCAGCTCTATTTTAGAAGGATTTCTGAAGTTTTACAGAGATTTCATAGCTGCCTTTTAGGCAGACAAGAGGAGGAGTAGCTTTTCAGCTGGTAGTTTGACAAGTACAGTAAATAAACAGCTGTTTAAACCTGCTCAGAATTTTAGCCAGCAAGTCTGCCCAACGTCCAAACAAATTAATGTTATGGAGTGGAAATATCTGATGTATCAATGCTTTCATTCTGTGTTGCTTTTAAAACAAAAATATGATAGAAATTGTTACTGCAGTGAAACAGACCTGTTCAGAAACGAGGTGAATGGGCAGCCACTGAAAAAGAATGCTGTCCTGGCACATTCCCACACAGCTTAGCTGAGCTTCATGCTGTGTATGGACTCTCTCTAGTTTCCACTCACTGTCCATAAATCATTAAAAAGAGTCCATTCCCCTTATGTCTACCCTGACCTTTCTTATCTACTCCCCCAGCAGCACAGACGACACATGCCATCCCTCCAAATGTCTTTTGAGGCTCTATCATGAAAACTGCTGTCACTTTTTGTCTTGTCCTTAAGGGGATTTTAGGGGAGAAGGAACAAATTCAACCCAGGCAATGCAGATAGAGCAGATATCCTTCGATAAGGGAGGGCTGCTCTACCCGTTTGGGATTTGCTGCTGAATTATCAAGTTTTCTTGATGCCCACACTTGGTCCTAGGAGCCCTGCTAGTCGGGGATGGATTGTCTCAGTGCAAATCCCAGACTGTCTGCTCTCCAGCCTCTGCTGACTCCAATTTGCCAATGAATAAATTCTCACCCCATAAATGGGATTAAAGCAGTAGTATTGCAGTCCTCAGTGTGTGCTTCGTGTTAAGGCATTAATGGCAGAGACCAAACACAACATTCCTTCTGGGACTTGAATCTGGATCCTCCAGTTTTCCATTGCTGGCTTCGTAGTGCTGATGATGTATTTTGTGTGTAGGGAAGGGTGCTGGCACCTCCCTGTCAGCCCAGCAAATATTTTTGACATGAGTTCTTGAATTCTGGAACAGCCAACAAGAAGGCTATTAGTGCAGTCAACTGCAAGAGTGATTGTGAAATACTGTCGCGCAGGAATCATTTCTGTGTGCTCTGACTTAGTGACTTCATTTACATTGGACCAATGTTTGCTGCCTTTGGATTTTTATCTCAATTCTGGTTTTAAAGATGGAGCGTCAGCAGTTACTTGTTCCGTCTGCTCCTGCTGGACTAAGCCACCCGTCCCTTGGGCCATCTCCTTGCCTCAAAATCAAACCTGTTTTCCCCCATCCCTCCCAACCTGTGTATCCTTCAAAACTAGCTGTGCTCATTGTATTTCCTCGTATCCCCTGCTTCTAGGCTGCTACAGCTGCTTCCCTCACATCTCTCCAGGGCCTGTGCTTGTCAGAAACTCACAAATATAAGCTTTTGTCTCTTAAAAGAAAGCCTGTTGTATCCCAGTGTTTTACCAGAGAAGTGAAATGAGGCACAGCAGATGCTTCTGAGCTTTCACTTTTTGTCTTGTGTACCTACAAATATTCATTTGCCTAATGGTTGATTAAAAAAAAAGGGAGTAGGGTGTGAGAGAAGAAAGAGAACCGGAGTACTGGGAGGAACTAGCTATCGCCTTTTGTGTGCTCTTTGCAAGGTTAAATAGATACACAAGCACATGGTAATGTAGCTGTTCTTGAAACTGGTTGAATGTCAAACTGTTATCCTCGGAGGATGAAACTGATCTAATGGAGCTGTTAAACACGGGAATGACTCTGAGGAACAGAGTAATCTCACATGGTTGATGGTTTTCTTGGCTCAGGGCCCATAATTATTTACGTTGCCCATGATTTTCCTTTGAAAGTTTAAAAAGGATGGTGATGCTGTTTCTGACAATGTCCTGATTTTTTTAACAGTGAAGAAAATGTCGATCTGAGTTCTTTTCACTTGGATTCTCCCTGTTTGTCATCCACCCAGAAAGCAGACAGGCCTCCAAGATTTGAGAAATTCTCTGATGAAGACTTCCCTCTGGAGATCGATAACCTTTCAGTGACTAAGCCAACAAATAGATGCTGCAGTGCTACCATGGACCAAGTCAGTATTTTATTGCAGAATGTACTTCATTAATTTTAAGGGGAATTGTGACTGATGGTAGGAAAGCAAATGTCTGCCAGCATGGAAGAACTAGAGACTCGAATGATGAGACAGCAGGCTTAAAGCAAAGGTGGTAAAATATGTTTTCAAAATAATTCCTTGTTTTGTGTCAGTATGTCTTGGACAACATAAGTGAGTTAAAAAAAAAATATATAAGCTTTTGAAATGAAAGGCTTTAGGATAATGGATGCTGGCTAATTGGTAATTCCAGAAAGGACAATGTCTGAGTACACTTGGACACAGCTATTAGACGCTACTGGACACTGTTTCTTTCTTGTTCTGCCTGGTTTTCCCTCTTTCTCATGTCTTTGTTTATTCTCCCCTTTATCCCTGAAGTGCTGCTGTTGTGTGTACTACGTATACATGCATGTGAAGATCTGTTAAAAGCTGACACTAGGAAAGACCTCTGTGTTTATTAGAAATACCATCATTTAGACAGAGTCTGGAGCAGTGTTATGTTGTAGTATTTTGAACTGAGACATTTCAAAATTAAAGTGATGATTCTTGGTATGTTATAATTCTTTGACATATTCCAAAAAGATCATTTCATAACTTTGGCTCCCTTTCTGTCTCCTCCAGGATACCAGTTCCCCCATAAGTAAGCTGCAGCATGGGTCAGCTGAGTCTCGACAGATGGTTGCTGATGTGGAGCTTAGCACTCCCTTCTACGCGAGCCCTCGTTGCAGTCCAAACAGCAGCAACGTCAGTACGGTATATATTGCTCCCCAGTGACTAGATTTAGGTAGCCAGGAATAGTGGTTGTGAACACCCTTTCCCTTATGCTTGACTTGTGCTATGACATTATAAACAATATCCTCTTCACACTTTGCAAAAGAGACTCCTGCATGCCTTAGCATGAAGTACTTGATTTTTTTATAGGATTCTTTATGGCTCCTCAAGGTCATGACAGGATTTGTCTTTTGCATGTGTCTAAACAGATGGAAAGAAGTCATTTCCTTCATGACTTCAAGAAGTCAGTCCTCCTAAGCTGTAGGAGGTCTAGAAACAAGCAAACACAAGTATGACTTACATGCAGAACTGGTTTGTTACACTAGGTGTATTTGTGGAAGGGAGGACGGTATAGGAAATAGGTGATCTATAGAATACTTTTGTATATGAATTTAAACCAGACTCAGCTTAAATAACTTTAGAGTTTTTGTGCATTAATAGTTTTAATTCCTTCATTGCAGGGTCAGAGAACATACTTCATGGTCAAAGAAAATAACTTGTATATAGTTGTCATGGCCATTTATTTTATGAGGATGAACGCTGACAGGGAGTTTCTGTCGAGTATGTAGGCAATGGGAGTAGTTGGAGAAGGGGGTATGTGTTTGTTTTCATAAATATCCTTAAGAATTTCTGCCTTGTTTGACAAGGAGATTGTACCACTCATCACTAGAAATCAGTAAATTTGTGCTGATATGTGTCACGAAGGGAGAATTTAGGCTTTTGATTTTAAAGCAGATGTCTAATGAGAAGGCTGCGTGCTGAAACCAGCTTTCTCCTGAAAGGTGTGACCTCCCTCTAAAAATGTTGCACTCCCTTTATCCTTAGATGAACTTAACCAGAACAATGTTACTGTAAGTAACAGACAAAGTAATTTTGATAACATTCAGAACCCTAAAACGTTAATTGTGCTGGGACTGACTGACAGAGGATAAAGGTTGTGTGCCAGCGTCTGCATAAACTGAAAGGATATTTTGTTCAGAAGTTCATCTGCAGGATTTCATTCAGTGTGAAAGACAGCAGCAGTGTAGTCGTTTGCAAAGAGGGATTCCTGAAAAGCTCTCTGCAAAACAGTGGTTGCTTGTGGCTCTTGCCCAGCCCCATCAGCTGTCTGGCTCCTGCTTACTGGTTGGCACGTCACAGCTCGGCTAAACCGGCTGTCCTTTAGTGGCGAGCATGACTCTGCTTTATAACCCAATACTGCATTTTTGAGCTTGGAAATTGGCATCTCACTCAGAACGGTTGCTTTAGTGGATAGCAAACAAAGCAGGCTTGTGTTTACAGACGGGGGTAGCTTCTGAACCACATCTGTAGAACTTTGATCTGCTTTCAGAGTGGTTCTGGGCAAAAACTTGTCAAGTGTGTTTTAGTTAATCTGTGCAGGCCAACTAATCTGTGCTTAAAACCAGGTTTACCTGAGGCTATTTTAAACTGTGCTCTCAAACATGACCCTTAGAATTCACTCAGTAAAACTTTGTACATGTTGGATTCTGTGCCCTGCTTGGGGGCAGGAGGAGAAGAGGGAGTTAAAAAAATTTATCCTTGCTGCTCGCCAGTTTGAACGTGGCAGCTCTGTAATTTTTATTATCTGAGTTCTTTGATTTCCACGTAGTGTTTTTGCATTACAATATAGACAACAGAACTTGCAGAAGCTCTTCACAGAACCCAGTTATCCACTGCAGAAGAAGGAGATGCCAAGCTTCCATTCTTTTCTCTATGATGGTCTGTGAGAGTGAAGGTGCTTTCAAGTTCTTTATTTTTTGGTGTTTTTTTTTTTTTTATTTCCCTCTTTATGAATGCGTCTGCAATATTAATACAAGTTATGGACTTCTGAGGTGAGTCTGGCACAAGACTCTTAAGTGCACTGCTCTGAATGCATTTCCAATAAGACTCTTGTGAGTACTGTAACAGCAAAGAGATACTAAGGCAGCAAGTAATTTCTTTAGTCAAATAATTAAACTTTTCTCAAGCATGTTTCTCACCCTCTGGGCAGTCAGATCTCGCAGCTCCATTCCTGACTACCTGCACACTGCTTATTGTAGTTAAAATCCTTCTGTGTGTTACAGATAACAGCATCAAGGATATGAACATTGTTGAATAAGAGATTAGGAAGTGTTTTCAGTGCCCCAGCCAAGGGCTGTTTTAGTGTATTGTTCCTGGGCTCAGAGCTCCAAAAGTAGAGTGTATTGAATAGAGCTGTTTCAGAATGCAGAAAGCAGCCTTGCCCATAGCAGATTGTTTTTTCTTTTTGAATCAGGAAATTTCTCACTCTCTGATTATTTGTTTTACTAATGTGAATTGGATGCTTGGGATAGGCACCGTGTTGTCTGGTTCTGAGGACGAAGGAGTAACCAGATAGGGTTAAAATACCAAACACCACATGAAACTGACTAGGAACTAGCAAGAATGAGGGGAAAAATTGAAAAAAAAAAAAAGAAATCTCCCAGTGCTGACACAACCCAAGTGCATGTCTGCAAAGGGAACTTCTTACACAGCATGCTGGAGTGTGCAGCTTTGGTTTTCTCATACTGATGAACTGGGTTCTGGTGGGGAGCTGGTGCTCAGTTCTTCTCTCTCGGTATATTCAAACTGCAGTCCCTGAACTGTCTCTCTCCTGTGGAGCTGACCCCTCTGTGTCCCTGGGGAGTCTTGTTGGTCTGTAGCACCCTCATGTTCTGCTGTTTCTGCAGGTACACTTGGCGTTGGGTGTGGAGACACTAAGTCTTCTTTCAAAATGAGTTGGCTCTGCTCAGTGCCCGCTAATGGGGCTCTCGTAGGAAATGGGTGCTGAGTAGCTGGAATGCCGTACCTTACTCTGCTGTAATGTTCTGTGTAGGGAGCTCTTCTTTTCCTAAAAAGAGCCCTAAGGTAAAAGAAGCTGGAGGTTTTGTAGATTGAAGCCAGCACTGTGACTTGCATCCTGCAACTACTGATGTTAAAAAGTTTCAGGAGCAAATCCCCCAAAGTGCTGAGCACCGTGCTGATACAGCGAAGCAGTAAGCGTACGCTTAGCCTACAGAAATAATCTCATCTGCTTCAAGTGAGAAAGGACTGGTGGAACAAATGTACCCACAATTCACCGTAGATCCAAGACAAGAATTAGTGACTCTGCAAGTCACTGGCTGCTGTGTAATTCTTATTTTCTTTGTTTATTAAAAGGCACTGAATCACTGTGATGGTTGAATCCAAAGCAGCTTTTGCAGAGTTGATAACAGGTCCAGAAATAACTGATGTTTGTGCAGTTTCCTATAGAGAAGTGATTGAATTTATTTGGTTGGGTTTGTTTGTGTTTTTTAATTGCTTTGAAATCAGTTGAGGGCAGGTGTGCTGATAAACACTGGGTTAATTTCCTAACTACATGACAGCGATTTAGCCGTTTTCATCAGTCAGTTGTTTTTCCTTTAGAGATTGGGTGGGGGAGAGTTGAAGAATGAAGGAGGAAAGCAATGAGTAAAAGGATATATTGAGTTTTGGACACGGTAGCATGTGCCAGTGCTCGTTAACTGACTCAGTGGCTGGCCGAGGGCACAAAGATCCCTCCTTTCTGCAAAACAAACTGGAAAGATTTTATTTCATAACAGCCCAGTGGTGGCCCTGAGACTGTTGTCTTTCCGTGACGTGCTTTGTTTGCCTTCCTCCTCTTTATATTTTTATTCTATGTTTTTATTCTGTTTGCAGTGTGAAAATTTATATAGTAAATTAACACATGATTGCTTCGTATATTTTAGAAGAAATTTTCCTGTCTTTTAATACAAATATTTAATTTTCTGCAGTGGATGAAGAAGTTTCCAGTACAGAATTAATTTTGAGCACTGAAGATCATCAACCCATCAGCAACAATGGAAAGTTACCTTATTTTTTTCCATGATTCTCTGAGTGTTTGAAAGACTCACAAGTGGCAAAAAGATGAGACTATGCGAGCATATATTTTATCTTGAAATAAACCAGACAACTATACCAAGATTAACAAAACTATTTTTATAACTGTGAGACCTCAGGTTAAATACTAGCTTTTGTTTTTTAAAACTCTGAAGTGTGTTATGACATAGGAACTATTTTTCTTACCTTTTTTTTTTATGGTGGCTCAGAAATATTTATAGAGTATGACACAGCCAAGCATTCTTTTTTTTTGTTAGTTTATTGTTTTTGTTCTGGACTTCTTGCTGTGTAGAGAGAGATGAATAATGTTTATAGGAAGTTCCCAATTAGTGTTGTAACCAGGAACTGCCTCCTACGTTGTTGAAACGGGAGAGCTGTCACCAGCAAGATGGGCAAAACAATGCTTCCCTGGTCAGGAGCTGAGCTAATAAAGGTGAAACCTTTGCTGTATCTTTCTTGCCTATTTAACACATTGTCCAACAAATTTAATTTATAATGGTTCTCCAGGACATAGAGACTGCCAGAGTGGGCCACCCGGTCGCGTGCGGTTTGGGAGCGGTTTGGGTCACCCGTGCCAAGTGCACCCTGCTGAGCGCGGCGCCAGTGTTGTTCCTGCGTGGGGGCACCCGAGGAGTGGGAGTCTCTGGCTCTGTCCTCTGCCACGAAATGAATTGCAGTGAAATACACCACTTGCACCATGGTTTCCCCTCGTTAACTCTTTCATATAATGTCCCACTTTCCCTTTAATGACCTAAATGACAGCCTGCTTCCCTTTGTGTACTAATTGCCTCAAAATTAGTCAACCAATTCTGATCATAGCTGCTGTCCTCCAAACTCTTTCCCTCCCCGCCCACAAGCACTACCCACAGTGGGGATCTCTGCTGCTCAGGTTTTCTATAAGTTTCCACAAGCCTTTAAAGCGCATTTGATTCCTGCCTGCAGAGACGCTTTCCAGGCTCCATCCTCAAAATGTGCTGCTGTGGGTATGACAAAAATTCCCCCGGAAAAGCCACTGATGGCAGTACCGTGATGCTCACCCTGAGGCTGTCCAGCGGCTGTACCGTAGGTCAAGACCTAGAGAAATTGGTGCAACTTCCCAGCGTGAGCTGCGCTTTCTGGTTTAAACGTGTTTAGCGTCAGCGGGTGAACGCTCTGAACCCCCTGGGGAATTTAAAGTGCTCTGCTGCTGGCTTTAAAATCGATATGGAAAACTGAGCTCAAGCCACGCACCAAGGGTCCGCAGAGCCCTTGGATTTTGTGTCGGGGTACCCTGGATTTGTGGAGGGAAGAAGGGGAATATTGCGGTTGATTTATTCAGGCGCTAAGCGACTGGCTGTATTATCTACCTGCTCTGAGGCTGGTATCGAAACTAGAGCCACCTCCGACGCAGCTGTCTTATTTCTGGAAGCGTTACAAACACTCCAGGCCAAGCCTTTGCTATTGTGTTCTCGTACTGAGTTATTATTAAAGAAAACAAAGCTCCTGTTCAGCGCCGGCCCCGCTTTCCGCAGGGCTGGATGTGCTCGCTGCTCCTTGAGTGTTTCTAAAGACTGAGGAGCGGGTAGTAATGGAGCTGTGAGTCTCTTAAACGTGTGGTGTGTGTATTCGCAGGGTTTGTTCAGCGCAGGATGGCGAAGGGGCCTGTTGTGCCGTTACAGACAGGACCTAGAAGAGGAAAGGGGCAGGAGCGGGAAGGTCAGGCCGCGTCTGTCGCCGTTCCGGCACCGCGGCCGGTGCTCCGGGAATTAGGGCAGCGCCTCGATGCCTTCGCACCGCGGGGAAAGCGGGGCGGGGGGACTCGGCCGCTCTCGGGGGTGTCACCGGGCCGGGCCGGGCTCCCACCTGCCCGCGGGTGGGCGTGGGGCGGGCGGGGCGGCGCGGGGGCCGGGCGCGGCCGCCAGGGGCGCCCTCGTGCGCGGGCGCAGCGCAGCGCAGTGCGCGGCCGGGAGGAGCCGGCGGGCGGCGCCGGTCGGTGCCTGCCCGGGGCGCGGAGCCCGGTGCGCGGTGCGCGGCCCGCCATGAACAGCATCAAGAGCGTCCCGGCGCGGGTGCTGAGCCGCCGCGGCGGGCACAGCCTGGAGGCGGAGCGGGAGCAGTTCGACAAGAGCCAGGTAAGGGCGGCGGAGGCGGGCGGAGGTGCCCCGGTCCGCCGGTCCCGGCTCCGGTCCCGGCTTGGAGCGCCGCGGGAGCGGCGGGGCAGCGCCTCGGGGCGCGCTGCACGCGGGGGCTTCCCGGGGGAAGGGGGGGACGGGACCCCACCGGGCGCCGGGGACCCCCCGGTGGGGCGCGGCCGCCGTCCGTCCGTCCGTCCGTCTGTCTGTCCCCGCTGCCGGCGCGGCGCACGCTCCCCCGCCCCCGCCTGCCCCACCGCTTCCTCCCGCCGCGGCCCCGGGCCGGTCCCGCGTGGGCACCGGCGCGTCTCGCCGCTCCCGGGCCGGGCACCGGGGCCGGGTCCCCGCCGTGCGCCGCCGCCCCGGCGGGCAGCAGAGCCCCGGGCAGGCGGTGTGTGTCCTTCCCCGCACCCCGCGGGGCCTTATCGGCAGGTAAACACGGCCCTGAGCAAACAGCGAAAGTTTTATGGCCGCGGCCGTGCCGGCGGCAGCGCGGCCGAGCCCGGGGGCCGCCGCAGGCAGGAGCCCGGGGCTGCCCCCCGGTGCCCACCGCACCGGTAACCCCCATCCCTGCGATGCCCCCGGTCCCGGCCCCGACAAAAGCGGGGGCTGTTTTGCACCGGGGATGGGTGTCCCGCCCCCCCCCGCGGCTCTGGGTCACGCGTGGGGTCTCCCCGCGGCGGTCGGGGTGCCCGGCCCCGGGGAGGGTGGCAGGGTGAAAAGGAAGCCCGAAGGCGGCTGTGCCCCGCGGTGCCCGGCTCAGACAGGGGTGTCTGTCACCCTTCCTGTGGCCCCCGCGGGGTGGGCAACGCTCAGGGGCGCTGGGGCTGGCGTACAGCTTATGGGAAATTAATTACTGCAACAGCGTGGACAGGGGTGGACAGGGGTGGACAGGGGTGGACAGAGGGACGGGCCCGCCCGCTGCCCCAGCAAAAATAATCGCACCCTCCCGGCACGCGTGCTCTGACCCCTCTGATTTTGCAGGCTGCAAATTACTTGCAGGTATTTTTCCCCTTTGCTTTGCTGGTCCTTCCCTGGCCCCCGGGCTGGTTTGACCCCGGAGAGCGCCAGTGAAGGCAGGTGGCGATTTTGGGCCTCACGGGGTCACGGTGCCACTCGGCCGTGCCTGGTGGGAAACGGAGCTGGTTGGGTTTGGGGAGCGACACGAGAAAACCGGCAATTCCGGTTCCTTCTGGACGCGTCTCCTTCAGTCGTCCCGCTGGGCACCGCTGATAAATAATCGCGGCGGGAGCGCTGCCTCGTGCGCCGAAGGGCAGCCTGTGCCAGCCGGGCGGGAGCGCGTCCCTCCTCCCTCCCACCCTTCCACGGCTTTTTGAGCTTTTCAGTGGGATTTGGGCCCTGCACGGGTGCGACTTCGCTCGTGGTCGCAGAGGTGCCCTGGGCAGAGCCGTGTACGGGGTGAGCGGGTGGTCGCTCTCTGTCAGAGCTAAACCCCGGCCTCGCTGGCTGACGGTCACATTCACCACCTGAACTGACCCTTTTTTCTAGTAACTGCTGAAAAACTGTCCTAAAGGAGCTTTATCCTAACACGGTTTCCCGTAGCAGCGCTTCGGGTGAGAGCAAAGCTGTTCCGATGTCAGTCCGGGGGTATTGATCTGCCTTTTACGTCTAATTACAGCAGCTGCAGAGACGGCCACCAGTCGCTTTTGTATCACGGGGATGCAGGTGGCACGTCCCCTCTGTGTGACTTCGCTGGCCGAGGATTTCTCACCACCCTGGCACGATGCTGCCGAACCGAGCGCCCCATCTCCTCTCTCCCTGCGAAGGCCGAGGCGATGCCTGCGGGTGCAGACAGGGGTTGCTGGCCCCAGTGTGATCCTGGGTGCTCGTGGGTGACACGAAGATCACTTGCTTTCCCCAAAAATGCTTTTTGAGGTCTGGCGTGGGGGTGATGCAGATGTCCCCCTCGGAGCGGCCACGCGTGGGAGGTGGGAAGCCGCTGTCCCGCAGTGGGCGCTTGCTCTGCAGCCTGGTAGGAGGCAAAACTTGCCCTTTCCTGCAGCCAATTTTGCTTTTTCTTAAACAAGAAGGTTAAAAATCCACTGAGGTCTGGAGCTGCTGGGAATACAGTGTGTGTGACTGCCGAGTGGTGCTTTTTTTGGTGTCATTGGGGAAGGAGAAGCGTTAGGAAGGGAACTCCGGAGCCGCCGTTGGCAGTTCAGCTGCTCTGGCAGCCCTCGCACCGCCCGGCCGGGGAGATTTCCAGCTCCACGTCCGCCTGCCAAAAAATCTCTCCCTGCCGTGACGTCGTGCCGGGAGCCGGCATCCACCTGCCGGGTGGGGATTGCGGCCCCGTGGGCTGCCGGGGCTCCGGGGAGCCGTGGGCGGGGAGGATCACGCCGTAATTAAAAGCAGCCTGGAAAGAAAGGGTGGATGTAAACTGCGCTCCTTCATTTGGGTGCTTTGATCGTGGCTTTAGTCACCGGCTTGGTACGTGAGGGCTGTGAGTGAGGCGCTCAGGCTGCGCCCGCGTGGGCTCCCGCAGCCCGTGGCCGGGCAGGTTTTGGGGTTCAGACCCCCCCGCCAGCGGGGCTGGGGCTGCGCCGCTCCCGGCCATGGGGAACCATCCGCAGGTGGCCTGAAGGTTCCTGCCAGGCTGGTTGTGTGCCTGCAGTGACAACCGGGACCTGCCCATCTCCGCATGTGCTGATGATGTCCCAAGAGGCCGGGTTGAGGGTGAATCTCCCAGTTTGGGAGCTGTCCTCCATGGCCCAGCTTTGCCAGGCAGCTGGCAGGCACATCCTGAAGGCATGCGTGTCCCTGGCTGCGGCATCGCCCCGTGCCCATCCCTGGTCCTACCATCCCCTTTTTGGGGACCTCCTGGCCAGCCTGAGGTTTGGAGCTGGCGAAAGCACCCCTGAGCCAGCAGCCCCGAGGGACTGGCGTTGGTTCGGTGCCACCATGGTTTATTTGGGACCACGCTGGACGCGGCGTCTCCGTCGTGACAGTGCTGCGGGTGGGCTGGGGGCTGCCCCTGCCTGGGGCCGCTCCTCTGCGCTGGATGTGAAATAGCTCAGGTGAAACCTCTGTGCTGAATCACCAAGGATGAAACCAGCCTCTCCGGCAGCTCCCAGACTGAGTTGTGGCTGGTTGGGCTGGAAATGAGATTATGGGCAATAAACGCAGTAAAACCACCAGCCCCAATGGGAATTACAGCCTGGTTTTGGGATGGGCCGGCTGGCTCCCAGCCTTCTTCCCGGCCTGCCAGGCAGCACTGGGCGGCCGAGCTCCCATCCCTGGGTGTGTGGGAGCCCCTTTCCCGGGGGTCTGCCCTCGTTGACCCCTCTGGCTGCGCCTCCTCCCAGCCCCATGGAGCTGGAGGCTGAGCCTGGCTCCCACCGATGGGTTGGGACGAGCGTGATGGGTTGGGGCAGGTGTGATGGGTTGGGACGAGCACGTTGTGCTGCTCCCGCACACGGTGGGCAGCGAAAATCCACGTTTGGGAGATGTGTCTGCCCTGCTCCCCCTCGTGCAAAGCACCTCGATAAGATGTACTAACCCCTTTAGCAGCTCTTCACTGCAAGGTGCGTTTCCAAGCCCTGCCTTGCAAAACCGTCGGCTTGTCGATCTCCGGCACATGATAAACTTTTCTATCTATCAATAAACCATCACTTTGGTGTCGTACTGGGAGGTGCTGGCAGCCCTGAGGACTCATGGCACATCTCCTCGCCGGCCGAGCCGTGGTCAAGGGCGCAGCCTCTCCACTGGCTCCAGGTTTTCGGGTGCCTAGGGAGGTGCCGGGTGCTTTGGGAGAGGCAGCTGTGCTACAAGTGCCTGTTCCCAGGCGCTCCAGGCTCGTTAACCTTCGGGGATAAGAGGATTACAGCAAGTCGCCAGCTTAACTCTGCTGCTGCTTTATGGCCCCACATGGCGGGGTGACGCCGGGGCTTCCCTGGTGCAGGAAAGGCAAAACTGGCCCATCTTTTCCCAGCAACCAGGCTCAGCATTTCAGGGCTGGATCACTTTTTGGGATGCGCTCACGGTGTTTTTGCTGCTGTTGTGCCCAGCTCGTGGGTGCAACCGTTTTGGGCTCATTGGGGGTGGATTTGGTGCATCGACACCTTTGGCATCGCCCCTTCAGCAGGGCGGCAGGTTCCTCCTGCATAAGTCAGGAGCGCTCGATAACCCGGCGTCGGGTTCCTCCTCCCGTGGGAAAGCACCTTGATTCAGAAGCATCCCTGGACCAGCAGCCGTGTCGAAGCAGGTGCTTTCCCCGAGAGGGGAGATGAGATTTTTATAAGGTTTTTACGGCTTGTGGGGCTGCAGGGAGGGACCGTTTTCTCTTCCGGCACGAGCTCCGGCGGCGGGGCCGCTTCCTGCCTTACCAGCTGGGACATTTTTCCTCCGCCGGTGACTGAGAGCTTGTGGACACGGGCACAGACCGAGCACTTGTGTGAGGGCGAAGCAGCTCAGTTGAGTCTGCAGGGACCTGGGGAGAAGGAGGAGGAGGAGGAAGATCCTCATCAATCACAACAACTCGGTTTTGCAGCCCATCATCACGCGGGAGACACAACCGACTCCTGTCTGTGGTCGTCTTTTGGAATAAACTCATAATTTAAAGTGTGCTGTGATCAAACACATTGAAATGTAGATAATCCTCCTCTGATAATCCCATTCCTCTGGATTTTTGCTCTGTGGAAATAAGCATCGTGGCCACCGCTCCCTCCTTGCTTGGGGGCTGCGTTTTCCCCCACGAGCTGTTTCCATGCAGCAACGTTGTCAAAAAAAAAACAACCCCACCACCCCCTGGTTCAAAGGCTCCTTGTGATTAGACAAACAACCCTGGAATTTGGCATCTCGCTGTCGTGCTTTAACATTCCCCGGGCACAGCGCTGAGTTCAGGCTGCAAAAATATGTTTCCCAGGACGGGGACAGCCGGGAGCATCAGCAGCGCGGTCGGTAGTGGCCCGTCTCCGACCGATCGTGCTGGGGATGGGGGGGTATTAATGGGCCACTTTGCAGATAAAAAAGCTTATTTTGATGTGTCACAAATGGCTTTGAGGTGACAAATGTGTTATAAAATTCAGGGTATTCCCCAAAAGTGCCAGCGCTTCACTTGGGCAGGGATGGGGTAGCCACGAGGGTCACGCCGTGTCCGACAGCCGCTCTCTCCTCTTGCAGGCCATCAGCATCAGCAAAGCCATCAACACGCAGGAAGCGCCAGTGAAGGAGAAACATGCCCGACGTATCCTTTCCCTCGGCTCGGCTCGACGGAGATCCAGTGCCGAGGCAGGAGGGGTTTCACCCCGCGGGGCTGGAGCCACGGGAGGTTTGGGAGGTGGGAGACCCGCACAGAATGTGGTTGGGGGACGATGTCCTGTAGGGTCATCTGTCAGTGGGAATGCAAAGAAGGGCAGTGCAATAAAATTGCATTTCTTGGGCAATAAAACATAAAGGGCCCTGGTGTGGTCTGCAGCAGGGGAAGGTGCACCAGAAAAAAAACAAATGGGGGTTTTATCTGTGGGTGCAGCATCACGCTACTGATCTCTGTGCCTGCGGGACACTTGGTGCGTGTCCCCTTTTTAATGCAAGTGGAACAGGAATAGTCCCCAGCCCTGCCTGTCCCCCGCTCCCGTGTGTGTCCCGTTGGCCTTGACCGCAAGGAAGGGATCATCCTGGGGACGCACCACGAGAAGGGCGCGTTCACCTTCTGGTCCTACGCCATCGGGCTGCCCCTGCCCAGCAGCGCCATCCTCAGCTGGAAGTTCTGCCATGTCCTGCACAAGGTCCTGCGCGACGGCCACCCCAACGTGAGTGTCCCCTCCCAAACGTCCCTCCCGCTGGTTGCCCCTGAAGGGCTTGAACTTCTTTTCCCAAAGCTGGAGTGGTGTCAGGGGCCAGATCCATCCCCTTCCCCAGCTTCAGGGCAGGCAGGTGGGCGCTCACCCAGCTCCGTGCCAGCACCACCGTGCCATGTCCCTCCCGTTCTTGTCCCCAGGTCCTCCAGGACTGCCAGAGGTACCGCAGCAACATCCGAGAGACGGGGGATCTGTGGGTGAGCGGGGCGAAGCGGAGATTTGTGCCATCCTGGGGGTTTTTGGGTGGGTGCTGAAAAGCATCACGGGCATGAAGAGGGCAAAGCCCCACCTGAAATAACCCGTTGCCTCTGACCCCGCTGGGTGATGGTTACACACACGGTGAAGGGCAAGAGGGCGAGAGCCGTAGGGCTGGCGCGGGCTGGCTCTGCCAGATCCAGTCGCATCGCTCCGGATTCACCACGTTTCCCCTCGTGTCTCTGGCAGGGCCATTTGCACGACAGGTACGGGCAGCTGGTGAGCATCTACACGAGGCTCCTCCTCACCAAGATCTCCTTCCACGCCAAGGTGAGAGGCTCGGCCGCCTCCGCACCGCGCCGTGCCGGGGGGACGGGTCTTCACCGCGGGTTGCGCCGCATCAGAAAAAATAGCAGCAACTGTTGGGT
This sequence comes from Nyctibius grandis, assembly GCF_013368605.1. Lineage (NCBI taxonomy): Eukaryota > Metazoa > Chordata > Aves > Nyctibiiformes > Nyctibiidae > Nyctibius > Nyctibius grandis. Next base: position 12,939,329 of record NC_090671.1, on the reverse strand, counting down.
TTTTTTGTTTCCTTTTACAAAGCACCCCGAGTTCCCCCCAGGCCTCGAAGTGTCGGACGAGGTGCTGGAAAAGACCGCGGGGACAGACGTGAACAACATGTGAGTGTCCTGGCAGGAGCAAAGCACCCAGTGCATGGTTGCGGGCTCCGTGCTGCCCGGCTGGCAGCGTCCTGCGAACGAAGGGGCTCTTGTCCAGGGCAGCCCTTGGGGCTTTGTAAGTTGGCTGGATGGTGCCTGATTCCTCGCGCACCCGCCGAGCAGTGAGGAGTGTAAATGCAGGGAGCAAACCCACCAGATCCGTGTCAATCGGAGCCTCTGCTGGCACGGAGACCTGCAGCGAGCGTGAGCGGCCGGAGCAAGGATGTCTCACAGGGTTTTGTGTTTTTTTGGCAGCTTTCAGCTGACGGTCGAGCTGTTCGACTACCTGGACTGGGAGCTGAAGCTGTCGGAGTCAGGTGAGGAGGTGGCAGGTCCCTCCCGCTCGCCCCGGGGCTCTTGAGCAATAGTTTTGCTCTTTGGTTGAGAATGGAGTTCAGGCTGAGGAGGCTGAGGTTGGAGGCTCGGGTCCTTCCTCCTCCTCCTCCCGTGAGATTTCTGAAGTTGTTTCTCAGCCAGCTTCCCCAGCTGATGCTCTGTAGAGGCCGTTGTAGGAAAATATTTAAGGAACGTGGCTGGTTTTAGCCCACCTGAGCAAGGCAGAGTGGTGCTTTCAGAGTGGTGCTGCTCTGAAACAGGTTTTTATTTCTTTTTGGTACGACCACGTTAATCATATGAGTTACCCAGATCCTTTCTATCCCCCTGAAGCAGAGGATGGGGCTGTACCTCTCTCTAAATACTCGTTTCCCCTCATTGAAATACCTCGGGGCGGGGGGGCTGGAGGCCTCTGCGCATGTTTGCTTCTCTCACCTCCTTCTCCAGGAATTTTTAGATGGCTTAAAAATGCGGCGGTTTCTTCCTCTGTCGTGGGTCAGGAACACAGGGCTGCCCTGGAAAACAGGGCACAGGGGGAGAGACTGTGCTCCCGGCAGCCTCCCGCTTCTCCTCCTGACCCAGTTATACAGAGAATCTATATTCATAAATACTTTAAAGCTGAGCGGGGAGGAAGCCAGAGTGGATACGCTGGCTGGATTTCTGCCAAGGGAAGGGATCCGTTTCCGAGCCAGGGCAGGCGAGGCTGTGGTGCCGGCAGGGCCATCCTTTGCCCTGAATCCTCTCCCAGCTGCTCGCACGATTAAATAGAGCGGAGCAAAACCCCTCGCCATCCCCGGCTGCATCGTGCAGCGGCAGCTCCTGAGGGCAGCCAGCCTGCCTGTGCATCGTCCTGGGGTTAAACCCCTCCTTTTTGGGGTCGGGGTATCAGGGACAGAGCTGAGCACCCCTCCCCTCTGCCACCACGCTCCCTTTAGGTGTTCTTCTTGCACAGAGTGGGGTTGTTCCCAGCTCGGCGTTTACCTCATGTCCTGTCAAAGCCACATCCCTCATGGTTAATGATTTAGCCGAGTCGCCCGGAGCAGGATGGCTCTGCAAACACGGCGCCGGCCCCTCACAGAATCACAGAATGGTTAAGGGTTGGAAGGGCCCTCTGGAGATCACCCAGTCCAACCCCCTGCCAAAGCAGGGTCACCCAGAGCACGTTGCACAGGGTCGCATCCAGGCAGGTTTTGAATATCTCCAGAGAAGGAGACTGCCCACCCTCCCTGGGCAGCCTGTGCCAGGGCTCTGGCACCCTCACAGTAAAGAAGTTCCTCCTCATATTCAGATGGAACTTCCCATGTTTCAGCTTGTGCCCATTGCCCCTTGTCCTGCCGCTGGGCACCACTGAGAAGAGTCTTGCCCCATCCCCTTGACACCCACCCCTGAGGTATTTGTGAGTGTTGATAAGATCCCCTCTCAGTCTTCTCTTCTCCAGGCTGAACAGACCCAGATCCCTCAGCCTGTCCTCATAAGAGAGATGCTCCAGGCCTCTGATCATCTTTGTAGCCCTTCGCTGGACTCTCTCCAGTAATTCCTTATCTTTCTTGAACTGGGGGGCCCAGAACTGGACACAGTACTCCAGGTGTGGCCTCACCAGGGCCATGTAGAGGGGCAGAATAACCTCCCTTGACCTGTTGGCCACACTCTTCCTAATGTACACCAGGATACCATTGGCCTTCCTGGCCCCAAGGGCACATTGCTGGCTCATGGGGAACTTGTTGTCCACCAGAACACCCAGGTCCTTCTCTGCAAAGCTGCTCTTCAGTAGATCAGCCCCCAACCTGTACCGGTGCATGGGGTTATTCCTCCCAAGGTGCAGGACTCTACACTTGCCTTTGTTGAAAGCCTTACCATGCTCAACCCTTCAGTTTTCAGGCAGCTCACCACCTCGATGGCGGTCTCGCAGATGTCGGCGGTGCAGTGCCGCCTGGCCCCCCTCATCCAGGTCATCCAGGACTGCAGCCACCTCTACCACTACGCCGTCAAGTTGATGTTCAAGCTGCACGCCTGTGAGTCCTGGGGATGTGCCCCGCGCTGGTCTTTTCCCGGGTCGGGATTCTGGCTGGGGTTGGGGATCAGGCTTGTGTGGATGGAGGTGTCCGTCACCACGTCCCCGTGTCCCAGCCAGGCTTTAAGGACCCGCCCCATCCCACGTAGACACCCCAGATGAAGGAATTAGGAGGACTTGTCCTTGATGAATTCAAACCGATGTGCCTTGGCCCGCCAGCCCCCTGTGTGGGGTTGCTGGGCAGCGTAGTGCCAAGGGCCTCGCGCGGGTGTTTCGGGGTTCCTGTACCTGCCTCTCCCTGCGCCGCATCCCTGGTCCCTGTGCCAGGGATGGGGACACCCCACTCCTGTCCTGACCCCTCACATCCCGCTCCCACCTGGCTTTTACCCCGCTGGCTTTTGCAGCCGGAGGGATCCGGGCGCGCGTGAGTAAATTTGCAGCCCCGGATCAGTCCCGGCTGTCCCCGCCATCGCCGCAGGTCTGCCGGCCGACACGCTGCAGGGCCACCGCGACCGCTTCCACGAGCAGTTCCGCAGGTAACCCGGGGGTGAGGTGGGGTGGGGGGGTCCCCTCCCTCCTGCCAAGCCCCGCCACGTCCCCTGCGAGCAGTTTCTCTTTCCCCCCTCTCCAGCCTCAAGAACTTCTTCAAGAAGGCATCCGACATGCTGTATTTCAAGCGGCTCATCCAGATCCCCCGGCTGCCAGAGGTACGGTGGGATTTCGGTCATACATGATGCTTTAGAGCATCTGTGGGTTCAGGGTGCACGGGGTGTCCCCACGGATGGGTTCGGCGTCTTGGGGACACTGCGGAGGGACCTGCGTCCATCTCAGCAGCACGGGGATGGCTGCCCCCCTCCCCTTGGCCATCTGCCTGAGGCAGTCCCTGAAACCCCACGACTTCTTGTCCCTGCAGAGCCCCCCGAACTTCTTGCGAGCATCTGCGCTGGCTGAGCATGTGAAGCCGGTGGTTGTCATCCCCGAGGAAGCCCCCGAGGACGAGGAGCCAGAGAACCTCATTGAGATCAGCACGACTTCCACCACGGAGCCGCAGGTGGGGCACAGGGATGGGATGGGGACCCTGGGACGGGGACACAGGCACCCGCAGCCTGGCTCAGCTGGGCACCCTCGGTCTTCCCCAGATCACCTCGGATGTATTCGAGCAAACCTTCGGGCCACCCAACGGCGTTCGGGATGACAGGTACAGGGGTCCGTGGTGGCAGAGGGAGGGCAGCCACTGCTGCGTGGGACCAACTTGCCTCTCTCTGCAGGGACGCGCAGATCGAGAGCCTGAAGAAGGAGGTGGACGTGCTCCGGGCGGAGATGGAGAAGATCAAACTGGAGGTAAAGCTCAGCCAGGGAGCAGCCGGTGCGGGAGAGCGGGGTGTGTTGTGGTTCTGTAGCGTGGAAACCCCAAGAGGATGCAGCAGGAGCGGGGTCCTGACACCCAGGGCTGTGTTTGGGGGCCTCTCCCAGGGCCAGGACCTGACTCCTGATGGAGATGGGATGGAGGCACGTGAGACCTGTCGCATGCTGTTAGCAGAGGGGACAGAGCGGCTGCAGGGGCCGAGGGGCGAGCTTCCCTGTGCAGCCCAAATCGCAGCTGGGCACCTGTGTAGGGGTGCTGGGGAGGGCAGAGTCGTTGCTGGCATCGGCGCTGTGTGACATGGCAGTGTCCCGCAGGCGCAGCGGTACATCACGCAGCTCAAGGCGCAGGTGAACAGCCTGGAGGGCGAAGTGGAGGAGCAGCGCAAGCAGAAGCAGAAGGCGCTGGTGGACAACGAGCAGCTGCGGGATGAACTGGAGAGGCTGCAGAGGGCAAAGCAGGACAGCGACAGGTCCCAGCGGCTCTGCGCCGAAGCAGAAAGTAGGTGCCCTGCAACGGCCGTGGGCCGCGGGACGCCTGCGCCACGGCTGCTGACGCTTTGTCACCCCGTCCAGAGAAAGCCAACGCCACTGAGATCCGCTACACGAAGCTGAAGGAGAAGCACAGCGAGCTCATCAACACGCACGCTGAGCTCCTGAGGAAGGTAACACTGCTGCCTGCGCCAGGCAGGGACCCACCGCTGCCTTCGTCCCTCTGCCACCGCCGGCGGGGTGCCCAACCCCACCACGCGTGGGTCCCATTGTCCTGCACCCAGCGACCTCCGAGCACTGGGCGGGGGCACCCCTGGGATTCACACCCACTGATGACCAGTGTTCTGGGTGCCATGAAAAAGGCATCTCCGAGATACCCCTCGAGCCAGGGTTTGGGCAGAACGAGCACGGCGGTGGCGAGGGTCCTCCCTCGGGACACCCGGTGAGCCCCATGTCCCCACGCAGAACGCCGACACCGCCAAGCAGCTGACGGTGACACAGCAGAGCCAGGAGGAGGTGGCCCGTGTCAAGGAGCAGCTGGCGTTTCAGGTGGAGCAGGTCAAGCGGGAGGCTGAGATGAAGGTGAGCCAGCGCCGCCCCGAGCCCTTCCCAGCCCAGGAAACGTGGTGGCCGTGCACAGTTTGGGTGCAGGGGGTGGGGGCCAAAGGAAGGAACTGCCCTGGCTCCTCAGGAGGGTGTTATTTAATGTGTGCCTCTTGCCCAAATCTGCCATTTCTTCCCCCAAGAAAATGCCGTGATACAAATTGATGGGTTTGGGTGCTTTTGTACTCCAGGGCCCAAGCTGGGGGCTGCTCCTGAAATTCCTGCCCTGGGGAAAGGAGCCCTTTCAGGAGACATCCCCTCCACACCCCAAGACCCTGAAAACCCCTCTTGCAAACCGCGGCAGGGCTCGTTCCTGCTGTCCTGGCCGTGCGCCGGTGCTGAGCGGGGCCGGAGCAGCCCCTGAGCCCCCGGGGCGGGTGTGTGGTTGCAGCTGGAGGACCAGAGCGTGCAGATGGAGCAGCTGCGGCAGGAGCTGGACGCCCGGCGGGACGAGCTGGACCAGGCGCAGCACTCACTCAGCCACGCCAAGCAGGTACGGGGCCGGGGTCGTGGGATGTGCCCAGATCCCCATCACAAACCCCGGTGGAACAGCAGCCCAGAGAGCCGTCGTGGGGCTGAACACGGGTCCACCCCATCGGTGTCATGAGCTGGGCATGTCCTCAGCTCCCTCCTGCATAACCGCTGGGCTCGCGACACGGTGGCAGGTGAGTGACGGGGGTCTCCTGGCCCCGCTGGCAGGCAGGCGCGGAGCTCAGCGCCCAGGTGGAGGCCCTGCATGCCGAAAAGGAGGTGCTGAGGCGGTCGGTGAGCGAGAAGGAGCGTGAGCTGCTCTCTGCATGTGGCCTCGTCGAGGAGAAGGAGCTGCAGCTGAGCCAGGAGGTGGACAAGGCCACGAGGGAGATCCGGGAGCTGCACGGCAGGCTCCTGGAGAAGGTATGGTGCTGGGTGGGAGCCTGGTGCCCCTCTGCTCACCGGGGTGAGGCATGTTTCGGGGATACTGAGTGCTTGGGGGCCATCGCTGATGTAGCCGGTGGGATGTGACCTGCACCAGCTATAATGGGATGCTTGGATCCATCCACAAACGGGCTCTCAGGGGAGATGCTGGTGACAGGGCCATGGCGACGGGGGGTCTTGCGCCCTGGCTGTGCCACCCACATGTCCCTCCTGCCCTGCAGAGCAATCAGGAGCAGAACCTGCAGCAGAAGCTGCTGGATGAGCAGTTTGGCATCCTCCAGGAGACAGTGCGGGAGGCGGAGGACATCCTCCGTGACGCGGTGGCCAAGCTGGACGACCCGTTGCACGTCCGCTGCACCAGCTCCCCAGGTACGTCCTGCTGGACCACGGGGGCTGTGACCCACAGCCCCTTCTCCCTCTGAGACACAAAATGTTGCATCTCCACTACCCCCAGGCATCTTTTCCCACCAAACACCACACCCGAGGAGGCTGGGGTCTGACTTCCCGGGGGTACATTTTTAGCTCCGATCTCAGCACTATTTTGCTTTAATGACTCAGGTTTTAGTGCTGCTCCCCAGCCGGGGCTGCAAGGACCCCAGCCACATTGGCTTCCACTCAGTGGTGCCCCGTGAAGTCAGCACTCCTGCTCGTTTAGACCCTCGGCAGCCTGACTGCGCTAACGAAGCTCAATTCATTGCAGATTACCTGCTCAGCCGGGCGCAGGCAGCGCTGGAGTCCACGGACGCCCTGGAGAACGGACACGCGCAGTACGTGGCCTCCATGGCAGGTACCTGGGGCTGGGGACCGGTGGCATTGCTCGCAGCTTGCTTTTCTTTTTATACATCCAGCAGCCCCCGGCTGCTTCGGGGCTGTTGGCAAGCAGGCGATGCCCTGGTGACGGAGGGACACGGTGGGTGGAGCTGGTGGGTTCCCATGCACTCATTCAAGGAGCAACCTGCAAGCTGGAGGGGCCAATGCTGACCTCGCCAAGCTCTTGTACGGGTCCTTGGGCGCCTTCAAGGGCGGGTCGCTGCACCGAGTCCCTGACCCCATCCTCTCGCCGGCAGATGCCGCGGGGCTGGTGGGGGCTCTGGCCCTCTTCGCACACCTGACGGCCGACACCATCGTGAACGGCAGCGCCACGTCTCACCTTGCTCCCACCGACCATGCTGACCGTGAGTGCCGTGTGGGGATGCAGTGGGTGTTGGGGGGTTTTAATGCTTGTGGGGCTTGTTTTTGGGGTGGCCATGCTGGATATGGGGCAGATCTTCCCCAGGGACAGCACAATCCCCCCAGCTCCCCGTGCTCCCCTTCCCGACATTCCCTCCCCTCTGGTGGCCCTTCCTGGGCCAGGCACGTTGCTTTGCTCCTGGAAACCAATTTATGCTCTTCTGCAAGAAATCTGCTGGATGCTGCCGATGCTCGGCATCATCTGCAACCTGGCCCAGGTTACCCAGAGAAGCTGTGGCTGCCCCCTCCCTGGCAGTGTTCAAGGCCAGGTTGGATGGGGCTTGGAGCAACCTGGTCTGGTGGAAGGTGTCCCTGCCTGTGGCAGGGGGGTTGGAACTAGATGATCTTTAAGGTCCCTTCCAATCCAAACCATTCTGTGATTCTATCTCTGTGGGCAAGGGGAGAAGGAAGAGGAGGGTGACAGGGCTGGGGTGGGGGATGCCCCTGCCCCGTGAGGGGCCTGGCACCAACCCATCCTCTCCCCAGGGCTGACAGAGATGTGCCGGGACTGTGGGCAGCGGAGCCTGGACTACCTGGGCGAGCTGAAGGACAAGCAGATGCTGGAGCGCGCCGAGCTGGGGGACGTGCGGCGGGCGCTGCGGGGGGTCCTGCAGCTGGCCCAGGTAGGAGATGGAGCCCGGCGCACCCACCTTCCCGCGCGGGGCTGGCAGGGTGGGCTATTTACTGGCGTTGGTGTTTCCTGAAGGAAAAATCAAAGCAGGCAATTAATGCAGAAGGATGTTATTTCTGTTTGTCTGGGTGGGATGTTTGTTTGCTCACAGCTTTCTGGCTGTGTCCCAGGGAGGCGATGGACAGCTTTTTTCCAAAAAAAAAAAAAAAAAAAATGTGGCTTTTAGCATTGTCCAGAGCTGAAATAGGAGACGCTGGGTTGGAGTGAGCACTTTGGGGTGGCTTGTCCCCCATACCAGCAACTTCTGGTGCTTTCCTTGAGCCATCTCAGCTTTCAAGCACCAAGACCCTTTCTGGTGGTGCGTGGAGACAGTCACCCTCAGAGCAGCTGAAGTTTTTGATCCCAGTAACCCCTGTGGAATAAAACTCCCCAACTTTCAGATATTTTTTCTTGTGAAGCCCCCATTAGTCTTTGCCGTTAAACCGCTGTTAATTCAAAGGCGCTCAGCTCTCCAGAGCCCTGTGGAGCCCTGCCCTGCTGAAACTGCTCCCATGATCAAGTTTTGTCAGCTTGATTTGGGGAATTTCTTACCTCTGATGTCCTTGTGCCGTGTTTGCTGCAAGTTGGTGGCACTTGTGCTTCCGCCCTCACGGTCTGCAGAATGCTGCTCCTGCAGCTTTATTTATTTAGCGGGGGAAAAAAAGGGGTCGAATACCTTGGTTTGGTGTTATTCCTTACAAATATTTCCTTCTCTCCCTCTGCCCAAAACCTCCTGGTGGCTGCTGCCCCCTCCGGCAGGAGCTGAGGCCCAAGAGCTTAGACATCAAGCAAGAGGAGCTGGGGGACATGGTTGAGAAGGAGATGGCCTCCACCTCAGAGGCGATTGAGGATGCCGTCAGGCGGATAGAGGTGAGACGAAGCTGCAGGACGGGCCATTTTGGTGCCTTGGGGCAGCAAAGTGTCCATCTCTCCTCCACCCTGCTCGCCCTCGCAGCAACCTGGCGTCCAACCTTCCTCTTGTGTTTCCCATCAGGAGATGATGAGCCAGGCCAGGAACGAGAGCTCCGGTGTGAAGCTGGAAGTGAACGAGCGGTGAGTTTTGAGGGGTGGCGTGTGGCAGCCGTGGGCAGGTTTCTGTCCCGTGCCCGTACCGACCTGGGCTGTGCTTTCCTCCAAAGCTGCCTGCGCAGCCCGGTGCTGTATCGTCCTGATGCTGAGCGCGAAATGCTCTTTAGGAGGGTGGACCTTCACCTTGCACGTCTGAGCCAATTGTTCACGGGTGCTTTGTGGGCTGCTTAGAAGTAACCTGCAGGCTGGCCGGTCTCCAAAAAAGACCCATTTCCTAAATGAGGCCAAAGCCTGCTTCCCTGGACACGGCATCGGAGGATGCTGAATACTTCTCTCTTGTTTCCCTACAGGATTCTGAACTCCTGCACGGACCTGATGAAGGTCAGTACTGCAGAAACCAGGCTGGGGCATCGACACTGTGCAAAACTCTACCTTCCCACCATCGGCAGCATCAGTCCTTCTCTAGAAAATCTCCACCAAACACCAAAACCTGTTCTCCTTCGTTCCAGGCTATTAGACTTCTTGTAATGACCTCTACGAACCTACAGAAGGAGATAGTAGAAAGCGGCCGGGTAAGTCCTCCCCTACACTGGTCTCTCTGCACCGACAGGAGATATGGGAGTGTTTCCCACAATTTGCAGAAATACCAGGTGAATTTTGTGCTCTCCCGTGTTAGCCGTACTCTGTCAGTCCCGCTCGCTGGAGACGGGCTGCTCAGCCCTGTGCTACCCGCACACATCGCTGTCGCCTTTGCAAAGCCTCGTCCATCTAAAGATGACAGCCCAGACTTGTGTGTGTCAACCCCAGACCAAATTCACAGACTTGGGCCTCCAAAGTGAGTTTTCTCAATCTGTGTTTAAGCGGGCCAGTAAGAGCGGCCTGAAGGACGCAGCAATGCTGCCAATCCCTTGATTTATGGCTTTATATATGAATTTATATATTGTTATATTTTATATGGATATTTTATATGGATTTAGGGATTTATATATTGTTGCATGTTAGAAACAAGTTAATACAGGCCATAATATTCTCATAACAACAGGGGGCAGCAACAACTCAGGAGTTTTACGCCAAGAACTCCCGCTGGACCGAAGGGCTGATCTCTGCCTCCAAGGCGGTGGGCTGGGGAGCCACGCAGCTCGTGTAGGTACCCCCGTGTAGGGACCTCTCCCACGGCCGTGGTGGGGGGCTTCTCACCGGGCACGGCTCCGTGTGCTGCGTCTGGGGCCAGCCCGTGCTTCTCCATCGCTCGATAATGCAGCCTCTCCCACTGCTGACTCTGCGTGGAGCATGATGGCTAATTCCTTACAGAGCGTTGTAGCCCGTGTTGGAGCACACGGTCACCGAAATGGGGAGTGCCAGTTCCTCCCTGTTTGCAAAGTGTGAAAGTTGCCACAATCAAATACTTGGTGTCCTGGTTGCTCCTCAGATGGTTGTGGACGGGGTGGTTGGGATTGGGACAGGGTATCCCCATACCCGTGCAGGAATTATGGAGGCTTTTTTGGACAAAGCTTTAAAAATCTTATCCACTTCATTACAGAAACACAATCCCAGAGCAGCTTTGGCTGCCCCCTCCCTGGCAGTGTTCAAGGCCAGGCTGGATGGGGCTTGAAGCAACCTGGTCTGGTGGAAGGTTTCCCTGCCCGTGGCAGGGGGTTGGAACTGGATGACCTTTAAGGTCCCTTCCAACCCAAACCATTCTGTGATTCTATGAATCCCGCCTCCTTTGGTATTTTATACCCATCCAAAACTCCTTGATCTGGGCTTTGAGTAGTTTGTGTTGTAAATGAGCTTTAAATAATTACAGACAAAGCTGCTGGTTCAAAGTCTGATGCTGATTTCTCAGAGTATAACAGGAGATAAATAACCTGCACGGCGAGTATCTCTAATACCATCTCCCTTCTGATCCGTAATGCAGAGAGTCAGCAGACAGAGTTGTCCTGCACACGGGCAAATACGAAGAACTGATCGTCTGCTCCCATGAAATCGCCGCCAGCACGGCCCAGCTGGTGGCTGCCTCCAAGGTGAGGGTCCCAGCAGGGCTGTCTGCACCCAGGCTGCCAACCTTTGGGTCACTTTGTTCCCATGGTTTTGTCTCACGGCTGCTTTCGGGGCCGCCCTGTCCGCCAGCCCTGCGGCCTCCTCCCGGCGCAGGGAGTAAGGGAAGCTCTTACTATTTTTAAATCAGTCTGATTTTTAATCCATGTGTCTTCACCTCCATTAATCTTCCCACACCTAGCAGGGCTTGCCTGGGAAATGAAGATGTGTAAAACCTCCTGTCAAGCTGATTATGTAAAGAAACTGTTAATAATAACGAGAAACCCCCAATAAGCACCTGCAGGAGCCAGCATTGAGAATGATGGATTTTGGTCCTTGCCACCTTTCCTGGTGGTGTGGGTGAAAGTGATGGGTAGAGGTTTCAGTGAGCAAACGGGGATGTAGGTTGGGGGGAGGAGGATCCAAACTGCTTTTTACAGCAGATGGTTTTAAAAATTAAGAGCACGGTTAAAAAAAAAATATAGCTGTCTTCACTGGTGCTGGTTATCCATGTGTGCTTGGCTCAGGTGGGAGCAGAGCTGGTTTGGTGTCCTGGGGCTGAAGGGCCTTGCAGGGGTCACCTTGTCTGGCTGTGATGGGATCATCAAGAATAAACATGTCCATCTGTCCGTCTGTCCTTTCCACCCCCAGGTTTTTACGCCCAAGGGCCGTTCTGACGTGGCGTGCTCAGTGTCTGCTCTCACACAGAACGTGGCTGCCTGGGGGCTCCCCCGAGCTGGTGAGCACCCGTGCGGAGATGCCATGGTGGGGACCCACAGCCGTCCCCATGCTCTTTGCAGGTGAAAGCTGATAAGAGCAGCAGGAACCTGGGCCGGCTTCAGGAGTGCTCACGCAACGTCAACGAGATGGCGGCCAACGTGGTGGCTTCCACCAAGTCGGGGCAAGAGCAGATTGAGGAGAAAGGTGAGATTTTTGCAAGGAAAAGGGAGAAAAAAACACCCTAAATCTCTTTCTGGCCTGGTGAACACTCCAAGGTGTCCATCTGACTCTGCTTTGGCATGTGAGGGTCCTCGGGAAGGGCAGTGCTCAGCAGGACCCCCCGCTTTTTCCCCACAGACACCATGGACTTTTCAGGCATGTCCCTCATCAAGCTGAAGAAGGAAGAGATGGAAACACAGGTATGGCCATGGGGGTGGGTTCGGTGCTGCTACCTGAGATCCTGATCCAGACCTGTACAAGGGGGGGAGGGGGTGTCCCTTCTTCTGCCCCTGCAGCGTGGCACTGGGGATGGGGGGGGGGGCGGATCACGCAGGGACCAAGATGGGTGTTTGCAGGTGAAGGTGCTGGAGCTGGAGAAGCGTCTGGAGGGCGAGCGGGTGCGCCTGGGCGAGCTGAGGAAGCAGCACTACGCCCTGGCCGGAGCCTACGACACGGCGGAGGATGGAGAGGCAAAGCCAGAGCCAGCCCCCCGACGAGGCATCCTCAAGAAGCCACCCCTGGCCCAGAAGCCCGGCCGTGGGGAGGTAGGGTCCCGGGGGGGTAAAATGCACAGGGTGGGGACATGGTCACAGCACGAGTGACTGATATCTCCCTTTATCCCCCCCCTCGTTTCAGCCTGACGCCAGCCCGTACCCCCGTCACGGGGTGAACTTCTAGAAGATCATGTTGCCTTCGCGCTACCGTGCCTTTGTGCGTGGGGGTCTCCCCACCGCTTGGCCTGGAAAACTGGATGTTTTTTTAAAATTATATATTTTTATTTTATTTTTTTCTTCACTTGATTCCTATCCGCAGAGCTGGGGGGGTGCTCCTGACGGCTCCCTGGGGGCAGGGGCTGCCCTCCTCCTCCTGGCCTGCCAGCCGGCTCTCCCGGTTTAATTTAATTTGGGGTTCGTTTGGGTTAATATTTTTTTTATTCAACTTTATCAGCACTAGAAGTTTTCAGTAAATGTAGCTCTCTACTGTACTGCTCAGACCCTTTCGAAGAACTGTGAACTGGTTTTAAAGCAGGAAACTGTTGGGCTTTTCTTGCAACCATGTTTTTAAATTCCCCTTTTTCAGCCTGAGGAATAATTTGACTTTTTTCGGCGAGGGATCGGCCCTCGGCGTAGAGGGAGGTGTGAGCCTTAGCTGGCACGAGGAGCACGGCTTTTGTAAGGGAAAAAGCAGTTACTAGCAGACACTGGCAATAAGGATACAAACATATATATTTTTTCCTTTTCTATTTTTTATGACTACAGCAATGTCGGGAGATCAGTTGCATTATGTTTTATATTTAAGATAATGAGCAGAACTAAATCTAACCGTGGCCTACGGGAGCCGGGGCTAGAGAAGTCTGCAGCAATAAGGAATTATTGAGACACGGGGGCAGAAGAAAACTCCTGTCAGCTATATCTTCCCTTGGAGCTACTACCATGAGGTAGATGATTAAAGAAGCAATATTTAAACTATGTGTTGTGGTGCCTGGTCAGGGTGGCGGTGGGGAGGGGGCTGAGGCCAGGGCTGGGGCTTTGCTGGGTGAAACAAGTCAGCCCTGGATGGTGCGGCAGCGCAAGGGCCTGCACCCACCAAGGCCTGGGGGTGTCTGGGGGTGGGTGTGTGTATATAGTGATGTAGTGAGATACATAGAAATAGATATAGATAGATATAGATATAGATATACACACACACAGAGAGAGATATATGGGTGTATGTATATATCTGTATGTACATATACCTGTACACATACAGATTTACACACACACATATAGATCTTGCTCTATAGCTACCTATAGAGCTATGTATCAAGCTATATAGTGTGTATGTGCTTTTTTCCCCTGTGCACATACATATGTATGTGTATTTGTGTAGCCACAACTATCTAGCTCTATACATGTATATCTATTATCTACACATATATATCGCTGTAGATATAGATATACATAGTTATGGTGTCATGTCTATATGTATCTAGGTATATATGTGCATAAATAGATCTATAGATACATATATATATATACACACACACACACACGAGTCATGTTACTAGATGATCTTTAAGGTCCTTTCCAACCTAAACCATTCTATGATTCTATGATTGTAGATATGTGTAGTTATATGTATCTATGTGTGTATGGCTCTGTGTGTGCCTATGTATATATGTATATATTTTCATATATATGCATGTTTGTTTGCATATTTTTAAGAGAGAGACAGATACACACACACATCTCTATCATCTATGTATGTGCCTACTTGTGTGTATAGGTCTGTATTTATGCCGTCGTCTCCATCGATGTGGCTGTAGCGCTGGGGCCAGACCCACCCCCTGCCCAGCGCGAGCAGCTCCCCAGGGCAGAGCAGCGCATTAATTTCTGCTGCATATAAGCACCTCCTGGCCCTCGCTGGCAGGCAGGGTGACCAGCAGCCTTGCTCCAACATAAGTAGCTTAAATGAACAAAAAGCAACCCAGCCACAGCAGCGTGGGTGCAGGGTCAGGGCAGCCGGTGTTACCTGCAGCTGCTCATCGGGACCATTGGCACATGTCTGCAAGAACCGTGGATTGTGTTTGTTCTACGCTCACCTGGGAGTATCTGCAGGGCCAAGTGCCTGCTCTTGCTGCAAGTGGGATGCACCAGTGAAAGGGGAAGCCTGAAGCATTCAGAGCTCACCAAGGATGCCCACGACAGGGCAAGCACAGCTCCCTGGTTTGTAAGAGGAGATTTGTGAGGGTCCCTTTGAAAAAGCCTAGAATCAACATGCTCATCCAATGCCTTGTGACCCCCCCCCCCCAACCTGATCACAATCAAATTTCATACATGCCACAGTAAAAACCATGACTCTCGGTTCCTGTGATTAACAATAGACTGTAAAGCAGTTAACTAGAATCACAAGTTGCTGTATCTCCAGAAAACACATTTATAAGGTATTTTATTACTTATTTTAGTTCCGTAGCAGTCTCATAATGACTTAAGATTTCCGCGATGACACATCACAAACCAGACCTCACAGTTTTACAAGCAACTGCTCTGGGCAGTGTAGCGAGACACAAGTCTCGTTTCCTGACCAGTTCTATGTATAAAGTGCATTCCACATTAAAAGGCGTTAGTGTTAGTACTGGTGTTATGGGCAAGGCAAGCAGCTGGTCTCATCCTGCAAGTTACATCGAGGTCTTTGCCGGCTTGGGAGATTTACATCCTTCTCAGCCTTTCCATGAAGCTATGGAGAACCTCGTATCGACAGCAGCGGTGGAGCAGAGCTGGGAGAGGCTCACCCAGCCGTGTCCCTCAGGGACTGCTGCCACACTGAGTGGCAACATCAGTTGAGCTACAGCAGCGACCGTGGCCAGCTCCATACTTCTCAGTTTCGTTTCTTTCAGCAACCTTTTCTCTTGGTACAAGGAAGTACTTTCCGCAGTAGCACATGGTCTATTTATAGACAGTGATAAAGGTGTATTTGCTGGGAGACTGACATCATCCTCACCACTCACAACATTACCTTTCGTAATGGAAATACTGATTAATCAAGTGTGCTAGCTTTTAAATCTCACGTCCATAAGTCTAGCCACAGCTCTATTTAAAGAATTCAAAAATGAAGTAAAACGTGGCTTTAAGAACGATGCTATGTTAAATGTAACTTGTTCAACATCACTGCTGGTTCGCTAGGATTTACTTAAATCGATACTTACAGAGGCTGCAGGTACAACAACCCAGGCCAGCATGGACGAAGGCTCAAAAAAATATCAGCAAAAATAAAAACAAGTTCCAAAAGGCACAACTACAAATCTCACAACTACAACCTGTGTATGCAAAGGTTTATTTTGAGACTCCATCAAGACAGCCTGCTGTATGGGATCCAATTTGCTAATGACTTTTAAATACCATTATTGTATCTGTGGAGAGAGGAAGACGTTTAACTTGATGTGCTACTGAGAACACATTTTACTCAGTACCTGCAACAAAAGCAATGGAAAATAACCAAGCAAAGGCTGTGAAATATTACATTCTGCTCCCTTCCACCAAGGTTAGTCCAGTACCATTTATTTTTCTTGAAGCAGCTTTCAAACAGCCTGCTATGAAAGCCCTCCTTTCCCTACCCTTTGGCTCCCTCAGCAGCCAAATCTCTAGCAACCACAAATTGGGTTGGACACAAACACATAAAGCAGCTGAAGTTCAGTAACAGCATTGCTACAGAGAGCAAAGTTCACAAAACACAAGTATCTCAGATCATTGGGGAAAAAAGTCCATTGAAATCAAGCACACAAATAGCAAACACAGCCCTTACGTGCTCTAGGAAGTCAGGTAAAAAAAAAAAAAACAACCAAACTTCTGTAAAAGTACGTTTTTAAGAGCCCTTAATTAAAGCCATGACCAGCAGCCACCCATTTGCAGGGTATTTTATTTCCCTTCTGCGCCTAAGCTGCCAGTAGCAGGGACTAAGGCACAAGTTAGTGCATCTGGGCAGTACTATTTTTAGTGCCAGTATTTCCTGCACAGCCCAATCAGAAAAATGACTTGGGAAATACAGCAACATCAGCTCATACAAGCATTTAACAAAGGCCTCATAGGTATGCAAGCTTAAAACAGAAAAATACCAAGATGGTACGTAAGCTTATATTAACCATCTACCACATCTGGTGGCATGAGACAACTAATCCACACGCCAGCCCAAAGGACATTATTGCATTTTCACATTTCTCCACAATCAGCATTTTCTCCTCAACCCCATGGTCTCGTTCCAGTGCTGAGAACTGCAGCTACTTTGTCCCCTCCCATCCTCTACGGGATGCAGCCGGCTGCTTTCAAGACTAATGAGTCTCTGAGAAACGAGCCCATCCCGACCAGTGGTTGCTAGAATGACGTGCAACTTTAAGGGCACGTAGCAAGGTGTGAAATTAGCTGATGTGGTGAGAGGAAACGATTTTAGCTTTGAAGGAAAACATAATTCCTACTCATTGTCTACAAGAGTGTAGAAAAAGCACCCTTGAACAGGTTGGAGATAGTAAGTAGTACTAAAAGCCAGCCTTTAGCTTACAGCAGGATCCTGGGTTCAAGGTATGTGCTAACAAGTCTTCCAGCCTCAGCAGCCTGCGATTTGTCCTGCAGGTAGGGAAAAAAATGGTGATTTGGCTTCAGGGGAGGTTGAGAGCCCACCATGGGCTGCCCAGGGACAGTGCTTTAGGGACAAGGTGGCAGCTGGGGCACCAGCATCTCAATAAGGCTTCTCTAGAGCTTCATTTGAAACAAAAATCTCTCAAAAGAACTCAAAGCAACACGCCTTGTTTCTAGTGACAAAGTCTTGGAGAGGTGAACAGACATACCTGTGAAATACTTGGATCAGGGTTGATTAATATACAACCAGAAGAGGACTCAAATTACAGGAACAAGTGCTACAGGAGGATCTGTGTAGGCTTGCATGGCCTCCAAAGAGAAGGGACAAGTCAAGACCACATGAAATCACTGCCAGTTTGCCATTTTTGTGTTACTTTGCTTTTTTTTTGTTATCCATTACACAACTGATGGCAAGGTCTGACCATCCGGGGTTACCTCTCCTTTGCCCAGGGAATAATCCCACCCAGAATGATCCCCTGGTGCATGAGCCACGGGGAAGGGCCATCTGAACCCCACTACTGGAACAGACACTTCTTGAAGTTTTGTGCACACCTTCAAGCTCCACAACGCAGGCGTTGCTGTGAATTCTTAGAAGAGCTGAGTTGAAGAACTGCAGCTTTTACATAACACCATCTCCTTCCCTCGCCCACCTGCACTGAGTCAGCACAGCAAGTTGTCCTCAGTTGGAGGTTCCTATTTCTGCATCAGCAGGTCATCCAATCTCCTCAGCCATCACAAATGGAATGTATCAAGAAACAATTAAAAAAGGGATTTTCTTCCATGTATTATCAGTTACTCTGCAGTAGGACTTCTATTTCACACTGCTATCAAAGCGATAGGTATCACAGAAAATCACATTAGCTCTTTTCTCCCCTCTGACTCATATTCCTAAATAACTTTGCGTGACTCATTTCTCCTAACTTGTCTTGGCTGAAATTGAAGTTTTCCCTCTTTTAACAAATAAAAGTGGCTTTCTCCCCTTCCTTCAGCTTTTCCAGGTGAAGGTTCTGAACACTTCCACTATTCCAGCTAATTGTAGGAAACTAAAACAAAAGCGAAGGGATTCTACCCCACAAGACAGCCCACCTACCTCATTGCCGTGATCACAACGTGCAGAATCTGCTCTGGGTGTGCCTATACTGCATCAGCTAAATACAAAATGGGACTCGCTGTATCCAGTCACTAAAACCATGGCCAACAGATTTACTATGAATCATTAAAGTTATTTTCTTGCAAATTTATGCTCTACATTCACCTACAACTGTTTTCATGTTGTGACATAAAACCCACCGTTAGCATTGAAAAATATACACATAATTCCACTGTGATTACATGAAGCCACAACAGGAACACGACACCAAGAGAGATATGCTATTTTATTTAAAATCAGACCACAGCAGATTACAGAAAGACTTATTATGCAAACAAATCCACTGTACGTTTCACAACTTGCTAGGCATATAAAATTGCCCCTTTATTAGACTGTCCAGGATTACACAGAGGAACCGTTCAGGTGCAGGACGACTCTACCTCCTCTAACTCAACGCTTGCCGAGTAGCTCTGTCTTCAGGCTAAAGGAATTGTCGATTTGAGCTCTGTATCTAAGTCATTATTCCAGTTTGAGAGGGCAGAGAAGTCCCAAAAGAGGTCGAGACTGAGGTTGTGGAAGTTGGTTACCCATGACTGGACTGTGCCCAGGGCTCTGCCTCCTGGCATCACATGAAAGCTTATATTCTATATAGTCCCTCCTGGGTCACTGGCACAAAAGTGACCTGTGTGGATCAGCTGTGTGGGAACAACTGACTCCACTTCCTCTAGGAGACAGCACTGAAGTGCAGTGAAACCCATCCTTGAGTCAGAACCATTCAGTGCTGATCATCAATCGAACAACCGCACCATATACAATTGCATTAGTCATAACTTACAAAACCGCATACAAAAGACTGGCAGAAGTCATGCCATCCAAAGAGGGCATTTTCAACGCTACCAACACTCTAAAGCTGTGTTACACATCATATTTAAAAGGTTTTTCTCCACTCCAATTGCTTTGGGGAAGTATATGCTATTTGCAGCAGACATTAAAAATCCTCAAGACAACATAATAATATATATATTTTGGCAAGCATACTGAGCCACCCCCTCTCAAGTCTCAGCTTGCCTATGGCATTTTAATCTCACTATCTTATAAACAGTGCAAATTAGTATGATTCTAAACATCCTAGCCATAGCAGAATTTATTTATTAGCTATAACAAAACAGGAGAAGCTGTCGAAGGGCAACAGGTCGAAAGCACTTGACCCATCTGTTGCCCGACTCATTCAGGTTAGTGTTTTGTAACGTTTGTTTCTGAAAGGATTTAAACAGCTTTCCACAGTCATCCTTCTCCTTTACCCTCAAACATTACCAGCAGTCAAGTATATATTTACAGTTTGTGCGCACACACACACATAATTAATGGCAAAACGTTTTCCATGAGCAGCTGGATTTCAGTTACGAGATTGCTGTAACTGAAACATCACATTAGTTACATCATCTCTGTTCAAACTTATCCATCAGTGAAGGCAACTATAAGCTTACAAATAGCAGATACAGCCTTTGTTTTTTTCTGAAGTATGAGGGCGAGTTTTTTGTAAAAGAAAGTGCTCTTGAAGAGCCCTTAAATTAGAGTCAAGCAATGGCCATTCAAATGATAAAAACGCTAATATCCTAGTATTACAATCACAAGTAGTGATCCTAAGGCACATCAGCCACGTGCATATGCAATAATGCATTGTTTTGCTTTCAGACAGAAAAATTGCATTAGCTTCGTCTGTATTTAGTTTGCACAAGAGTTTGTTTTTAGATCAAGTATCCCTGAAAGGTCACGTTATCACAAAAGTTACCAAAAGACAGAAAATTTAACAAGTAGTAAAAATATTTTTGGACTCCTAATACCAATAAAGTTAGAGACATAAAATGCAGTGCAAATTCACAACACACTTATCTATCACCTCCATCACTTCTGAGGATTTTCAACCCTCGGAAAAAAAGTTGGCACTTGATAAGTGTAAAATATACCTGGTTGTTTTTATTAAATGTTAGCAAAACTAATTTGAGAGTGTTTTAGAGTTTTTGTGTAGCACGCTCAAAGTACAGATTTCTGTACTCAGTCACCACCCTGGTAGCCCCCACCCACTTTAATTCTTTCTAGGACACAAATCATTTCTACAGCAGACTTATGTTTAGCATTCAGGTACAACAGTTGCCATCCAAATATCAGCACTAATAGCACAGCAAAATTACTTTGAAACGAGTCATAATTAACCATGCTTATATGAAGCTTCAATGAGAAAATAATACCAAGATAAGATATTACACTATTTTTTTAAAAAAACACATCCTGTACCATCACTAGATTACAGAAAAAACACACTTTGCAAACAAATCCAATGCACATTGCTTCACAAAATCCCCCATCTCTAGAAACCTTCCAGACTTTTACACTGGGGAATTGATTCAGATGCCAATAACACTGACCAACCTTCTGCCCTTTGTCTTCAGAAGGCAAAACAAGCCAAATAACCGTATTTTCAGAATAGAGAGCTTCCTGTTATGAGCTTAATTTCAGATTGGTATTTGCTAGCAACCACCACACTCCAGAGGAAATGATTACGGGACAGTCCAGGGCCTTACGTAACGAAAAAAAATAGATATTCTATTTTGACTGATGCTGTTTGTAGTACAGACTTCCGAACAATGTAACGCATTCCAGGACAATGATATGAAAATGTTTTGAAATAATACAGGGGCTATGACAGATCCTGGACTGTGAGTTTCTTAAATTACCATGAATTAGTTGAAAGTTGTTTGTGGATGTAAGAAATTGATAATGAATTTATGGACACATTCTGTGCAAGCAACAAGCGTTAAGATTTGCCTCTCCCAATGCTAGATTAAAATACCAGCATGTGTTTGCACCCCAGGCTTCAAGAGTCACATTGAGAATGAAATCTGAGCTCCCCTAAAAAGCCTCCCACTCCAGTGGCATAAGAAGTCAAGAACAGATTATGTAAGATGCAAACAGCCACCGTGGAGTTTCTGTCTTGCCTGCTTGCAGAGAAAAAAGTTGAGTTACCTGCAAATTCCAGATAGATACACATGCCAAAAACGGCAAAACTAAAGGAAATAGGAAAGTTAAAAATAGTTCCGCCAAGCGAGAGACTGAGTTTGGGGGATAAAATGGAATTGTGGAGCTTCAAGTGGGCGATTACATGATGTGAAAACTCAGTATTTGATTAAGAAAATACCCTGCCTAGATTTCCTGGAATTACCTGATATCAAAAGCTAAGCACCTGTGTAAAAAAAAAAAAAAATCACTTCTGTATTCAAGGTGTGGAAAAGAAAAAAAAAGTAAGAAAGAGTCTTATTAGGCAAGGAAATAAAAACGCCTGGTAAAGTTTCTATAAAACTCTAAACTGGCTCTACAAACAGTTTAGTTTAATTTCAAGAGACCAGGACTTCCAGGGTATCAAGCTATTCAGGAGTGGGAGGAGTGTGTACTTTTATTATGAAAAGTCTAAGGTAACAACTGAAATGCAGAAATGAAACTCTGAACTTTTACTGTCTAAAAACCACAGAACATTTTCTGACAAGAGTTTCAGCTCAGCGAGCTCTGGAAACACTGTGCGCCTGGCCACAAATGCCGTTGTCTGGGCACGCTGCAAAGGATGCTGATGCGGTCCATTGCAACTCTTGCCCAGTATTCAGATGTGGTTGTCACTATCCAAACACTGGCTCTGATAGAGAATTCTTTAGAGAGACAAATAGCTCCCAGTTTGCCACACATACAGCCAGCTGCGATGGGAATACATCAGAACAGAAGAGGATGCTGACTTACCATCACTAACGAATTCAGAACGTGATTCGATTTGTAATGTCAGAAAATCCACTTTATGTTGTTTCACAACTTGATGGATTTACAAAATTTAGACCTTATCACCTTCCTAGAAAAACCTTGTTGTCGCTGATACTTGAAAACAGAATAATCACATTTACCGAACGCAATTGCAAACCTCTGTGCCACAGCTCGGATTTTGTACTCCATTGTGCAAAAAACAGAGGCTTTCCATTGCCTACATGAAGTCTCTGATGGGGAGGAAAAGGAAATATAAGCACCAATACATAAGTTAGGCGCACCAAAATATTCACTGGAGGATAAAGCCAGGATGTGGTGGAAGGCGAGGCGGTCTTTGGGGAAGAGCTGGAGGATACTGTGGTACAAACTGAGATGGGTATCCTGGCTGTGGCATTTGACTTGCAGACTGAACTCCTGGTCGAGGGGGGAGAGGAGGATATGGAGCACCTGGATAAGAAAGAGCTGGTCCTGAACTCATGGCTGCAGTAAACGGAGTAGGAAAGCGTCCTGCTGGGACTGAAGAAGGTGGAGGGGGTGGTATTCGTCGGGGCACAACTGAAGGAGGAGTGTTTGCATCCGAAGTGTAGGAATCTTGAGGTGCTGGTGTTGTCTCGGGTGCTCTCGGCTGAGCCTGTGGCTGAACCTGCGGAAGTCTCTGTCCCTTCAGCACCATTTCTTGGAGCTTCTCAATTTTTACACGTCGCAGGTGAGCCAGTTTACGCTTGCTCTGGTATTCATCAATGAAGGAATCCAGTGGTATTTCACCATCAAGAAATTTTTCTGCCATATTCTGTCAAATATGGAACAACCTCTTAGAAACCAGCATACTGCAAGAGAATCTAAATGGCTTATAGCCTAAAAATAGCACAATTTTGCCTGTAATTTTCCAGCTTGCATATGGAAGATCACTGGCATACTAAGAATTCTGAGCAGAATTTTGAATTAGTTCTTACTCAGAAGCTTTGGGAGTTAAGTATCATTTTTAAATTTATACTGAAGCAACAGCAGTAAGAACACCTGAATCTAGCTCTGAACATCCCCCTGATCATCAGAGATGGGAACAAATCAAGTTCAACAGCTTTCCAGATCGCCAGTTAAGCTGAATTACAGCTCAGTACTGCTTGCAATGCCAACAGAAACACTAAGAACTCTGCAAGCCTCAGGACATAGAAGCAGATTATTGCTAAGCCAGGTTTAATACTCACGCTTATTTGTGGCTTTGGGCAAATGATGTTTAATAATTAAGAGAGGTGACCATACATATAATCACAAAATTCAACTTGTCCTGGGAATGTCTTTGTGATGACAACTCTGGGCCAATAAGCAGATTTAGCCCTGGTGCTAACATGTATGTAGTTACAGAGAATGTCCTACAGGCAAATCAGCAAACAAACCCAAACACTGCCATTATGCTGAAAACAGACCACCCTTCAAGCACTTGTATCACAGCGAGTGATGACTACTGGCACCTAGACAGATACATTGAAATCATAATGGAATATTTCACCGGAAATGCTGGAGAAAAAACAGTGCAGGCACAGTTCTTCATTAGGTTAATAACTGACATTTGTAATGGATTAATACATATACCAGGCAAACACCATTAAAAAAAGAATTCCACATTTATACGCTATGAGTTTGAAGGCGATGCCAAGAAACTAAGGGGGTTTGGCTTGCTTTTCTGAAAAGGAGCATTTTCTCTCTTAAACTTCAAAGATGTTAAGAGTAAAAAATTATTCAGATAAAAAAAAAATCTTGCTGAAACCAAATGACTGTTCATTGAAGTTCAAAGCAGAGACCAGATCATATTCTTAAAAATACCCCTTTAGTCTATTACATGTTCAACACTGCACTGCACCTGACATTGAAAGTCCTCGGTAACGGTTTAAGTGGCAGAATTGAAGTGTACTGTCATTACCTCTGTGTCTTCCTCAATCTTAGCCCCCTCTGTCTGAAGCAGAGCTAGCAGTGTCTCCAGTGAAGCATTACTGGATTGTCTGTCTGTAATGGCACAAAAAGAACAGTAAATGACAGCTGGCTGTAAGTGACTCCTAACTGCAGCTATACAGCCTCAGCCAGCATAAACATTTCTAAGGCACATAGGTACAGCTAGCATACTCCATTGTTCCAGACAGGATAATCTACAGTAAGAAAATATATTAAGTAGTTTAGGAATATTGTCAGAGTGCTAAAACCTGAAATTCAATTACAGTGATACATTTATAATACTGAAAGACAAAGCACTTCAGCAAGTGGAGTATCAGACACACAATACTTCATAATTCAGTTTGAAATGAGAAAGTTAAATGCAATATCCTGTTTGATTTATGATTAATCACTGAAAATTCAAATTATGTTCTGCTTTTTAGCAAAGTAAACGAATTTGATCATTTAGAGAACAGCAGGTCAACAATAGGTAGGTAACCACAGTAATAGAAAGAATCCACACCATCTGTTACTAGGTGTAACAGATACTTCATAAATCATTAGAAGCAGGATCTATTTCAGAACTACATGAGAATGACATTTCATTTTGTACCCTAATTCACACAGCAAGAAATGAGACATCAAAAAACAAACAAAAATTGTACAACAGATTTGTGTTCACTTAGAAAACAGCAAATCAGAACTGTCAACAGAAAAAGTTACCTAGTTTTGTTTTCTTTATCTGGTATGCTTCAAAAAGGACTTGCAGCTCCTGATATTTTTCAGTCAAATTTGATTTCAAAGACTCCAACTTTGGCTGGTACAAAAGATTGCCTTCTGCCAGGCTGCGGTTGCTGGCAAGAGTCATGTCCTTGCTGTGTTGAACATTCTGGGCCTGGGGAAAAAAAAAAAGTGCGTGAAATGACAGAGAAAACATGAAGCAAAACTTCTAAATAAACAACAAAAGTAAGTGCTCTGTAAAAATTACTACTATGGTACTGGACCTGCAACTAATAACAATACTTTTGGACTTTTTATGAACAGTGGGAATGCCTACTGTTCTGGTGGGTACGGTCAGCTTCCGCTGTTGTGCTCTTTTCCCATGATATCTTTTTTTTTCTGCTATGCAAAATCTTCTCTCACAAACTGCATTTTTACTGCTCTACTAATACACTATTGTACTAGCACATCATCTATAAGGAACAAGAAGGTCTATGCCGCAAACAGCATGTTGAAATCATCTAAAACGACAACGGACTGTTGGAGCTCATGGGGGAAAGACCTTCGGAGGGATTGCCCTGAGAATAAGGGTATCTCCTTTCAGCTATGAGCACCTGCGAATGAACCGCGCTCTGAACAGGAATTAATACTGACCCGAAGCCACTTTCCTGCACATTTTTTTCCACATGCAGCAGAGAGCTCATTAAACAGTTTTCTTCTCCAAGCTGGAAATGATAATTACTCAAAGAGTTTGTGTTGTGGGAAAGGACTCAAAGAACCCTCCTGACAAGAGTTAGAAGAAACTCAGGTGACATAAACTTCACTTCTCTGCCACTTAGCAGAAACGTCTGAGTGAGTGCCCAGAGTGGCAGAGAAGTGCAGTTTATGTCACCTGAGTTTCTTCTAATTCTTGTCACAAATTTATGTGAAGTCTGACCTGTTGGCTGTCACAGCTTTGTGAGATCCGATTTTTACACTCATGCCCTGCTGCCTGAAGGTGCTTTGTATGAACTTTTAAGTCATTATTTAATGTAGATGCTTCTTCATTCCCACCTTACGCACCACCCTTACATTCCCCCACAATGAACACTCACAGATAAAGCAACAGTTGCTCTTAAAAAAAAATCTCTGAATCCCAGCAGTA
This sequence comes from Nyctibius grandis, assembly GCF_013368605.1. NCBI lineage: Eukaryota > Metazoa > Chordata > Aves > Nyctibiiformes > Nyctibiidae > Nyctibius > Nyctibius grandis. The sequence continues at coordinate 12,913,778 of NC_090671.1, read as the reverse complement.
ACGTGCAACAGGACTGCAGAGGAATGTCATCCTGTAGCTTATTAAAATGCAAAATCCTAGGACTGCATCACTACGGTGCCTTCTCCAGAATATTCTTCCCCAACTATGTTAAATCAATCCTGGATTAATGCCAAAAGCTTGTTTTTCTGTTCAATCCTTCTGCTTAACATATCCTAGCCTGAAGACATGGTTCCTAAAGAAGAAATGACAATTCTCAGAAAAACAAAATTCGGCAGGAATCCGAGTTTGCTCATACACACACACACGTGATTTTATCAAGACAGTCTTCATGAGCTTTGGGAAAGCTGAGTGCTTGGGGAACTCTGCCCTCAAAAGAAAGTCTGACATCAAAAGGAAAAAAAAAAAAGCAAGGGATCTGATTTCAGATTTTCAGTCTGAATCAACAAGTGGGACAGTTTTCCCATGGCACAACAGACTGATTCTATTAAGCTGCCTTCAAAATCAACGAAACGTTTGGTACACTTTTTGTGACCTCCTATATTAATATGCCCCTTCTAGCCCACATCATCCCTCTTCAGCTATAACAGATCTTATTTACGGACAGTTGCACTGAATTCAGTGCAAAGTACAGTGCTTTCTCCTTTCACGCTCCCGGGTGGATATAGGAGAGCCACACCTCAGGAACAGGGAAAGAGGAAACCCAAATAAGCTATTTAAAAGCCCCAGAAAAGGGCAGGATCAGAATTCAGGTGTTCTTGGCAGTCTGAGCACATGACTAGGTGCATCAGGTGTCTTCAAAAAGCAACTACTTCCTTTTGAAATATTTATAATTTAATCTAAATTCAAAATTGGCTCAATGTTACTTAACGTATCTTTGGCCCCAGATATCGTTCTTCAAATACTGCAGTTTTACTCTCTTACACCCTGTTCTTGCTAAACCACTTCAAAAAAATCAACTCAGGGATAATACTGAGTCCTAAAGTCTGCATCAATCAAAATAAAATTCTATTCCAAATTGTGAAAATTGGAGAAATTGTACTTGCGTTGTCTTCTTGAGATTCTCACATCAAGCCTAAACAAGCTTCCAGCCCTATGCTTGTGTTCAACTTGAATTCTTTCCAACAATAAAAAGAAAATACTCTCCTCACTTTTGAATCCAATGCAAAATAATTTAAATTAAACTGGTTGCTTCCATGTTTCTTCTCATATGATCTAACGCTGTTAACACTGTTGCTTTCAGAAAGCTTAAGTCCCCCTATTTTACTTTTTTTCCTAACGATTATGAAGGGAACTAAAATACACATGATTTAACAGCTTAATTGCTGGCATCCAGCTTCTTACCAAATCACCTGCCATCACCACTAGCTTTGTTAACTAGCTGTCTTCTGAACTGCCAGCCAAAGAAGATTGCGTGCAAAAAGATTCATGGTTTCTGATGCCTCTCCTCTTTCACCATTTTAATGAGCAAACTACTTCCTTCAAGTGACTTCAGTTTGATCTGGTGATTGTATTTTCACTGCTTGCAAGGCTGATATTCTCATTTCAAAGCAGTTGCAGTCAGTCTGGGAAGACCAGTTTTATGAGTGAACTTTGTTCCGTCTTCAGGATGAAGAACATGTACGTTTCCTCTAGAGAGAAAAAAGCCAGTGGACACAAACCCACAAACCTTTCAAGAGCACAAATCCCAGGAAAAGGAATCTTTTACTGAATAATATATAATAAAGAGGAGAAGAAAGAACTCCAGGCGAACAGACAGAATAACAGAAAAAGCTTCCTGAAGTCAGATGAGGCTTTTGTGGTGTTTTCAAACACTACTTTTATATAACTCTCCTGCCTCAAGTATCATAGTGTCTCTCAACAGGAGTAGGGAGGGGAAGGAGGAAGCGAATGCCTTTCTACAATGATTTTCTGAATAACTTTAATTTTAAATCATTTCAAATGTGGAAAGATGAATAATAATCAGCATGACATGATGTACCTGACTTGTAAAAATAAGAAAAAAATCAGTATTATGACCTATGTATATCTAACGCAGAGTGACATCCTCTCCTGTCCTTGCCATCTGATATCTAGCAATTATGGACTAGTCTAAACTTAAGCAAAAGTCTTAAAAATACTTGGTTTAAAACTGAAAAAAAGTTCAGGTATTCGTTACCATGTAACAAAATTACAGTAACAGTGCTTGAAATTACACAAGACTCAATGACTCAACTTTTTCCATATTATAGCACTTCTAAGAAGGGCACGTTTTTTTTCTACAGAAGTTGAACAAAAACCATGATTGACATTTAATGATCAATTCAAGTGCCACTCTTGAAATCTTCACTTCCAGCATTAGTTTGTGTCAAATTTCTTTAAAAAATGGACAGTTGAAGAGATGGAAAACTCAAATTGAGTCTTACTCAAAACCATGAGAAGAACCAGTTCCTCAAATACAAGGTAAACTTAGGAATGACGTTTAATGAAACTTAAGGAGGAGCTGGTGAAGACCCATCCACCTGTTCAGGACATTTAAATGCTTCATGTCACTGAAAATGCCTTCAAGTCTGTGGAATGAGTAAATTCTATTTCACAACAAACAGAACACATGCAATCCCAAAGCAATGCAACTTGAATACAGTCACGATTCTACAAACCAGAATAATCTCTGGCACTGATGTTAAGGTCCGTGTAATAAACTTTTCTGCAACTGTTCCACTGCATTTAGAAGTTAACTCAAGGAATCAGGAAAGCAAACACTGTGAAGTTAGCCTAAAAAGCCCTATACAAAAACTTCCAAAAAATGTTGACTAATTTAAAACAAAAACACAGTTGCAAAATCATCCAAAGGTCAAAGATACAGTACAGCACGACCAGTCTATTAAGATGACCAGTGCAGCACAAAGCATGCCCTCAGCATCCATCCACAGCTTTCCACAAGCCCAAGACAATAGCCAAGCAAGGAATAAATCCAACAGAAGTTATTTTGTTGTCAGATGTGTTGTGCGACAAAAACGCCTATTAGCAGGGAACTGCTACTGCATCAGCTGTTCACCTGCCTACTGGAAATACAATGAAAAAAAGTTATTAAGAGAAATAAGCAAACAGCATGCGACTCTAGCAGAATTGCTAACAAGACTAATGAGGTCATGAGCACTTCAACAGGCAGGAAACATTAATCTGAAAACAGGTGAGAAATACCAGTCAGAATCACGAGACATAATGAGACAGGACAATATTAAAGAGAACATAAGTTTTTTGTTGGTTTTTTTTTTTTTTTTAACTGTTAAGCTCTCATGATGAATTCTGAATAGGACAAATGGGGCAACGATACTGAGGTGCTTATAAAAGGATTTTAACAGCAGGATTGCTCACCACCAAATAGACCACTCAAACCAAATTGTGCGCGCTCTAAGAAAATGAAGCCATGGACACACACAGGTTATTAAAGACAAAAATAATGATTTATGCAGCACTGCAAAAATTAAGATGCTTAAAAAGTTAGTTTCTTTAACAGAAATAATTTAAATATTTTTACTCAAGGATTTATTTATTAAGCACTTCCAAGAACAGGCAGCAGCAACTGCTTTGGGAATTGAGATTCTACTATTTTCATCAACTGCAGCTTTGTGCCATCCCACTTTTAAAAAAGGAAGAAAAATGCTGGATAAAATGAAAGCAGAAGCTAGTACTCGCTTAGCAACGTTTTTACTGTTTATCATTTACTCCAAAATAATGGTTTGCAGCAAGAGTTATTTGTGCAAAATGTCTCTGAGAAGCATCACTCGTGTTCATCCAAAATCACATTACCAGAAGACCAATTCCAGACCAGATGCCTCCTGAGATGCAGTCTGAGCGACTGAAATCCCAACTACCCACAAAGCCCATCAAGTGCTGCTATAATTATAAGCTTGCTTTGGCAAGCACCACGGCAAGTAGCCTCTCGGTACTCTCAAGAAAAAGTCTCTTAAAGAGCTATAAATAAAAAGAAGTTTTAGGTGGCACCATTTTAATTGCTTTATACATAGCATACATCCACATTAGTTTTAGGTTTCTCTGGTCTTGCTCTAGTCTTTATCATTCCCACATTCTGTCTTTCACTTACCCCTACTTGTAAATTAGGAATAAAATATGCAGTCACACTGCGGAAGTATAACGATGCGCATTTGGAGTGTCAAATGAGCCGCTGAAACAGGAGCTGACAGGTGCAAAGTAGGAGAACAGAGACTTCTTTTACAGAAGAAGATTTAAGAGTGCTTTTCATTACGTACTGGTGAATGATAATACACCTTCTAACAACATCTGTTTGGGAGTAAATATTAATTCGTATTCCAAAGTAATTAGATTTGCTAAATTTAGATCTTCTGATTACATAAGTACTAGCTTTAAACCGACAAAATAAAGGCTAAAAGGTAAGCTGCAATTCCTAAACGTTTACTCCAGAGGAAAGGGGCACCCAGACCTGCAATTTGTGCTCATCAGCCACAGGCAGGTTACTCCTTCAGTGCTTAGGCTGGAAGACAAAAATCTATAGTTGTCACCAAGTCTAATTCCTAACTTTGTAACTAAATGTCATGTTTGGCAAACAAGAACATAACCACTTTCACAATGTGGTTTTAGGACAGGAGTGGGAATCCAAGAAATCTGGGCATGCACTCACATAGTTTTAACACTGACTTTCTGCGCTGCCCGATCGCTTCAAATGGCTTTTGAGAAAAGGACTACGCTCAAAAACCCCTCCTGTGCTTGCCAGCGTACTCTGAAATCCTGGAATGGGAGGAAGGCAATACATTTCTGGCTTCTTGATTTCATATAACTAAGGTCCTGAAAAGTAAATGATTTTCGGCAGTAGAACCTTAGCGGTCAGTAACACAATGTTGCACTGTTACTAAAGTGATGTTCCAGTAGATACAAAGAAAACTCATTTTCACATGAGAAATTCATCGAGCTACCACCAGTGTCAGGTCACAAATTCTCTCATTTATGCTGTTCAGAGTTATCACGTCAAGACTGACTTTTATAAACAATGTATTTTTATTTCATGAAGATGAATACTGTAGATGTACTACAGAGATTAACCTCAAAGGATTATTAAAAAAAAAAACCCTCCTCAATTTTAAAAGACTAGGAGTACCAGACAATTGGCTTCCTTCCTTTTTCTATCAGACAAGATGTTCGTTGTTCAAGCACTGAAAGTCCAGAGGCTTCAAAAACAGCTTTACAGACAGAAAAAGGAGCTTAGGTCTTTGATGCCACATTTTCACGTACCTGGGGATACAGCGTGAAGGACATCAAATATGCACATTGCCCCAGCGAAACGTGAATGTGTGCGTGAGCACATACACAGATATATATACACACACACACATACCCCCACAATGACATACACAAATCCTGCTCAAATGCTGCACAGGAACACATTCCCTTTAAGGCTGGAAGGTGCCTATTTTTAGCTATTAGCAAGAAAGCCAAGTGGTTTTCCAAATCCTCCCCTTTGTGAACAAAACATTGGGTTTTGAGCTGGGTTTCCCTTGCAACAAGGAGAGCAAAGGTTTTTTCAGTTATGGAATAATCAGCTTTAGCCAACTTTGCCACTGAAAATACAAGTGACCTCAGAGCAGTGACTCAGGAATCGTGATTTAATTGGCACGCCACAATGAAATTACAAATCTAAGGACTTTGGAATAACCCTACAACCTAGATATACACGGACTGACGACCGAATACCTACACAAGTAGCAGTGAAGTCATCATGGTTCCTCCTGAATGTTCAGGATTTCCCTCTCTCCCTCTTCCTGCCACATACTTCACGGTGAAAAATCAGGACCCAGTAGCACAAACTGAAGCAGTAAACAATTCAGTGAAGGCAAAAACAGAATGAGGAAGAAGTACTTGAGCATGGCCAATTCCTTCCAAGGTGGGTAAATGCATTTCAAGCTGAACAGACTCTAGTAAAAGCCTCCTCACACCATAAAAGAGGATTATACCACACAGCAGCATAGCCATATTTCCACACAGCTTGAATACCTTCAAACCTAGCCACACTTTCCAAACACCACAAAATATTCCCTCAGGCCCAGAGAACTTTACTCTACAATTTAAAAGCCTTCTGTTGCCAACGAAAGAGAAAAACCGGAGGGTCAAACTGAGAATATGGTCTAGTTCTGCAGTGAGAGAGGATCTTTTCTATTACGATCATGAGGTTTTCAGTCACTTCTGACCTACAGTCTTAAGTGTGCATTGACAAATAAATAATAAAAAAAAGCACACTGAGCCAGGACTTCTGCTCAAGTACCTCGTCAGAGGTCACGCTGAAACCAGCAATACCGCACCCATTTATATCTTTACAAAGTTAAGCCCATTATAACCTGCTGACTTTCCTTAAATATTTGGTTTTGATATAGAAGGGTACTCCTGCCCCCAGTAAACCACGGTGCCTCTAAGATCTCTGCTTGTTTCAGTTATCACAGCAGTATGTTTCCTCAGCAGTTTAAGTTCTCAGCATATAGGCTCATATGAAAAGCTGCTATGCCTGCCCTCTCTCTCACAAATCTATCACACAAAGTCCAAAATACAAATTGTTGCATAATGCAGCAAGAAAATTCTCTAGGACACCTTATTATCTCGGCCTCAGCCTTCAGCGGGACTCTTCATCTGTAACACCGACAATTTCGTTTGAGGTGATCCCGAACAATTTCCTCGGAAGTACCAGAAGGGCAGGAATCTTAGTTTGAGGGAAAGCAATTATAATTGATTTTACTTAATAAACTGAGCTTCTTTCCCAAGAATATATTGCCTTTTTTTTTTTCCCCCTGGGGCTTTTGTACTTTCCTTTAAAAAAAAAAAAAAACAAAACCAATAAATATGAGATCCTGAGAAGTACAGGACATTCTTTTAAAATTTTCATGTACATGGTTTCATCTTATTTGTTGTTAGCTGACTACACAGTTAGAGTCTTTTAGGAACATTTGTGGTCAGATAAACCTGCAACAGTTTCATATCAGAACTGTAATACACAGGGTCCACTGGCATATAGAAAACCGAGTAAAAGACAACCACAGCAGCAGAAAGAAAACAGGCTTCTACTTTGTTTTAATGAGCAGAGATCCAAAAGCACGGCTTAGAGCCCGATACACTGACAAAGACATTTCAAATAGGCAAAAAAAAAAAAAGCACCAGAAAGCCTGACAGCCTTCACTGCGCCCAGCATACCAACCCGGGCACACAGAAACCTCTTTCATATTGTTTTGAATTAAAAGTTGCGCTGAGATCGAGACCACAAATAGGACCGACTTCACCCTGACAAAATCCTTCATCATGGCCAAGGCACAAAACAAGGGCTGTATTAACGGAAAAACTGATCCCACCTCCGGGCCGTCAGTATCTCCTAATTTAGTACAAACCGAGCATTTTGAGCACGCCGAGCCCTCAGCCCCCCTCCTCCGGCACCCGGCGCTCGGGAGAAGTGCCCGGGCACAGACCCCCACCCTTACCGAGGGGCAACAAACAAAGGGCCGGGAGGGAGAGGGGCAGGGAGAGGGGGCAGGCAGCACGGGGGCTCCTCATGTACCGGCCACTTCATGGCGGAGCCGTGACCGCCGAGCAGGGCCGGGAGGAGGGAGTCACCTGCGGCGGGGGTGGGGGGAGGCGGTCATTAACACCCCCAAACAGCAAGTGGTAATGGAGGCGGCGGGACAGCGAGTCCCGAGCCGCGGGGGTCCCGCGGGCAGCGGCCCGGCGGGCTGAGGGGGGCGGCAGCCCGAGGGGAGGCCGCAGCGCGGGCGCGGGGCTGCGCGGGCGCCCCTCACCTCTTCCATCTCGCGGGCCATGTCCTGTAGCTGCTCCTCGTCGTCCAGCAGCGCGCTGAGCTCCTGCAGGCTCAGCGCCTCCAGGCGCCGCACGTCCAGCGCCATCCCGGCCCGGCCTGGCCCGACTCGGCTCGGCTCCCCCCGGCCCCAGCCCCGGCCCCGCTCCCGCCGGCCCCGCTCCCGCCGCCGCCAACCGGAAGTGCCGCCGCGGTGTCGCCCCGGCCCGGGGTGGGCACCGCCCTCGGCGCCCCCTGCTGGGGGGGCGGGGCGGCAGCGCGCGGGGCGGGGCGTACCAAGGGGGCAGGGGCGGGGGGCGCTGGGGCGCGGTGGCGGACGGTACCAAAGGAGGGCTGGGGGGGGCCCGCGGCTGAGGGTGCCCAAGGGGGTGGCGGGGGATGAGGCTGGGGTGGCCTGAGGGGCTCCGGGGGAGACGGGGAGGCTGGGGGGCTATAGGAGAGCCCATGCGAGGGTCTGTGTGTTGGGTGAAGCCCACCATGGGGTCACGGTGCACCAGGCCTCCAAACCCGGGGCCTGGCCAGAGCAATGGGGCAGGAGAAGGGGCAGGAGAAGGGTCCCGGGGTGGCGGGGCCTGGCCCGGGGAAGGCTGTCTGCTGAGAGAGGCCGGGTGGCATTTCCTAAAGACGCCGGGCCTCGTGCCGGCCCAAAGAGCCCCTCACAGAGCGTGCTTTGTCTGCCTTGCTCATGTGATGACGGCCGGCACTCGAGGCCCTCGGAGCCCCGAGGGATGGCGGCTGTGGGAACAGCCGAGAAGCCGAAGGCCTCACTGGGGCGGCTGGGGCTCGGCGGCTGCATTTCACAGACTGTCATGGGGAGTGGACGCTGTCCTCTGGCCTGCAGGGCCTGGAGAGCTGAGCTCTGGGCCTTCACGTCAACACCAGATACAGCCAGTTACAATGCTCCTGCCTGGAAGTATTGCAGACACTCTTGTTCTCCTTTTGTTACAACTGCACAGCTGTAAATTAGGAAGGAAAGTCAGTAGAATTATTTAACTTGCACTTCCTTACCAGGTTGGGACTTGGCTACAGTAAATCTCAAAAGAGTGACTGCATTATTGTTCTCAAGCCTAGGCTGAATACCTATTTAGGTTAAAAATAGCTAAAAATCGTATGTTGCCAAGCTTTGGTGCTAGGTCTTTTCATCCATCTTAAGCACTTTCTTCTTCAAGAGTGAAGGTCAAGAAATGATCTATCAAAGATGTATTTTATGGTGAATGTAAATACTTTTAAAATGTAATGTAGCAAAAGCTCTGCATCAATTAAAACATTATAGCTAAATTTTGTTCTTCTGGTTTACATCTATTAAGTCACGAACACTACTACGCACTCTGTGGTAACACTTTGGAGCAGTAACTCTCCAATTACTACTGATGTTAGCATAGCTGATAAAGACAATTACACAGGGAAATAATTAATTGTGTTAACACAGCCTAAGTTGTATGCATCTCTAGGCATGCACCACCTTCCTGGCCTGCTTTTGTCGCTAAGGGATCGTGGGCGTGGGTGTGTTCATTTCCGTGTGTGTAACACCAGAGAGAGAACAGGAACGAGCACATGAGCTGAAGGAACAGGGTAGGGAATGGCGGTGTGGTCATTGTCCTTTGTATTTGACATTTTTGATCTAACTGGGAAAAAAAATCAATATAGTGAACTGAATCAATCTCTGATGCAATGCTATTAAAATGTAATGATGATGCGTTCAGGAAGTGACCTGGTACATCCTGGCAGAACTGACTGAAGACATGACAGCTGTATGTTTGTTCTTTTGTCCTGTAAGTAAACTCAGCTCTCCACTCCTCTTGCCCCCCCCAAAAGTCCTCTCTGTCATTATTATCCACCGGTAATAATGGCCAACAACATGATAGTGCTAGAGGAAGGCTTCCTGGCCTTCTGGCTGCTTAGTGCAAAGCTACTGTACAACCATGATGCAAACCACGTGTATTCGGAGGCAGGTAAGAGCGAGCTCTTTGTGCAACAGGAAGCTGAGCTGAGCTTGCTTAGGGTGGGGAGAAGGTGATTAGTGATACGGGCATGTGTCCACTCATCCACGTCACCACACCTGCCTGTTGCTGTGGTATGTGCTGAACTCCTCCTCGTGTGGGGTGCTCTGCTCGGAGCACAGATGAGCAAGCAGCTGTACCTCTTGGCAGTGACATGGGTTTGCACGGCCACTACAGCCTGACCTTGTTATTTAAAGCCAGTAGATAGTCGCCATGCCAACACAGTATCATATACCATATTTGCATATGCCCATCAAAAAGACAAAGTTACATCCTTGTGTTAAAACGGATTGTAAATCTGCACGTGCAGACATGCATACACACATGCGTGTATATATATAGATATACACACAAATAGAGGAATTAGTTGAGGGATTACATGAAGCCCTTTCTTCCCAAGAACATTAGTGATTTTAACTTCATAGCATAGTTAAATAATTGGTATGGGGGGAGTGTGGTTTAAAAGAGTCGTGACTCAGCTTCATGTTGTAAATCTAGTTTTACCACTGCCATTCTGTGTGATCCTGAGTGGAGTTCTCAGCTTCCCTCAACCATAGTGCCTTTTGCTTAAAAAGAGGAATAATAATAACTGCTCGGTCCCAGGTGATGGTGGAGAGGAAAAGTTCACACTGAATAATGCTTGTAGAGGTGCTCTGGGCGAGTATCTCTGGTGAAGGGCACTACAGTATGATAATAATTTTATTGTCAATATGCTGTCGGGAAAGATGGTTTACAGTGACCTTCTAAGGAGCTTTTCTGTAACTATCTAATTTTTTGTTTATGTTGCATGAGGTTGATGTAAGTTCGCTGCTCTAGCCATCAAGGAATGGATTATTTGAATTAGTCAAGGGTAATCTGTATTGAAGTTAGAAGCCACATAATGCAGAACAACAAAGTCCTCACAAAATGCACAAATGAACATAACTCATTCGTGCTCGAGTACAACACATATTACAAGTAGCACTTCTCCCTGTGTAGATATGTTTGGGTTCTGGGGATGTTGGAGAGGAGTGTCTATATTAAACATCTGGTCTGCTTTTCAGTACTTTGATCAGCATCTGCATGCGATTGAGTTCTCAAGTTTGGCCAGAAAAGCAGCTGAGGTTGAGAGACAAGATAGGGGTCACCGCTTTTGTATAATTATATATTCTACTTGGACAGGTAGGCAAGTGCCTTTCCATTCAGCAGTTTTCGTGAGAGATAAAGGTTTTGTGAGAGCACATCACTTGGACAGAATATGAAGGATTGCTGATAGAATTTTAGGCTACAGGGATTATCAAATATTGCAGTGCTGAAGGCTGAGATTTATCAGCTGCCAAGCCCTGGTTCCTATTTGCCTTTGCTGAAATCCTTTTGAAGGGTGACAGCATTCATGAACATTAAAACTGTAAGCAGGCAAAGTACAGAAGTCAGGATTTCTTATTACAAGAGAAACGGAACAAAAAAAATGGGAAGATTACAGTGGAAACCATGTCATGGTGAATAAGGAGTCAGGCTTTAGTCTTAGGGAGAACTGGCATCCAGCCTAGTTTAAATTAGATGTTACATTTTTTTTTCTTTTTAAACTTGATGCTGGATTTCCTTCTGTCATCTCATATCCTTTTATGGTCAGTAGCACTGTAGCCATGCATATTTATTAGATTTAGACATATTTTGCAAGTCACCTTCACAACAACTTCTTTTCTTTTCCTGGAAAAACTGGTTGGTTACGAAGGAACTGAATTTGCAAGTCTAATCTTTGGTGTTCATTAACCCTTATTAGTCTGGTTGCTCAATGGACAGATACGTTTTCAGGCTTATTTGCAATTTAATTTTCTTCTATATACTAATCACAATCCATACTTCTGTTTAGATTTCATAATCTAGATTCCTTCACACATGAAAATGACCTGCACATTCAGCATCCTGGGAGAAAAACAGTGGTCCTGCTCTCTGAGAGCGAGCAAGAATTCATTGTTAGGACTTACCCCCTTTCTTTCAGGGAGCCACAGGTGTGAGAAGAGGAGCAGGTTTATACACCTGCAAATACTTCCTTTGCCTTAAGCTCACAGTGAAGCTACAGTAGAAAAGGCAGATACTGTTTTTCCTCCCCAGACTAAGACGCATCACTGAACCTGTGCTAGAAACACTCTGTCTATTTGCTTGTGGTATTTCCAGACCTACTGAAGGCCTAGAAAGCGCAGCCACTGAAATAAACACAGTTGCTTGTTGAGGCAGAGGTTGGTGCACCGGGAGACGAGTTGTTGGAATAAACACAGCTGTTTTTTTTCCATGACGGTGTTCTCATTTGCTGGGTCAGCCAGCCACATAGCTTGTCTGTGCAAAGGTACAGGGTAAATACATGTCCTTGGGGAATCGCTAGCACTATAGGATCTACTATACTTGAACTTCATCTTGGATAGGGTTCTCCAGTGTTTAAATCAAATAAAGCTGTGGTTATACCTATTACAGAGAATGGTTAGAGCTTATTAATAGTGAGGAAAACAACTTGCCATGGAATACACAGTCAACCTTTGTAATCAATTGTGCTTTCAAATGTCTAATTGCTTCCAATTCTGCCGTGACAGTCTTCAAGCTGTGCTCCCCAAGGTAAGGTTTCAGATAAACCCCTCTGAGTTCCCTGTGAAGACGACCCTTCCCTTTGAGGAAAATAAACTTTTTATCTGCATCGCTGTAATGGAGAAGCTCCTAAGCAGATTTTGTTCGCGTTCCCATGTAAACGTCAACTCTGGGCAAACCCGCAGCCACAAAATACTACAGTTCAGGGTTTCAGAGGGAACAGTGGTCTTGTTTCCAGGAGAATAGCCTGAAACACAGAGGCTGCCCACAGGCACCAAGGCCCAAGGGATAGGGCAGCTCCAGGAAGCAGCTCGTGTTCCAGCTCCGGAGCAATTCCCATGGCTGCACCAAGTTAAGCTCATCTTCACTGCCGGGCTTAGGCTAGCTGACTGGCATCTCTGACCCTGATTTTCACTTCAGAAAGAAGTCATAGTTGGAATGATTTTGAAAAGCAGGATTTTCTGTACAGTCATAGGTTTGTACTGGGCCGGCGGCAATGTCTGCATTAGATCAGTCCTGCTGGCTCCCCGGTGGGGTGTGGAGCTCCCACCAGGCTTCCAGGCCATAAGAAAACCCTCATGGCTTTAGCACACAGGCAGATCCACTTGTCACATGCCAACAGCACAATAAAAGGGCTTGTTCAAGCCACGAGATGCAAGGCTCAGTGGAAAAGTAGCCTTGAGTTATCTGGATGCAAAAGAGAGAATTCAGCACCTGTGGCAACGAACAAAGTCGGGCCCTGTTATCAGCTTGGACCGGTGCCACCGGCAGAGACAACCCGCCGTTTCCAATGTGCCACTTCAGTTAAAGCTGTTTGGACCCGACCTGGGAGTACAATGCCTGGATTATCATCACAACAGGCCTGGGAAGCGGGGCTCCCTTCCTAAAATTCACTGTAGTCTTTGCAATAAAACTAATCCGATCGTATCCTCCAATTCCCCTTTTTGCAGCACTGCCTGTGAGGGACACACACAATACGATCACATTCTCTTTTTGGGCATCTCGTGTACTAGTGAGCCTTGTCCTACGAGCACTTCTCAGGGTGAGTCGGCTTCCCTAGTTCCCAGGTAACCCAATTTTTTTTCCCCCAGTTTTTCAATTAAGCAGAAATTAATTCCACTTCTATGAACTCTGGCCACATTCTGCTCTCAGGTACTGATAAAAATGCAGAATTAATCACTTGCCTGCCAGCGCTGGGTGGAACCCCCAAGCTCTTCATACCCACAGTGCAAGTTTTCATCAAGTAGGAATGCATGGCCGTTTACTGAAGGGGTGAACTGAGGAGCTCAGAGCATGACAGAGGTTTCCTAAGTGGAGAGAGATAAGGCAAAAAGAGCTCTCGTTCTTCCGAGGCACAGATTTTTATCATATCACAAAAGCAAGCAGGTGAAAAGATTCCAGTCACGAAGCACTGTGCTTTGAGAACGGGTTAGACTGCCTGCCCTTTCGTGCGAGACTGACTACCAGATGGGATCCGGGATGCAAAAACTAGTTCTTAAACAGGTTATACCTACTGCTGTGGCTCACAGCCATGCATCAGATGCTTAAGTCTTTTACATACCTAATTCTGTGTAGGTTCTTCTTGTCATTCCCCACAAGGGAGCCAGAACATGTGCAGCGTGCAGCTGTGTTCAGCCATTATCTCAGATGAACATTACCTTGAAAACCCTGAATGCAAAAAACCACCCCCCTACATTGGGTCAATGTTGAGTGGCAGAGGTAGTATTTTATTTTTTGAGCATCCCTCCAAGGACACTAAAGAGTTTGTAAAACATCACTAAACGGAAAGAAAACATTGCCAACAACAAAAATGCAAACTGCCAAAAAGTAAAACACAGCAGCATTCAAATATCGGAAAACATGAGAGCTAAAGTGCTTGAGATAATTTCTTAACTATGCACAGTCTGAAGTCAATCATCTTCCCCGTATAAATGCTATTTCTCAACAGCACCTGCCTGGCTGCATAGGTTTCTTCACCAATCTATGGCAGGATAACACTACTAAGCCAGAGCCATTACCCAAAAGGGCTAGGAGCAACATATTTCTTTCTATCCCCTCATACTAAAAGTAAGTTAATAAATAATATTCAAAGAAACACATTTTAAAGTTCAGGCAGCTGAAGTCAGACTTCAAGGAAGGTGACTGTACCGATTTTACATGCAGTGAAGTCGCTAGCATGGCCTGAAGCTGAAAAAGCTTTGGTGGGCTTTATAAAGTGCTGTCTTTTAGTATTTTATGCCTGTCTTTAGTAGTGTTTTTTTCAAACCAGCACCGGGGTGGGAGTTTAAAAAATTCTGAAATAACAGACCAATTTTCCGTGGATGCTGGAGCCAGACAGACATTGCACAGTGCACACAAATCTATTAAAAAAAAAAACAAAAAAATCCAAACCAAAAAACCCCAAACCCCAGAACCTGACCCAATTATGGTAAAACTTTTCCTCCTTAAAAACAAACACCCACCAAGCACCAAGAGCAAATCTGAAAGCAACATCTGCCTCCTGGTCCCCTGGCTCGTTCCAGCAAGGGTGGTGACTACACGATACAAGCTCAGCAGCAATGGTTGTGAGCCTGAACCTGCAGGCACACAGTGCAAAACTCTCCTGGCGTTCAGCCCCGTGGGAGCCATCCAGTTCTCACCAAAGCCGACGGGAGCTCAGACTTCAGCAGACTTTGGACTGGCCCCGTAGACGGACAGCGGGAGCAGGACCTTGTTTTACAGTCACTGTTCTTCTATCCAGCCACAAAAGCCACCCCCTGAAATTCCCGAAGGGGTTTTCAATCTTCCCCTCCACGCATGCATTTAACATCCATTACAGTTAATAGCAGCTACACATGCATATCAATGGGAGAAAGGTCCCAGTCGAGAGGAATTACTGGTTGTAAGAAAAGAAACCCAGCAGAAACGCTGGGAATTGCTAAAGACCCAACTCCCTCAAATAAACCTGTTTCCCCGTTTAACCAGCGGCATCTGCCCGCCGGACATAAAGCAGGAAGCTCTATAGTGTGTGTTTGTGTGTGCACGGGTGCGCGAGGCGCGGGGCCAGCGGTGTTCTGCGGCACGACGGCCGTCTCAGCGTCCCAGCGAGCGCCGGCCCTCGCCGCTCTCACTTGTGAGCTGTGGTGGTGTAATCGTCCTGTGCCACGGCCTGCACAGCATGGCCTATCCGGAACTCTTCCTCCTTCGCCGAATCCCCCCGGGCTGTGGGTTGGCGACTGTCCGTGCCGCCCCCCTCCAGGCCCAGGATCTGTCTCTGCACCAGCTTGGAATAAAGGCCTCCTTCTTCCATGAGCTCCCTGTGCGAGCCCTGCTGTACCACGCGGCCCTTGTCCAGCACAATGATGTTGTGTGCCTTCTCCACAGTGCTCAGCCTGTGAGCTATGACAAGCACCGTGTGGTTCTGCAAGTCGCCGTAAATCGCCTGCTGAATCTGCGCAGAAGGAAAAGACATTAGTGCCCGAGGGAGGACACAGCCTCAAGCTTTGCCAGGGGAGGTTCAGGTTGGACATTAGGAAGCATTTCTTCTCAGCAAGGGTCATTAGCCATTGGAAGGGGCTGCCCAGGGAGGTGGTGGAGTCACCACCTCTGGATGTGTTTAAGAAAAGACTGGACATGGCACTTAGTGCCATGGCCTAGTTGACATGGTGGTGTCAGGGCAATGGTTGGACTCGATGATCCCAGAGGTCTCTTCCAACCTGATTGATTCTGTGATTCTGTGAGTGTCGCAGGACAACAGCTTTGTGGTCTGTGTTAAGAAACCTGTGATTTGCTCTCCTCTGGCTACGCAGAGGAAACGGGACTCCCTGCAGCGTTACCAGCACCAGCACGTCCATCCCAGCTCCCGGCTCTCGCTGTGCAGCCCAAAACACTGTCTCAGTCCAGCCAGCCCACAGGTGCGGTCTGCACGCAGGTCTGATCCTGCATGCTGGGTTCTTGTTAGAGCTGCGCCCCAAATTTGGAGGCCACGTGGTGTTGGCAAGGACTGCAGGAAGCCAGCACCTGGTAAATTCTTTACTCTTCCAGAGCACAGGCACAGGCTGCCCAGGGAGCTTGTGGAGTCTCCTCTGGAGATATTCAAAACCTGCCTGGACACGACCCTGTGCATCGTGCTCTGGGTGAACCTGCTTTGGCATGGGGTTGGACTAGATGATCTCCAGAGGTTCCTTCCGACCCCAACCAGTCTTTGATTCTGTGAAATGCAGCTGCTCAGAAGAGCAGGGCTATTTCCCGGGTGTATCAAGGCAAAGCCAGAGAGAGTTGTTTTCCAGCCAAGAGACAGATAACAGCTCTAAGGTCTAAAGGCAGGCAGGTGGCCACCAGGCACGTGT
The DNA here is from genome assembly GCF_013368605.1 of Nyctibius grandis. Taxonomy (NCBI): domain Eukaryota; kingdom Metazoa; phylum Chordata; class Aves; order Nyctibiiformes; family Nyctibiidae; genus Nyctibius; species Nyctibius grandis. Next base: position 12,897,126 of record NC_090671.1, on the reverse strand, counting down.
CACTGACACCCCTGGCTAGCCAAAACCAGCCCCTGGCTGGAATCAGATACCACACACATGGCTGAGGACCTGCAAGCCCACAAGCTGCTCCAAGGTCAGATGCTCACGCTGCCCCACACTGTGGACCAGCAGTGTTCGTCCTCCGGGACCGGGAGACACATCCTCACATCTCAACCTTGAACTAGCTTTCCCTCATATCATTAAACCAGTAAGGCCAAACTGCTAATGGTAGAGCTGTTTGGTTGTCACATCCCAGCCAGATAAACCAGCTCAGTTCCCAGAAAGCTCAGGGCCTTTCCTGCAAGCGTGGCTTCTTTGGTGCCTCAGCTGGGATTTTAGCTCGGGCAGTTCTACTCTCCCTGCTGCAGTATCATTTTTTAGGGTCTTCCTCTGTATTCTGTCCTAAAAGGCTGCACAGAGTTGCTGTATGCCAATTAACACTTTCTACATTTAAAAAAACGGCAGTGATCCCTGTCTCACCAGGTTTGTCAGGTGTTGGCTGCTGTGAGCACGGGATTATTCCCTTCTTGGTGGCTACAGCAGTGCTGGAAGCAAAGTCCTGCCCAGGAATTAGCATCTTACCCAGATCTCTGCACCACATCAAGACTAAGCTTGTCCACAGGCTGGAAATCAAAGCTACTTCCAAACCCAGACTGCCTCTTTGGCCCAAAGCCCTGAGTCACCTACTCACCGCATGCTCACTCTCTGCATCCAGTGCGCTCGTGGCTTCATCCAGGATTAGGATGGGGGGGGTTCGGATCAAAGCCCTGGCGATTGCCACTCTCTGCTTCTGGCCACCTGACAGCTGGGCTCCTTTTTCACCTGCCTCTGTTGGGTCAAGAGAAAGAGGAAAGTGTCAAAATAAAAATCAAGAGCTGCCATCAAGTTCCGCTCCCAGCCAACAGCATCGGGATGGTGTCAAGGTTTGAAGCAAAGACCAGGTAAATGCTTCTGCTTCTGCTCACTTGGCAGAGAAGTTTAAATGAGTTAAACATCCCTGAGGCTGCAGCCCTTCCCTCCAGTAGCAAGTTCTCCTGGGATGGGCTCAGAAATCCTGCAACAGCTCAGTCACCCCAAAAGGCAGCCAGGGGTGTCCCCGAGCTGCCACAGACTCGTGTCCGTCACTACCTGGCTGACTTTTCACCCAAGCGGAGAGGCTCCACCTTCCCTAGGCAACGCTTTCAAGTGCAAACGGAGGGATTTTGGTACCTGTCTGGTAGCCGTCTTGTAACTCCGTGATGAAGGCGTGTGCGTTGGCCTTCTGGGCAGCCTGAATGACCGACTCGAAGGAGGCTGAGGTTAAGCCGTAAGAAATATTATCTGCAATAGAGCGGGCAAACAGCACTGGCTCTTGGCTCACCAGGGAGATCTGCAGAAAGGAAGGGAAGAGCAGGCGGTCGGGAGCAGAAGATGCGCTGGCTGGCATCTTGGATCATCGGCGTTTGTTGCTGCTGGGTAAGAACTCAAGTGGGCAAAGTCCCACCATTAAACCAAGATAGTTCCTCAGTGTGAGCTTCCAGCAAGGACACTAACAACAGCGGCAGTCCCAACCCAGTTTGCATCGCCTGCTGGGAAGCTGTTTCGTAGGAAAGAAAACCGGTGCAATGCTGGTACGTTGGCATCTGGGATGGGATTCCCCCTCCAAGACCTTGCTGTGGTTTTGCTCCAGACCTGTTATTCCCATCACTGGTTGCTCTTCCCAGTATGGGAAACCAGTTGCTGGGACTAGACAGGCTGGACAGACCCTCTCCCAGGGCCTTGCTGATTTTCTGTTCAAGGCCAGTAATCACGCTCAGGCCACATGAACGAGCCCTCCTGCATCTTTTAATCCAAAATTAGCAAGTTAGGGACGTAGCTGCTGCAATTCCTTAATTGCTTAGCAACAGCCTCCCTGTCCTACCTCACAGCCATTGTTGCTCACTCTCGCATTCAGCCTTCTTTGTCAAACACTCGAGATGAAATAAATTGGACGCTCCAAATTATTGCTCAGAACTGGGCACGAAGAGAGCCAGCGGGACATGGTCATATTTTAATTGCTTTCTCCCCAAGCTCCTAACGCCACACCAGGCTTTCTGAACGGAAAGCCTAGCTTGGCTTTTAATTTTCGCTCAGTACGGGCAGGGAATGTAAATTAGTCACACTGACTTTGGCTTTCCAGCCTGGCCCTGATCAATTGTTTTCAAGTTTTCCTGCTGACTGGTGAGGCCATTTGCTCTGGGGGCGAACAAAGGCGGCAGTTACTTGCAGAGGAGATGAAGGCTGATCTGTGCTGACACACAGATGAGAGCCAAGGGGCCCGGACCCCTCTCCTAGGCAAACCACCCAGCCTCTCTGGTGCTCCAGCTGCTGCCAGGATCCCGAGAGGTTTAACTCCCCATTAGCTGAGAATTACTTTAAGATCTTAAGGTAGAAAGGGCTGGAGGAATGCAAAACTCTTTTTCCAAAGCCAATTTAGATTATAATTAATCCAACAACCAAAAACATATTTCTACTGCGTTGGCTAAAAAATAAAAACCAAAACACGTTTTGTGTTCTGTTTTTGGAAGTCTTCCCCCTCCCCATGAAACCACTCTCCATCCCTTTCCCTCCCACTCCCACAAATTATCTGAATTCATTTCCTGGACCACCTCCAGCCTCCAGCTTTCTGGACATTTCAGAAGTTGCCAGATCAAATCCAAAGTAACATGCAGCACTACCATCCATCCCCTCTGATCACGGCAGGCGATAGCTAGAATACACGTATCAGTCTCTCGTACCACTGAGTGCAGGTACTTGTGATCGTACATGTTAATGGGACGCCCGTCCAGCAGCACCTGCCCATCTTGCAGAGGGTAAAAGTTCTCCAGGATGTTGACACAGGAGCTCTTCCCACTCCCCGAAGGACCCACCAGCGCTGTCACTTTCCCGGGGTGCAGGGTGAAGGACACATTCTGCAATATGGATGGGAGAGCACGCTCAGGTCCTGGCTTCTCCCAGGGTCCCGGGGCAGCAGCTCGGGCACTACGCAAGAAAGTAGCTGAAATCTGGCCATGGTGACCCTCCACCTTGGTGACGTGCCACATCAGCCATCTCTCCTGGCTCTGAGGAAGCAAGAAGCCTCCAAAATTGCTTCAAATTTGCCTGCTGATGTAGCAGGACTTCTAAAAACTGCAAAGCAAACTAACCTCTTTGCTGCCTCCCCCTGCCTCATGACCCCAGCCCCTCCATGGAAACAGTCTGAGACAGCCTGGCACAAAGCCCTGTACCATGCTGACGTGTTTAATGCCTGAGCGGGGAACAAGGGTTTTATTAATAAATCTCATTCCTTGTAAGGAAGGCCGGCCCTAAACACCCGCTGTTCCCTATAATCTGTTTTCCAGCCTGCCCTTACGCATCTCCAAAAGGGCGGCTGACATTTCCCGCGGGCTGGGGATCGGTTATTGCCGTGACAGAGACGCAGCGCGTGGTGCCTCGTGGTGGGGAGCGCCCTGCACCCGCGGGGCTCACCTGCAGGACCTGCGTTGCAGAGCGAGTGCGGTAGGAAAACGTCACGTTTCTGAACTCCACTTTCCCGTCCACGTGGTCTGGGGCCAGGGACCCGTCGTTCACCATCGTTGGCTTGCGGTCGATGAACTCGAACACCTTCTCGGCAGCTCCCACTCCCTGCATCAGGCCGCTGTAGACGGAGCCGATGGACTGGAAGGGAAGAGGCAATGGTGAGACCCTCCCATGCTTTGGAAAAGTCAGCCAGTGCCACTCGTAAGGAGAATGGTTGAAGCATTCCCAAGTCTTCTATCATCTGATGTTAACTACAGACATCAGACATGGGAAAAGAACGCTCCTCCCCCTCTGCAGGGTATGGAGGGGATATATGGACGTATCCAGGGAAAGGGCATCTAAGGGGGTTTTGTGCATGGGTAGACCCAGAGGGGAACAGGAGAAGGAAACACATGGATTGGGAAGCAAAGACGTGCACCAGGAGATACATGACCCAAACTTCCAACAAAATCCTCCACTCATCTCTCTTTGCTCAAGACCAGCAGGTCCCCAACCCAATGGTTGAACAGAGTCCACATACAGCAGCACATCACACCAGCCCTCGAGGGCGGCTGGCTCATTCCCTAGCGCACGTCTCTCAAATGCAGAGCAGCTCCAGGCTGGACCTTTCTACGCAACCATTTGGCAGCTGATACGGCCGTTCCCTGCAGGGTTACGGTCCTAGTGGCTTTACCCCTGCGCTTTCCCAACCACAACTGCTGCACACTGACACCGGCTTCCCTGGAATAAACTCCCATCACGTCACCTCTATTCAATATTAAGTCCAGAGTTGCAGAACAGCTTGTACTGCAACTGCCTCTCCCATCAGGAGGGAAAAAACCCTCCAAACTGCTGCGCAAAGGCTGAAGCGCTGCCGAAACCACTCCTGGCTGCAAGGAAACCTCAACTTGATCATTTCTGCCTCGATTAGCCAAGCTTACACCTTTGCAAGGGAAAGGCAGCCCTGGGTGGGCTCTACCATCCCACCCACAATCCCATGTCGCTAACGCGCTGCCAACGCAGCAGCTTGCAGCCTTTTCCAGAGGAAAAAAAAAGAAAAAGGAATATAATTAAGTTTTTAATGAAGCCTGAAATTTAACGGGCAGCTTTGTAATCCCTGCATCCTTCATGCCAGGAAACGTACTTGGGAGGCAGCCGGGGCTCTGCCCTTCAGTGGGGCCAGCCTGATCCCTTTGGTCCTGGTAGCCTTTCCGGGGGACAAGCTGCTTCGGGAACGTTCAGGTTATGAGACCACAGCAGGAGGGGAGCGGGGAGCTGAGGGGAGAACAGCCCACCGGTGGGCAAAGCCACAGCGCCAAGGAAATGCATCGCAGGGAGGTCAACCCTGGGTCTAGCCCTGCGACTGCTCTGGGATCTTCTAGAAGATAAACATTATCTCAATATGGGGTAGCCCAGAGCGATAAAACAGACTCACCTCCATGCAGTCTCCTAAGACGAACTCGTAAATGATGAAGGATATGAGGTTTCCGCTTGTCATTTGCCCTGAGATCACGAGGTGCCCACCATAGTACAGGATGCTGACCTGGACCACCAGGAGGGTCAGCTGAAAGCAAGCAAACACCCCAGATTAGCAAGGACAGCTGCATTTTGGTGCCTTTGTAATCACTCACACAAGAGCCCACAAGCTGTGCACTGACGTTTATACTCTGAGCCCCGAACTGAGCAGCCCTGGCAGCGCACAGCTGACAGCCCTAGCAGCGAGCACAGGTATGAGAAGGAAAAAGCAGCTCAAGTTTATGGGCTGATTTAAGGAGCTGGGCTGGGGTCTTCCAACAAAGCAGAAGTCCAGAAGGGCAACAGCCAAAGAGGGAGAATTTATCTGAAATAATGGAGCATCTCGTGAACTTCTCTCTTGGACTGACATCCTCAAGCGTAATAATCTACGCTCAAATTATCCAACACGTGCAGTCACCTCACCACTAAAACAAACTTTCTGTTATACGAGTGTGACACATTTTAATTTAGAGCACAAAATCAAGCCAAGAGTTAATGCAAAAAATCCTCCTTGCACGTACAAGTCCCTGAAGCATAACCTCAGCTCGTGCCTGAAATCAGTGCGGGGGGTACCACCTACTCTAGGAAGGAGACAGATCAGCTCTGATCTGACGAGTACCAGCCCCTGCCTTTATTCAGCTGATTTTCTTCCATGCTGCCTGGGTGCTCAGAAGAGCAGCGATGCCCTGGTGCTCTGTGCGATGTTTGCGGGACAGGCTGTAAATTCACACAGGCAAAAATACTGGGGAAAAAAATTCTTCTATTGCTTTACCACAATCTGACTTTAAGATCCTGCATTCCGTCTGAGAAAGACTCTACCAGGGCTGTGCTAAATCCATCGGCTTCTTCCTACATGAGCCCTGTGGGGGCAGTTTTCGAGGGTTTTTGCCTCCTTTGACTCGGTGGGATCTGTGCTGAGCCAGTCCACACTCCGGCTTCACCTGGGAGCCCAGGAACAAGGCTAAAAATGCTCCCATTTTGCTTCCAGACCTGGGAAGCCATAAAGTCCCGCGGCTGCACGAGGGCACCATGACTCACAAACCCTTCACCACAGGCTACTTAGATCCTTGAATGCGCAGAGATAAGGGCAGCCCCACGTGAGGGTTTTGCACAGCCTTAATCAGCCGATGCAGAAGTCCCAAACCATCTGGTCTTGAATGATGAAAAAGCATTTTGCAAAAAAAAACCCCAAAAAAAACCCTAAAAACCAAACCCCAGCAGCCTCCCCCTGCCACCACCCACACGCAGAAAAATCTCAGTTTGTGAGCAGAAGCTCAACCAACGCCACAGCTGGTTCCCAGCCAGAGCCCCGGAGATGAGCTGGCACAGGCACACAATGCAGCAACGCAGCAGCACGGGGTTTTCCACGACCTTGAGTGGTTATCAATTATATTCTTATTTGCGAGAGAAAACAGATCATTCAGTGGCATGATGCAGCGCTGCCCTAAAGGCGAATGGAATATATTCTTTGATGAGTGAAAAAAAAATAATAATCAAGAGACAGAGGATTAGTGGCAGTGGACATCAAGGTGGGGTTCAGCCCGCAAAGCTCCCTGGAAGCGGAGGAGAAGCGCATGCATCGTGTCACATGCGTTTTGGGATGCGAAGCAACGTCCCCTGCCCATCCCTAGCCACCTACCCCGCTGGACCAGACATAGTAGGTGTAAGCCATGGCCTCCCGCTTGTTGAGCCTGTACACCTGCTGCAGCTTCTGCCAGTACACGTTGGCCTCCACCTCCTCGTTGGCAAAGCTGCGGACGGTCTTCATGGCAGAGATGGTCTCCTCGGCGGTGTTGTTGGCCTTGGCCAGGGCGTTCTGCACATCCTTGGAGAGCTTCTGCAAGGAGCAGGGGGAGGCAGAGGGGGCTCAGCGGGTGCCGGGCTGCCCGTGGCACCTCTCCCTGCACGCCCCGGCCTCTGCCGGGCTCGGGAAGAGAAGGCACGGTGACATTTTCCAAGGCCATGTACAACAAGGTTGAGCACTGGGATATGTCCCACACCTCAGGACAGCCTGGGCTGCTGTGCCAGGAGGACAATGGGTTTGTTGTGCTGTCCCCGAGGAGGGGAGCAGCAGTGCAGGACTCACATGGTCCATGGGACATGGTATGAGCCACAGGGGAGGACAGACTGCACGAGGACAGGCAGGTGCATACGGGACATCCCACAGCCAAGCTACCTCTCCTGTCAGACCCGAGATGCTTCTACTCCTGAACTTGAAGCAAGGTAAGAGCCAGGGCTATGCTTGTCTGCCCATATAGGTTTAATGCCACCTTCTTGCCCCCGCTGCTGGCAGCAAAGCACTCGAGCATCGGTCCCACCAGCTCCAAGGCTACCCACAATCTCCACAATGGCTTCACGAGGGGAACAGCCCAGCATTGCAGCACACCATGGCCATGCCAGCTGCTCCTGCCTACCTTGTAGTACTTCCCGTAGACATCAGACACCAGCATGATGATGGGGAAGCCCATGAAGGTGACGAGTGAGAGCTTCCAAGAGAGGCTGAACATGAAGAAGATCACCCCTGTGGCCTTCACCATGTTGCGCAGGAAGATGTTGATGTTCTGGGAGACCAGGTCGCTCACAATGGTCGTGTCCGATGTCAGGCGGGAGATGACGTCCCCTGCAGCAACAAGGGGTTGGGGAAGGGGAGAGCGGGGACACGTCACTGCCTCACTGTGTCCTGTGCCCGGGGCCAGATGGAGCTCCCCATTCAACCCAGCCCCTCACTGGGCGGCATGGAAGGGGGGGTGACTCTCCACCGCTGCGGATGCAAAGCAAACTAGAGGAGCAAAATTACTGCATGCATGAGGGACATGAAATGCATCTGAAGGCATGAGCTACGTCCCTGGGTCACCAAGGATGTCTGCAGGGGACTGCAGCAGCACCCTACACCAGAGGGCACCCCTTGGGCACGCAGACAGGCAGCGGGCGTGTGGGTGGAGCATTTGCTGGGCTGCTGAATGCTCCTCCAGAGCTGTCAACTCAGCCCTGAGTTCATTTCTAAATGACTCCAGGAGCCCTCCAGGAGCTCGACAGGGACCGCTGGCCCCTCTCCCTGCTGTCCTGGCAGCACCAGCTGCGGCCGGGCACAGCACGCCCTGCGGAGCACGAGGCGGCTTTGGAGAGGGCTGTTTGGGTTTAGCCATGGGCCCCTCAGCCCTGGGAGCTGACCCAAGTGACCCTGGGGACATGGGTCCAGCTACTAAGGGGCGAAGGTCCTGCGGTGCCCTTTGGTGGAGCTGAACATTACAGCCAGCAAACATCACCCCGAATTCCTAAACATTCGTCCCGTGTTTGAGTCCAGCTGAATCCCCACGCTTTTGTGTAAGTCCAGGGTTACCCGTATCCCACTTACAATAACATCTCTGGTGTCCTCAGCTACCAGGGCACTGTGCAGCGATTGCTAAATACGGCAACAGCCTCAAAACTAAAAATACCGCTGAGAAGAAATGAAATGTGGGAAAAGTTATAGAATCATATAATAGAATGGTTTGGGTTGGAAGGGACCTTAAAGATCATCCAGTTCCAACCCCCTGCCGTGGGCAGGGACACCTTCCACTAGACCAGGTTGCTCCAAGCCCCATCCAACCTGGCCTTGAACACTGCCAGGGAGGGGGCAGCCACAGCTTCTCTGGGCAACCTGGACCAGTGTCTCACCACCCTCACAGGAAAGAATTTCTTCCTAATATCTAGTCTAAATCTCCCCTCTTTCAGTTTAAAACTGTTACCCCTCATCCTATCACTACACGCCCTTGTAAAAAGTCCCTCTCCAGCTTTCCTGTAGGCCCCCTAAAGTTACAGCAGGCTGGGACCCCACCAGAGCAGCACATTCCAGGACAGGACTGAAATGCAAGCAGGGAAAGCCACAAGCACGCCCAGCAAGCTTCACACATCCCAGGTTTCCCCTGCCTGGAGCAGAGCTGGAGAGTGACTGACCAGCAGGCACTGACGGGAGGAGGAAAGCGGGTGTTTTGGGGATGACCGGAGATGAACACATCAGCCTCGGGGCTACTGGATGTCAAGGCTGATGGGTGGCAATGGGACATCCCCAGGACGCTGGACAACCTTGTCCCAGCCCCACAGTGGGAGGCACCCAAAAGGGAAGAGCTTTCTGCCGCTGTTTCTAAACACGAGCACTTGGGTGCCGTCTCGAGCTGCCCCCAATCTGCTACGTGCTGGTAGGGCAAAGCGAGGGGAAAAAATTACCAGGATGGGATAGAGGGGTTAGAACAAATCCGGGGGAAAGAGGAACCAACCTGTGCGATTCTCATCAAAGAAACTCATCTCCTGAGACACCAGCGACCTGAAGAGGCAGTTGCGAAGGCGAATGTTCAACCTTGCGAATATGAGCGTAAAAACGCCGCCCCGGATACCTGCGGCAAATGAGCTAATTGCAGATAAGAAACGTTATAGACCAATGGACACGAAACCCGCTCCTCAGCAACACAAACACCCTGATGCCCGGGTCAAGGGCTTGGGCAATGCTGTGCTGGTACCGCTTTCCGCCCCGGGATGCGACGGCTAATCCAGCCCACGCCTCCTCTGGGCACTGCCAGCACAGGGACAGCAGGTCCTAACCCTGGCAGTGACAAGCTTCGGGAGGGGACGCAGCGCTGCCAGGACAGTGTTCCCTGGGGATCCCGTTCCCTGTGTCTGCTCCTGCTCCCCCACCACCAGCAGATGGACATGGAGGGCTACGCAACGGCCTTGTGACTGCCACCACGGCCTCTCTGCGCTGTGACAACACAGAGAAATCAAAGCACATCCCTGGGGTCTGGCAGGGACCCGGCGGAGTGGCTGCAGGTGAGACAGTCCGTGCCCACCACCACCATGAGCTCCTGCGGGGAAATCCCAAACCTCCTCGTCAGGGCCAAAAGCAGCCCCCGCGATTACCTTCCTATGGCCAGCAGCGACATGACCAGCACCGCCGTGGAGAAGCGGTCCATGCTTTTCTGCACCACGATACCGTCGATGGCCAGCCCCGTGTAGTAGGGCAGGAAGGTCTCTCCTGCCAGACAAGCACAGGACAAGGGGTTTCAGCCCCACCACGAGGGATCAGCACGGGACCTGTATTTCCAACTGCGATGGCCTGTGGACAACCCCATCCCCACCACCGAGATACTCGGCCATCGCATGAGCTGGGTCAGGAGGTGCAGCCCTTAGCGGCATGTGGGGATGTTTAATTTCCCCATGTATTTTATACCCTATTGTATTTTTTTTTCCCCATTGCATTTTTCACCCAGCCCATGCAGGACATGCCACCCAGCACCCCCAAAAAAGCGAGCCTGGGATGCTGCCACATCCCCACCAGCATGGCTCCTTCGCTCCCGGTGAGGATGGGAGCACATCGCAGCCCCCCCAGTCCCTTCGCTCACCCAGTGCAGCCACGAGGAGGAAGAAGGAGGCAATGCCCAGGAAGATGGCATCAGGCTTGGTGTAGGACAGCAGCTTATGGATGGTGGGACCCGCCGCCTCCTCCCGCTTATCCCGCAGGGCGCCGCCATCACAGCTCTCCTCCGCCTCGGCGCGGGACTCAGAGCCAGGCCCCAGCGCCTCGCGGGAGGAGGTGACACAGGCCAGCAGCTGCCACAACCCAAAGGTGGCCACCAGCGCCACATAGGTCCAGGCAAAGAGCCCCCAAAACCAGGGGTCCCTGATGGTCCTCCGCACCTCCGAGTAGAGCAGCAGCTTCACCATCATGTAGATACCCATGAGGAGGCAGATGACGGCGATGAAGGTCCGTGATGCCCTGAGGCGCCGGGGGCCGTAGGCCGTGTTGGTGGCCACCCCAATGGCGGCCCCCAGCAGCACACAGCTGCGGTACAGGCAGCCCCCCCAGATGTCCAGCAGCGAGTTGAAGATGTTGAAGTGCTGCAGGTCCTGCAGGACATCCCGGCCACTCCGGCCGTGGGCGTAGAGCAGCGTGGTGACCACCACATCGGCCCCGCTGAGCGCCAGCGTGCTGGCCACCGCCTTCCAGGCGCGCATCCTCGCCGCTGGGCTGGGGTGTCACCGAGGCAGTGGGGGATAGCCCTAGAACGGGGAGGACGTGGTCATGTCGGCCTCTGCTGTGGGGCGAGAAGAATGGGATGGGGTTGTTATCTGCCCGTGGTGGTGGGAAAAGGGAAGCAGGATGGGGGGACAACCGTGCAGCCCCCCAGCAGCCCGTCCTGACCCTAGACACCACTATCTGCTCCTTCCTCCTGCGTACGCTCCAAGATATTTCATGAAATGAGAAGCACGACTGAAGACAAACTTCCCTCCCAGAAGCCTGCACCCATCCTGAACCCCACAGCCAAAAGCTTCACGTCTTGGGGGGAAACTTCATCCCCGCTTGTTGCGGTGGCTGCGGGGCCATGAGGTCCCCAGAACAAATCCTAGGTACAGCAGCCTGTCACACCTTGCTGTCCCCAGCCCTCTTGGATATTAATTTGGGGTAACGCACTAAACCTGCTGTGCTGCCAGCGTGCAATTCAGCAACACAACAAAAATCCCAAGAGCAAATTAAAAGGGGGCTGGAAATCCACAGCCGTGTCCCGTGGGAGAGGGAGGCTCCGGGGCAGGACGCTGCCCTCGCTGCTGCCCGTGGGGCTGAGTGGCAGCAGCGATGGTGGGGCTGGACGTGAATTGACACAGAAAAGGGTGAAAAGCTCGACTGACATTAAACTGAGCGAGCTGCTCACCTGCTCCTGCGCCGTGCCCAGAGGTGCCGGGTGTCGGGAGGTACCCGAGCCTCAGATTTGTGCTGAGGCACGGCACGAAGGATGCCGTGGGCCGGCCACGCTCCGGCCTGCGTGACCGCAGCCACCTCCGCAGCCACCCAGAAGCAAACCAGTGGGAAAAGGGCAGCCCTTGGCACCGGCCAAGCTGTGCCTTTGGCCGAGAGCAGCTCGGCGGTGGGGCAGGCGGGTTAAAAAGCTAAAAAAGCGGAGGAAAACAGGGCAGAGGCTGCGATCTGGGGAAGAAAAGGGGTTTATGGGGTGGGTGGGGATGAAGGCAAAGCAGAGCAGCGGTGCCAGGGAGGGGCTGGACACGCTTCCCAGGGTGCAAAGCTGCGCGGATCCGGCATGGAGGAGAAGGAGGAGGAGGAGAAGGAGCCCTGCCACCCGCAAAGGTGTCCCCAGCTACGAAGCAGCAGCTGCCGAAGCTCCCCAGCCTCCCCCCGGTACACGACGCTCCTCCCGGGCAGGGCAGGGCCGTGCCCGCCGTAGCAAGGGGAGGGGGAACACCCCATTTTCCCCCGTTTGCAGACCGAAGACAACGCACTCCCGACCCACCCGGACCGGGGCGGGGCTGGGGGATCTTACCGGCGGCGGAAGCAGCGGCGGGGATCGGCCCGGTCCTGCCCGACGGCGGCGGCGCGTCCCGGGAACAAGGTCGGCGGGGTGGGCGTGGCTTATGAAGTGACCCCGCCCCCTCCCGTGGCCACGCCCCCTCGCTGCGGCGCCGGCCCGGCCCCGCCCGCGGTTTAACCGGGGACGGCGGTAACGGGGGACCCGGCCCCCCGTTACCGCCCTGGCTAAACCCTGCACCGACGCAGCCCCAGGGTTTTCCCCACCTTTGAAAGGGTTTGGTGGGTTTTTTTTTGCAAAAATATATATATTTTAAAAATTTTTTGATATTATTTTATGGTTTTATTTAATTTCTGCAGCAGAGGGGGGATAAACACAACACACGACTTGGCTTTAAAAACAACCAGGACAAAGGGCTCAACATCGCTTTTTAAATTAACTCCTAAATAGGGGCTCGACAGGGCTTTAAATTAACCCCTAAATAGGGGCTCAATGGGGCTTTAAATTAACCCCTAAATAGGGGCTCAACGGGGCTTTAAATTAACTCCTAACACACGGCAAATTCAGTTTCAATAAATCCAGCTCATAAATTATTTTTCCCCTGCAAGTCCCCGCGCCAGCTCCAGAGGGATGGCAGTGCTCAGGCTCTTCCCTGGCTGGCATCTGTGCATCCAGCTGGGCTATACAGGTGACAGAGGGGCTGGGTGGTGTCACTACAGCAAAGTTTCCCTGTATTTTTGGAGTGCTGGATTTTAAAACACCCCTATAACCCTCGGCAGAGTAAGAACAGACTCCAGGACTCCTGGAGTTCCCTTCATTTCTGGAGAGAACAGAATGTTAGAAAGGAAAAAATCATTTTTCTTTGCCTGGATAACCAAAAATAAAAATATAGTGTTCTATTGTCAATTTTATTTCTGCTAATTAGTGCTTAGAACTAAAAAAAGCTCACTTCAAGCCATTCCCACGTGCACCGGGAATGCAGTCAGACCTGGCGTGACCCTTCCTAGTTTGGGTGGACAGTTTTAAGCTGTAGGAAACAAATCGCAACGCGGCTAAGCTGGGCCTAGTCTCTGACTCTCTTCTAACCTGCACCCAGGTCACCCCCCGGCCTTGGATGCAGGTACTCCCAAAGGGGCAGTTTCCACGCCGTTGCCAAGGTGGAGCTTTTTTGGCAAAACCGAGCCTCTCGCTGCCAAAGCATAAATGAGGATGGTGCCACTTCCCTTGGTCAGAGGGATGGTCCGAGGGCAGATCTGGACTGGGAAGGACTGGACAGACACCCTTGTCTGAACCTTCCCCTTCCTTTCTCCCCAGGACAGAGCACGTCTGTGCCCTGGACTCCCACACAGCTGGGCCACAAACCTCGGGGACAGCTCGTGCCACTGTCCCCGGCCCCGCGGGACCCCTGAAAAAGCCCCAGAGGCTAACTGGTTTTCTTCACGCCAGACACAGTCTGCTCAGGTGGCAGGACCGTCTCGATCTGAAACGACACAAACTGGCCCTTCTTCAGCTTCTTCAGGGAGCTGGCAGCGTTGCTCCCAAACACGTTGTCCTCCACTTTGAAGGCAAGAGAGGGCAGGCCCCGACTTTTCCTTTTCACGCTCTTCCGCTCCCGCTTGTAGGCTGTGGTCATGTTGGCGATCACCTGTAAAGCGGATTCCTTGGGTCGGGCCTTGAGACGCCGCTTAAAAATCAACCCTCGTCCCTCTCACGCGCGCTCGGCGAGCGAGAGTCGGTGCTGCGGCGTGCAGAGCTCAGCCTGGCACGCCAAGGCTGTGCCAGCCAGCGCCAGCACCGCTGGTTGCACCCGGGGGCAAGGCACGGACCACGCAAGCTCTTTCCAGCCTTATTCTCACCAACCCCAAACGAGACCTTACATTAAGAAATAGCAATTTCACAGCCGTGCTCAGAGGAGCCCTTAGTTCTCGATCAGTAGAGGGCAGAAGGGGATCGAGGCTGGAGTAACACAGAGCCAAGGGAACCTTTTATCAGCTTTTTATCAGCTCCTGTTAATTACAGCCCCGATCCTGGCCTGTCTGCAGGCGAGTGTCAGCGACCTGGACCCCAGAAATGCCCTTACAGACAGGACAGGATGCTTTGGCGTTACCCAGAGCTCTCGCTGCCCCGTGCCATGATGTGCAGCTCCATCTCACACAAGGGGAGCCAAGCTAGCGAGCCTGAGCTGCCAAAGGGATCAGCTGGGAAGAGATCCCCCGTGTTCAGCTCCCAGGCCCCCTCCCTCCTGTCTGATTTTACTACTGCTATTCCCCAGAAAGAAGAATCACAGGCCAGGCGGGATCAGAGAGGACCACGTAACCCTGTCTGAGTCTAAGAAATGACTGAGCAAACAAAGCACTTGAGCCTTGCCTGTTGTTTTTTGGCACACAGCTCGCCAAGTGCTTCACAGAGGACACTGAGGTCATTTTTCCAAGTCAGAAAACTAAGAAACAGAGAGACAAAATGACTTGCCCAAGGTCACCCAGGACGTTCGAGACAGTCGGGAACTGAATGCTGGCCTTGCTCCCTGAACCCACCTGCCCACTGGGCCACTCATGCGTCTTCATGGTAGCCCCAAACTCCCCAGTTTCTCTCCTCCCATTTTGAGGCAGGGTTACTTTTAATATTCTTAATTACACAGCATGTCCCTAAAGGCTTTCTGTCCCTGCCTAAGGACGGGCTCCCTTGCCTGGTCTGAGATGCAGATTACAAGGCAGAGTGCTGGGCAGGCTGGGCCACAGCTCTCTAATTAGCCTTGATAGGGTAAGCCGGTCCCTCCTATTTCGTCACCCAGCTCTGAGCAGCAACACAACCAGCTTCCCTGTGGCACCAAATGATGCTGGAGTCTCAGGCAGTGCTTAACTGGCTCCTGTCTTGCTCCTTCCCAGCCAGACACGTGCCCTCCCTGCCACACTCGAGCCCACCAGCTACCTGCTCTGCTCGGTGACAGGACAGAGCCCACAGGCAAAAGGACTCCTGTGAGATGGTGTTTCTGGACAGACGGGGCCAAAGGCTCTCTGTGAGCGCCTGAGCAGGCGCACGCTGTGGCATGATCCTTGTATGGGCAAATCCCCTCCGTGCAGCTCTTGCACAGCCTGGTGCAAGGGACCTTGCGGGGGCTCAGCTGCAGAATGATTTCAAGGCACTGCAAGACTTACAATTTCTTTCACCGCATTCTGCTGCTCCTGGACCGCGGCTGTGAACGGCAGGAGGCTGTCTGCCTTCCCAGAGCCAGCCCCCTGCTCTTTAGAGTCCTTCACAAAATCCACCTGCAAGGCACAGATATCTGGGTGTTACGCTGTAACCACGCCAGCGGCGAACCTCCTACAAGACTCTCTTTTGTTGAGAGGTTACCTCGGATGACAGGCAGACGTATCTGTTGAACATGAGGAAGAAGGGAGTGTACTTCGTGACGGAGTTGACTGAGGTGCGGAAATTGAAGAGCACGGGGTCGAGGTGGGCATCCCAGTCACTGGGCTTCTCATTCACCACGTTGCAGATGGAGGATTTGAGCACCTCGGCGCTGCGGTCATCCAGGCCCGCGCAGTCTGCGGGGTCTGCAGGGGTGAGGATCTGTGAGATGTTCCAGCGCTCACATAAATGCCGGCTGACCTGCGAAGGCAGGGGGGTCATGCCCACAGGAGAACAAGGCGGGTTTGCACCACAGCAGCTATCAGCCTCCACAGCACGAGATGGCACCGTCCCCGTGCCAGGAGATGCTACTCAGCAGAAAAAGCTCCACAGAAAAGTCACAGCCTGACAAAATGTTTTGCAACGATTGTTCCTGTGCTTGGGACTTTCCACAGCATGGGGGAGCTGGGTTAATCCCAGGGTAGGGCAGGAATCTCATGGCCATCCTCTCACAGGACCTTTCCTTCTGAGCAGAAAGGCCGCAGTGTGGCTGGAAGGCTTGCACCACAGAACCAGAACCTTAAATCTCCAACAGGGAGAAAGCACTGGCAAACCATCTACTGCTGGCAACAGCGCTGGGGCAGGGAGATGGTGGCATCAGCTCCTTCCACCTCCTGGATGGCACACTGCAGATCTGCCTTTGGGACCCCCTGCCCAAAAAAACCTGCTCACAATCCCGTTGCTTTTCCCTGAACCACCCAGCACCTGACCTACCTCCTCACAGAAGTCCCACGTCTGACTGGCATAAATGTTCTTGGATGCTCCAAACCTGAAAAAAGAAGAGGACACACAACTGGTTTTACTCCATCAGCTGCAGGGCAGAGCCAGAGGAGTTCAATCCTCATGGGCAACGGGATACAAAAGGGACAGAGACCCTCCAGCGGAGCTGGTGCTCCAGATAGAGACCCTCCAGTGGTGAGGCATGACCTCACCTCCCCAAAAGCACAGAGAGGTCTGCTGGCTCCATCAACAGCCAAGCCTGTTTGCTTTTGAATGCTAAGGCAATCAGAGAAACAAGGAAAGTTTCTTGCTCAGAATACAAATCTCTACTGGCCACATGCATTTTCCACAAGGACAACGTCAAGTGCTAACATGCACCATGTGAATGCAAAATAAACACTTTCTAGGAGGGATCAGGGAATGGTTTTAAAACTTCTGCAGAGAAGTGGGGCACCAGCTCTCTTGGCTTTGGGGTTACTCAGAGAACCACTTCTGCCTCTTTCTGCCCTCCCCTGGTAACAAGAGGATAACAGGCTCTTCCCAAGTACTTTGTAAAGAGCAACTGAGAGGCGCTGCATGGCCTCTCCTGAAGGAGGGAGAGTCCCTGCTCTCGTGAGGAATCATCTCACGGACGTAGAGTATTTTTGCAACATACATCCCAGCGTGCCCCATCTCACTGCAGAGGTGCAATGGAACCAGCAACAGAGGAGCCCACCTGTAAAAAACTGTAGCTAGGGCTTTAGCCACTGATAAGGGATCTTTCTTCTGCAGAGGAGCAGCCTCAACCCACTTAGTGAAGTAGTCGGTAACAAGGAGGACATGCGTATTGCTCTGGCTCGTCTCAGGAAAAGGTCCTGCATGAACAAGCATCAAGAAAAATCAATGTGACGCCATAATATCACCCAAATGAGGAAAGTTACAAACCCAGCCCAGCAAAACAACCTCTGCGAAAACAACCACGGCTCCCTCCTGCAATGTCATTTGGCTGGTACATTTCTGTGACCTTTGTCAGCAAAAATACACCCATCAGTGTCTCAATTCTGGGAAGCAACGCACGCCCACAACTCCCATTGTGTGTGGGGAGGGAGCCAAGCCAGTCACAGGGATCAGTTTGCACCCTGACACGCTGCTGTGGCCTCCTCAGCACCTCCTCACCGCAGACACAGGTGGCTTTCACTCACGTGTGGCCGTGAGTCCGCCACGCTTCCTGATGGCGGCCGTGGAAGCCCTGAGAAGCCCGTCTGTCAGCTGCAAACACTCACCATGAATGTCTAATCCCAGCACTTCCCAGGGTGATTCCACTTTGACAGGCCTTGCTTTCCGTGATATGTTCTTGTTATGCTCTGCGTTCTGGCACGTTTCACACATTTTGATCTGGAAAGGGAAAACAGACATTTAAGGACTTTAAAATATGGTGATGAATACTGTCAGATTCAGGCTGGACAGGTTATGAAGGGATGAGAGGGACAGCCTGTCTGAGCAGCTTCCTTCCACCCAATAAAAACAGCAGGACGCAAGAAAAAGAGGACAAAACACAACAGGCCGACCCAGCTCACCTTTCACAAAGCTCATCTGACAGCTTTCTCTGACACAATAACCAATTTTCTCAACGTGGCCTATGGCTAAGACATTTCTCACCCTGTTTTTAGGCAAATATTTATTGTATTTTAAACTTCTACTGCTGGCTAGAAAAATCACCAGCCCCAGGACGCTGGAGGAGCACGGGCTGCTCAGACCATGCAATGCAACCACACTTGTTCAAACCACACTGTTGCAGAGCCCTGCTGCAGGGAACTTTGGGCAATAAAACAGGTGAGGCCAAGCAGCTGAGGAGAGCCAGCGGAAACACTGAGCTCCTCCCGTTACTACAGCTTAGGGAACTGGGCAGCTCTGGCAGGAATCCAGCCTGCTCAAAGCCAGACCCAGCAACACTTGTCTGAAACAATCCCACCTTCCCACGCCGGCCAAAACAGCCCTGCACGAGGAGGCCTACCTGAGCAGGTTTCCTAACGCTCGGGGGAAAGACATCCAATCTATCCAGCTGTCTCGGGACGTTCCAACAGTTTCACCTGCAGAGTTACTTAGTGCGTGGCTTCAAAGCAACAGGCACTAGCAATGACATCATCCCTGCAGCAGGGCTCTTCTAGCTGCTCACTGGGGACTGCTGCCTGAACGTCCTGGGAAATACTCCTGTCACTGACATGGTCAACGCTCTCAACTTACCCAGTCCACAACATCCTTCACAATCCCCAGCCAGTAGTACCGGCTCTGAATCCGGTGCACTGTCTTTTTCTGGCCCAGGTGGTTCCCAATTTCGGTGAAATGGCTTTCCAGAAAGACTTGCCGCCTCCGTTCAGGATCCACGATCACCTCACGCTTTTCCTCCTTCTTGGGTCCCACATAGTAGAGGCAGCCGCCTGCAGATCCAAGAGGTTTATCTAAACCGACACGCTCTCACAGCCATTTCAGCTACTCAGTCCCAGTGAAAAGGTCATTTTCTACAGCGGGAAAAACAGGTGAGACACAGCCAAGGGGGACTGTTGCCTTGGGAGCTTTGGTAACGCCTCTGGAGAAGCTGCTAAACTGGGATCATAGAATCACAGACTGGTTTGGGTTGGAAGAGACCTTAAAGCCCATACAGTTCCAACCCCCCTGCCACGGGCAGGGACACCTTCCACCAGACCAGGTTGCTCCAAGCCCCATCCAGCCTGGCCTTGAACACTGCCAGGGAGGGGGCAGCCACAGCTTCTCTGGGCAACCTGGGCCAGGGTCTCACCACCCTCACAGGAAAAAATTTCTTCCTAATATCTCATCTAAATCTCCCCTCTTTCAGTTTAAAACCGTTCCCCCTTATCCTATCACTACACGCCCTTGTAAAAAGTCCCTCTCCAGCTTTCCCGTAGGTCCTTCAGGTACTGGAAGGCTGCTAGAAGGTCTCCCCAGATCCTTCTCTTCTCCAGGCTGAACAGCCCCAGCTCTCTCAGCCTGTCTCCATAGCAGAGGGGCTCCAGCCCTCTGACCATCTCCGTGGCCTCCTCTGGACTCGCTCCAACAGCTCCACGTCCTTCTTATGCTGGGGGCCCCAGAGCTGGACGCAGCACTGCAGGGAAGGTCTCACGAGAGCAGATCACCCCCAAATTAGCCCAGGCACCTCTTTTCTGCACCCAGGACTGAGCAAAATCCTCTGCTACGATAAAGCCGCCCTGATCTCCACAGGCCAGCGGCTATGGCCCACCCTGCAGTGCACCGCAGCCACCCCAGGTTACCACAATCCCCACTCTGCGCCCCAAAAGCGATGCCAAGGCACAGAGGAGGCAGGAGCGGGGCAGCGGGTACCGTCCCAGGGCTCCCTCTCTGCCTTCGCCCCGGGGCCAGCGGGCCCCTGTCCCCACACGCCTCAGCAGCGTCCCGGGGCCCTCCCCGCCCCTCGGGCCCCTCATCCCCGCGGCCAAGGGCAAGGCGGGCGCTGCCGCGGTGTCCCCCCCGCCCCCCTCCCGCCCCGGCAGGCCCCCTCCGGGCTGTCCCCCGGTGCCACCCGGGTCCCCACCGTCGACGACGAATTTCTGGGCGTAGCGCTTGAGGTTCTTCCTCTTGATGGAGCAGAAGCTGGGCGGGAAGCAGCCCTCGGCCAGCAGCCGGTAGATGTCCTCGAACTTGCTGCTGGGGCCGCACGACTCGGCCGCCACAACCTCCTCCTCGGCCACCTGCAGCGCCGAGTCCATGGCCAGCATGGGCTAGCGGGGGCCGGGCCGGGGCGACCCCGCCGCGCGGCCCGGGCAGGGGAGGGGAGGGGCGTGGCGGCGGCTCTCGGGGACCGTCTGCAAATAACCTTCTGCGGCCGCTGCAGTCCCGCCGGCGGCCCCTGCGGGGTCAGCGCGGGCCCCGGGCGCTGCTCGCCCGCGTCAACGCCGAGTCAGCCGCGGGGTCGACACGGGGTGGAAGCGCGGCCTGGGCCTCGCCAAGGATTGGGGCGGTGGGGAAGCGCCATGGCTGCAGACCCCGGCCCTGGTGACGCCACCGAAATTACAAAAAAGAAGCAGAAAAAGGGTTTCGCCTCCCCTCGTCGTTCTCCGCGATCGGAATTTGCCGACGCGCCCTCGCTCACGCCGGCCCGGCCGGAAGCGGCGCTGCGCGGCGGAGCCCTTTGGCGGCTGGACCCGCTCCCGGCGCCGCGCTGCCCATCCGCCGGCGGGAAACATGTCCGCGGGCCGCCCGTTCCTGGCCTGCGCCTGCTTCTTCACCGACAACATCTTCGTGGGGCGCTACGGGCTGCACGTCCGGTACCGCGACGAGGAGCAGCTTCGCCGCGACCACGGGCGGGTAACGTCGGGGCGGCGGGAACCCCCCACCCGGGCGCGACGGCGGCGGCCGAGGCCGGGCGGTGGGTGACGGGCCGCGTGTGTTGCAGGCGCTGCGGGAGCGGGGCTGCCGGAGCGAGGAGGAGCTCGGGGCCGCGCTGCGGGAGGTGAGCGCCGCTTCGCCGGGGAAGCCTGTCAGAGCGGGCCGGGGGCTTCGCTCCCCTAGGGGTGGGGCTAAAGGCCTCGGGGGGTGGGAAGGATCTGGGGAGCCCCCGCCTCAGGGGGGGCCTGCCCCGCGGCGGGGAGGGGACACCGGGCCCCGGGCCCCTCGGGGGACACCGCACCCCCCCCAGCTCCCCTGAGGGTGTTGTCCGAAAAGCAGGTTCGTGCCCGGTGTGCAATAAACCCATCTCACACGCTCGGGAGAGATATTGTTATTTATTCTGTGCAGGGTGCTGGGTGGAATCAACAAATCAAGCACATCTACTGTGCATCCCGGTACCTGATTTTATACACAAAGAATTACATGAAATCATCCCTCTACTTGCATAACATACTCTTCATTGGTTAACATATCTGATTACAATTAACATAAATGCTTAGTCATTCTTATGCTCAGGGGAAGGGTCTTCACCTGACCAAGGGTCTTTTTGACCTGTGGGGGTGATTTTTAGTGTTATAATGAGCACAGTTTACTTCAGGACATCTTAAAACTCATACTGCAGCCAAGGTTGATTTACATTAAACAATAGCAGTTTGCTTTAAACAGCCCACTGATTAAAGTCCTTCTATTCTGGAATACTCCTTTGCTCTCCTCCTTCTGGTTAGCCTCTCAAGATGTATATAAGGACTATATTTTCTTTTCTTCATTCTTCTTCAAGCTGGCATCCCAAGATGTAGATAAGGACCATATCTCCTTTCCCTTCAGGTGGACCAGATGTATCCTGACAGGATGTGTCCTGCATCCATCTTTAAGCAGTTAGCAAGTACACTAAGTCAATGTTCAAACTGGAATACAAATGTCACTATATCGGGGGACACCGCCCCTGCCCCCCTCAGGGAACACCCCCTTCACCTGTGGCATTGTCACACACACACACACGGGTGGGCTGGGGCTGACACAGGCACTGAAGGGAGCCACGGAGACTTGCTGAAGCCCCATGCCCTGGCCCTGACAGCAGTGGGGCATGGCTCCCCGGCGCCTTGTCCTGAACCAATAGCTGGTGCCAGGCAGAGGCCGAAGGGCAGAATTCCCCATGGGGGCTGGGTGCTGTCAGTGGTGTGTTTATACCGGCAACACCCTAGAAGCAAATACTGTAATTGAACACATTATGGAAATGGCCTTCTGTGCTGCTCCCTGCCTGGTTTTTGTCCGCTGGCTCCCAGCACCCTCCTAGTTTGTCTTTCCTAGTCCCTTCTTTTGTCAATTACTTTTAAAGAGTGCCTTCAGAGGGGATCACCTGGGGCCCTGCAGAGTGCATGTGAGGTCTGCTGCAGAAGGTTAGCACAAGAACCTCCCCCCAGTGCACTTTTTAGGGAGAGATCTGTCTTTCTTTCCAGGCCAGGGACAGAGATCTGTCACCCAACCAGCTCCAATTTCACCCAACGCTAAGGGGACAGACAGGTTCTCTTAGGGATCCTTGTCAGGGTGATGCCAGCTTGATAATGAGGGAGAGAGAACAAATAGGTGACCTGCTCAGTTACAGAGAATAGCTGCTTGCCTTATAAAATTGCGTTAGTTATGCTAACCACATTACCAGGGGTCGGGAGCAGGGGGTACTGGTCACACCCTCCTTCCTTTTTTGGCTAAGGAATGTTATAAACTAATCTCATGAGGGGTTATTAAATAGGAAGAGCTGCCCAAATCAGCTGCTACTACAGCTGTTTCATCTGAAATGACAGATTAGCCCGTCCCCACAACACTTAGCAGTAATCCCTTCATGACAAGTCCCATCTCCCTCCCAGCAGATGTCTTCATTTTGGACAATGCTTATATTGTCAGAACATAAGCCAGACTCTTGAAGCGTAGGCCAGCGATTCGTGAGGCGTCAGAATGCCTGAAAGGGCTGAAACCTCGCAGCTCCACTTGACACATCCATGGAAAGACTTCAGTTGTTTTTTAAGCCACCCCTAATGGGAACGTGTCTCAAATCCCTCTTAGGCATTTGGCTTTTCAGATATTTATTGGACTTGTCTTGACTACAGAAAAGCAAAGGCATACACTCTGTCTCCCAGAGGTGCCCAGAACAAAAATAACTGGTTTAAAACAATGAGCAAATTCCTGGAATTGTTTTGGTTACCCCTTTTGATTTTCTAACAATATGCTCTATTGTTTACTTGTAGATTGAGGCAGAAGTGCAGAGAAGAAAACAGTTAATTCATCAGTCAGTGGAACGCAAAGCCATCATCTCAAAGTGCTACAAACGAAAACACCCAGACGTGTACATTCTGCAGGTAGACAGTATGTTTGGAATCTATTTTGCACCCAAGGAATTGCCTGACAGTTTTGTTTTTGCAGTAGGACGCCCTTTTCTCGGGATTGCTCACAGTGGTAGAGCTGGACTGAATTAAAACCAAAGTGTAGCGTATTAAAACTGAATTAAAAACTTCCACAGCGCAGCATATTCTCCAGGCAAGATTCTGCCTGGCTTATAGCCAGGTAAGGGTCATTCTGCATTGAAGCTGCACCAGCACCTGGTACTGGAATCAGAATACCATTAGTAATTTACACCTAAAGCATCATTGCAGCAAACAGGGTCAGCGAGGTCTAACAAACAGCCACAGAAAACAGCCTTTATGGGCTTAACACACAGTGACTAGTTACCCCACAAATGCAGGGTGGCCCTTGGTGTTGTGGGCTACTGTGCTTTGAATTTCCTCGTGTTTACCAGACCCAAGACTTCCCAGCTGGATAATTATCACAGATCAGCAGCAACACACAAACAAGTCTGCACAGATTTACTGCTCTATAATCCTTTAGTAACAAGTTCTGCCCTTGTCTGTTCTGCGCTTACAGCAGAGTGTAGTCACTCTGTTGTGCTGAGGCCATTTAGCAAGATGCTAAATCTGCTGGGAAAGACTTTGCACTTACCTGTTAGGAGTCTGTAATGCAAGCCAGGCTCTTTCCCATCATGCTAAGGATAAATCTGGCCAGTTATACTTAGAAACCCATGAACTAGAGCAAGCAGCAACTTACCTAAACCACCAAGAAAAACACCAGTAACGTTCTGCATTTCCTGCCATGGAAGTAACCCAAGTGTGACTATCAGCCTTGCTCCCTAGACTCTACATATTTTCCTGGGGCTGCCTACAAGTCCATTTCCCTCTTGGGCTGTAAGACTGCACAGGCTAATTGTGTTTGTGTGTATTTTTATCATCCTTCCCTTGACGCCAGGATTCATTCCTGGCCCCAGATTTTCTAGAAGTCGTGAGATACTGCGCATCACCGGATGCTCATCTCCACGGCCTCCTGCGCTACATCGAGTCCTTCTCAGGTAAAGAAAACAACACATCAGCCACAAAGATCTCCCCGTGTGACACTGCAACTTCAGTGATGACAGCTGTTTTCAGGCCCTGTCTTTAATAGCTCAGATTTAATATACAGCTGAGACAAACAGGATGTTCTTTTCTGCCTGACAAGAGTCTCTGGAGAGGCAGTATTGTGCAGCAGTTACGCTCTGGATGAGATCCTGTTCTCTGCTTTTCTAATCCCAGTCTGCTGATGTCTCATCAGAGGCTCTAGATGCAGCAGGGCTGGGGTTTTGGTTGTACGACAACCTCACAGGGAGCCTGCTGAAGGAACGCTGTTAGCCTGGGGAGCCTGGTTTTGCCTTCCCAGGTGCTTTACCATTTCAAACAATCCTGTTGGTTAGTCTGAGCTGAAATAGTTTCGATCTAGATTTCAGTCTTTTTAAAAGAGATCTGGGTTTTAAGCTTCCCTGGAGGCATCTGTGAAGCTCTCTCCCTACCAGAAATGCTTACAAAATGTAGAGAGGAAGCTGCTAAGTCGCCTCCTTTTCTTGAGATGAAAAGACACAAATGTTGTGTATGTGCAGGGCTGCTGGATTTGTCCAAGGCATGATTTCCAGACACAGAGCCTTTTCACGCTGTCTTTATCTCAGCTTCTACGTCCTCAACACTCAGCTCACCTTACACAGACCTTTAGGGCTCTGCCCTGAAAGGTGGCTCAGAAGGGCTGCTCTTCCCAGAAGGTTTGCACTGGATAAGTGAATCCTCCATCCCCTAAATGACCTTGAGTCTCCTTCTTCTAGGAGGGTGTATTCAGACTGCCTGTCATGAGCCGTAGGTTCACTGCCCTCCCTCTAGACCCTCTCAAAACATTTCCTTGGCACATTCAGCAGGCATTTAAATCAGTGCCAGCTCTCCTGACTGGATGGGGACGCCTGGAAACGAGGGGCTGGCATGAAAAACAATAAATACATCCCAGAGCCGATCCTGGGGAACGGTTCCAGCCCTTTGAGCAGCCTGAGTACAAAGTGAAGCACGTGGGTCCTGTGTTCTCACTGACACCAGCACAGCACAGCTAGACAGGACAACAGCCAAGAACGCTCTCGCCTGTTATTTTCCCCAGCAAACGGTGTCTCCCTTCTCTTGACAGATAAGAGGATCTATCGACTCCCAGTGTTCACAGAAGAGTTCTGCCAAGCATTTGTCGATGAGCTGGAGAACTTTGAGCAGTCGGACATGCCTAAAGGCAGGCCCAACACTATGAATAACTATGGGGTAGGACTCACTAGCTTTTGTGCTTCTTTAGGGGGAGTGTTCATAAGCATTACCTCCTCGTTTCACGCTCCTTTCCCTTCCAAAACACTTGTAATTTGAGCACAGCGCAGTTAGAGTGCAGCCCCCTTGAAGTGAAAGGGTTGAGGGAATGTGTTACACAGACAAAAGGACTGGGGAATGCAAGGAAAGGGGATGGGAGTTGGTATCTCAGAGCAAAGAGCACCTTGTAGTTAAGCAATACACATTTAAATCAAGGAGTCAATTTTTAAAGAGCACTAAACTTTTGATCTTACTCTGTCTTTTCCCCATCACTTTCCGCCTTAATCCTCCTTCCTTTGCCTGTCGATGGAGCATTTGCTCTTCAGTTCTTTATCTGAGCAAGCAGCAGGGTTGGAAGAGAACAAGACAGCTCTGCAGCAGCTCTGATGCTGTTCCCATCTCCTCTCTTTGAGACAGGTGTTGCTAAATGAGCTTGGGATGGATGAAACATTCATCACACCTCTGCGTGAAAAATACCTGCGGCCCATAACGGCCCTGCTTTACCCTGACTTGGGGGGCGCTTGTCTGGACAGCCACAAAGCGTTTGTTGTCAAGTACTCGCTGCACGAAGATCTGGATTTGAGCTCTCACTATGACAACGCAGAAGTCACCTTAAACGTTTCACTGGGAAAAGACTTCACGGAAGGCAACTTGTACTTTGGGGATTTCAGCCAGGTACTGAGCATATTCCTAACCTGGACCCCGATTCTCTTCCCCACTACCCTCCTGCCTCCCAATTTCAAGGAATTAACTGTGTTCTGAAAAACAATTATTCACTTTTGACAGTCAAACCTGTTCTGTCCCTTCCCCCTTTTTAAAAAGGTCTTGGTTATACAGGAGCCTCTTCTGCTGCAGGCACATTACCAATATTCACGCAAGTTGCAGCCAATTCAAAGGGAGGACACAGCTATTGCAGTAGAAGCTGGCGTGAAACAAACCAGCCCATCTTTCCCCAACTGCAATAAAGAGCAGGGAGGTGCTGAGAGAGAGAAGTAATTTCACAGAATTTATTTCGGATGAGACTTAAACCTAAATCTGTAGCCCCTATTTCCTGGCAAGAGAAGGGTAAAAGCACCCTTACACTGGTGAAACAGGTTTTTTTGCTTGAAACTCTGCCTTTAAATTCCCTCTGGGCCTGGCACTGAGAACGTCTTACTTGAAGACAGTTGTACTAAACTGCTGCCAAGCCACCGCTGAAGCGGCTGCATTTCAGAGGCGCAGTGAGTCCTCTCCACTGTGCTCACTGGGTGTAGAGCTGACAAGTTTCACCTATTTGAGCATTGTCCTGCTAGGGGCTTTCTGGTGTAATGCTGTATCCGCCTCCCTTTGTTCCAGGATCCTACCCCTGTGCCAAAGTACGTAGAGATCGAACACGTGGGAGCCCAGGGGCTGTTACACCGAGGAGGGCAGATCCACGGGGCGCTTCCCATCGCCTCTGGGGAACGCTGGAACCTCATTATTTGGATGCGATCCTCTGCCATCCGCAACCAGCTCTGCCCCATGTGCAAAAAGAAACCTGAGCTGGTGGAAGCAGAGGGATTTGGAGATGGGTTCACAGAAACCCTTGAAGATGATGCGCCCGAGACTGTGAACCTCTGTTCCTTGTGGTAGCAGAGAGTAGGGCCTGATTTCTCCAGACCACGTTGCCTAAAGCTCCATTCCGACCTTTCAGACTGCACTAACAGACTCTTTGATGGATACACAAGTCATGTAAGAAGTAGCTATCACCTTGGAAAGTGATGCAAAACCAATCCTGCTGGGGTTAGGGAAGCTGGCTGCTTGGACAGGTGAAAGAGCTGGTATGGAGGCTCACCAGGGCTCATGCTCGGGCTAGAGGCTGCTTGGAAGATGTAGAAAGCCTTAACACTTTGATTCACTGCAAAGTGCTCTGTAAATATTTTCAGGTGTACAGGAAAACACCCAAAGCTGCTTGGCCTTTGTGAAGAGCTCTGTGCCAAGAGCAGCATCACGGGCCCTGCTGTAAATGGAAAAGAACAGTACAATAAAGCCCTGCACTTACCACTTCTCTGCTGGTCACAGGGACTCCTGTCCTCTTCCAGGGAAAGAGCTTTTCGTTGCTGGGTGACTGTGAAGTATCTGCTCAGAACTGAGGTACAGGTGATTCACAACAGGCTGCTGGGAATGGCATGGAATGGTTGTCACTGGAGGGTTACCTAACCCAGGCTCAGAAAAATCCTTCAGGAGCAATACAGGGAGAGCTGGTCCCACAGGGTAGGTCAGAGGATCTCTGAAGGCCTCTATGAGCTCTTTTGAGCAGAAATTTCCCTTTCAAAGATTCTATGAACCTTATTAAGCCAGCAGAAACGGGCTTTAGAGACAAAGCTCTAGAAGGCATCTGCAACATAGCAAGACTTGCCAGAGGAAGGCAAGAGCCCCTATTTAATTCCCTTCCTTTAGTTAGGTGAGAAGGTGAAGATATAAAATCATTCCACCTGGGAGCAGCAGGCAGGCCTGGGACTTCTTAATTGGGCCCCAAGATCCCCTGGCAGCCCATGCACTCAGAGGGTCAAGTGTTTTCCCCACCTTCCTGCTGGCTACCTGAAATCACAGACTCTCCCATCCACAAAACAAATTAAAGAAGCCAAATACCTTTTGATTTGATGGCTGCATTTGCCTCTGTGGGAAGTTAATGTGTGTGTGTGATACACACCACTGCGCTTATAAGGGGCTTTTTCATTCATTTATTCAGCTGCAGTAATTACACCAATTATCATCGATAATTGCGAAAGGCTGAACGTGAGCCGCTACAGCTGGCACAAGACGTGCTGATTTCCGCCT